>NW_028148790.1:1242639-2485279 GCF_965112155.1 Podarcis liolepis | reverse complement strand
TAACCGGCAGAAAATATTTTTTTGAAAAAATCCCTAAGCCCCGGGGTCACAATTTCAGCAAAAATCTGACTTTTGGCAATTCACTCAAAAATGGTGCCAAAAGCTTGAAAATGCTCCCCTGAAAGGTTTGGCCCTCGAAACAGAAGGATTTTTATCACAGGACAAGAAATCAGCCCTCAAAAACTTAACCGGCAGAAAATATGTTTTTGAAAAAATCCCTAAGCCCCGGGGTCACAATTTCAGCAAAAATCTGACTTTTGGCAGTTCAATCAAAAATGGTGCCAAAAGCTTGAAAATGCTCCCCTGAAAGCTTTGGCGATGGAAACAGAAGGCTTTTTATCACAGGACAAGAAATCAGCCCTCAAAAACTTATCCGGCAGAAAATATTTTTTTGAAAAAATCCCTAAGCCCCGGGGTCACAATTTCAGCAAAAATCTGACTTTTGGCAGTTCACTCAAAAATGGTGCCAACCGGTTGCAAATGCTCCCCTGAAAGCTTTGGCGATGGAAACAGAAGGCTTTTTATCACAGGACAAGAAATCAGCCCTCAAAAACTTAACCGGCAGAAAATATTTTTTTGAAAAAAACCCTAAGCCCCGGGGTCACAATTTCAGCAAAAATCTGACTTTTGGCAGTTCAATCAAAAATGGTGCCAAAAGCTTGAAAATGCTCCCCTGAAAGGTTTGGCCCTCGAAACAGAAGGCTTTTTATCACAGGACAAGAAATCAGCCCTCAAAAACTTAACCGGCAGAAATTTTTTTTTGAAAAAATCCCTAAGCCCCGGGGTCACAATTTCAGCAAAAATCTGACTTTTGGCAATTCACTCAAAAATGGTGCCAAAAGCTTGCAAATGCTCCCCTGAAAGCTTTGGCGATGGAAACAGAAGGCTTTTTATCACAGGACAAGAAATCAGCCCTCAAAAACTTAACCGGCAGAAAATATTTTTTTGAAAAAATCCCTAAGCCCCGGGGTCACAATTTCAGCAAAAATCTGACTTTTGGCAGTTCACTCAAAAATGGTGCCAACCGGTTGCAAATGCTCCCCTGAAAGCTTTGGCGATGGAAACAGAAGGCTTTTTATCACAGGACAAGAAATCAGCCCTCAAAAACTTAACCGGCAGAAAATATTTTTTTGAAAAAATCCCTAAGCCCCGGGGTCACAATTTCAGCAAAAATCTGACTTTTGGCAGTTCAATCAAAAATGGTGCCAAAAGCTTGAAAATGCTCCCCTGAAAGGTTTGGCCCTCGAAACAGAAGGATTTTTATCACAGGACAAGAAATCAGCCCTCAAAAACTTAACCGGCAGAAAATATGTTTTTGAAAAAATCCCTAAGCCCCGGGGTCACAATTTCAGCAAAAATCTGACTTTTGGCTGTTCACTCAAAAATGGTGCAAAAAGCTTGCAAATGCTCCCCTGAAAGCTTTGGCGATGGAAACAGAAGGCTTTTTATCACAGGACAAGAAATCAGCCCTCAAAAAGTTATCCGGCAGAAAATATTTTTTTGAAAAAATCCCTAAGCCCCGGGGTCACAATTTCAGCAAAAATCTGACTTTTGGCAGTTCACTCAAAAATGGTGCCAACCGGTTGCAAATGCTCCCCTGAAAGCTTTGGCGATGGAAACAGAAGGCTTTTTATCACAGGACAAGAAATCAGCCCTCAAAAACTTAACCGGCAGAAAATATTTTTTTGAAAAAATCCCGAAGCCCCGGGGTCACAATTTCAGCAAAAATCTGACTTTTGGCAGTTCAATCAAAAATGGTGCCAAAAGCTTGAAAATGCTCCCCTGAAAGGTTTGGCCCTCGAAACAGAAGGCTTTTTATCACAGGACAAGAAATCAGCCCTCAAAAACTTAACCGGCAGAAAATATTTTTTTGAAAAAATCCCTAAGCCCCGGGGTCACAATTTCAGCAAAAATCTGACTTTTGGCAATTCACTCAAAAATGGTGCCAAAAGCTTGCAAATGCTCCCCTGAAAGCTTTGGCGATGGAAACAGAAGGCTTTTTATCACAGGACAAGAAATCAGCCCTCAAAAACTTAACCGGCAGAAAATTTTTTTTTGAAAAAATCCCTAAGCCCCGGGGTCACAATTTCAGCAAAAATCTGACTTTTGGCAGTTCACTCAAAAATGGTGCCAAAAGCTTGAAAATGCTCCCCTGAAAGGTTTGGCCCTCGAAACAGAAGGCTTTTTATCACAGGACAAGAAATTACCCCTCAAAAACTTAACCGGCAGAAAATATTTTTTTGAAAAAATCCCTAAGCCCCGGGGTCACAATTTCAGCAAAAATCTGACTTTTGGCAATTCACTCAAAAATGGTGCAAAAAGCTTGCAAATGCTCCCCTGAAAGCTTTGGCGATGGAAACAGAAGGCTTTTTATCACATTACAAGAAATCAGCCCTCAAAAACTTAACCGGCAGAAAATATTTTTTTGAAAAAAACCCTAAGCCCCGGGGTCACAATTTCAGCAAAAATCTGACTTTTGGCAGTTCACTCAAAAATGGTGCCAACCGGTTGCAAATGCTCCCCTGAAAGCTTTGGCGATGGAAACAGAAGGCTTTGTATCACAGGACAAGAAATCAGCCCTCAAAAACTTAACCGGCCGAAAATATTTTTTTGAAAAAATCCCTAAGCCCCGAGGTCACAATTTCAGCAAAAATCTGACTTTTGGCAGTTCACTCAAAAATGGTGCCAAAAGCTTGAAAATGCTCCCGTGAAAGGTTTGGCACTCGAAACAGAAGGATTTTTATCACAGGACAAGAAATCAGCCCTCAAAAACTTATCCGGCAAAAAATATTTTTTTGAAAAAATCCCAAAGCCCCAGGGTCACAATTTCAGCAAAAATCTGACTTTTGGCAATTCACTCAAAAATGGTGCCAAAAGCTTGATAATGTTCCCCTGAAAGGTTTGGCACTCGAAACAGAAGGATTTTTATCACAGGACAAGAAATCAGCCCTCAAAAACTTATCCGGCAGAAAATATTTTTTTGAAAAAATCCCTAAGCCCCGGGGTCACAATTTCAGCAAAAATCTGACTTTTGGCAGTTCACTCAAAAATGGTGCCAACCGGTTGCAAATGCTCCCCTGAAAGCTTTGGCGATGGAAACAGAAGGCTTTTTATCACAGGACAAGAAATCAGCCCTCAAAAACTTAACCGGCAGAAAATATTTTTTTGAAAAAAACCCTAAGCCCCGGGGTCACAATTTCAGCAAAAATCTGACTTTTGGCAGTTCAATCAAAAATGGTGCCAAAAGCTTGAAAATGCTCCCCTGAAAGGTTTGGCCCTCGAAACAGAAGGCTTTTTATCACAGGACAAGAAATCAGCCCTCAAAAACTTAACCGGCAGAAAATATTTTTTTGAAAAAATCCCTAAGCCCCGGGGTCACAATTTCAGCAAAAATCTGACTTTTGGCAATTCACTCAAAAATGGTGCCAAAAGCTTGCAAATGCTCCCCTGAAAGCTTTGGCGATGGAAACAGAAGGCTTTTTATCACAGGACAAGAAATCAGCCCTCAAAAACTTAACCGGCAGAAAATATTTTTTTGAAAAAATCCCTAAGCCCCGGGGTCACAATTTCAGCAAAAATCTGACTTTTGGCAGTTCACTCAAAAATGGTGCCAACCGGTTGCAAATGCTCCCCTGAAAGCTTTGGCGATGGAAACAGAAGGCTTTTTATCACAGGACAAGAAATCAGCCCTCAAAAACTTAACCGGCAGAAAATATTTTTTTGAAAAAATCCCTAAGCCCCGGGGTCACAATTTCAGCAAAAATCTGACTTTTGGCAGTTCAATCAAAAATGGTGCCAAAAGCTTGAAAATGCTCCCCTGAAAGGTTTGGCCCTCGAAACAGAAGGATTTTTATCACAGGACAAGAAATCAGCCCTCAAAAACTTAACCGGCAGAAAATATGTTTTTGAAAAAATCCCTAAGCCCCGGGGTCACAATTTCAGCAAAAATCTGACTTTTGGCTGTTCACTCAAAAATGGTGCAAAAAGCTTGCAAATGCTCCCCTGAAAGCTTTGGCGATGGAAACAGAAGGCTTTTTATCACAGGACAAGAAATCAGCCCTCAAAAAGTTATCCGGCAGAAAATATTTTTTTGAAAAAATCCCTAAGCCCCGGGGTCACAATTTCAGCAAAAATCTGACTTTTGGCAGTTCACTCAAAAATGGTGCCAACCGGTTGCAAATGCTCCCCTGAAAGCTTTGGCGATGGAAACAGAAGGCTTTTTATCACAGGACAAGAAATCAGCCCTCAAAAACTTAACCGGCAGAAAATATTTTTTTGAAAAAAAACCTAAGCCCCGGGGTCACAATTTCAGCAAAAATCTGACTTTTGGCAGTTCAATCAAAAATGGTGCCAAAAGCTTGAAAATGCTCCCCTGAAAGGTTTGGCCCTCGAAACAGAAGGCTTTTTATCACAGGACAAGAAATCAGCCCTCAAAAACTTAACCGGCAGAAAATATTTTTTTGAAAAAATCCCTAAGCCCCGGGGTCACAATTTCAGCAAAAATCTGACTTTTGGCAATTCACTCAAAAATGGTGCCAAAAGCTTGAAAATGCTCCCCTGAAAGGTTTGGCCCTCGAAACAGAAGGATTTTTATCACAGGACAAGAAATCAGCCCTCAAAAACTTAACCGGCAGAAAATATGTTTTTGAAAAAATCCCTAAGCCCCGGGGTCACAATTTCAGCAAAAATCTGACTTTTGGCAGTTCAATCAAAAATGGTGCCAAAAGCTTGAAAATGCTCCCCTGAAAGCTTTGGCGATGGAAACAGAAGGCTTTTTATCACAGGACAAGAAATCAGCCCTCAAAAACTTATCCGGCAGAAAATATTTTTTTGAAAAAATCCCTAAGCCCCGGGGTCACAATTTCAGCAAAAATCTGACTTTTGGCAGTTCACTCAAAAATGGTGCCAACCGGTTGCAAATGCTCCCCTGAAAGCTTTGGCGATGGAAACAGAAGGCTTTTTATCACAGGACAAGAAATCAGCCCTCAAAAACTTAACCGGCAGAAAATATTTTTTTGAAAAAAACCCTAAGCCCCGGGGTCACAATTTCAGCAAAAATCTGACTTTTGGCAGTTCAATCAAAAATGGTGCCAAAAGCTTGAAAATGCTCCCCTGAAAGGTTTGGCCCTCGAAACAGAAGGCTTTTTATCACAGGACAAGAAATCAGCCCTCAAAAACTTAACCGGCAGAAATTTTTTTTTGAAAAAATCCCTAAGCCCCGGGGTCACAATTTCAGCAAAAATCTGACTTTTGGCAATTCACTCAAAAATGGTGCCAAAAGCTTGCAAATGCTCCCCTGAAAGCTTTGGCGATGGAAACAGAAGGCTTTTTATCACAGGACAAGAAATCAGCCCTCAAAAACTTAACCGGCAGAAAATATTTTTTTGAAAAAATCCCTAAGCCCCGGGGTCACAATTTCAGCAAAAATCTGACTTTTGGCAGTTCACTCAAAAATGGTGCCAACCGGTTGCAAATGCTCCCCTGAAAGCTTTGGCGATGGAAACAGAAGGCTTTTTATCACAGGACAAGAAATCAGCCCTCAAAAACTTAACCGGCAGAAAATATTTTTTTGAAAAAATCCCTAAGCCCCGGGGTCACAATTTCAGCAA
This sequence comes from Podarcis liolepis, assembly GCF_965112155.1. Taxonomy (NCBI): domain Eukaryota; kingdom Metazoa; phylum Chordata; class Lepidosauria; order Squamata; family Lacertidae; genus Podarcis; species Podarcis liolepis. Next base: position 2,479,670 of record NW_028148790.1, on the reverse strand, counting down.
AAATCTGACTTTTGGCAGTTCAATCAAAAATGGTGCCAAAAGCTTGAAAATGCTCCCCTGAAAGGTTTGGCCCTCGAAACAGAAGGATTTTTATCACAGGACAAGAAATCAGCCCTCAAAAACTTAACCGGCAGAAAATATGTTTTTGAAAAAATCCCTAAGCCCCGGGGTCACAATTTCAGCAAAAATCTGACTTTTGGCTGTTCACTCAAAAATGGTGCAAAAAGCTTGCAAATGCTCCCCTGAAAGCTTTGGCGATGGAAACAGAAGGCTTTTTATCACAGGACAAGAAATCAGCCCTCAAAAAGTTATCCGGCAGAAAATATTTTTTTGAAAAAATCCCTAAGCCCCGGGGTCACAATTTCAGCAAAAATCTGACTTTTGGCAGTTCACTCAAAAATGGTGCCAACCGGTTGCAAATGCTCCCCTGAAAGCTTTGGCGATGGAAACAGAAGGCTTTTTATCACAGGACAAGAAATCAGCCCTCAAAAACTTAACCGGCAGAAAATATTTTTTTGAAAAAATCCCGAAGCCCCGGGGTCACAATTTCAGCAAAAATCTGACTTTTGGCAGTTCAATCAAAAATGGTGCCAAAAGCTTGAAAATGCTCCCCTGAAAGGTTTGGCCCTCGAAACAGAAGGCTTTTTATCACAGGACAAGAAATCAGCCCTCAAAAACTTAACCGGCAGAAAATATTTTTTTGAAAAAATCCCTAAGCCCCGGGGTCACAATTTCAGCAAAAATCTGACTTTTGGCAATTCACTCAAAAATGGTGCCAAAAGCTTGCAAATGCTCCCCTGAAAGCTTTGGCGATGGAAACAGAAGGCTTTTTATCACAGGACAAGAAATCAGCCCTCAAAAACTTAACCGGCAGAAAATTTTTTTTTGAAAAAATCCCTAAGCCCCGGGGTCACAATTTCAGCAAAAATCTGACTTTTGGCAGTTCACTCAAAAATGGTGCCAAAAGCTTGAAAATGCTCCCCTGAAAGGTTTGGCCCTCGAAACAGAAGGCTTTTTATCACAGGACAAGAAATTACCCCTCAAAAACTTAACCGGCAGAAAATATTTTTTTGAAAAAATCCCTAAGCCCCGGGGTCACAATTTCAGCAAAAATCTGACTTTTGGCAATTCACTCAAAAATGGTGCAAAAAGCTTGCAAATGCTCCCCTGAAAGCTTTGGCGATGGAAACAGAAGGCTTTTTATCACATTACAAGAAATCAGCCCTCAAAAACTTAACCGGCAGAAAATATTTTTTTGAAAAAAACCCTAAGCCCCGGGGTCACAATTTCAGCAAAAATCTGACTTTTGGCAGTTCACTCAAAAATGGTGCCAACCGGTTGCAAATGCTCCCCTGAAAGCTTTGGCGATGGAAACAGAAGGCTTTGTATCACAGGACAAGAAATCAGCCCTCAAAAACTTAACCGGCCGAAAATATTTTTTTGAAAAAATCCCTAAGCCCCGAGGTCACAATTTCAGCAAAAATCTGACTTTTGGCAGTTCACTCAAAAATGGTGCCAAAAGCTTGAAAATGCTCCCGTGAAAGGTTTGGCACTCGAAACAGAAGGATTTTTATCACAGGACAAGAAATCAGCCCTCAAAAACTTATCCGGCAAAAAATATTTTTTTGAAAAAATCCCAAAGCCCCAGGGTCACAATTTCAGCAAAAATCTGAGTTTTGGCAGTTCACTCAAAAATGGTGCCTAAAGCTTGAAAATGTTCCCATGAAAGGTTTGGCACTCGAAACAGAAGGATTTTTATCACAGGACAAGAAATCAGCCCTCAAAAACTTATCCGGCAAAAAATATTTTTTTGAAAAAATCCCTAAGCCCCGGGGTCACAATTTCAGCAAAAATCTGACTTTTGGCAATTCACTCAAAAATGGTGCCAAAAGCTTGATAATGTTCCCCTGAAAGGTTTGGCACTCGAAACAGAAGGATTTTTATCACAGGACAAGAAATCAGCCCTCAAAAACTTATCCGGCAGAAAATATTTTTTTGAAAAAATCCCTAAGCCCCGGGGTCACAATTTCAGCAAAAATCTGACTTTTGGCAATTCACTCAAAAATGGTGCCAAAAGCTTGAAAATGCTCCCCTGAAAGCTTTGGCGATGGAAACAGAAGGCTTTTTATCACATTACAAGAAATCAGCCCTCAAAAACTTAACCGGCAGAAAATATTTTTTTGAAAAAATCCCTAAGCCCCGGGGTCACAATTTCAGCAAAAATGTGACTTTTGGCAATTCACTCAAAAATGGTGCCAAAAGCTTGAAAATGTTCCCCTGAAAGGTTTGGCACTCAAAACAGAAGGATTTTTATCACTGGACAAGAAATCAGCCCTCAAAAACTTATCCGGCAGAAAATATTTTTTTGAAAAAATCCCTAAGCCCCGGGGTCACAATTTCAGCAAAAATCTGACTTTTGGCAGTTCACTCAAAAATGGTGCCAACCGGTTGCACATGCTCCCCTGAAAGCTTTGGCGATGGAAAAAGAAGGCTTTTTATCACAGGACAAGAAATCAGCCCTCAAAAACTTAAGCGGCAGAAAATATTTTTTTGAGAAAATCCCTAAGCCCCGGGGTCACAATTTCAGCAAAAATCTGACTTTTGGCAGTTCAATCAAAAATGGTGCCAAAAGCTTGAAAATGCTCCCCTGAAAGGTTTGGCCCTCGAAACAGAAGGCTTTTTATCACAGGACAAGAAATCAGCCCTCAAAAACTTATCCGGCAGAAAATATTTTTTTGAAAAAATCCCTAAGCCCCGGGGTCACAATTTCAGCAAAAATCTGACTTTTGGCAATTCACTGAAAAATGGTGCCAAAAGCTTGAAAATGCTCCCCTGAAAGCTTTGGCGATGGAAACAGAAGGCTTTTTATCACATTACAAGAAATCAGCCCTCAAAAACTTAACCGGCAGAAAATATTTTTTTGAAAAAATCCCTAAGCCCCGGGGTCACAATTTCAGCAAAAATGTGACTTTTGGCAATTCACTCAAAAATGGTGCCAAAAGCTTGAAAATGTTCCCCTGAAAGGTTTGGCACTCAAAACAGAAGGATTTTTATCACAGGACAAGAAATCAGCCCTCAAAAACTTATCCGGCAGAAAATATTTTTTTGAAAAAATCCCTAAGCCCCGGGGTCACAATTTCAGCAAAAATCTGACTTTTGGCAGTTCACTCAAAAATGGTGCCAACCGGTTGCACATGCTCCCCTGAAAGCTTTGGCGATGGAAAAAGAAGGCTTTTTATCACAGGACAAGAAATCAGCCCTCAAAAACTTAAGCGGCAGAAAATATTTTTTTGAGAAAATCCCTAAGCCCCGGGGTCACAATTTCAGCAAAAATCTGACTTTTGGCAGTTCAATCAAAAATGGTGCCAAAAGCTTGAAAATGCTCCCCTGAAAGGTTTGGCCCTCGAAACAGAAGGCTTTTTATCACAGGACAAGAAATCACCCCTCAAAAACTTAACCGGCAGAAAATATTTTTTTGAAAAAATCCCTAAGCCCCGGGGTCACAATTTCAGCAAAAATCTGACTTTTGGCAATTCACTCAAAAATGGTGCAAAAAGCTTGCAAATGCTCCCCTGAAAGCTTTGGCGATGGAAACAGAAGGCTTTTTATCACAGGACAAGAAATCAGCCCTCAAAAACTTAACCGGCAGAAAATATATTTTTTGAAAAAAACCCTAAGCCCCGGGGTCACAATTTCAGCAAAAATCTGACTTTTGGCAATTCACTCAAAAATGGTGCCAAAAGCTTGCAAATGCTCCCCTGAAAGCTTTGGCGATGGAAACAGAAGGCTTTTTATCACATTACAAGAAATCAGCCCTCAAAAACTTAACCGGCAGAAAATATTTTTTTGAAAAAATCCCTAAGCCCCGGGGTCACAATTTCAGCAAAAATCTGACTTTTGGCAGTTCAATCAAAAATGGTGCCAAAAGCTTGAAAATGCTCCCCTGAAAGGTTTGGCCCTCGAAACAGAAGGCTTTTTATCACAGGACAAGAAATCACCCCTCAAAAACTTAACCGGCAGAAAATATTTTTTTGAAAAAATCCCTAAGCCCCGGGGTCACAATTTCAGCAAAAATCTGACTTTTGGCAGTTCACTCAAAAATGGTGCCAACCGGTTGCAATTGCTCCCCTGAAAGCTTTGGCGATGGAAAAAGAAGGCTTTTTATCACAGGACAAGAAATCAGCCCTCAAAAACTTAACCGGCAGAAAATATTTTTTTAAAAAAATCCCTAAGCCTCGGGGTCAGAATTTCAGCAAAAATCTGACTTTTGGCAGTTCAATCAAAAATGGTGCCAAAAGCTTGAAAATGCTCCCCTGAAAGGTTTGGCCCTCGAAACAGAAGGCTTTTTATCACAGGACAAGAAATTGCCCCTCAAAAACTTAACCGGCAGAAAATATTTTTTTGAAAAAATCCCTAAGCCCCGGGGTCACAATTTCAGCAAAAATCTGACTTTTGGCAATTCACTCAAAAATGGTGCAAAAAGCTTGCAAATGCTCCCCTGAAAGCTTTGGCGATGGAAACAGAAGGCTTTTTATCACATTACAAGAAATCAGCCCTCAAAAACTTAACCGGCAGAAAATATTTTTTTGAAAAAAACCCTAAGCCCCGGGGTCACCATTTCAGCAAAAATCTGACTTTTGGCAGTTCACTCAAAAATGGTGCCAACCGGTTGCAAATGCTCCCCTGAAAGCTTTGGCGATGGAAACAGAAGGCTTTGTATCACAGGACAAGAAATCAGCCCTCAAAAACTTAACCGGCTGAAAATATTTTTTTGAAAAAATCCCTAAGCCCCGAGGTCACAATTTCAGCAAAAATCTGACTTTTGGTAGTTCACTCAAAAATGGTGCCAAAAGCTTGAAAATGCTCCCCTGAAAGGTTTGGCACTCGAAACAGAAGGATTTTTATCACAGGACAAGAAATCAGCCCTCAAAAACTTATCCGGCAAAAAATATTTTTTTTGAAAAAATCCCAAAGCCCCAGGGTCACAATTTCAGCAAAAATCTGACTTTTGGCAGTTCACTCAAAAATGGTGCCTAAAGCTTGAAAATGTTCCCCTGAAATGTTTGGCACTCGAAACAGAAGGATTTTTATCACAGGACAAGAAATCAGCCCTCAAAAACTTATCCGGCAAAAAATATTTTTTTGAAAAAATCCCTAAGCCCCGGGGTCACAATTTCAGCAAAAATCTGACTTTTGGCAGTTCACTCAAAAATGGTGCCAACCGGTTGCAAATGCTCCCCTGAAAGCTTTGGCGATGGAAACAGAAGGCTTTTTATCACAGGACAAGAAATCAGCCCTCAAAAACTTAACCGGCAGAAAATATTTTTTTGAAAAAATCCCTAAGCCCCGGGGTCACAATTTCAGCAAAAATCTGACTTTTGGCAATTCACTCAAAAATGGTGCCAAAAGCTTGATAATGTTCCCCTGAAAGGTTTGGCACTCGAAACAGAAGGATTTTTATCACAGGACAAGAAATCAGCCCTCAAAAACTTAACCGGCAGAAAATATTTTTTTGAAAAAATCCCTAAGCCCCGGGGTCACAATTTCAGCAAAAATCTGACTTTTGGCAATTCACTCAAAAATGGTGCAAAAAGCTTGCAAATGCTCCCCTGAAAGCTTTGGCGATGGAAACAGAAGGCTTTTTATCACAGGACAAGAAATCAGCCCTCAAAAACTTAACCGGCAGAAAATATATTTTTTGAAAAAATCCCTAAGCCCCGGGGTCACAATTTCAGCAAAAATCTGACTTTTGGCAATTCACTCAAAAATGGTGCCAAAAGCTTGCAAATGCTCCCCTGAAAGCTTTGGCGATGGAAACAGAAGGCTTTTTATCACATTACAAGAAATCAGCCCTCAAAAACTTAACCGGCAGAAAATATTTTTTTGAAAAAATCCCTAAGCCCCGGGGTCACAATTTCAGCAAAAATCTGACTTTTGGCAGTTCACTCAAAAATGGTGCCAACCGGTTGCAAATGCTCCGCTGAAAGCTTTGGCGATGGAAACAGAAGGCTTTTTATCACAGGACAAGAAATCAGCCCTCAAAAACTTAACCGGCAGAAAATATTTTTTTGAAAAAATCCCTAAGCCCCGGGGTCACAATTTCAGCAAAAATCTGACTTTTGGCAATTCACTCAAAAATGGTGCCAAAAGCTTGATAATGTTCCCCTGAAAGGTTTGGCACTCGAAACAGAAGGATTTTTATCACAGGACAAGAAATCAGCCCTCAAAAACTTAACCGGCAGAAAATATTTTTTTGAAAAAATCCCTAAGCCCCGGGGTCACAATTTCAGCAAAAATCTGACTTTTGGCAATTCACTCAAAAATGGTGCAAAAAGCTTGCAAATGCTCCCCTGAAAGCTTTGGCGATGGAAACAGAAGGCTTTTTATCACATTACAAGAAATCAGCCCTCAAAAACTTAACCGGCAGAAAATATATTTTTTGAAAAAATCCCTAAGCCCCGGGGTCACAATTTCAGCAAAAATCTGACTTTTGGCAATTCACTCAAAAATGGTGCCAAAAGCTTGCAAATGCTCCCCTGAAAGCTTTGGCGATGGAAACAGAAGGCTTTTTATCACATTACAAGAAATCAGCCCTCAAAAACTTAACCGGCAGAAAATATTTTTTTGAAAAAATCCCTAAGGCCCGGGGTCACAATTTCAGCAAAAATCTGACTTTTGGCAATTCACTCAAAAATGGTGCTAAAAGCTTGAAAATGTTCCCCTGAAAGGTTTGGCACTCAAAAGAGAAGGATTTTTATCACAGGACAAGAAATCAGCCCTCAAAAACTTATCCGGCAGAAAATATTTTTCTGAAAAAATCCCTAAGCCCCGAGGTCACAATTTCAGCAAAAATCTGACTTTTGGCAATTCACTCAAAAATGGTGCCAAAAGCTTGAAAATGCTCCCCTGAAAGCTGTGGCGATGGAAACAGAAGACTTTTTATCACATTAGAAGAAATCAGCCCTCAAAAACTTAACCGGCCGAAAATATTTTTTTGAAAAAATCCCTAAGCCCCGAGGTCACAATTTCAGCAAAAATCTGACTTTTGGCAGTTCACTCAAAAATGGTGCCAAAAGCTTGAAAATGCTCCCCTGAAAGCTTTGGCGATGGAAACAGAAGGCTTTTTATCACAGGACAAGAAATCAGCCCTCAAAAACTTAACCGGCAGAAAATATTTTTTTTGAAAAAATCCCTAAGCCCCGGGGTCACAATTTCAGCAAAAATCTGACTTTTGGCAATTCACTCAAAAATGGTGCCAAAAGCTTGAAAATGTTCCGCTGAAAGGTTTGGCACTTGAAACAGAAGGATTTTTATCACAGGACAAGAAATCAGCCCTCAAAAACTTATCCGGCAAAAAATATTTTTTTGAAAAAAACCCTAAGCAAATTCAGCAAAAATCTGACTTTTGGCAGTTCACTCAAAAATGGTGAAAAACCGGTTGCAAATGCTCCCCTGAAAGCTTTCGCGATGGAAACAGAAGGCTTTTTATCACAGGACAAGAAATCAGCCCTCAAAAACTTAACCGGCAGAAAATGTTTTTTTGAAAAAATCCCTAAGCCCCGGGGTCACAATTTCAGCAAAAATCTGACTTTTGGCAATTCACTTAAAAATGGTGCCAAAAGCTTGAAAATGCTCCCCTGAAAGGTTTGGCCCTCGAAACAGAAGGCTTTTTATCACAGGACAAGAAATCAGCCCTCAAAAACTTAACCGGCAGAAAATATTTTTTTGAAAAAATCCCTAAGCCCCGGGGTCACAATTTCAGCAAAAATCTGACTTTTGGCAATTCACTCAAAAATGGTGCCAAAAGCTTGAAAATGTTCCGCTGAAAGGTTTGGCACTTGAAACAGAAGGATTTTTATCACAGGACAAGAAATCAGCCCTCAAAAACTTATCCGGCAAAAAATATTTTTTTGAAAAAAACCCTAAGCAAATTCAGCAAAAATCTGACTTTTGGCAGTTCACTCAAAAATGGTGAAAAACCGGTTGCAAATGCTCCCCTGAAAGCTTTCGCGATGGAAACAGAAGGCTTTTTATCACAGGACAAGAAATCAGCCCTCAAAAACTTAACCGGCAGAAAATGTTTTTTTGAAAAAATCCCTAAGCCCCGGGGTCACAATTTCAGCAAAAATCTGACTTTTGGCAATTCACTTAAAAATGGTGCCAAAAGCTTGAAAATGCTCCCCTGAAAGGTTTGGCCCTCGAAACAGAAGGCTTTTTATCACAGGACAAGAAATCAGCCCTCAAAAACTTAACCGGCAGAAAATATTTTTTTGAAAAAATCCCTAAGCCCCGGGGTCACAATTTCAGCAAAAATCTGACTTTTGGCAGTTCACTCAAAAATGGTGCCAACCGGTTGCACATGCTCCCCTGAAAGGTTTGGCGATGGAAACAGAAGACTTTTTATCACATTAGAAGAAATCAGCCCTCAAAAACTTAACCGGCCGAAAATATTTTTTTGAAAAAATCCCTAAGCCCCGAGGTCACAATTTCAGCAAAAATCTGACTTTTGGCAGTTCACTCAAAAATTGTGCCAAAAGCTTGAAAATGCTCCCCTGAAAGCTTTGGCGATGGAAACAGAAGGCTTTTTATCACAGGACAAGAAATCAGCCCTCAAAAACTTAACCGGCAGAAAATATTTTTTTGAAAAAATCCCTAAGCCCCGGGGTCACAATTTCAGCAAAAATCTGACTTTTGGCAATTCACTCAAAAATGGTGCCAAAAGCTTGAAAATGTTCCGCTGAAAGGTTTGGCACTTGAAACAGAAGGATTTTTATCACAGGACAAGAAATCAGCCCTCAAAAACTTATCCGGCAAAAAATATTTTTTTGAAAAAAACCCTAAGCAAATTCAGCAAAAATCTGACTTTTGGCAGTTCACTCAAAAATGGTGAAAAACCGGTTGCAAATGCTCCCTGAAAGCTTTCGCGATGGAAACAGAAGGCTTTTTATCACAGGACAAGAAATCAGCCCTCAAAAACTTAACCGGCAGAAAATGTTTTTTTGAAAAAATCCCTAAGCCCCGGGGTCACAATTTCAGCAAAAATCTGACTTTTGGCAGTTCACTCAAAAATGGTGCCAACCGGTTGCACATGCTCCCCTGAAAGGTTTGGCCCTCGAAACAGAAGGCTTTTTATCACAGGACAAGAAATCACCCCTCAAAAACTTAAGCGGCAGAAAATATTTTTTGAGAAAATCCCTAAGCCCCGGGGTCACAATTTCAGCAAAAATCTGACTTTTGGCAGTTCAATCAAAAATGGTGCCAAAAGCTTGAAAATGCTCCCCTGAAAGGTTTGGCCCTCGAAACAGAAGGCTTTTTATCACAGGACAAGAAATCACCCCTCAAAAACTTAACCGGCAGAAAATATTTTTTTTGAAAAAATCCCTAAGCCCCGGGGTCACAATTTCAGCAAAAATCTGACTTTTGGCAATTCACTCAAAAATGGTGCCAACCGGTTGCAATTGCTCCCCTGAAAGCTTTGGCGATGGAAAAAGAAGGTTTTTTATCACAGGACAAGAAATCAGCCCTCAAAAACTTAAGCGGCAGAAAATATTTTTTTGAAAAAATCCCTAAGCCCCGGGTCACAATTTCAGCAAAAATCTGACTTTTGGCAGTTCAATCAAAAATGGTGCCAAAAGCTTGAAAATGCTCCCCTGAAAGGTTTGGCCCTCGAAACAGAAGGCTTTTTATCACAGGACAAGAAATTGCCCCTCAAAAACTTAACCGGCAGAAAATATTTTTTTGAAAAAATCCCTAAGCCCCGGGGTCACAATTTCAGCAAAAATCTGACTTTTGGCAATTCACTCAAAAATGGTGCAAAAAGCTTGCAAATGCTCCCCTGAAAGCTTTGGCGATGGAAACAGAAGGCTTTTTATCACATTACAAGAAATCAGCCCTCAAAAACTTAACCGGCAGAAAATATTTTTTTGAAAAAAACCCTAAGCCCCGGGGTCACAATTTCAGCAAAAATCTGACTTTTGGCAGTTCACTCAAAAATGGTGCCAACCGGTTGCAAATGCTCCCCTGAAAGCTTTGGCGATGGAAACAGAAGGCTTTGTATCACAGGACAAGAAATCAGCCCTCAAAAACTTAACCGGCCGAAAATATTTTTTTGAAAAAATCCCTAAGCCCCGAGGTCACAATTTCAGCAAAAATCTGACTTTTGGCAGTTCACTCAAAAATGGTGCCAAAAGCTTGAAAATGCTCCCCTGAAAGGTTTGGCACTCGAAACAGAAGGATTTTTATCACAGGACAAGAAATCAGCCCTCAAAAAGTTATCCGGCAAAAAATATTTTTTTTGAAAAAATCCCAAAGCCCCAGGGTCACAATTTCAGCAAAAATCTGACTTTTGGCAGTTCACTCAAAAATGGTGCCTAAAGCTTGAAAATGTTCCCCTGAAATGTTTGGCACTCGAAACAGAAGGATTTTTATCACAGGACAAGAAATCAGCCCTCAAAAACTTATCCGGCAAAAAATATTTTTTTGAAAAAATCCCTAAGCCCCGGGGTCACAATTTCAGCAAAAATCTGACTTTTGGCAGTTCACTCAAAAATGGTGCCAACCGGTTGCAAATGCTCCCCTGAAAGCTTTGGCGATGGAAACAGAAGGCTTTGTATCACAGGACAAGAAATCAGCCCTCAAAAACTTAACCGTCCGAAAATATTTTTTTGAAAAAATCCCTAAGCCCCGAGGTCACAATTTCAGCAAAAATCTGACTTTTGGCAGTTCACTCAAAAATGGTGCCAAAAGCTTGAAAATGCTCCCCTGAAAGGTTTGGCACTCGAAACAGAAGGATTTTTATCACAGGACAAGAAATCAGCCCTCAAAAACTTATCCGGCAAAAAATATTTTTTTTGAAAAAATCCCAAAGCCCCAGGGTCACAATTTCAGCAAAAATCTGACTTTTGGCAGTTCACTCAAAAATGGTGCCTAAAGCTTGAAAATGTTCCCCTGAAATGTTTGGCACTCGAAACAGAAGGATTTTTATCACAGGACAAGAAATCAGCCCTCAAAAACTTATCCGGCAAAAAATATTTTTTTGAAAAAATCCCTAAGCCCCGGGGTCACAATTTCAGCAAAAATCTGACTTTTGGCAGTTCACTCAAAAATGGTGCCAACCGGTTGCAAATGCTCCCCTGAAAGCTTTGGCGATGGAAACAGAAGGCTTTTTATCACAGGACAAGAAATCAGCCCTCAAAAACTTAACCGGCAGAAAATATTTTTTTGAAAAAATCCCTAAGCCCCGGGGTCACAATTTCAGCAAAAATCTGACTTTTGGCAATTCACTCAAAAATGGTGCCAAAAGCTTGATAATGTTCCCCTGAAAGGTTTGGCACTCGAAACAGAAGGATTTTTATCACAGGACAAGAAATCAGCCCTCAAAAACTTAACCGGCAGAAAATATTTTTTTGAAAAAATCCCTAAGCCCCGGGGTCACAATTTCAGCAAAAATCTGACTTTTGGCAATTCACTCAAAAATGGTGCAAAAAGCTTGCAAATGCTCCCCTGAAAGCTTTGGCGATGGAAACAGAAGGTTTTTATCACATTACAAGAAATCAGCCCTCAAAAACTTAACCGGCAGAAAATATTTTTTTGAAAAAATCCCTAAGCCCCGGGGTCACAATTTCAGCAAAAATCTGACTTTTGGCAGTTCAATCAAAAATGGTGCCAAAAGCTTGAAAATGCTCCCCTGAAAGGTTTGGCCCTCGAAACAGAAGGCTTTTTATCACAGGACAAGAAATCACCCCTCAAAAACTTAACCGGCAGAAAATATTTTTTTGAAAAAATCCCTAAGCCCCGGGGTCACAATTTCAGCAAAAATCTGACTTTTGGCAGTTCACTCAAAAATGGTGCCAACCGGTTGCAAATGCTCCCCTGAAAGCTTTGGCGATGGAAAAAGAAGGCTTTTTATCACAGGACAAGAAATCAGCCCTCAAAAACTTAACCGGCAGAAAATATTTTTGTGAAAAAATCCCTAAGCCCCGGGGTCAGAATTTCAGCAAAAATCTGACTTTTGGCAGTTCAATCAAAAATGGTGCCAAAAGCTTGAAAATGCTCTCCTGAAAGGTTTGGCCCTCGAAACAGAAGGCTTTTTATCACAGGACAAGAAATTACCCCTCAAAAACTTAACCGGCAGAAAATATTTTTTTGAAAAAATCCCTAAGCCCCGGGGTCACAATTTCAGCAAAAATCTGACTTTTGGCAATTCACTCAAAAATGGTGCAAAAAGCTTGCAAATGCTCCCCTGAAAGCTTTGGCGATGGAAACAGAAGGCTTTTTATCACATTACAAGAAATCAGCCCTCAAAAACTTAACCGGCAGAAAATATTTTTTTGAAAAAAACCCTAAGCCCCGGGGTCACAATTTCAGCAAAAATCTGACTTTTGGCAGTTCACTCAAAAATGGTGCCAACCGGTTGCAAATGCTCCCCTGAAAGCTTTGGCGATGGAAACAGAAGGCTTTGTATCACAGGACAAGAAATCAGCCCTCAAAAACTTATCCGGCAGAAAATATGTTTTTGAAAAAATCCCTAAGCCCCGGGGTCACAATTTCAGCAAAAATCTGACTTTTGGCAGTTGAATCAAAAATGGTGCCAAAAGCTTGAAAATGCTCCCCTGAAATTTTTGGCAGTCGAAACAGAAGGCTTTTTATCACAGGACAAGAAATCAGCCCTCAAAAACTTAACCGGCAGAAAATATTTTTTTGAAAAAATCCCTAAGCCCCGGGGTCACAATTTCAGCAAAAATCTGACTTTCGGCAATTCACTCAAAAATGGTGCCAAAAGCTTGAAAATGTTCCCCTGAAAGGTTTGGCACTCGAAACAGAAGGATTTTTATCACAGGACAAGAAATCAGCCCTCAAAAACTTATCCGGCAGAAAATATTTTTTTGAAAAAATCCCTAAGCCCCGGGGTCACAATTTCAGCAAAAATCTGACTTTTGGCAATTCACTCAAAAATGGTGCCAACCGGTTGCAAATGCTCCCCTGAAAGCTTTGGCGATGGAAACCGAAGGCTTTTTATCACAGGAGAAGAAATCAGCCCTCAAAAACTTAACCGGCAGAAAATATTTTTTTGAAAAAAACCCTAAGCCCCGGGGTCACAATTTCAGCAAAAATCTGACTTTTGGCAGTTCAATCAAAAATCGTGCCAAAAGCTTGAAAATGCTCCCCTGAAAGGTTTGGCCCTCGAAACAGAAGGATTTTTATCACAGGACAAGAAATCAGCCCTCAAAAACTTAACCGGCAGAAAATATTTTTTTGAAAAAATCCCTAAGCCCCGGGGTCACAATTTCAGCAAAAATCTGACTTTTGGCAATTCACTCAAAAATGGTGCCAAAAGCTTGAAATGTTCCCCTGAAAGGTTTGGCACTCGAAACAGAAGGATTTTTATCACAGGACAAGAAATCAGCCCTCAAAAACTTATCCGGCAGAAAATATGTTTTTGAAAAAATCCCTAAGCCCCGGGGTCACAATTTCAGCAAAAATCTGACTTTTGGCAGTTCAATCAAAAATGGTGCCAAAAGCTTGAAAATGCTCCCCTGAAATTTTTGGCAGTCGAAACAGAAGGCTTTTTATCACAGGACAAGAAATCAGCCCTCAAAAACTTAACCGGCAGAAAATATTTTTTTGAAAAAATCCCTAAGCCCCGGGGTCACAATTTCAGCAAAAATCTGACTTTTGGCAATTCACTCAAAAATGGTGCCAAAAGCTTGAAAATGTTCCCCTGAAAGGTTTGGCACTCGAAACAGAAGGATTTTTATCACAGGACAAGAAATCAGCCCTCAAAAACTTATCCGACAGAAAATATTTTTTTGAAAAAATCCCTAAGCCCCGGGGTCACAATTTCAGCAAAAATCTGACTTTTGGCAGTTCACTCAAAAATGGTGCCAACCGGTTGCAAATGCTCCCCTGAAAGCTTTGGCGATGGAAACCGAAGGCTTTTTATCACAGGAGAAGAAATCAGCCCTCAAAAACTTAACCGGCAGAAAATATTTTTTTGAAAAAAACCCTAAGCCCCGGGGTCACAATTTCAGCAAAAATCTGACTTTTGGCAGTTCAATCAAAAATGGTGCCAAAAGCTTGAAAATGCTCCCCTGAAAGGTTTGGCCCTCGAAACAGAAGGCTTTTTATCACAGGACAAGAAATTGCCCCTCAAAAACTTAACCGGCAGAAAATATTTTTTTGAAAAAATCCCTAAGCCCCGGGGTCACAATTTCAGCAAAAATCTGACTTTTGGCAATTCACTCAAAAATGGTGCAAAAAGCTTGCAAATGCTCCCCTGAAAGCTTTGGCGATGGAAACAGAAGGCTTTTTATCACATTACAAGAAATCAGCCCTCAAAAACTTAACCGGCAGAAAATATTTTTTTGAAAAAAACCCTAAGCCCCGGGGTCACAATTTCAGCAAAAATCTGACTTTTGGCAGTTCACTCAAAAATGGTGCCAACCGGTTGCAAATGCTCCCCTGAAAGCTTTGGCGATGGAAACAGAAGGCTTTGTATCACAGGACAAGAAATCAGCCCTCAAAAACTTAACCGGCCGAAAATATTTTTTTGAAAAAATCCCTAAGCCCCGAGGTCACAATTTCAGCAAAAATCTGACTTTTGGCAGTTCACTCAAAAATGGTGCCAAAAGCTTGAAAATGCTCCCCTGAAAGGTTTGGCACTCGAAACAGAAGGATTTTTATCACAGGACAAGAAATCAGCCCTCAAAAAGTTATCCGGCAAAAAATATTTTTTTTGAAAAAATCCCAAAGCCCCAGGGTCACAATTTCAGCAAAAATCTGACTTTTGGCAGTTCACTCAAAAATGGTGCCTAAAGCTTGAAAATGTTCCCCTGAAATGTTTGGCACTCGAAACAGAAGGATTTTTATCACAGGACAAGAAATCAGCCCTCAAAAACTTATCCGGCAAAAAATATTTTTTTGAAAAAATCCCTAAGCCCCGGGGTCACAATTTCAGCAAAAATCTGACTTTTGGCAGTTCACTCAAAAATGGTGCCAACCGGTTGCAAATGCTCCCCTGAAAGCTTTGGCGATGGAAACAGAAGGCTTTGTATCACAGGACAAGAAATCAGCCCTCAAAAACTTAACCGGCCGAAAATATTTTTTTGAAAAAATCCCTAAGCCCCGAGGTCACAATTTCAGCAAAAATCTGACTTTTGGCAGTTCACTCAAAAATGGTGCCAAAAGCTTGAAAATGCTCCCCTGAAAGGTTTGGCACTCGAAACAGAAGGATTTTTATCACAGGACAAGAAATCAGCCCTCAAAAACTTATCCGGCAAAAAATATTTTTTTTGAAAAAATCCCAAAGCCCCAGGGTCACAATTTCAGCAAAAATCTGACTTTTGGCAGTTCACTCAAAAATGGTGCCTAAAGCTTGAAAATGTTCCCCTGAAATGTTTGGCACTCGAAACAGAAGGATTTTTATCACAGGACAAGAAATCAGCCCTCAAAAACTTATCCGGCAAAAAATATTTTTTTGAAAAAATCCCTAAGCCCCGGGGTCACAATTTCAGCAAAAATCTGACTTTTGGCAGTTCACTCAAAAATGGTGCCAACCGGTTGCAAATGCTCCCCTGAAAGCTTTGGCGATGGAAACAGAAGGCTTTTTATCACAGGACAAGAAATCAGCCCTCAAAAACTTAACCGGCAGAAAATATTTTTTTGAAAAAATCCCTAAGCCCCGGGGTCACAATTTCAGCAAAAATCTGACTTTTGGCAATTCACTCAAAAATGGTGCCAAAAGCTTGATAATGTTCCCCTGAAAGGTTTGGCACTCGAAACAGAAGGATTTTTATCACAGGACAAGAAATCAGCCCTCAAAAACTTAACCGGCAGAAAATATTTTTTTGAAAAAATCCCTAAGCCCCGGGGTCACAATTTCAGCAAAAATCTGACTTTTGGCAATTCACTCAAAAATGGTGCAAAAAGCTTGCAAATGCTCCCCTGAAAGCTTTGGCGATGGAAACAGAAGGTTTTTATCACATTACAAGAAATCAGCCCTCAAAAACTTAACCGGCAGAAAATATTTTTTTGAAAAAATCCCTAAGCCCCGGGGTCACAATTTCAGCAAAAATCTGACTTTTGGCAGTTCAATCAAAAATGGTGCCAAAAGCTTGAAAATGCTCCCCTGAAAGGTTTGGCCCTCGAAACAGAAGGCTTTTTATCACAGGACAAGAAATCACCCCTCAAAAACTTAACCGGCAGAAAATATTTTTTTGAAAAAATCCCTAAGCCCCGGGGTCACAATTTCAGCAAAAATCTGACTTTTGGCAGTTCACTCAAAAATGGTGCCAACCGGTTGCAAATGCTCCCCTGAAAGCTTTGGCGATGGAAAAAGAAGGCTTTTTATCACAGGACAAGAAATCAGCCCTCAAAAACTTAACCGGCAGAAAATATTTTTGTGAAAAAATCCCTAAGCCCCGGGGTCAGAATTTCAGCAAAAATCTGACTTTTGGCAGTTCAATCAAAAATGGTGCCAAAAGCTTGAAAATGCTCTCCTGAAAGGTTTGGCCCTCGAAACAGAAGGCTTTTTATCACAGGACAAGAAATTACCCCTCAAAAACTTAACCGGCAGAAAATATTTTTTTGAAAAAATCCCTAAGCCCCGGGGTCACAATTTCAGCAAAAATCTGACTTTTGGCAATTCACTCAAAAATGGTGCAAAAAGCTTGCAAATGCTCCCCTGAAAGCTTTGGCGATGGAAACAGAAGGCTTTTTATCACATTACAAGAAATCAGCCCTCAAAAACTTAACCGGCAGAAAATATTTTTTTGAAAAAAACCCTAAGCCCCGGGGTCACAATTTCAGCAAAAATCTGACTTTTGGCAGTTCACTCAAAAATGGTGCCAACCGGTTGCAAATGCTCCCCTGAAAGCTTTGGCGATGGAAACAGAAGGCTTTGTATCACAGGACAAGAAATCAGCCCTCAAAAACTTATCCGGCAGAAAATATGTTTTTGAAAAAATCCCTAAGCCCCGGGGTCACAATTTCAGCAAAAATCTGACTTTTGGCAGTTGAATCAAAAATGGTGCCAAAAGCTTGAAAATGCTCCCCTGAAATTTTTGGCAGTCGAAACAGAAGGCTTTTTATCACAGGACAAGAAATCAGCCCTCAAAAACTTAACCGGCAGAAAATATTTTTTTGAAAAAATCCCTAAGCCCCGGGGTCACAATTTCAGCAAAAATCTGACTTTCGGCAATTCACTCAAAAATGGTGCCAAAAGCTTGAAAATGTTCCCCTGAAAGGTTTGGCACTCGAAACAGAAGGATTTTTATCACAGGACAAGAAATCAGCCCTCAAAAACTTATCCGGCAGAAAATATTTTTTTGAAAAAATCCCTAAGCCCCGGGGTCACAATTTCAGCAAAAATCTGACTTTTGGCAATTCACTCAAAAATGGTGCCAACCGGTTGCAAATGCTCCCCTGAAAGCTTTGGCGATGGAAACCGAAGGCTTTTTATCACAGGAGAAGAAATCAGCCCTCAAAAACTTAACCGGCAGAAAATATTTTTTTGAAAAAAACCCTAAGCCCCGGGGTCACAATTTCAGCAAAAATCTGACTTTTGGCAGTTCAATCAAAAATCGTGCCAAAAGCTTGAAAATGCTCCCCTGAAAGGTTTGGCCCTCGAAACAGAAGGATTTTTATCACAGGACAAGAAATCAGCCCTCAAAAACTTAACCGGCAGAAAATATTTTTTTGAAAAAATCCCTAAGCCCCGGGGTCACAATTTCAGCAAAAATCTGACTTTTGGCAATTCACTCAAAAATGGTGCCAAAAGCTTGAAATGTTCCCCTGAAAGGTTTGGCACTCGAAACAGAAGGATTTTTATCACAGGACAAGAAATCAGCCCTCAAAAACTTATCCGGCAGAAAATATGTTTTTGAAAAAATCCCTAAGCCCCGGGGTCACAATTTCAGCAAAAATCTGACTTTTGGCAGTTCAATCAAAAATGGTGCCAAAAGCTTGAAAATGCTCCCCTGAAATTTTTGGCAGTCGAAACAGAAGGCTTTTTATCACAGGACAAGAAATCAGCCCTCAAAAACTTAACCGGCAGAAAATATTTTTTTGAAAAAATCCCTAAGCCCCGGGGTCACAATTTCAGCAAAAATCTGACTTTTGGCAATTCACTCAAAAATGGTGCCAAAAGCTTGAAAATGTTCCCCTGAAAGGTTTGGCACTCGAAACAGAAGGATTTTTATCACAGGACAAGAAATCAGCCCTCAAAAACTTATCCGACAGAAAATATTTTTTTGAAAAAATCCCTAAGCCCCGGGGTCACAATTTCAGCAAAAATCTGACTTTTGGCAGTTCACTCAAAAATGGTGCCAACCGGTTGCAAATGCTCCCCTGAAAGCTTTGGCGATGGAAACCGAAGGCTTTTTATCACAGGAGAAGAAATCAGCCCTCAAAAACTTAACCGGCAGAAAATATTTTTTTGAAAAAAACCCTAAGCCCCGGGGTCACAATTTCAGCAAAAATCTGACTTTTGGCATTTCAATCAAAAATGGTGCCAAAAGCTTGAAAATGCTCCCCTGAAAGGTTTGGCCCTCGAAACAGAAGGATTTTTATCACAGGACAAGAAATCAGCCCTCAAAAACTTAACCGGCAGAAAATATTTTTTTGAAAAAATCCCTAAGGCCCGGGGTCACAATTTCAGCAAAAATCTGACTTTTGGCAATTCACTCAAAAATGGTGCTAAAAGCTTGAAAATGTTCCCCTGAAAGGTTTGGCACTCAAAAGAGAAGGATTTTTATCACAGGACAAGAAATCAGCCCTCAAAAACTTATCCGGCAGAAAATATTTTTCTGAAAAAATCCCTAAGCCCCGAGGTCACAATTTCTGCAAAAATCTGACTTTTGGCAATTCACTCAAAAATGGTGCCTAAAGCTTGAAAATGCTCCCCTGAAAGGTTTGGCACTCAAAACAGAAGGATTTTTATCACAGGACAAGAAATCAGCCCTCAAAAACTTAACCCGCAGAAAATATTTTTTGAAAAAATCCTTAAGCCCCGGGGTCACAATTTCAGCAAAAATCTGACTTTTGGCAGTTCAATCAAAAATGGTGCCAAAAGCTTGAAAATGCTCCCCTGAAAGCTTTGGCGATGGAAACAGAAGGCTTTGTATCACAGGACAAGAAATCAGCCCTCAAAAACTTAACCGGCAGAAAATATTTTTTTGAAAAAATCCCTAAGCCCCGGGGTCACAATTTCAGCAAAAATCTGACTTTTGGCAGTTCACTCAAAAATGGTGCCAAAAGCTTGAAAATGTTCCCCTGAAAGGTTTGGCACTCGAAACAGTAGGATTTTTATCACAGGACAAGAAATCAGCCCTCAAAAACTTATTCCCCCAGAAAATATGTTTTTGAAAAAATCCCTAAGCCCCGGGGTCACAATTTCAGCAAAAATCTGACTTTTGGCAGTTCACTCAAAAATGGTGCCAACCGGTTGCAAATGCTCCCCTGAAAGCTTTGGCGATGGAAACAGAAGGCTTTGTATCACAGGACAAGAAATCAGCCCTCAAAAACTTAACCGGCAGAAAATATTTTTTTGAAAAAATCCCTAAGCCCCGGGGTCACAATTTCAGCAAAAATCTGACTTTTGGCAGTTCAATCAAAAATGGTGCCAAAAGCTTGAAAATGCTCCCCTGAAAGGTTTGGCCCTCAAAACAGAAGGCTTTTTATCACAGGACAAGAAATCAGCCCTCAAAAACTTAACCGGCAGAAAATATGTTTTTGAAAAAATCCCTAAGCCCCGGGGTCACAATTTCAGCAAAAATCTGCCTTTTGGCAGTTCAATCAAAAATGGTGCCAAAAGCTTGAAAATGCTCGCCTGAAAGGTTTGGCCCTCAAAACAGAAGGCTTTTTATCACAGGACAAGAAATCAGCCCTCAAAAACTTAACCGGCAGAAAATATGTTTTTGAAAAAATCCCTAAGCCCCGGGGTCACAATTTCAGCAAAAATCTGACTTTTGGCAGTTCAATCAAAAATGGTGCCAAAAGCTTGAAAATGCTCCCCTGAAATTTTTGGCCCTCGAAACAGAAGGCTTTTTATCACAGGACAAGAAATCAGCCCTCAAAAACTTAACCGGCAGAAAATATTTTTTTGAAAAAATCCCTAAGCCCCGGGGTCACAATTTCAGCAAAAATCTGACTTTTGGCAATTCACTCAAAAATGGTGCCAAAAGCTTGAAAATGTTCCCCTGAAAGGTTTGGCACTCGAAACAGAAGGATTTTTATCACAGGACAAGAAATCAGCCCTCAAAAACTTATCCGGCAGAAAATATTTTTTTGAAAAAATCCCTAAGCCCCGGGGTCACAATTTCAGCAAAAATCTGACTTTTGGCAATTCACTCAAAAATGGTGCCAAAAGCTTGAAAATGTTCCCCAGAAAGGTTTGGCACTCGAAACAGAAGGATTTTTATCACAGGACAAGAAATCAGCCCTCAAAAACTTATCCGGCAGAAAATATGTTTTTGAAAAAATCCCTAAGCCCCGGGGTCACAATTTCAGCAAAAATCTGACTTTTGGCAGTTCACTCAAAAATGGTGCCTAAAGCTTGAAAATGCTCCCCTGAAAGCTTTGGCGATGGAAACAGAAGGCTTTGTATCACAGGACAAGAAATCAGCCCTCAAAAACTTAACCGGCAGAAAATATTTTTTTGAAAAAATCCTTAAGCCCCGGGGTCACAATTTCAGCAAAAATCTGACTTTTGGCAGTTCAATCAAAAATGGTGCCAAAAGCTTGAAAATGCTCCCCTGAAAGGTTTGGCCCTCAAAACAGAAGGCTTTTTATCACAGGACAAGAAATCAGCCCTCAAAAACTTAACCGGCAGAAAATATGTTTTTGAAAAAATCCCTAAGCCCCGGGGTCACAATTTCAGCAAAAATCTGACTTTTGGCAGTTCAATCAAAAATGGTGCCAAAAGCTTGAAAATGCTCCCCTGAAATTTTTGGCCCTCGAAACAGAAGGCTTTTTATCACAGGACAAGAAATCAGCCCTCAAAAACTTAACCGGCAGAAAATATTTTTTTGAAAAAATCCCTAAGCCCCGGGGTCACAATTTCAGCAAAAATCTGACTTTCGGCAATTCACTCAAAAATGGTGCCAAAAGCTTGAAAATGTTCCCCTGAAAGGTTTGGCACTCGAAACAGAAGGCTTTTTATCACAGGACAAGAAATCAGCCCTCAAAAACTTATCCGGCAGAAAATATTTTTTTGAAAAAATCCCTAAGCCCCGGGGTCACAATTTCAGCAAAAATCTGACTTTTGGCAGTTCACTCAAAAATGGTGCCAACCGGTTGCAAATGCTCCCCTGAAAGCTTTGGCGATGGAAACAGAAGGCTTTGTATCACAGGACAAGAAATCAGCCCTCAAAAACTTAACCGACAGAAAATATTTTTTTGAAAAAATCCCTAAGCCCCGGGGTCACAATTTCAGCAAAAATCTGACTTTTGGCAATTCACTCAAAAATGGTGCCAAAAGCTTGAAAATGCTCCACTGAAAGCTTTGGCGATGGAAACAGAAGGCTTTTTATCACAGGACAAGAAATCAGCCCTCAAAAACTTAACCCGCAGAAAATATTTTTTTGAAAAAATCCCAAAGCCCCGGGGTCACAATTTCAGCAAAAATCTGACTTTTGGCAGTTCACTCAAAAATGGTGCCAAAAGCTTGAAAATGTTCCCCTGAAAGGTTTGGCACTCGAAACAGAAGGATTTTTATCACAGGACAAGAAATCAGCCCTCAAAAACTTATCCGGCAGAAAATATTTTTTTGAAAAAATCCCTAAGCCCCTGGGTCACAATTTCAGCAAAAATCTGACTTTTGGCAGTTCACTCAAAAATGGTGCCAACCGGTTGCAAATGCTCCCCTGAAAGCTTAGGCGATGGAAACAGAAGGCTTTGTATCACAGGACAAGAAATCAGCCCTCAAAAACTTAACCGAGAGAAAATATTTTTTTGAAAAAATCCCTAAGCCCCGGGGTCACAATTTCAGCAAAAATCTGACTTTTGGCAATTCACTCGAAAATGGTGCCTAAAGCTTGAAAATGCTCCACTGAAAGCTTTGGCGATGGAAACAGAAGGCTTTTTATCACAGGACAAGAAATCAGCCCTCAAAAACTTAACCGGCAGAAAATATTTTTTTGAAAAAATCCCTAAGCCCCGGGGTCACAATTTCAGCAAAAATCTGACTTTCGGCAATTCACTCAAAAATGGTGCCAAAAGCTTGAAAATGTTCCCCTGAAAGGTTTGGCACTCGAAACAGAAGGATTTTTATCACAGGACAAGAAATCAGCCCTCAAAAACTTATCCGGCAGAAAATATTTTTTTGAAAAAATCCCTAAGCCCCGGGGTCACAATTTCAGCAAAAATCTGACTTTTGGCAATTCACTCAAAAATGGTGCCAACCGGTTGCAAATGCTCCCCTGAAAGCTTTGGCGATGGAAACCGAAGGCTTTTTATCACAGGAGAAGAAATCAGCCCTCAAAAACTTAACCGGCAGAAAATATTTTTTTGAAAAAAACCCTAAGCCCCGGGGTCACAATTTCAGCAAAAATCTGACTTTTGGCAGTTCAATCAAAAATCGTGCCAAAAGCTTGAAAATGCTCCCCTGAAAGGTTTGGCCCTCGAAACAGAAGGATTTTTATCACAGGACAAGAAATCAGCCCTCAAAAACTTAACCGGCAGAAAATATTTTTTTGAAAAAATCCCTAAGCCCCGGGGTCACAATTTCAGCAAAAATCTGACTTTTGGCAGTTCACTCAAAAATGGTGCCAAAAGCTTGAAATGTTCCCCAGAAAGGTTTGGCACTCGAAACAGAAGGATTTTTATCACAGGACAAGAAATCAGCCCTCAAAAACTTATCCGGCAGAAAATATGTTTTTGAAAAAATCCCTAAGCCCCGGGGTCACAATTTCAGCAAAAATCTGACTTTTGGCAGTTCAATCAAAAATGGTGCCAAAAGCTTGAAAATGCTCCCCTGAAATTTTTGGCAGTCGAAACAGAAGGCTTTTTATCACAGGACAAGAAATCAGCCCTCAAAAACTTAACCGGCAGAAAATATTTTTTTGAAAAAATCCCTAAGCCCCGGGGTCACAATTTCAGCAAAAATCTGACTTTTGGCAGTTCACTCAAAAATGGTGCCAAAAGCTTGAAATGTTCCCCAGAAAGGTTTGGCACTCGAAACAGAAGGATTTTTATCACAGGACAAGAAATCAGCCCTCAAAAACTTATCCGGCAGAAAATATGTTTTTGAAAAAATCCCTAAGCCCCGGGGTCACAATTTCAGCAAAAATCTGACTTTTGGCAATTCACTCAAAAATGGTGCCAACCGGTTGCAAATGCTCCCCTGAAAGCTTTGGCGATGGAAACCGAAGGCTTTTTATCACAGGAGAAGAAATCAGCCCTCAAAAACTTAACCGGCAGAAAATATTTTTTTGAAAAAAACCCTAAGCCCCGGGGTCACAATTTCAGCAAAAATCTGACTTTTGGCAGTTCAATCAAAAATCGTGCCAAAAGCTTGAAAATGCTCCCCTGAAAGGTTTGGCCCTCGAAACAGAAGGATTTTTATCACAGGACAAGAAATCAGCCCTCAAAAACTTAACCGGCAGAAAATATTTTTTTGAAAAAATCCCTAAGCCCCGGGGTCACAATTTCAGCAAAAATCTGACTTTTGGCAGTTCACTCAAAAATGGTGCCAAAAGCTTGAAATGTTCCCCAGAAAGGTTTGGCACTCGAAACAGAAGGATTTTTATCACAGGACAAGAAATCAGCCCTCAAAAACTTATCCGGCAGAAAATATGTTTTTGAAAAAATCCCTAAGCCCCGGGGTCACAATTTCAGCAAAAATCTGACTTTTGGCAGTTCAATCAAAAATGGTGCCAAAAGCTTGAAAATGCTCCCCTGAAATTTTTGGCAGTCGAAACAGAAGGCTTTTTATCACAGGACAAGAAATCAGCCCTCAAAAACTTAACCGGCAGAAAATATTTTTTTGAAAAAATCCCTAAGCCCCGGGGTCACAATTTCAGCAAAAATCTGACTTTTGGCAATTCACTCAAAAATGGTGCCAAAAGCTTGAAAATGTTCCCCTGAAAGGTTTGGCACTCGAAACAGAAGGATTTTTATCACAGGACAAGAAATCAGCCCTCAAAAACTTATCCGACAGAAAATATTTTTTTGAAAAAATCCCTAAGCCCCGGGGTCACAATTTCAGCAAAAATCTGACTTTTGGCAGTTCACTCAAAAATGGTGCCAACCGGTTGCAAATGCTCCCCTGAAAGCTTTGGCGATGGAAACCGAAGGCTTTTTATCACAGGAGAAGAAATCAGCCCTCAAAAACTTAACCGGCAGAAAATATTTTTTTGAAAAAAACCCTAAGCCCCGGGGTCACAATTTCAGCAAAAATCTGACTTTTGGCAGTTCAATCAAAAATGGTGCCAAAAGCTTGAAAATGCTCCCCTGAAAGGTTTGGCCCTCGAAACAGAAGGATTTTTATCACAGGACAAGAAATCAGCCCTCAAAAACTTAACCGGCAGAAAATATTTTTTTGAAAAAATCCCTAAGGCCCGGGGTCACAATTTCAGCAAAAATCTGACTTTTGGCAATTCACTCAAAAATGGTGCTAAAAGCTTGAAAATGTTCCCCTGAAAGGTTTGGCACTCAAAAGAGAAGGATTTTTATCACAGGACAAGAAATCAGCCCTCAAAAACTTATCCGGCAGAAAATATTTTTCTGAAAAAATCCCTAAGCCCCGAGGTCACAATTTCTGCAAAAATCTGACTTTTGGCAATTCACTCAAAAATGGTGCCTAAAGCTTGAAAATGCTCCCCTGAAAGGTTTGGCACTCAAAACAGAAGGATTTTTATCACAGGACAAGAAATCAGCCCTCAAAAACTTAACCCGCAGAAAATATTTTTTGAAAAAATCCTTAAGCCCCGGGGTCACAATTTCAGCAAAAATCTGACTTTTGGCAGTTCAATCAAAAATGGTGCCAAAAGCTTGAAAATGCTCCCCTGAAAGCTTTGGCGATGGAAACAGAAGGCTTTGTATCACAGGACAAGAAATCAGCCCTCAAAAACTTAACCGGCAGAAAATATTTTTTTGAAAAAATCCCTAAGCCCCGGGGTCACAATTTCAGCAAAAATCTGACTTTTGGCAGTTCACTCAAAAATGGTGCCAAAAGCTTGAAAATGTTCCCCTGAAAGGTTTGGCACTCGAAACAGTAGGATTTTTATCACAGGACAAGAAATCAGCCCTCAAAAACTTATTCCCCCAGAAAATATGTTTTTGAAAAAATCCCTAAGCCCCGGGGTCACAATTTCAGCAAAAATCTGACTTTTGGCAGTTCACTCAAAAATGGTGCCAACCGGTTGCAAATGCTCCCCTGAAAGCTTTGGCGATGGAAACAGAAGGCTTTGTATCACAGGACAAGAAATCAGCCCTCAAAAACTTAACCGGCAGAAAATATTTTTTTGAAAAAATCCCTAAGCCCCGGGGTCACAATTTCAGCAAAAATCTGACTTTTGGCAGTTCAATCAAAAATGGTGCCAAAAGCTTGAAAATGCTCCCCTGAAAGGTTTGGCCCTCAAAACAGAAGGCTTTTTATCACAGGACAAGAAATCAGCCCTCAAAAACTTAACCGGCAGAAAATATGTTTTTGAAAAAATCCCTAAGCCCCGGGGTCACAATTTCAGCAAAAATCTGCCTTTTGGCAGTTCAATCAAAAATGGTGCCAAAAGCTTGAAAATGCTCGCCTGAAAGGTTTGGCCCTCAAAACAGAAGGCTTTTTATCACAGGACAAGAAATCAGCCCTCAAAAACTTAACCGGCAGAAAATATGTTTTTGAAAAAATCCCTAAGCCCCGGGGTCACAATTTCAGCAAAAATCTGACTTTTGGCAGTTCAATCAAAAATGGTGCCAAAAGCTTGAAAATGCTCCCCTGAAATTTTTGGCCCTCGAAACAGAAGGCTTTTTATCACAGGACAAGAAATCAGCCCTCAAAAACTTAACCGGCAGAAAATATTTTTTTGAAAAAATCCCTAAGCCCCGGGGTCACAATTTCAGCAAAAATCTGACTTTTGGCAATTCACTCAAAAATGGTGCCAAAAGCTTGAAAATGTTCCCCTGAAAGGTTTGGCACTCGAAACAGAAGGATTTTTATCACAGGACAAGAAATCAGCCCTCAAAAACTTATCCGGCAGAAAATATTTTTTTGAAAAAATCCCTAAGCAAAAATCTGACTTTTGGCAATGCACTCAAAAATGGTGCCAAAAGCTTGAAAATGTTCCCCTGAAAGGTTTGGCACTCGAAACAGAAGGATTTTTATCACAGGACAAGAAATCAGCCCTCAAAAACTTATCCGGCAGAAAATATGTTTTTGAAAAAATCCCTAAGCCCCGGGGTCACAATTTCAGCAAAAATCTGACTTTTGGCAGTTCACTCAAAAATGGTGCCTAAAGCTTGAAAATGCTCCCCTGAAAGCTTTGTCGATGGAAACAGAAGGCTTTGTATCACAGGACAAGAAATCAGCCCTCAAAAACTTAACCGGCAGAAAATATTTTTTTGAAAAAATCCTTAAGCCCCGGGGTCACAATTTCAGCAAAAATCTGACTTTTGGCAGTTCAATCAAAAATGGTGCCAAAAGCTTGAAAATGCTCCCCTGAAAGGTTTGGCCCTCAAAACAGAAGGCTTTTTATCACAGGACAAGAAATCAGCCCTCAAAAACTTAACCGGCAGAAAATATGTTTTTGAAAAAATCCCTAAGCCCCGGGGTCACAATTTCAGCAAAAATCTGACTTTTGGCAGTTCAATCAAAAATGGTGCCAAAAGCTTGAAAATGCTCCCCTGAAATTTTTGGCCCTCGAAACAGAAGGCTTTTTATCACAGGACAAGAAATCAGCCCTCAAAAACTTAACCGGCAGAAAATATTTTTTTGAAAAAATCCCTAAGCCCCGGGGTCACAATTTCAGCAAAAATCTGACTTTTGGCAATTCACTCAAAAATGGTGCCAAAAGCTTGAAAATGTTCCCCTGAAAGGTTTGGCACTCGAAACAGAAGGATTTTTATCACAGGACAAGAAATCAGCCCTCAAAAACTTATCCGGCAGAAAATATTTTTTTGAAAAAATCCCTAAGCCCCGGGGTCACAATTTCAGCAAAAATCTGACTTTTGGCAGTTCACTCAAAAATGGTGCCAACCGGTTGCAAATGCTCCCCTGAAAGCTTTGGCGATGGAAACAGAAGGCTTTGTATCACAGGACAAGAAATCAGCCCTCAAAAACTTAACCGACAGAAAATATTTTTTTGAAAAAATCCCTAAGCCCCTGGGTCACAATTTCAGCAAAAATCTGACTTTTGGCAATTCACTCAAAAATGGTGCCAAAAGCTTGAAAATGCTCCACTGAAAGCTTTGGCGATGGAAACAGAAGGCTTTTTATCACAGGACAAGAAATCAGCCCTCAAAAACTTAACCCGCAGAAAATATTTTTTTGAAAAAATCCCAAAGCCCCGGGGTCACAATATCAGCAAAAATCTGACTTTTGGCAGTTCACTCAAAAATGGTGCCAAAAGCTTGAAAATGTTCCCCTGAAAGGTTTGGCACTCGAAACAGAAGGATTTTTATCACAGGACAAGAAATCAGCCCTCAAAAACTTATCCGGCAGAAAATATTTTTTTGAAAAAATCCCTAAGCCCCGGGGTCACAATTTCAGCAAAAATCTGACTTTTGGCAGTTCACTCAAAAATGGTGCCAACCGGTTGCAAATGCTCCCCTGAAAGCTTAGGCGATGGAAACAGAAGGCTTTGTATCACAGGACAAGAAATCAGCCCTCAAAAACTTAACCGAGAGAAAATATTTTTTTGAAAAAATCCCTAAGCCCCGGGGTCACAATTTCAGCAAAAATCTGACTTTTGGCAATTCACTCGAAAATGGTGCCTAAAGCTTGAAAATGCTCCACTGAAAGCTTTGGCGATGGAAACAGAAGGCTTTTTATCACAGGACAAGAAATCAGCCCTCAAAAACTTAACCCGCAGAAAATATTTTTTTGAAAAAATCCCAAAGCCTCGGGGTCACAATTTCAGCAAAAATCTGACTTTTGGCAGTTCACTCAAAAATGGTGCCAAAAGCTTGAAAATGTTCCCCTGAAAGGTTTGGCACTCGAAACAGAAGGATTTTTATCACAGGACAAGAAATCAGCGCTCAAAAACTTATCCGGCAAAAAATATTTTTTTGAAAAAATCCCTAAGCCCCGGGGTCACAATTTCAGCAAAAATCTGACTTTTGGCAGTTCAATCAAAAATGGTGCCAAAAGCTTGAAAATGCTCCCCTGAAATTTTTGGCCCTCGAAACAGAAGGCTTTTTATCACAGGACAAGAAATCAGCCCTCAAAAACTTAACCGGCAGAAAATATTATTTTGAAAAAATCCCTAAGCCCCGGGGTCACAATTTCAGCAAAAATCTGACTTTTGGCAATTCACTCAAAAATGGTGCCAAAAGCTTGAAAATGTTCCCCTGAAAGGTTTGGCACTCGAAACAGAAGGATTTTTATCACAGGACAAGAAATCAGCCCTCAAAAACTTATCCGGCAGAAAATATGTTTTTGAAAAAATCCCTAAGCCCCGGGGTCACAATTTCAGCAAAAATCTGACTTTTGGCAGTTCAATCAAAAATGGTGCCAAAAGCTTGAAAATGCTCCCCTGAAATTTTTGGCCCTCGAAACAGAAGGCTTTTTATCACAGGACAAGAAATCAGCCCTCCAAAACTTAACCGGCAGAAAATATTTTTTTGAAAAAATCCCTAAGCCCCGGGGTCACAATTTCAGCAAAAATCTGACTTTTGGCAATTCACTCAAAAATGGTGCCAAAAGCTTGAAAATGTTCCCCTGAAAGGTTTGGCACTCGAAACAGAAGGATTTTTATCACAGGACAAGAAATCAGCCCTCAAAAACTTATCCGGCAGAAAATATTTTTTTGAAAAAATCCCTAAGCCCCGGGGTCACAATTTCAGCAAAAATCTGACTTTTGGCAGTTCACTCAAAAATGGTGCCAACCGGTTGCAAATGCTCCCCTGAAAGCTTTGGCGATGGAAACAGAAGGCTTTGTATCACAGGACAAGAAATCAGCCCTCAAAAACTTAACCGACAGAAAATATTTTTTTGAAAAAATCCCTAAGCCCCGGGGTCACAATTTCAGCAAAAATCTGACTTTTGGCAGTTCACTCAAAAATGGTGCCAACCGGTTGCAAATGCTCCCCTGAAAGCTTTGGCGATGGAAACAGAAGGCTTTTTATCACAGGACAAGAAATCAGCCCTCAAAAACTTAACCCGCAGAAAATATTTTTTTGAAAAAATCCCAAAGCCCCGGGGTCACAATTTCAGCAAAAATCTGACTTTTGGCAGTTCACTCAAAAATCGTGCCAAAAGCTTGAAAATGTTCCCCTGAAAGGTTTGGCACTCGAAACAGAAGGATTTTTATCACAGGACAAGAAATCAGCGCTCAAAAACTTATCCGGCAAAAAATATTTTTTTGAAAAAATCCCTAAGCCCCGGGGTCACAATTTCAGCAAAAATCTGACTTTTGGCAGTTCACTCAAAAATGGTGCCAACCGGTTGCAAATGCTCCCCTGAAAGCTTTCGCGATGGAAACAGAAGGCTTTTTATCACAGGACAAGAAATCAGCCCTCAAAAACGTAACCGGCAGAAAATATTTTTTTGAAAAAATCCCTAAGCCCCGGGGTCACAATTTCAGCAAAAATCTGACTTTTGACAATTCACTCAAAAATGGCGCCAAAAGCTTGATAATGTTCCCCTGAAAGCTTTGGCACTCGAAACAGAAGGATTTTTATCACAGGACAAGAAATCAGCCCTCAAAAACTTATCCGGCAGAAAATATTTTTTTGAAAAAATCCCTAAGCCCCGGGGTCACAATTTCAGCAAAAATCTGACTTTTGGCAGTTCACTCAAAAATG
Organism: Podarcis liolepis; assembly: GCF_965112155.1. Classification (NCBI taxonomy): domain Eukaryota; kingdom Metazoa; phylum Chordata; class Lepidosauria; order Squamata; family Lacertidae; genus Podarcis; species Podarcis liolepis. The sequence continues at coordinate 2,449,718 of NW_028148790.1, read as the reverse complement.
GTGCCAACCGGTTGCAAATGCTCCCCTGAAAGCTTTGGCGATGGAAACAGAAGGCTTTGTATCACAGGACAAGAAATCAGCCCTCAAAAACTTAACCGACAGAAAATATTTTTTTGAAAAAATCCCTAAGCCCCGGGGTCACAATTTCAGCAAAAATCTGACTTTTGGCAATTCACTCAAAAATGGTGCCAAAAGCTTGAAAATGCTCCACTGAAAGCTTTGGCGATGGAAACAGAAGGCTTTTTATCACAGGACAAGAAATCAGCCCTCAAAAACTTAACCCGCAGAAAATATTTTTTTGCAAAAATCCCTAAGCCCCGGGGTCACAATTTCAGCAAAAATCTGACTTTTGGCAGTTCACTCAAAAATGGTGCCAACCGGTTGCAAATGCTCCCCTGAAAGCTTTCGCGATGGAAACAGAAGGCTTTTTATCACAGGACAAGAAATCAGCCCTCAAAAACTTAACCGGCAGAAAATATTTTTTTGAAAAAATCCCTAAGCCCCGGGGTCACAATTTCAGCAAAAATCTGACTTTTGACAATTCACTCAAAAATGGTGCCAAAAGCTTGATAATGTTCCCCTGAAAGCTTTGGCACTCGAAACAGAAGGATTTTTATCACAGGACAAGAAATCAGCCCTCAAAAACTTATCCGGCAGAAAATATTTTTTTGAAAAAATCCCTAAGCCCCGGGGTCACAATTTCAGCAAAAATCTGACCTTTGGCAATTCACTCAAAAATGGTGCCAAAAGCTTGAAAATGCTCCCCTGAAAGCTTTGGCGATGGAAACAGAAGGCTTCTTATCAATTACAAGAAATCAGCCCTCAAAAACTTAACCCGCAGAAAATATTTTTTTGAAAAAATCCCTAAGCCCCGGGGTCACAATTTCAGCAAAAATCTGACTTTTGGCAGTTCACTCAAAAATGGTGCCAACCGGTTGCAAATGCTCCCCTGAAAGCTTTGGCGATGGAAACAGAAGGCTTTGTATAACAGGACAAGAAATCAGCCCTCAAAAACTTAACCGGCAGAAAATATTTTTTTGAAAAAATCCCTAAGCCCCGGGGTCACAATTTCAGCAAAAATCTGACTTTTGGCAATTCACTCAAAAATGGTGCCAAAAGCATGAAAATGCTCCATTGAAAGCTTTGGCGATGGAAACAGAAGGCTTTTTATCACAGGACAAGAAATCAGCCCTCAAAAACTTAACCCGCAGAAAATATTTTTTTGAAAAAATCCCTAAGCCCCGGGGTCACAATTTCAGCAAAAATCTGACTTTTGGCAGTTCACTCAAAAATGGTGCCAACCGGTTGCAAATGCTCCCCTGAAAGCTTTGGCGATGGAAACAGAAGGCTTTTTATCACAGGACAAGAAATCAGCCCTCAAAAACTTAACCGGCAGAAAATATTTTTTTGAAAAAAACCCTAAGCCCCGGGATCACAATTTCAGCAAAAATCTGACTTTTGGCAGTTCAATCAAAAATGGTGCCAAAAGCTTGAAAATGCTCCCCTGAAAGGTTTGGCCCTCGAAACAGAAGGCTTTTTATCACAGGACAAGAAATCAGCCCTCAAAAACTTAACCGGCAGAAAATATTTTTTTGAAAAAATCCCTAAGCCCCGGGGTCACAATTTCAGCAAAAATCTGATTTTTGGCAATTCACTCAAAAATGGTGCTAAAAGCTTGAAAATGTTCCCCTGAAAGGTTTGGCACTCAAAAGAGAAGGATTTTTATCACAGGACAAGAAATCAGCCCTCAAAAACTTATCCGACAGAAAATATTTTTTTGAAAAAATCCCTAAGCCCCGGGGTCACAATTTCAGCAAAAATCTGACTTTTGGCAGTTCACTCAAAAATGGTGCCAACCGGTTGCAAATGCTCCACTGAAAGCTTTGGCGATGGAAACAGAAGGCTTTGTATCACAGGACAAGAAATCAGCCCTCAAAAACTTAACCGGCAGAAAATATTTTTTTGAAAAAATCCCTAAGCCCCGGGGTCACAATTTCAGCAAAAATCTGACTTTTGGCAGTTCAATCAAAAATGGTGCCAAAAGCTTGAAAATGCTCCCCTGAAAGGTTTGGCCCTCAAAACAGAAGGCTTTTTATCACAGGACAAGAAATCAGCCCTCAAAAACTTAACCGGCAGAAAATATGTTTTTGAAAAAATCCCTAAGCCCCGGGGTCACAATTTCAGCAAAAATCTGACTTTTGGCAGTTCAATCAAAAATGGTGCCAAAAGCTTGAAAATGCTCCCCTGAAATTTTTGGGCCTCGAAACAGAAGGCTTTTTATCACAGGACAAGAAATCAGCCCTCAAAAACTTAACCGGCAGAAAATATTTTTTTGAAAAAATCCCTAACCCCCGGGGTCACAATTTCAGCAAAAATCTGACTTTTGGCAATTCACTCAAAAATGGTGCCAAAAGCTTGAAAATGTTCCCCTGAAAGGTTTGGCACTCGAAACAGAAGGATTTTTATCACAGGACAAGAAATCAGCCCTCAAAAACTTAACCGACAGAAAATATTTTTTTGAAAAAAACCCTAAGCCCCGGGGTCACAATTTCAGCAAAAATCTGACTTTTGGCAATTCACTCAAAAATGGTGCCAAAAGCTTGAAAATGCTCCACTGAAAGCTTTGGCGATGGAAACAGAAGGCTTTTTATCACAGGACAAGAAATCAGCCCTCAAAAACTTAACCCGCAGAAAATATTTTTTTGAAAAAATCCCAAAGCCCCGGGGTCACAATTTCAGCAAAAATCTGACTTTTGGCAGTTCACTCAAAAATGGTGCCAAAAGCTTGAAAATGTTCCCCTGAAAGGTTTGGCACTCGAAACAGAAGGATTTTTATCACAGGACAAGAAATCAGCCCTCAAAAACTTATCCGGCAAAAAATATTTTTTTGAAAAAATCCGTAAGCCCCGGGGTCACAATTTCAGCAAAAATCTGACTTTTGGCAGTTGACTCAAAAATGGTGCCAAGCGGTTGCAAATGCTCCCCTGAAAGCTTTGGCGATGGAAACAGAAGGCTTTTTATCACAGGACAAGAAATCAGCCCTCAAAAACTTAACCGGCAGAAAATATTTTTTTGAAAAAATCCCTAAGCCCCGGGGTCACAATTTCAGCAAAAATCTGACTTTTGGCAATTCACTCAAAAATGGTGCCCAAAGCTTGAAAATGCTCCCCTGAAAGGTTTGGCCCTCGAAACAGAAGGCTTTTTATCACAGGACAAGAAATCAGCCCTCAAAAACTTAACCGACAGAAAATATTTTTTTGAAAAAAACCCTAAGCCCCGGGGTCACAATTTCAGCAAAAATCTGACTTTTGGCAATTCACTCAAAAATGGTGCCAAAAGCTTGAAAATGCTCCACTGAAAGCTTTGGCGATGGAAACAGAAGGCTTTTTATCACAGGACAAGAAATCAGCCCTCAAAAACTTAACCCGCAGAAAATATTTTTTTGAAAAAATCCCAAAGCCCCGGGGTCACAATTTCAGCAAAAATCTGACTTTTGGCAGTTCACTCAAAAATGGTGCCAAAAGCTTGAAAATGTTCCCCTGAAAGGTTTGGCACTCGAAACAGAAGGATTTTTATCACAGGACAAGAAATCAGCCCTCAAAAACTTATCCGGCAAAAAATATTTTTTTGAAAAAATCCGTAAGCCCCGGGGTCACAATTTCAGCAAAAATCTGACTTTTGGCAGTTGACTCAAAAATGGTGCCAAGCGGTTGCAAATGCTCCCCTGAAAGCTTTGGCGATGGAAACAGAAGGCTTTTTATCACAGGACAAGAAATCAGCCCTCAAAAACTTAACCGGCAGAAAATATTTTTTTGAAAAAATCCCTAAGCCCCGGGGTCACAATTTCAGCAAAAATCTGACTTTTGGCAATTCACTCAAAAATGGTGCCCAAAGCTTGAAAATGCTCCCCTGAAAGGTTTGGCCCTCGAAACAGAAGGCTTTTTATCACAGGACAAGAAATCAGCCCTCAAAAACTTAACCGGCAGAAAATATTTTTTTGAAAAAATCCCTAAGCCCCGGGGTCACAGTTTCAGCAAAAATCTGACTTTTGGCAGTTCACTCAAAAATGGTGCCAACCGGTTGCAAATGCTCCCCTGAAAGCTTTGGCGATGGAAACAGAAGGCTTTTTATCACAGGACAAGAAATCAGCCCTCAAAAACTTAACCGGCAGAAAATATTTTTTTGAAAAAAACCCTAAGCCCCGGGGTCACAATTTCAGCAAAAATCTGACTTTTGGCAATTCACTCAAAAATGGTGCCAAAAGCTTGCAAATGCTCCCCTGAAAGCTTTGGCGATGGAAACAGAAGGCTTTTTATCACATTACAAGAAATCAGCCCTCAAAAACTTAACCGGCAGAAAATATTTTTTTGAAAAAATCCCTAAGCCCCGGGGTCACAATTTCAGCAAAAATCTGACTTTTGGCAGTTCAATCAAAAATGGTGCCAAAAGCTTGCAAATCCTCCCCTGAAAGCTTTGGCCCTCGAAACAGAAGGCTTTTTATCACAGGACAAGAAATCAGCCCTCAAAAACTTAACCGGCAGAAAATATTTTTTTGAAAAAATCCCTAAGCCCCGGGGTCACAATTTCAGCAAAAATCTGACTTTTGGCAATTCACTCAAAAATGGTGCCAAAAGCTTTATAATGTTCCCCTGAAAGGTTTGGCACTCGAAACAGAAGGATTTTTATCACAGGACAAGAAATCAGCCCTCAAAAACTTATCCGGCAGAAAATATTTTTTAGAAAAAATCCCTAAGCCCCGGGGTCACAATTTCAGCTAAAATCTGACTTTTGCTAGTTCACTCAAAAATGGTGCCAACCAGTTGCAAATGCTCCCCTGAAAGCTTTGGCGATGGAAACAGAAGGCTTTTTATCACAGGACAAGAAATCAGCCCTCAAAAACTTATCCGGCAGAAAATATTTTTTTGAAAAAATCCCTAAGCCCCGGGGTCACAATTTCAGCAAAAATCTGACTTTTGGCAGTTCACTCAAAAATGGTGCCAACCGGTTGCAAATGCTCCCCTGAAAGCTTTGGCGATGGAAACAGAAGGCTTTGTATCACAGGACAAGAAATCAGCCCTCAAAAACTTAACCGACAGAAAATATTTTTTTGAAAAAAACCCTAAGCCCCGGGGTCACAATTTCAGTAAAAATCTGACTTTTGGCAATTCACTCAAAAATGGTGCCAAAAGCTTGAAAATGCTCCACTGAAAGCTTTGGCGATGGAAACAGAAGGCTTTTTATCACAGGACAAGAAATCAGCCCTCAAAAACTTAACCCGCAGAAAATATTTTTTTGAAAAAATCCCAAAGCCCCGGGGTCACAATTTCAGCAAAAATCTGACTTTTGGCAGTTCAATCAAAAATGGTGCCAAAAGCTTGAAAATGTTCCCCTGAAATGTTTGGCACTCGAAACAGAAGGATTTTTATCACAGGACAAGAAATCAGCCCTCAAAAACTTAACCGGCAGAAAATATTTTTTTGAAAAAATCCCTAAGCCCCGGGGTCACAATTTCAGCAAAAATCTGACTTTTGCTAGTTCACTCAAAAATGGTGCAAAACAGGTGCAAATGCTCCCCTGAAAGCTTTGGCGATGGAAACAGAAGGCTTTTTATCACAGGACAAGAAATCAGCCCTCAAAAACTTAACCGGCAGAAACTATTTTTTTGAAAAAATCCCTAAGCCCCGGGGTCACAATTTCAGCAAAAATCTGACTTTTGGCAGTTCAATCAAAAATGGTGCCAAAAGCTTGAAAATGCTCCCCTGAAAGGTTTGGCCCTCGAAACGGAAGGCTTTTTATCACAGGACAAGAAATCAGCCCTCAAAAACTTAACCGGCAGAAAATATTTTTTTGAAAAAATCCCTAAGCCCCGGGGTTACAATTTCAGCAAAAATCTGACTTTTGGCAATTCACTCAAAAATGGTGCAAAAAGCTTGCAAATGCTCCCCTGAAAGCTTTGGCGATGGAAACAGACGGCTTTTTATCACAGGACAAGAAATCAGCCCTCAAAAACTTAACCGGCAGAAAATATTTTTTTGAAAAAATCCCTAAGCCCCGGCGTCACAATTTCAGCAAAAATCTGACTTTTGGCAGTTCACTGAAAAATGGTGCCAAAAGCTTCAAAAAGCTCCCCTGAAAGCTTTGGCGATGGAAACAGAAGGCTTTTTATCACAGGACAAGAAATCAGCCCTCAAAAACTTAACCGGCAGAAAATATTTTTTTGAAAAAATCCCTAAGCCCCGGGGTCACAATTTCAGCAAAAATCTGACTTTTGGCAGTTCACTCAAAAATGGTGCCAAGCGGTTGCAAATGCTCCCCTGAAAGCTTTGGCCATGGAAACAGACGGCTTTTTATCACAGGACAAGAAATCAGCCCTCAAAAACTTAACCGGCAGAAAATATTTTTTTGAAAAAATCCCTAAGCCCCGGGGTCACAATTTCAGCAAAAAATCTGACTTTTGGCAATTCACTCAAAAATGGTGCCAAAAGCTTTATAATGTTCCCCTGAAAGGTTTGGCCCTCGAAACGGAAGGCTTTTTATCACAGGACAAGAAATCAGCCCTCAAAAACTTAACCGGCAGAAAATATTTTTTTGAAAAAATCCCTAAGCCCCGGGGTCACAATTTCAGCAAAAATCTGACTTTTGGCAATTCACTCAAAAATGGTGCAAAAAGCTTGCAAATGCTCCCCTGAAAGCTTTGGCGATGGAAACAGAAGGCTTTTTATCACAGGACAAGAAATCAGCCCTCAAAAACTTAACCGGCAGAAAATATTTTTTTGAAAAAATCCCTAAGCCCCGGGGTCACAATTTCAGCAAAAATCTGACTTTTGGCAATTCACTCAAAAATGGTGCAAAAAGCTTGCAAATGCTCCCCTGAAAGCTTTGGCGATGGAAACAGACGGCTTTTTATCACAGGACAAGAAATCAGCCCTCAAAAACTTAACCGGCAGAAAATATTTTTTTGAAAAAATCCCTAAGCCCCGGGGTCACAATTTCAGCAAAAATCTGACTTTTGGTAGTTCACTCAAAAATGGTGGCAAAAGCTTGAAAATGCTCCCCTGAAAGCTTTGGCGATGGAAACAGAAGGATTTTTATCACAGGACAAGAAATCAGCCCTCAAAAACTTATCCGGCAGAAAATATTTTTTAGAAAAAATCCCTAAGCCCCGGGGTCACAATTTCAGCTAAAATCTGACTTTTGCTAGTTCACTCAAAAATGGTGCCAACCAGTTGCAAATGCTCCCCTGAAAGCTTTGGCGATGGAAACAGAAGGCTTTTTATCACAGGACAAGAAATCAGCCCTCAAAAACTTATCCGGCAGAAAATATTTTTTTGAAAAAATCCCTAAGCCCCGGGGTCACAATTTCAGCAAAAATCTGACTTTTGGCAGTTCACTCAAAAATGGTGCCAACCGGTTGCAAATGCTCCCCTGAAAGCTTTGGCGATGGAAACAGAAGGCTTTGTATCACAGGACAAGAAATCAGCCCTCAAAAACTTAACCGACAGAAAATATTTTTTTGAAAAAAACCCTAAGCCCCGGGGTCACAATTTCAGTAAAAATCTGACTTTTGGCAATTCACTCAAAAATGGTGCCAAAAGCTTGAAAATGCTCCACTGAAAGCTTTGGCGATGGAAACAGAAGGCTTTTTATCACAGGACAAGAAATCAGCCCTCAAAAACTTAACCCGCAGAAAATATTTTTTTGAAAAAATCCCAAAGCCCCGGGGTCACAATTTCAGCAAAAATCTGACTTTTGGCAGTTCAATCAAAAATGGTGCCAAAAGCTTGAAAATGTTCCCCTGAAAGGTTTGGCACTCGAAACAGAAGGATTTTTATCACAGGACAAGAAATCAGCCCTCAAAAACTTAACCGGCAGAAAATATTTTTTTGAAAAAATCCCTAAGCCCCGGGGTCACAATTTCAGCAAAAATCTGACTTTTGCTAGTTCACTCAAAAATGGTGCAAAACAGGTGCAAATGCTCCCCTGAAAGCTTTGGCGATGGAAACAGAAGGCTTTTTATCACAGGACAAGAAATCAGCCCTCAAAAACTTAACCGGCAGAAACTATTTTTTTGAAAAAATCCCTAAGCCCCGGGGTCACAATTTCAGCAAAAATCTGACTTTTGGCAGTTCAATCAAAAATGGTGCCAAAAGCTTGAAAATGCTCCCCTGAAAGGTTTGGCCCTCGAAACGGAAGGCTTTTTATCACAGGACAAGAAATCAGCCCTCAAAAACTTAACCGGCAGAAAATATTTTTTTGAAAAAATCCCTAAGCCCCGGGGTTACAATTTCAGCAAAAATCTGACTTTTGGCAATTCACTCAAAAATGGTGCAAAAAGCTTGCAAATGCTCCCCTGAAAGCTTTGGCGATGGAAACAGACGGCTTTTTATCACAGGACAAGAAATCAGCCCTCAAAAACTTAACCGGCAGAAAATATTTTTTTGAAAAAATCCCTAAGCCCCGGCGTCACAATTTCAGCAAAAATCTGACTTTTGGCAGTTCACTGAAAAATGGTGCCAAAAGCTTCAAAAAGCTCCCCTGAAAGCTTTGGCGATGGAAACAGAAGGCTTTTTATCACAGGACAAGAAATCAGCCCTCAAAAACTTAACCGGCAGAAAATATTTTTTTGAAAAAATCCCTAAGCCCCGGGGTCACAATTTCAGCAAAAATCTGACTTTTGGCAGTTCACTCAAAAATGGTGCCAAGCGGTTGCAAATGCTCCCCTGAAAGCTTTGGCCATGGAAACAGACGGCTTTTTATCACAGGACAAGAAATCAGCCCTCAAAAACTTAACCGGCAGAAAATATTTTTTTGAAAAAATCCCTAAGCCCCGGGGTCACAATTTCAGCAAAAAATCTGACTTTTGGCAATTCACTCAAAAATGGTGCCAAAAGCTTTATAATGTTCCCCTGAAAGGTTTGGCCCTCGACACGGAAGGCTTTTTATCACAGGACAAGAAATCAGCCCTCAAAAACTTAACCGGCAGAAAATATTTTTTTGAAAAAATCCCTAAGCCCCGGGGTCACAATTTCAGCAAAAATCTGACTTTTGGCAATTCACTCAAAAATGGTGCAAAAAGCTTGCAAATGCTCCCCTGAAAGCTTTGGCGATGGAAACAGAAGGCTTTTTATCACAGGACAAGAAATCAGCCCTCAAAAACTTAACCGGCAGAAAATATTTTTTTGAAAAAATCCCTAAGCCCCGGGGTCACAATTTCAGCAAAAATCTGACTTTTGGCAATTCACTCAAAAATGGTGCAAAAAGCTTGCAAATGCTCCCCTGAAAGCTTTGGCGATGGAAACAGACGGCTTTTTATCACAGGACAAGAAATCAGCCCTCAAAAACTTAACCGGCAGAAAATATTTTTTTGAAAAAATCCCTAAGCCCCGGGGTCACAATTTCAGCAAAAATCTGACTTTTGGTAGTTCACTCAAAAATGGTGGCAAAAGCTTGAAAATGCTCCCCTGAAAGCTTTGGCGATGGAAACAGAAGGCTTTTTATCACAGGACAAGAAATCAGCCCTCAAAAACTTAACCGGCAGAAAATATTTTTTTGAAAAAATCCCTAAGCCCCGGGGTCACAATTTCAGCAAAAATCTGACTTTTGGCAGTTCAATCAAAAATGGTGCCAAAAGCTTGAAAATGCTCCCCTGAAAGGTTTGGCCCTCAAAACAGAAGGCTTTTTATCACAGGACAAGAAATCAGCCCTCAAAAACTTAACCGGCAGAAAATATGTTTTTGAAAAAATCCCTAAGCCCCGGGGTCACAATTTCAGCAAAAATCTGACTTTTGGCAGTTCAATCAAAAATGGTGCCAAAAGCTTGAAAATGCTCCCCTGAAATTTTTGGGCCTCGAAACAGAAGGCTTTTTATCACAGGACAAGAAATCAGCCCTCAAAAACTTAACCGGCAGAAAATATTTTTTTGAAAAAATCCCTAAGCCCCGGGGTCACAATTTCAGCAAAAATCTGACTTTTGGCAATTCACTCAAAAATGGTGCCAAAAGCTTGAAAATGTTCCCCTGAAAGGTTTGGCACTCGAAACAGAAGGATTTTTATCACAGGACAAGAAATCAGCCCTCAAAAACTTAACCGACAGAAAATATTTTTTTGAAAAAAACCCTAAGCCCCAGGGTCACAATTTCAGCAAAAATCTGACTTTTGGCAATTCACTCAAAAATGGTGCCAAAAGCTTGAAAATGCTCCACTGAAAGCTTTGGCGATGGAAACAGAAGGCTTTTTATCACAGGACAAGAAATCAGCCCTCAAAAACTTAACCCGCAGAAAATATTTTTTTGAAAAAATCCCAAAGCCCCGGGGTCACAATTTCAGCAAAAATCTGACTTTTGGCAGTTCACTCAAAAATGGTGCCAAAAGCTTGAAAATGTTCCCCTGAAAGGTTTGGCACTCGAAACAGAAGGATTTTTATCACAGGACAAGAAATCAGCCCTCAAAAACTTATCCGGCAAAAAATATTTTTTTGAAAAAATCCGTAAGCCCCGGGGTCACAATTTCAGCAAAAATCTGACTTTTGGCAGTTGACTCAAAAATGGTGCCAAGCGGTTGCAAATGCTCCCCTGAAAGCTTTGGCGATGGAAACAGAAGGCTTTTTATCACAGGACAAGAAATCAGCCCTCAAAAACTTAACCGGCAGAAAATATTTTTTTGAAAAAATCCCTAAGCCCCGGGGTCACAATTTCAGCAAAAATCTGACTTTTGGCAATTCACTCAAAAATGGTGCCCAAAGCTTGAAAATGCTCCCCTGAAAGGTTTGGCCCTCGAAACAGAAGGCTTTTTATCACAGGACAAGAAATCAGCCCTCAAAAACTTAACCGGCAGAAAATATTTTTTTGAAAAAATCCCTAAGCCCCGGGGTCACAATTTCAGCAAAAATCTGACTTTTGGCAGTTCACTCAAAAATGGTGCCAACCGGTTGCAAATGCTCCCCTGAAAGCTTTGGCGATGGAAACAGAAGGCTTTTTATCACAGGACAAGAAATCAGCCCTCAAAAACTTAACCGGCAGAAAATATTTTTTTGAAAAAAACCCTAAGCCCCGGGGTCACAATTTCAGCAGAAATCTGACTTTTGGCAATTCACTCAAAAATGGTGCCAAAAGCTTGCAAATGCTCCCCTGAAAGCTTTGGCGATGGAAACAGAAGGCTTTTTATCACAGGACAAGAAATCAGCCCTCAAAAACTTAACCGGCAGAAAATATTTTTTTGAAAAAATCCCTAAGCCCCGGGGTCACAATTTCAGCAAAAATCTGACTTTTGGCAATTCACTCAAAAATGGTGCCAAAAGCTTGCAAATGCTCCCCTGAAAGCTTTGGCGATGGAAACAGACGGCTTTTTATCACAGGACAAGAAATCAGCCCTCAAAAACTTAACCGGCAGAAAATATTTTTTTGAAAAAATCCCTAAGCCCCGGGGTCACAATTTCAGCAAAAATCTGACTTTTGGTAGTTCACTCAAAAATGGTGCCAAAAGCTTGAAAATGCTCCCCTGAAAGCTTTGGCGATGGAAACAGAAGGCTTTTTATCACAGGACAAGAAATCAGCCCTCAAAAACTTAACCGGCAGAAAATATGTTTTTGAAAAAATCCCTAAGCCCCGGGGTCACAATTTCAGCAAAAATCTGACTTTTGGCAGTTCAATCAAAAATGGTGCCAAAAGCTTGAAAATGCTCCCCTGAAATTTTTGGGCCTCGAAACAGAAGGCTTTTTATCACAGGACAAGAAATCAGCCCTCAAAAACTTAACCGGCAGAAAATATTTTTTTGAAAAAATCCCTAAGCCCCGGGGTCACAATTTCAGCAAAAATCTGACTTTTGGCAATTCACTCAAAAATGGTGCCAAAAGCTTGAAAATGTTCCCCTGAAAGGTTTGGCACTCGAAACAGAAGGATTTTTATCACAGGACAAGAAATCAGCCCTCAAAAACTTAACCGACAGAAAATATTTTTTTGAAAAAATCCCTAAGCCCCGGGGTCACAATTTCAGCAAAAATCTGACTTTTGGCAATTCACTCAAAAATGGTGCAAAAAGCTTGCAAATGCTCCCCTGAAAGCTTTGGCGATGGAAACAGACGGCTTTTTATCACAGGACAAGAAATCAGCCCTCAAAAACTTAACCGGCAGAAAATATTTTTTTGAAAAAATCCCTAAGCCCCGGGGTCACAATTTCAGCAAAAATCTGACTTTTGGTAGTTCACTCAAAAATGGTGCCAAAAGCTTGAAAATGCTCCCCTGAAAGCTTTGGCGATGGAAACAGAAGGCTTTTTATCACAGGACAAGAAATCAGCCCTCAAAAACTTAACCGGCAGAAAATATTTTTTTGAAAAAATCCCTAAGCCCCGGGGTCACAATTTCAGCAAAAATCTGACTTTTGGCAGTTCAATCAAAAATGGTGCCAAAAGCTTGAAAATGCTCCCCTGAAAGGTTTGGCCCTCAAAACAGAAGGCTTTTTATCACAGGACAAGAAATCAGCCCTCAAAAACTTAACCGGCAGAAAATATGTTTTTGAAAAAATCCCTAAGCCCCGGGGTCACAATTTCAGCAAAAATCTGACTTTTGGCAGTTCAATCAAAAATGGTGCCAAAAGCTTGAAAATGCTCCCCTGAAATTTTTGGGCCTCGAAACAGAAGGCTTTTTATCACAGGACAAGAAATCAGCCCTCAAAAACTTAACCGGCAGAAAATATTTTTTTGAAAAAATCCCTAAGCCCCGGGGTCACAATTTCAGCAAAAATCTGACTTTTGGCAATTCACTCAAAAATGGTGCCAAAAGCTTGAAAATGTTCCCCTGAAAGGTTTGGCACTCGAAACAGAAGGATTTTTATCACAGGACAAGAAATCAGCCCTCAAAAACTTAACCGACAGAAAATATTTTTTTGAAAAAAACCCTAAGCCCCAGGGTCACAATTTCAGCAAAAATCTGACTTTTGGCAATTCACTCAAAAATGGTGCCAAAAGCTTGAAAATGCTCCACTGAAAGCTTTGGCGATGGAAACAGAAGGCTTTTTATCACAGGACAAGAAATCAGCCCTCAAAAACTTAACCCGCAGAAAATATTTTTTTGAAAAAATCCCAAAGCCCCGGGGTCACAATTTCAGCAAAAATCTGACTTTTGGCAGTTCACTCAAAAATGGTGCCAAAAGCTTGAAAATGTTCCCCTGAAAGGTTTGGCACTCGAAACAGAAGGATTTTTATCACAGGACAAGAAATCAGCCCTCAAAAACTTATCCGGCAAAAAATATTTTTTTGAAAAAATCCGTAAGCCCCGGGGTCACAATTTCAGCAAAAATCTGACTTTTGGCAGTTGACTCAAAAATGGTGCCAAGCGGTTGCAAATGCTCCCCTGAAAGCTTTGGCGATGGAAACAGAAGGCTTTTTATCACAGGACAAGAAATCAGCCCTCAAAAACTTAACCGGCAGAAAATATTTTTTTGAAAAAATCCCTAAGCCCCGGGGTCACAATTTCAGCAAAAATCTGACTTTTGGCAATTCACTCAAAAATGGTGCCCAAAGCTTGAAAATGCTCCCCTGAAAGGTTTGGCCCTCAAAACAGAAGGCTTTTTATCACAGGACAAGAAATCAGCCCTCAAAAACTTAACCGGCAGAAAATATTTTTTTGAAAAAATCCCTAAGCCCCGGGGTCACAATTTCAGCAAAAATCTGACTTTTGGCAGTTCACTCAAAAATGGTGCCAACCGGTTGCAAATGCTCCCCTGAAAGCTTTGGCGATGGAAACAGAAGGCTTTTTATCACAGGACAAGAAATCAGCCCTCAAAAACTTAACCGGCAGAAAATATTTTTTTGAAAAAAACCCTAAGCCCCGGGGTCACAATTTCAGCAGAAATCTGACTTTTGGCAATTCACTCAAAAATGGTGCCAAAAGCTTGCAAATGCTCCCCTGAAAGCTTTGGCGATGGAAACAGAAGGCTTTTTATCACAGGACAAGAAATCAGCCCTCAAAAACTTAACCGGCAGAAAATATTTTTTTGAAAAAATCCCTAAGCCCCGGGGTCACAATTTCAGCAAAAATCTGACTTTTGGCAATTCACTCAAAAATGGTGCAAAAAGCTTGCAAATGCTCCCCTGAAAGCTTTGGCGATGGAAACAGACGGCTTTTTATCACAGGACAAGAAATCAGCCCTCAAAAACTTAACCGGCAGAAAATATTTTTTTGAAAAAATCCCTAAGCCCCGGGGTCACAATTTCAGCAAAAATCTGACTTTTGGTAGTTCACTCAAAAATGGTGCCAAAAGCTTGAAAATGCTCCCCTGAAAGCTTTGGCGATGGAAACAGAAGGCTTTTTATCACAGGACAAGAAATCAGCCCTCAAAAACTTAACCGGCAGAAAATATTTTTTTGAAAAAATCCCTAAGCCCCGGGGTCACAATTTCAGCAAAAATCTGACTTTTGGCAGTTCAATCAAAAATGGTGCCAAAAGCTTGAAAATGCTCCCCTGAAAGGTTTGGCCCTCAAAACAGAAGGCTTTTTATCACAGGACAAGAAATCAGCCCTCAAAAACTTAACCGGCAGAAAATATTTTTTTGAAAAAATCCCTAAGCCCCGGGGTCACAATTTCAGCAAAAATCTGACTTTTGGCAGTTCAATCAAAAATGGTGCCAAAAGCTTGAAAATGCTCCACTGAAAGCTTTGGCGATGGAAACAGAAGGCTTTTTATCACAGGACAAGAAATCAGCCCTCAAAAACTTAACCCGCAGAAAATATTTTTTTGAAAAAATCCCAAAGCCCCGGGGTCACAATTTCAGCAAAAATCTGACTTTTGGCAGTTCACTCAAAAATGGTGCAAAACAGGTGCAAATGCTCCCCTGAAAGCTTTGGCGATGGAAACAGAAGGCTTTTTATCACAGGACAAGAAATCAGCCCTCAAAAACTTAACCGGCAGAAACTATTTTTTTGAAAAAATCCCTAAGCCCCGGGGTCACAATTTCAGCAAAAATCTGACTTTTGGCAGTTCAATCAAAAATGGTGCCAAAAGCTTGAAAATGCTCCCCTGAAAGGTTTGGCCCTCGAAACGGAAGGCTTTTTATCACAGGACAAGAAATCAGCCCTCAAAAACTTAACCGGCAGAAAATATTTTTTTGAAAAAATCCCTAAGCCCCGGGGTTACAATTTCAGCAAAAATCTGACTTTTGGCAATTCACTCAAAAATGGTGCAAAAAGCTTGCAAATGCTCCCCTGAAAGCTTTGGCGATGGAAACAGACGGCTTTTTATCACAGGACAAGAAATCAGCCCTCAAAAACTTAACCGGCAGAAAATATTTTTTTGAAAAAATCCCTAAGCCCCGGCGTCACAATTTCAGCAAAAATCTGACTTTTGGCAGTTCACTGAAAAATGGTGCCAAAAGCTTCAAAAAGCTCCCCTGAAAGCTTTGGCGATGGAAACAGAAGGCTTTTTATCACAGGACAAGAAATCAGCCCTCAAAAACTTAACCGGCAGAAAATATTTTTTTGAAAAAATCCCTAAGCCCCGGGGTCACAATTTCAGCAAAAATCTGACTTTTGGCAGTTCACTCAAAAATGGTGCCAAGCGGTTGCAAATGCTCCCCTGAAAGCTTTGGCCATGGAAACAGACGGCTTTTTATCACAGGACAAGAAATCAGCCCTCAAAAACTTAACCGGCAGAAAATATTTTTTTGAAAAAATCCCTAAGCCCCGGGGTCACAATTTCAGCAAAAAATCTGACTTTTGGCAATTCACTCAAAAATGGTGCCAAAAGCTTTATAATGTTCCCCTGAAAGGTTTGGCCCTCGAAACGGAAGGCTTTTTATCACAGGACAAGAAATCAGCCCTCAAAAACTTAACCGGCAGAAAATATTTTTTTGAAAAAATCCCTAAGCCCCGGGGTCACAATTTCAGCAAAAATCTGACTTTTGGCAATTCACTCAAAAATGGTGCAAAAAGCTTGCAAATGCTCCCCTGAAAGCTTTGGCGATGGAAACAGAAGGCTTTTTATCACAGGACAAGAAATCAGCCCTCAAAAACGTAACCGGCAGAAAATATTTTTTTGAAAAAATCCCTAAGCCCCGGGGTCACAATTTCAGCAAAAATCTGACTTTTGGCAATTCACTCAAAAATGGTGCCAACCGGTTGCAAATGCTCCCCTGAAAGCTTTGGAGATGGAAACAGAAGGCTTTTTATCACAGGACAAGAAATCAGCCCTCAAAAACTTAACCGGCAGAAAATATTTTTTTGAAAAAATCCCTAAGCCCCGGGGTCACAATTTCAGCAAAAATCTGACTTTTGGTAGTTCACTCAAAAATGGTGCCAAAAGCTTGAAAATGCTCCCCTGAAAGCTTTGGCGATGGAAACAGAAGGCTTTTTATCACAGGACAAGAAATCAGCCCTCAAAAACTTAACCGGCAGAAAATATTTTTTTGAAAAAATCCCTAAGCCCCGGGGTCACAATTTCAGCAAAAATCTTACTTCTGGCAATTCACTCAAAAATGGTGCAAAAAGCTTGCAAATGCTCCCCTGAAAGCTTTGGCGATGGAAACAGACGGCTTTTTATCACAGGACAAGAAATCAGCCCTCAAAAACTTAACCGGCAGAAAATATTTTTTTGAAAAAATCCCTAAGCCCCGGGGTCACAATTTCAGCAAAAATCTGACTTTTGGCAATTCACTCAAAAATGGTGCAAAAAGCTTGCAAATGCTCCCCTGAAAGCTTTGGCGATGGAAACAGAAGGCTTTTTATCACAGGACAAGAAATCAGCCCTCAAAAACGTAACCGGCAGAAAATATTTTTTTGAAAAAATCCCTAAGCCCCGGGGTCACAATTTCAGCAAAAATCTGACTTTTGGCAATTCACTCAAAAATGGTGCCAACCGGTTGCAAATGCTCCCCTGAAAGCTTTGGAGATGGAAACAGAAGGCTTTTTATCACAGGACAAGAAATCAGCCCTCAAAAACTTAACCGGCAGAAAATATTTTTTTGAAAAAATCCCTAAGCCCCGGGGTCACAATTTCAGCAAAAATCTGACTTTTGGTAGTTCACTCAAAAATGGTGCCAAAAGCTTGAAAATGCTCCCCTGAAAGCTTTGGCGATGGAAACAGAAGGCTTTTTATCACAGGACAAGAAATCAGCCCTCAAAAACTTAACCGGCAGAAAATATTTTTTTGAAAAAATCCCTAAGCCCCGGGGTCACAATTTCAGCAAAAATCTTACTTCTGGCAATTCACTCAAAAATGGTGCAAAAAGCTTGCAAATGCTCCCCTGAAAGCTTTGGCGATGGAAACAGACGGCTTTTTATCACAGGACAAGAAATCAGCCCTCAAAAACTTAACCGGCAGAAAATATTTTTTTGAAAAAATCCCTAAGCCCCGGGGTCACAATTTCAGCAAAAATCTGACTTTTGGCAATTCACTCAAAAATGGTGCAAAAAGCTTGCAAATGCTCCCCTGAAAGCTTTGGCGATGGAAACAGAAGGCTTTTTATCACAGGACAAGAAATCAGCCCTCAAAAACGTAACCGGCAGAAAATATTTTTTTGAAAAAATCCCTAAGCCCCGGGGTCACAATTTCAGCAAAAATCTGACTTTTGGCAATTCACTCAAAAATGGTGCCAACCGGTTGCAAATGCTCCCCTAAAAGCTTTGGAGATGGAAACAGAAGGCTTTTTATCACAGGACAAGAAATCAGCCCTCAAAAACTTAACCGGCAGAAAATATTTTTTTGAAAAAATCCCTAAGCCCCGGGGTCACAATTTCAGCAAAAATCTGACTTTTGGTAGTTCACTCAAAAATGGTGCCAAAAGCTTGAAAATGCTCCCCTGAAAGCTTTGGCGATGGAAACAGAAGGCTTTTTATCACAGGACAAGAAATCAGCCCTCAAAAACTTAACCGGCAGAAAATATTTTTTTGAAAAAATCCCTAAGCCCCGGGGTCACAATTTCAGCAAAAATCTTACTTCTGGCAATTCACTCAAAAATGGTGCAAAAAGCTTGCAAATGCTCCCCTGAAAGCTTTGGCGATGGAAACAGACGGCTTTTTATCACAGGACAAGAAATCAGCCCTCAAAAACTTAACCGGCAGAAAATATTTTTTTGAAAAAATCCCTAAGCCCCGGGGTCACAATTTCAGCAAAAATCTGACTTTTGGCAGTTCACTCAAAAATGGTGCCAACCGGTTGCAAATGCTCCCCTGAAAGCTTTGGCGATGGAAACAGAAGGCTTTTTATCACAGGACAAGAAATCAGCCCTCAAAAACTTAACCGGCAGAAAATATTTTTTTGAAAAAATCCCTAAGCCCCGGGGTCACAATTTCAGCAAAAATCTGACTTTTGGCAGTTCTCTCAAAAATGGTGCCAAAAGCTTGAAAATGCTCCCCTGAAAGCTTTGGCGATGGAAACAGAAGGCTTTTTATCACAGCACAAGAAATCAGCCCTCAAAAACTTAACCGGCAGAAAATATTTTTTTGGAAAAAACCCTAAGCCCCGGGGTCACAATTTCAGCAAAAATCTTACTTCTGGCAATTCACTCAAAAATGGTGCAAAAAGCTTGCAAATGCTCCCCTGAAAGGTTTGGCACTCGAAACAGACGGCTTTTTATCACAGGACAAGAAATCAGCCCTCAAAAACTTATTCGGCAGAAAATATTTTTTTGAAAAAATCTCTAAGCCCCGGGGTCACAATTTCAGCAAAAATCTGACTTTTGGCAGTTCAATCAAAAATGGTGCCAAAAGCTTGAAAATGCTCCCCTGAAAGGTTTGGCCCTCAAAACAGAAGGCTTTTTATCACAGGACAAGAAATCAGCCCTCAAAAACTTAACCGGCAGAAAATATGTTTTTGAAAAAATCCCTAAGCCCCGGGGTCACAATTTCAGCAAAAATCTGACTTTTGGCAGTTCAATCAAAAATGGTGCCAAAAGCTTGAAAATGCTCCCCTGAAATTTTTGGGCCTCGAAACAGAAGGCTTTTTATCACAGGACAAGAAATCAGCCCTCAAAAACTTAACCGGCAGAAAATATTTTTTTGAAAAAATCCCTAAGCCCCGGGGTCACAATTTCAGCAAAAATCTGACTTTTGGCAATTCACTCAAAAATGGTGCCAAAAGCTTGAAAATGTTCCCCTGAAAGGTTTGGCACTCGAAACAGAAGGATTTTTATCACAGGACAAGAAATCAGCCCTCAAAAACTTAACCGACAGAAAATATTTTTTTGAAAAAAACCCTAAGCCCCGGGGTCACAATTTCAGCAAAAATCTGACTTTTGGCAATTCACTCAAAAATGGTGCCAAAAGCTTGAAAATGCTCCACTGAAAGCTTTGGCGATGGAAACAGAAGGCTTTTTATCACAGGACAAGAAATCAGCCCTCAAAAACTTAACCCGCAGAAAATATTTTTTTGAAAAAATCCCAAAGCCCCGGGGTCACAATTTCAGCAAAAATCTGACTTTTGGCAGTTCACTCAAAAATGGTGCCAAAAGCTTGAAAATGTTCCCCTGAAAGGTTTGGCACTCGAAACAGAAGGCTTTTTATCACAGGACAAGAAATCAGCCCTCAAAAACTTATCCGGCAAAAAATATTTTTTTGAAAAAATCCCTAAGCCGCGGGGTCACAATTTCAGCAAAAATCTGACTTTTGGCAGTTGAATCAAAAATGGTGCCAAGCGGTTGCAAATGCTCCCCTGAAAGCTTTGGCGATGGAAACAGAAGGCTTTTTATCACAGGACAAGAAATCAGCCCTCAAAAACTTAACCGGCAGAAAATATTTTTTTGAAAAAATCCCTAAGCCCCGGGGTCACAATTTCAGCAAAAATCTGACTTTTGGCAATTCACTCAAAAATGGTGCCCAAAGCTTGAAAATGCTCCCCTGAAAGGTTTGGCCCTCGAAACAGAAGGCTTTTTATCACAGGACAAGAAATCAGCCCTCAAAAACTTAACCGGCAGAAAATATTTTTTTGAAAAAATCCCTAAGCCCCGGGGTCACAATTTCAGCAAAAATCTGACTTTTGGCAGTTCACTCAAAAATGGTGCCAACCGGTTGCAAATGCTCCCCTGAAAGCTTTGGCGATGGAAACAGAAGGCTTTTTATCACAGGACAAGAAATCAGCCCTCAAAAACTTAACCGGCAGAAAATATTTTTTTGAAAAAAACCCTAAGCCCCGGGGTCACAATTTCAGCAAAAATCTGACTTTTGGCAATTCACTCAAAAATGGTGCCAAAAGCTTGCAAATGCTCCCCTGAAAGCTTTGGCGATGGAAACAGAAGGCTTTTTATCACATTACAAGAAATCAGCCCTCAAAAACTTAACCGGCAGAAAATATTTTTTTGAAAAAATCCCTAAGCCCCGGGGTCACAATTTCAGCAAAAATCTGACTTTTGGCAGTTCAATCAAAAATGGTGCCAAAAGCTTGCAAATCCTCCCCTGAAAGCTTTGGCCCTCGAAACAGAAGGCTTTTTATCACAGGACAAGAAATCAGCCCTCAAAAACTTAACCGGCAGAAAATATTTTTTTGAAAAAATCCCTAAGCCCCGGGGTCACAATTTCAGCAAAAATCTGACTTTTGGCAATTCACTCAAAAATGGTGCCAAAAGCTTTATAATGTTCCCCTGAAAGGTTTGGCACTCGAAACAGAAGGATTTTTATCACAGGACAAGAAATCAGCCCTCAAAAACTTATCCGGCAGAAAATATTTTTTAGAAAAAATCCCTAAGCCCCGGGGTCACAATTTCAGCTAAAATCTGACTTTTGCTAGTTCACTCAAAAATGGTGCCAACCAGTTGCAAATGCTCCCCTGAAAGCTTTGGCGATGGAAACAGAAGGCTTTTTATCACAGGACAAGAAATCAGCCCTCAAAAACTTATCCGGCAGAAAATATTTTTTTGAAAAAATCCCTAAGCCCCGGGGTCACAATTTCAGCAAAAATCTGACTTTTGGCAGTTCACTCAAAAATGGTGCCAACCGGTTGCAAATGCTCCCCTGAAAGCTTTGGCGATGGAAACAGAAGGCTTTGTATCACAGGACAAGAAATCAGCCCTCAAAAACTTAACCGACAGAAAATATTTTTTTGAAAAAAACCCTAAGCCCCGGGGTCACAATTTCAGTAAAAATCTGACTTTTGGCAATTCACTCAAAAATGGTGCCAAAAGCTTGAAAATGCTCCACTGAAAGCTTTGGCGATGGAAACAGAAGGCTTTTTATCACAGGACAAGAAATCAGCCCTCAAAAACTTAACCCGCAGAAAATATTTTTTTGAAAAAATCCCAAAGCCCCGGGGTCACAATTTCAGCAAAAATCTGACTTTTGGCAGTTCAATCAAAAATGGTGCCAAAAGCTTGAAAATGTTCCCCTGAAAGGTTTGGCACTCGAAACAGAAGGATTTTTATCACAGGACAAGAAATCAGCCCTCAAAAACTTAACCGGCAGAAAATATTTTTTTGAAAAAATCCCTAAGCCCCGGGGTCACAATTTCAGCAAAAATCTGACTTTTGCTAGTTCACTCAAAAATGGTGCAAAACAGGTGCAAATGCTCCCCTGAAAGCTTTGGCGATGGAAAGAGAAGGCTTTTTATCACAGGACAAGAAATCAGCCCTCAAAAACTTAAGCGGCAGAAACTATTTTTTTGAAAAAATCCCTAAGCCCCGGGGTCACAATTTCAGCAAAAATCTGACTTTTGGCAGTTCAATCAAAAATGGTGCCAAAAGCTTGAAAATGCTCCCCTGAAAGGTTTGGCCCTCGAAACGGAAGGCTTTTTATCACAGGACAAGAAATCAGCCCTCAAAAACTTAACCGGCAGAAAATATTTTTTTGAAAAATTCCCTAAGCCCCGGGGTTACAATTTCAGCAAAAATCTGACTTTTGGCAATTCACTCCAAAATGGTGCCAAAAGCTTCAAAAAGCTCCCCTGAAAGCTTTGGCGATGGAAACAGACGGCTTTTTATCACAGGACAAGAAATCAGCCCTCAAAAACTTAACCGGCAGAAAATATTTTTTTGAAAAAATCCCTAAGCCCCGGGGTCACAATTTCAGCAAAAATCTGACTTTTGGCAGTTCACTCAAAAATGGTGCCAAGCGGTTGCAAATGCTCCCCTGAAAGCTTTGGCCATGGAAACAGACGGCTTTTTATCACAGGACAAGAAATCAGCCCTCAAAAACTTAACCGGCAGAAAATATTTTTTTGAAAAAATCCCTAAGCCCCGGGGTCACAATTTCAGCAAAAAATCTGACTTTTGGCAATTCACTCAAAAATGGTGCCAAAAGCTTTATAATGTTCCCCTGAAAGGTTTGGCCCTCGAAACGGAAGGCTTTTTATCACAGGACAAGAAATCAGCCCTCAAAAACTTAACCGGCAGAAAATATTTTTTTGAAAAAATCCCTAAGCCCCGGGGTCACAATTTCAGCAAAAATCTGACTTTTGGCAATTCACTCAAAAATGGTGCAAAAAGCTTGCAAATGCTCCCCTGAAAGCTTTGGCGATGGAAACAGACGGCTTTTTATCACAGGACAAGAAATCAGCCCTCAAAAACTTAACCGGCAGAAAATATTTTTTTGAAAAAATCCCTAAGCCCCGGGGTCACAATTTCAGCAAAAATCTGACTTTTGGTAGTTCACTCAAAAATGGTGCCAAAAGCTTGAAAATGCTCCCCTGAAAGCTTTGGCGATGGAAACAGAAGGCTTTTTATCACAGGACAAGAAATCAGCCCTCAAAAACTTAACCGGCAGAAAATATTTTTTTGAAAAAATCCCTAAGCCCCGGGGTCACAATTTCAGCAAAAATCTTACTTCTGGCAATTCACTCAAAAATGGTGCAAAAAGCTTGAAAATGCTCCCCTGAAAGCTTTGGCGATGGAAACAGAAGGCTTTTTATCACAGGACAAGAAATCAGCCCTCAAAAACTTATTCGGCAGAAAATATTTTTTTGAAAAAATCTCTAAGCCCCGGGGTCACAATTTCAGCAAAAATCTGACTTTTGGCAGTTCACTCAAAAATGGTGCCAAAAGCTTGATAATGTTCCCCTGAAAGGTTTGGCACTCGAAACAGAAGGATTTTTATCACAGGACAAGAAATCAGCCCTCAAAAACTTATCCGGCAGAAAATATTTTTTTGAAAAAATCCCTAAGCCCCGGGGTCACAATTTCAGCAAAAATCTGACTTTTGGCAGTTCACTCAAAAATGGTGCCAAAAGCTTGAAAATGCTCCCCTGAAAGCTTTGGCGATGGAAACAGAAGGCTTTTTATCACAGGACAAGAAATCAGCCCTCAAAAACTTAACCGGCAGAAAATATTTTTTTGAAAAAATCCCTAAGCCCCGGGGTCACAATTTCAGCAAAAATCTTACTTCTGGCAATTCACTCAAAAATGGTGCAAAAAGCTTGCAAATGCTCCCCTGAAAGCTTTGGCGATGGAAACAGACGGCTTTTTATCACAGGACAAGAAATCAGCCCTCAAAAACTTAACCGGCAGAAAATATTTTTTTGAAAAAATCCCTAAGCCCCGGGGTCACAATTTCAGCAAAAATCTGACTTTTGGCAGTTCACTCAAAAATGGTGCCAACCGGTTGCAAATGCTCCCCTGAAAGCTTTGGCGATGGAAACAGACGGCTTTTTATCACAGGACAAGAAATCAGCCCTCAAAAACTTAACCGGCAGAAAATATTTTTTTGAAAAAATCCCTAAGCCCCGGGGTCAGAATTTCAGCAAAAATCTGACTTTTGGCAGTTCACTCAAAAATGGTGCCAAAAGCTTGAAAATGCTCCCCTGAAAGCGTTGGCGATGGAAACAGAAGGCTTTTTATCACAGCACAAGAAATCAGCCCTCAAAAACTTAACCGGCAGAAAATATTTTTTTGGAAAAAACCCTAAGCCCCGGGGTCACAATTTCAGCAAAAATCTTACTTCTGGCAATTCACTCAAAAATGGTGCAAAAAGCTTGCAAATGCTCCCCTGAAAGGTTTGGCACTCGAAACAGACGGCTTTTTATCACAGGACAAGAAATCAGCCCTCAAAAACTTATCCGGCAGAAAATATTTTTTTGAAAAAATCTCTAAGCCCCGGGGTCACAATTTCAGCAAAAATCTGACTTTTGGCAGTTCACTCAAAAATGGTGCCAAAAGCTTGATAATGTTCCCCTGAAAGGTTTGGCACTCGAAACAGAAGGATTTTTATCACAGGACAAGAAATCAGCCCTCAAAAACTTATCCGGCAGAAAATATTTTTTTGAAAAAATCCCTAAGCCCCGGGGTCACAATTTCAGCAAAAATCTGACTTTTGGCAGTTCACTCAAAAATGGTGCCAACCGGTTGCAAATGCTCCCCTGAAAGCTTTGGCGATGGAAAAAGAAGGCTTTTTATCACAGGACAAGAAATCAGCCCTCAAAAACTTATCCGGCAGAAAATATTTTTTTGAAAAAATCCCTAAGCCGCGGGGTCACAATTTCAGCAAAAATCTGACTTTTGGCAGTTCACTCAAAAATGGTGCCAAAAGCTTGCAAATGCTCCCCTGAAAGCTTTGGCGATGGAAACAGAAGGCTTTTTATCACAGGACAAGAAATCAGCCCTCAAAAACTTAACCGGCAGAAAATATTTTTTTGAAAAAATCCCTAAGCCCCGGGGTCACAATTTCAGCAAAAATCTGACTTTTGGCAGTTCACTCAAAAATGGTGCCAAAAGCTTGAAAATGCTCCCCTGAAAGCTTTGGCGATGGAAACAGAAGGCTTTTTATCACAGCACAAGAAATCAGCCCTCAAAAACTTAACCGGCAGAAAATATTTTTTTGAAAAAAACCCTAAGCCCCGGGGTCACAATTTCAGCAAAAATCTGACTTTTGGCAATTCACTCAAAAATGGTGCCAAAAGCTTGAAAATGTTCCCCTGAAAGGTTTGGCACTCGAAACAGAAGGCTTTTTATCACAGGACAAGAAATCAGCCCTCAAAAACTTATCCGGCAGAAAATATTTTTTTGAAAAAATCCCTAAGCCCCGGGGTCACAATTTCAGCAAAAATCTGACTTTTGGCAGTTCACTCAAAAATGGTGCCAAAAGCTTGATAATGTTCCCCTGAAAGTTTTGGCACTCAAAACAGAAGGATTTTTATCACAGGAGAAGAAATCAGCCCTCAAAAACTTATCCGGCAGAAAATATTTTTTTGAAAAAATCCCTAAGCCCCGGGGTCACAATTTCAGCAAAAATCTGACTTTTGGCAATTCACTCAAAAATGGTGCCAAAAGCTTGAAAATGCTCCCCTGAAAGGTTTGGCACTCAAAACAGAAGAATTTTTATCACAGGACAAGAAATCAGCCCTCAAAAATTTATCCGGCAGAAAATATTTTTTTGAAAAAATCCCTAAGCCCCGGGGTCACAATTTCAGCAAAAATCTGACTTTTGGCAATTCACTCAAAAATGGTGCCAAAAGCTTGAAAATGCTCCCCTGACAGGTTTGGCACTCGAAAAAGAAGACTTTTTATCACAGGACAAGAAATCAGCCCTCAAAAACTTAACCGGCAGAAAATATTTTTTTGAAAAAATCCCTAAGCCCCGGGGTCACAATTTCAGCAAAAATCTGACTTTTGGCAGTTCAATCAAAAATGGTGCCAAAAGCTTGAAAATGCTCCCCTGAAAGGTTTGGCCCTCGAAACGGAAGGCTTTTTATCACAGGACAAGAAATCAGCCCTCAAAAACTTAACCGGCAGAAAATATTTTTTTGAAAAAATCCCTAAGCCCCGGGGTCACAATTTCAGCAAAAATCTGACTTTTGGCAGTTCACTGAAAAATGGTGCCAAAAGCTTGAAAATGCTCCCCTGAAAGCTTTGGTGATGGAAACAGACGGCTTTTTATCACAGGACAAGAAATCAGCCCTCAAAAACTTAACCGGCAGAAAATATTTTTTTGAAAAAATCCCTAAGCCCCGGGGTCACAATTTCAGCAAAAATCTGACTTTTGGCAATTCACTCAAAAATGGTGCCAAAAGCTTGAAAATGTTCCCCTGAAAGGTTTGGCACTCGAAACAGAAGGATTTTTATCACAGGACAAGAAATCAGCCCTCAAAAACTTATCCGGCAGAAAATATTTTTTTGAAAAAATCCCTAAGCCCCGGGGTCACAATTTCAGCAAAAATCTGACTTTTGGCAGTTCAATCAAAAATGGTGCCAAAAGCTTGATAATGTTCCCCTGAAAGTTTTGGCACTCGAAACAGAAGGATTTTTATCACAGGAGAAGAAATCAGCCCTCAAAAACTTATCCGGCAGAAAATATTTTTTTGAAAAAATCCCTAAGCCCCGGGGTCACAATTTCAGCAAAAATCTGACTTTTGGCAATTCACTCAAAAATGGTGCCAAAAGCTTGAAAATGCTCCCCTGAAAGGTTTGGCACTCAAAACAGAAGAATTTTTATCACAGGACAAGAAATCAGCCCTCAAAAATTTATCCGGCAGAAAATATTTTTTTGAAAAAATCCCTAAGCCCCGGGGTCACAATTTCAGCAAAAATCTGACTTTTGGCAATTCACTCAAAAATGGTGCCAAAAGCTTGAAAATGCTCCCCTGACAGGTTTGGCACTCGAAAAAGAAGACTTTTTATCACAGGACAAGAAATCAGCCCTCAAAAACTTAACCGGCAGAAAATATGTTTTTGAAAAAATCCCTAAGCCCCGGGGTCACAATTTCAGCAAAAATCTGACTATTGGCAATTCACTCAAAAATGGTGCAAAAAGCTCGCAAATGCTCCCCTGAAAGCTTTGGCGATGGAAACAGAAGGCTTTTTATCACAGGACAAGAAATCAGCCCTCAAAAACTTAACCGGCAGAAAATATTTTTTTGAAAAAATCCCTAAGCCCCGGGGTCACAATTTCAGCAAAAATCTGACTTTTGGCAGTTCAATCAAAAATGGTGCCAAAAGCTTGAAAATGCTCCCCTGAAAGGTTTGGCCCTCGAAACGGAAGGCTTTTTATCACAGGACAAGAAATCAGCCCTCAAAAACTTAACCGGCAGAAAATATTTTTTTGAAAAAATCCCTAAGCCCCGGGGTCACAATTTCAGCAAAAATCTGACTTTTGGCAGTTCACTGAAAAATGGTGCCAAAAGCTTGAAAATGCTCCCCTGAAAGCTTTGGTGATGGAAACAGACGGCTTTTTATCACAGGACAAGAAATCAGCCCTCAAAAACTTAACCGGCAGAAAATATTTTTTTGAAAAAATCCCTAAGCCCCGGGGTCACAATTTCAGCAAAAATCTGACTTTTGGCAATTCACTCAAAAATGGTGCCAAAAGCTTGAAAATGTTCCCCTGAAAGGTTTGGCACTCGAAACAGAAGGATTTTTATCACAGGACAAGAAATCAGCCCTCAAAAACTTATCCGGCAGAAAATATTTTTTTGAAAAAATCCCTAAGCCCCGGGGTCACAATTTCAGCAAAAATCTGACTTTTGGCAGTTCAATCAAAAATGGTGCCAAAAGCTTGAAAATGCTCCCCTGAAAGGTTTGGCCCTCGAAACGGAAGGCTTTTTATCACAGGACAAGAAATCAGCCCTCAAAAACTTAACCGGCAGAAAATATGTTTTTAAAAAAATCCCAAGCCCCGGGGTCACAATTTCAGCAAAAATCTGACTTTTGCTAGTTCACTCAAAAATGGTGCCAAGCGGTTGCAAATGCTCCCCTGAAAGCTTTGGCGATGGAAACAGAAGGCTTTTTATCACAGGACAAGAAATCAGCCCTCAAAAACTTAACCGGCAGAAAATATGTTTTTGAAAAAATCCCTAAGCCCCGGGGTCACAATTTCAGCAAAAATCTGACTTTTGGCAATTCACTCAAAAATGGTGCAAAAAGCTCGCAAATGCTCCCCTGAAAGCTTTGGCGATGGAAACAGAAGGCTTTTTATCACAGGACAAGAAATCAGCCCTCAAAAACTTAACCGGCAGAAAATATTTTTTTGAAAAAATCCCTAAGCCTCGGCGTCACAATTTCAGCAAAAATCTGACTTTTGGCAATTCACTCAAAAATGGTGCCAACCGGTTGCAAATGCTCCCCTGAAAGCTTTGGCGATGGAAACAGAAGGCTTTGTATCACAGGACAAGAAATCAGCCCTCAAAAACTTAACCGACAGAAAATATTTTTTTGAAAAAAACCCTAAGCCCCGGGGTCACAATTTCAGTAAAAATCTGACTTTTGGCAATTCACTCAAAAATGGTGCCAAAAGCTTGAAAATGCTCCACTGAAAGCTTTGGCGATGGAAACAGAAGGCTTTTTATCACAGGACAAGAAATCAGCCCTCAAAAACTTAACCCGCAGAAAATATTTTTTTGAAAAAATCCCAAAGCCCCGGGGTCACAATTTCAGCAAAAATCTGACTTTTGGCAGTTCAATCAAAAATGGTGCCAAAAGCTTGAAAATGTTCCCCTGAAAGGTTTGGCACTCGAAACAGAAGGCTTTTTATCACAGGACAAGAAATCAGCCCTCAAAAACTTAACCGGCAGATAATATTTTTTTGAAAAAATCCCTAAGCCCCGGGGTCACAATTTCAGCAAAAATCTGACTTTTGCTAGTTCACTCAAAAATGGTGCAAAACAGGTGCAAATGCTCCCCTGAAAGCTTTGGCGATGGAAACAGAAGGCTTTTTATCACAGGACAAGAAATCAGCCCTCAAAAACTTAACCGGCAGAAAATATTTTTTTGAAAAAATCCCTAAGCCCCGGGGTCACAATTTCAGCAAAAATCTGACTTTTGGCAGTTCACTCAAAAATGGTGCCAACCGCTTGCAAATGCTCCCCTGAAAGGTTTGGCACGCGAAACGGAAGGCTTTTTATCACAGGACAAGAAATCAGCCCTCAAAAACTTAACCGGCAGAAAATATTTTTTTGAAAAAATCCCTAAGCCCCGGGGTCACAATTTCAGCAAAAATCTGACTTTTGGCAGTTCACTGAAAAATGGTGCCAAAAGCTTGAAAATGCTCCCCTGAAAGCTTTGGTGATGGAAACAGACGGCTTTTTATCACAGGACAAGAAATCAGCCCTCAAAAACTTAACCGGCAGAAAATATTTTTTTGAAAAAATCCCTAAGCCCCGGGGTCACAATTTCAGCAAAAATCTGACTTTTGCAATTCACTCAAAAATGGTGCCAAAAGCTTGAAAATGTTCCCCTGAAAGGTTTGGCACTCGAAACAGAAGGATTTTTATCACAGGACAAGAAATCAGCCCTCAAAAACTTATCCGGCAGAAAATATTTTTTTGAAAAAATCCCTAAGCCCCGGGGTCACAATTTCAGCAAAAATCTGACTTTTGGCAGTTCAATCAAAAATGGTGCCAAAAGCTTGAAAATGCTCCCCTGAAAGGTTTGGCCCTCGAAACGGAAGGCTTTTTATCACAGGACAAGAAATCAGCCCTCAAAAACTTAACCGGCAGAAAATATGTTTTTAAAAAAATCCCTAAGCCCCGGGGTCACAATTTCAGCAAAAATCTGACTTTTGCTAGTTCACTCAAAAATGGTGCCAAGCGGTTGCAAATGCTCCCCTGAAAGCTTTGGCGATGGAAACAGAAGGCTTTTTATCACAGGACAAGAAATCAGCCCTCAAAAACTTAACCGGCAGAAAATATGTTTTTGAAAAAATCCCTAAGCCCCGGGGTCACAATTTCAGCAAAAATCTGACTTTTGGCAATTCACTCAAAAATGGTGCAAAAAGCTCGCAAATGCTCCCCTGAAAGCTTTGGCGATGGAAACAGAAGGCTTTTTATCACAGGACAAGAAATCAGCCCTCAAAAACTTAACCGGCAGAAAATATTTTTTTGAAAAAATCCCTAAGCCCCGGCGTCACAATTTCAGCAAAAATCTGACTTTTGGCAATTCACTCAAAAATGGTGCCAAAAGCTTTATAATGTTCCCCTGAAAGGTTTGGCACTCGAAACAGAAGGATTTTTATCACAGGACAAGAAATCAGCCCTCAAAAACTTATCCGGCAGAAAATATGTTTTTGAAAAAATCCCTAAGCCCCGGGGTCACAATTTCAGCAAAAATCTGACTTTTGCTAGTTCACTCAAAAATGGTGCCAACCAGTTGCAAATGCTCCCCTGAAAGCTTTGGCGATGGAAACAGAAGGCTTTTTATCTCAGGACAAGAAATCAGCCCTCAAAAACATAACCGGCAGAAAATATTTTTTTGAAAAAATCCCTAAGCCCCGGGGTCACAATTTCAGCAAAAATCTGACTTTTGGCAGTTCAATCAAAAATCGTGCCAAAAGCTTGAAAATGCTCCCCTGAAAGGTTTGGCCCTCGAAACAGAAGGATTTTTATCACAGGACAAGAAATCAGCCCTCAAAAACTTAACCGGCAGAAAATATTTTTTTGAAAAAATCCCTAAGCCCCGGGGTCACAATTTCAGCAAAAATCTGACTTTTGGCAGTTCACTCAAAAATGGTGCCAAAAGCTTGAAATGTTCCCCTGAAAGGTTTGGCACTCGAAACAGAAGGATTTTTATCACAGGACAAGAAATCAGCCCTCAAAAACTTATCCGGCAGAAAATATGTTTTTGAAAAAATCCCTAAGCCCCGGGGTCACAATTTCAGCAAAAATCTGACTTTTGGCAGTTCAATCAAAAATGGTGCCAAAAGCTTGAAAATGCTCCCCTGAAATTTTTGGCAGTCGAAACAGAAGGCTTTTTATCACAGGACAAGAAATCAGCCCTCAAAAACTTAACCGGCAGAAAATATTTTTTTGAAAAAATCCCTAAGCCCCGGGGTCACAATTTCAGCAAAAATCTGACTTTTGGCAATTCACTCAAAAATGGTGCAAAAAGCTTGCAAATGCTCCCCTGAAAGCTTTGGCGATGGAAACAGACGGCTTTTTATCACAGGACAAGAAATCAGCCCTCAAAAACTTAACCGGCAGAAAATATTTTTTTGAAAAAATCCCTAAGCCCCGGCGTCACAATTTCAGCAAAAATCTGACTTTTGGCAGTTCACTCAAAAATGGTGCCAAAAGCTTGAAAATGCTCCCCTGAAAGCTTTGGCGATGGAAACAGAAGGCTTTTTATCACAGGACAAGAAATCAGCCCTCAAAAACTTAACCGGCAGAAAATATTTTTTTGAAAAAATCCCTAAGCCCCGGGGTCACAATTTCAGCAAAAATCTGACTTTTGGCAATTCACTCAAAAATGGTGCCAAAAGCTTGAAAATGTTCCCCTGAAAGCTTTGGCGATGGAAACAGACGGCTTTTTATCACAGGACAAGAAATCAGCCCTCAAAAACTTAACCGGCAGAAAATATTTTTTTGAAAAAATCCCTAAGCCCCGGCGTCACAATTTCAGCAAAAATCTGACTTTTGGCAGTTCACTGAAAAATGGTGCCAAAAGCTTGAAAATGCTCCCCTGAAAGCTTTGGCGATGGAAACAGAAGGCTTTTTATCACAGGACAAGAAATCAGCCCTCAAAAACTTAACCGGCAGAAAATATTTTTTTGAAAAAATCCCTAAGCCCCGGGGTCACAATTTCAGCAAAAATCTGACTTTTGGCAATTCACTCAAAAATGGTGCCAAAAGCTTGAAAATGTTCCCCTGAAAGGTTTGGCACTCGAAACAGAAGGATTTTTATCACAGGACAAGAAATCAGCCCTCAAAAACTTATCCGGCAGAAAATATTTTTTTGAAAAAATCCCTAAGCCCCGGGGTCACAATTTCAGCAAAAATCTGACTTTTGCTAGTTCACTCAAGAATGGTGCCAACCAGTTGCAAATGCTCCCCTGAAAGCTTTGGCGATGGAAACAGAAGGCTTTTTATCACAGGACAAGAAATCAGCCCTCAAAAACTTAACCGGCAGAAAATATTTTTTTGAAAAAATCCCTAAGCCCCGGGGGTCACAATTTCAGCAAAAATCTGACTTTTGGCAATTCACTCAAAAATGGTGCAAAAAGCTTGCAAATGCTCCCCTGAAAGCTTTGGCGATGGAAACAGACGGCTTTTTATCACAGGACAAGAAATCAGCCCTCAAAAACTTAACCGGCAGAAAATATTTTTTTGAAAAAATCCCTAAGCCCCGGCGTCACAATTTCAGCAAAAATCTGACTTTTGGCAGTTCACTGAAAAATGGTGCCAAAAGCTTGAAAATGCTCCCCTGAAAGCTTTGGCGATGGAAACAGAAGGCTTTTTATCACAGGACAAGAAATCAGCCCTCAAAAACTTAACCGGCAGAAAATATTTTTTTGAAAAAATCCCTAAGCCCCGGGGTCACAATTTCAGCAAAAATCTGACTTTTGGCAATTCACTCAAAAATGGTGCCAAAAGCTTGAAAATGTTCCCCTGAAAGGTTTGGCACTCGAAACAGAAGGATTTTTATCACAGGACAAGAAATCAGCCCTCAAAAACTTATCCGGCAGAAAATATTTTTTTGAAAAAATCCCTAAGCCCCGGGGTCACAATTTCAGCAAAAATCTGACTTTTGCTAGTTCACTCAAGAATGGTGCCAACCAGTTGCAAATGCTCCCCTGAAAGCTTTGGCGATGGAAACAGAAGGCTTTTTATCACAGGACAAGAAATCAGCCCTCAAAAACTTAACCGGCAGAAAATATTTTTTTGAAAAAATCCCTAAGCCCCGGGGGTCACAATTTCAGCAAAAATCTGACTTTTGGCAATTCACTCAAAAATGGTGCAAAAAGCTTGCAAATGCTCCCCTGAAAGCTTTGGCGATGGAAACAGACGGCTTTTTATCACAGGACAAGAAATCAGCCCTCAAAAACTTAACCGGCAGAAAATATTTTTTTGAAAAAATCCCTAAGCCCCGGGGTCACAATTTCAGCAAAAATCTGACTTTTGGCAATTCACTCAAAAATGGTGCCAAAAGCTTGAAAATGTTCCCCTGAAGGGTTTGGCACTCGAAACAGAAGGATTTTTATCACAGGACAAGAAATCAGCCCTCAAAAACTTATCCGGCAGAAAATATTTTTTTGAAAAAATCCCTAAGCCCCGGGGTCACAATTTCAGCAAAAATCTGACTTTTGGCAATTCACTCAAAAATGGTGCCAAAAGCTTGAAAATGTTCCCCTGAAAGCTTTGGCGATGGAAACAGACGGCTTTTTATCACAGGACAAGAAATCAGCCCTCAAAAACTTAACCGGCAGAAAATATTTTTTTGAAAAAATCCCTAAGCCCCGGCGTCACAATTTCAGCAAAAATCTGACTTTTGGCAGTTCACTGAAAAATGGTGCCAAAAGCTTGAAAATGCTCCCCTGAAAGCTTTGGCGATGGAAACAGAAGGCTTTTTATCACAGGACAAGAAATCAGCCCTCAAAAACTTAACCGGCAGAAAATATTTTTTTGAAAAAATCCCTAAGCCCCGGGGTCACAATTTCAGCAAAAATCTGACTTTTGGCAATTCACTCAAAAATGGTGCCAAAAGCTTGAAAATGTTCCCCTGAAAGGTTTGGCACTCGAAACAGAAGGATTTTTATCACAGGACAAGAAATCAGCCCTCAAAAACTTATCCGGCAGAAAATATTTTTTTGAAAAAATCCCTAAGCCCCGGGGTCATAATTTCAGCAAAAATCTGCCTTTTGCTAGTTCACTCAAAAATGGTGCCAACCAGTTGCAAATGCTCCCCTGAAAGCTTTGGCGATGGAAACAGAAGGCTTTTTATCACAGGACAAGAAATCAGCCCTCAAAAACTTAACCGGCAGAAAATATTTTTTTGAAAAAATCCCTAAGCCCCGGGGTCACAATTTCAGCAAAAATCTGACTTTTGGCAGTTCAATCAAAAATGGTGCCAAAAGCTTGAAAATGCTCCCCTGAAAGGTTTGGCCCTCGAAACGGAAGGCTTTTTATCACAGGACAAGAAATCAGCCCTCAAAAACTTAACCGGCAGAAAATATTTTTTTGAAAAAATCCCTAAGCCCCGGGGTCACAATTTCAGCAAAAATCTTACTTTTGGCAATTCACTCAAAAATGGTGCAAAAAGCTTGCAAATGCTCCCCTGAAAGCTTTGGCGATGAAAACAGACGGCTTTTTATCACAGGACAAGAAATCAGCCCTCAAAAACTTAACCGGCAGAAAATATTTTTTTGAAAAAATCCCTAAGCCCCGGGGTCACAATTTCAGCAAAAATCTGACTTTTGGTAGTTCAGTCAAAAATGGTGCCAAAAGCTTGATAATGTTCCCCTGAAAGGTTTGGCACTCGAAACAGAAGGATTTTTATCACAGGACAAGAAATCAGCCCTCAAAAACTTAACCAGCAGAAAATATGTTTTTGAAAAAATCCCTAAGCCCCGGGGTCACAATTTCAGCAAAAATCTTACTTCTGGCAATTCACTCAAAAATGGTGCAAAAAGCTTGCAAATGCTCCCATGAAAGCTTTGGCGATGGAAACAGACGGCTTTTTATCACAGGACAAGAAATCAGCCCTCAAAAACTTATCCAGCAGAAAATATTTTTTTGAAAAAATCCCTAAGCCCCGGGGTCACAATTTCAGCAAAAATCTGACTTTTGGCAGTTCACTCAAAAATGGTGCCAACCGGTTGCAAATGCTCCCCTGAAAGCTTTGGCGATGGAAACAGACGGCTTTTTATCACAGGACAAGAAATCAGCCCTCAAAAACTTAACCGGCAGAAAATATTTTTTTGAAAAAATCCCTAAGCCCCGGGGTCACAATTTCAGCAAAAATCTGACTTTTGGCAGTTCACTCAAAAATGGTGCCAACCGGTTGCAAATGCTCCCCTGAAAGCTTTGGCGATGGAAACAGACGGCTTTTTATCACAGGACAAGAAATCAGCCCTCAAAAACTTAACCGGCAGAAAATATTTTTTTGAAAAAATCCCTAAGCCCCGGGGTCACAATTTCAGCAAAAATCTGACTTTTGGCAGTTCACTCAAAAATGGTGCCCAAAGCCTGAAAATGCTCCCCTGAAAGCTTTGGCGATGGAAACAGAAGGCTTTTTATCACAGCACAAGAAATCAGCCCTCAAAAACTTAACCGGCAGAAAATATTTTTTTGAAAAAAACCCTAAGCCCCGGGGTCACAATTTCAGCAAAAATCTGACTTTTGGCAATTCACTCAAAAATGGTGCCAAAAGCTTGAAAATGTTCCCCTGAAAGGTTTGGCACTCGAAACAGAAGGCTTTTTATCACAGGACAAGAAATCAGCCCTCAAAAACTTATCCGGCAGAAAATATTTTTTTGAAAAAATCCCTAAGCCCCGGGGTCACAATTTCAGCAAAAATCTGACTTTTGGCAGTTCACTCAAAAATGGTGCCAACCGGTTGCAAATGCTCCCCTGAAAGCTTTGGTGATGGAAACAGAAGGCTTTTTATCACAGGACAAGAAATCAGCCCTCAAAAACTTAACCGGCAGAAAATATTTTTTTGAAAAAAACCCTAAGCCCCGGGGTCACAATTTCAGCAAAAATCTGACTTTTGGCAGTTCACTCAAAAATGGTGCCAAAAGCTTGAAAATGCTCCCCTGAAAGCTTTGGCGATGGAAACAGAAGGCTTTTTATCACAGGACAAGAAATCAGCCCTCAAAAACTTAACCAGCAGAAATTTTTTTTTGAAAAAATCACTAAGCCCCGGGGTCACAATTTCAGCAAAAATCTGACTTTTGGCAGTTCACTCAAAAATGGTGCCAAAAGCTTGCAAATGCTCCCCTGAAAGCTTTGGCGATGAAAACAGACGGCTTTTTATCACAGGACAAGAAATCAGCCCTCAAAAACTTAACCGGCAGAAAATATTTTTTTGAAAAAATCCCTAAGCCCCGGGGTCACAATTTCAGCAAAAATCTGACTTTTGGTAGTTCAGTCAAAAATGGTGCCAAAAGCTTGATAATGTTCCCCTGAAAGGTTTGGCACTCGAAACAGAAGGATTTTTATCACAGGACAAGAAATCAGCCCTCAAAAACTTAACCGGCAGAAAATATGTTTTTGAAAAAATCCCTAAGCCCCGGGGTCACAATTTCAGCAAAAATCTTACTTCTGGCAATTCACTCAAAAATGGTGCAAAAAGCTTGCAAATGCTCCCATGAAAGCTTTGGCGATG
This sequence comes from Podarcis liolepis, assembly GCF_965112155.1. Taxonomy (NCBI): domain Eukaryota; kingdom Metazoa; phylum Chordata; class Lepidosauria; order Squamata; family Lacertidae; genus Podarcis; species Podarcis liolepis. The sequence goes on along the minus strand of NW_028148790.1, from coordinate 2,413,784 downwards.
GAAACAGACGGCTTTTTATCACAGGACAAGAAATCAGCCCTCAAAAACTTATCCAGCAGAAAATATTTTTTTGAAAAAATCCCTAAGCCCCGGGGTCACAATTTCAGCAAAAATCTGACTTTTGGCAGTTCACTCAAAAATGGTGCCAACCGGTTGCAAATGCTCCCCTGAAAGCTTTGGCGATGGAAACAGACGGCTTTTTATCACAGGACAAGAAATCAGCCCTCAAAAACTTAACCGGCAGAAAATATTTTTTTGAAAAAATCCCTAAGCCCCGGGGTCACAATTTCAGCAAAAATCTGACTTTTGGCAGTTCACTCAAAAATGGTGCCCAAAGCCTGAAAATGCTCCCCTGAAAGCTTTGGCGATGGAAACAGAAGGCTTTTTATCACAGCACAAGAAATCAGCCCTCAAAAACTTAACCGGCAGAAAATATTTTTTTGAAAAAAACCCTAAGCCCCGGGGTCACAATTTCAGCAAAAATCTGACTTTTGGCAATTCACTCAAAAATGGTGCCAAAAGCTTGAAAATGTTCCCCTGAAAGGTTTGGCACTCGAAACAGAAGGCTTTTTATCACAGGACAAGAAATCAGCCCTCAAAAACTTATCCGGCAGAAAATATTTTTTTGAAAAAATCCCTAAGCCCCGGGGTCACAATTTCAGCAAAAATCTGACTTTTGGCAGTTCACTCAAAAATGGTGCCAACCGGTTGCAATTGCTCCCCTGAAAGCTTTGGTGATGGAAACAGAAGGCTTTTTATCACAGGACAAGAAATCAGCCCTCAAAAACTTAACCGGCAGAAAATATTTTTTTGAAAAAAACCCTAAGCCCCGGGGTCACAATTTCAGCAAAAATCTGACTTTTGGCAGTTCACTCAAAAATGGTGCCAAAAGCTTGAAAATGCTCCCCTGAAAGCTTTGGCGATGGAAACAGAAGGCTTTTTATCACAGGACAAGAAATCAGCCCTCAAAAACTTAACCGGCAGAAAATATTTTTTTGAAAAAATCCCTAAGCCCCGGGGTCACAATTTCAGCAAAAATCTGACTTTTGGCAATTCACTCAAAAATGGTGCAAAAAGCTTGCAAATGCTCCCCTGAAGGCTTTGGCGATGGAAACAGACGGCTTTTTATCACAGGACAAGAAATCAGCCCTCAAAAACTTAACCGGCAGAAAATATTTTTTTGAAAAAATCCCTAAGCCCCGGGGTCACAATTTCAGCAAAAATCTGACTTTTGGCAGTTCACTCAAAAATGGTGCCAAAAGCTTGAAAATGCTCCCCTGAAAGCTTTGGCGATGGAAACAGAAGGCTTTTTATCACAGCACAAGAAATCAGCCCTCAAAAACTTAACCGGCAGAAAATATTTTTTTGAAAAAAACCCTAAGCCCCGGGGTCACAATTTCAGCAAAAATCGGACTTTTGGCAATTCACTCAAAAATGGTGCCAAAAGCTTGAAAATGTTCCCCTGAAAGGTTTGGCACTCGAAACAGAAGGCTTTTTATCACAGGACAAGAAATCAGCCCTCAAAAACTTATCCGGCAGAAATTTTTTTTTTGAAAAAATCCCTAAGCCCCGGGGTCACAATTTCAGCAAAAATCTGACTTTTGGCAGTTCACTCAAAAATGGTGCCAACCGGTTGCAAATGCTCCCCTGAAAGCTTTGGCGATGGAAAAAGAAGGCTTTTTATCACAGGACAAGAAATCAGCCCTCAAAAACTTATCCGGCAGAAAATATTTTTTTGAAAAAATCCCTAACCCCCGGGGTCACAATTTCAGCAAAAATCTGACTTTTGGCAGTTCACTCAAAAATGGTGCCAAAAGCTTGCAAATGCTCCCCTGAAAGCTTTGGCGATGGAAACAGAAGGCTTTTTATCACAGGACAAGAAATCAGCCCTCAAAAACTTAACCGGCAGAAAATATTTTTTTGAAAAAATCCCTAAGCCCCGGGGTCACAATTTCAGCAAAAATCTGACTTTTGGCAGTTCACTCAAAAATGGTGCCCGAAGCCTGAAAATGCTCCCCTGAAAGCTTTGGCGATGGAAACAGACGGCTTTTTATCACAGGACAAGAAATCAGCCCTCAAAAACTTAACCGGCAGAAAATATTTTTTTGAAAAAAACCCTAAGCCCCGGGGTCACAATTTCAGCAAAAATCTGACTTTTGGCAATTCACTCAAAAATGGTGCCAAAAGCTTGAAAATCTTCCCCTGAAAGGTTTGGCACTCGAAACAGAAGGCTTTTTATCACAGGACAAGAAATCAGCCCTCAAAAACTTATCCGGCAGAAAATATTTTTTTGAAAAAATCCCTAAGCCCCGGGGTCACAATTTCAGCAAAAATCTGACTTTTGGCAGTTCACTCAAAAATGGTGCCAACCGGTTGCAAATGCTCCCCTGAAAGCTTTGGTGATGGAAACAGAAGGCTTTTTATCACAGGACAAGAAATCAGCCCTCAAAAACTTAACCGGCAGAAAATATTTTTTTGAAAAAAACCCTAAGCCCCGGGGTCACAATTTCAGCAAAAATCTGACTTTTGGCAGTTCACTCAAAAATGGTGCCAAAAGCTTGAAAATGCTCCCCTGAAAGCTTTGGCGATGGAAACAGAAGGCTTTTTATCACAGGACAAGAAATCAGCCCTCAAAAACTTAACCGGCAGAATTTTTTTTTTGAAAAAATCACTAAGCCCCGGGGTCACAATTTCAGCAAAAATCTGACTTTTGGCAGTTCACTCAAAAATGGTGCCAAAAGCTTGCAAATGCTCCCCTGAAAGCTTTGGCGATGGAAACAGAAGGCTTTTTATCACAGGACAAGAAATCAGCCCTCAAAAACTTAACCGGCAGAAAATATTTTTTTGAAAAAATCCCTAAGCCCCGGGGTCACAATTTCAGCAAAAATCTGACTTTTGGCAATTCACTCAAAAATGGTGCAAAAAGCTTGCAAATGCTCCCCTGAAGGCTTTGGCGATGGAAACAGACGGCTTTTTATCACAGGACAAGAAATCAGCCCTCAAAAACTTAACCGGCAGAAAATATTTTTTTGAAAAAATCCCTAAGCCCCGGGGTCACAATTTCAGCAAAAATCGGACTTTTGGCAATTCAATCAAAAATGGTGCCAAAAGCTTGAAAATGTTCCCCTGAAAGGTTTGGCACTCGAAACAGAAGGCTTTTTATCACAGGACAAGAAATCAGCCCTCAAAAACTTATCCGGCAGAATTTTTTTTTTTGAAAAAATCCCTAAGCCCCGGGGTCACAATTTCAGCAAAAATCTGACTTTTGGCAGTTCACTCAAAAATGGTGCCAACCGGTTGCAAATGCTCCCCTGAAAGCTTTGGCGATGGAAAAAGAAGGCTTTTTATCACAGGACAAGAAATCAGCCCTCAAAAACTTATCCGGCAGAAAATATTTTTTTGAAAAAATCCCTAACCCCCGGGGTCACAATTTCAGCAAAAATCTGACTTTTGGCAGTTCACTCAAAAATGGTGCCAAAAGCTTGCAAATGCTCCCCTGAAAGCTTTGGCGATGGAAACAGAAGGCTTTTTATCACAGGACAAGAAATCAGCCCTCAAAAACTTAACCGGCAGAAAATATTTTTTTGAAAAAATCCCTAAGCCCCGGGGTCACAATTTCAGCAAAAATCTGACTTTTGGCAATTCACTCAAAAATGGTGCAAAAAGCTTGCAAATGCTCCCCTGAAGGCTTTGGCGATGGAAACAGACGGCTTTTTATCACAGGACAAGAAATCAGCCCTCAAAAACTTAACCGGCAGAAAATATTTTTTTGAAAAAATCCCTAAGCCCCGGGGTCACAATTTCAGCAAAAATCTGACTTTTGGCAGTTCACTCAAAAATGGTGCCAAAAGCTTGAAAATGCTCCCCTGAAAGCTTTGGCGATGGAAACAGAAGGCTTTTTATCACAGCACAAGAAATCAGCCCTCAAAAACTTAACCGGCAGAAAATATTTTTTTGAAAAAAACCCTAAGCCCCGGGGTCACAATTTCAGCAAAAATCTGACTTTTGGCAATTCACTCAAAAATGGTGCCAAAAGCTTGAAAATCTTCCCCTGAAAGGTTTGGCACTCGAAACAGAAGGCTTTTTATCACAGGACAAGAAATCAGCCCTCAAAAACTTATCCGGCAGAAAATATTTTTTTGAAAAAATCCCTAAGCCCCGGGGTCACAATTTCAGCAAAAATCTGACTTTTGGCAGTTCACTCAAAAATGGTGCCAAAAGCTTGCAAATGCTCCCCTGAAAGCTTTGGCGATGGAAACAGAAGGCTTTTTATCACAGGACAAGAAATCAGCCCTCAAAAACTTAACCGGCAGAAAATATTTTTTTGAAAAAATCCCTAAGTTCCAGGGTCACAATTTCAGCAAAAATCTGACTTTTGGCAATTCACTCAAAAATGGTGCAAAAAGCTTGCAAATGCTCCCCTGAAAGCTTTGGCGATGGAAACAGAAGGCTTTTTATCACAGCACAAGAAATCAGCCCTCAAAAACTTAACCGGCAGAAAATATTTTTTTGAAAAAAACCCTAAGCCCCGGGGTCACAATTTCAGCAAAAATCTGACTTTTGGCAATTCACTCAAAAATGGTGCCAAAAGCTTGAAAATGTTCCCCTGAAAGGTTTGGCACTCGAAACAGAAGGCTTTTTATCACAGGACAAGAAATCAGCCCTCAAAAACTTATCCGGCAGAAAATATTTTTTTGAAAAAATCCCTAAGCCCCGGGGTCACAATTTCAGCAAAAATCTGACTTTTGGCAGTTCACTCAAAAATGGTGCCAACTGGTTGCAAATGCTCCCCTGAAAGCTTTGGTGATGGAAACAGAAGGCTTTTTATCACAGGACAAGAAATCAGCCCTCAAAAACTTAACCGGCAGAAAATATTTTTTTTGAAAAAAACCCTAAGCCCCGGGGTCACAATTTCAGCAAAAATCTGACTTTTGGCAGTTCACTCAAAAATGGTGCCAAAAGCTTGAAAATGCTCCCCTGAAAGCTTTGGCGATGGAAACAGAAGGCTTTTTATCACAGGACAAGAAATCAGCCCTCAAAAACTTAACCGGCAGAATTTTTTTTTTGAAAAAATCACTAAGCCCCGGGGTCACAATTTCAGCAAAAATCTGACTTTTGGCAGTTCACTCAAAAATGGTGCCAAAAGCTTGCAAATGCTCCCCTGAAAGCTTTGGCGATGGAAACAGACGGCTTTTTATCACAGGACAAGAAATCAGCCCTCAAAAACTTAACCGGCAGAAAATATTTTTTTGAAAAAATCCCTAAGCCCCGGGGTCACAATTTCAGCAAAAATCTGACTTTTGGCAATTCACTCAAAAATGGTGCCAAAAGCTTGAAAATGTTTCCCTGAAAGCTTTGGCGATGGAAACAGACGGCTTTTTATCACAGGACAAGAAATCAGCCCTCAAAAACTTAACCGGCAGAAAATATTTTTTTGAAAAAATCCCTAAGCCCCGGGGTCACAATTTCAGCAAAAATCTGACTTTTGGCAGTTCACTCAAAAATGGTGCCAAAAGCTTGCAAATGCTCCCCTGAAAGCTTTGGCGATGGAAACAGAAGGCTTTTTATCACATTACAAGAAATCAGCCCTCCAAAACTTAACCGGCAGAAAATATTTTTTTGAAAAAATCCCTAAGCCCCGGGGTCACAATTTCAGCAAAAATCTGACTTTTGGCAGTTCACTCAAAAATGGTGCCAACCGGTTGCAAATGCTCCCCTGAAAGCTTTGGTGATGGAAACAGAAGGCTTTTTATCACAGGACAAGAAATCAGCCCTCCAAAACTTAACCGGCAGAAAATATTTTTTTGAAAAAAACCCTAAGCCCCGGGGTCACAATTTCAGCAAAAATCTGACTTTTGGCAGTTCACTCAAAAATGGTGCCAAAAGCTTGCAAATGCTCCCCTGAAAGCTTTGGCGATGGAAACAGAAGGCTTTTTATCACAGGACAAGAAATCAGCCCTCAAAAACTTAACCGGCAGAAAATATTTTTTTGAAAAAATCCCTACGTTCCAGGGTCACAATTTCAGCAAAAATCTGACTTTTGGCAATTCACTCAAAAATGGTGCAAAAAGCTTGCAAATGCTCCCCTGAAAGCTTTGGCGATGGAAACAGACGGCTTTTTATCACAGGACAAGAAATCAGCCCTCAAAAACTTAACCGGCAGAAAATATTTTTTTGAAAAAAATCCCTAAGCCCCGGGGTCACAATTTCAGCAAAAATCTGACTTTTGGCAGTTCACTCAAAAATGGTGCCAAAAGCTTGAAAATGCTCCCCTGAAGGCTTTGGCGAGGAAACAGAAAGCTTTTTATCACAGGACAAGAAATCAGCCCTCAAAAACTTATCCGGCAGAAAATATTTTTTTGAAAAAATCCCTAAGCCCCGGGGTCACAATTTCAGCAAAAATCTGACTTTTGGCAATTCACTCAAAAATGGTGCCAAAAGCTTGAAAATGTTTCCCTGAAAGGTTTGGCACTCGAAAAAGAAGGCTTTTTATCACATTACAAGAAATCAGCCCTCCAAAACTTAACCGGCAGAAAATATTTTTTTGAAAAAATCCCTAAGCCCCGGGGTCACAATTTCAGCAAAAATCTGACTTTTGGCAGTTCACTCAAAAATGGTGCCAACCGGTTGCAAATGCTCCCCTGAAAGCTTTGGTGATGGAAACAGAAGGCTTTTTATCACAGGACAAGAAATCAGCCCTCAAAAACTTAACCGGCAGAAAATATTTTTTTGAAAAAAACCCTAAGCCCCGGGGTCACAATTTCAGCAAAAATCTGACTTTTGGCAGTTCACTCAAAAATGGTGCCAAAAGCTTGAAAATGCTCCCCTGAAAGCTTTGGCGATGGAAACAGAAGGCTTTTTATCACAGGACAAGAAATCAGCCCTCAAAAACTTAACCGGCAGAAAATATTTTTTTGAAAAAAACCCTAAGCCCCGGGGTCACAATTTCAGCAAAAATCTGACTTTTGGCAATTCACTCAAAAATGGTGCCAAAAGCTTGAAAATGTTCCCCTGAAAGGTTTGGCACTCGAAACAGAAGGCTTTTTATCACAAGACAAGAAATCAGCCCTCAAAAACTTATCCGGCAGAAAATATTTTTTTGAAAAAATCCCTAAGCCCCGGGGTCACAATTTCAGCAAAAATCTGCCTTTTGGCAATTCACTCAAAAATGGTGCCAAAAGCTTTATAATGTTCCCCTGAAAGGTTTGGCACTCGAAACAGAAGGATTTTTATCACAGGACAAGAAATCAGCCCTCAAAAACTTATCCGGCAGAAAATATTTTTTTGAAAAAATCCCTAAGCCCCGGGGTCACAATTTCAGCAAAAATCTGACTTTTGGCAGTTCACTCAAAAATGGTGCCAAGCGGTTGCAAATGCTCCCCTGAAAGCTTTGGCGATGGAAAAAGAAGGCTTTTTATCACAGGACAAGAAATCAGCCCTCAAAAACTTAACCGGCAGAAAATATTTTTTTGAAAAAATCCCTAAGCCCCGGGGTCACAATTTCAGCAAAAATCTGACTTTTGGCAATTCACTCAAAAATGGTGCCAAAAGCTTGAAAATGTTCCCCTGAAAGGTTTGGCACTCGAAACAGAAGGAGTTTTATCACAGGACAAGAAATCAGCCCTCAAAAACTTATCCGGCAGAAAATATTTTTTTGAAAAAATCCCTAAGCCCCGGGGTCACAATTTCAGCAAAAATCTGACTTTTGGCAGTTCACTCAAAAATGGTGAAAAACCGGTTGCAAATGCTCCCCTGAAAGCTTTCGCGATGGAAACAGAAGGCTTTTTATCACAGGACAAGAAATCAGCCCTCAAAAACTTAACCGGCAGAAAATATTTTTTTGAAAAAAACCCTAAGCCCCGGGGTCACAATTTCAGCAAAAATCTGACTTTTGGCAATTCACTCAAAAATGGTGCCAAAAGCTTGAAAATGTTCCCCTGAAAGGTTTGGCACTCGAAAAAGAAGGCTTTTTATCACAAGACAAGAAATCAGCCCTCAAAAACTTATCCGGCAGAAAATATTTTTTTGAAAAAAACCCTAAGCCCCGCGGTCACAATTTCAGCAAAAATCTGACTTTTGGCAATTCACTCAAAAATGGTGCCAAAAGCTTGATAATGTTCCCCTGAAAGGTTTGGCACTCAAAACAGAAGAATTTTTATCACAGGACATGAAATCAGCCCTCAAAAACTTATCCGGCAGAAAATATTTTTTTGAAAAAATCCCTAAGCCCCGGGGTCACAATTTCAGCAAAAATCTGACTTTTGGCAGTTCACTCAAAAATGGTGAAAAACCGGTTGCAAATGCTCCCCTGAAAGCTTTCGCGATGGAAACAGAAGGCTTTTTATCACAGGACAAGAAATCAGCCCTCAAAAACTTATCCGGCAGAAAATATTTTTTTGAAAAAATCCCTAAGCCCCGGGGTCACAATTTCAGCAAAAATCTGACTTTTGGCAGTTCACTCAAAAATGGTGCCAAAAGCTTGATAATGTTCCCCTGAAAGGTTTGGCACTCAAAACAGAAGAATTTTTATCACAGGACAAGAAATCAGCCCTCAAAAACTTATCCGGCAGAAAATATTTTTTTGAAAAAATCCCTAAGCCCCGGGGTCACAATTTCAGCAAAAATCGGACTTTTGGCAATTCACTCAAAAATGGTGCCAAAAGCTTGAAAATGTTCCCCTGAAAGGTTTGGCACTCGAAACAGAAGGCTTTTTATCACAGGACAAGAAATCAGCCCTCAAAAACTTATCCGGCAGAAAATATTTTTTTGAAAAAATCCCTAAGCCCCGGGGTCACAATTTCAGCAAAAATCTGACTTTTGGCAGTTCACTCAAAAATGGTGCCAAGCGGTTGCAAATGCTCCCCTGAAAGCTTTGGCGATGGAAAAAGAAGGCTTTTTATCACAGGAGAAGAAATCAGCCCTCAAAAACTTAACCGGCAGAAAATATTTTTTTGAAAAAAACCCTAAGCCCCGGGGTCACAATTTCAGCAAAAATCTGACTTTTGGCAATTCACTCAAAAATGGTGCCAAAAGCTTGAAAATGCTCCCCTGAAAGCTTTGGCGATGGAAACAGAAGGCTTTTTATTACATTACAAGAAATCAGCCCTCAAAAACTTAACCGGCAGAAAATATTTTTTTGAAAAAATCCCTAAGCCCCGGGGTCACAATTTCAGCAAAAATCTGACTTTCGGCAGTTCACTCAAAAATGGTGAAAAACCGGTTGCAAATGCTCCCCTGAAAGCTTTCGCGATGGAAACAGAAGGCTTTTTATCACAGGACAAGAAATCAGCCCTCAAAAACTTAACCGGCAGAAAATATTTTTTTGAAAAAAACCCTAAGCCCCGGGGTCACGATTTCAGCAAAAATCTGACTTTTGGCAATTCACTCAAAAATGGTGCCAAAAGCTTGAAAATGTTCCCCTGAAAGCTTTGGCGATGGAAACAGACGGCTTTTTATCACAGGACAAGAAATCAGCCCTCAAAAACTTAACCGGCAGAAAATATTTTTTTGAAAAAAACCCTAAGCCCCGGGGTCACAATTTCAGCAAAAATCTGACTTTTGGCAATTCACTCAAAAATGGTGCCAAAAGCTTGAAAATGTTCCCCTGAAAGGTTTGGCACTCGAAACAGAAGGCTTTTTATCACAAGACAAGAAATCAGCCCTCAAAAACTTATCCGGCAGAAAATATTTTTTTGAAAAAATCCCTAAGCCCCGGGGTCACAATTTCAGCAAAAATCTGACTTTTGGCAGTTCACTCAAAAATGGTGCCAAGCGGTTGCAAATGCTCCCCTGAAAGCTTTGGCGATGGAAAAAGAAGGCTTTTTATCACAGGACAAGAAATCAGCCCTCAAAAACTTATCCGGCAGAAAATATTTTTTTGAAAAAATCCCTAAGCCCCGGGGTCACAATTTCAGCAAAAATCTGACTTTTGGCAGTTCACTCAAAAATGGTGCCAAGCGGTTGCAAATGCTCCCCTGAAAGCTTTGGCGATGGAAAAAGAAGGCTTTTTATCACAGGACAAGAAATCAGCCCTCAAAAACTTAACCGGCAGAAAATATTTTTTTGAAAAAATCCCTAAGCCCCGGGGTCACAATTTCAGCAAAAATCTGACTTTTGGCAATTCACTCAAAAATGGTGCCAAAAGCTTGAAAATGTTCCCCTGAAAGGTTTGGCACTCGAAACAGAAGGAGTTTTATCACAGGACAAGAAATCAGCCCTCAAAAACTTATCCGGCAGAAAATATTTTTTTGAAAAAATCCCTAAGCCCCGGGGTCACAATTTCAGCAAAAATCTGACTTTTGGCAGTTCACTCAAAAATGGCGAAAAACCGGTTGCAAATGCTCCCTTGAAAGCTTTCGCGATGGAAACAGAAGGCTTTTTATCACAGGACAAGAAATCAGCCCTCAAAAACTTAACCGGCAGAAAATATTTTTTTGAAAAAAACCCTAAGCCCCGGGGTCACAATTTCAGCAAAAATCTGACTTTTGGCAATTCACTCAAAAATGGTGCCAAAAGCTTGAAAATGTTCCCCTGAAAGGTTTGGCACTCGAAACAGAAGGCTTTTTATCACAAGACAAGAAATCAGCCCTCAAAAACTTATCCGGCAGAAAATATTTTTTTGAAAAAATCCCTAAGCCCCGGGGTCACAATTTCAGCAAAAATCTGACTTTTGGCAATTCACTCAAAAATGGTGCCAAAAGCTTGAAAATGCTCCCCTGAAAGCTTTGGCGATGGAAACAGAAGGCTTTTTATCACATTACAAGAAATCAGCCCTCAAAAACTTAACCGGCAGAAAATATTTTTTTGAAAAAATCCCTAAGCCCCGGGGTCACAATTTCAGCAAAAATCTGACTTTCGGCAGTTCACTCAAAAATGGTGAAAAACCGGTTGCAAATGCTCCCCTGAAAGCTTTCGCGATGGAAAAAGAAGGCTTTTTATCACAGGACAAGAAATCAGCCCTCAAAAACTTAACCGGCAGAAAATATTTTTTTGAAAAAAACCCTAAGCCCCGGCGTCACAATTTCAGCAAAAATCTGACTTTTGGCAATTCACTCAAAAATGGTTCCAAAAGCTTGAAAATGTTCCCCTGAAAGCTTTGGCGATGGAAACAGACGGCTTTTTATCACAGGACAAGAAATCAGCCCTCAAAAACTTAACCGGCAGAAAATATTTTTTTGAAAAAAACCCTTAGCCCCGGGGTCACAATTTCAGCAAAAATCTGACTTTTGGCAGTTCACTCAAAAATGGTGCCAAAAGCTTGATAATGTTCCCCTGAAAGGTTTGGCACTCAAAACAGAAGAATTTTTATCACAGGACAAGAAATCAGCCCTCAAAAACTTATCCGGCAGAAAATATTTTTTTGAAAAAATCCCTAAGCCCCGGGGTCACAATTTCAGCAAAAATCTGACTTTTGGCAGTTCACTCAAAAATGGTGCCAAGCGGTTGCAAATGCTCCCCTGAAAGCTTTGGCGATGGAAAAAGAAGGCTTTTTATCACAGGACAAGAAATCAGCCCTCAAAAACTTAACCGGCAGAAAATATTTTTTTGAAAAAAACCCTAAGCCCCGGGGTCACAATTTCAGCAAAAATCTGACTTTTGGCAATTCACTCAAAAATGGTGCCAAAAGCTTGAAAATGTTCCCCTGAAAGGTTTGGCACTCGAAACAGAAGGCTTTTTATCACAAGACAAGAAATTAGCCCTCAAAAGCTTATCCGGCAGAAAATATTTTTTTGAAAAAATCCCTAAGCCCCGGGGTCACAATTTCAGCAAAAATCTGACTTTTGGCAATTCACTCAAAAATGGTGCCAAAAGCTTGAAAATGCTCCCCTGAAAGCTTTGGCGATGGAAACAGAAGGCTTTTTATCACAGGAGAAGAAATCAGCCCTCAAAAACTTATCCGGCAGAAAATATTTTTTTGAAAAAATCCCTAAGCCCCGGGGTCACAATTTCAGCAAAAATCTGACTTTTGGCAGTTCACTCAAAAATGGTGCCAAAAGCTTGAAAATGCTCCCCTGAAAGCTTTGGCGATGGAAACAGAAGGCTTTTTATCACAGGACAAGAAATCAGCCCTCAAAAACTTAACCGGCAGAAAATATTTTTTTGAAAAAATCCCTAAGCCCCGGGGTCACAATTTCAGCAAAAATCTGACTTTTGGCAGTTCACTCAAAAATGGTGCCAAAAGCTTGAAAATGCTCCCCTGAAAGCTTTGGCACTCGAAACAGAAGGAGTTTTATCACAGGACAAGAAATCAGCCCTCAAAAACTTATCCGGCAGAAAATATTTTTTTGAAAAAATCCCTAAGCCCCGGGGTCACAATTTCAGCAAAAATCTGACTTTTGGCAGTTCACTCAAAAATGGTGCCAAGCGGTTGCAAATGCTCCCCTGAAAGCTTTGGCGATGGAAAAAGAAGGCTTTTTATCACAGGACAAGAAATCAGCCCTCAAAAACTTAACCGGCAGAAAATATTTTTTTGAAAAAATCCCTAAGCCCCGGGGTCACAATTTCAGCAAAAATCTGACTTTTGGCAATTCACTCAAAAATGGTGCCAAAAGCTTGAAAATGTTCCCCTGAAAGGTTTGGCACTCGAAACAGAAGGAGTTTTATCACAGGACAAGAAATCAGCCCTCAAAAACTTATCCGGCAGAAAATATTTTTTTGAAAAAATCCCTAAGCCCCGGGGTCACAATTTCAGCAAAAATCTGACTTTTGGCAGTTCACTCAAAAATGGCGAAAAACCGGTTGCAAATGCTCCCTTGAAAGCTTTCGCGATGGAAACAGAAGGCTTTTTATCACAGGACAAGAAATCAGCCCTCAAAAACTTAACCGGCAGAAAATATTTTTTTGAAAAAAACCCTAAGCCCCGGGGTCACAATTTCAGCAAAAATCTGACTTTTGGCAATTCACTCAAAAATGGTGCCAAAAGCTTGAAAATGTTCCCCTGAAAGGTTTGGCACTCGAAACAGAAGGCTTTTTATCACAAGACAAGAAATCAGCCCTCAAAAACTTATCCGGCAGAAAATATTTTTTTGAAAAAATCCCTAAGCCCCGGGGTCACAATTTCAGCAAAAATCTGACTTTTGGCAATTCACTCAAAAATGGTGCAAAAAGCTTGCAAATGCTCCCCTGAAAGCTTTGGCGATGGAAACAGAAGGCTTTTTATCACATTACAAGAAATCAGCCCTCAAAAACTTAACCGGCAGAAAATATTTTTTTGAAAAAATCCCTAAGCCCCGGGGTCACAATTTCAGCAAAAATCTGACTTTTGGCAGTTCACTCAAAAATTGTGCCAAAAGCTTGAAAATGCTCCCCTGAAAGCTTTGGCGATGGAAACAGAAGGCTTTTTATCACAGGACAAGAAATCAGCCCTCAAGAACTTAACCGGCAGAAAATATTTTTTTGAAAAAATCCCTAAGCCCCGGGGTCACAATTTCAGCAAAAATCTGACTTTTGGCAATTCACTCAAAAATGGTGCCAAAAGCTTGAAAATGCTCCCCTGAAAGCTTTGGCACTCGAAACAGAAGGAGTTTTATCACAGGACAAGAAATCAGCCCTCAAAAACTTATCCGGCAGAAAATATTTTTTTGAAAAAATCCCTAAGCCCCGGGGTCACAATTTCAGCAAAAATCTGACTTTTGGCAGTTCACTCAAAAATGGTGAAAAACCGGTTGCAAATGCTCCCCTGAAAGCTTTCGCGATGGAAACAGAAGGCTTTTTATCACAGGACAAGAAATCAGCCCTCAAAAACTTAACCGGCAGAAAATATTTTTTTGAAAAAATCCCTAAGCCCCGGGGTCACGATTTCAGCAAAAATCTGACTTTTGGCAATTCACTCAAAAATGGTGCCAAAAGCTTGAAAATGTTCCCCTGAAAGGTTTGGCACTCGAAACAGAAGGCTTTTTATCACAGGACAAGAAATCAGCCCTCAAAAACTTATCCGGCAGAAAATATTTTTTTGAAAAAATCCCTAAGGCCCGGGGTCACAATTTCAGCAAAAATTTGACTTTTGGCAGTTCACTCAAAAATGGTGCCAAAAGCTTGAAAATGTTCCCCTGAAAGCTTTGGCGATGGAAACAGACGGCTTTTTATCACAGGACAAGAAATCAGCCCTCAAAAACTTATCCGGCAGAAAATATTTTTTTGAAAAAATCCCTAAGCCCCGGGGTCACGATTTCAGCAAAAATCTGACTTTTGGCAATTCACTCAAAAATGGTGCCAAAAGCTTGAAAATGTTCCCCTGAAAGGTTTGGCACTCGAAACAGAAGGCTTTTTATCACAGGACAAGAAATCAGCCCTCAAAAACTTATCCGGCAGAAAATATTTTTTTGAAAAAATCCCTAAGGCCCGGGGTCACAATTTCAGCAAAAATCTGACTTTTGGCAGTTCACTCAAAAATGTTGCCAACCGGTTGCAAATGCTCCCCTGAAAGCTTTGGCGATGGAAACAGAAGGCTTTTTATCACAGGACAAGAAATCAGCCCTCAAAAACTTATGCGGCAGAAAATATTTTTTTGAAAAAATCCCTAAGCCCCGGGGTCACAATTTCAGCAAAAATCTGACTTTTGGCAATTCACTCAAAAATGGTGCCAAAAGCTTGAAAATTCTCCCCTGAAAGTTTTGGCACTGAAAACAGAAGGCTTTTTATCACAGGACAAGAAATCAGCCCTCAAAAACTTATCCGGCAGAAAATATTTTTTTGAAAAAATCCCTAAGCCCCGGGGTCACAATTTCAGCAAAAATCTGACTTTTGGCAATTCACTCAAAAATGGTGCCAAAAGCTTCAAAATGTTCCCCTGAAAGGTTTGGCACTCGAAACAGAAGGCTTTTTATCACAGGACAAGAAATCAGCCCTCAAAAACTTATCCGGCAGAAAATATTTTTTTGAAAGAATCCCTAAGCCCCAGGGTCACGATTTCAGCAAAAATCTGACTTTTGGCAATTCACTCAAAAATGGTGCCAACCGGTTGCAAATGCTCCCCTGACAGGTTTGGCACTCGAAAAAGAAGACTTTTTATCACAGGACAAGAAATCAGCCCTCAAAAACTTAACCAGCAGAAAATATGTTTTTGAAAAAATCCCTAAGCCCCGGGGTCACAATTTCAGCAAAAATCTGACTTTTGGCAATTCACTCAAAAATGGTGCAAAAAGCTCGCAAATGCTCCCCTGAAAGCTTTGGCTATGGAAACAGAAGGCTTTTTATCACAGGACAAGAAATCAGCCCTCAAAAACTTATGCAGCAGAAAATATTTTTTTGAAAAAAATCCCTAAGCCCCGGGGTCACAATTTCAGCAAAAATCTGACTTTTGGCAGTTCACTCAAAAATGGTGCCAACCAGTTGCAAATGATCCCCTGAAAGCTTTGGCGATGGAAACAGAAGGATTTTTATCACAGGACAAGAAATCAGCCCTCAAAAACTTAACCGGCAGAAAACATTTTTTTGAAAAAATCCCTAAGCCCCGGGGTCACAATTTCAGCAAAAATCTGACTTTTGGCAGTTCACTCAAAAATGGTGCCAACCGGTTGCAAATGCTCCCCTGAAAGCTTTGGCGATGGAAACAGAAGGCTTTTTATCACAGGACAAGAAATCAGCCCTCAAAAACTTATCCGGCAGAAAATATTTTTTTGAAAAAATCCCTAAGCCCCGGGGTCACAATTTCAGCAAAAATCTGACTTTTGGCAATTCACTCAAAAATGGTGCCAAAAGCTTGAAAATTCTCCCCGGAAAGGTTTGGCACTGAAAACAGAAGGCTTTTTATCACAGGACAAGAAATCAGCCCTCAAAAACTTATCCGGCAGAAAATATTTTTTTGAAAAAATCCCTAAGCCCCGGGGTCACAATTTCAGCAAAAATCTGACTTTTGGCAATTCACTCAAAAATGGTGCCAAAAGCTTCAATATGTTCCCCTGAAAGGTTTGGCACTCGAAACAGAAGGCTTTTTATCACAGGACAAGAAATCAGCCCTCAAAAACTTATCCGGCAGAAAATATTTTTTTGAAAAAATCCCTAAGCCCCGGGGTCACGATTTCAGCAAAAATCTGACTTTTGGCAATTCACTCAAAAATGGTGCCAAAAGCTTGAAAATGCTCCCCTGAAAGGTTTGGCACTCAAAACAGAAGAATTTTTATCACAGGACAAGAAATCAGCCCTCAAAAATTTATCCGGCAGAAAATATTTTTTTGAAAAAATCCCTAAGCCCCGGGGTCACAATTTCAGCAAAAATCTGACTTTTGGCAGTTCAATCAAAAATGGTGCCAAAAGGTTGAAAATGCTCCCCTGAAAGGTTTGGCCCTCGAAACAGAAGGCTTTTTATCACAGGACAAGAAATCAGCCCTCAAAAACTTAACCGGCAGAAAATATGTTTTTGAAAAAATCCCTAAGCCCCGGGGTCACAATTTCAGCAAAAATCTGACTTTTGGCAATTCACTCAAAAATGGTGCCAAAAGCTTTAAAAAACTCCCCTGAAAGGTTTGGCACTCAAAACAGAAGAATTTTTATCACAGGACAAGAAATCAGCCCTCAAAAATTTATCCGGCAGAAAATATTTTTTGGAAAAAATCCCTAAGCCCCGGGGTCACAATTTCAGCAAAAATCTGACTTTTGGCAATTCACTCAAAAATGGTGCCAACCGGTTGCAAATGCTCCCCTGACAGGTTTGGCACTCGAAAAAGAAGACTTTTTATCACAGGACAAGAAATCAGCCCTCAAAAACTTAACCGGCAGAAAATATGTTTTTGAAAAAATCCCTAAGCCCCGGGATCACAATTTCAGCAAAAATCTGACTTTTGGCAATTCACTCAAAAATGGTGCCAAAAGCTTGAAAATTCTCCCCTGAAAGGTTTGGCACTGAAAACAGAAGGCTTTTTATCACAGGACAAGAATTCAGCCCTCAAAAACTTATCCGCCAGAAAATATTTTTTTGAAAAAATCCCTAAGCCCCGGGGTCACAATTTCAGCAAAAATCTGACTTTTGGCAATTCACTCAAAAATGGTGCCAAAAGCTTCAAAATGTTCCCCTGAAAGGTTTGGCACTCGAAACAGAAGGCTTTTTATCACAGGACAAGAAATCAGCCCTCAAAAACTTATTCGGCAGAAAATATTTTTTTGAAAAAATCCCTAAGCCCCGGGGTCACAATTTCAGCAAAAATCTGACTTTTGGCAATTCACTCAAAAATGGTGCCAAAAGCTTGAAAATGCTCCCCTGACAGGTTTGGCACTCGAAAAAGAAGGCTTTTTATCACATTACAAGAAATCAGCCCTCCAAAACTTAACCGGCAGAAAATATTTTTTTGAAAAAATCCCTAAGCCCCGGGGTCACAATTTCAGCAAAAATCTGACTTTTGGCAGTTCACTCAAAAATGGTGCCAACCGGTTGCAAATGCTCACCTGAAAGCTTTGGTGATGGAAACAGAAGGCTTTTTATCACAGGACAAGAAATCAGCCCTCAAAAACTTATCCGGCAGAAAATATTTTTTTGAAAAAATCCCTAAGCCCCGGGGTCACGATTTCAGCAAAAATCTGACTTTTGGCAATTCACTCAAAAATGGTGCCAACCGGTTGCAAATGCTCCCCTGACAGGTTTGGCACTCGAAAAGAAGGCTTTTTATCACATTACAAGAAATCAGCCCTCCAAAACTTAACCGGCAGAAAATATTTTTTTGAAAAAATCCCTAAGCCCCGGGGTCACAATTTCAGCAAAAATCTGATTTTTGGCAGTTCAATCAAAAATGGTGCCAAAAGGTTGAAAATGCTCCCCTGAAAGGTTTGGCCCTCGAAACAGAAGGCTTTTTATCACAGGACAAGAAATCAGCCCTCAAAAACTTAACCGGCAGAAAATATGTTTTTGAAAAAATCCCTAAGCCCCGGGGTCACAATTTCAGCAAAAATCTGACTTTTGGCAATTCACTCAAAAATGGTGCAAAAAGCTCGCAAATGCTCCCCTGAAAGCTTTGGCGATGGAAACAGAAGGCTTTTTATCACAGGACAAGAAATCAGCCCTCAAAAACTTATCCAGCAGAAAATATTTTTTTGAAAAAATCCCTAAGCCCCGGGGTCACAATTTCAGCAAAAATCTGACTTTTGGCAGTTCACTCAAAAATGGTGCCAACCAGTTGCAAATGCTCCCCTGAAAGCTTTGGCGATGGAAACAGAAGGCTTTTTATCACAGGACAAGAAATCAGCCCTCAAAAACTTAACCGGCAGAAAATATTTTTTTGAAAAAATCCCTAAGCCCCGGGGTCACAATTTCAGCAAAAATCTGACTTTTGGCAATTCACTCAAAAATGGTGCCAAAAGCTTGAAAATGTTCCCCTGAAAGGTTTGGCACTCGAAAAAGAAGGCTTTTTATCACAGGACAAGAAATCAGCCCTCAAAAACTTATCCGGCAGAAAATATTTTTTTGAAAAAATCCCTAAGCCCCGGGGTCACAATTTCAGCAAAAATCTGACTTTTGGCAGTTCAATCAAAAATGGTGCCAAAAGCTTGAAAATGCTCCCCTGAAAGCTTTGGCGATGGAAACAGACGGCTTTTTATCACAGGACAAGAAATCAGCCCTCAAAAACTTAACCGGCAGAAAATATTTTTTTGAAAAAATCCCTAAGCCCCGGGGTCACAATTTCAGCAAAAATCTGACTTTTGGCAATTCACTCAAAAATGGTGCCAAAAGCTTGAAAATGTTCCCCTGAAAGGTTTGGCACTCGAAACAGAAGGATTTTTATCACAGGACAAGAAATCAGCCCTCAAAAACTTAACCGGCAGAAAATATGTTTTTGAAAAAATCCCTAAGCCCCGGGGTCACAATTACAGCAAAAATCTGACTTTTGGCAATTCACTCAAAAATGGTGCCAACCGGTTGCAAATGCTCCCCTGACAGGTTTGGCACTCGAAAAAGAAGACTTTTTATCACAGGACAAGAAATCAGCCCTCAAAAACTTAACCGGCAGAAAATATGTTTTTGAAAAAATCCCTAAGCCCCGGGGTCACAATTACAGCAAAAATCTGACTTTTGGCAATTCACTCAAAAATGGTGCCAAAAGCTTGAAAATTCTCCCCTGACAGGTTTGGTACTCGAAAAAGAAGGCTTTTTATCACATTACAAGAAATCAGCCCTCAAAAAATTATCCGGCAGAAAATATTTTTTTGAAAAAATCCCTAAGCCCCGGGGTCACAATTTCAGCAGAAATCTGACTTTTGGCAATTCACTCAAAAATGGTGCCAACCGGTTGCAAATGCTCCCCTGACAGGTTTGGCACTCGAAAAAGAAGACTTTTTATCACAGGACAAGAAATCAGCCCTCAAAAACTTAACCGGCAGAAAATATTTTTTTGAAAAAATCCCTAAGCCCCGGGGTCACAATTTCAGCAAAAATCTGACTTTTGGCAGTTCAATCAAAAATGGTGCCAAAAGGTTGAAAATGCTCCCCTGAAAGGTTTGGCCCTCGAAACAGAAGGCTTTTTATCACAGGACAAGAAATCAGCCCTCAAAAACTTAACCGGCAGAAAATATGTTTTTGAAAAAATCCCTAAGCCCCGGGGTCACAATTTCAGCAAAAATCTGACTTTTGGCAATTCACTCAAAAATGGTGCAAAAAGCTTGATAATGTTCCCCTGAAAGGTTTGGCACTCGAAACAGAAGGATTTTTATCACAGGACAAGAAATCAGCCCTCAAAAACTTATCCGGCAGAAAATATTTTTTTGAAAAAATCCCTAAGCCCCGGGGTCACAATTTCAGCAAAAATCTGACTTTTGGCAATTCACTCAAAAATGGTGCCAAAAGCTTGAAAATGATCCCCTGAAAGGTTTGGCACTCAAAACAGAAGAATTTTTATCACAGGACAAGAAATCAGCCCTCAAAAATTTATCCGGCAGAAAATATTTTTTTGAAAAAATCCCTAAGCCCCGGGGTCACAATTTCAGCAAAAATCTGACTTTTGGCAATTCACTCAAAAATGGTGCCAACCGGTTGCAAATGCTCCCCTGACAGGTTTGGCACTCGAAAAAGAAGACTTTTTATCACAGGACAAGAAATCAGCCCTCAAAAACTTATCCGGCAGGAAATATTTTTTGAAAAAATCCCTAAGCCCCGGGGTCACAATTTCAGCAAAAATCTGACTTTTGGCAGTTCAATCAAAAATGGTGCCAACCGGTTGCAAATGCTCCCCTGACAGGTTTGGCACTCGAAAAGAAGGCTTTTTATCACATTACAAGAAATCAGCCCTCCAAAACTTAACCGGCAGAAAATATTTTTTTGAAAAAATCCCTAAGCCCCGGGGTCACAATTTCAGCAAAAATCTGATTTTTGGCAGTTCAATCAAAAATGGTGCCAAAAGGTTGAAAATGCTCCCCTGAAAGGTTTGGCCCTCGAAACAGAAGGCTTTTTATCACAGGACAAGAAATCAGCCCTCAAAAACTTAACCGGCAGAAAATATGTTTTTGAAAAAATCCCTAAGCCCCGGGGTCACAATTTCAGCAAAAATCTGACTTTTGGCAGTTCACTCAAAAATGGTGCCAAAAGCTTGAAAATTCTCCCCTGAAAGCTTTGGCACTCGAAACAGAAGGAGTTTTATCACAGGACAAGAAATCAGCCCTCAAAAACTTATCCGGCAGAAAATATTTTTTTGAAAAAAACCCTAAGCCCCGGGGTCACAATTTCAGCAAAAATCTGACTTTTGGCAATTCACTCAAAAATGGTGCAAAAAGCTCGCAAATGCTCCCCTGAAAGCTTTGGCGATGGAAACAGAAGGCTTTTTATCACAGGACAAGAAATCAGCCCTCAAAAACTTATCCAGCAGAAAATATTTTTTTGAAAAAATCCCTAAGCCCCGGGGTCACAATTTCAGCAAAAATCTGACTTTTGGCAGTTCACTCAAAAATGGTGCCAACCAGTTGCAAATGCTCCCCTGAAAGCTTTGGCGATGGAAACAGAAGGCTTTTTATCACAGGACAAGAAATCAGCCCTCAAAAACTTAACCGGCAGAAAATATTTTTTTGAAAAAATCCCTAAGCCCCGGGGTCACAATTTCAGCAAAAATCTGACTTTTGGCAATTCACTCAAAAATGGTGCCAAAAGCTTGAAAATGTTCCCCTGAAAGGTTTGGCACTTGAAAAAGAAGGCTTTTTATCACAGGACAAGAAATCAGCCCTCAAAAACTTATCCGGCAGAAAATATTTTTTTGAAAAAATCCCTAAGCCCCGGGGTCACAATTTCAGCAAAAATCTGACTTTTGGCAGTTCAATCAAAAATGGTGCCAAAAGCTTGAAAATGCTCCCCTGAAAGCTTTGGCGATGGAAACAGACGGCTTTTTATCACAGGACAAGAAATCAGCCCTCAAAAACTTAACCGGCAGAAAATATTTTTTTGAAAAAATCCCTAAGCCCCGGGGTCACAATTTCAGCAAAAATCTGACTTTTGGCAATTCACTCAAAAATGGTGCCAAAAGCTTGAAAATGTTCCCCTGAAAGGTTTGGCACTCGAAACAGAAGGATTTTTATCACAGGACAAGAAATCAGCCCTCAAAAACTTAACCGGCAGAAAATATTTTTTTGAAAAAATCCCGAAGCCCCGGGGTCACAATTTCAGCAAAAATCTGACTTTTGGCAGTTCACTCAAAAATGGTGCCAACCGGTTGCAAATGCTCCCCTGACAGGTTTGGCACTCGAAAAAGAAGACTTTTTATCACAGGACAAGAAATCATCCCTCAAAAACTTAACCGGCAGAAAATATGTTTTTGAAAAAATCCCTAAGCCCCGGGGTCACAATTACAGCAAAAATCTGACTTTTGGCAATTCACTCAAAAATGGTGCCAAAAGCTTGAAAATTCTCCCCTGACAGGTTTGGCACTCGAAAAAGAACGCTTTTTATCACATTACAAGAAATCAGCCCTCCAAAACTTAACCGGCAGAAAATATTTTTTTGAAAAAATCCCTAAGCCCCGGGGTCACAATTTCAGCAAAAATCTGACTTTTGGCAGTTCACTCAAAAATGGTGCCAACCGGTTGCAAATGCTCCCCTGACAGGTTTGGCCCTCGAAAAAGAAGACTTTTTATCACAGGACAAGAAATCAGCCCTCAAAAACTTAACCGGCAGAAAATATTTTTTTGAAAAAATCCCTAAGCCCCGGGGCACAATTTCAGCAAAAATCTGACTTTTGGCAATTCACTCAAAAATGGTGCAAAAAGCTTGATAATGTTCCCCTGAAAGGTTTGGCACTCGAAACAGAAGGATTTTTATCACAGGACAAGAAATCAGCCCTCAAAAACTTATCCGGCAGAAAATATTTTTTTGAAAAAATCCCTAAGCCCCGGGGTCACAATTTCAGCAAAAATCTGACTTTTGGCAATTCACTCAAAAATGGTGCCAAAAGCTTGAAAATGCTCCCCTGAAAGGTTTGGCACTCAAAACAGAAGACTTTTTATCACAGGACAAGAAATCAGCCCTCAAAAACTTAACCGGCAGAAAATATGTTTTTGAAAAAATCCCTAAGCCCCGGGGTCACAATTTCAGCAAAAATCTGACTTTTGGCAGTTCACTCAAAAATGGTGCCAACCGGTTGCAAATGCTCACCTGAAAGCTTTGGTGATGGAAACAGAAGGCTTTTTATCACAGGACAAGAAATCAGCCCTCAAAAACTTATCCGGCAGAAAATATTTTTTTGAAAAAATCCCTAAGCCCCGGGGTCACGATTTCAGCAAAAATCTGACTTTTGGCAATTCACTCAAAAATGGTGCCAAAAGCTTGAAAATGCTCCCCTGAAAGGTTTGGCACTGAAAACAGAAGAATTTTTATCACAGGACAAGAAATCAGCCCTCAAAAATTTATCCGGCAGAAAATATTTTTTTGAAAAAATCCCTAAGCCCCGGGGTCACAATTTCAGCAAAAATCTGATTTTGGGCAATTCACTCAAAAATGGTGCCAACCGGTTGCAAATGCTCCCCTGACAGGTTTGGCACTCGAAAAAGAAGGCTTTTTATCACATTACAAGAAATCAGCCCTCCAAAACTTAACCGGCAGAAAATATTTTTTTGAAAAAATCCCTAAGCCCCGGGGTCACAATTTCAGCAAAAATCTGACTTTTGGCAATTCACCCAAAAATGGTGCCAAAAGCTTGAAAATGCTCCCCTGAAAGGTTTGGCCCTCGAAACAGAAGAATTTTTATCACAGGACAAGAAATCAGCCCTCAAAAACTTATCCGGCAGAAAATATTTTTTTGAAAAAATCCCTAAGCCCCGGGGTCACAATTTCAGCAAAAATCTGACTTTTGGCAGTTCAATCAAAAATGGTGCCAAAAGCTTGAAAATGCTCCCCTGAAAGCTTTGGCGATGGAAACAGATGGCTTTTTATCACAGGACAAGAAATCAGCCCTCAAAAACTTAACCGGCAGAAAATATTTTTTTGAAAAAATCCCTAAGCCCCGGGGTCACAATTTCAGCAAAAATCTGACTTTTGGCAATTCACTCAAAAATGGTGCCAAAAGCTTGAAAATGTTCCCCTGAAAGGTTTGGCACTCGAAAAAGAAGGCTTTTTATCACATTACAAGAAATCAGCCCTCCAAAACTTAACCAGCAGAAAATATTTTTTTGAACAAATCCCTAAGCCCCGGGGTCACAATTTCAGCAAAAATCTGACTTTTGGCTGTTCACTCAAAAATGGTGCCAAAAGCTTGAAAATGTTCCCCTGAAAGGTTTGGCACTCGAAACAGAAGGATTTTTATCACAGGACAAGAAATCAGCCCTCAAAAACTTAACCGGCAGAAAATATGTTTTTGAAAAAATCCCTAAGCCCCGGGGTCACAATTACAGCAAAAATCTGACTTTTGGCAATTCACTCAAAAATGGTGCCAACCGGTTGCAAATGCTCCCCTGACAGGTTTGGCACTCGAAAAAGAAGACTTTTTATCACAGGACAAGAAATCAGCCCTCAAAAACTTAACCGGCAGAAAATATGTTTTTGAAAAAATCCCTAAGCCCCGGGGTCACAATTACAGCAAAAATCTGACTTTTGGCAATTCACTCAAAAATGGTGCCAAAAGCTTGAAAATTCTCCCCTGACAGGTTTGGTACTCGAAAAAGAAGGCTTTTTATCACATTACAAGAAATCAGCCCTCAAAAAATTATCCGGCAGAAAATATTTTTTTGAAAAAATCCCTAAGCCCTGGGGTCACAATTTCAGCAGAAATCTGACTTTTGGCAATTCACTCAAAAATGGTGCCAACCGGTTGCAAATGCTCCCCTGACAGGTTTGGCACTCGAAAAAGAAGACTTTTTATCACAGGACAAGAAATCAGCCCTCAAAAACTTAACCGGCAGAAAATATTTTTTTGAAAAAATCCCTAAGCCCCGGGGTCACAATTTCAGCAAAAATCTGACTTTTGGCAGTTCAATCAAAAATGGTGCCAAAAGGTTGAAAATGCTCCCCTGAAAGGTTTGGCCCTCGAAACAGAAGGCTTTTTATCACAGGACAAGAAATCAGCCCTCAAAAACTTAACCGGCAGAAAATATGTTTTTGAAAAAATCCCTAAGCCCCGGGGTCACAATTTCAGCAAAAATCTGACTTTTGGCAATTCACTCAAAAATGGTGCAAAAAGCTTGATAATGTTCCCCTGAAAGGTTTGGCACTCGAAACAGAAGGATTTTTATCACAGGACAAGAAATCAGCCCTCAAAAACTTATCCGGCAGAAAATATTTTTTTGAAAAAATCCCTAAGCCCCGGGGTCACAATTTCAGCAAAAATCTGACTTTTGGCAATTCACTCAAAAATGGTGCCAAAAGCTTGAAAATGATCCCCTGAAAGGTTTGGCACTCAAAACAGAAGAATTTTTATCACAGGACAAGAAATCAGCCCTCAAAAATTTATCCGGCAGAAAATATTTTTTTGAAAAAATCCCTAAGCCCCGGGGTCACAATTTCAGCAAAAATCTGACTTTTGGCAATTCACTCAAAAATGGTGCCAACCGGTTGCAAATGCTCCCCTGACAGGTTTGGCACTCGAAAAAGAAGACTTTTTATCACAGGACAAGAAATCAGCCCTCAAAAACTTATCCGGCAGGAAATATTTTTTGAAAAAATCCCTAAGCCCCGGGGTCACAATTTCAGCAAAAATCTGACTTTTGGCAGTTCAATCAAAAATGGTGCCAACCGGTTGCAAATGCTCCCCTGACAGGTTTGGCACTCGAAAAGAAGGCTTTTTATCACATTACAAGAAATCAGCCCTCCAAAACTTAACCGGCAGAAAATATTTTTTTGAAAAAATCCCTAAGCCCCGGGGTCACAATTTCAGCAAAAATCTGATTTTTGGCAGTTCAATCAAAAATGGTGCCAAAAGGTTGAAAATGCTCCCCTGAAAGGTTTGGCCCTCGAAACAGAAGGCTTTTTATCACAGGACAAGAAATCAGCCCTCAAAAACTTAACCGGCAGAAAATATGTTTTTGAAAAAATCCCTAAGCCCCGGGGTCACAATTTCAGCAAAAATCTGACTTTTGGCAGTTCACTCAAAAATGGTGCCAAAAGCTTGAAAATTCTCCCCTGAAAGCTTTGGCACTCGAAACAGAAGGAGTTTTATCACAGGACAAGAAATCAGCCCTCAAAAACTTATCCGGCAGAAAATATTTTTTTGAAAAAAACCCTAAGCCCCGGGGTCACAATTTCAGCAAAAATCTGACTTTTGGCAATTCACTCAAAAATGGTGCAAAAAGCTCGCAAATGCTCCCCTGAAAGCTTTGGCGATGGAAACAGAAGGCTTTTTATCACAGGACAAGAAATCAGCCCTCAAAAACTTATCCAGCAGAAAATATTTTTTTGAAAAAATCCCTAAGCCCCGGGGTCACAATTTCAGCAAAAATCTGACTTTTGGCAGTTCACTCAAAAATGGTGCCAACCAGTTGCAAATGCTCCCCTGAAAGCTTTGGCGATGGAAACAGAAGGCTTTTTATCACAGGACAAGAAATCAGCCCTCAAAAACTTAACCGGCAGAAAATATTTTTTTGAAAAAATCCCTAAGCCCCGGGGTCACAATTTCAGCAAAAATCTGACTTTTGGCAATTCACTCAAAAATGGTGCCAAAAGCTTGAAAATGTTCCCCTGAAAGGTTTGGCACTTGAAAAAGAAGGCTTTTTATCACAGGACAAGAAATCAGCCCTCAAAAACTTATCCGGCAGAAAATATTTTTTTGAAAAAATCCCTAAGCCCCGGGGTCACAATTTCAGCAAAAATCTGACTTTTGGCAGTTCAATCAAAAATGGTGCCAAAAGCTTGAAAATGCTCCCCTGAAAGCTTTGGCGATGGAAACAGACGGCTTTTTATCACAGGACAAGAAATCAGCCCTCAAAAACTTAACCGGCAGAAAATATTTTTTTGAAAAAATCCCTAAGCCCCGGGGTCACAATTTCAGCAAAAATCTGACTTTTGGCAATTCACTCAAAAATGGTGCCAAAAGCTTGAAAATGTTCCCCTGAAAGGTTTGGCACTCGAAACAGAAGGATTTTTATCACAGGACAAGAAATCAGCCCTCAAAAACTTAACCGGCAGAAAATATTTTTTTGAAAAAATCCCGAAGCCCCGGGGTCACAATTTCAGCAAAAATCTGACTTTTGGCAGTTCACTCAAAAATGGTGCCAACCGGTTGCAAATGCTCCCCTGACAGGTTTGGCACTCGAAAAAGAAGACTTTTTATCACAGGACAAGAAATCATCCCTCAAAAACTTAACCGGCAGAAAATATGTTTTTGAAAAAATCCCTAAGCCCCGGGGTCACAATTACAGCAAAAATCTGACTTTTGGCAATTCACTCAAAAATGGTGCCAAAAGCTTGAAAATTCTCCCCTGACAGGTTTGGCACTCGAAAAAGAACGCTTTTTATCACATTACAAGAAATCAGCCCTCCAAAACTTAACCGGCAGAAAATATTTTTTTGAAAAAATCCCTAAGCCCCGGGGTCACAATTTCAGCAAAAATCTGACTTTTGGCAGTTCACTCAAAAATGGTGCCAACCGGTTGCAAATGCTCCCCTGACAGGTTTGGCCCTCGAAAAAGAAGACTTTTTATCACAGGACAAGAAATCAGCCCTCAAAAACTTAACCGGCAGAAAATATTTTTTTGAAAAAATCCCTAAGCCCCGGGGCACAATTTCAGCAAAAATCTGACTTTTGGCAATTCACTCAAAAATGGTGCAAAAAGCTTGATAATGTTCCCCTGAAAGGTTTGGCACTCGAAACAGAAGGATTTTTATCACAGGACAAGAAATCAGCCCTCAAAAACTTATCCGGCAGAAAATATTTTTTTGAAAAAATCCCTAAGCCCCGGGGTCACAATTTCAGCAAAAATCTGACTTTTGGCAATTCACTCAAAAATGGTGCCAAAAGCTTGAAAATGCTCCCCTGAAAGGTTTGGCACTCAAAACAGAAGACTTTTTATCACAGGACAAGAAATCAGCCCTCAAAAACTTAACCGGCAGAAAATATGTTTTTGAAAAAATCCCTAAGCCCCGGGGTCACAATTTCAGCAAAAATCTGACTTTTGGCAGTTCACTCAAAAATGGTGCCAACCGGTTGCAAATGCTCACCTGAAAGCTTTGGTGATGGAAACAGAAGGCTTTTTATCACAGGACAAGAAATCAGCCCTCAAAAACTTATCCGGCAGAAAATATTTTTTTGAAAAAATCCCTAAGCCCCGGGGTCACGATTTCAGCAAAAATCTGACTTTTGGCAATTCACTCAAAAATGGTGCCAAAAGCTTGAAAATGCTCCCCTGAAAGGTTTGGCACTGAAAACAGAAGAATTTTTATCACAGGACAAGAAATCAGCCCTCAAAAATTTATCCGGCAGAAAATATTTTTTTGAAAAAATCCCTAAGCCCCGGGGTCACAATTTCAGCAAAAATCTGATTTTGGGCAATTCACTCAAAAATGGTGCCAACCGGTTGCAAATGCTCCCCTGACAGGTTTGGCACTCGAAAAAGAAGGCTTTTTATCACATTACAAGAAATCAGCCCTCCAAAACTTAACCGGCAGAAAATATTTTTTTGAAAAAATCCCTAAGCCCCGGGGTCACAATTTCAGCAAAAATCTGACTTTTGGCAATTCACCCAAAAATGGTGCCAAAAGCTTGAAAATGCTCCCCTGAAAGGTTTGGCCCTCGAAACAGAAGAATTTTTATCACAGGACAAGAAATCAGCCCTCAAAAACTTATCCGGCAGAAAATATTTTTTTGAAAAAATCCCTAAGCCCCGGGGTCACAATTTCAGCAAAAATCTGACTTTTGGCAGTTCAATCAAAAATGGTGCCAAAAGCTTGAAAATGCTCCCCTGAAAGCTTTGGCGATGGAAACAGATGGCTTTTTATCACAGGACAAGAAATCAGCCCTCAAAAACTTAACCGGCAGAAAATATTTTTTTGAAAAAATCCCTAAGCCCCGGGGTCACAATTTCAGCAAAAATCTGACTTTTGGCAATTCACTCAAAAATGGTGCCAAAAGCTTGAAAATGTTCCCCTGAAAGGTTTGGCACTCGAAAAAGAAGGCTTTTTATCACATTACAAGAAATCAGCCCTCCAAAACTTAACCAGCAGAAAATATTTTTTTGAACAAATCCCTAAGCCCCGGGGTCACAATTTCAGCAAAAATCTGACTTTTGGCTGTTCACTCAAAAATGGTGCCAACCGGTTGCAAATGCTCCCCTGAAAGCTTTGGTGATGGAAACAGAAGACTTTTTATCACAGGACAAGAAATCAGCCCTCAAAAACTTATCCGGCAGAAAATATTTTTTTGAAAAAATCCCTAAGCCCCGGGGTCACGATTTCAGCAAAAATCTGACTTTTGGCAATTCACCCAAAAATGGTGCCAAAAGCTTGAAAATGCTCCCCTGAAAGGTTTGGCACTCGAAAAAGAAGAATTTTTATCACAGGACAAGAAATCAGCCCTCAAAAACTTATCCGGCAGAAAATATTTTTTTGAAAAAATCCCTAAGCCCCGGGGTCACAATTTCAGCAAAAATCTGACTTTTGGCAGTTCAATCAAAAATGGTGCCAAAAGCTTGAAAATGCTCCCCTGAAAGCTTTGGCGATGGAAACAGACGGCTTTTTACCACAGGACAAGAAATCAGCCCTCAAAAACTTAACCGGCAGAAAATATTTTTTTGAAAAAATCCCTAAGCCCCGGGGTCACAATTTCAGCAAAAATCTGACTTTTGGCAATTCACTCAAAAATGGTGCCAAAAGCTTGAAAATGTTCCCCTGAAAGGTTTGGCACTCGAAACAGAAGGATTTTTATCACAGGACAAGAAATCAGCCCTCAAAAACTTAACCGGCAGAAAATATTTTTTTGAAAAAATCCCTAAGCCCCGGGGTCACAATTTCAGCAAAAATCTGACTTTTGGCAGTTCACTCAAAAATGGTGCCAACCGGTTGCAAATGCTCCCCTGAAAGCTTTGGTGATGGAAACAGAAGGCTTTTTATCACAGGACAAGAAATCAGCCCTCAAAAACTTATCCGGCAGAAAATATTTTTTTGAAAAAATCCCTAAGCCCCGGGGTCACAATTTCAGCAAAAATCTGACTTTTGGCAGTTCACTCAAAAATGGTGCCAACCGGTTGCAAATGCTCCCCTGAAAGCTTTGGCGATGGAAACAGAAGGCTTTTTATCACAGGACAAGAAATCAGCCCTCAAAAACTTATCCGGCAGAAAATATTTTTTTGAAAAAATCCCTAAGCCCCGGGGTCACAATTTCAGAAAAAATCTGACTTTTGGCAATTCACTCAAAAATGGTGCCAAAAGCTTGAAAATTCTCCCCTGAAAGGTTTGGCACTGAAAACAGAAGGCTTTTTATCACAGGACAAGAAATCAGCCCTCAAAAACTTATCCGGCAGAAAATATTTTTTTGAAAAAATCCCTAAGCCCCGGGGTCACAATTTCAGCAAAAATCTGACTTTTGGCAATTCACTCAAAAATGGTGCCAAAAGCTTCAAAATGCTCCCCTGAAAGGTTTGGCACTCGAAACAGAAGGCTTTTTATCACAGGACAAGAAATCAGCCCTCAAAAACTTAACCGGCAGAAAATATTTTTTTGAAAAAATCCCTAAGCCCCGGGGTCACAATTACAGCAAAAATCTGACTTTTGGCAATTCACTCAAAAATGGTGCCAAAAGCTTCAAAATGCTCCCCTGACAGGTTTGGCACTCGAAAAAGAAGGCTTTTTATCACATTACAAGAAATCAGCCCTCCAAAACTTAACCGGCAGAAAATATTTTTTTGAAAAAATCCCTAAGCCCCGGGGTCACAATTTCAGCAAAAATCTGACTTTTGGCAGTTCACTCAAAAATGGTGCAAACCGGTTGCAAATCCTCACCTGAAAGCTTTGGTGATGGAAACAGAAGGCTTTTTATCACAGGACAAGAAATCAGCCCTCAAAAACTTATCCGGCAGAAAATATTTTTTGGAAAAATCCCTAAGCCCCGGGGTCACGATTTCAGCAAAAATCTGACTTTTGGCAATTCACTCAAAAATGGTGCCAAAAGCTTGAAAATGCTCCCCTGAAAGGTTTGGCACTCAAAACAGAAGAATTTTTATCACAGGACAAGAAATCAGCCCTCAAAAATTTATCCGGCAGAAAATATTTTTTTGAAAAAATCCCTAAGCCCCGGGGTCACAATTTCAGCAAAAATCTGACTTTTGGCAATTCACTCAAAAATGGTGCCAACCGGTTGCAAATGCTCCCCTGACAGGTTTCGCACTCGAAAAAGAAGACTTTTTATCACAGGACAAGAAATCAGCCCTCAAAAACTTAACCGGCAGAAAATATTTTTTTGAAAAAATCCCTAAGCCCCGGGGTCACAATTTCAGCAAAAATCTGACTTTTGGCAGTTCAATCAAAAATGGTGCCAAAAGTTTGAAAATGCTCCCCTGAAAGGTTTGGCCCTCGAAACAGAAGGCTTTTTATCACAGGACAAGAAATCAGCCCTCAAAAACTTAACCGGTAGAAAATATGTTTTTGAAAAAATCCCTAAGCCCCGGGGTCACAATTTCAGCAAAAATCTGACTTTTGGCAGTTCACTCAAAAATGGTGCCAACCAGTTGCAAATGCTCCCCTGAAAGCTTTGGCGATGGAAACAGACGGCTTTTTATCACAGGACAAGAAATCAGCCCTCAAAAACTCAACCGCCAGAAAATATTTTTTTGAAAAAATCCCTAAGCCCCGGGGTCACAATTTCAGCAAAAATCTGACTTTTGGCAGTTCACTCAAAAATGGTGCCAAAAGCTTGAAAATTCTCCCCTGAAAGGTTTGGCACTGAAAACAGAAGGCTTTTTATCACAGGAAAAGAAATCAGCCCTCAAAAACTTAACCGGCAGAAAATATTTTTTTGAAAAAATCCCTAAGCCCCGGGGTCACAATTTCAGCAAAAATCTGACTTTTGGCAGTTCACTCAAAAATGGTGCCAACCGGTTGCAAATGCTCCCCTGAAAGCTTTGGTGATGGAAACAGAAGGCTTTTTATCACAGGACAAGAAATCAGCCCTCAAAAACTTATCCGGCAGAAAATATTTTTTTGAAAAAATCCCTAAGCCCCGGGGTCACAATTTCAGCAAAAATCTGACTTTTGGCAGTTCACTCAAAAATGGTGCCAACCGGTTGCAAATGCTCCCCTGAAAGGTTTGGCACTGAAAACAGAAGGCTTTTTATCACAGGAAAAGAAATCAGCCCTCAAAAACTTATCCGGCAGAAAATATTTTTTTGAAAAAATCCCTAAGCCCCGGGGTCACAATTTCAGCAAAAATCTGACTTTTCGCAGTTCACTCAAAAATGGTGCCAACCGGTTGCAAATGCTCCCCTGAAAGCTTTGGTGATGGAAACAGAAGGCTTTTTATCACAGGACAAGAAATCAGCCCTCAAAAACTTATCCGGCAGAAAATATTTTTTTGAAAAAATCCCTAAGCCCCGGGGTCACAATTTCAGAAAAAATCTGACTTTTGGCAATTCACTCAAAAATGGTGCCAAAAGCTTGAAAATTCTCCCCTGAAAGGTTTGGCACTGAAAACAGAAGGCTTTTTATCACAGGAAAAGAAATCAGCCCTCAAAAACTTATCCGGCAGAAAATATTTTTTTGAAAAAATCCCTAAGCCCCGGGGTCACAATTTCAGCAAAAATCTGACTTTTGGCAATTCACTCAAAAATGGTGCCAAAAGCTTCAAAATGTTCCCCTGAAAGGTTTGGCACTCGAAACAGAAGGCTTTTTATCACAGGACAAGAAATCAGCCCTCAAAAACTTATTCGGCAGAAAATATTTTTTTGAAAAAATCCCTAAGCCCCGGGGTCACAATTACAGCAAAAATCTGGCTTTTGGCAATTCACTCAAAAATGGTGCCAAAAGCTTGAAAATGCTCCCCTGACAGGTTTGGCACTCGAAAAAGAAGGCTTTTTATCACATTACAAGAAATCAGCCCTCCAAAACTTAACCGGCAGAAAATATTTTTTTGAAAAAATCCCTAAGCCCCGGGGTCACAATTTCAGCAAAAATCTGACTTTTGGCAGTTCACTCAAAAATGGTGCAAACCGGTTGCAAATCCTCACCTGAAAGCTTTGGTGATGGAAACAGAAGGCTTTTTATCACAGGACAAGAAATCAGCCCTCAAAAACTTATCCGGCAGAAAATATTTTTTTGAAAAAATCCCTAAGCCCCGGGGTCACGATTTCAGCAAAAATCTGACTTTTGGCAATTCACTCAAAAATGGTGCCAAAAGCTTGAAAATGCTCCCCTGAAAGGTTTGGCACTCAAAACAGAAGAATTTTTATCACAGGACAAGAAATCAGCCCTCAAAAATTTATCCGGCAGAAAATATTTTTTTGAAAAAATCCCTAAGCCCCGGGGTCACAATTTCAGCAAAAATCTGACTTTTGGCAATTCACTCAAAAATGGTGCCAACCGGTTGCAAATGCTCCCCTGACAGGTTTCGCACTCGAAAAAGAAGACTTTTTATCACAGGACAAGAAATCAGCCCTCAAAAACTTAACCGGCAGAAAATATTTTTTTGAAAAAATCCCTAAGCCCCGGGGTCACAATTTCAGCAAAAATCTGACTTTTGGCAGTTCAATCAAAAATGGTGCCAAAAGTTTGAAAATGCTCCCCTGAAAGGTTTGGCCCTCGAAACAGAAGGCTTTTTATCACAGGACAAGAAATCAGCCCTCAAAAACTTAACCGGCAGAAAATATGTTTTTGAAAAAATCCCTAAGCCCCGGGGTCACAATTTCAGCAAAAATCTGACTTTTGGCAGTTCACTCAAAAATGGTGCCAAAAGCTTGAAAATGCTCCCCTGAAAGGTTTGGCACTCAAAACAGAAGAATTTTTATCACAGGACAAGAAATCAGCCCTCAAAAACTTAACCGGCAGAAAATATTTTTTTGAAAAAATCCCTAAGCCCCGGGGTCACAATTTCAGCAAAAATCTGACTTTTGGCAGTTCAATCAAAAATGGTGCCAAAAGTTTGAAAATGCTCCCCTGAAAGGTTTGGCCCTCGAAAAAGAAGGCTTTTTATCACAGGACAAGAAATCAGCCCTCAAAAACTTAACCGGCAGAAAATATGTTTTTGAAAAAATCCCTAAGCCCCGGGGTCACAATTTCAGCAAAAATCTGACTTTTGGCAGTTCACTCAAAAATGGTGCCAACCAGTTGCAAATGCTCCCCTGAAAGCTTTGGCGATGGAAACAGACGGCTTTTTATCACAGGACAAGAAATCAGCCCTCAAAAACTCAACCGCCAGAAAATATTTTTTTGAAAAAATCCCTAAGCCCCGGGGTCACAATTTCAGCAAAAATCTGACTTTTGGCAGTTCACTCAAAAATGGTGCCAAAAGCTTGAAAATGCTCCCCTGAAAGCTTTGGCGATGGAAACAGAAGGCTTTTTATCACAGGACAAGAAATCAGCCCTCAAAAACTTAACCGGCAGAAAATATTTTTTTGAAAAAATCCCTAAGCCCCGGGGTCACAATTTCAGCAAAAATCTGACTTTTGGCAATTCACTCAAAAATGGTGCCAAAAGCTTGAAAATTCTCCCCTGAAAGGTTTGGCACTGAAAACAGAAGGCTTTTTATCACAGGACAAGAAATCAGCCCTCAAAAACTTATCCGGCAGAAAATATTTTTTTGAAAAATCCCTAAGCCCCGGGGTCACAATTTCAGCAAAAATCTGACTTTTGGCAATTCACTCAAAAATGGTGCCAAAAGCTTCAAAATGTTCCCCTGAAAGGTTTGGCACTCGAAACAGAAGGCTTTTTATCACAGGACAAGAAATCAGCCCTCAAAAACTTATTCGGCAGAAAATATTTTTTTGAAAAAATCCCTAAGCCCCGGGGTCACAATTTCAGCAAAAATCTGACTTTTGGCAGTTCACTCAAAAATGGTGCAAACCGGTTGCAAATCCTCACCTGAAAGCTTTGGTGATGGAAACAGAAGGCTTTTTATCACAGGACAAGAAATCAGCCCTCAAAAACTTATCCGGCAGAAAATATTTTTTTGAAAAAATCCCTAAGCCCCGGGGTCACGATTTCAGCAAAAATCTGACTTTTGGCAATTCACTCAAAAATGGTGCCAAAAGCTTGAAAATGCTCCCCTGAAAGGTTTGGCACTCAAAACAGAAGAATTTTTATCACAGGACAAGAAATCAGCCCTCAAAAACTTAACCGGCAGAAAATATTTTTTTGAAAAAATCCCTAAGCCCCGGGGTCACAATTTCAGCAAAAATCTGACTTTTGGCAGTTCAATCAAAAATGGTGCCAAAAGTTTGAAAATGCTCCCCTGAAAGGTTTGGCCCTCGAAAAAGAAGGCTTTTTATCACAGGACAAGAAATCAGCCCTCAAAAACTTAACCGGCAGAAAATATGTTTTTGAAAAAATCCCTAAGCCCCGGGGTCACAATTTCAGCAAAAATCTGACTTTTGGCAGTTCACTCAAAAATGGTGCCAACCAGTTGCAAATGCTCCCCTGAAAGCTTTGGCGATGGAAACAGACGGCTTTTTATCACAGGACAAGAAATCAGCCCTCAAAAACTCAACCGCCAGAAAATATTTTTTTGAAAAAATCCCTAAGCCCCGGGGTCACAATTTCAGCAAAAATCTGACTTTTGGCAGTTCACTCAAAAATGGTGCCAAAAGCTTGAAAATGCTCCCCTGAAAGCTTTGGCGATGGAAACAGAAGGCTTTTTATCACAGGACAAGAAATCAGCCCTCAAAAACTTAACCGGCAGAAAATATTTTTTTGAAAAAATCCCTAAGCCCCGGCGTCACAATTTCAGCAAAAATCTGACTTTTGGCAATTCACTCAAAAATGGTGCCAAAAGCTTGAAAATTCTCCCCTGAAAGGTTTGGCACTGAAAACAGAAGGCTTTTTATCACAGGACAAGAAATCAGCCCTCAAAAACTTATCCGGCAGAAAATATTTTTTTGAAAAATCCCTAAGCCCCGGGGTCACAATTTCAGCAAAAATCTGACTTTTGGCAATTCACTCAAAAATGGTGCCAAAAGCTTCAAAATGTTCCCCTGAAAGGTTTGGCACTCGAAACAGAAGGCTTTTTATCACAGGACAAGAAATCAGCCCTCAAAAACTTATTCGGCAGAAAATATTTTTTTGAAAAAATCCCTAAGCCCCGGGGTCACAATTTCAGCAAAAATCTGACTTTTGGCAGTTCACTCAAAAATGGTGCCAACCGGTTGCAAATGCTCCCCTGAAAGCTTTGGTGATGGAAACAGAAGGCTTTTTATCACAGGACAAGAAATCAGCCCTCAAAAACTTATCCGGCAGAAAATATTTTTTTGAAAAAATCCCTAAGCCCCGGGGTCACAATTTCAGAAAAAATCTGACTTTTGGCAATTCACTCAAAAATGGTGCCAAAAGCTTGAAAATTCTCCCCTGAAAGGTTTGGCACTGAAAACAGAAGGCTTTTTATCACAGGAAAAGAAATCAGCCCTCAAAAACTTATCCGGCAGAAAATATTTTTTTGAAAAAATCCCTAAGCCCCGGGGTCACAATTTCAGCAAAAATCTGACTTTTGGCAATTCACTCAAAAATGGTGCCAAAAGCTTCAAAATGTTCCCCTGAAAGGTTTGGCACTCGAAACAGAAGGCTTTTTATCACAGGACAAGAAATCAGCCCTCAAAAACTTATTCGGCAGAAAATATTTTTTTGAAAAAATCCCTAAGCCCCGGGGTCACAATTACAGCAAAAATCTGGCTTTTGGCAATTCACTCAAAAATGGTGCCAAAAGCTTGAAAATGCTCCCCTGACAGGTTTGGCACTCGAAAAAGAAGGCTTTTTATCACATTACAAGAAATCAGCCCTCCAAAACTTAACCGGCAGAAAATATTTTTTTGAAAAAATCCCTAAGCCCCGGGGTCACAATTTCAGCAAAAATCTGACTTTTGGCAGTTCACTCAAAAATGGTGCAAACCGGTTGCAAATCCTCACCTGAAAGCTTTGGTGATGGAAACAGAAGGCTTTTTATCACAGGACAAGAAATCAGCCCTCAAAAACTTATCCGGCAGAAAATATTTTTTTGAAAAAATCCCTAAGCCCCGGGGTCACGATTTCAGCAAAAATCTGACTTTTGGCAATTCACTCAAAAATGGTGCCAAAAGCTTGAAAATGCTCCCCTGAAAGGTTTGGCACTCAAAACAGAAGAATTTTTATCACAGGACAAGAAATCAGCCCTCAAAAATTTATCCGGCAGAAAATATTTTTTTGAAAAAATCCCTAAGCCCCGGGGTCACAATTTCAGCAAAAATCTGACTTTTGGCAATTCACTCAAAAATGGTGCCAACCGGTTGCAAATGCTCCCCTGACAGGTTTCGCACTCGAAAAAGAAGACTTTTTATCACAGGACAAGAAATCAGCCCTCAAAAACTTAACCGGCAGAAAATATTTTTTTGAAAAAATCCCTAAGCCCCGGGGTCACAATTTCAGCAAAAATCTGACTTTTGGCAGTTCAATCAAAAATGGTGCCAAAAGTTTGAAAATGCTCCCCTGAAAGGTTTGGCCCTCGAAACAGAAGGCTTTTTATCACAGGACAAGAAATCAGCCCTCAAAAACTTAACCGGCAGAAAATATGTTTTTGAAAAAATCCCTAAGCCCCGGGGTCACAATTTCAGCAAAAATCTGACTTTTGGCAGTTCACTCAAAAATGGTGCCAAAAGCTTGAAAATGCTCCCCTGAAAGGTTTGGCACTCAAAACAGAAGAATTTTTATCACAGGACAAGAAATCAGCCCTCAAAAACTTAACCGGCAGAAAATATTTTTTTGAAAAAATCCCTAATCCCCGGGGTCACAATTTCAGCAAAAATCTGACTTTTGGCAGTTCAATCAAAAATGGTGCCAAAAGTTTGAAAATGCTCCCCTGAAAGGTTTGGCCCTCGAAAAAGAAGGCTTTTTATCACAGGACAAGAAATCAGCCCTCAAAAACTTAACCGGCAGAAAATATGTTTTTGAAAAAATCCCTAAGCCCCGGGGTCACAATTTCAGCAAAAATCTGACTTTTGGCAGTTCACTCAAAAATGGTGCCAACCAGTTGCAAATGCTCCCCTGAAAGCTTTGGCGATGGAAACAGACGGCTTTTTATCACAGGACAAGAAATCAGCCCTCAAAAACTCAACCGCCAGAAAATATTTTTTTGAAAAAATCCCTAAGCCCCGGGGTCACAATTTCAGCAAAAATCTGACTTTTGGCAGTTCACTCAAAAATGGTGCCAAAAGCTTGAAAATGCTCCCCTGAAAGCTTTGGCGATGGAAACAGAAGGCTTTTTATCACAGGACAAGAAATCAGCCCTCAAAAACTTAACCGGCAGAAAATATTTTTTTGAAAAAATCCCTAAGCCCCGGGGTCACAATTTCAGCAAAAATCTGACTTTTGGCAATTCACTCAAAAATGGTGCCAAAAGCTTGAAAATTCTCCCCTGAAAGGTTTGGCACTGAAAACAGAAGGCTTTTTATCACAGGACAAGAAATCAGCCCTCAAAAACTTATCCGGCAGAAAATATTTTTTTGAAAAATCCCTAAGCCCCGGGGTCACAATTTCAGCAAAAATCTGACTTTTGGCAATTCACTCAAAAATGGTGCCAAAAGCTTCAAAATGTTCCCCTGAAAGGTTTGGCACTCGAAACAGAAGGCTTTTTATCACAGGACAAGAAATCAGCCCTCAAAAACTTATTCGGCAGAAAATATTTTTTTGAAAAAATCCCTAAGCCCCGGGGTCACAATTTCAGCAAAAATCTGACTTTTGGCAGTTCACTCAAAAATGGTGCAAACCGGTTGCAAATGCTCCCCTGAAAGCTTTGGTGATGGAAACAGAAGGCTTTTTATCACAGGACAAGAAATCAGCCCTCAAAAACTTATCCGGCAGAAAATATTTTTTTGAAAAAATCCCTAAGCCCCGGGGTCACAATTTCAGAAAAAATCTGACTTTTGGCAATTCACTCAAAAATGGTGCCAAAAGCTTGAAAATTCTCCCCTGAAAGGTTTGGCACTGAAAACAGAAGGCTTTTTATCACAGGAAAAGAAATCAGCCCTCAAAAACTTATCCGGCAGAAAATATTTTTTTGAAAAAATCCCTAAGCCCCGGGGTCACAATTTCAGCAAAAATCTGACTTTTGGCAATTCACTCAAAAATGGTGCCAAAAGCTTCAAAATGTTCCCCTGAAAGGTTTGGCACTCGAAACAGAAGGCTTTTTATCACAGGACAAGAAATCAGCCCTCAAAAACTTATTCGGCAGAAAATATTTTTTTGAAAAAATCCCTAAGCCCCGGGGTCACAATTACAGCAAAAATCTGGCTTTTGGCAATTCACTCAAAAATGGTGCCAAAAGCTTGAAAATGCTCCCCTG
The DNA here is from genome assembly GCF_965112155.1 of Podarcis liolepis. NCBI lineage: Eukaryota > Metazoa > Chordata > Lepidosauria > Squamata > Lacertidae > Podarcis > Podarcis liolepis. The sequence goes on along the minus strand of NW_028148790.1, from coordinate 2,374,953 downwards.
ACAGGTTTGGCACTCGAAAAAGAAGGCTTTTTATCACATTACAAGAAATCAGCCCTCCAAAACTTAACCGGCAGAAAATATTTTTTTGAAAAAATCCCTAAGCCCCGGGGTCACAATTTCAGCAAAAATCTGACTTTTGGCAGTTCACTCAAAAATGGTGCAAACCGGTTGCAAATCCTCACCTGAAAGCTTTGGTGATGGAAACAGAAGGCTTTTTATCACAGGACAAGAAATCAGCCCTCAAAAACTTATCCGGCAGAAAATATTTTTTTGAAAAAATCCCTAAGCCCCGGGGTCACGATTTCAGCAAAAATCTGACTTTTGGCAATTCACTCAAAAATGGTGCCAAAAGCTTGAAAATGCTCCCCTGAAAGGTTTGGCACTCAAAACAGAAGAATTTTTATCACAGGACAAGAAATCAGCCCTCAAAAATTTATCCGGCAGAAAATATTTTTTTGAAAAAATCCCTAAGCCCCGGGGTCACAATTTCAGCAAAAATCTGACTTTTGGCAATTCACTCAAAAATGGTGCCAACCGGTTGCAAATGCTCCCCTGACAGGTTTCGCACTCGAAAAAGAAGACTTTTTATCACAGGACAAGAAATCAGCCCTCAAAAACTTAACCGGCAGAAAATATTTTTTTGAAAAAATCCCTAAGCCCCGGGGTCACAATTTCAGCAAAAATCTGACTTTTGGCAGTTCAATCAAAAATGGTGCCAAAAGTTTGAAAATGCTCCCCTGAAAGGTTTGGCCCTCGAAACAGAAGGCTTTTTATCACAGGACAAGAAATCAGCCCTCAAAAACTTAACCGGCAGAAAATATGTTTTTGAAAAAATCCCTAAGCCCCGGGGTCACAATTTCAGCAAAAATCTGACTTTTGGCAGTTCACTCAAAAATGGTGCCAAAAGCTTGAAAATGCTCCCCTGAAAGGTTTGGCACTCAAAACAGAAGAATTTTTATCACAGGACAAGAAATCAGCCCTCAAAAACTTAACCGGCAGAAAATATTTTTTTGAAAAAATCCCTAAGCCCCGGGGTCACAATTTCAGCAAAAATCTGACTTTTGGCAGTTCAATCAAAAATGGTGCCAAAAGTTTGAAAATGCTCCCCTGAAAGGTTTGGCCCTCGAAAAAGAAGGCTTTTTATCACAGGACAAGAAATCAGCCCTCAAAAACTTAACCGGCAGAAAATATGTTTTTGAAAAAATCCCTAAGCCCCGGGGTCACAATTTCAGCAAAAATCTGACTTTTGGCAGTTCACTCAAAAATGGTGCCAACCAGTTGCAAATGCTCCCCTGAAAGCTTTGGCGATGGAAACAGACGGCTTTTTATCACAGGACAAGAAATCAGCCCTCAAAAACTCAACCGCCAGAAAATATTTTTTTGAAAAAATCCCTAAGCCCCGGGGTCACAATTTCAGCAAAAATCTGACTTTTGGCAGTTCACTCAAAAATGGTGCCAAAAGCTTGAAAATGCTCCCCTGAAAGCTTTGGCGATGGAAACAGAAGGCTTTTTATCACAGGACAAGAAATCAGCCCTCAAAAACTTAACCGGCAGAAAATATTTTTTTGAAAAAATCCCTAAGCCCCGGGGTCACAATTTCAGCAAAAATCTGACTTTTGGCAATTCACTCAAAAATGGTGCCAAAAGCTTGAAAATTCTCCCCTGAAAGGTTTGGCACTGAAAACAGAAGGCTTTTTATCACAGGACAAGAAATCAGCCCTCAAAAACTTATCCGGCAGAAAATATTTTTTTGAAAAATCCCTAAGCCCCGGGGTCACAATTTCAGCAAAAATCTGACTTTTGGCAATTCACTCAAAAATGGTGCCAAAAGCTTCAAAATGTTCCCCTGAAAGGTTTGGCACTCGAAACAGAAGGCTTTTTATCACAGGACAAGAAATCAGCCCTCAAAAACTTATTCGGCAGAAAATATTTTTTTGAAAAAATCCCTAAGCCCCGGGGTCACAATTTCAGCAAAAATCTGACTTTTGGCAGTTCACTCAAAAATGGTGCAAACCGGTTGCAAATCCTCACCTGAAAGCTTTGGTGATGGAAACAGAAGGCTTTTTATCACAGGACAAGAAATCAGCCCTCAAAAACTTATCCGGCAGAAAATATTTTTTTGAAAAAATCCCTAAGCCCCGGGGTCACGATTTCAGCAAAAATCTGACTTTTGGCAATTCACTCAAAAATGGTGCCAAAAGCTTGAAAATGCTCCCCTGAAAGGTTTGGCACTCAAAACAGAAGAATTTTTATCACAGGACAAGAAATCAGCCCTCAAAAACTTAACCGGCAGAAAATATTTTTTTGAAAAAATCCCTAAGCCCCGGGGTCACAATTTCAGCAAAAATCTGACTTTTGGCAGTTCAATCAAAAATGGTGCCAAAAGTTTGAAAATGCTCCCCTGAAAGGTTTGGCCCTCGAAAAAGAAGGCTTTTTATCACAGGACAAGAAATCAGCCCTCAAAAACTTAACCGGCAGAAAATATGTTTTTGAAAAAATCCCTAAGCCCCGGGGTCACAATTTCAGCAAAAATCTGACTTTTGGCAGTTCACTCAAAAATGGTGCCAACCAGTTGCAAATGCTCCCCTGAAAGCTTTGGCGATGGAAACAGACGGCTTTTTATCACAGGACAAGAAATCAGCCCTCAAAAACTCAACCGCCAGAAAATATTTTTTTGAAAAAATCCCTAAGCCCCGGGGTCACAATTTCAGCAAAAATCTGACTTTTGGCAGTTCACTCAAAAATGGTGCCAAAAGCTTGAAAATGCTCCCCTGAAAGCTTTGGCGATGGAAACAGAAGGCTTTTTATCACAGGACAAGAAATCAGCCCTCAAAAACTTAACCGGCAGAAAATATTTTTTTGAAAAAATCCCTAAGCCCCGGGGTCACAATTTCAGCAAAAATCTGACTTTTGGCAATTCACTCAAAAATGGTGCCAAAAGCTTGAAAATTCTCCCCTGAAAGGTTTGGCACTGAAAACAGAAGGCTTTTTATCACAGGACAAGAAATCAGCCCTCAAAAACTTATCCGGCAGAAAATATTTTTTTGAAAAATCCCTAAGCCCCGGGGTCACAATTTCAGCAAAAATCTGACTTTTGGCAATTCACTCAAAAATGGTGCCAAAAGCTTCAAAATGTTCCCCTGAAAGGTTTGGCACTCGAAACAGAAGGCTTTTTATCACAGGACAAGAAATCAGCCCTCAAAAACTTATTCGGCAGAAAATATTTTTTTGAAAAAATCCCTAAGCCCCGGGGTCACAATTTCAGCAAAAATCTGACTTTTGGCAGTTCACTCAAAAATGGTGCAAACCGGTTGCAAATCCTCACCTGAAAGCTTTGGTGATGGAAACAGAAGGCTTTTTATCACAGGACAAGAAATCAGCCCTCAAAAACTTATCCGGCAGAAAATATTTTTTTGAAAAAATCCCTAAGCCCCGGGGTCACGATTTCAGCAAAAATCTGACTTTTGGCAATTCACTCAAAAATGGTGCCAAAAGCTTGAAAATGCTCCCCTGAAAGGTTTGGCACTCAAAACAGAAGAATTTTTATCACAGGACAAGAAATCAGCCCTCAAAAATTTATCCGGCAGAAAATATTTTTTTGAAAAAATCCCTAAGCCCCGGGGTCACAATTTCAGCAAAAATCTGACTTTTGGCAATTCACTCAAAAATGGTGCAAAAAGCTCGGAAATGCTCCCCTGAAAGCTTTGGCGATGGAAACAGAAGGCTTTTTATCACAGGACAAGAAATCAGCCCTCAGAAACTTAACCGGCAGAAAATATTTTTTTGAAAAAATCCCTAAGCCCCGGGGTCACAATTTCAGCAAAAATCTGACTTTTGGCACTTCACTCAAAAATGGTGCCAAAAGCTTGAAAATGCTCCCCTGAAAGCTTTGGCGATGGAAACAGAAGGCTTTTTATCACAGGACAAAAAATCAGCCCTCAAAAACTTAACCGGCAGAAAATATTTTTTTGAAAAAATCCCTAAGCCCCGGGGTCACAATTTCAGCAAAAATCTGACTTTTGGCAATTCACTCAAAAATGGTGCCAAAAGCTTGAAAATGTTCCCCTGAAAGGTTTGGCACTCGAAAAAGAAGGCTTTTTATCACATTACAAGAAATCAGCCCTCCAAAACTTAACCGGCAGAAAATATTTTTTTGAAAAAATCCCTAAGCCCCGGGGTCACAATTTCAGCAAAAATCTGACTTTTGGCAGTTCACTCAAAAATGGTGCCAACCGGTTGCAAATGCTCCCCTGAAAGCTTTGGCGATGGAAACAGAAGGCTTTTTATCACAGGACAAGAAATCAGCCCTCAAAAACTTATCCGGCAGAAAATATTTTTTTGAAAAAATCCCTAAGCCCCGGGGTCACAATTTCAGAAAAAATCTGACTTTTGGCAATTCACTCAAAAATGGTGCCAAAAGCTTGAAAATTCTCCCCTGAAAGGTTTGGCACTCGAAAAAGAAGAATTTTTATCACAGGACAAGAAATCAGCCCTCAAAAACTTATCCGGCAGAAAATATTTTTTTGAAAAAATCCCTAAGCCCCGGGGTCACAATTTCAGCAAAAATCTGACTTTTGGCAATTCACTCAAAAATGGTGCCAAATGCTTGAAAATGCTCCCCTGAAAGGTTTGGCACTCGAAACAGAAGGCTTTTTATCACAGGACAAGAAATCAGCCCTCAAAAACTTAACCGGCAGAAAATATTTTTTTGAAGAAATCCCTAAGCCCCGGGGTCACAATTTCAGCAAAAATCTGACTTTTGGCAATTCACTCAAAAATGGTGCCAAAAGCTTGAAAATGCTCCCATGACAGGTTTGGCACTCGAAAAAGAAGGCTTTTTATCACATTACAAGAAATCAGCCCTCAAAAACTTAACCGGCAGAAAATATTTTTTTGAAAAAATCCCTAAGCCCCGGGGTCACAATTTCAGCAAAAATCTGACTTTTGGCAGTTCACTCAAAAATGGTGCAAACCGGTTGCAAATCCTCACCTGAAAGCTTTGGTGATGGAAACAGAAGGCTTTTTATCACAGGACAAGAAATCAGCCCTCAAAAACTTATCCGGCAGAAAATATTTTTTTGAAAAAATCCCTAAGCCCCGGGGTCACGATTTCAGCAAAAATCTGACTTTTGGCAATTCACTCAAAAATGGTGCCAAAAGCTTGAAAATGCTCCCCTGAAAGGTTTGGCACTCAAAACAGAAGAATTTTTATCACAGGACAAGAAATCAACCCTCAAAAATTTATCCGGCAGAAAATATTTTTTTGAAAAAATCCCTAAGCCCCGGGGTCACAATTTCAGCAAAAATCTGACTTTTGGCAATTCACTCAAAAATGGTGCCAACCGGTTGCAAATGCTCCCCTGACAGGTTTGGCACTCGAAAAAGAAGACTTTTTATCACAGGACAAGAAATCAGCCCTCAAAAACTTAACCGGCAGAAAATATTGTTTTGAAAAAATCCCTAAGCCCCGGGGTCACAATTTCAGCAAAAATCTGACTTTTGGCAGTTCACTCAAAAATGGTGCCAACCAGTTGCAAATGCTCCCCTGAAAGCTTTGGCGATGGAAACAGAAGGCTTTTTATCACAGGACAAGAAATCAGCCCTCAAAAACTTATCCGCCAGAAAATATTTTTTTGAAAAAATCCCTAAGCCCCGGGGTCACAATTTCAGCAAAAATCTGACTTTTGGCAGTTCAATCAAAAATGGTGCCAAAAGTTTGAAAATGCTCCCCTGAAAGGTTTGGCCCTCGAAACAGAAGGCTTTTTATCACAGGACAAGAAATCAGACCTCAAAAACTTAACCGGCAGAAAATATGTTTTTGAAAAAAATCCCTAAGCCCCGGGGTCAAAATTTCAGCAAAAATCTGACTTTTGGCACTTCACTCAAAAATGGTGCCAAAAGCTTGAAAATGCTCCCCTGAAAGCTTTGGCGATGGAAACAGAAGGATTTTTATCACAGGACAAGAAATCAGCCCTCAAAAACTCAACCGGCAGAAAATATTTTTTTGAAAAAATCCCTAAGCCCCGGGGTCACAATTTCAGCAAAAATCTGACTTTTGGCAATTCACTCAAAAATGGTGCCAAAAGCTTGAAAATGTTCCCCTGAAAGGTTTGGCACTCGAAAAAGAAGGCTTTTTATCACATTACAAGAAATCAGCCCTCCAAAACTTAACCGGCAGAAAATATTTTTTTGAAAAAATCCCTAAGCCCCGGGGTCACAATTTCAGCAAAAATCTGACTTTTGGCAGTTCACTCAAAAATGGTGCCAACCTGTTGCAAATGCTCCCCTGAAAGCTTTGGCGATGGAAACAGAAGGCTTTTTATCACAGGACAAGAAATCAGCCCTCAAAAACTTATCCGGCAGAAAATATTTTTTTGAAAAAATCCCTAAGCCCCGGGGTCACAATTTCAGAAAAAATCTGACTTTTGGCAATTCACTCAAAAATGGTGCCAAAAGCTTGAAAATTCTCCCCTGAAAGGTTTGGCACTCGAAAAAGAAGAATTTTTATCACAGGACAAGAAATCAGCCCTCAAAAACTTATCCGGCAGAAAATATTTTTTTGAAAAAATCCCTAAGCCCCGGGGTCACAATTTCAGCAAAAATCTGACTTTTGGCAATTCACTCAAAAATGGTGCCAAAAGCTTGAAAATGCTCCCCTGAAAGGTTTGGCACTCGAAACAGAAGGCTTTTTATCACAGGACAAGAAATCAGCCCTCAAAAACTTAACCGGCAGAAAATATTTTTTTGAAAAAATCCCTAAGCCCCGGGGTCACAATTTCAGCAAAAATCTGACTTTTGGCAATTCACTCAAAAATGGTGCCAAAAGCTTGAAAATGCTCCCCTGACAGGTTTGGCACTCGAAAAAGAAGGCTTTTTATCACATTACAAGAAATCAGCCCTCAAAAACTTAACCGGCAGAAAATATTTTTTTGAAAAAATCCCTAAGCCCCGGGGTCACAATTTCAGCAAAAATCTGACTTTTGGCAGTTCACTCAAAAATGGTGCAAACCGGTTGCAAATCCTCACCTGAAAGCTTTGGTGATGGAAACAGAAGGCTTTTTATCACAGGACAAGAAATCAGCCCTCAAAAACTTATCCGGCAGAAAATATTTTTTTGAAAAAATCCCTAAGCCCCCGGGTCACGATTTCAGCAAAAATCTGACTTTTGGCAATTCACTCAAAAATGGTGCCAAAAGCTTGAAAATGCTCCCCTGAAAGGTTTGGCACTCAAAACAGAAGAATTTTTATCACAGGACAAGAAATCAACCCTCAAAAATTTATCCGGCAGAAAATATTTTTTTGAAAAAATCCCTAAGCCCCGGGGTCACAATTTCAGCAAAAATCTGACTTTTGGCAATTCACTCAAAAATGGTGCCAACCGGTTGCAAATGCTCCCCTGACAGGTTTGGCACTCGAAAAAGAAGACTTTTTATCACAGGACAAGAAATCAGCCCTCAAAAACTTAACCGGCAGAAAATATTTTTTTGAAAAAATCCCTAAGCCCCGGGGTCACAATTTCAGCAAAAATCTGACTTTTGGCAGTTCACTCAAAAATGGTGCCAACCAGTTGCAAATGCTCCCCTGAAAGCTTTGGCGATGGAAACAGAAGGCTTTTTATCACAGGACAAGAAATCAGCCCTCAAAAACTTATCCGCCAGAAAATATTTTTTTGAAAAAATCCCTAAGCCCCGGGGTCACAATTTCAGCAAAAATCTGACTTTTGGCAGTTCAATCAAAAATGGTGCCAAAAGTTTGAAAATGCTCCCCTGAAAGGTTTGGCCCTCGAAACAGAAGGCTTTTTATCACAGGACAAGAAATCAGACCTCAAAAACTTAACCGGCAGAAAATATGTTTTTGAAAAAAATCCCTAAGCCCCGGGGTCACAATTTCAGCAAAAATCTGACTTTTGGCAGTTCACTCAAAAATGGTGCCAACCAGTTGAAAATGCTCCCCTGAAAGCTTTGGCGATGGAAACAGAAGGATTTTTATCACAGGACAAGAAATCAGCCCTCAAAAACTCAACCGGCAGAAAATATTTTTTTGAAAAAATCCCTAAGCCCCGGGGTCACAATTTCAGCAAAAATCTTACTTTTGGCAATTCACTCAAAAATGGTGCAAAAAGCTTGAAAATGCTCCCCTGAAAGCTTTGGCGATGGAAACAGAAGGCTTTTTATCACAGGACAAGAAATCAGCCCTCAAAAACTTAACCGGCAGAAAATATTTTTTTGATAAAATCCCTAAGCCCCGGGGTCACAATTTCAGCAAAAATCTGACTTTTGGCAGTTCACTCAAAAATGGTGCCAAAAGCTTGAAAATGCTCCCCTGAAAGCTTTGGCGATGGAAACAGAAGGCTTTTTATCACAGGACAAGAAATCAGCCCTCAAAAACTTATCCGGCAGAAAATATTTTTTTGAAAAAATCCCTAAGCCCCGGGGTCACAATTTCAGAAAAAATCTGACTTTTGGCAATTCACTCAAAAATGGTGCCAAAAGCTTGAAAATGCTCCCCTGAAAGGTTTGGCACTCGAAAAAGAAGAATTTTTATCACAGGACAAGAAATCAGCCCTCAAAAACTTAACCGGCAGAAAATATGTTTTTGAAAAAAATCCCTAAGCCCCGGGGTCACAATTTCAGCAAAAATCTGACTTTTGGCAGTTCACTCAAAAATGGTGCCAACCAGTTGAAAATGCTCCCCTGAAAGCTTTGGCGATGGAAACAGAAGGATTTTTATCACAGGACAAGAAATCAGCCCTCAAAAACTCAACCGGCAGAAAATATTTTTTTGAAAAAATCCCTAAGCCCCGGGGTCACAATTTCAGCAAAAATCTTACTTTTGGCAATTCACTCAAAAATGGTGCAAAAAGCTTGAAAATGCTCCCCTGAAAGCTTTGGCGATGGAAACAGAAGGCTTTTTATCACAGGACAAGAAATCAGCCCTCAAAAACTTAACCGGCAGAAAATATTTTTTTGATAAAATCCCTAAGCCCCGGGGTCACAATTTCAGCAAAAATCTGACTTTTGGCAGTTCACTCAAAAATGGTGCCAAAAGCTTGAAAATGCTCCCCTGAAAGCTTTGGCGATGGAAACAGAAGGCTTTTTATCACAGGACAAGAAATCAGCCCTCAAAAACTTATCCGGCAGAAAATATTTTTTTGAAAAAATCCCTAAGCCCCGGGGTCACAATTTCAGAAAAAATCTGACTTTTGGCAATTCACTCAAAAATGGTGCCAAAAGCTTGAAAATGCTCCCCTGAAAGGTTTGGCACTCGAAAAAGAAGAATTTTTATCACAGGACAAGAAATCAGCCCTCAAAAACTTATCCGGCAGAAAATATTTTTTTTGAAAAAATCCCTAAGCCCCGGGGTCACAATTTCAGCAAAAATCTGACTTTTGGCAATTCACTCAAAAATGGTGCCAAAAGCTTGAAAATGCTCCCCTGAAAGGTTTGGCACTCGAAACAGAAGGCTTTTTATCACAGGACAAGAAATCAGCCCTCAAAAACTTAACCGGCAGAAAATATTTTTTTGAAAAAATCCCTAAGCCCCGGGGTCACAATTTCAGCAAAAATCTGACTTTTGGCAGTTCACTCAAAAATGGTGCAAACCGGTTGCAAATCCTCACCTGAAAGCTTTGGTGATGGAAACAGAAGGCTTTTTATCACAGGACAAGAAATCAGCCCTCAAAAACTTATCCGGCAGAAAATATGTTTTTGAAAAAAATCCCTAAGCCCCGGGGTCACAATTTCAGCAAAAATCTGACTTTTGGCAATTCACTCAAAAATGGTGCCAACCAGTTGAAAATGCTCCCCTGAAAGCTTTGGCGATGGAAACAGAAGGATTTTTATCACAGGACAAGAAATCAGCCCTCAAAAACTCAACCGGCAGAAAATATTTTTTTGAAAAAATCCCTAAGCCCCGGGGTCACAATTTCAGCAAAAATCTGACTTTTGGCAATTCACTCAAAAATGGTGCCAAAAGCTTGAAAATGCTCCCCTGAAAGCTTTGGCGATGGAAACAGAAGGCTTTTTATCACAGGACAAGAAATCAGCCCTCAAAAACTTAACCGGCAGAAAATATTTTTTTGATAAAATCCCTAAGCCCCGGGGTCACGATTTCAGCAAAAATCTGACTTTTGGCAATTCACTCAAAAGTGGTGCCAAAAGCTTGAAAATGCTCCCCTGAAAGGTTTGGCACTCAAAACAGAAGAATTTTTATCACAGGACAAGAAATCAGCCCTCAAAAACTTAACCGGCAGAAAATATTTTTTTGAAAAAATCCCTAAGCCCCGGGGTCACAATTTCAGCAAAAATCTGACTTTTGGCAGTTCAATCAAAAATGGTGCCAAAAGTTTGAAAATGCTCCCCTGAAAGGTTTGGCCCTCGAAAAAGAAGGCTTTTTATCACAGGACAAGAAATCAGCCCTCAAAAACTTAACCGGCAGAAAATATGTTTTTGAAAAAATCCCTAAGCCCCGGGGTCACAATTTCAGCAAAAATCTGACTTTTGGCAGTTCACTCAAAAATGGTGCCAACCAGTTGCAAATGCTCCCCTGAAAGCTTTGGCGATGGAAACAGACGGCTTTTTATCACAGGACAAGAAATCAGCCCTCAAAAACTCAACCGCCAGAAAATATTTTTTTGAAAAAATCCCTAAGCCCCGGGGTCACAATTTCAGCAAAAATCTGACTTTTGGCAGTTCACTCAAAAATGGTGCCAAAAGCTTGAAAATGCTCCCCTGAAAGCTTTGGCGATGGAAACAGAAGGCTTTTTATCACAGGACAAGAAATCAGCCCTCAAAAACTTAACCGGCAGAAAATATTTTTTTGAAAAAATCCCTAAGCCCCGGGGTCACAATTTCAGCAAAAATCTGACTTTTGGCAATTCACTCAAAAATGGTGCCAAAAGCTTGAAAATTCTCCCCTGAAAGGTTTGGCACTGAAAACAGAAGGCTTTTTATCACAGGACAAGAAATCAGCCCTCAAAAACTTATCCGGCAGAAAATATTTTTTTGAAAAATCCCTAAGCCCCGGGGTCACAATTTCAGCAAAAATCTGACTTTTGGCAATTCACTCAAAAATGGTGCCAAAAGCTTCAAAATGTTCCCCTGAAAGGTTTGGCACTCGAAACAGAAGGCTTTTTATCACAGGACAAGAAATCAGCCCTCAAAAACTTATTCGGCAGAAAATATTTTTTTGAAAAAATCCCTAAGCCCCGGGGTCACAATTTCAGCAAAAATCTGACTTTTGGCAGTTCAATCAAAAATGGTGCCAAAAGTTTGAAAATGCTCCCCTGAAAGGTTTGGCCCTCGAAAAAGAAGGCTTTTTATCACAGGACAAGAAATCAGCCCTCAAAAACTTAACCGGCAGAAAATATGTTTTTGAAAAAATCCCTAAGCCCCGGGGTCACAATTTCAGCAAAAATCTGACTTTTGGCAGTTCACTCAAAAATGGTGCCAACCAGTTGCAAATGCTCCCCTGAAAGCTTTGGCGATGGAAACAGACGGCTTTTTATCACAGGACAAGAAATCAGCCCTCAAAAACTCAACCGCCAGAAAATATTTTTTTGAAAAAATCCCTAAGCCCCGGGGTCACAATTTCAGCAAAAATCTGACTTTTGGCAGTTCACTCAAAAATGGTGCCAAAAGCTTGAAAATGCTCCCCTGAAAGCTTTGGCGATGGAAACAGAAGGCTTTTTATCACAGGACAAGAAATCAGCCCTCAAAAACTTAACCGGCAGAAAATATTTTTTTGAAAAAATCCCTAAGCCCCGGGGTCACAATTTCAGCAAAAATCTGACTTTTGGCAATTCACTCAAAAATGGTGCCAAAAGCTTGAAAATTCTCCCCTGAAAGGTTTGGCACTGAAAACAGAAGGCTTTTTATCACAGGACAAGAAATCAGCCCTCAAAAACTTATCCGGCAGAAAATATTTTTTTGAAAAATCCCTAAGCCCCGGGGTCACAATTTCAGCAAAAATCTGACTTTTGGCAATTCACTCAAAAATGGTGCCAAAAGCTTCAAAATGTTCCCCTGAAAGGTTTGGCACTCGAAACAGAAGGCTTTTTATCACAGGACAAGAAATCAGCCCTCAAAAACTTATTCGGCAGAAAATATTTTTTTGAAAAAATCCCTAAGCCCCGGGGTCACAATTTCAGCAAAAATCTGACTTTTGGCAGTTCACTCAAAAATGGTGCAAACCGGTTGCAAATCCTCACCTGAAAGCTTTGGTGATGGAAACAGAAGGCTTTTTATCACAGGACAAGAAATCAGCCCTCAAAAACTTATCCGGCAGAAAATATTTTTTTGAAAAAATCCCTAAGCCCCGGGGTCACGATTTCAGCAAAAATCTGACTTTTGGCAATTCACTCAAAAATGGTGCCAAAAGCTTGAAAATGCTCCCCTGAAAGGTTTGGCACTCAAAACAGAAGAATTTTTATCACAGGACAAGAAATCAGCCCTCAAAAATTTATCCGGCAGAAAATATTTTTTTGAAAAAATCCCTAAGCCCCGGGGTCACAATTTCAGCAAAAATCTGACTTTTGGCAATTCACTCAAAAATGGTGCAAAAAGCTCGGAAATGCTCCCCTGAAAGCTTTGGCGATGGAAACAGAAGGCTTTTTATCACAGGACAAGAAATCAGCCCTCAGAAACTTAACCGGCAGAAAATATTTTTTTGAAAAAATCCCTAAGCCCCGGGGTCACAATTTCAGCAAAAATCTGACTTTTGGCACTTCACTCAAAAATGGTGCCAAAAGCTTGAAAATGCTCCCCTGAAAGCTTTGGCGATGGAAACAGAAGGCTTTTTATCACAGGACAAAAAATCAGCCCTCAAAAACTTAACCGGCAGAAAATATTTTTTTGAAAAAATCCCTAAGCCCCGGGGTCACAATTTCAGCAAAAATCTGACTTTTGGCAATTCACTCAAAAATGGTGCCAAAAGCTTGAAAATGTTCCCCTGAAAGGTTTGGCACTCGAAAAAGAAGGCTTTTTATCACATTACAAGAAATCAGCCCTCCAAAACTTAACCGGCAGAAAATATTTTTTTGAAAAAATCCCTAAGCCCCGGGGTCACAATTTCAGCAAAAATCTGACTTTTGGCAGTTCACTCAAAAATGGTGCCAACCGGTTGCAAATGCTCCCCTGAAAGCTTTGGCGATGGAAACAGAAGGCTTTTTATCACAGGACAAGAAATCAGCCCTCAAAAACTTATCCGGCAGAAAATATTTTTTTGAAAAAATCCCAAAGCCCCGGGGTCACAATTTCAGAAAAAATCTGACTTTTGGCAATTCACTCAAAAATGGTGCCAAAAGCTTGAAAATTCTCCCCTGAAAGGTTTGGCACTCGAAAAAGAAGAATTTTTATCACAGGACAAGAAATCAGCCCTCAAAAACTTATCCGGCAGAAAATATTTTTTTGAAAAAATCCCTAAGCCCCGGGGTCACAATTTCAGCAAAAATCTGACTTTTGGCAATTCACTCAAAAATGGTGCCAAAAGCTTGAAAATGCTCCCCTGAAAGGTTTGGCACTCGAAACAGAAGGCTTTTTATCACAGGACAAGAAATCAGCCCTCAAAAACTTAACCGGCAGAAAATATTTTTTTGAAAAAATCCCTAAGCCCCGGGGTCACAATTTCAGCAAAAATCTGACTTTTGGCAATTCACTCAAAAATGGTGCCAAAAGCTTGAAAATGCTCCCCTGACAGGTTTGGCACTCGAAAAAGAAGGCTTTTTATCACATTACAAGAAATCAGCCCTCAAAAACTTAACCGGCAGAAAATATTTTTTTGAAAAAATCCCTAAGCCCCGGGGTCACAATTTCAGCAAAAATCTGACTTTTGGCAGTTCACTCAAAAATGGTGCAAACCGGTTGCAAATCCTCACCTGAAAGCTTTGGTGATGGAAACAGAAGGCTTTTTATCACAGGACAAGAAATCAGCCCTCAAAAACTTATCCGGCAGAAAATATTTTTTTGAAAAAATCCCTAAGCCCCGGGGTCACGATTTCAGCAAAAATCTGACTTTTGGCAATTCACTCAAAAATGGTGCCAAAAGCTTGAAAATGCTCCCCTGAAAGGTTTGGCACTCAAAACAGAAGAATTTTTATCACAGGACAAGAAATCAACCCTCAAAAATTTATCCGGCAGAAAATATTTTTTTGAAAAAATCCCTAAGCCCCGGGGTCACAATTTCAGCAAAAATCTGACTTTTGGCAATTCACTCAAAAATGGTGCCAACCGGTTGCAAATGCTCCCCTGACAGGTTTGGCACTCGAAAAAGAAGACTTTTTATCACAGGACAAGAAATCAGCCCTCAAAAACTTAACCGGCAGAAAATATTGTTTTGAAAAAATCCCTAAGCCCCGGGGTCACAATTTCAGCAAAAATCTGACTTTTGGCAGTTCACTCAAAAATGGTGCCAACCAGTTGCAAATGCTCCCCTGAAAGCTTTGGCGATGGAAACAGAAGGCTTTTTATCACAGGACAAGAAATCAGCCCTCAAAAACTTATCCGCCAGAAAATATTTTTTTGAAAAAAATCCCTAAGCCCCGGGGTCACAATTTCAGCAAAAATCTGACTTTTGGCAGTTCAATCAAAAATGGTGCCAAAAGTTTGAAAATGCTCCCCTGAAAGGTTTGGCCCTCGAAACAGAAGGCTTTTTATCACAGGACAAGAAATCAGACCTCAAAAACTTAACCGGCAGAAAATATGTTTTTGAAAAAAATCCCTAAGCCCCGGGGTCACAATTTCAGCAAAAATCTGACTTTTGGCACTTCACTCAAAAATGGTGCCAAAAGCTTGAAAATGCTCCCCTGAAAGCTTTGGCGATGGAAACAGAAGGATTTTTATCACAGGACAAGAAATCAGCCCTCAAAAACTCAACCGGCAGAAAATATTTTTTTGAAAAAATCCCTAAGCCCCGGGGTCACAATTTCAGCAAAAATCTGACTTTTGGCAATTCACTCAAAAATGGTGCCAAAAGCTTGAAAATGTTCCCCTGAAAGGTTTGGCACTCGAAAAAGAAGGCTTTTTATCACATTACAAGAAATCAGCCCTCCAAAACTTAACCGGCAGAAAATATTTTTTTGAAAAAATCCCTAAGCCCCGGGGTCACAATTTCAGCAAAAATCTGACTTTTGGCAGTTCACTCAAAAATGGTGCCAACCGGTTGCAAATGCTCCCCTGAAAGCTTTGGCGATGGAAACAGAAGGCTTTTTATCACAGGACAAGAAATCAGCCCTCAAAAACTTATCCGGCAGAAAATATTTTTTTGAAAAAATCCCTAAGCCCCGGGGTCACAATTTCAGAAAAAATCTGACTTTTGGCAATTCACTCAAAAATGGTGCCAAAAGCTTGAAAATTCTCCCCTGAAAGGTTTGGCACTCGAAAAAGAAGAATTTTTATCACAGGACAAGAAATCAGCCCTCAAAAACTTATCCGGCAGAAAATATTTTTTTGAAAAAATCCCTAAGCCCTGGGGTCACAATTTCAGCAAAAATCTGACTTTTCGCAATTCACTCAAAAATGGTGCCAAAAGCTTGAAAATGCTCCCCTGAAAGGTTTGGCACTCGAAACAGAAGGCTTTTTATCACAGGACAAGAAATCAGCCCTCAAAAACTTAACCGGCAGAAAATATTTTTTTGAAAAAATCCCTAAGCCCCGGGGTCACAATTTCAGCAAAAATCTGACTTTTGGCAATTCACTCAAAAATGGTGCCAAAAGCTTGAAAATGCTCCCCTGACAGGTTTGGCACTCGAAAAAGAAGGCTTTTTATCACATTACAAGAAATCAGCCCTCAAAAACTTAACCGGCAGAAAATATTTTTTTGAAAAAATCCCTAAGCCCCGGGGTCACAATTTCAGCAAAAATCTGACTTTTGGCAGTTCACTCAAAAATGGTGCAAACCGGTTGCAAATCCTCACCTGAAAGCTTTGGTGATGGAAACAGAAGGCTTTTTATCACAGGACAAGAAATCAGCCCTCAAAAACTTATCCGGCAGAAAATATTTTTTTGAAAAAATCCCTAAGCCCCGGGGTCACAATTTCAGCAAAAATCTGACTTTTGGCAATTCACTCAAAAATGGTGCCAACCGGTTGCAAATGCTCCCCTGACAGGTTTGGCACTCGAAAAAGAAGACTTTTTATCACAGGACAAGAAATCAGCCCTCAAAAACTTAACCGGCAGAAAATATTTTTTTGAAAAAATCCCTAAGCCCCGGGGTCACAATTTCAGCAAAAATCTGACTTTTGGCAGTTCACTCAAAAATGGTGCCAACCAGTTGCAAATGCTCCCCTGAAAGCTTTGGCGATGGAAACAGAAGGCTTTTTATCACAGGACAAGAAATCAGCCCTCAAAAACTTAACCGGCAGAAAATATTTTTTTGATAAAATCCCTAAGCCCCGGGGTCACAATTTCAGCAAAAATCTGACTTTTGGCAGTTCACTCAAAAATGCTGCCAAAAGCTTGAAAATGCTCCCCTGAAAGCTTTGGCGATGGAAACAGAAGGCTTTTTATCACAGGACAAGAAATCAGCCCTCAAAAACTTATCCGGCAGAAAATATTTTTTTGAAAAAATCCCTAAGCCCCGGGGTCACAATTTCAGAAAAAATCTGACTTTTGGCAATTCACTCAAAAATGGTGCCAAAAGCTTGAAAATTCTCCCCTGAAAGGTTTGGCACTCGAAAAAGAAGAATTTTTATCACAGGACAAGAAATCAGCCCTCAAAAACTTATCCGGCAGAAAATATTTTTTTGAAAAAATCCCTAAGCCCCGGGGTCACAATTTCAGCAAAAATCTGACTTTTGGCAATTCACTCAAAAATGGTGCCAAAAGCTTGAAAATGCTCCCCTGAAAGGTTTGGCACTCGAAACAGAAGGCTTTTTATCACAGGACAAGAAATCAGCCCTCAAAAACTTAACCGGCAGAAAATATTTTTTTGAAAAAATCCCTAAGCCCCGGGGTCACAATTTCAGCAAAAATCTGACTTTTGGCAATTCACTCAAAAATGGTGCCAAAAGCTTGAAAATGCTCCCCTGACAGGTTTGGCACTCGAAAAAGAAGGCTTTTTATCACATTACAAGAAATCAGCCCTCAAAAACTTAACCGGCAGAAAATATTTTTTTGAAAAAATCCCTAAGCCCCGGGGTCACAATTTCAGCAAAAATCTGACTTTTGGCAGTTCACTCAAAAATGGTGCAAACCGGTTGCAAATCCTCACCTGAAAGCTTTGGTGATGGAAACAGAAGGCTTTTTATCACAGGACAAGAAATCAGCCCTCAAAAACTTATCCGGCAGAAAATATGTTTTTGAAAAAAATCCCTAAGCCCCGGGGTCACAATTTCAGCAAAAATCTGACTTTTGGCAATTCACTCAAAAATGGTGCCAACCAGTTGAAAATGCTCCCCTGAAAGCTTTGGCGATGGAAACAGAAGGATTTTTATCACAGGACAAGAAATCAGCCCTCAAAAACTCAACCGGCAGAAAATATTTTTTTGAAAAAATCCCTAAGCCCCGGGGTCACAATTTCAGCAAAAATCTGACTTTTGGCAATTCACTCAAAAATGGTGCCAAAAGCTTGAAAATGCTCCCCTGAAAGGTTTGGCACTCAAAACAGAAGAATTTTTATCACAGGACAAGAAATCAACCCTCAAAAATTTATCCGGCAGAAAATATTTTTTTGAAAAAATCCCTAAGCCCCGGGGTCACAATTTCAGCAAAAATCTGACTTTTGGCAGTTCACTCAAAAATGGTGCAAACCGGTTGCAAATCCTCACCTGAAAGCTTTGGTGATGGAAACAGAAGGCTTTTTATCACAGGACAAGAAATCAGCCCTCAAAAACTTATCCGGCAGAAAATATTTTTTTGAAAAAATCCCTAAGCCCCGGGGTCACGATTTCAGCAAAAATCTGACTTTTGGCAATTCACTCAAAAATGGTGCCAAAAGCTTGAAAATGCTCCCCTGAAAGGTTTGGCACTCAAAACAGAAGAATTTTTATCACAGGACAAGAAATCAACCCTCAAAAATTTATCCGGCAGAAAATATTTTTTTGAAAAAATCCCTAAGCCCCGGGGTCACAATTTCAGCAAAAATCTGACTTTTGGCAATTCACTCAAAAATGGTGCCAACCGGTTGCAAATGCTCCCCTGACAGGTTTGGCACTCGAAAAAGAAGACTTTTTATCACAGGACAAGAAATCAGCCCTCAAAAACTTAACCGGCAGAAAATATTGTTTTGAAAAAATCCCTAAGCCCCGGGGTCACAATTTCAGCAAAAATCTGACTTTTGGCAGTTCACTCAAAAATGGTGCCAACCAGTTGCAAATGCTCCCCTGAAAGCTTTGGCGATGGAAACAGAAGGCTTTTTATCACAGGACAAGAAATCAGCCCTCAAAAACTTATCCGCCAGAAAATATTTTTTTGAAAAAAATCCCTAAGCCCCGGGGTCACAATTTCAGCAAAAATCTGACTTTTGGCAGTTCAATCAAAAATGGTGCCAAAAGTTTGAAAATGCTCCCCTGAAAGGTTTGGCCCTCGAAACAGAAGGCTTTTTATCACAGGACAAGAAATCAGACCTCAAAAACTTAACCGGCAGAAAATATGTTTTTGAAAAAAATCCCTAAGCCCCGGGGTCACAATTTCAGCAAAAATCTGACTTTTGGCACTTCACTCAAAAATGGTGCCAAAAGCTTGAAAATGCTCCCCTGAAAGCTTTGGCGATGGAAACAGAAGGATTTTTATCACAGGACAAGAAATCAGCCCTCAAAAACTCAACCGGCAGAAAATATTTTTTTGAAAAAATCCCTAAGCCCCGGGGTCACAATTTCAGCAAAAATCTGACTTTTGGCAATTCACTCAAAAATGGTGCCAAAAGCTTGAAAATGTTCCCCTGAAAGGTTTGGCACTCGAAAAAGAAGGCTTTTTATCACATTACAAGAAATCAGCCCTCCAAAACTTAACCGGCAGAAAATATTTTTTTGAAAAAATCCCTAAGCCCCGGGGTCACAATTTCAGCAAAAATCTGACTTTTGGCAGTTCACTCAAAAATGGTGCCAACCGGTTGCAAATGCTCCCCTGAAAGCTTTGGCGATGGAAACAGAAGGCTTTTTATCACAGGACAAGAAATCAGCCCTCAAAAACTTATCCGGCAGAAAATATTTTTTTGAAAAAATCCCTAAGCCCCGGGGTCACAATTTCAGAAAAAATCTGACTTTTGGCAATTCACTCAAAAATGGTGCCAAAAGCTTGAAAATTCTCCCCTGAAAGGTTTGGCACTCGAAAAAGAAGAATTTTTATCACAGGACAAGAAATCAGCCCTCAAAAACTTATCCGGCAGAAAATATTTTTTTGAAAAAATCCCTAAGCCCCGGGGTCACAATTTCAGCAAAAATCTGACTTTTCGCAATTCACTCAAAAATGGTGCCAAAAGCTTGAAAATGCTCCCCTGAAAGGTTTGGCACTCGAAACAGAAGGCTTTTTATCACAGGACAAGAAATCAGCCCTCAAAAACTTAACCGGCAGAAAATATTTTTTTGAAAAAATCCCTAAGCCCCGGGGTCACAATTTCAGCAAAAATCTGACTTTTGGCAATTCACTCAAAAATGGTGCCAAAAGCTTGAAAATGCTCCCCTGACAGGTTTGGCACTCGAAAAAGAAGGCTTTTTATCACATTACAAGAAATCAGCCCTCAAAAACTTAACCGGCAGAAAATATTTTTTTGAAAAAATCCCTAAGCCCCGGGGTCACAATTTCAGCAAAAATCTGACTTTTGGCAGTTCACTCAAAAATGGTGCAAACCGGTTGCAAATCCTCACCTGAAAGCTTTGGTGATGGAAACAGAAGGCTTTTTATCACAGGACAAGAAATCAGCCCTCAAAAACTTATCCGGCAGAAAATATTTTTTTGAAAAAATCCCTAAGCCCCGGGGTCACAATTTCAGCAAAAATCTGACTTTTGGCAATTCACTCAAAAATGGTGCCAACCGGTTGCAAATGCTCCCCTGACAGGTTTGGCACTCGAAAAAGAAGACTTTTTATCACAGGACAAGAAATCAGCCCTCAAAAACTTAACCGGCAGAAAATATTTTTTTGAAAAAATCCCTAAGCCCCGGGGTCACAATTTCAGCAAAAATCTGACTTTTGGCAGTTCACTCAAAAATGGTGCCAACCAGTTGCAAATGCTCCCCTGAAAGCTTTGGCGATGGAAACAGAAGGCTTTTTATCACAGGACAAGAAATCAGCCCTCAAAAACTTAACCGGCAGAAAATATTTTTTTGATAAAATCCCTAAGCCCCGGGGTCACAATTTCAGCAAAAATCTGACTTTTGGCAGTTCACTCAAAAATGCTGCCAAAAGCTTGAAAATGCTCCCCTGAAAGCTTTGGCGATGGAAACAGAAGGCTTTTTATCACAGGACAAGAAATCAGCCCTCAAAAACTTATCCGGCAGAAAATATTTTTTTGAAAAAATCCCTAAGCCCCGGGGTCACAATTTCAGAAAAAATCTGACTTTTGGCAATTCACTCAAAAATGGTGCCAAAAGCTTGAAAATTCTCCCCTGAAAGGTTTGGCACTCGAAAAAGAAGAATTTTTATCACAGGACAAGAAATCAGCCCTCAAAAACTTATCCGGCAGAAAATATTTTTTTGAAAAAATCCCTAAGCCCCGGGGTCACAATTTCAGCAAAAATCTGACTTTTGGCAATTCACTCAAAAATGGTGCCAAAAGCTTGAAAATGCTCCCCTGAAAGGTTTGGCACTCGAAACAGAAGGCTTTTTATCACAGGACAAGAAATCAGCCCTCAAAAACTTAACCGGCAGAAAATATTTTTTTGAAAAAATCCCTAAGCCCCGGGGTCACAATTTCAGCAAAAATCTGACTTTTGGCAATTCACTCAAAAATGGTGCCAAAAGCTTGAAAATGCTCCCCTGACAGGTTTGGCACTCGAAAAAGAAGGCTTTTTATCACATTACAAGAAATCAGCCCTCAAAAACTTAACCGGCAGAAAATATTTTTTTGAAAAAATCCCTAAGCCCCGGGGTCACAATTTCAGCAAAAATCTGACTTTTGGCAGTTCACTCAAAAATGGTGCAAACCGGTTGCAAATCCTCACCTGAAAGCTTTGGTGATGGAAACAGAAGGCTTTTTATCACAGGACAAGAAATCAGCCCTCAAAAACTTATCCGGCAGAAAATATGTTTTTGAAAAAAATCCCTAAGCCCCGGGGTCACAATTTCAGCAAAAATCTGACTTTTGGCAATTCACTCAAAAATGGTGCCAACCAGTTGAAAATGCTCCCCTGAAAGCTTTGGCGATGGAAACAGAAGGATTTTTATCACAGGACAAGAAATCAGCCCTCAAAAACTCAACCGGCAGAAAATATTTTTTTGAAAAAATCCCTAAGCCCCGGGGTCACAATTTCAGCAAAAATCTGACTTTTGGCAATTCACTCAAAAATGGTGCCAAAAGCTTGAAAATGCTCCCCTGAAAGCTTTGGCGATGGAAACAGAAGGCTTTTTATCACAGGACAAGAAATCAGCCCTCAAAAACTTAACCGGCAGAAAATATTTTTTTGATAAAATCCCTAAGCCCCGGGGTCACAATTTCAGCAAAAATCTGACTTTTGGCAATTCACTCAAAAATGGTGCCAAAAGCTTGAAAATGTTCCCCTGAAAGGTTTGGCACTCGAAACAGAAGGATTTTTATCACAGGACAAGAAATCAGCCCTCAAAAACTTATCCGGCAGAAAATATTTTTTTGAAAAAATCCCTAAGCCCCGGGGTCACAATTTCAGCAAAAATCTGACTTTTGGCAATTCACTCAAAAATGGTGCCAAAAGCTTGAAAATGCTCCCCTGACAGGTTTGGCACTCGAAAAAGAAGGCTTTTTATCACATTACAAGAAATCAGCCCTCAAAAACTTAACCGGCAGAAAATATTTTTTTGAAAAAATCCCTAAGCCCCGGGGTCACAATTTCAGCAAAAATCTGACTTTTGGCAGTTCACTCAAAAATGGTGCAAACCGGTTGCAAATCCTCACCTGAAAGCTTTGGTGATGGAAACAGAAGGCTTTTTATCACAGGACAAGAAATCAGCCCTCAAAAACTTATCCGGCAGAAAATATTTTTGTGAAAAAATCCCTAAGCCCCGGGGTCACAATTTCAGCAAAAATCTGACTTTTGGCAGTTCACTCAAAAATGGTGCCAAAAGCTTGAAAATGCTCCCCTGAAAGCTTTGGCGATGGAAACAGAAGGCTTTTTATCACAGGACAAGAAATCAGCCCTCAAAAACTTATCCGGCAGAAAATATTTTTTTGAAAAAATCCCTAAGCCCCGGGGTCACAATTTCAGCAAAAATCTGACTTTTGGCAGTTCACTCAAAAATGGTGCAAACCGGTTGCAAATCCTCACCTGAAAGCTTTGGTGATGGAAACAGAAGGCTTTTTATCACAGGACAAGAAATCAGCCCTCAAAAACTTATCCGGCAGAAAATATGTTTTTGAAAAAAATCCCTAAGCCCCGGGGTCACAATTTCAGCAAAAATCTGACTTTTGGCAATTCACTCAAAAATGGTGCCAACCAGTTGAAAATGCTCCCCTGAAAGCTTTGGCGATGGAAACAGAAGGATTTTTATCACAGGACAAGAAATCAGCCCTCAAAAACTCAACCGGCAGAAAATATTTTTTTGAAAAAATCCCTAAGCCCCGGGGTCACAATTTCAGCAAAAATCTGACTTTTGGCAATTCACTCAAAAATGGTGCCAAAAGCTTGAAAATGCTCCCCTGAAAGCTTTGGCGATGGAATCAGAAGGCTTTTTATCACAGGACAAGAAATCAGCCCTCAAAAACTTAACCGGCAGAAAATATTTTTTTGATAAAATCCCTAAGCCCCGGGGTCACAATTTCAGCAAAAATCTGACTTTTGGCAATTCACTCAAAAATGGTGCCAAAAGCTTGAAAATGTTCCCCTGAAAGGTTTGGCACTCGAAACAGAAGGATTTTTATCACAGGACAAGAAATCAGCCCTCAAAAACTTATCCGGCAGAAAATATTTTTTTGAAAAAATCCCTAAGCCCCGGGGTCACAATTTCAGCAAAAATCTGACTTTTGGCAATTCACTCAAAAATGGTGCCAAAAGCTTGAAAATGCTCCCCTGACAGGTTTGGCACTCGAAAAAGAAGGCTTTTTATCACATTACAAGAAATCAGCCCTCAAAAACTTAACCGGCAGAAAATATTTTTTTGAAAAAATCCCTAAGCCCCGGGGTCACAATTTCAGCAAAAATCTGACTTTTGGCAGTTCACTCAAAAATGGTGCAAACCGGTTGCAAATCCTCACCTGAAAGCTTTGGTGATGGAAACAGAAGGCTTTTTATCACAGGACAAGAAATCAGCCCTCAAAAACTTATCCGGCAGAAAATATTTTTGTGAAAAAATCCCTAAGCCCCGGGGTCACAATTTCAGCAAAAATCTGACTTTTGGCAGTTCACTCAAAAATGGTGCCAAAAGCTTGAAAATGCTCCCCTGAAAGCTTTGGCGATGGAAACAGAAGGCTTTTTATCACAGGACAAGAAATCAGCCCTCAAAAACTTATCCGGCAGAAAATATTTTTTTGAAAAAATCCCTAAGCCCCGGGGTCACAATTTCAGAAAAAATCTGACTTTTGGCAATTCACTCAAAAATGGTGCCAAAAGCTTGAAAATTCTCCCCTGAAAGGTTTGGCACTCGAAAAAGAAGAATTTTTATCACAGGACAAGAAATCAGCCCTCAAAAACTTATCCGGCAGAAAATATGTTTTTGAAAAAAATCCCTAAGCCCCGGGGTCACAATTTCAGCAAAAATCTGACTTTTGGCAATTCACTCAAAAATGGTGCCAACCAGTTGAAAATGCTCCCCTGAAAGCTTTGGCGATGGAAACAGAAGGATTTTTATCACAGGACAAGAAATCAGCCCTCAAAAACTCAACCGGCAGAAAATATTTTTTTGAAAAAATCCCTAAGCCCCGGGGTCACAATTTCAGCAAAAATCTGACTTTTGGCAATTCACTCAAAAATGGTGCCAAAAGCTTGAAAATGCTCCCCTGAAAGCTTTGGCGATGGAAACAGAAGGCTTTTTATCACAGGACAAGAAATCAGCCCTCAAAAACTTAACCGGCAGAAAATATTTTTTTGATAAAATCCCTAAGCCCCGGGGTCACAATTTCAGCAAAAATCTGACTTTTGGCAATTCACTCAAAAATGGTGCCAAAAGCTTGAAAATGTTCCCCTGAAAGGTTTGGCACTCGAAACAGAAGGATTTTTATCACAGGACAAGAAATCAGCCCTCAAAAACTTATCCGGCAGAAAATATTTTTTTGAAAAAATCCCTAAGCCCCGGGGTCACAATTTCAGCAAAAATCTGACTTTTGGCAATTCACTCAAAAATGGTGCCAAAAGCTTGAAAATGCTCCCCTGACAGGTTTGGCACTCGAAAAAGAAGGCTTTTTATCACATTACAAGAAATCAGCCCTCAAAAACTTAACCGGCAGAAAATATTTTTTTGAAAAAATCCCTAAGCCCCGGGGTCACAATTTCAGCAAAAATCTGACTTTTGGCAGTTCACTCAAAAATGGTGCAAACCGGTTGCAAATCCTCACCTGAAAGCTTTGGTGATGGAAACAGAAGGCTTTTTATCACAGGACAAGAAATCAGCCCTCAAAAACTTATCCGGCAGAAAATATTTTTGTGAAAAAATCCCTAAGCCCCGGGGTCACAATTTCAGCAAAAATCTGACTTTTGGCAGTTCACTCAAAAATGGTGCCAAAAGCTTGAAAATGCTCCCCTGAAAGCTTTGGCGATGGAAACAGAAGGCTTTTTATCACAGGACAAGAAATCAGCCCTCAAAAACTTATCCGGCAGAAAATATTTTTTTGAAAAAATCCCTAAGCCCCGGGGTCACAATTTCAGAAAAAATCTGACTTTTGGCAATTCACTCAAAAATGGTGCCAAAAGCTTGAAAATTCTCCCCTGAAAGGTTTGGCACTCGAAAAAGAAGAATTTTTATCACAGGACAAGAAATCAGCCCTCAAAAACTTATCCGGCAGAAAATATTTTTTTGAAAAAATCCCTAAGCCCCGGGGTCACAATTTCAGCAAAAATCTGACTTTTGGCAATTCACTCAAAAATGGTGCCAAAAGCTTGAAAATGCTCCCCTGAAAGGTTTGGCACTCGAAACAGAAGGCTTTTTATCACAGGACAAGAAATCAGCCCTCAAAAACTTAACCGGCAGAAAATATTTTTTTGAAAAAATCCCTAAGCCCCGGGGTCACAATTTCAGCAAAAATCTGACTTTTGGCAATTCACTCAAAAATGGTGCCAAAAGCTTGAAAATGCTCCCCTGACAGGTTTGGCACTCGAAAAAGAAGGCTTTTTATCACATTACAAGAAATCAGCCCTCAAAAACTTAACCGGCAGAAAATATTTTTTTGAAAAAATCCCTAAGCCCCGGGGTCACAATTTCAGCAAAAATCTGACTTTTGGCAGTTCACTCAAAAATGGTGCAAACCGGTTGCAAATCCTCACCTGAAAGCTTTGGTGATGGAAACAGAAGGCTTTTTATCACAGGACAAGAAATCAGCCCTCAAAAACTTATCCGGCAGAAAATATGTTTTTGAAAAAAATCCCTAAGCCCCGGGGTCACAATTTCAGCAAAAATCTGACTTTTGGCAATTCACACAAAAATGGTGCCAACCAGTTGAAAATGCTCCCCTGAAAGCTTTGGCGATGGAAACAGAAGGATTTTTATCACAGGACAAGAAATCAGCCCTCAAAAACTCAACCGGCAGAAAATATTTTTTTGAAAAAATCCCTAAGCCCCGGGGTCACAATTTCAGCAAAAATCTGACTTTTGGCAATTCACTCAAAAATGGTGCAAAAAGCTTGAAAATGCTCCCCTGAAAGCTTTGGCGATGGAAACAGAAGGCTTTTTATCACAGGACAAGAAATCAGCCCTCAAAAACTTAACCGGCAGAAAATATTTTTTTGATAAAATCCCTAAGCCCCGGGGTCACAATTTCAGCAAAAATCTGACTTTTGGCAATTCACTCAAAAATGGTGCCAAAAGCTTGAAAATGTTCCCCTGAAAGGTTTGGCACTCGAAACAGAAGGATTTTTATCACAGGACAAGAAATCAGCCCTCAAAAACTTATCCGGCAGAAAATATTTTTTTGAAAAAATCCCTAAGCCCCGGGGTCACAATTTCAGCAAAAATCTGACTTTTGGCAATTCACTCAAAAATGGTGCCAAAAGCTTGAAAATGCTCCCCTGACAGGTTTGGCACTCGAAAAAGAAGGCTTTTTATCACATTACAAGAAATCAGCCCTCAAAAACTTAACCGGCAGAAAATATTTTTTTGAAAAAATTCCTAAGCCCCGGGGTCACAATTTCAGCAAAAATCTGACTTTTGGCAGTTCACTCAAAAATGGTGCAAACCGGTTGCAAATCCTCACCTGAAAGCTTTGGTGATGGAAACAGAAGGCTTTTTATCACAGGACAAGAAATCAGCCCTCAAAAACTTATCCGGCAGAAAATATTTTTGTGAAAAAATCCCTAAGCCCCGGGGTCACGATTTCAGCAAAAATCTGACTTTTGGCAATTCACTCAAAAATGGTGCCGAAAGCTTGAAAATGCTCCCCTGAAAGGTTTGGCACTCAAAACAGAAGAATTTTTATCACAGGACAAGAAATCAGCCCTCAAAAATTTATCCGGCAGAAAATATTTTTTTGAAAAAATCCCTAAGCCCCGGGGTCACAATTTCAGCAAAAATCTGACTTTTGGCAATTCACTCAAAATTGGTGCCAACCGGTTGCAAATGCTCCCCTGACAGGTTTGGCACTCGAAAAAGAAGACTTTTTATCACAGGACAAGAAATCAGCCCTCAAAAACTTAACCGGCAGAAAATATTTTTTTGAAAAAATCCCTAAGCCCCGGGGTCACAATTTCAGCAAAAATCTGACTTTTGGCAGTTCAATCAAAAATGGTGCCAAAAGCTTGAAAATGCTCCCCTGAAAGGTTTGGCCCTCGAAACAGAAGGCTTTTTATCACAGGACAAGAAATCAGCCCTCAAAAACTTAACCGGCAGAAAATATTTTTTTGAAAAATCCCTAAGCCCCGGGGTCACAATTTCAGCAAAAATCTGACTTTTGGCAATTCACTCAAAAATGGTGCCAAAAGCTTGAAAATGTTCCCCTGAAAGGTTTGGCACTCGAAACAGAAGGATTTTTATCACAGGACAAGAAATCAGCCCTCAAAAACTTAACGGGCAGAAAATATTTTTTTGAAAAAATCCCTAAGCCCCGGGGTCACAATTTCAGCAAAAATCTGACTTTTGGCAGTTCACTCAAAAATGGTGCCAACCGGTTGCAAATGGTCACCTGAAAGCTTTGGTGATGGAAACAGAAGGCTTTTTATCACAGGACAAGAAATCAGCCCTCAAAAATTTATCCGGCAGAAAATATTTTTTTGAAAAAATCCCTAAGCCCCGGGGTCACAATTTCAGCAAAAATCTGACTTTTGGCAATTCACTCAAAATTGGTGCCAACCGGTTGCAAATGCTCCCCTGACAGGTTTGGCACTCGAAAAAGAAGACTTTTTATCACAGGACAAGAAATCAGCCCTCAAAAACTTAACCGGCAGAAAATATTTTTTTGAAAAAATCCCTAAGCCCCGGGGTCACAATTTCAGCAAAAATCTGACTTTTGGCAGTTCAATCAAAAATGGTTCCAAAAGCTTGAAAATGCTCCCCTGAAAGGTTTGGCCCTCGAAACAGAAGGCTTTTTATCACAGGACAAGAAATCAGCCCTCAAAAACTTAACCGGCAGATAATATTTTTGTGAAAAAATCCCTAAGCCCCGGGGTCACAATTTCAGCAAAAATCTGACTTTTGGCAGTTCACACAAAAATGTTGCCAACCAGTTGCAAATGCTCCCCTGAAAGCTTTGGCGATGGAAACAGAAGGCTTTTTATCACAGGACAAGAAATCAGCCCTCAAAAACTTAACCGGCAGAAAATATTTTTTTGAAAAAATCCCTAAGCCCCGGGGTCACAATTTCAGCAAAAATCTGACTTTTGGCAGTTTACTCAAAAATGGTGCCAAAAGCTTGAAAATGCTCCCCTGAAAGCTTTGGCGATGGAAACAGAAGGCTTTTTATCACAGGACAAGAAATCAGCCCTCAAAAACTTAACGGGCAGAAAATATTTTTTTGAAAAAATCCCTAAGCCCCGGGGTCACAATTTCAGCAAAAATCTGACTTTTGGCAGTTCAATCAAAAATGGTGCCAAAAGTTTGAAAATGCTCCCCTGAAAGGTTTGGCCCTCGAAACAGAAGGCTTTTTATCACAGGACAAGAAATCAGCCCTCAAAAACTTAACCGGCAGAAAATATTTTTTTGAAAAAATCCCTAAGCCCCGGGGTCACAATTTCAGCAAAAATCTGACTTTTGGCAATTCACTCAAAAATGGTGCCAAAAGCTTGAAAATGTTCCCCTGAAAGGTTTGGCACTCGAAACAGAAGGATTTTTATCACAGGACAAGAAATCAGCCCTCAAAAACTTAACGGGCAGAAAATATTTTTTTGAAAAAATCCCTAAGCCCCGGGGTCACAATTTCAGCAAAAATCTGACTTTTGGCAGTTCACTCAAAAATGGTGCCAACCGGTTGCAAATGCTCACCTGAAAGCTTTGGTGATGGAAACAGAAGGCTTTTTATCACAGGACAAGAAATCAGCCCTCAAAAACTTATCCGGCAGAAAATATTTTTGTGAAAAAATCCCTAAGCCCCGGGGTCACGATTTCAGCAAAAATCTGACTTTTGGCAATTCACTCAAAAATGGTGCCAAAAGCTTGAAAATGCTCCCCTGGAAGGTTTGGCACTCAAAACAGAAGAATTTTTATCACAGGACAAGAAATCAGCCCTCAAAAATTTATCCGGCAGAAAATATTTTTTTGAAAAAATCCCTAAGCCCCGGGGTCACAATTTCAGCAAAAATCTGACTTTTGGCAATTCACTCAAAATTGGTGCCAACCGGTTGCAAATGCTCCCCTGACAGGTTTGGCACTCGAAAAAGAAGACTTTTTATCACAGGACAAGAAATCAGCCCTCAAAAACTTATCCGGCAGAAAATATTTTTGTGAAAAAATCCCTAAGCCCCGGGGTCACAATTTCAGCAAAAATCTGACTTTTGGCAGTTCAATCAAAAATGGTGCCAACCGGTTGCAAATGCTCCCCTGAAAGGTTTGGCCCTCGAAACAGAAGGCTTTTTATCACAGGACAAGAAATCAGCCCTCAAAAACTTAACCGGCAGATAATATTTTTTTGAAAAAATCCCTAAGCCCCGGGGTCACAATTTCAGCAAAAATCTGACTTTTGGCAGTTCACTCAAAAATGTTGCCAACCAGTTGCAAATGCTCCCCTGAAAGCTTTGGCGATGGAAACAGAAGGCTTTTTATCACAGGACAAGAAATCAGCCCTCAAAAACTTAACCGGCAGAAAATATTTTTTTGAAAAATCCCTAAGCCCCGGGGTCACAATTTCAGCAAAAATCTGACTTTTGGCAGTTCAATCAAAAATGGTTCCAAAAGCTTGAAAATGCTCCCCTGAAAGGTTTGGCCCTCGAAACAGAAGGCTTTTTATCACAGGACAAGAAATCAGCCCTCAAAAACTTAACCGGCAGATAATATTTTTGTGAAAAAATCCCTAAGCCCCGGGGTCACAATTTCAGCAAAAATCTGACTTTTGGCAGTTCACTCAAAAATGTTGCCAACCAGTTGCAAATGCTCCCCTGAAAGCTTTGGCGATGGAAACAGAAGGCTTTTTATCACAGGACAAGAAATCAGCCCTCAAAAACTTAACCGGCAGAAAATATTTTTTTGAAAAAATCCCTAAGCCCCGGGGTCACAATTTCAGCAAAAATCTGACTTTTGGCAGTTTACTCAAAAATGGTGCCAAAAGCTTGAAAATGCTCCCCTGAAAGCTTTGGCGATGGAAACAGAAGGCTTTTTATCACAGGACAAGAAATCAGCCCTCAAAAACTTAACGGGCAGAAAATATTTTTTTGAAAAAATCCCTAAGCCCCGGGGTCACAATTTCAGCAAAAATCTGACTTTTGGCAGTTCACTCAAAAATGGTGCCAACCGGTTGCAAATGCTCACCTGAAAGCTTTGGTGATGGAAACAGAAGGCTTTTTATCACAGGACAAGAAATCAGCCCTCAAAAACTTAACCGGCAGAAAATATTTTTTTGAAAAAATCCCTAAGCCCCGGGGTCACAATTTCAGCAAAAATCTGACTTTTGGCAGTTCACTCAAAAATGGTGCCAAAAGCTTGAAAATCCTCCCCTGAAAGCTTTGGCGATGGAAACAGAAGGCTTTTTATCACATTACAAGAAATCAGCCCTCCAAAACTTAACCGGCAGAAAATATTTTTTTGAAAAAATCCCTAAGCCCCGGGGTCACAATTTCAGCAAAAATCTGACTTTTGGCAGTTCACTCAAAAATGGTGCCAACCGGTTGCAAATGCTCACCTGAAAGCTTTGGTGATGGAAACAGAAGGCTTTTTATCACAGGACAAGAAATCAGCCCTCAAAAACTTATCCGGCAGAAAATATTTTTTTGAAAAAATCCCTAAGCCCCGGGGTCACAATTTCAGCAAAAATCTGACTTTTGGCAGTTCACTCAAAAATTGTGCCAAAAGCTTGAAAATGCTCCCCTGAAAGCTTTGGCGATGGAAACAGAAGGCTTTTTATCACAGGACAAGAAATCAGCCCTCAAAAACTTAACCGGCAGAAAATATTTTTTTGAAAAAATCCCTAAGCCCCGGGGTCACAATTTCAGCAAAAATCTGACTTTTGGCAATTCACTCAAAAATGGTGCCAAAAGCTTGAAAATGTTCCCCTGAAAGGTTTGGCACTCGAAACAGAAGGATTTTTATCACAGGACAAGAAATCAGCCCTCAAAAACTTAACGGGCAGAAAATATTTTTTTGAAAAAATCCCTAAGCCCCGGGGTCACAATTTCAGCAAAAATCTGACTTTTGGCAGTTCACTCAAAAATGGTGCCAACCGGTTGCAAATGCTCACCTGAAAGCTTTGGTGATGGAAACAGAAGGCTTTTTATCACAGGACAAGAAATCAGCCCTCAAAAACTTATCCGGCAGAAAATATTTTTGTGAAAAAATCCCTAAGCCCCGGGGTCACAATTTCAGCAAAAATCTGACTTTTGGCAATTCACTCAAAAATGGTGCCGAAAGCTTGAAAATGCTCCCCTGAAAGGTTTGGCACTCAAAACAGAAGAATTTTTATCACAGGACAAGAAATCAGCCCTCAAAAATTTATCCGGCAGAAAATATTTTTTTGAAAAAATCCCTAAGCCCCGGGGTCACAATTTCAGCAAAAATCTGACTTTTGGCAATTCACTCAAAATTCGTGCCAACCGGTTGCAAATGCTCCCCTGACAGGTTTGGCACTCGAAAAAGAAGACTTTTTATCACAGGACAAGAAATCAGCCCTCAAAAACTTAACCGGCAGAAAATATTTTTTTGAAAAAATCCCTAAACCCCGGGGTCACAATTTCAGCAAAAATCTGACTTTTGGCAGTTCAATCAAAAATGGTGCCAAAAGCTTGAAAATGCTCCCCTGAAAGGTTTGGCCCTCGAAACAGAAGGCTTTTTATCACAGGACAAGAAATCAGCCCTCAAAAACTTAACCGGCAGAAAATATTTTTTTGAAAAATCCCTAAGCCCCGGGGTCACAATTTCAGCAAAAATCTGACTTTTGGCAATTCACTCAAAAATGGTGCCAAAAGCTTGAAAATGTTCCCCTGAAAGGTTTGGCACTCGAAACAGAAGGATTTTTATCACAGGACAAGAAATCAGCCCTCAAAAACTTAACCGGCAGAAAATATTTTTTTGAAAAAATCCCTAAGCCCCGGGGTCACAATTTCAGCAAAAATCTGACTTTTGGCAATTCACTCAAAATTGGTGCCAACCGGTTGCAAATGCTCCCCTGACAGGTTTGGCACTCGAAAAAGAAGACTTTTTATCACAGGACAAGAAATCAGCCCTCAAAAACTTATCCGGCAGAAAATATTTTTGTGAAAAAATCCCTAAGCCCCGGGGTCACAATTTCAGCAAAAATCTGACTTTTGGCAGTTCAATCAAAAATGGTGCCAACCGGTTGCAAATGCTCCCCTGAAAGGTTTGGCCCTCGAAACAGAAGGCTTTTTATCACAGGACAAGAAATCAGCCCTCAAAAACTTAACCGGCAGATAATATTTTTGTGAAAAAATCCCTAAGCCCCGGGGTCACAATTTCAGCAAAAATCTGACTTTTGGCAGTTCACTCAAAAATGTTGCCAACCAGTTGCAAATGCTCCCCTGAAAGCTTTGGCGATGGAAACAGAAGGCTTTTTATCACAGGACAAGAAATCAGCCCTCAAAAACTTAACCGGCAGAAAATATTTTTTTGAAAAATCCCTAAGCCCCGGGGTCACAATTTCAGCAAAAATCTGACTTTTGGCAGTTCAATCAAAAATGGTTCCAAAAGCTTGAAAATGCTCCCCTGAAAGGTTTGGCCCTCGAAACAGAAGGCTTTTTATCACAGGACAAGAAATCAGCCCTCAAAAACTTAACCGGCAGATAATATTTTTGTGAAAAAATCCCTAAGCCCCGGGGTCACAATTTCAGCAAAAATCTGACTTTTGGCAGTTCACTCAAAAATGGTGCCAACCGGTTGCAAATGCTCACCTGAAAGCTTTGGTGATGGAAACAGAAGGCTTTTTATCACAGGACAAGAAATCAGCCCTCAAAAACTTAACCGGCAGAAAATATTTTTTTGAAAAAATCCCTAAGCCCCGGGGTCACAATTTCAGCAAAAATCTGACTTTTGGCAGTTCACTCAAAAATGGTGCCAAAAGCTTGAAAATCCTCCCCTGAAAGCTTTGGCGATGGAAACAGAAGGCTTTTTATCACATTACAAGAAATCAGCCCTCCAAAACTTAACCGGCAGAAAATATTTTTTTGAAAAAATCCCTAAGCCCCGGGGTCACAATTTCAGCAAAAATCTGACTTTTGGCAGTTCACTCAAAAATGGTGCCAACCGGTTGCAAATGCTCACCTGAAAGCTTTGGTGATGGAAACAGAAGGCTTTTTATCACAGGACAAGAAATCAGCCCTCAAAAACTTATCCGGCAGAAAATATTTTTTTGAAAAAATCCCTAAGCCCCGGGGTCACAATTTCAGCAAAAATCTGACTTTTGGCAGTTCACTCAAAAATTGTGCCAAAAGCTTGAAAATGCTCCCCTGAAAGCTTTGGCGATGGAAACAGAAGGCTTTTTATCACAGGACAAGAAATCAGCCCTCAAAAACTTAACCGGCAGAAAATATTTTTTTGAAAAAATCCCTAAGCCCCGGGGTCACAATTTCAGCAAAAATCTGACTTTTGGCAATTCACTCAAAAATGGTGCCAAAAGCTTGAAAATGTTCCCCTGAAAGGTTTGGCACTCGAAACAGAAGGATTTTTATCACAGGACAAGAAATCAGCCCTCAAAAACTTAACGGGCAGAAAATATTTTTTTGAAAAAATCCCTAAGCCCCGGGGTCACAATTTCAGCAAAAATCTGACTTTTGGCAGTTCACTCAAAAATGGTGCCAACCGGTTGCAAATGCTCACCTGAAAGCTTTGGTGATGGAAACAGAAGGCTTTTTATCACAGGACAAGAAATCAGCCCTCAAAAACTTATCCGGCAGAAAATATTTTTTTGAAAAAATCCCTAAGCCCCGGGGTCACAATTTCAGCAAAAATCTGACTTTTGGCAATTCACTCAAAAATGGTGCCGAAAGCTTGAAAATGCTCCCCTGAAAGGTTTGGCACTCAAAACAGAAGAATTTTTATCACAGGACAAGAAATCAGCCCTCAAAAATTTATCCGGCAGAAAATATTTTTTTGAAAAAATCCCTAAGCCCCGGGGTCACAATTTCAGCAAAAATCTGACTTTTGGCAATTCACTCAAAATTGGTGCCAACCGGTTGCAAATGCTCCCCTGACAGGTTTGGCACTCGAAAAAGAAGACTTTTTATCACAGGACAAGAAATCAGCCCTCAAAAACTTAACCGGCAGAAAATATTTTTTTGAAAAAATCCCTAAGCCCCGGGGTCACAATTTCAGCAAAAATCTGACTTTTGGCAGTTCAATCAAAAATGGTGCCAAAAGCTTGAAAATGCTCCCCTGAAAGGTTTGGCCCTCGAAACAGAAGGCTTTTTATCACAGGACAAGAAATCAGCCCTCAAAAACTTAACCGGCAGAAAATATTTTTTTGAAAAATCCCTAAGCCCCGGGGTCACAATTTCAGCAAAAATCTGACTTTTGGCAATTCACTCAAAAATGGTGCCAAAAGCTTGAAAATGTTCCCCTGAAAGGTTTGGCACTCGAAACAGAAGGATTTTTATCACAGGACAAGAAATCAGCCCTCAAAAACTTAACCGGCAGAAAATATTTTTTTGAAAAAATCCCTAAGCCCCGGGGTCACAATTTCAGCAAAAATCTGACTTTTGGCAATTCACTCAAAATTGGTGCCAACCGGTTGCAAATGCTCCCCTGACAGGTTTGGCACTCGAAAAAGAAGACTTTTTATCACAGGACAAGAAATCAGCCCTCAAAAACTTATCCGGCAGAAAATATTTTTGTGAAAAAATCCCTAAGCCCCGGGGTCACAATTTCAGCAAAAATCTGACTTTTGGCAGTTCAATCAAAAATGGTGCCAACCGGTTGCAAATGCTCCCCTGAAAGGTTTGGCCCTCGAAACAGAAGGCTTTTTATCACAGGACAAGAAATCAGCCCTCAAAAACTTAACCGGCAGATAATATTTTTGTGAAAAAATCCCTAAGCCCCGGGGTCACAATTTCAGCAAAAATCTGACTTTTGGCAGTTCACTCAAAAATGTTGCCAACCAGTTGCAAATGCTCCCCTGAAAGCTTTGGCGATGGAAACAGAAGGCTTTTTATCACAGGACAAGAAATCAGCCCTCAAAAACTTAACCGGCAGAAAATATTTTTTTGAAAAATCCCTAAGCCCCGGGGTCACAATTTCAGCAAAAATCTGACTTTTGGCAGTTCAATCAAAAATGGTTCCAAAAGCTTGAAAATGCTCCCCTGAAAGGTTTGGCCCTCGAAACAGAAGGCTTTTTATCACAGGACAAGAAATCAGCCCTCAAAAACTTAACCGGCAGATAATATTTTTGTGAAAAAATCCCTAAGCCCCGGGGTCACAATTTCAGCAAAAATCTGACTTTTGGCAGTTCACTCAAAAATGTTGCCAACCAGTTGCAAATGCTCCCCTGAAAGCTTTGGCGATGGAAACAGAAGGCTTTTTATCACAGGACAAGAAATCAGCCCTCAAAAACTTAACCGGCAGAAAATATTTTTTTGAAAAAATCCCTAAGCCCCGGGGTCACAATTTCAGCAAAAATCTGACTTTTGGCAGTTTACTCAAAAATGGTGCCAAAAGCTTGAAAATGCTCCCCTGAAAGCTTTGGCGATGGAAACAGAAGGCTTTTTATCACAGGACAAGAAATCAGCCCTCAAAAACTTAACCGGCAGAAAATATTTTTTTGAAAAAATCCCTAAGCCCCGGGGTCACAATTTCAGCAAAAATCTGACTTTTGGCAATTCACTCAAAAATGGTGCCAAAAGCTTGAAAATGTTCCCCTGAAAGGTTTGGCACTCGAAACAGAAGGATTTTTATCACAGGACAAGAAATCAGCCCTCAAAAACTTAACCGGCAGAAAATATTTTTTTGAAAAAATCCCTAAGCCCCGGGGTCACAATTTCAGCAAAAATCTGACTTTTGGCAGTTCACTCAAAAATGGTGCCAACCGGTTGCAAATGCTCACCTGAAAGCTTTGGTGATGGAAACAGAAGGCTTTTTATCACAGGACAAGAAATCAGCCCTCAAAAACTTATCCGGCAGAAAATATTTTTGTGAAAAAATCCCTAAGCCCCGGGGTCACGATTTCAGCAAAAATCTGACTTTTGGCAATTCACTCAAAAATGGTGCCAAAAGCTTGAAAATGCTCCCCTGGAAGGTTTGGCACTCAAAACAGAAGAATTTTTATCACAGGACAAGAAATCAGCCCTCAAAAATTTATCCGGCAGAAAATATTTTTTTGAAAAAA
Source organism: Podarcis liolepis (assembly GCF_965112155.1). Taxonomy (NCBI): domain Eukaryota; kingdom Metazoa; phylum Chordata; class Lepidosauria; order Squamata; family Lacertidae; genus Podarcis; species Podarcis liolepis. The sequence goes on along the minus strand of NW_028148790.1, from coordinate 2,338,780 downwards.
TCCCTAAGCCCCGGGGTCACAATTTCAGCAAAAATCTGACTTTTGGCAATTCACTCAAAATTGGTGCCAACCGGTTGCAAATGCTCCCCTGACAGGTTTGGCACTCGAAAAAGAAGACTTTTTATCACAGGACAAGAAATCAGCCCTCAAAAACTTATCCGGCAGAAAATATTTTTGTGAAAAAATCCCTAAGCCCCGGGGTCACAATTTCAGCAAAAATCTGACTTTTGGCAGTTCAATCAAAAATGGTGCCAACCGGTTGCAAATGCTCCCCTGAAAGGTTTGGCCCTCGAAACAGAAGGCTTTTTATCACAGGACAAGAAATCAGCCCTCAAAAACTTAACCGGCAGATAATATTTTTGTGAAAAAATCCCTAAGCCCCGGGGTCACAATTTCAGCAAAAATCTGACTTTTGGCAGTTCACTCAAAAATGTTGCCAACCAGTTGCAAATGCTCCCCTGAAAGCTTTGGCGATGGAAACAGAAGGCTTTTTATCACAGGACAAGAAATCAGCCCTCAAAAACTTAACCGGCAGAAAATATTTTTGTGAAAAAATCCCTAAGCCCCGGGGTCACAATTTCAGCAAAAATCTGACTTTTGGCAGTTCACTCAAAAATGGTGCCAACCGGTTGCAAATGCTCCCCTGAAAGCTTTGGTGATGGAAACAGAAGGCTTTTTATCACAGGACAAGAAATCAGCCCTCAAAAACTTATCCGGCAGAAAATATTTTTTTGAAAAAATCCCTAAGCCCCGGGGTCACGATTTCAGCAAAAATCTGACTTTTGGCAGTTCAATCAAAAATGGTGCCAAAAGCATGAAAATGCTCCCCTGAAAACTTTGGCGATGGAAACAGACGGCTTTTTATTACAGGACAAGAAATCAGCCCTCAAAAACTCAACCGGCAGAAAATATTTTTTTGAAAAAATCCCTAAGCCCCGGGGCCACGATTTCAGCAAAAATCTGACTTTTGGCAGTTCAATCAAAAATGGTGCCAAAAGCTTGAAAATGCTCCCCTGAAAGCTTTGGCGATGGAAACAGACGGCTTTTTATCACAGGACAAGAAATCAGCCCTCAAAAACTCAACCGGCAGAAAATATTTTTTTGAAAAAAACCCTAAGCCCCGGGGTCATAATTTCAGCAAAAATCTGACTTTTGGCAGTTCACTCAAAATGGTGCCAACCAGTTGCAAATGCTCCCCTGAAAGCTTTGGCGATGGAAACAGACGGCTTTTTAATCACAGGACAAGAAATCAGCCCTCAAAAACTTAACCGGCAGAAAATATTTTTTTGAAAAAATCCCTAAGCCCCGGGGTCAAAATTTCAGCAAAAATCTTACTTTTGGCAATTCACTCAAAAATGGTTCAAAAAGCTTGCAAATGCTCCCCTGAAAGCTTTGGCGATGGAAACAGACGGCTTTTTATCACAGGACAAGAAATCAGCCCTCAAAAACTTAACAGGCAGAAAATATTTTTTTGAAAAAATCCCTAAGCCCCGGGGTCACAATTTCAGCAAAAATCTGACTTTTGGCAATTCACTCAAAAATGGTGCCAAAAGCTTGAAAATGCTACCCTGAAAGCTTTGGCGATGGAAACAGAAGGCTTTTTATCACAGGAAAAGAAATCAGCCCTCAAAAACTTAACTGGCAGAAAATATTTTTTTGAAAAAATCCCTAAGCCCCGGGGTCACAATTTCAGAAAAAATCTGACTTTTGGCAATTCACTCAAAAATGGAGCCAAAAGCGTGAAAATGTTCCCCTGATAGCTTTGGTGATGGAAACAGAAGGCTTTTTATCACAGGACAAGAAATCTGCCCTCAAAAACTTAACAGGCAGAAAATATTTTTTTGAAAAAATCCCTAAGCCCCGGGGTCACAATTTCAGCAAAAATCTGACTTTTGGCAATTCACTCAAAAATGGTGCCAAAAGCTTGAAAATGCTCCCCTGAAAGCTTTGGCGATGGAAACAGAAGGCTTTTTATCACAGGAAAAGAAATCAGCCCTCAAAAACTTAACTGGCAGAAAATATTTTTTTGAAAAAATCCCTAAGCCCCGGGGTCACAATTTCAGCAAAAATCTGACTTTTGGCAATTCACTCAAAAATGGTGCCAAAAGCTTGAAAATGTTCCCCTGAAAGGTTTGGCACTCGAAACAGAAGGATTTTTATCACAGGACAAGAAATCAGCCCTCAAAAACTTAACCGGCAGAAAATATTTTTTTGAAAAAATCCCTAAGCCCCGGGGTCACAATTTCAGCAAAAATCTGACTTTTGGCAGTTCACTCAAAAATGGTGCCAACCGGTTGCAAATGCTCCCCTGAAAGCTTTGGCGATGGAAACAGAAGGCTTTTTATCACAGGACAAGAAATCAGCCCTCAAAAACTTAACCGGCAGATAATATTTTTGTGAAAAAATCCCTAAGCCCCGGGGTCACAATTTCAGCAAAAATCTGACTTTTGGCAATTCACTCAAAAATGGTGCCAAAAGCTTGAAAATGTTCCCCTGAAAGGTTTGGCACTCGAAACAGAAGGATTTTTATCACAGGACAAGAAATCAGCCCTCAAAAACTTAACCGGCAGAAAATATTTTTTTGAAAAAATCCCTAAGCCCCGGGGTCACAATTTCAGCAAAAATCTGACTTTTGGCAGTTCACTCAAAAATGGTGCCAACCGGTTGCAAATGCTCCCCTGAAAGCTTTGGCGATGGAAACAGAAGGCTTTTTATCACAGGACAAGAAATCAGCCCTCAAAAACTTAACCGGCAGATAATATTTTTGTGAAAAAATCCCTAAGCCCCGGGGTCACAATTTCAGCAAAAATCTGACTTTTGGCAATTCACTCAAAAATGGTGCCAAAAGCTTGAAAATGTTCCCCTGAAAGGTTTGGCACTCGAAACAGAAGGATTTTTATCACAGGACAAGAAATCAGCCCTCAAAAATTTAACCAACAGAAAATATTTTTTTGAAAAAATCCCTAAGCCCCGGGGTCACAATTTCAGCAAAAATCTGACTTTTGGCAGTTCACTCAAAAATGGTGCCAACCGGTTGCAAATGCTCCCCTGAAAGCTTTGGCGATGGAAACAGAAGGCTTTTTATCACAGGACAAGAAATCAGCCCTCAAAAACTTAACCGGCAGAAAATATTTTTTTGAAAAAAACCCTAAGCCCCGGGGTCACAATTTCAGCAAAAATCTGACTTTTGGCAATTCACTCAAAAATGGTGCCAAAAGCTTTATAATGTTCCCCTGAAAGGTTTGGCACTCGAAACAGAAGGCTTTTTATCACAGGACAAGAAATCAGCCCTCAAAAACTTATCCGGCACAAAATATTTTTTTGAAAAAATCCCTAAGCCCCGGGGTCACAATTTCAGCAAAAATCTGAATTTCGGCAGTTCATTCAAAAATGGTGCCAAAAGCTTGAAAATGCTCCCCTGAAAGCTTTGGCGAGGAAACAGAAGGCTTTTTATCACAGGACAAGAAATCAGCCCTCAAAAACTTAACCGGCAGAAAATATTTTTTTGAAAAAATCCCTAAGCCCCGGGGTCACAATTTCAGAAAAAATCTGACTTTTGGCAGTTCACTCAAAAATGGTGCCAACCGGTTGCAAATGCTCCCCTGAAAGCTTTGGCGATGGAAAAAGAAGGCTTTTTATTACAGGACAAGAAATCAGCCCTCAAAAAATTAACCGGCAGAAAATATTTTTTTGAAAAAATCCCTAAGCCCCGGGGACACAATTTCAGCAAAAATCTGACTTTTGGCAGTTCAATCAAAAATGGTGCAAAAAGCTTGCAAATGCTCCCCTGAAAGGTTTGGCACTCGAAACAGAAGGATTTTTATCACAGGACAAGAAATCAGCCCTCAAAAACTTATCCGGCAGAAAATATTTTTTTGAAAAAATCCCTAAGCCCCGGGGTCACAATTTCAGCAAAAATCTGACTTTTGGCAATTCACTCAAAAATGGTGCCAAAAGCTTGAAAATGTTCCCCTGAAAGGTTTGGCACTCGAAACAGAAGGATTTTTATCACAGGACAAGAAATCAGCCCTCAAAAACTTATCCGGCAGAAAATATTTTTTTGAAAAAATCCCTAAGCCCCGGGGTCACAATTTCAGCAAAAATCTGACTTTTGGCAGTTCACTCAAAAATGGTGCCAACCGGTTGCAAATGCTCCCCTGAAAGCTTTGGCGATGGAAACAGAAGGCTTTTTATCACAGGACAAGAAATCAGCCCTCAAAAACTTAACCGGCAGATAATATTTTTGTGAAAAAATCCCTAAGCCCCGGGGTCACAATTTCAGCAAAAATCTTACTTTTGGCAATTCACTCAAAAATGGTTCAAAAAGCTTGCAAATGCTCCCCTGAAAGCTTTGGCGATGGAAACAGACGGCTTTTTATCACAGGACAAGAAATCAGCCCTCAAAAACTTAACCGGCAGAAAATATTTTTTTGAAAAAATCCCTAAGCCCCGGGGTCACAATTTCAGCAAAAATCTGACTTTTGGCAGTTCACTCAAAAATGGTGCCAAAAGCTTGAAAATGCTCCCCTGAAAGCTTTGGCGATGGAAACAGAAGGCTTTTTATCACAGGAAAAGAAATCAGCCCTCAAAAACTTAACCGGCAGAAAATATTTTTTTGAAAAAATCCCTAAGCCCCGGGGTCACAATTTCAGCAAAAATCTGACTTTTGGCAATTCACTCAAAAATGGAGCCAAAAGCTTTATAATGTTCCCCTGAAAGGTTTGGCACTCGAAACAGAAGGATTTTTATCACAGGACAAGAAATCAGCCCTCAAAAACTTATCCGGCAGAAAATATTTTTTTCAAAAAATCCCTAAGCCCCGGGGTCACAATTTCAGCAAAAATCTGAATTTCGGCAGTTCATTCAAAAATGGTGCCAAAAGCTTGAAAATGCTCCCCTGAAAGCTTTGGCGAGGAAACAGAAGGCTTTTTATCACAGGACAAGAAATCAGCCCTCAAAAACTTAACCGGCAGAAAATATTTTTTTGAAAAAATCCCTAAACCCCGGGGTCACAATTTCAGAAAAAATCTGACTTTTGGCAGTTCACTCAAAAATGGTGCCAACCGGTTGCAAATGCTCCCCTGAAAGCTTTGGCGATGGAAACAGAAGGCTTTTTATCACAGGACAAGAAATCAGCCCTCAAAAACTTAACCGGCAGATAATATTTTTGTGAAAAAATCCCTAAGCCCCGGGGTCACAATTTCAGCAAAAATCTTACTTTTGGCAATTCACTCAAAAATGGTTCAAAAAGCTTGCAAATGCTCCCCTGAAAGCTTTGGCGATGGAAACAGACGGCTTTTTATCACAGGACAAGAAATCAGCCCTCAAAAACTTAACCGGCAGAAAATATTTTTTTGAAAAAATCCCTAAGCCCCGGGGTCACAATTTCAGCAAAAATCTGACTTTTGGCAGTTCACTCAAAAATGGTGCCAAAAGCTTGAAAATGCTCCCCTGAAAGCTTTGGCGATGGAAACAGAAGGCTTTTTATCACAGGAAAAGAAATCAGCCCTCAAAAACTTAAACGGCAGAAAATATTTCTTTGAAAAAATCCCTAAGCCCCGGGGTCACAATTTCAGCAAAAATCTGACTTTTGGCAATTCACTCAAAAATGGAGCCGAAAGCTTTATAATGTTCCCCTGAAAGGTTTGGCACTCGAAACAGAAGGATTTTTATCACAGGACAAGAAATCAGCCCTCAAAAACTTATCCGGCAGAAAATATTTTTTTCAAAAAATCCCTAAGCCCCGGGGTCACAATTTCAGCAAAAATCTGAATTTCGGCAGTTCATTCAAAAATGGTGCCAAAAGCTTGAAAATGCTCCCCTGAAAGCTTTGGCGAGGAAACAGAAGGCTTTTTATCACAGGACAAGAAATCAGCCCTCAAAAACTTAACCGGCAGAAAATATTTTTTTGAAAAAATCCCTAAACCCCGGGGTCACAATTTCAGAAAAAATCTGACTTTTGGCAGTTCACTCAAAAATGGTGCCAACCGGTTGCAAATGCTCCCCTGAAAGCTTTGGCGATGGAAAAAGAAGGCTTTTTATTACAGGACAAGAAATCAGCCCTCAAAAACTTAACCGGCAGAAAATATTTTTTTGAAAAAATCCCTAAGCCCCGGGGTCACAATTTCAGCAAAAATCTGACTTTTGGCAGTTCAATCAAAAATGGTGCAAAAAGCTTGCAAATGCTCCCCTGAAAGCTTTGGCGATGGAAACAGAAGGCTTTTTATCACAGGACAAGAAATCAGCCCTCAAAAACTTATCCGGCAGAAAATATTTTTTTGAAAAAATCCCTAAGCCCCGGGGTCACAATTTCAGCAAAAATCTGACTTTTGGCAATTCACTCAAAAATGGTGCCAAAAGCTTGAAAATGTTCCCCTGAAAGGTTTGGCACTCGAAACAGAAGGATTTTTATCACAGGACAAGAAATCAGCCCTCAAAAACTTATCCGGCAGAAAATATTTTTTTGAAAAAATCCCTAAACCCCGGGGTCACAATTTCAGCAAAAATCTGACTTTTGGCAGTTCACTCAAAAATGGTGCCAAAAGCTTGAAAATGCTCCCCTGAAAGCTTTGGCGATGGAAACAGAAGGCTTTTTATCCCAGGAAAAGAAATCAGCCCTCAAAAACTTAACCGGCAGAAAATATTTTTTTGAAAAAATCCCTAAACCCCGGGGTCACAATTTCAGAAAAAATCTGACTTTTGGCAGTTCACTCAAAAATGGTGCCAACCGGTTGCAAATGCTCCCCTGAAAGCTTTGGCGATGGAAAAAGAAGGCTTTTTATTACAGGACAAGAAATCAGCCCTCAAAAACTTAACCGGCAGAAAATATTTTTTTGAAAAAATCCCTAAGCCCCGGGGTCACAATTTCAGCAAAAATCTGACTTTTGGCAGTTCAATCAAAAATGGTGCAAAAAGCTTGCAAATGCTCCCCTGAAAGCTTTGGCGATGGAAACAGAAGGCTTTTTATCACAGGACAAGAAATCAGCCCTCAAAAACTTATCCGGCAGAAAATATTTTTTTGAAAAAATCCCTAAGCCCCGGGGTCACAATTTCAGCAAAAATCTGACTTTTGGCAATTCACTCAAAAATGGTGCCAAAAGCTTGAAAATGTTCCCCTGAAAGGTTTGGCACTCGAAACAGAAGGATTTTTATCACAGGACAAGAAATCAGCCCTCAAAAACTTATCCGGCAGAAAATATTTTTTTGAAAAAATCCCTAAGCCCCGGGGTCACAATTTCAGCAAAAATCTGACTTTTGGCAATTCAATCAAAAATGGTGCCAAAAGCTTGAAAATGTTCCCCTGAAAGGTTTGGCACTCGAAACAGAAGGATTTTTATCACAGGACAAGAAATCAGCCCTCAAAAACTTATCCGGCAGAAAATATTTTTTTGAAAAAATCCCTAAGCCCCGGGGTCACAATTTCAGCAAAAATCTGACTTTTGGCAGTTCACTCAAAAATGGTGCCAAAAGCTTGAAAATGCTCCCCTGAAAGCTTTGGCGATGGAAACAGAAGGCTTTTTATCACAGGAAAAGAAATCAGCCCTCAAAAACTTAAACGGCAGAAAATATTTCTTTGAAAAAATCCCTAAGCCCCGGGGTCACAATTTCAGCAAAAATCTGACTTTTGGCAATTCACTCAAAAATGGAGCCGAAAGCTTTATAATGTTCCCCTGAAAGGTTTGGCACTCGAAACAGAAGGATTTTTATCACAGGACAAGAAATCAGCCCTCAAAAACTTATCCGGCAGAAAATATTTTTTTCAAAAAATCCCTAAGCCCCGGGGTCACAATTTCAGCAAAAATCTGAATTTCGGCAGTTCATTCAAAAATGGTGCCAAAAGCTTGAAAATGCTCCCCTGAAAGCTTTGGCGATGGAAAAAGAAGGCTTTTTATTACAGGACAAGAAATCAGCCCTCAAAAACTTAACCGGCAGAAAATATTTTTTTGAAAAAATCCCTAAGCCCCGGGGTCACAATTTCAGCAAAAATCTGACTTTTGGCAGTTCAATCAAAAATGGTGCAAAAAGCTTGCAAATGCTCCCCTGAAAGCTTTGGCGATGGAAACAGAAGGCTTTTTATCACAGGACAAGAAATCAGCCCTCAAAAACTTATCCGGCAGAAAATATTTTTTTGAAAAAATCCCTAAGCCCCGGGGTCACAATTTCAGCAAAAATCTGACTTTTGGCAATTCACTCAAAAATGGTGCCAAAAGCTTGAAAATGTTCCCCTGAAAGGTTTGGCACTCGAAACAGAAGGATTTTTATCACAGGACAAGAAATCAGCCCTCAAAAACTTATCCGGCAGAAAATATTTTTTTGAAAAAATCCCTAAACCCCGGGGTCACAATTTCAGCAAAAATCTGACTTTTGGCAGTTCACTCAAAAATGGTGCCAAAAGCTTGAAAATGCTCCCCTGAAAGCTTTGGCGATGGAAACAGAAGGCTTTTTATCACAGGAAAAGAAATCAGCCCTCAAAAACTTAACCGGCAGAAAATATTTTTTTGAAAAAATCCCTAAACCCCGGGGTCACAATTTCAGAAAAAATCTGACTTTTGGCAGTTCACTCAAAAATGGTGCCAACCGGTTGCAAATGCTCCCCTGAAAGCTTTGGCGATGGAAAAAGAAGGCTTTTTATTACAGGACAAGAAATCAGCCCTCAAAAACTTAACCGGCAGAAAATATTTTTTTGAAAAAATCCCTAAGCCCCGGGGTCACAATTTCAGCAAAAATCTGACTTTTGGCAGTTCAATCAAAAATGGTGCAAAAAGCTTGCAAATGCTCCCCTGAAAGCTTTGGCGATGGAAACAGAAGGCTTTTTATCACAGGACAAGAAATCAGCCCTCAAAAACTTATCCGGCAGAAAATATTTTTTTGAAAAAATCCCTAAGCCCCGGGGTCACAATTTCAGCAAAAATCTGACTTTTGGCAATTCACTCAAAAATGGTGCCAAAAGCTTGAAAATGTTCCCCTGAAAGGTTTGGCACTCGAAACAGAAGGATTTTTATCACAGGACAAGAAATCAGCCCTCAAAAACTTATCCGGCAGAAAATATTTTTTTGAAAAAATCCCTAAGCCCCGGGGTCACAATTTCAGCAAAAATCTGACTTTTGGCAATTCAATCAAAAATGGTGCCAAAAGCTTGAAAATGTTCCCCTGAAAGGTTTGGCACTCGAAACAGAAGGATTTTTATCACAGGACAAGAAATCAGCCCTCAAAAACTTATCCGGCAGAAAATATTTTTTTGAAAAAATCCCTAAGCCCCGGGGTCACAATTTCAGCAAAAATCTGACTTTTGGCAGTTCACTCAAAAATGGTGCCAAAAGCTTGAAAATGCTCCCCTGAAAGCTTTGGCGATGGAAACAGAAGGCTTTTTATCACAGGAAAAGAAATCAGCCCTCAAAAACTTAAACGGCAGAAAATATTTCTTTGAAAAAATCCCTAAGCCCCGGGGTCACAATTTCAGCAAAAATCTGACTTTTGGCAATTCACTCAAAAATGGAGCCGAAAGCTTTATAATGTTCCCCTGAAAGGTTTGGCACTCGAAACAGAAGGATTTTTATCACAGGACAAGAAATCAGCCCTCAAAAACTTATCCGGCAGAAAATATTTTTTTCAAAAAATCCCTAAGCCCCGGGGTCACAATTTCAGCAAAAATCTGAATTTCGGCAGTTCATTCAAAAATGGTGCCAAAAGCTTGAAAATGCTCCCCTGAAAGCTTTGGCGAGGAAACAGAAGGCTTTTTATCACAGGACAAGAAATCAGCCCTCAAAAACTTAACCGGCAGAAAATATTTTTTTGAAAAAATCCCTAAACCCCGGGGTCACAATTTCAGAAAAAATCTGACTTTTGGCAGTTCACTCAAAAATGGTGCCAACCGGTTGCAAATGCTCCCCTGAAAGCTTTGGCGATGGAAAAAGAAGGCTTTTTATTACAGGACAAGAAATCAGCCCTCAAAAACTTAACCGGCAGAAAATATTTTTTTGAAAAAATCCCTAAGCCCCGGGGTCACAATTTCAGCAAAAATCTGACTTTTGGCAGTTCAATCAAAAATGGTGCAAAAAGCTTGCAAATGCTCCCCTGAAAGCTTTGGCGATGGAAACAGAAGGCTTTTTATCACAGGACAAGAAATCAGCCCTCAAAAACTTATCCGGCAGAAAATATTTTTTTGAAAAAATCCCTAAGCCCCGGGGTCACAATTTCAGCAAAAATCTGACTTTTGGCAATTCACTCAAAAATGGTGCCAAAAGCTTGAAAATGTTCCCCTGAAAGGTTTGGCACTCGAAACAGAAGGATTTTTATCACAGGACAAGAAATCAGCCCTCAAAAACTTATCCGGCAGAAAATATTTTTTTGAAAAAATCCCTAAACCCCGGGGTCACAATTTCAGCAAAAATCTGACTTTTGGCAGTTCACTCAAAAATGGTGCCAAAAGCTTGAAAATGCTCCCCTGAAAGCTTTGGCGATGGAAACAGAAGGCTTTTTATCACAGGAAAAGAAATCAGCCCTCAAAAACTTAACCGGCAGAAAATATTTTTTTGAAAAAATCCCTAAACCCCGGGGTCACAATTTCAGAAAAAATCTGACTTTTGGCAGTTCACTCAAAAATGGTGCCAACCGGTTGCAAATGCTCCCCTGAAAGCTTTGGCGATGGAAAAAGAAGGCTTTTTATTACAGGACAAGAAATCAGCCCTCAAAAACTTAACCGGCAGAAAATATTTTTTTGAAAAAATCCCTAAGCCCCGGGGTCACAATTTCAGCAAAAATCTGACTTTTGGCAGTTCAATCAAAAATGGTGCAAAAAGCTTGCAAATGCTCCCCTGAAAGCTTTGGCGATGGAAACAGAAGGCTTTTTATCACAGGACAAGAAATCAGCCCTCAAAAACTTATCCGGCAGAAAATATTTTTTTGAAAAAATCCCTAAGCCCCGGGGTCACAATTTCAGCAAAAATCTGACTTTTGGCAATTCACTCAAAAATGGTGCCAAAAGCTTGAAAATGTTCCCCTGAAAGGTTTGGCACTCGAAACAGAAGGATTTTTATCACAGGACAAGAAATCAGCCCTCAAAAACTTATCCGGCAGAAAATATTTTTTTGAAAAAATCCCTAAGCCCCGGGGTCACAATTTCAGCAAAAATCTGACTTTTGGCAATTCAATCAAAAATGGTGCCAAAAGCTTGAAAATGTTCCCCTGAAAGGTTTGGCACTCGAAACAGAAGGATTTTTATCACAGGACAAGAAATCAGCCCTCAAAAACTTATCCGGCAGAAAATATTTTTTTGAAAAAATCCCTAAGCCCCGGGGTCACAATTTCAGCAAAAATCTGACTTTTGGCAGTTCACTCAAAAATGGTGCCAACCGGTTGCAAATGCTCCCCTGAAAGCTTTGGCGATGGAAACAGAAGGCTTTTTATCACAGGACAAGAAATCAGCCCTCAAAAACTTAACCGGCAGATAATATTTTTGTGAAAAAATCCCTAAGCCCCGGGGTCACAATTTCAGCAAAAATCTTACTTTTGGCAATTCACTCAAAAATGGTTCAAAAAGCTTGCAAATGCTCCCCTGAAAGCTTTGGCGATGGAAACAGACGGCTTTTTATCACAGGACAAGAAATCAGCCCTCAAAAACTTAACCGGCAGAAAATATTTTTTTGAAAAAATCCCTAAGCCCCGGGGTCACAATTTCAGCAAAAATCTGACTTTTGGCAGTTCACTCAAAAATGGTGCCAAAAGCTTGAAAATGCTCCCCTGAAAGCTTTGGCGATGGAAACAGAAGGCTTTTTATCACAGGAAAAGAAATCAGCCCTCAAAAACTTAACCGGCAGAAAATATTTTTTTGAAAAAATCCCTAAGCCCCGGGGTCACAATTTCAGCAAAAATCTGACTTTTGGCAATTCACTCAAAAATGGAGCCAAAAGCTTTATAATGTTCCCCTGAAAGGTTTGGCACTCGAAACAGAAGGATTTTTATCACAGGACAAGAAATCAGCCCTCAAAAACTTATCCGGCAGAAAATATTTTTTTCAAAAAATCCCTAAGCCCCGGGGTCACAATTTCAGCAAAAATCTGAATTTCGGCAGTTCATTCAAAAATGGTGCCAAAAGCTTGAAAATGCTCCCCTGAAAGCTTTGGCGAGGAAACAGAAGGCTTTTTATCACAGGACAAGAAATCAGCCCTCAAAAACTTAACCGGCAGAAAATATTTTTTTGAAAAAATCCCTAAACCCCGGGGTCACAATATCAGAAAAAATCTGACTTTTGGCAGTTCACTCAAAAATGGTGCCAACCGGTTGCAAATGCTCCCCTGAAAGCTTTGGCGATGGAAAAAGAAGGCTTTTTATTACAGGACAAGAAATCAGCCCTCAAAAAATTAACCGGCAGAAAATATTTTTTTGAAAAAATCCCTAAGCCCCGGGGTCACAATTTCAGCAAAAATCTGACTTTTGGCAGTTCAATCAAAAATGGTGCAAAAAGCTTGCAAATGCTCCCCTGAAAGCTTTGGCGATGGAAACAGAAGGCTTTTTATCACAGGACAAGAAATCAGCCCTCAAAAACTTATCCGGCAGAAAATATTTTTTTGAAAAAATCCCTAAGCCCCGGGGTCACAATTTCAGCAAAAATCTGACTTTTGGCAATTCACTCAAAAATGGTGCCAAAAGCTTGAAAATGTTCCCCTGAAAGGTTTGGCACTCGAAACAGAAGGATTTTTATCACAGGACAAGAAATCAGCCCTCAAAAACTTATCCGGCAGAAAATATTTTTTTGAAAAAATCCCTAAGCCCCGGGGTCACAATTTCAGCAAAAATCTGACTTTTGGCAATTCAATCAAAAATGGTGCCAAAAGCTTGAAAATGTTCCCCTGAAAGGTTTGGCACTCGAAACAGAAGGATTTTTATCACAGGACAAGAAATCAGCCCTCAAAAACTTATCCGGCAGAAAATATTTTTTTGAAAAAATCCCTAAGCCCCGGGGTCACAATTTCAGCAAAAATCTTACTTCTGGCAATTCACTCAAAAATGGTGCAAAAAGCTTGCAAATGCTCCCCTGAAAGCTTTGGCGATGGAAACAGACGGCTTTTTATCACAGGACAAGAAATCAGCCCTCAAAAACTTAACCGGCAGAAAATATTTTTTTGAAAAGATCCCTAAGCCCCGGGGTCACAATTTCAGCAAAAATCTGACTTTCGGCAGTTCATTCAAAAATGGTGGAAAAAGCTTGAAAATGCTCCCCTGAAAGCTTTGGCGAGGAAACAGAAGGCTTTTTATCACAGGACAAGAAATCAGCCCTCAAAAACTTAACCGGCAGAAAATATTTTTTTGAAAAAATCCCTAAGCCCCGGGGTCACAATTTCAGCAAAAATCTGACTTTTGGCAATTCACTCAAAAATGGTGCCAAAAGCTTGATAATGTTCCCCTGAAAGGTTTGGCACTCGAAACAGAAGGCCTTTTATCACAGGACAAGAAATCAGCCCTCAAAAACTTAACCGGCAGAAAATATTTTTCTGAAAAAATCCCTAAGCAAAAATCTGACTTTCGGCAGTTCATTCAAAAATGGTGCCAAAAGCTTGAAAATGTTCCCCTGAAAGGTTTGGCACTCGAAACAGAAGGATTTTTATCACAGGACAAGAAATCAGCCCTCAAAAACTTATCCGGCAGAAAATATTTTTTTGATAAAATCCCTAAGCCCCGGGGTCACAATTTCAGCAAAAATCTTACTTCTGGCAATTCACTCAAAAATGGTGCAAAAAGCTTGCAAATGTTCCCCTGAAAGCTTTGGCGATGGAAACAGACGGCTTGTTATCACAGGACAAGAAATCAGCCCTCAAAAACTTATACGGCAGAAAATATTTTTTTGAAAAAATCCCTAAGCCCCGGGGTCACAATTTCAGCAAAAATCTGACTTTCGGCAGTTCAATCAAAAATGGTGCAAAAAGCTTGCAAATGCTCCCCTGAAAGCTTTGGCGATGGAAACAGAAGGCTTTTTATCACAGGACAAGAAATCAGCCCTCAAAAACTTATCCGGCAGAAAATATTTTTTTGAAAAAATCCCTAAGCCCCGGGGTCACAATTTCAGCAAAAATCTGACTTTTGGCAATTCACTCAAAAATGGTGCCAAAAGCTTGAAAATGTTCCCCTGAAAGGTTTGGCACTCGAAACAGAAGGATTTTTATCACAGGACAAGAAATCAGCCCTCAAAAACTTAACCGGCAGAAAATATTTTTTTGAAAAAATCCCTAAGCAAAAATCTGACTTTCGGCAGTTCATTCAAAAATGGTGCCAAAAGCTTGAAAATGCTCCCCTGAAAGCTTTGACGAGGAAACAGAAGGCTTTTTATCACAGGACAAGAAATCAGCCCTCAAAAACTTAACCGGCAGAAAATATTTTTTTGAAAAAATCCCTAAGCCCCGGGGTCACAATTTCAGCAAAAATCTGACTTTTGGCAATTCACTCAAAAATGGTGCCAAAAGCTTGAAAATGTTCCCCTGAAAGGTTTGGCACTCGAAACAGAAGGATTTTTATCACAGGACAAGAAATCAGCCCTCAAAAACTTAACCGGCAGAAAATATTTTTTTGAAAAAATCCCTAAGCAAAAATCTGACTTTCGGCAGTTCATTCAAAAATGGTGCCAAAAGCTTGAAAATGCTCCCCTGAAAGCTTTGGCGAGGAAACAGAAGGCTTTTTATCACAGGACAAGAAATCAGCCCTCAAAAACTTAACCGGCAGAAAATATTTTTTTGAAAAAATCCCTAAGCCCCGGGGTCACAATTTCAGCAAAAATCTTACTTCTGGCAATTCACTCAAAAATGGTGCAAAAAGCTTGCAAATGCTCCCCTGAAAGCTTTGGCGATGGAAACAGACGGCTTTTTATCACAGGACAAGAAATCAGCCCTCAAAAACTTAACCGGCAGAAAATATTTTTTTGAAAAAATCCCTAAGCAAAAATCTGACTTTCGGCAGTTCATTCAAAAATGGTGCCAAAAGCTTGAAAATGCTCCCCTGAAAGCTTTGACGATGGAAACAGAAGGCTTTTTATCACAGGACAAGAAATCAGCCCTCAAAAACTTATCCGGCAGAAAATATTTTTTTGATAAAATCCCTAAGCCCCGGGGTCACAATTTCAGCAAAAATCTGACTTTCGGCAATTCACTCAAAAATGGTGCCAAAAGCTTGAAAATGTTCCCCTGAAAGGTTTGGCACTCGAAACAGAAGGATTTTTATCACAGGACAAGAAATCAGCCCTCAAAAACTTATCCGGCAGAAAATATTTTTTTGATAAAATCCCTAAGCCCCGGGGTCACAATTTCAGCAAAAATCTTACTTCTGGCAATTCACTCAAAAATGGTGCAAAAAGCTTGCAAATGTTCCCCTGAAAGCTTTGGCGATGGAAACAGACGGCTTGTTATCACAGGACAAGAAATCAGCCCTCAAAAACTTATACGGCAGAAAATATTTTTTTGAAAAAATCCCTAAGCCCCGGGGTCACAATTTCAGCAAAAATCTGACTTTCGGCAGTTCAATCAAAAATGGTGCAAAAAGCTTGCAAATGCTCCCCTGAAAGCTTTGGCGATGGAAACAGAAGGCTTTTTATCACAGGACAAGAAATCAGCCCTCAAAAACTTATCCGGCAGAAAATATTTTTTTGAAAAAATCCCTAAGCCCCGGGGTCACAATTTCAGCAAAAATCTGACTTTTGGCAATTCACTCAAAAATGGTGCCAAAAGCTTGAAAATGTTCCCCTGAAAGGTTTGGCACTCGAAACAGAAGGATTTTTATCACAGGACAAGAAATCAGCCCTCAAAAACTTAACCGGCAGAAAATATTTTTTTGAAAAAATCCCTAAGCAAAAATCTGACTTTCGGCAGTTCATTCAAAAATGGTGCCAAAAGCTTGAAAATGCTCCCCTGAAAGCTTTGACGAGGAAACAGAAGGCTTTTTATCACAGGACAAGAAATCAGCCCTCAAAAACTTAACCGGCAGAAAATATTTTTTTGAAAAAATCCCTAAGCCCCGGGGTCACAATTTCAGCAAAAATCTGACTTTTGGCAATTCACTCAAAAATGGTGCCAAAAGCTTGAAAATGCTCCCCTGAAAGGTTTGGCACTCGAAACAGAAGGATTTTTATCACAGGACAAGAAATCAGCCCTCAAAAACTTAACCGGCAGAAAATATTTTTTTGAAAAAATCCCTAAGCAAAAATCTGACTTTCGGCAGTTCATTCAAAAATGGTGCCAAAAGCTTGAAAATGCTCCCCTGAAAGCTTTGGCGAGGAAACAGAAGGCTTTTTATCACAGGACAAGAAATCAGCCCTCAAAAACTTAACCGGCAGAAAATATTTTTTTGAAAAAATCCCTAAGCCCCGGGGTCACAATTTCAGCAAAAATCTTACTTCTGGCAATTCACTCAAAAATGGTGCAAAAAGCTTGCAAATGCTCCCCTGAAAGCTTTGGCGATGGAAACAGACGGCTTTTTATCACAGGACAAGAAATCAGCCCTCAAAAACTTAACCGGCAGAAAATATTTTTTTGAAAAAATCCCTAAGCCCCGGGGTCACAATTTCAGCAAAAATCTGACTTTTGGCAATTCACTCAAAAATGGTGCCAAAAGCTTGAAAATGTTCCCCTGAAAGGTTTGGCACTCGAAACAGAAGGATTTTTATCACAGGACAAGAAATCAGCCCTCAAAAACTTAACCGGCAGAAAATATTTTTTTGAAAAAATCCCTAAGCAAAAATCTGACTTTCGGCAGTTCATTCAAAAATGGTGCCAAAAGCTTGAAAATGCTCCCCTGAAAGCTTTGGCGAGGAAACAGAAGGCTTTTTATCACAGGACAAGAAATCAGCCCTCAAAAACTTAACCGGCAGAAAATATTTTTTTGAAAAAATCCCTAAGCCCCGGGGTCACAATTTCAGCAAAAATCTTACTTCTGGCAATTCACTCAAAAATGGTGCAAAAAGCTTGCAAATGCTCCCCTGAAAGCTTTGGCGATGGAAACAGACGGCTTTTTATCACAGGACAAGAAATCAGCCCTCAAAAACTTAACCGGCAGAAAATATTTTTTTGAAAAAATCCCTAAGCAAAAATCTGACTTTCGGCAGTTCATTCAAAAATGGTGCCAAAAGCTTGAAAATGCTCCCCTGAAAGCTTTGACGATGGAAACAGAAGGCTTTTTATCACAGGACAAGAAATCAGCCCTCAAAAACTTATCCGGCAGAAAATATTTTTTTGATAAAATCCCTAAGCCCCGGGGTCACAATTTCAGCAAAAATCTGACTTTCGGCAATTCACTCAAAAATGGTGCCAAAAGCTTGAAAATGTTCCCCTGAAAGGTTTGGCACTCGAAACAGAAGGATTTTTATCACAGGACAAGAAATCAGCCCTCAAAAACTTATCCGGCAGAAAATATTTTTTTGATAAAATCCCTAAGCCCCGGGGTCACAATTTCAGCAAAAATCTTACTTCTGGCAATTCACTCAAAAATGGTGCAAAAAGCTTGCAAATGTTCCCCTGAAAGCTTTGGCGATGGAAACAGACGGCTTGTTATCACAGGACAAGAAATCAGCCCTCAAAAACTTATACGGCAGAAAATATTTTTTTGAAAAAATCCCTAAGCCCCGGGGTCACAATTTCAGCAAAAATCTGACTTTCGGCAGTTCAATCAAAAATGGTGCAAAAAGCTTGCAAATGCTCCCCTGAAAGCTTTGGCGATGGAAACAGAAGGCTTTTTATCACAGGACAAGAAATCAGCCCTCAAAAACTTATCCGGCAGAAAATATTTTTTTGAAAAAATCCCTAAGCCCCGGGGTCACAATTTCAGCAAAAATCTGACTTTTGGCAATTCACTCAAAAATGGTGCCAAAAGCTTGAAAATGTTCCCCTGAAAGGTTTGGCACTCGAAACAGAAGGATTTTTATCACAGGACAAGAAATCAGCCCTCAAAAACTTAACCGGCAGAAAATATTTTTTTGAAAAAATCCCTAAGCAAAAATCTGACTTTCGGCAGTTCATTCAAAAATGGTGCCAAAAGCTTGAAAATGCTCCCCTGAAAGCTTTGACGAGGAAACAGAAGGCTTTTTATCACAGGACAAGAAATCAGCCCTCAAAAACTTAACCGGCAGAAAATATTTTTTTGAAAAAATCCCTAAGCCCCGGGGTCACAATTTCAGCAAAAATCTGACTTTTGGCAATTCACTCAAAAATGGTGCCAAAAGCTTGAAAATGCTCCCCTGAAAGGTTTGGCACTCGAAACAGAAGGATTTTTATCACAGGACAAGAAATCAGCCCTCAAAAACTTAACCGGCAGAAAATATTTTTTTGAAAAAATCCCTAAGCAAAAATCTGACTTTCGGCAGTTCATTCAAAAATGGTGCCAAAAGCTTGAAAATGCTCCCCTGAAAGCTTTGGCGAGGAAACAGAAGGCTTTTTATCACAGGACAAGAAATCAGCCCTCAAAAACTTAACCGGCAGAAAATATTTTTTTGAAAAAATCCCTAAGCCCCGGGGTCACAATTTCAGCAAAAATCTTACTTCTGGCAATTCACTCAAAAATGGTGCAAAAAGCTTGCAAATGCTCCCCTGAAAGCTTTGGCGATGGAAACAGACGGCTTTTTATCACAGGACAAGAAATCAGCCCTCAAAAACTTAACCGGCAGAAAATATTTTTTTGAAAAAATCCCTAAGCAAAAATCTGACTTTCGGCAGTTCATTCAAAAATGGTGCCAAAAGCTTGAAAATGCTCCCCTGAAAGCTTTGACGATGGAAACAGAAGGCTTTTTATCACAGGACAAGAAATCAGCCCTCAAAAACTTATCCGGCAGAAAATATTTTTTTGATAAAATCCCTAAGCCCCGGGGTCACAATTTCAGCAAAAATCTGACTTTCGGCAATTCACTCAAAAATGGTGCCAAAAGCTTGAAAATGTTCCCCTGAAAGGTTTGGCACTCGAAACAGAAGGATTTTTATCACAGGACAAGAAATCAGCCATCAAAAACTTATCCGGCAGAAAATATTTTTTTGAAAATATCCCTAAGCCCCGGGGTCACAATTTCAGCAAAAATCTGACTTTTGGCAGTTCAATCAAAAATGGTGCAAAAAGCTTGCAAATGCTCCCCTGAAAGCTTTGGCGATGGAAACAGAAGGCTTTTTATCACAGGACAAGAAATCAGCCCTCAAAAACTTATCCGGCAGAAAATATTTTTTTGAAAAAATCCCTAAGCCCCGGGGTCACAATTTCAGCAAAAATCTGACTTTTGGCAGTTCACTCAAAAATGTTGCCAACCGGTTGCAAATGCTCCCCTTAAAGCTTTGGCGATGGAAAAAGAAGGCTTTTTATCACAGGACAAGAAATCAGCCCTCAAAAACTTAACCGGCAGAAAATATTTTTTTGAAAATATCCCTAAGCCCCGGGGTCAAAATTTCAGCAAAAATCTGACTTTTGGCAGTTCAATCAAAAATGGTGCAAAAAGCTTGCAAATGCTCCCCTGAAAGCTTTGGCGATGGAAACAGAAGGCTTTTTATCACAGGACAAGAAATCAGCCCTCAAAAACTTATCCGGCAGAAAATATTTTTTTGAAAAAATCCCTAAGCCCCGGGGTCACAATTTCAGCAAAAATCTGACTTTTGGCAATTCACTCAAAAATGGTGCCAACCGGTTGCAAATGCTCCCCTGACAGATTTGGCACTCGAAAAAGAAGACTTTTTATCACAGGACAAGAAATCAGCCCTCAAAAACTTAACCGGCAGAAAATATTTTTTTGAAAAAATCCCTAAGCCCCGGGGTCACAATTTCAGCAAAAATCTGACTTTTGGCAGTTCACTCAAAAATGGTGCCAAAAGCTTGAAAATGCTCCCCTGAAAGCTTTGGCGATGGAAACAGAAGGCTTTTTATCACAGGACAAGAAATCAGCCCTCAAAAACTTAACCGGCAGAAAATATTTTTTTGAAAAAATCCCTAAGCCCCGGGGTCACAATTTCAGCAAAAATCTGACTTTTGGCAATTCACTCAAAAATGGTGCCAAAATCTTGAAAATGCTCCCCTGAAAGGTTTGGCACTCAAAACAGAAGAATTTTTATCACAGGACAAGAAATCAGCCCTCAAAAATTTATGCGGCAGAGAATATTTTTTTGAAAAAATCCCTAAGCCCCGGGGTCACAATTTCAGCAAAAATCTGACTTTTGGCAGTTCACTCAAAAATGGTGCCAACCGGTTGCAAATGCTCCCCTGAAAGCTTTGGTGATGGAAACAGAAGGCTTTTTATCACAGGACAAGAAATCAGCCCTCAAAAACTTATCCGGCAGAAAATATTTTTTTGAAAAAATCCCTAAGCCCCGGGGTCACGATTTCAGCAAAAATCTGACTTTTGGCAATTCACCCAAAAATGGTGCCAAAAGCTTGAAAATGCTCCCCTGAAAGGTTTGGCACTCGAAAAAGAAGAATTTTTATCACAGGACAAGAAATCAGCCCTCAAAAACTTATCCGGCAGAAAATATTTTTTTGAAAAAATCCCTAAGCCCCGGGGTCACAATTTCAGCAAAAATCTGACTTTTGGCAGTTCAATCAAAAATGGTGCCAAAAGCTTGAAAATGCTCCCCTGAAAGCTTTGGCAATGGAAACAGACGGCTTTTTATCACAGGACAAGAAATCAGCCCTCAAAAACTTAACCGGCAGAAAATATTTTTTTGAAAAAATCCCTAAGCCCCGGGGTCACAATTTCAGCAAAAATCTGACTTTTGGCAGTTCACTCAAAAATGGTGCCAACCAGTTGAAAATGCTCCCCTGAAAGCTTTGGCGATGGAAACAGAAGGATTTTTATCACAGGACAAGAAATCAGCCCTCAAAAACTTAACCGGCAGAAAATATTTTTTTGAAAAAATCCCTAAGCCCCGGGGTCACAATTTCAGCAAAAATCTGACTTTTGGCAATTCACTCAAAAATGGTGCCAAAAGCTTGAAAATGTTCCCCTGAAAGGTTTGGCACTCGAAACAGAAGGATTTTTATCACAGGACAAGAAATCAGCCCTCAAAAACTTATCCGGCAGAAAATATTTTTTTGAAAAAATCCCTAAGCCCCGGGGTCACAATTTCAGCAAAAATCTGACGTTTGGCTGTTCACTCAAAAATGGTGCCAACCGGTTGCAAATGCTCCCCTGACAGGTTTGGCGATGGAAACAGAAGGCTTTTTATCACAGGACAAGAAATCAGCCCTCAAAAACTTAACCGGCAGAAAATATTTTTTTGAAAAAATCCCTAAGCCCCGGGGTCACAATTTCAGCAAAAAATCTTACTTCTGGCAATTCACTCAAAAATGGTGCAAAAAGCTTGCAAATGCTCCCCTGAAAGCTTTGGCGATGGAAACAGACGGCTTTTTATCACAGGACAAGAAATCAGCCCTCAAAAACTTATCCGGCAGAAAATATTTTTTTGAAAAAATCCCTAAGCCCCGGGGTCACAATTTCAGCAAAAATCTGACTTTTGGCAATTCACTCAAAAATGGTGCCAAAAGCTTGAAAATGTTCCCCTGAAAGGTTTGGCACTCGAAACAGAAGGATTTTTATCACAGGACAAGAAATCAGCCCTCAAAAACTTAACCGGCAGAAAATATTTTTTTGAAAAAATCCCTAAGCAAAAATCTGACTTTCGGCAGTTCATTCAAAAATGGTGCCAAAAGCTTGAAAATGCTCCCCTGAAAGCTTTGGCGAGGAAACAGAAGGCTTTTTATCACAGGACAAGAAATCAGCCCTCAAAAACTTATCCGGCAGAAAATATTTTTTTGAAAAAATCCCTAAGCCCCGGGGTCACAATTTCAGCAAAAATCTGACTTTTGGCAATTCACTCAAAAATGGTGCGAAAAGCTTGAAAATGTTCCCCTGAAAGGTTTGGCACTCGAAACAGAAGGATTTTTATCACAGGACAAGAAATCAGCCCTCAAAAACTTAACCGGCAGAAAATATTTTTTTGAAAAAATCCCTAAGCAAAAATCTGACTTTCGGCAGTTCATTCAAAAATGGTGCCAAAAGCTTGAAAATGCTCCCCTGAAAGCTTTGGTCAGGAAACAGAAGGCTTTTTATCACAGGACAAGAAATCAGCCCTCAAAAACTTAACCGGCAGAAAATATTTTTTTGAAAAAATCCCTAAGCCCCGGGGTCACAATTTCAGCAAAAATCTTACTTCTGGCAATTCACTCAAAAATGGTGCAAAAAGCTTGCAAATGCTCCCCTGAAAGCTTTGGCGATGGAAACAGACGACTTTTTATCACAGGACAAGAAATCAGCCCTCAAAAACTTAACCGGCAGAAAATATTTTTTTGAAAAAATCCCTAAGCAAAAATCTGACTTTCGGCAGTTCATTCAAAAATGGTGCCAAAAGCTTGAAAATGCTCCCCTGAAAGCTTTGGCGATGGAAACAGAAGGCTTTTTATCACAGGACAAGAAATCAGCCTTCAAAAACTTATCCGGCAGAAAATATTTTTTTGATAAAATCCCTAAGCCCCGGGGTCACAATTTCAGCAAAAATCTGACTTTTGGCAATTCACTCAAAAATGGTGCCAAAAGCTTGATAATGTTCCCCTGAAAGGTTTGGCACTCGAAACAGAAGGCCTTTTATCACAGGACAAGAAATCAGCCCTCAAAAACTTATCTGGCAGAAAATATTTTTTTGAAAAAATCCCTAAGCCCCGGGGTCACAATTTCAGCAAAAATCTGACTTTTGGCAGTTCAATCAAAAATGGTGCCAACCGGTTGCAAATGCTCCCCTGAAAGCTTTGGCGATGGAAAAAGAAGGCTTTTTATCACAGGACAAGAAATCAGCCCTCAAAAACTTAACCGGCAGAAAATATTTTTTTGAAAAAATCCCTAAGCCACGGGGTCAAAATTTCAGCAAAAATCTGACTTTTGGCAGTTCAATCAAAAATGGTGCAAAAAGCTTGCAAATGCTCCCCTGAAAGCTTTGGCGATGGAAACAGAAGGCTTTTTATCACAGGACAAGAAATCAGCCCTCAAAAACTTATCCGGCAGAAAATATTTTTTTGAAAAAATCCCTAAGCCCCGGGGTCACAATTTCAGCAAAAATCTGACTTTTGGCAATTCACTCAAAAATGGTGCCAAAAGCTTGAAAATGTTCCCCTGAAAGGTTTGGCACTCGAAACAGAAGGATTTTTATCACAGGACAAGAAATCAGCCCTCAAAAACTTAACCGGCAGAAAATATTTTTTTGAAAAAATCCCTAAGCAAAAATCTCACTTTCGGCAGTTCATTCAAAAATGGTGCCAAAAGCTTGAAAATGCTCCCCTGAAAGCTTTGGCGAGGAAACAGAAGGCTTTTTATCACAGGAGAAGAAATCAGCCCTCAAAAACTTAACCGGCAGAAAATTTTTTTTTGAAAAAATCCCTAAGCCCCGGGGTCACAATTTCAGCAAAAATCTTACTTCTGGCAATTCACTCAAAAATGGTGCAAAAAGCTTGCAAATGCTCCCCTGAAAGCTTTGGCGATGGAAACAGACGGCTTTTTATCACAGGACAAGAAATCAGCCCTCAAAAACTTAACCGGCAGAAAATATTTTTTTGAAAAAATCCCTAAGCAAAAATCTGACTTTCGGCAGTTCATTCAAAAATGGTGCCAAAAGCTTGAAAATGCTCCCCTGAAAGCTTTGGCGATGGAAACAGAAGGCTTTTTATCACAGGACAAGAAATCAGCCCTCAAAAACTTATCCGGCAGAAAATATTTTTTTGATAAAATCCCTAAGCCCCGGGGTCACAATTTCAGCAAAAATCTGACTTTCGGCAATTCACTCAAAAATGGTGCCAAAAGCTTGAAAATGTTCCCCTGAAAGGTTTGGCACTCGAAACAGAAGGATTTTTATCACAGGACAAGAAATCAGCCCTCAAAAACTTATCCGGCAGAAAATATTTTTTTGAAAAAATCCCTAAGCCCCGGGGTCACAATTTCAGCAAAAATCTGACTTTTGGCAATTCACTCAAAAATGGTGCCAAAAGCTTTATAATGTTCCCCTGAAAGGTTTGGCACTCGAAACAGACGGATTTTTATCACAGGACAAGAAATCAGCCCTCAAAAACTTATCCGGCAGAAAATATTTTTTTGAAAAAATCCCTAAGCCCCGGGGTCAAAATTTCAGCAAAAATCTGACTATTGGCAGTTCAATCAAAAATGGTGCAAAAAGCTTGCAAATGCTCCCCTGAAAGCTTTGGCGATGGAAACAGAAGGCTTTTTATCACAGGACAAGAAATCAGCCCTCAAAAACTTATCCGGCACAAAATATTTTTTTGAAAAAATCCCTAAGCCCCGGGGTCACAATTTCAGCAAAAATCTGACTTTCGGCAATTCACTCAAAAATGGTGCCAAAAGCTTGAAAATGCTCCCCTGACAGATTTGGCACTCGAAAAAGAAGACTTTTTATCACAGGACAAGAAATCAGCCCTCAAAAACTTATCCGGCAGAAAATATTTTTTTGAAAAAATCCCTAAGCCCCGGGGTCACAATTTCAGCAAAAATCTGACTTTTGGCAATTCACTCAAAAATGGTGCAAAAAGCTTGCAAATGCTCCCCTGAAGGCTTTGGCGATGGAAACAGAAGGCTTTTTATCACAGGACAAGAAATCAGCCCTCAAAAACTTATCCAGCAGAAAATATTTTTTTGAAAAAATCCCTAAGCCCCGGGGTCACAATTTCAGCAAAAATCTTACTTCTGGCAATTCACTCAAAAATGGTGCAAAAAGCTTGCAAATGCTCCCCTGAAAGCTTTGGCGATGGAAACAGACGGCTTTTTATCACAGGACAAGAAATCAGCCCTCAAAAACTTAACCGGCAGAAAATATTTTTTTGAAAAAATCCCTAAGCAAAAATCTGACTTTCGGCAGTTCATTCAAAAATGGTGCCAAAAGCTTGAAAATGCTCCCCTGAAAGGTTTGGCGATGGAAACAGAAGGCTTTTTATCACAGGACAAGAAATCAGCCCTCAAAAACTTATCCGGCAGAAAATATTTTTTTGATAAAATCCCTAAGCCCCGGGGTCACAATTTCAGCAAAAATCTGACTTTCGGCAATTCACTCAAAAATGGTGCCAAAAGCTTGAAAATGTTCCCCTGAAAGGTTTGGCACTCGAAACAGAAGGATTTTTATCACAGGACAAGAAATCAGCCCTCAAAAACTTATCCGGCAGAAAATATTTTTTTGAAAAAATCCCTAAGCCCCGGGGTCACAATTTCAGCAAAAATCTGACTTTTGGCAATTCACTCAAAAATGGTGCCAAAAGCTTTATAATGTTCCCCTGAAAGGTTTGGCACTCGAAACAGAAAGATTTTTATCACAGGACAAGAAATCAGCCCTCAAAAACTTATCCGGCAGAAAATATTTTTTTGAAAAAATCCCTAAGCCCCGGGGTCACAATTTCAGCAAAAATCTGACTTTTGGCAGTTCACTCAAAAATGGTGCCAACCGGTTGCAAATGCTCCCCTGAAAGCTTTGGCGATGGAAAAAGAAGGCTTTTTATCACAGGACAAGAAATCAGCCCTCAAAAACTTAACCGGCAGAAAATATTTTTTTGAAAATATCCCTAAGCCCCGGGGTCAAAATTTCAGCAAAAATCTGACTTTTGGCAGTTCAATCAAAAATGGTGCAAAAAGCTTGCAAATGCTCCCCTGAAAGCTTTGGCGATGGAAACAGAAGGCTTTTTATCACAGGACAAGAAATCAGCCCTCAAAAACTTATCCGGCAGAAAATATTTTTTTGAAAAAATCCCTAAGCCCCGGGGTCACAATTTCAGCAAAAATCTGACTTTCGGCAATTCACTCAAAAATGGTGCCAAAAGCTTGAAAATGCTCCCCTGACAGATTTGGCACTCGAAAAAGAAGACTTTTTATCACAAGACAAGAAATCAGCCCTCAAAAACTTATCCGGCAGAAAATATTTTTTTGAAAAAATCCCTAAGCCCCGGGGTCACAATTTCAGCAAAAATCTGACTTTTGGCAATTCACTCAAAAATGGTGCAAAAAGCTTGCAAATGCTCCCCTGAAGGCTTTGGCGATGGAAACAGAAGGCTTTTTATCACAGGACAAGAAATCAGCCCTCAAAAACTTATCCAGCAGAAAATATTTTTTTGAAAAAATCCCTAAGCCCCGGGGTCACAATTTCAGCAAAAATCTGACTTTTGGCAGTTCACTCAAAAATGGTGCCAAAAGCTTGAAAATGTCCCCCTGAAAGGTTTGGCACTCGAAAAAGAAGGCTTTTTATCACAGGACAAGAAATCAGCCCTCAAAAACATAACCGGCAGAAAATATTTTTTTGAAAAAATCCCTAAGCCCCGGGGTCACAATTTCAGCAAAAATCTTACTTTTGGCAGTTCACTCAAAAATGGTGCCAACCAGTTGAAAATGCTCCCCTGAAAGCTTTGGCGATGGAAACAGAAGGATTTTTATCACAGGACAAGAAATCAGCCCTCAAAAACTTATCCGGCAGAAAATATTTTTTTGAAAAAATCCCTAAGCCCCGGGGTCACAATTTCAGCAAAAATCTGACTTTTGGCAATTCACCCAAAAATGGTGCCAAAAGCGTGCAAATGCTCCCCTGAAAGCTTTGGCAATGGAAACAGACGGCTTTTTAATCACAGGACAAGAAATCAGCCCTCAAAAACTTATCCGGCAGAAAATATTTTTTTGAAAAAATCCCTAAGCCCCGGGGTCACAATTTCAGCAAAAATCTGACTTTTGGCAGTTCAATCAAAAATGGTGCCAAAAGCTTGAAAATGCTCCCCTGAAAGCTTTGGCGATGGAAACAGACGGCTTTTTATCACAGGACAAGAAATCAGCCCTCAAAAACTTAACCGGCAGAAAATATTTTTTTGAAAAAATCCCTAAGCCCGGGGTCACAATTTCAGCAAAAATCTGACTTTTGGCAGTTCACTCAAAAATGGTGCCAACCAGTTGAAAATGCTCCCCTGAAAGCTTTGGCGATGGAAACAGAAGGATTATTATCACAGGACAAGAAATCAGCCCTCAAAAACTTAACCGGCAGAAAATATTTTTTTGAAAAAATCCCTAAGCCCCGGGGTCACAATTTCAGCAAAAATCTGACTTTTGGCAATTCACTCAAAAATGGTGCCAAAAGCTTGAAAATGTTCCCCTGAAAGGTTTGGCACTCGAAACAGAAGGATTTTTATCACAGGACAAGAAATCAGCCCTCAAAAACTTATCCGGCAGAAAATATTTTTTTGAAAAAATCCCTAAGCCCCGGGGTCACAATTTCAGCAAAAATCTGACTTTTGGCAGTTCACTCAAAAATGGTGCCAACCGGTTGCAAATGATCCCCTGAAAGCTTTGGCGATGGAAAAAGAAGGCTTTTTATCACAGGACAAGAAATCAGCCCTCAAAAACTTAACCGGCAGAAAATATTTTTTTGAAAATATCCCTAAGCCCCGGGGTCAAAATTTCAGCAAAAATCTGACTTTTGGCAGTTCAATCAAAAATGGTGCAAAAAGCTTGCAAATGCTCCCCTGAAAGCTTTGGCGATGGAAACAGAAGGCTTTTTATCACAGGACAAGAAATCAGCCCTCAAAAACTTATCCGGCACAAAATATTTTTTTGAAAAAATCCCTAAGCCCCGGGGTCACAATTTCAGCAAAAATCTGACTTTCGGCAAATCACTCAAAAATGGTGCCAAAAGCTTGAAAATGCTCCCCTGACAGATTTGGCACTCGAAAAAGAAGACTTTTTATCACAGGACAAGAAATCAGCCCTCAAAAACTTATCCGGCAGAAAATATGTTTTTGAAAAAATCACTAAGCCCCGGGGTCACAATTTCAGCAAAAATCTGACTTTTGGCAATTCACTCAAAAATGGTGCAAAAAGCTTGCAAATGCTCCCCTGAAGGCTTTGGCGATGGAAACAGAAGGCTTTTTATCACAGGACAAGAAATCAGCCCTCAAAAACTTATCCAGCAGAAAATATTTTTTTGAAAAAATCCCTAAGCCCCGGGGTCACAATTTCAGCAAAAATCTTACTTCTGGCAATTCACTCAAAAATGGTGCAAAAAGCTTGCAAATGCTCCCCTGAAAGCTTTGGCGATGGAAACAGACGGCTTTTTATCACAGGACAAGAAATCAGCCCTCAAAAACTTAACCGGCAGAAAATATTTTTTTGAAAAAATCCCTAAGCAAAAATCTGACTTTCGGCAGTTCATTCAAAAATGGTGCCAAAAGCTTGAAAATGCTCCCCTGAAAGCTTTGGCGATGGAAACAGAAGGCTTTTTATCACAGGACAAGAAATCAGCCCTCAAAAACTTATCCGGCAGAAAATATTTTTTTGATAAAATCCCTAAGCCCCGGGGTCACAATTTCAGCAAAAATCTGACTTTCGGCAATTCACTCAAAAATGGTGCCAAAAGCTTGAAAATGTTCCCCTGAAAGGTTTGGCACTCGAAACAGAAGGATTTTTATCACAGGACAAGAAATCAGCCCTCAAAAACTTATCAGGCAGAAAATATTTTTTTGAAAAAATCCCTAAGCCCCGGGGTCACAATTTCAGCAAAAATCTGACTTTTGGCAATTCACTCAAAAATGGTGCCAAAAGCTTTATAATGTTCCCCTGAAAGGTTTGGCACTCGAAACAGAAAGATTTTTATCACAGGACAAGAAATCAGCCCTCAAAAACTTATCCGGCAGAAAATATTTTTTTGAAAAAATCCCTAAGCCCCGGGGTCACAATTTCAGCAAAAATCTGACTTTTGGCAGTTCACTCAAAAATGGTGCCAACCGGTTGCAAATGCTCCCCTGAAAGCTTTGGCGATGGAAAAAGAAGGCTTTTTATCACAGGACAAGAAATCAGCCCTCAAAAACTTAACCGGCAGAAAATATTTTTTTGAAAATATCCCTAAGCCCCGGGGTCAAAATTTCAGCAAAAATCTGACTTTTGGCAGTTCAATCAAAAATGGTGCAAAAAGCTTGCAAATGCTCCCCTGAAAGCTTTGGCGATGGAAACAGAAGGCTTTTTATCACAGGACAAGAAATCAGCCCTCAAAAACTTATCCGGCAGAAAATATTTTTTTGAAAAAATCCCTAAGCCCCGGGGTCACAATTTCAGCAAAAATCTGACTTTCGGCAATTCACTCAAAAATGGTGCCAAAAGCTTGAAAATGCTCCCCTGACAGATTTGGCACTCGAAAAAGAAGACTTTTTATCACAGGACAAGAAATCAGCCCTCAAAAACTTATCCGGCAGAAAATATTTTTTTGAAAAAATCCCTAAGCCCCGGGGTCACAATTTCAGCAAAAATCTGACTTTTGGCAATTCACTCAAAAATGGTGCAAAAAGCTTGCAAATGCTCCCCTGAAGGCTTTGGCGATGGAAACAGAAGGCTTTTTATCACAGGACAAGAAATCAGCCCTCAAAAACTTATCCAGCAGAAAATATTTTTTTGAAAAAATCCCTAAGCCCCGGGGTCACAATTTCAGCAAAAATCTGACTTTTGGCAGTTCACTCAAAAATGGTGCCAAAAGCTTGAAAATGCTCCCCTGAAAGCTTTGGCGATGGAAACAGAAGGCTTTTTATCACAGGACAAGAAATCAGCCCTCAAAAACTTAACCGGCAGAAAATATTTTTTTGAAAAAATCCCTAAGCCCCGGGGTCACAATTTCAGCAAAAATCTGACTTTTGGCAATTCACTCAAAAATGGTGCCAAAAGCTTGAAAATGTCCCCCTGAAAGGTTTGGCACTCGAAAAAGAAGGCTTTTTATCACAGGACAAGAAATCAGCCCTCAAAAACTTAACCGGCAGAAAATATTTTTTTGAAAAAATCCCTAAGCCCCGGGGTCACAATTTCAGCAAAAATCTTACTTTTGGCAGTTCACTCAAAAATGGTGCCAACCAGTTGAAAATGCTCCCCTGAAAGCTTTGGCGATGGAAACAGAAGGATTTTTATCACAGGACAAGAAATCAGCCCTCAAAAACTTATCCGGCAGAAAATATTTTTTTGAAAAAATCCCTAAGCCCCGGGGTCACAATTTCAGCAAAAATCTGACTTTTGGCAATTCACCCAAAAATGGTGCCAAAAGCGTGCAAATGCTCCCCTGAAAGCTTTGGCGATGGAAACAGACGGCTTTTTAATCACAGGACAAGAAATCAGCCCTCAAAAACTTATCCGGCAGAAAATATTTTTTTGAAAAAATCCCTAAGCCCCGGGGTCACAATTTCAGCAAAAATCTGACTTTTGGCAGTTCAATCAAAAATGGTGCCAAAAGCTTGAAAATGCTCCCCTGAAAGCTTTGGCGATGGAAACAGACGGCTTTTTATCACAGGACAAGAAATCAGCCCTCAAAAACTTAACCGGCAGAAAATATTTTTTTGAAAAAATCCCTAAGCCCGGGGTCACAATTTCAGCAAAAATCTGACTTTTGGCAGTTCACTCAAAAATGGTGCCAACCAGTTGAAAATGCTCCCCTGAAAGCTTTGGCGATGGAAACAGAAGGATTTTTATCACAGGACAAGAAATCAGCCCTCAAAAACTTAACCGGCAGAAAATATTTTTTTGAAAAAATCCCTAAGCCCCGGGGTCACAATTTCAGCAAAAATCTGACTTTTGGCAATTCACTCAAAAATGGTGCCAAAAGCTTGAAAATGTTCCCCTGAAAGGTTTGGCACTCGAAACAGAAGGCTTTTTATCACAGGACAAGAAATCAGCCCTCAAAAACTTATCCGGCAGAAAATATTTTTTTGAAAAAATCCCTAAGCCCCGGGAACACAATTTCAGCAAAAATCTGACTTTTGGCAGTTCACTCAAAAATGGTGCCAACCGGTTGCAAATGCTCCCCTGAAAGCTTTGGCGATGGAAAAAGAAGGCTTTTTATCACAGGACAAGAAATCAGCCCTCAAAAACTTAACCGGCAGAAAATATTTTTTTGAAACTATCCCTAAGCCCCGGGGTCAAAATTTCAGCAAAAATCTGACTTTTGGCAGTTCAATCAAAAATGGTGCAAAAAGCTTGCAAATGCTCACCTGAAAGCTTTGGCGATGGAAACAGAAGGCTTTTTATCACAGGACAAGAAATCAGCCCTCAAAAACTTATCCGGCACAAAATATTTTTTTGAAAAAATCCCTAAGCCCCGGGGTCACAATTTCAGCAAAAATCTGACTTTTGGCAATTCACTCAAAAATGGTGCCAAAAGCTTGAAAATGCTCCCCTGACAGATTTGGCACTCGAAAAAGAAGACTTTTTATCACAGGACAAGAAATCAGCCCTCAAAAACTTATCCGGCAGAAAATATTTTTTTGAAAAAATCCCTAAGCCCCGGGGTCACAATTTCAGCAAAAATCTGACTTTTGGCAATTCACTCAAAAATGGTGCAAAAAGCTTGCAAATGCTCCCCTGAAGGCTTTGGCGATGGAAACAGAAGGCTTTTTATCACAGGACAAGAAATCAGCCCTCAAAAACTTATCCAGCAGAAAATATTTTTTTGAAAAAATCCCTAAGCCCCGGGGTCACAATTTCAGCAAAAATCTTACTTCTGGCAATTCACTCAAAAATGGTGCAAAAAGCTTGCAAATGCTCCCCTGAAAGCTTTGGCGATGGAAACAGACGGCTTTTTATCACAGGACAAGAAATCAGCCCTCAAAAACTTAACCGGCAGAAAATATTTTTTTGAAAAAATCCCTAAGCAAAAATCTGACTTTCGGCAGTTCATTCAAAAATGGTGCCAAAAGCTTGAAAATGCTCCCCTGAAAGCTTTGGCGATGGAAACAGAAGGCTTTTTATCACAGGACAAGAAATCAGCCCTCAAAAACTTATCCGGCAGAAAATATTTTTTTGATAAAATCCCTAAGCCCCGGGGTCACAATTTCAGCAAAAATCTGACTTTCGGCAATTCACTCAAAAATGGTGCCAAAAGCTTGAAAATGTTCCCCTGAAAGGTTTGGCACTCGAAACAGAAGGATTTTTATCACAGGACAAGAAATCAGCCCTCAAAAACTTATCCGGCAGAAAATATTTTTTTGAAAAAATCCCTAAGCCCCGGGGTCACAATTTCAGCAAAAATCTGACTTTTGGCAATTCACTCAAAAATGGTGCCAAAAGCTTTATAATGTTCCCCTGAAAGGTTTGGCACTCGAAACAGAAAGATTTTTATCACAGGACAAGAAATCAGCCCTCAAAAACTTATCCGGCAGAAAATATTTTTTTGAAAAAATCCCTAAGCCCCGGGGTCACAATTTCAGCAAAAATCTGACTTTTGGCAGTTCACTCAAAAATGGTGCCAACCGGTTGCAAATGCTCCCCTGAAAGCTTTGGCGATGGAAACAGACGGCTTTTTAATCACAGGACAAGAAATCAGCCCTCAAAAACTTATCCGGCAGAAAATATTTTTTTGAAAAAATCCCTAAGCCCCGGGGTCACAATTTCAGCAAAAATCTGACTTTTGGCAGTTCAATCAAAAATGGTGCCAAAAGCTTGAAAATGCTCCCCTGAAAGCTTTGGCGATGGAAACAGACGGCTTTTTATCACAGGACAAGAAATCAGCCCTCAAAAACTTAACCGGCAGAAAAAATTTTTTTGAAAAAATCCCTAAGCCCGGGGTCACAATTTCAGCAAAAATCTGACTTTTGGCAGTTCACTCAAAAATGGTGCCAAAAGCTTGAAAATGCT
The DNA here is from genome assembly GCF_965112155.1 of Podarcis liolepis. Classification (NCBI taxonomy): domain Eukaryota; kingdom Metazoa; phylum Chordata; class Lepidosauria; order Squamata; family Lacertidae; genus Podarcis; species Podarcis liolepis. Next base: position 2,306,160 of record NW_028148790.1, on the reverse strand, counting down.
CCCCTGAAAGCTTTGGCGATGGAAACAGAAGGCTTTTTATCACAGGACAAGAAATCAGCCCTCAAAAACTTAACCGGCAGAAAATATTTTTTTGAAAAAATCCCTAAGCCCCGGGGTCACAATTTCAGCAAAAATCTGACTTTTGGCAATTCACTCAAAAATGGTGCCAAAAGCTTGAAAATGTCCCCCTGAAAGGTTTGGCACTCGAAAAAGAAGGCTTTTTATCACAGGACAAGAAATCAGCCCTCAAAAACTTAACCGGCAGAAAATATTTTTTTGAAAAAATCCCTAAGCCCCGGGGTCACAATTTCAGCAAAAATCTTACTTTTGGCAGTTCACTCAAAAATGGTGCCAACCAGTTGAAAATGCTCCCCTGAAAGCTTTGGCGATGGAAACAGAAGGATTTTTATCACAGGACAAGAAATCAGCCCTCAAAAACTTATCCGGCAGAAAATATTTTTTTGAAAAAATCCCTAAGCCCCGGGGTCACAATTTCAGCAAAAATCTGACTTTCGGCAATTCACTCAAAAATGGTGCCAAAAGCTTGAAAATGCTCCCCTGACAGATTTGGCACTCGAAAAAGAAGACTTTTTATCACAGGACAAGAAATCAGCCCTCAAAAACTTATCCGGCAGAAAATATTTTTTTGAAAAAATCCCTAAGCCCCGGGGTCACAATTTCAGCAAAAATCTGACTTTTGGCAGTTCAATCAAAAATGGTGCCAAAAGCTTGAAAATGCTCCCCTGAAAGCTTTGGCGATGGAAACAGACGGCTTTTTATCACAGGACAAGAAATCAGCCCTCAAAAACTTAACCGGCAGAAAATATTTTTTTGAAAAAATCCCTAAGCCCGGGGTCACAATTTCAGCAAAAATCTGACTTTTGGCAGTTCAATCAAAAATGGTGCCAACCAGTTGAAAATGCTCCCCTGAAAGCTTTGGCGATGGAAACAGAAGGCTTTTTATCACAGGACAAGAAATCAGCCCTCAAAAACTTAACCGGCAGAAAATATTTTTTTGAAAAAATCCCTAAGCCCCGGGGTCACAATTTCAGCAAAAATCTGACTTTTGGCAATTCACTCAAAAATGGTGCCAAAAGCTTGAAAATGTTCCCCTGAAAGGTTTGGCACTCGAAACAGAAGGATTTTTATCACAGGACAAGAAATCAGCCCTCAAAAACTTATCCGGCAGAAAATATTTTTTTGAAAAAATCCCTAAGCCCCGGGGTCACAATTTCAGCAAAAATCTGACGTTTGGCTGTTCACTCAAAAATGGTGCCAACCGGTTGCAAATGCTCCCCTGACAGGTTTGGCGATGGAAACAGAAGGCTTTTTATCACAGGACAAGAAATCAGCCCTCAAAAACTTATCCGGCAGAAAATATTTTTTTGAAAAAATCCCTAAGCCCCGGGGTCACAATTTCAGCAAAAATCTGACTTTTGGCAATTCACCCAAAAATGGTGCCAAAAGCGTGCAAATGCTCCCCTGAAAGCTTTGGCGATGGAAACAGACGGCTTTTTAATCACAGGACAAGAAATCAGCCCTCAAAAACTTATCCGGCAGAAAATATTTTTTTGAAAAAATCCCTAAGCCCCGGGGTCACAATTTCAGCAAAAATCTGACTTTTGGCAGTTCAATCAAAAATGGTGCCAAAAGCTTGAAAATGCTCCCCTGAAAGCTTTGGCGATGGAAACAGACGGCTTTTTATCACAGGACAAGAAATCAGCCCTCAAAAACTTAACCGGCAGAAAATATTTTTTTGAAAAAATCCCTAAGCCCGGGGTCACAATTTCAGCAAAAATCTGACTTTTGGCAGTTCACTCAAAAATGGTGCCAACCAGTTGAAAATGCTCCCCTGAAAGCTTTGGCGATGGAAACAGAAGGATTTTTATCACAGGACAAGAAATCAGCCCTCAAAAACTTAACCGGCAGAAAATATTTTTTTGAAAAAATCCCTAAGCCCCGGGGTCACAATTTCAGCAAAAATCTGACTTTTGGCAATTCACTCAAAAATGGTGCCAAAAGCTTGAAAATGTTCCCCTGAAAGGTTTGGCACTCGAAACAGAAGGATTTTTATCACAGGACAAGAAATCAGCCCTCAAAAACTTATCCGGCAGAAAATATGTTTTTGAAAAAATCCCTAAGCCCCGGGGTCACAATTTCAGCAAAAATCTGACGTTTGGCTGTTCACTCAAAAATGGTGCCAACCGGTTGCAAATGCTCCCCTGACAGGTTTGGCGATGGAAACAGAAGGCTTTTTATCACAGGACAAGAAATCAGCCCTCAAAAACTTAACCGGCAGAAAATATTTTTTTGAAAAAATCCCTAAGCCCCGGGGTCACAATTTCAGCAAAAAAATCTTACTTCTGGCAATTCACTCAAAAATGGTGCAAAAAGCTTGCAAATGCTCCCCTGAAAGCTTTGGCGATGGAAACAGACGGCTTTTTAATCACAGGACAAGAAATCAGCCCTCAAAAACTTAACCGGCAGAAAATATTTTTTTGAAAAAATCCCTAAGCCCCGGGGTCACAATTTCAGCAAAAATCTGACTTTTGGCAATTCACTCAAAAATGGTGCAAAAAGCTTGCAAATGCTCCCCTGAAAGCTTTGGCGATGGAAACAGACGGCTTTTTATCACAGGACAAGAAATCAGCCCTCAAAAACTTAACCGGCAGAAAATATTTTTTTGAAAAAATCCCTAAGCCCTGGGGTCACAATTTCAGCAAAAATCTGACTTTTGGCAGTTCACTCAAAAATGGTGCCAAAAGCTTGAAAATGCTCCCCTGAAAGCTTTGGCGATGGAAAAAGAAGGCTTTTTATCACAGGACAAGAAATCAGCCCTCAAAAACTTAACCGGCAGAAAATATTTTTTTGAAAAAATCCCTAAGCCCCGGGGTCACAATTTCAGCAAAAATCTGACTTTTGGCAATTCACTCAAAAATGGTGCCAAAAGCTTGAAAATGTTCCCCTGAAAGGTTTGGCACTCGAAACAGAAGGATTTTTATCACAGGACAAGAAATCAGCCCTCAAAAACTTAACCGGCAGAAAATATTTTTTTGAAAAAATCCCTAAGCCCCGGGGTCACAATTTCAGCAAAAATCTGACTTTTGGCAGTTCACTCAAAAATGGTGCCAACCGGTTGCAAATGCTCACCTGAAAGCTTTGGTGATGGAAACAGAAGGCTTTTTATCACAGGACAAGAAATCAGCCCTCAAAAACTTATCCGGCAGAAAATATTTTTTTGAAAAAATCCCTAAGCCCCGGGGTCACAATTTCAGCAAAAATCTGACTTTTGGCAGTTCACTCAAAAATGGTGCAAAAAGCTTGCAAATGCTCCCCTGAAAGGTTTGGCACTCAAAACAGAAGAATTTTTATCACAGGACAAGAAATCAGCCCTCAAAAATTTATGCGGCAGAAAATATTTTTTTGAAAAAATCCCTAAGCCCCGGGGTCACAATTTCAGCAAAAATCTGACTTTTGGCAATTCACTCAAAAATGGTGCCAACCGGTTGCAAATGCTCCCCTGACAGGTTTGGCACTCGAAAAAGAAGGCTTTTTATCACATTACAAGAAATCAGCCCTCCAAAACTTAACCGGCAGAAAATATTTTTTTGAAAAAATCCCTAAGCCCCGGGGTCACAATTTCAGCAAAAATCTGACTTTTGGCAGTTCAATCAAAAATGGTGCAAAAAGCTTGAAAATGCTCCCCTGAAAGGTTTGGCCCTCGAAACAGAAGGCTTTTTATCACAGGACAAGAAATCAGCCCTCAAAAACTTAACCGGCAGAAAATATGTTTTTGAAAAAATCCCTAAGCCCCGGGGTCACAATTTCAGCAAAAATCTGACTTTTGGCAATTCACTCAAAAATGGTTCAAAAAGCTTGCAAATGCTCCCCTGAAAGCTTTGGCGATGGAAACAGAAGGCTTTTTATCACAGGACAAGAAATCAGCCCTCAAAAACTTATCCGGCAGAAAATATGTTTTTGAAAAAATCCCTAAGCCCCGGGGTCACAATTTCAGCAAAAATCTGACTTTTGGCAGTTCACTCAAAAATGGTGCCAACCGGTTGCAAATGCTCCCCTGAAAGCTTTGGCGATGGAAACAGAAGGCTTTTTATCACAGGACAAGAAATCAGCCCTCAAAAACTTAACCGGCAGAAAATATTTTTTTGAAAAAAACCCTAAGCCCCGGGGTCACAATTTCAGCAAAAATCTGACTTTTGGCAATTCACTCAAAAATGGTGCCAAAAGCTTGAAAATGTTCCCCTGAAAGGTTTGGCACTCGAAAAAGAAGGCTTTTTATCACATTACAAGAAATCAGCCCTCCAAAACATAACCGGCAGAAAATATTTTTTTGAAAAAATCCCTAAGCCCCGGGGTCACGATTTCAGCAAAAATCTGACTTTTGGCAGTTCAATCAAAAATGGTGCCAAAAGCTTGAAAATGCTCCCCTGAAAGCTTTGGCGATGGAAACAGATGGCTTTTTATCACAGGACAAGAAATCAGCCCTCAAAAACTCAACCGGCAGAAAATATTTTTTTGAAAAAAACCCTAAGCCCCGGGGTCACAATTTCAGCAAAAATCTGACTTTTGGCAGTTCACTCAAAAATGGTGCCAAAAGCTTGAAAATGCTCCCCTGAAAGCTTTGGCGATGGAAACAGGCGGCTTTTTAATCACAGGACAAGAAATCAGCCCTCAAAAATTTATGCGGCAGAAAATATTTTTTTGAAAAAATCCCTAAGCCCCGGGGTCACAATTTCAGCAAAAATCTGACTTTTGGCAATTCACTCAAAAATGGTGCCAACCGGTTGCAAATGCTCCCCTGACAGGTTTGGCACTCGAAAAAGAAGGCTTTTTATCACATTACAAGAAATCAGCCCTCCAAAACTTAACCGGCAGAAAATATTTTTTTGAAAAAATCCCTAAGCCCCGGGGTCACAATTTCAGCAAAAATCTGACTTTTGGCAGTTCAATCAAAAATCGTGCAAAAAGCTTGAAAATGCTCCCCTGAAAGGTTTGGCCCTCGAAACAGAAGGCTTTTTATCACAGGACAAGAAATCAGCCCTCAAAAACTTAACCGGCAGAAAATATGTTTTTGAAAAAATCCCTAAGCCCCGGGGTCACAATTTCAGCAAAAATCTGACTTTTGGCAATTCACTCAAAAATGGTTCAAAAAGCTTGCAAATGCTCCCCTGAAAGCTTTGGCGATGGAAACAGAAGGCTTTTTATCACAGGACAAGAAATCAGCCCTCAAAAACTTATCCGGCAGAAAATATGTTTTTGAAAAAATCCCTAAGCCCCGGGGTCACAATTTCAGCAAAAATCTGACTTTTGGCAGTTCAATCAAAAATGGTGCCAACCGGTTGCAAATGCTCCCCTGAAAGCTTTGGCGATGGAAACAGAAGGCTTTTTATCACAGGACAAGAAATCAGCCCTCAAAAACTTAACCGGCAGAAAATATTTTTTTGAAAAAATCCCTAAGCCCCGGGGTCACAATTTCAGCAAAAATCTGACTTTTGGCAATTCACTCAAAAATGGTGCCAAAAGCTTGAAAATGTTCCCCTGAAAGGTTTGGCACTCGAAAAAGAAGGCTTTTTATCACATTACAAGAAATCAGCCCTCCAAAACATAACCGGCAGAAAATATTTTTTTGAAAAAATCCCTAAGCCCCGGGGTCACGATTTCAGCAAAAATCTGACTTTTGGCAGTTCAATCAAAAATGGTGCCAAAAGCTTGAAAATGCTCCCCTGAAAGCTTTGGCGATGGAAACAGATGGCTTTTTATCACAGGACAAGAAATCAGCCCTCAAAAACTCAACCGGCAGAAAATATTTTTTTGAAAAAAACCCTAAGCCCCGGGGTCACAATTTCAGCAAAAATCTGACTTTTGGCAGTTCACTCAAAAATGGTGCCAAAAGCTTGAAAATGCTCCCCTGAAAGCTTTGGCGATGGAAACAGACGGCTTTTTAATCACAGGACAAGAAATCAGCCCTCAAAAACTTAACCGGCAGAAAATATTTTTTTGAAAAAATCCCTAAGCCCCGGGGTCACGATTTCAGCAAAAATCTGACTTTTGGCAGTTCAATCAAAAATGGTGCCAAAAGCTTGAAAATGCTCCCCTGAAAGGTTTGGCCCTCGAAACAGAAGGCTTTTTATCACAGGACAAGAAATCAGCCCTCAAAAACTTATCCGGCAGAAAATATTTTTTTGAAAAAATCCCTAAGCCCCGGGGTCACAATTTCAGCAAAAATCTGACTTTTGGCAGTTCAATCAAAAATGGTGCCAAAAGCTTGAAAATGCTCCCCTGAAAGCTTTGGCGATGGAAACAGAAGGCTTTTTATCACAGGACAAGAAATCAGCCCTCAAAAACTTATCCGGCAGAAAATATGTTTTTGAAAAAATCCCTAAGCCCCGGGGTCACAATTTCAGCAAAAATCTGACTTTTGGCAGTTCACTCAAAAATGGTGCCAACCGGTTGCAAATGCTCCCCTGAAAGCTTTGGCGATGGAAACAGAAGGCTTTTTATCACAGGACAAGAAATCAGCCCTCAAAAACTTAACCGGCAGAAAATATTTTTTTGAAAAAATCCCTAAGCCCCGGGGTCACAATTTCAGCAAAAATCTGACTTTTGGCAATTCACTCAAAAATGGTGCCAAAAGCTTGAAAATGTTCCCCTGAAAGGTTTGGCACTCGAAAAAGAAGGCTTTTTATCACATTACAAGAAATCAGCCCTCCAAAACATAACCGGCAGAAAATATTTTTTTGAAAAAATCCCTAAGCCCCGGGGTCACGATTTCAGCAAAAAATCTGACTTTTGGCAGTTCAATCAAAAATGGTGCCAAAAGCTTGAAAATGCTCCCCTGAAAGCTTTGGCGATGGAAACAGATCGCTTTTTATCACAGGACAAGAAATCAGCCCTCAAAAACTCAACCGGCAGAAAATATTTTTTTGAAAAAAACCCTAAGCCCCGGGGTCACAATTTCAGCAAAAATCTGACTTTTGGCAGTTCACTCAAAAATGGTGCCAAAAGCTTGAAAATGCTCCCCTGAAAGCTTTGGCGTTGGAAACAGACGGCTTTTTAATCACAGGACAAGAAATCAGCCCTCAAAAACTTAACCGGCAGAAAATATTTTTTTGAAAAAATCCCTAAGCCCCGGGGTCACGATTTCAGCAAAAATCTGACTTTTGGCAGTTCAATCAAAAATGGTGCCAAAAGCTTGAAAATGCTCCCCTGAAAGCTTTGGCGATGGAAACAGACGGCTTTTTATCACAGGACAAGAAATCAGCCCTCAAAAACTTATCCGGCAGAAAATATTTTTTTGAAAAAATCCCTAAGCCCCGGGGTCACAATTTCAGCAAAAATCTGACTTTTGGCAGTTCAATCAAAAATGGTGCCAAAAGCTTGAAAATGCTCCCCTGAAAGCTTTGGCGATGGAAACAGAAGGCTTTTTATCACAGGACAAGAAATCAGCCCTCAAAAACTGAAACGGCAGAAAATATTTTTTTGAAAAAATCCCTAAGCCCCGGGGTCACAATTTCAGCAAAAATCTGACTTTTGGCAATTCACTCAAAAATGGTGCCAACCGGTTGCAAATGCTCCCCTGACAGGTTTGGCACTCGAAACAGAAGGATTTTTATCACAGGACAAGAAATCAGCCCTCAAAAACTTAACCGGCAGAAAATATTTTTTTGAAAAAATCCCTAAGCCCCGGGGTCACAATTTCAGCAAAAATCTGACGTTTGGCTGTTCACTCAAAAATGGTGCCAACCGGTTGCAAATGCTCCCCTGACAGGTTTGGCGATGGAAACAGAAGGCTTTTTATCACAGGACAAGAAATCAGCCCTCAAAAACTTAACCGGCAGAAAATATTTTTTTGAAAAAATCCCTAAGCCCCGGGGTCACAATTTCAGCAAAAAATCTTACTTCTGGCAATTCACTCAAAAATGGTGCAAAAAGCTTGCATATGCTCCCCTGAAAGCTTTGGCGATGGAAACAGACGGCTTTTTAATCACAGGACAAGAAATCAGCCCTCAAAAAGTTAACCGGCAGAAAATATTTTTTTTGAAAAAATCCCTAAGCCCCGGGGTCACAATTTCAGCAAAAATCTGACTTTTGGCAATTCACTCAAAAATGGTGCAAAAAGCTCGCAAATGCTCTCCTGAAAGCTTTGGCGATGGAAACAGAAGGCTTTTTATCACAGGACAAGAAATCAGCCCTCAAAAACTTATCCGGCAGAAAATATTTTTTTGAAAAAATCCCTAAGCCCCAGGGTCACAATTTCAGCAAAAATCTGACTTTTGGCAGTTCACTCAAAAATGGTGCCAAAAGCTTGAAAATGCTCCCCTGAAAGCTTTGGCGATGGAAACAGAAGGCTTTTTATCACAGGACAAGAAATCAGCCCTCAAAAACTTAACCGGCAGAAAATATTTTTTTGAAAAAATCCCTAAGCCCCGGGGTCACAATTTCAGCAAAAAACTTACTTCTGGCAATTCACTCAAAAATGGTGCAAAAAGCTTGCAAATGCTCCCCTGAAAGCTTTGGCGATGGAAACAGACGGCTTTTTAATCACAGGACAAGAAATCAGCCCTCAAAAACTTAACCGGCAGAAAATATTTTTTTGAAAAAATCCCTAAGCCCCGGGGTCACGATTTCAGCAAAAATCTGACTTTTGGCAGTTCAATCAAAAATGGTGCCAAAAGCTTGAAAATGCTCCCCTGAAAGCTTTGGCGATGGAAACAGACGGCTTTTTATCACAGGACAAGAAATCAGCCCTCAAAAACTTATCCGGCAGAAAATATTTTTTTGAAAAAATCCCTAAGCCCCGGGGTCACAATTTCAGCAAAAATCTGACTTTTGGCAGTTCAATCAAAAATGGTGCCACAAGCTTGAAAATGCTCCCCTGAAAGCTTTGGCGATGGAAACAGAAGGCTTTTTATCACAGGACAAGAAATCAGCCCTCAAAAACTGAAACGGCAGAAAATATTTTTTTGAAAAAATCCCTAAGCCCCGGGGTCACAATTTCAGCAAAAATCTGACTTTTGGCAATTCACTCAAAAATGGTGCCAACCGGTTGCAAATGCTCCCCTGACAGGTTTGGCACTCGAAACAGAAGGATTTTTATCACAGGACAAGAAATCAGCCCTCAAAAACTTAACCGGCAGAAAATATTTTTTTGAAAAAATCCCTAAGCCCCGGGGTCACAATTTCAGCAAAAATCTGACGTTTGGCTGTTCACTCAAAAATGGTGCCAACCGGTTGCAAATGCTCCCCTGACAGGTTTGGCGATGGAAACAGAAGGCTTTTTATCACAGGACAAGAAATCAGCCCTCAAAAACTTAACCGGCAGAAAATATTTTTTTGAAAAAATCCCTAAGCCCCGGGGTCACAATTTCAGCAAAAAATCTTACTTCTGGCAATTCACTCAAAAATGGTGCAAAAAGCTTGCATATGCTCCCCTGAAAGCTTTGGCGATGGAAACAGACGGCTTTTTAATCACAGGACAAGAAATCAGCCCTCAAAAAGTTAACCGGCAGAAAATATTTTTTTGAAAAAATCCCTAAGCCCCGGGGTCACAATTTCAGCAAAAATCTGACTTTTGGCAGTTCACTCAAAAATGGTGCCAACCGGTTGCAAATGCTCCCCTGAAAGCTTTGGCGATGGAAACAGAAGGCTTTTTATCACAGGACAAGAAATCAGCCCTCAAAAACTTAACCGGCAGAAAATATTTTTTTGAAAAAATCCCTAAGCCCCGGGGTCACAATTTCAGCAAAAAATCTTACTTCTGGCAATTCACTCAAAAATGGTGCAAAAAGCTTGAAAATGTTCCCCTGAAAGGTTTGGCACTCGAAAAAGAAGGCTTTTTATCACATTACAAGAAATCAGCCCTCCAAAACATAACCGGCAGAAAATATTTTTTTGAAAAAATCCCTAAGCCCCGGGGTCACGATTTCAGCAAAAATCTGACTTTTGGCAGTTCAATCAAAAATGGTGCCAAAAGCTTGAAAATGCTCCCCTGAAAGCTTTGGCGATGGAAACAGACGGCTTTTTATCACAGGACAAGAAATCAGCCCTCAAAAACTCAACCGGCAGAAAATATTTTTTTGAAAAAAACCCTAAGCCCCGGGGTCACAATTTCAGCAAAAATCTGACTTTTGGCAGTTCACTCAAAAATGGTGCCAAAAGCTTGAAAATGCTCCCCTGAAAGCTTTGGCGATGGAAACAGACGGCTTTTTAATCACAGGACAAGAAATCAGCCCTCAAAAACTTAACCGGCAGAAAATATTTTTTTGAAAAAATCCCTAAGCCCCGGGGTCACGATTTCAGCAAAAATCTGACTTTTGGCAGTTCAATCAAAAATGGTGCCAAAAGCTTGAAAATGCTCCCCTGAAAGCTTTGGCGATGGAAACAGACGGCTTTTTATCACAGGACAAGAAATCAGCCCTCAAAAACTTATCCGGCAGAAAATATTTTTTTGAAAAAATCCCTAAGCCCCGGGGTCACAATTTCAGCAAAAATCTGACTTTTGGCAGTTCAATCAAAAATGGTGCCAAAAGCTTGAAAATGCTCCCCTGAAAGCTTTGGCGATGGAAACAGAAGGCTTTTTATCACAGGACAAGAAATCAGCCCTCAAAAACTTATCCGGCAGAAAATATTTTTTTGAAAAAATCCCTAAGCCCCGGGGTCACAATTTCAGCAAAAATCTGACTTTTGGCAATTCACTAAAAAATGGTGCCAACCGGTTGCAAATGCTCCCCTGACAGGTTTGGCACTCGAAACAGAAGGATTTTTATCACAGGACAAGAAATCAGCCCTCAAAAACTTAACCGGCAGAAAATATTTTTTTGAAAAAATCCCTAAGCCCCGGGGTCACAATTTCAGCAAAAAATCTTACTTCTGGCAATTCACTCAAAAATGGTGCAAAAAGCTTGCATATGCTCCCCTGAAAGCTTTGGCGATGGAAACAGACGGCTTTTTATCACAGGACAAGAAATCAGCCCTCAAAAACTCAACCGGCAGAAAATATTTTTTTGAAAAAAACCCTAAGCCCCGGGGTCACAATTTCAGCAAAAATCTGACTTTTGGCAGTTCACTCAAAAATGGTGCCAAAAGCTTGAAAATGCTCCCCTGAAAGCTTTGGCGATGGAAACAGACGGCTTTTTAATCACAGGACAAGAAATCAGCCCTCAAAAACTTAACCGGCAGAAAATATTTTTTTGAAAAAATCCCTAAGCCCCGGGGTCACGATTTCAGCAAAAATCTGACTTTTGGCAGTTCAATCAAAAATGGTGCCAAAAGCTTGAAAATGCTCCCCTGAAAGCTTTGGCGATGGAAACAGACGGCTTTTTATCACAGGACAAGAAATCAGCCCTCAAAAACTTATCCGGCAGAAAATATTTTTTTGAAAAAATCCCTAAGCCCCGGGGTCACAATTTCAGCAAAAATCTGACTTTTGGCAGTTCAATCAAAAATGGTGCCACAAGCTTGAAAATGCTCCCCTGAAAGCTTTGGCGATGGAAACAGAAGGCTTTTTATCACAGGACAAGAAATCAGCCCTCAAAAACTGAAACGGCTGAAAATATTTTTTTGAAAAAATCCCTAAGCCCCGGGGTCACAATTTCAGCAAAAATCTGACTTTTGGCAGTTCACTCAAAAATGGTGCCAAAAGCTTGAAAATGCTCCCCTGAAAGCTTTGGCGATGGAAACAGAAGGCTTTTTATCACAGGACAAGAAATCAGCCCTCAAAAACTTAACCGGCAGAAAATATTTTTTTGAAAAAATCCCTAAGCCCCGGGGTCACAATTTCAGCAAAAAATCTTACTTCTGGCAATTCACTCAAAAATGGTGCAAAAAGCTTGCAAATGCTCCCCTGAAAGCTTTGGCGATGGAAACAGACGGCTTTTTAATCACAGGACAAGAAATCAGCCCTCAAAAACTTAACCGGCAGAAAATATTTTTTTGAAAAAATCCCTAAGCCCCGGGGTCACGATTTCAGCAAAAATCTGACTTTTGGCAGTTCAATCAAAAATGGTGCCAAAAGCTTGAAAATGCTCCCCTGAAAGCTTTGGCGATGGAAACAGACGGCTTTTTATCACAGGACAAGAAATCAGCCCTCAAAAACTTATCCGGCAGAAAATATTTTTTTGAAAAAATCCCTAAGCCCCGGGGTCACAATTTCAGCAAAAATCTGACTTTTGGCAGTTCAATCAAAAATGGTGCCACAAGCTTGAAAATGCTCCCCTGAAAGCTTTGGCGATGGAAACAGAAGGCTTTTTATCACAGGACAAGAAATCAGCCCTCAAAAACTGAAACGGCAGAAAATATTTTTTTGAAAAAATCCCTAAGCCCCGGGGTCACAATTTCAGCAAAAATCTGACTTTTGGCAATTCACTCAAAAATGGTGCCAACCGGTTGCAAATGCTCCCCTGACAGGTTTGGCACTCGAAACAGAAGGATTTTTATCACAGGACAAGAAATCAGCACTCAAAAACTTAACCGGCAGAAAATATTTTTTTGAAAAAATCCCTAAGCCCCGGGGTCACAATTTCAGCAAAAATCTGACGTTTGGCTGTTCACTCAAAAATGGTGCCAACCGGTTGCAAATGCTCCCCTGACAGGTTTGGCGATGGAAACAGAAGGCTTTTTATCACAGGACAAGAAATCAGCCCTCAAAAACTTAACCGGCAGAAAATATTTTTTTGAAAAAATCCCTAAGCCCCGGGGTCACAATTTCAGCAAAAAATCTTACTTCTGGCAATTCACTCAAAAATGGTGCAAAAAGCTTGCATATGCTCCCCTGAAAGCTTTGGCGATGGAAACAGACGGCTTTTTAATCACAGGACAAGAAATCAGCCCTCAAAAAGTTAACCGGCAGAAAATATTTTTTTGAAAAAATCCCTAAGCCCCGGGGTCACAATTTCAGCAAAAATCTTACTTTTGGCAGTTCAATCAAAAATGGTGCCAAAAGCTTGAAAATGCTCCCCTGAAAGCTTTGGCGATGGAAACAGACGGCTTTTTATCACAGGACAAGAAATCAGCCCTCAAAAACTCAACCGGCAGAAAATATTTTTTTGAAAAAATCCCTAAGCCCCGGGGTCACAATTTCAGCAAAAATCTGACTTTTGGCAGTTCAATCAAAAATGGTGCCAAAAGCTTGAAAATGCTCCCCTGAAAGCTTTGGCGATGGAAACAGAAGGCTTTTTATCACAGGACAAGAAATCAGCCCTCAAAAACTTAACCGGCAGAAAATATTTTTTTGAAAAAATCCCTAAGCCCCGGGGTCACAATTTCAGCAAAAATCTGACGTATGGCTGTTCACTCAAAAATGGTGCCAACCGGTTGCAAATGCTCCCCTGACAGGTTTGGCGATGGAAACAGAAGGCTTTTTATCACAGGACAAGAAATCAGCCCTCAAAAACTTAACCGGCAGAAAATATTTTTTTGAAAAAATCCCTAAGCCCCGGGGTCACAATTTCAGCAAAAATCTGACGTATGGCTGTTCACTCAAAAATGGTGCCAACCGGTTGCAAATGCTCCCCTGACAGGTTTGGCGATGGAAACAGAAGGCTTTTTATCACAGGACAAGAAATCAGCCCTCAAAAACTTAACCGGCAGAAAATATTTTTTTGAAAAAATCCCTAAGCCCCGGGGTCACAATTTCAGCAAAAAATCTTACTTCTGGCAATTCACTCAAAAATGGTGCAAAAAGCTTGCATATGCTCCCCTGAAAGCTTTGGCGATGGAAACAGACGGCTTTTTATCACAGGACAAGAAATCAGCCCTCAAAAACTCAACCGGCAGAAAATATTTTTTTGAAAAAAACCCTAAGCCCCGGGGTCACAATTTCAGCAAAAATCTGACTTTTGGCAGTTCACTCAAAAATGGTGCCAAAAGCTTGAAAATGCTCCCCTGAAAGCTTTGGCGATGGAAACAGACGGCTTTTTAATCACAGGACAAGAAATCAGCCCTCAAAAACTTAACCGGCAGAAAATATTTTTTTGAAAAAATCCCTAAGCCCCGGGGTCACGATTTCAGCAAAAATCTGACTTTTGGCAGTTCAATCAAAAATGGTGCCAAAAGCTTGAAAATGCTCCCCTGAAAGCTTTGGCGATGGAAACAGAAGGCTTTTTATCACAGGACAAGAAATCAGCCCTCAAAAACTTATCCGGCAGAAAATATTTTTTTGAAAAAATCCCTAAGCCCCGGGGTCACAATTTCAGCAAAAATCTGACTTTTGGCAGTTCAATCAAAAATGGTGCCACAAGCTTGAAAATGCTCCCCTGAAAGCTTTGGCGATGGAAACAGAAGGCTTTTTATCACAGGACAAGAAATCAGCCCTCAAAAACTGAAACGGCTGAAAATATTTTTTTGAATAAATCCCTAAGCCCCGGGGTCACAATTTCAGCAAAAATCTGACTTTTGGCAATTCACTCAAAAATGGTGCCAACCGGTTGCAAATGCTCCCCTGACAGGTTTGGCACTCGAAACAGAAGGATTTTTATCACAGGACAAGAAATCAGCCCTCAAAAACTTAACCGGCAGAAAATATTTTTTTGAAAAAATCCCTAAGCCCCGGGGTCACAATTTCAGCAAAAATCTGACATTTGGCTGTTCACTCAAAAATGGTGCCAACCGGTTGCAAATGCTCCCCTGACAGGTTTGGCGATGGAAACAGAAGGCTTTTTATCACAGGACAAGAAATCAGCCCTCAAAAACTTAACCGGCAGAAAATATTTTTTTGAAAAAATCCCTAAGCCCCGGGGTCACAATTTCAGCAAAAAATCTTACTTCTGGCAATTCACTCAAAAATGGTGCAAAAAGCTTGCATATGCTCCCCTGAAAGCTTTGGCGATGGAAACAGACAGCTTTTTAATCACAGGACAAGAAATCAGCCCTCAAAAAGTTAACCGGCAGAAAATATTTTTTTGAAAAAATCCCTAAGCCCCGGGGTCACAATTTCAGCAAAAATCTTACTTTTGGCAATTCACTCAAAAATGGTGCAAAAAGCTCGCAAATGCTCCCCTGAAAGCTTTGGCGATGGAAACAGAAGGCTTTTTATCACAGGTCAAGAAATCAGCCCTCAAAAACTTATCCGGCAGAAAATATTTTTTTGAAAAAATCCCTAAGCCCCGGGGTCACAATTTCAGCAAAAATCTGACTTTTGGCAGTTCACTCAAAAATGGTGCCAAAAGCTTGAAAATGCTCCCCTGAAAGCTTTGGCGATGGAAACAGAAGGCTTTTTATCACAGGACAAGAAATCAGCCCTCAAAAACTTAACCGGCAGAAAATATTTTTTTGAAAAAATCCCTAAGCCCCGGGGTCACAATTTCAGCAAAAAATCTGACTTTTGGCAGTTCACTCAAAAATGGTGCCAAAAGCTTGCAAATGCTCCCCTGAAAGCTTTGGCGATGGAAACAGACGGCTTTTTAATCACAGGACAAGAAATCAGCCCTCAAAAACTTAACCGGCAGAAAATATTTTTTTGAAAAAATCCCTAAGCCCCGGGGTCACAATTTCAGCAAAAATCTTACTTTTGGCAATTCACTCAAAAATGGTGCAAAAAGCTTGCAAATGCTCCCCTGAAAGCTTTGGCGATGGAAACAGACGGCTTTTTATCACAGGACAAGAAATCAGCCCTCAAAAACTTAACCGGCAGAAAATATTTTTTTGAAAAAATCCCTAAGCCCCGGGGTCACAATTTCAGCAAAAAATCTTACTTCTGGCAATTCACTCAAAAATGGTGCAAAAAGCTTGCATATGCTCCCCTGAAAGCTTTGGCGATGGAAACAGACGGCTTTTTAATCACAGGACAAGAAATCAGCCCTCAAAAAGTTAACCGGCAGAAAATATTTTTTTGAAAAAATCCCTAAGCCCCGGGGTCACAATTTCAGCAAAAATCTTACTTTTGGCAGTTCAATCAAAAATGGTGCAAAAAGCTTGAAAATGCTCCCCTGAAAGGTTTGGCCCTCGAAACAGAAGGCTTTTTATCACAGGACAAGAAATCAGCCCTCAAAAACTTAACCGGCAGAAAATATGTTTTTGAAAAAATCCCTAAGCCCCGGGGTCACAATTTCAGCAAAAATCTGACTTTTGGCAATTCACTCAAAAATGGTGCCAACCGGTTGCAAATGCTCCCCTGACAGGTTTGGCACTCGAAACAGAAGGATTTTTATCACAGGACAAGAAATCAGCCCTCAAAAACTTAACCGGCAGAAAATATTTTTTTGAGAAAATCCCTAAGCCCCGGGGTCACAATTTCAGCAAAAATCTGACGTTTGGCTGTTCACTCAAAAATGGTGCCAACCGGTTGCAAATGCTCCCCTGACAGGTTTGGCGATGGAAACAGAAGGCTTTTTATCACAGGACAAGAAATCAGCCCTTAAAAACTTAACCGGCAGAAAATATTTTTTTGAAAAAATCCCTAAGCCCCGGGGTCACAATTTCAGCAAAAAATCTTACTTCTGGCAATTCACTCAAAAATGGTGCAAAAAGCTTGCATATGCTCCCCTGAAAGCTTTGGCGATGGAAACAGACGGCTTTTTATCACAGGACAAGAAATCAGCCCTCAAAAACTCAACCGGCAGAAAATATTTTTTTGAAAAAAACCCTAAGCCCCGGGGTCACAATTTCAGCAAAAATCTGACTTTTGGCAGTTCACTCAAAAATGGTGCCAAAAGCTTGAAAATGCTCCCCTGAAAGCTTTGGCGATGGAAACAGACGGCTTTTTAATCACAGGACAAGAAATCAGCCCTCAAAAACTTAACCGGCAGAAAATATTTTTTTGAAAAAATCCCTAAGCCCCGGGGTCACGATTTCAGCAAAAATCTGACTTTTGGCAGTTCAATCAAAAATGGTGCCAAAAGCTTGAAAATGCTCCCCTGAAAGCTTTGGCGATGGAAACAGACGGCTTTTTATCACAGGACAAGAAATCAGCCCTCAAAAACTTATCCGGCAGAAAATATTTTTTTGAAAAAATCCCTAAGCCCCGGGGTCACAATTTCAGCAAAAATCTGACTTTTGGCAGTTCAATCAAAAATGGTGCCACAAGCTTGAAAATGCTCCCCTGAAAGCTTTGGCGATGGAAACAGAAGGCTTTTTATCACAGGACAAGAAATCAGCCCTCAAAAACTGAAACGGCAGAAAATATTTTTTTGAAAAAATCCCTAAGCCCCGGGGTCACAATTTCAGCAAAAATCTGACTTTTGGCAATTCACTCAAAAATGGTGCCAACCGGTTGCAAATGCTCCCCTGACAGGTTTGGCACTCGAAACAGAAGGATTTTTATCACAGGACAAGAAATCAGCCCTCAAAAACTTAACCGGCAGAAAATATTTTTTTGAAAAAATCCCTAAGCCCCGGGGTCACAATTTCAGCAAAAATCTGACGTTTGGCTGTTCACTCAAAAATGGTGCCAACCGGTTGCAAATGCTCCCCTGACAGGTTTGGCGATGGAAACAGAAGGCTTTTTATCACAGGACAAGAAATCAGCCCTCAAAAACTTAACCGGCAGAAAATATTTTTTTGAAAAAATCCCTAAGCCCCGGGGTCACAATTTCAGCAAAAAATCTTACTTCTGGCAATTCACTCAAAAATGGTGCAAAAAGCTTGCATATGCTCCCCTGAAAGCTTTGGCGATGGAAACAGACGGCTTTTTAATCACAGGACAAGAAATCAGCCCTCAAAAAGTTAACCGGCAGAAAATATTTTTTTGAAAAAATCCCTAAGCCCCGGGGTCACAATTTCAGCAAAAATCTTACTTTTGGCAATTCACTCAAAAATGGTGCAAAAAGCTCGCAAATGCTCCCCTGAAAGCTTTGGCGATGGAAACAGAAGGCTTTTTATCACAGGTCAAGAAATCAGCCCTCAACAACTTAACCGGCAGAAAATATTTTTTTGAAAAAATCCCTAAGCCCCGGGGTCACAATTTCAGCAAAAATCTGACTTTTGGCAGTTCACTCAAAAATGGTGCCAAAAGCTTGAAAATGCTCCCCTGAAAGCTTTGGCGATGGAAACAGAAGGCTTTTTATCACAGGACAAGAAATCAGCCCTCAAAAACTTAACCGGCAGAAAATATTTTTTTGAAAAAATCCCTAAGCCCCGGGGTCACAATTTCAGCAAAAAATCTTACTTCTGGCAATTCACTCAAAAATGGTGCAAAAAGCTTGCAAATGCTCCCCTGAAAGCTTTGGCGATGGAAACAGACGGCTTTTTAATCACAGGACAAGAAATCAGCCCTCAAAAACTTAACCGGCAGAAAATATTTTTTTGAAAAAATCCCTAAGCCCCGGGGTCACAATTTCAGCAAAAATCTTACTTTTGGCAATTCACTCAAAAATGGTGCAAAAAGCTTGCAAATGCTCCCCTGAAAGCTTTGGCGATGGAAACAGAAGGCTTTTTATCACAGGACAAGAAATCAGCCCTCAAAAACTTAACCGGCAGAAAATATTTTTTTGAAAAAATCCCTAAGCCCCAGGGTCACAATTTCAGCAAAAATCTTACTTTTGGCAATTCACTCAAAAATGGTGCAAAAAGCTTGCAAATGCTCCCCTGAAAGCTTTGGCGATGGAAACAGACGGCTTTTTATCACAGGACAAGAAATCAGCCCTCAAAAACTTAACCGGCAGAAAATATTTTTTTGAAAAAATCCCTAAGCCCCGGGGTCACAATTTCAGCAAAAATCTGACGTTTGGCTGTTCACTCAAAAATGGTGCCAACCGGTTGCAAATGCTCCCCTGACAGCTTTGGCGATGGAAACAGAAGGCTTTTTATCACAGGACAAGAAATCAGCCCTCAAAAACTTAACCGGCAGAAAATATTTTTTTGAAAAAATCCCTAAGCCCCGAGGTCACAATTTCAGCAAAAAATCTTACTTCTGGCAATTCACTCAAAAATGGTGCAAAAAGCTTGCAAATGCTCCCCTGAAAGCTTTGGCGACGGAAACAGACGGCTTTTTAATCACAGGACAAGAAATCAGCCCTCAAAAACTTAACCGGCAGAAAATATTTTTTTGAAAAAATCCCTAAGCCCCGGGGTCACAATTTCAGCAAAAATCTTACTTTTGGCAATTCACTCAAAAATGGTGCAAAAAGCTTGCAAATGCTCCCCTGAAAGCGTTGGCGATGGAAACAGACGGCTTTTTATCACAGGACAAGAAATCAGCCCTCAAAAACTTAACCGGCAGAAAATATTTTTTTGAAAAAATCCCTAAGCCCCGGGGTCACAATTTCAGCAAAAATCTGACTTTTGGCAGTTCACTCAAAAATGGTGCCAAAAGCTTGAAAATGCTCCCCTGAAAGCTTTGGCGATGGAAACAGAAGGCTTTTTAGCACAGGACAAGAAATCAGCCCTCAAAAACTTAACCGGCAGAAAATATTTTTTTGAAAAAATCCCTAAGCCCCAGGGTCACAATTTAAGCAAAAATCTGACTTTTGGCAATTCACTCAAAAATGGTGCCAAAAGCTTGAAAATGTTCCCCTGAAAGGTTTGGCACTCGAAACAGAAGGATTTTTATCACAGGACAAGAAATCAGCCCTCAAAAACTTAACCGGCAGAAAATATTTTTTTGAAAAAATCCCTAAGCCCCGGGGTCACAATTTCAGCAAAAATCTGACTTTTGGCAGTTCACTCAAAAATGGTGCCAAAAGCTTGAAAATGCTCACCTGAAAGCTTTGGTGATGGAAACAGAAGGCTTTTTATCACAGGACAAGAAATCAGCCCTCAAAAACTTAACCAGCAGAAAATATTTTTTTGAAAAAATCCCTAAGCCCCGGGGTCACAATTTCAGCAAAAAATCTGACTTTTGGCAGTTCACTCAAAAATGGTGCCAACCGGTTGCAAATGCTCCCCTGAAAGCTTTGGTGATGGAAACAGAAGGCTTTTTATCACAGGACAAGAAATCAGCCCTCAAAAACTTAACCGGTAAAAAATATTTTTTTGAAAAAATCCCTAAGCCCCGGGGTCACAATTTCAGCAAAAATCTGACTTTTGGCAATTCACTCAAAAATGGTGCCAAAAGCTTGAAAATGTTCCCCTGAAAGGTTTGGCACTCGAAAAAGATGGCTTTTTATCACATTACAAGAAATCAGCCCTCCAAAACATAACCGGCAGAAAATATTTTTTTGAAAAAATCCCTAAGCCCCGGGGTCACGATTTCAGCAAAAATCTGACTTTTGGCAGTTCAATCAAAAATGGTGCCAAAAGCTTGAAAATGCTCCCCTGAAAGCTTTGGCGATGGAAACAGACGGCTTTTTATCACAGGACAAGAAATCAGCCCTCAAAAACTCAACCGGCAGAAAATATTTTTTTGAAAAAAACCCTAAGCCCCGGGGTCACAATTTCAGCAAAAATCTGACTTTTGGCAGTTCACTCAAAAATGGTGCCAAAAGCTTGAAAATGCTCCCCTGAAAGCTTTGGCGATGGAAACAGACGGCTTTTTATCACAGGACAAGAAATCAGCCCTCAAAAACTGAAACGGCAGAAAATATTTTTTTGAAAAAATCCCTAAGCCCCGGGGTCACAATTTCAGCAAAAATCTGACTTTTGGCAATTCACTCAAAAATGGTGCCAACCGGTTGCAAATGCTCCCCTGACAGGTTTGGCACTCGAAACAGAAGGATTTTTATCACAGGACAAGAAATCAGCCCTCAAAAACTTATCCGGCAGAAAATATTTTTTTGAAAAAATCCCTAAGCCCCGGGGTCACAATTTCAGCAAAAATCTGACGTTTGGCTGTTCACTCAAAAATGGTGCGAACCGTTTGCAAATGCTCCCCTGACAGGTTTGGCGATGGAAACAGAAGGCTTTTTATCACAGGACAAGAAATCAGCCCTCAAAAACTTAACCGGCAGAAAATATTTTTTTGAAAAAATCCCTAAGCCCCGGGGTCACAATTTCAGCAAAAAATCTTACTTCTGGCAATTCACTCAAAAATGGTGCAAAAAGCTTGCATATGCTCCCCTGAAAGCTTTGGCGATGGAAACAGACGGCTTTTTAATCACAGGACAAGAAATCAGCCCTCAAAACCTTAACCGGCAGAAAATATTTTTTTGAAAAAATCCCTAAGCCCCGGGGTCACAATTTCAGCAAAAATCTTACTTTTGGCAATTCACTCAAAAATGGTGCAAAAAGCTCGCAAATGCTCCCCTGAAAGCGTTGGCGATGGAAACAGACGGCTTTTTATCACAGGACAAGAAATCAGCCCTCAAAAACTTAACCGGCAGAAAATATTTTTTTGAAAAAATCCCTAAGCCCCGGGGTCACAATTTCAGCAAAAATCTGACTTTTGGCAGTTCACTCAAAAATGGTGCCAAAAGCTTGAAAATGCTCCCCTGAAAGCTTTGGCGATGGAAACAGAAGGCTTTTTAGCACAGGACAAGAAATCAGCCCTCAAAAACTTAACCGGCAGAAAATATTTTTTTGAAAAAATCCCTAAGCCCCGGGGTCACAATTTCAGCAAAAATCTGACTTTTGGCAATTCACTCAAAAATGGTGCCAAAAGCTTGAAAATGTTCCCCTGAAAGGTTTGGCACTCGAAACAGAAGGATTTTTATCACAGGACAAGAAATCAGCCCTCAAAAACTTAACCGGCAGAAAATATTTTTTTGAAAAAATCCCTAAGCCCCGGGGTCACAATTTCAGCAAAAATCTGACTTTTGGCAGTTCACTCAAAAATGGTGCCAACCGGTTGCAAATGCTCACCTGAAAGCTTTGGTGATGGAAACAGAAGGCTTTTTATCACAGGACAAGAAATCAGCCCTCAAAAACTTAACCAGCAGAAAATATTTTTTTGAAAAAATCCCTAAGCCCCGGGGTCACAATTTCAGCAAAAAATCTGACTTTTGGCAGTTCACTCAAAAATGGTGCCAACCGGTTGCAAATGCTCACCTGAAAGCTTTGGTGATGGAAACAGAAGGCTTTTTATCACAGGACAAGAAATCAGCCCTCAAAAACTTATCCGGCAGAAAATATTTTTTTGAAAAAATCCCTAAGCCCCGGGGTCACAATTTCAGCAAAAATCTGACTTTTGGCAATTCACTCAAAAATGGTGCCAACCGGTCGCAAATGCTCCCCTGAAAGGTTTGGCACTCAAAACAGAAGAATTTTTATCAAAGGACAAGAAATCAGCCCTCCAAAAGTTAACCGGCAGAAAATATTTTTTTGAAAAAATCCCTAAGCCCCGGGGTCACAATTTCAGCAAAAATCTGACTTTTGGCAGTTCAATCAAAAATGGTGCAAAAAGCTTGAAAATGCTCCCCTGAAAGGTTTGGCCCTCGAAACAGAAGGCTTTTTATCACAGGACAAGAAATCAGCCCTCAAAAACTTAACCGGCAGAAAATATGTTTTTGAAAAAATCCCTAAGCCCCGGGGTCACAATTTCAGCAAAAATCTGACTTTTGGCAATTCACTCAAAAATGGTTCAAAAAGCTTGCAAATGCTCCCCTGAAAGCTTTGGCGATGGAAACAGAAGGCTTTTTATCACAGGACAAGAAATCAGCCCTCAAAAACTTATCCGGCAGAAAATATTTTTTTGAAAAAATCCCTAAGCCCCGGGGTCACGATTTCAGCAAAAATCTGACTTTTGGCAGTTCAATCAAAAATGGTGCCAAAAGCTTGAAAATGCTCCCCTGAAAGCTTTGGCGATGGAAACAGAAGGCTTTTTATCACAGGACAAGAAATCAGCCCTCAAAAACTTAACCGGCAGAAAATATTTTTTTGAAAAAATCCCTAAGCCCCGGGGTCACAATTTCAGCAAAAATCTGACTTTTGGCAATTCACTCAAAAATGGTGCCAAAAGCTTGAAAATGTTCCCCTGAAAGGTTTGGCACTCGAAAAAGAAGGCTTTTTATCACATTACAAGAAATCAGCCCTCCAAAACATAACCGGCAGAAATTTTTTTTTGAAAAAAATCCCTAAGCCCCGGGGTCACGATTTCAGCAAAAATCTGACTTTTGGCAGTTCAATCAAAAATGGTGCCAAAAGCTTGAAAATGCTCCCCTGAAAGCTTTGGCGATGGAAACAGACGGCTTTTTATCACAGGACAAGAAATCAGCCCTCAAAAACTCAACCGGCAGAAAATATTTTTTTGAAAAAAACCCTAAGCCCCGGGGTCAGAATTTCAGCAAAAATCTGACTTTTGGCAGTTCACTCAAAAATGGTGCCAAAAGCTTGAAAATGCTCCCCTGAAAGCTTTGGCGATGGAAACAGACGGCTTTTTAATCACAGGACAAGAAATCAGCCCTCAAAAACTTAACCGGCAGAAAATATTTTTTTGAAAAAATCCCTAAGCCCCGGGGTCACGATTTCAGCAAAAATCTGACTTTTGGCAGTTCAATCAAAAATGGTGCCAAAAGCTTGAAAATGCTCCCCTGAAAGCTTTGCCGATGGAAACAGACGGCTTTTTATCACAGGACAAGAAATCAGCCCTCAAAAACTTATCCGGCAGAAAATATTTTTTTGAAAAAATCCCTAAGCCCCGGGGTCACAATTTCAGCAATAATCTGACTTTTGGCAGTTCACTCAAAAATGGTGCCAAAAGCTTGAAAATGCTCCCCTGAAAGCTTTGGCGATGGAAACAGAAGGCTTTTTATCACAGGACAAGAAATCAGCCCTCAAAAACTTAACCGGCAGAAAATATTTTTTTGAAAAAATCCCTAAGCCCCAGGGTCACAATTTCAGCAAAAATCTGACTTTTGGCAATTCACTCAAAAATGGTGCCAAAAGCTTGAAAATGTTCCCCTGAAAGGTTTGGCACTCGAAACAGAAGGATTTTTATCACAGGACAAGAAATCAGCCCTCAAAAACTTAACCGGCAGAAAATATTTTTTTGAAAAAATCCCTAAGCCCCGGGGTCACGATTTCAGCAAAAATCTGACTTTTGGCAATTCACTCAAAAATGGTGCCAAAAGCTTGAAAATGCTCCCCTGAAAGGTTTGGCACTCAAAACAGAAGAATTTTTATCACAGGACAAGAAATCAGCCCTCAAAAATTTATCCGGCAGAAAATATTTTTTTGAAAAAATCCCTAAGGCCCGAGGTCACAGTTTCAGCAAAAATCTGACTTTTGGCAATTCACTCAAAAATGGTGCCAACCGGTTGCAAATGCTCCCCTGACAGGTTTGGCACTCGAAAAAGAAGGCTTTTTATCACATTACAAGAAATCAGCCCTCCAAAACTTAACCGGCAGAAAATATTTTTTTGAAAAAATCCCTAAGCCCCGGGGTCACAATTTCAGCAAAAATCTGACTTTTGGCAGTTCAATCAAAAATGGTGCAAAAAGCTTGAAAATGCTCCCCTGAAAGGTTTGGCCCTCGAAACAGAAGGCTTTTTATCACAGGACAAGAAATCAGCCCTCAAAAACTTAACCGGCAGAAAATATTTTTTTGAAAAAATCCCTAAGCCCCGGGGTCACAATTTCAGCAATAATCTGACTTTTGGCAGTTCACTCAAAAATGGTGCCAAAAGCTTGAAAATGCTCCCCTGAAAGCTTTGGCGATGGAAACAGAAGAATTTTTATCACAGGACAAGAAATCAGCCCTCAAAAATTTATCCGGCAGAAAATATTTTTTTGAAAAAATCCCTAAGGCCCGAGGTCACAGTTTCAGCAAAAATCTGACTTTTGGCAATTCACTCAAAAATGGTGCCAACCGGTTGCAAATGCTCCCCTGACAGGTTTGGCACTCGAAAAAGAAGGCTTTTTATCACATTACAAGAAATCAGCCCTCCAAAACTTAACCGGCAGAAAATATTTTTTTGAAAAAATCCCTAAGCCCCGGGGTCACAATTTCAGCAAAAATCTGACTTTTGGCAGTTCAATCAAAAATGGTGCAAAAAGCTTGAAAATGCTCCCCTGAAAGGTTTGGCCCTCGAAACAGAAGGCTTTTTATCACAGGACAAGAAATCAGCCCTCAAAAACTTAACCGGCAGAAAATATGTTTTTGAAAAAATCCCTAAGCCCTGGGGTCACAATTTCAGCAAAAATCTGACTTTTGGCAATTCACTCAAAAATGGTTCAAAAAGCTTGCAAATGCTCCCCTGAAAGCTTTGGCGATGGAAACAGAAGGCTTTTTATCACAGGACAAGAAATCAGCCCTCAAAAACTTATCCGGCAGAAAATATGTTTTTGAAAAAATCCCTAAGCCCCGGGGTCACAATTTCAGCAAAAATCTGACTTTTGGCAGTTCACTCAAAAATGGTGCCAAAAGCTTCAAAATGCTCCCCTGAAAGCTTTGGCGATGGAAACAGAAGGCTTTTTATCACAGGACAAGAAATCAGCCCTCAAAAACTTAACCGGCAGAAAATATTTTTTTGAAAAAATCCCTAAGCCCCGGGGTCACAATTTCAGCAAAAATCTGACTTTTGGCAATTCACTCAAAAATGGTGCCAAAAGCTTGAAAATGTTCCCCTGAAAGGTTTGGCACTCGAAAAAGAAGGCTTTTTATCACATTACAAGAAATCAGCCCTCCAAAACATAACCGGCAGAAAATATTTTTTTGAAAAAATCCCTAAGCCCCGGGGTCACAATTTCAGCAATAATCTGACTTTTGGCAGTTCACTCAAAAATGGTGCCAAAAGCTTGAAAATGCTCCCCTGAAAGCTTTGGCGATGGAAACAGACGGCTTTTTAATCACAGGACAAGAAATCAGCCCTCAAAAACTTAACCGGCAGAAAATATTTTTTTGAAAAAATCCCTAAGCCCCGGGGTCACGATTTCAGCAAAAATCTGACTTTTGGCAGTTCAATCAAAAATGGTGCCAAAAGCTTGAAAATGCTCCCCTGAAAGCTTTGGCGATGGAAACAGACGGCTTTTTATCACAGGACAAGAAATCAGCCCTCAAAAACTTATCCGGCAGAAAATATTTTTTTGAAAAAATCCCTAAGCCCCAGGGTCACAATTTCAGCAAAAATCTGACTTTTGGCAATTCACTCAAAAATGGTGCCAAAAGCTTGAAAATGTTCCCCTGAAAGGTTTGGCACTCAAAACAGAAGGATTTTTATCACAGGACAAGAAATCAGCCCTCAAAAACTTAACCGGCAGAAAATATTTTTGTGAAAAAATCCCTAAGGCCCGAGGTCACAGTTTCAGCAAAAATCTGACTTTTGGCAATTCACTCAAAAATGGTGCCAACCGGTTGCAAATGCTCCCCTGACAGGTTTGGCACTCGAAAAAGAAGGCTTTTTATCACATTACAAGAAATCAGCCCTCCAAAACTTAACCGGCAGAAAATATTTTTTTGAAAAAATCCCTAAGCCCCGGGGTCACAATTTCAGCAAAAATCTGACTTTTGGCAGTTCAATCAAAAATGGTGCAAAAAGCTTGAAAATGCTCCCCTGAAAGGTTTGGCCCTCGAAACAGAAGGCTTTTTATCACAGGACAAGAAATCAGCCCTCAAAAACTTAACCGGCAGAAAATATGTTTTTGAAAAAATCCCTAAGCCCCGGGGTCACAATTTCAGCAAAAATCTGACTTTTGGCAATTCACTCAAAAATGGTGCCAAAAGCTTGAAAATGTTCCCCTGAAAGGTTTCGCACTCAAAACAGAAGAATTTTTATCACAGGACAAGAAATCAGACCTCAAAAATTTATCCGGCAGAAAATATTTTTTTGAAAAAATCCCTAAGCCCCGGGGTCACGATTTCAGCAAAAATCTGACTTTTGGCAATTCACTCAAAAATGGTGCCAAAAGCTTGAAAATGCTCCCCTGAAAGGTTTGGCGATGGAAACAGAAGGCTTTTTATCACAGGACAAGAAATCAGCCCTCAAAAACTTATCCGGCAGAAAATATTTTTTTGAAAAAATCCCTAAGCCCCGGGGTCACAATTTCAGCAAAAATCTGACTTTTGGCAATTCACTCAAAAATGGTGCAGAAAGCTTGCAAATGCTCCCCTGAAAGCTTTGGCGATGGAAACAGACGGCTTTTTATCACAGGACAAGAAATCAGCCCTCAAAAACTTATCCGGCAGAAAATATGTTTTTGAAAAAATCCCTAAGCCCCGGGGTCACAATTTCAGCAAAAATCTGACTTTTGGCAGTTCACTCAAAAATGGTGCCAAAAGCTTGAAAATGCTCCCCTGAAAGCTTTGGCGATGGAAACAGAAGGCTTTTTATCACAGGACAAGAAATCAGCCCTCAAAAACTTAACCGGCAGAAAATATTTTTTTGAAAAAATCCCTAAGCCCCGGGGTCACAATTTCAGCAAAAATCTGACTTTTGGCAATTCACTCAAAAATGGTGCCAAAAGCTTGAAAATGTTCCCCTGAAAGGTTTGGCACTCGAAAAAGAAGGCTTTTTATCACATTACAAGAAATCAGCCCTCCAAAACATAACCGGCAGAAAATATTTTTTTGAAAAAATCCCTAAGCCCCGGGGTCACGATTTCAGCAAAAATCTGACTTTTGGCAGTTCAATCAAAAATGGTGCCAAAAGCTTGAAAATGCTCCCCTGAAAGCTTTGGCGAGGAAACAGAAGGCTTTTTATCACAGGACAAGAAATCAGCCCTCAAAAACTTAACCGGCAGAAAATATTTTTTTGAAAAAATCCCTAAGCCCCGGGGTCACAATTTCAGCAAAAATCTGACTTTTGGCAATTCACTCAAAAATGGTGCCAAAAGCTTGATAATGTTCCCCTGAAAGGTTTGGCACTCGAAACAGAAGGATTTTTATCACAGGAGAAGAAATCAGCCCTCGAAAACTTATCCGGCAGAAAATATTTTTTTGAAAAAATCCCTAAGCCCCGGGGTCACAATTTCAGCAAAAATCTGACTTTTGGCAGTTCACTCAAAAGTGGTGCCAACCGGTTGCAAATGCTCCCCTGAAAGCTTTGGCGATGGAAAAAGAAGGCTTTTTATCACAGGACAAGAAATCAGCCCTCAAAAACTTAACCGGCAGAAAATATTTTTTTGAAAAAATCCCTAAGCCCCGGGGTCACAATTTCAACAAAAATCTGACTTTTGGCAGTTCAATCAAAAATGGTGCAAAAAGCTTGCAAATGCTCCCCTGAAAGCTTTGGCAATGGAAACAGAAGGCTTTTTATCACAGGACAAGAAATCAGACCTCAAAAACTTATCCGGCAGAAAATATTTTTTTGAAAAAATCCCTAAGCCCCGGGGTCACAATTTCAGCAAAAATCTGACTTTTGGCAATTCACTCAAAAATGGTGCCAAAAGCTTGAAAATGTTCCCCTGAAAGGTTTCGCACTCAAAACAGAAGAATTTTTATCACAGGACAAGAAATCAGACCTCAAAAATTTATCCGGCAGAAAATATTTTTTTGAAAAAATCCCTAAGCCCCGGGGTCACGATTTCAGCAAAAATCTGACTTTTGGCAATTCACTCAAAAATGGTGCCAAAAGCTTGAAAATGCTCCCCTGAAAGGTTTGGCGATGGAAACAGAAGGCTTTTTATCACAGGACAAGAAATCAGCCCTCAAAAACTTATCCGGCAGAAAATATTTTTTTGAAAAAATCCCTAAGCCCCGGGGTCACAATTTCAGCAAAAATCTGACTTTTGGCAATTCACTCAAAAATGGTGCAGAAAGCTCGCAAATGCTCCCCTGAAAGCTTTGGCGATGGAAACAGACGGCTTTTTATCACAGGACAAGAAATCAGCCCTCAAAAACTTATCCGGCAGAAAATATTTTTTTGAAAAAATCCCTAAGCCCCGGGGTCACAATTTCAGCAAAAATCTTACTTTTGGCAATTCACTCAAAAATGGTGCAAAAAGCTTGCAAATGCTCCCCTGAAAGCTTTGGCGATGATAACAGACGGCTTTTTATCACAGGACAAGAAATCAGCCCTCAAAAACTTAACCGGCAGAAAATATTTTTTTGAAAAAATCCCTAAGCCCCGGGGTCACAATTTCAGCAAAAATCTGACTTTTGGCAATTCACTCAAAAATGGTGCCAAAAGCTTGAAAATGTTCCCCTGAAAGGTTTGGCGATGGAAACAGAAGGCTTTTTATCACAGGACAAGAAATCAGCCATCAAAAACTTATCCGGCAGAAAATATTTTTTTGAAAAAATCCCCAAGCCCCGGGGTCACAATTTCAGCAAAAATCTGACTTTTGGCAGTTCACTGAAAAATGGTGCCAACCGGTTGCAAATGCTCCCCTGAAAGCTTTGGCGATGGAAACAGAAGGCTTTTTATCACAGGACAAGAAATCAGCCCTCAAAAACTTATCCGGCAGAAAATATTTTTTTGAAAAAAATCCCTAAGCCCCGGGGTCACAATTTCAGCAAAAATCTGACTTTTGGCAGTTCACTCAAAAATGGTGCCAACCGGTTGCAAATGCTCCCCTGAAAGCTTTGGCGATGGAAACAGACGGCTTTTTATCACAGGACAAGAAATCAGCCCTCAAAAACTTATCCGGCAGAAAATATTTTTTTGAAAAAATCCCTAAGCCCCGGGGTCACAATTTCAGCAAAAATCTGACTTTTGGCAATTCACTCAAAAATGGTGCAAAAAGCTTGCAAATGCTCCCCTGAAAGCTTTGGCGATGGAAACAGACGGCTTTTTATCACAGGACAAGAAATCAGCCCTCAAAAACTTATCCGGCAGAAAATATTTTTTTGAAAAAATCCCTAAGCCCCGGGGTCACAATTTCAGCAAAAATCTGACTTTTGGCCATTCACTCAAAAATGGTGCCAAAAGCTTGAAAATGCTCCCCTGAAAGCTTTGGCGATGGAAACAGAAGGCTTTTTATCACAGGACAAGAAATCAGCCCTCAAAAACTTATCCGGCAGAAAATATGTTTTTGAAAAAATCCCTAAGCCCCGGGGTCACAATTTCAGCAAAAATCTGACTTTTGGCAATTCATTCAAAAATGGTGCAAAAAGCTTGCAAATGCTCCCCTGAAAGCTTTGGCGATGGAAACAGACGGCTTTTTATCACAGGACAAGAAATCAGCCCTCAAAAACTTATCCGGCAGAAAATATTTTTTTGAAAAAAACCCTAAGCCCCGGGGTCACAATTTCAGCAAAAATCTGACTTTTGGCAGTTCACTCAAAAATGGTGCCAAAAGCTTGAAAATGTTCCCCTGAAAGGTTTGGCACTCGAAACAGAAGGATTTTTATCACAGGAGAAGAAATCAGCCCTCAAAAACTTATCCGGCAGAAAATATTTTTTTGAAAAAATCCCTAAGCCCCGGGGTCACAATTTCAGCAAAAATCTGACTTTTGGCAATTCACTCAAAAATGGTGCCAAAAGCTTGAAAATGTTCCCCTGAAAGGTTTGGCACTCGAAACAGAAGGATTTTTATCACAGGACAAGAAATCAGCCCTCAAAAACTTAACCGGTAGAAAATATTTTTTTGAAAAAATCCCTAAGCCCCGGGGTCACGATTTCAGCAAAAATCTGACTTTTGGCAATTCACTCAAAAATGGTGCCAAAAGCTTGAAAATGCTCCCCTGAAAGGTTTGGCACTCAAAACAGAAGAATTTTTATAACAGGACAAGAAATCAGCCCTCAAAAATTTATCCGGCAGAAAATATTTTTTTGAAAAAATCCCTAAGGCCCGAGGTCACAGTTTCAGCAAAAATCTGACTTTTGGCAATTCACTCAAAAATGGTGCCAACCGGTTGCAAATGCTCCCCTGACAGGTTTGGCACTCGAAAAAGAAGGCTTTTTATCACATTACAAGAAATCAGCCCTCCAAAACTTAACCGGCAGAAAATATTTTTTTGAAAAAATCCCTAAGCCCCGGGGTCACAATTTCAGCAAAAATCTGACTTTTGGCAGTTCAATCAAAAATGGTGCAAAAAGCTTGAAAATGCTCCCCTGAAAGGTTTGGCCCTCGAAACAGAAGGCTTTTTATCACAGGACAAGAAATCAGCCCTCAAAAACTTAACCGGCAGAAAATATGTTTTTGAAAAAATCCCTAAGCCCCGGGGTCACAATTTCAGCAAAAATCTGACTTTTGGCAATTCACTCAAAAATGGTTCAAAAAGCTTGCAAATGCTCCCCTGAAAGCTTTGGCGATGGAAACAGAAGGCTTTTTATCACAGGACAAGAAATCAGCCCTCAAAAACTTATCCGGCAGAAAATATGTTTTTGAAAAAATCCCTAAGCCCCGGGGTCACAATTTCAGCAAAAATCTGACTTTTGGCAGTTCACTCAAAAATGGTGCCAAAAGCTTGAAAATGCTCCCCTGAAAGCTTTGGCGATGGAAACAGAAGGCTTTTTATCACAGGACAAGAAATCAGCCCTCAAAAACTTAACCGGCAGAAAATATTTTTTTGAAAAAATCCCTAAGCCCCGGGGTCACAATTTCAGCAAAAATCTGACTTTTGGCAATTCACTCAAAAATGGTGCCAAAAGCTTGATAATGTTCCCCTGAAAGGTTTGGCACTCGAAACAGAAGGATTTTTATCACAGGAGAAGAAATCAGCCCTCAAAAACTTATCCGGCAGAAAATATTTTTTTGAAAAAATCCCTAAGCCCCGGGGTCACAATTTCAGCAAAAATCTGACTTTTGGCAGTTCACTCAAAAGTGGTGCCAACCGGTTGCAAATGCTCCCCTGAAAGCTTTGGCGATGGAAAAAGAAGGCTTTTTATCACAGGACAAGAAATCAGCCCTCAAAAACTTAACCGGCAGAAAATATTTTTTTGAAAAAATCCCTAAGCCCCGGGGTCACGATTTCAGCAAAAATCTGACTTTTGGCAATTCACTCAAAAATGGTGCCAAAAGCTTGAAAATGCTCCCCTGAAAGGTTTGGCACTCAAAACAGAAGAATTTTTATCACAGGACAAGAAATCAGCCCTCAAAAATTTATCCGGCAGAAAATATTTTTTTGAAAAAATCCCTAAGCCCCGGGGTCACAATTTCAGCAAAAATCTGACTTTTGGCAATTCACTCAAAAATGGTGCAAAAAGCTCGCAAATGCTCCCCTGAAAGCTTTGGCGATGGAAACAGAAGTCTTTTTATCACAGGACAAGAAATCAGCCCTCAAAAACTTATCCGGCAGAAAATATTTTTTTGAAAAAATCCCTAAGCCCCGGGGTCACAATTTCAGAAAAAATCTGACTTTTGGAAGTTCACTGAAAAATGGTGCCAAAAGCTTGAAAATGCTCCCCTGAAAGCTTTGGCGATGGAAACAGAAGGCTTTTTATCACAGGACAAGAAATCAGCCCTCAAAAACTTAACCGGCAGAAAATATTTTTTTGAAAAAATCCCTAAGCCCCGGGGTCACAATTTCAGCAAAAATCTGACTTTTGGCAATTCACTCAAAAATGGTGCCAAAAGCTTGAAAATGTTCCCCTGAAAGCTTTGGCACTCGAAACAGAAGGCTTTTTATCACAGGACAAGAAATCAGCCCTCAAAAACTTAACCGGCAGAAAATATTTTTTTGAAAAAATCCCTAAGCCCCGGGGTCACAATTTCAGCAAAAATCTGACTTTTGGCAATTCACTCAAAAATGGTGCCAAAAGCTTGAAAATGCTCCCCTGAAAGGTTTGGCACTCAAAACAGAAGAATTTTTATCACAGGACAAGAAATCAGCCCTCAAAAATTTATCCGGCAGAAAATATTTTTTTGAAAAAATCCCTAAGCCCCGGGGTCACAATTTCAGCAAAAATCTGACTTTTGGCAATTCACTCAAAAATGGTGCCAACCGGTTGCAAATGCTCCCCTGACAGGTTTGGCACTCGAAAAAGAAGGCTTTTTATCACATTACAAGAAATCAGCCCTCCAAAACTTAACCGGCAGAAAATATTTTTTTGAAAAAATCCCTAAGCCCCGGGGTCACAATTTCAGCAAAAATCTGACTTTTGGCAGTTCACTCAAAAATGGTGCCAACCGCTTGCAAATGCTCACCTGAAAGCTTTGGTGATGGAAACAGAAGGCTTTTTATCACAGGACAAGAAATCAGCCCTCAAAAACTTATCCGGCAGAAAATATTTTTTTGAAAAAATCCCTAAGCCCCGGGGTCACGATTTCAGCAAAAATCTGACTTTTGGCAATTCACTCAAAAATGGTGCCAAAAGCTTGAAAATGCTCCCCTGAAAGGTTTGGCACTCAAAACAGAAGAATTTTTATCACAGGACAAGAAATCAGCCCTCAAAAATTTATCCGGCAGAAAATATTTTTTTGAAAAAATCCCTAAGCCCCGGGGTCACAATTTCAGCAAAAATCTGACTTTTGGCAATTCACTCAAAAATGGTGCAAAAAGCTCGCAAATGCTCCCCTGAAAGCTTTGGCGATGGAAACAGAAGGCTTTTTATCACAGGACAAGAAATCAGCCCTCAAAAACTCATCCGGCAGAAAATATTTTTTTGAAAAAATCCCTAAGCCCCGGGGTCACAATTTCAGCAAAAATCTGACTTTTGGCAGTTCACTCAAAAATGGTGCCAAAAGCTTGAAAATGCTCCCCTGAAAGCTTTGGCGATGGAAACAGACGGCTTTTTATCACAGGACAAGAAATCAGCCCTCAAAAACTTAACCGGCAGAATTTTTTTTTTGAAAAAATCCCTAAGCCCCGGGGTCACAATTTCAGCAAAAATCTGACGTTTGGCTGTTCACTCAAAAATGGTGCCAACCGGTTGCAAATGCTCCCCTGACAGCTTTGGCGATGGAAACAGAAGGCTTTTTATCACAGGACAAGAAATCAGCCCTCAAAAACTTAACCGGCAGAAAATATTTTTTTGAAAAAATCCCTAAGCCCCGAGGTCACAATTTCAGCAAAAAATCTTACTTCTGGCAATTCACTCAAAAATGGTGCCAAAAGCTTGATAATGTTCCCCTGAAAGGTTTGGCACTCGAAACAGAAGGATTTTTATCACAGGACAAGAAATCAGCCCTCAAAAACTTAACCGGCAGAAAATATTTTTTTGAAAAAATCCCTAAGCCCCGGGGTCACAATTTCAGCAAAAATCTGACTTTTGGCAGTTCACTCAAAAATGGTGCCAACCGGTTGCAAATGCTCACCTGAAAGCTTTCGTGATGGAAACAGAAGGCTTTTTATCACAGGACAAGAAATCAGCCCTCAAAAACTTAACCAGCAGAAATTTTTTTTTGAAAAAATCCCTAAGCCCCGGGGTCACAATTTCAGCAAAAATCTGACTTTTGGCAATTCACTCAAAAATGGTGCCAAAAGCTTGAAAATGCTCCCCTGAAAGGTTTGGCACTCAAAACAGAAGAATTTTTATCACAGGACAAGAAATCAGCCCTCAAAAATTTATCCGGCAGAAAATATTTTTTTGAAAAAATCCCTAAGCCCCGGGGTCACAATTTCAGCAAAAATCTTACTTCTGGCAATTCACTCAAAAATGGTGCCAAAAGCTTGAAAATGTTCCCCTGAAAGGTTTGGCACTCGAAAAAGAAGGCTTTTTATCACATTACAAGAAATCAGCCCTCCAAAACATAACCGGCAGAAAATATTTTTTTGAAAAAATCCCTAAGCCCCGGGGTCACAACTTCAGCAAAAATCTGACTTTTGGCAGTTCAATCAAAAATGGTGCCAAAAGCTTGAAAATGCTCCCCTGAAAGCTTTGGCGATGGAAACAGAAGGCTTTTTATCACAGGACAAGAAATCAGCCCTCAAAAACTCAACCGGCAGAAAATATTTTTTTGAAAAAAACCCTAAGCCCCGGGGTCACAATTTCAGCAAAAATCTGACTTTTGGCAGTTCACTCAAAAATGGTGCCAAAAGCTTGAAAATGCTCCCCTGAAAGCTTTGGCGATGGAAACAGACGGCTTTTTAATCACAGGACAAGAAATCAGCCCTCAAAAACTTAACCGGCAGAAAATATTTTTTTGAAAAAATCCCTAAGCCCCGGGGTCACGATTTCAGCAAAAATCTGACTTTTGGCAGTTCAATCAAAAATGGTGCCAAAAGCTTGAAAATGCTCCCCTGAAAGCTTTGGCGATGGAAACAGACGGCTTTTTATCACAGGACAAGAAATCAGCCCTCAAAAACTTATCCGGCAGAAAATATTTTTTTGAAAAAATCCCTAAGCCCCGGGGTCACAATTTCAGCAAAAATCTGACTTTTGGCAGTTCACTCAAAAATGGTGCCAAAAGCTTGAAAATGCTCCCCTGAAAGCTTTGGCGATGGAAACAGAAGGCTTTTTATCACAGGACAAGAAATCAGCCCTCAAAAACTTAACCGGCAGAAAATATTTTTTTGAAAAAATCCCTAAGCCCCAGGGTCACAATTTCAGCAAAAATCTGACTTTTGGCAATTCACTCAAAAATGGTGCCAAAAGCTTGAAAATGTTCCCCTGAAAGGTTTGGCACTCGAAACAGAAGGATTTTTATCACAGGACAAGAAATCAGCCCTCAAAAACTTAACCGGCAGAAAATATTTTTTTGAAAAAATCCCTAAGCCCCGGGGTCACAATTTCAGGAAAAATCTGACTTTTGGCAGTTCACTCAAAAATGGTGCCAACCGGTTGCAAATGCTCACCTGAAAGCTTTGGTGATGGAAACAGAAGGCTTTTTATCACAGGACAAGAAATCAGCCCTCAAAAACTCAACCAGCAGAAAATATTTTTTTGAAAAAATCCCTAAGCCCCGGGGTCACAATTTCAGCAAAAAATCTGACTTTTGGCAGTTCACTCAAAAATGGTGCCAACCGGTTGCAAATGCTCCCCTGAAAGCTTTGGTGATGGAAACAGAAGGCTTTTTATCACAGGACAAGAAATCACCCCTCAAAAACTTATCCGGCAGAAAATATTTTTTTGAAATAATCCCTAAGCCCCGGGGTCACGATTTCAGCAAAAATCTGACTTTTGGCTATTCACTCAAAAATGGTGCCAAAAGCTTGAAAATGCTCCCCTGAAAGGTTTGGCACTCAAAACAGAAGAATTTTTATCACAGGACAAGAAATCAGCCCTCAAAAATTTATCCGGCAGAAAATATTTTTTTGAAAAAATCCCTAAGCCCCGGCGTCACAATTTCAGCAAAAATCTGACTTTTGGCAATTCACTCAAAAATGGTGCCAACCGGTTGCAAATGCTCCCCTGACAGGTTTGGCACTCGAAAAAGAAGGCTTTTTATCACAGGACAAGAAATCAGCCCTCCAAAACTTAACCGGCAGAAAATATTTTTTTGAAAAAATCCCTAAGCCCCGGGGTCACAATTTCAGAAAAAATCTGACTTTTGGCAGTTCAATCAAAAATGGTGCAAAAAGCTTGAAAATGCTCCCCTGAAAGGTTTGGCCCTCGAAACAGAAGGCTTTTTATCACAGGACAAGAAATCAGCCCTCAAAAACTTAACCGGCAG
This sequence comes from Podarcis liolepis, assembly GCF_965112155.1. Lineage (NCBI taxonomy): Eukaryota > Metazoa > Chordata > Lepidosauria > Squamata > Lacertidae > Podarcis > Podarcis liolepis. Next base: position 2,269,962 of record NW_028148790.1, on the reverse strand, counting down.
AAAATATGTTTTTGAAAAAATCCCTAAGCCCCGGGGTCACAATTTCAGCAAAAATCTGACTTTTGGCAATTCACTCAAAAATGGTTCAAAAAGCTTGCAAATGCTCCCCTGAAAGCTTTGGCGATGGAAACAGAAGGCTTTTTATCACAGGACAAGAAATCAGCCCTCAAAAACTTATCCGGCAGAAAATATGTTTTTGAAAAAATCCCTAAGCCCCGGGGTCACAATTTCAGCAAAAATCTGACTTTTGGCAGTTCACTCAAAAATGGTGCCAACCGGTTGCAAATGCTCCCCTGAAAGCTTTGGCGATGGAAACAGAAGGCTTTTTATCACAGGACAAGAAATCAGCCCTCAAAAACTTAACCGGCAGAAAATATTTTTTTGAAAAAATCCCTAAGCCCCGGGGTCACAATTTCAGCAAAAATCTGACTTTTGGCAATTCACTCAAAAATGGTGCCAAAAGCTTGAAAATGTTCCCCTGAAAGGTTTGGCATTCGAAAAAGAAGGCTTTTTATCACATTACAAGAAATCAGCCCTCCAAAACATAACCGGCAGAAAATATTTTTTTGAAAAAATCCCTAAGCCCCGGGGTCACAATTTCAGCAAAAATCTGACTTTTGGCAATTCACTCAAAAATGGTGCCAAAAGCTTGATAATGTTCCCCTGAAAGGTTTGGCACTCGAAACAGAAGGATTTTTATCACAGGACAAGAAATCAGCCCTCAAAAACTTATCCGGCAGAAAATATTTTTTTGAAAAAATCCCTAAGCCCCGGGGTCACAATTTCAGCAAAAATCTGACTTTTGGCAGTTCACTCAAAAATGGTGCCAAAAGCTTGAAAATGCTCCCCTGAAAGCTTTGGCGATGGAAAAAGAAGGCTTTTTATCACAGGACAAGAAATCAGCCCTCAAAAACTTAACCGGCAGAAAATATTTTTTTGAAAAAATCCCTAAGCCCCGGGGTCACAATTTCAACAAAAATCTGACTTTTGGCAGTTCAATCAAAAATGGTGCAAAAAGCTTGCAAATGCTCCCCTGAAAGCTTTGGCGATGTAAACAGAAGGCTTTTTATCACAGGACAAGAAATCAGCCCTCAAAAACTTATCCGGCAGAAAATATTTTTTTGAAAAAATCCCTAAGCCCCGGGGTCACAATTTCAGCAAAAATCTGACTTTTGGCAGTTCACTCAAAAATGGTGCCAACCGGTTGCAAATGCTCCCCTGAAAGCTTTGGTGATGGAAACAGAAGGCTTTTTATCACAGGACAAGAAATCACCCCTCAAAAACTTATCCGGCAGAAAATATTTTTTTGAAATAATCCCTAAGCCCCGGGGTCACGATTTCAGCAAAAATCTGACTTTTGGCTATTCACTCAAAAATGGTGCCAAAAGCTTGAAAATGCTCCCCTGAAAGGTTTGGCACTCAAAACAGAAGAATTTTTATCACAGGACAAGAAATCAGCCCTCAAAAATTTATCCGGCAGAAAATATTTTTTTGAAAAAATCCCTAAGCCCCGGCGTCACAATTTCAGCAAAAATCTGACTTTTGGCAATTCACTCAAAAATGGTGCCAACCGGTTGCAAATGCTCCCCTGACAGGTTTGGCACTCGAAAAAGAAGGCTTTTTATCACAGGACAAGAAATCAGCCCTCCAAAACTTAACCGGCAGAAAATATTTTTTTGAAAAAATCCCTAAGCCCCGGGGTCACAATTTCAGAAAAAATCTGACTTTTGGCAGTTCAATCAAAAATGGTGCAAAAAGCTTGAAAATGCTCCCCTGAAAGGTTTGGCCCTCGAAACAGAAGGCTTTTTATCACAGGACAAGAAATCAGCCCTCAAAAACTTAACCGGCAGAAAATATGTTTTTGAAAAAATCCCTAAGCCCCGGGGTCACAATTTCAGCAAAAATCTGACTTTTGGCAATTCACTCAAAAATGGTTCAAAAAGCTTGCAAATGCTCCCCTGAAAGCTTTGGCGATGGAAACAGAAGGCTTTTTATCACAGGACAAGAAATCAGCCCTCAAAAACTTATCCGGCAGAAAATATGTTTTTGAAAAAATCCCTAAGCCCCGGGGTCACAATTTCAGCAAAAATCTGACTTTTGGCAGTTCACTCAAAAATGGTGCCAACCGGTTGCAAATGCTCCCCTGAAAGCTTTGGCGATGGAAACAGAAGGCTTTTTATCACAGGACAAGAAATCAGCCCTCAAAAACTTAACCGGCAGAAAATATTTTTTTGAAAAAATCCCTAAGCCCCGGGGTCACAATTTCAGCAAAAATCTGACTTTTGGCAATTCACTCAAAAATGGTGCCAAAAGCTTGAAAATGTTCCCCTGAAAGGTTTGGCATTCGAAAAAGAAGGCTTTTTATCACATTACAAGAAATCAGCCCTCCAAAACATAACCGGCAGAAAATATTTTTTTGAAAAAATCCCTAAGCCCCGGGGTCACAATTTCAGCAAAAATCTGACTTTTGGCAATTCACTCAAAAATGGTGCCAAAAGCTTGATAATGTTCCCCTGAAAGGTTTGGCACTCGAAACAGAAGGATTTTTATCACAGGACAAGAAATCAGCCCTCAAAAACTTATCCGGCAGAAAATATTTTTTTGAAAAAATCCCTAAGCCCCGGGGTCACAATTTCAGCAAAAATCTGACTTTTGGCAGTTCACTCAAAAATGGTGCCAAAAGCTTGAAAATGCTCCCCTGAAAGCTTTGGCGATGGAAAAAGAAGGCTTTTTATCACAGGACAAGAAATCAGCCCTCAAAAACTTAACCGGCAGAAAATATTTTTTTGAAAAAATCCCTAAGCCCCGGGGTCACAATTTCAACAAAAATCTGACTTTTGGCAGTTCAATCAAAAATGGTGCAAAAAGCTTGCAAATGCTCCCCTGAAAGCTTTGGCGATGTAAACAGAAGGCTTTTTATCACAGGACAAGAAATCAGCCCTCAAAAACTTATCCGGCAGAAAATATTTTTTTGAAAAAATCCCTAAGCCCCGGGGTCACAATTTCAGCAAAAATCTGACTTTTGGCAATTCACTCAAAAATGGTGCCAAAAGCTTGATAATGTTCCCCTGAAAGGTTTGGCACTCAAAACAGAAGAATTTTTATCACAGGACAAGAAATCAGCCCTCAAAAATTTATCCTGCAGAAAATATTTTTTTGAAAAAATCCCTAAGCCCCGGGGTCACGATTTCAGCAAAAATCTGACTTTTGGCAATTCACTCAAAAATGGTGCCAAAAGCTTGAAAATGCTCCCCTGAAAGGTTTGGCACTCAAAACAGAAGAATTTTTATCACAGGACAAGAAATCAGCCCTCAAAAATTTATCCGGCAGAAAATATTTTTTTGAAAAAATCCCTAAGCCCCGGGGTCACGATTTCAGCAAAAATCTGACTTTTGGCAATTCACTCAAAAATGGTGCCAACCGGTTGCAAATGCTCCCCTGACAGGTTTGGAACTCGAAAAAGAAGGCTTTTTATCACATTACAAGAAATCAGCCCTCCAAAACTTAACCGGCAGAAAATATTTTTTTGAAAAAATCCCTAAGCCCCGGGGTCACAATTTCAGCAAAAATCTGACTTTTGGCAGTTCACTCAAAAATGGTGCCAACCGCTTGCAAATGCTCACCTGAAAGCTTTGGTGATGGAAACAGAAGGCTTTTTATCACAGGACAAGAAATCAGCCCTCAAAAACTTATCCGGCAGAAAATATTTTTTTGAAAAAATCCCTAAGCCCCGGGGTCACGATTTCAGCAAAAATCTGACTTTTGGCAATTCACTCAAAAATGGTGCCAAAAGCTTGAAAATGCTCCCCTGAAAGGTTTGGCACTCAAAACAGAAGAATTTTTATCACAGGACAAGAAATCAGCCCTCAAAAATTTATCCGGCAGAAAATATTTTTTTGAAAAAATCCCTAAGCCCCGGGGTCACAATTTCAGCAAAAATCTGACTTTTGGCAATTCACTCAAAATTGGTGCCAACCGGTTGCAAATGCTCCCCTGACAGGTTTGGCACTCGAAAAAGAAGGCTTTTTATCACAGGACAAGAAATCAGCCCTCAAAAACTTAACCGGCAGAAAATATTTTTTTGAAAAAATCCCTAAGCCCCGGGGTCACAATTTCAGCAAAAATCTGACTTTTGGCAGTTCAATCAAAAATGGTGCCAAAAGCTTGAAAATGCTCCCCTGAAAGGTTTGGCCCTCGAAACAGAAGGCTTTTTATCACAGGACAAGAAATCAGCCCTCAAAAACTTAACCGGCAGATAATATTTTTGTGAAAAAATCCCTAAGCCCCGGGGTCACAATTTCAGCAAAAATCTGACTTTTGGCAGTTCACTCAAAAATGGTGCCAACCAGTTGCAAATGCTCCCCTGAAAGCTTTGGCGATGGAAACAGAAGGCTTTTTATCACAGGACAAGAAATCAGCCCTCAAAAACTTAACCGGCAGAAAATATTTTTTTGAAAAAATCCCTAAGCCCTGGGGTCACAATTTCAGCAAAAATCTGACTTTTGGCAGTTCACTCAAAAATGGTGCCAAAAGCTTGCAAATGCTCCCCTGAAAGCTTTGGCGATGGAAACAGAAGGCTTTTTATCACAGGACAAGAAATCAGCCCTCAAAAACTTAACCGGCAGAAAATATTTTTTTGAAAAAATCCCTAAGCCCCGGGGTCACAATTTCAGCAAAAATCTGACTTTTGGCAATTCACTCAAAAATGGTGCCAAAAGCTTGAAAATGTTCCCCTGAAAGGTTTGGCACTCGCAAAAGAAGGCTTTTTATCACATTACAAGAAATCAGCCCTCCAAAACATAACCGGCAGAAAATATTTTTTTGAAAAAATCCCTAAGCCCCGGGGTCACGATTTTAGCAAAAATCTGACTTTTGGCAGTTCAATCAAAAACGGTGCCAAAAGCTTGAAAATGCTCCCCTGAAAGCTTTGGCGATGGAAACAGAGGGCTTTTTATCACAGGACAAGAAATCAGCCCTCAAAAACTCAACCGGCAGAAAATATTTTTTTGAAAAAAACCCTAAGCCCCGGGGTCACAATTTCAGCAAAAATCTGACTTTTGGCAGTTCACTCAAAAATGGTGCCAACCAGTTGCAAATGCTCCCCTGAAAGCTTTGGCGATGGAAACAGACGGCTTTTTAATCACAGGACAAGAAATCAGCCCTCAAAAACTTAACCGGCAGAAAATATTTTTTTGAAAAAATCCCTAAGCCCCGGGGTCACAATTTCAGCAAAAATCTGACTTTTGGCAGTTCAATCAAAAATGGTGCCAAAAGCTTGAAAATGCTCCCCTGAAAGCTTTGGCGAGGAAACAGAAGGCTTTTTATCACAGGACAAGAAATCAGCCCTCAAAAACTTAACCGGCAGAAAATATTTTTTTGAAAAAATCCCTAAGCCCCGGGGTCACAATTTCAGCAAAAATCTGACTTTTGGCAATTCACTCAAAAATGGTGCCAAAAGCTTGATAATGTTCCCCTGAAAGGTTTGGCACTCGAAACAGAAGGATTTTTATCACAGGACAAGAAATCAGCCCTCAAAAACTTATCCGGCAGAAAATATTTTTTTGAAAAAATCCCTAAGCCCCGGGGTCACAATTTCAGCAAAAATCTGACTTTTGGCAGTTCACTCAAAAATGGTGCCAAAAGCTTGAAAATGCTCCCCTGAAAGCTTTGGCGATGGAAAAAGTAGGCTTTTTATCACAGGACAAGAAATCAGCCCTCAAAAACTTAACCGGCAGAAAATATTTTTTTGAAAAAATCCCTAAGCCCCGGGGTCACAATTTCAACAAAAATCTGACTTTTGGCAGTTCAATCAAAAATGGTGCAAAAAGCTTGCAAATGCTCCCCTGAAAGCTTTGGCGATGTAAACAGAAGGCTTTTTATCACAGGACAAGAAATCAGCCCTCAAAAACTTATCCGGCAGAAAATATTTTTTTGAAAAAATCCCTAAGCCCCGGGGTCACAATTTCAGCAAAAATCTGACTTTTGGCAATTCACTCAAAAATGGTGCCAAAAGCTTGATAATGTTCCCCTGAAAGGTTTGGCACTCAAAACAGAAGAATTTTTATCACAGGACAAGAAATCAGCCCTCAAAAATTTATCCTGCAGAAAATATTTTTTTGAAAAAATCCCTAAGCCCCGGGGTCACGATTTCAGCAAAAATCTGACTTTTGGCAATTCACTCAAAAATGGTGCCAAAAGCTTGAAAATGCTCCCCTGAAAGGTTTGGCACTCAAAACAGAAGAATTTTTATCACAGGACAAGAAATCAGCCCTCAAAAATTTATCCGGCAGAAAATATTTTTTTGAAAAAATCCCTAAGCCCCGGGGTCACGATTTCAGCAAAAATCTGACTTTTGGCAATTCACTCAAAAATGGTGCCAACCGGTTGCAAATGCTCCCCTGACAGGTTTGGCACTCGAAAAAGAAGGCTTTTTATCACATTACAAGAAATCAGCCCTCCAAAACTTAACCGGCAGAAAATATTTTTTTGAAAAAATCCCTAAGCCCCGGGGTCACAATTTCAGCAAAAATCTGACTTTTGGCAGTTCACTCAAAAATGGTGCAAAAAGCTTGCAAATGCTCCCCTGAAAGCTTTGGCGATGTAAACAGAAGGCTTTTTATCACAGGACAAGAAATCAGCCCTCAAAAACTTATCCGGCAGAAAATATTTTTTTGAAAAAATCCCTAAGCCCCGGGGTCACAATTTCAGCAAAAATCTGACTTTTGGCAATTCACTCAAAAATGGTGCCAAAAGCTTGATAATGTTCCCCTGAAAGGTTTGGCACTCAAAACAGAAGAATTTTTATCACAGGACAAGAAATCAGCCCTCAAAAATTTATCCTGCAGAAAATATTTTTTTGAAAAAATCCCTAAGCCCCGGGGTCACGATTTCAGCAAAAATCTGACTTTTGGCAATTCACTCAAAAATGGTGCCAAAAGCTTGAAAATGCTCCCCTGAAAGGTTTGGCACTCAAAACAGAAGAATTTTTATCACAGGACAAGAAATCAGCCCTCAAAAATTTATCCGGCAGAAAATATTTTTTTGAAAAAATCCCTAAGCCCCGGGGTCACGATTTCAGCAAAAATCTGACTTTTGGCAATTCACTCAAAAATGGTGCCAACCGGTTGCAAATGCTCCCCTGACAGGTTTGGCACTCGAAAAAGAAGGCTTTTTATCACATTACAAGAAATCAGCCCTCCAAAACTTAACCGGCAGAAAATATTTTTTTGAAAAAATCCCTAAGCCCCGGGGTCACAATTTCAGCAAAAATCTGACTTTTGGCAGTTCACTCAAAAATGGTGCCAACCGCTTGCAAATGCTCACCTGAAAGCTTTGGTGATGGAAACAGAAGGCTTTTTATCACAGGACAAGAAATCAGCCCTCAAAAACTTATCCGGCAGAAAATATTTTTTTGAAAAAATCCCTAAGCCCCGGGGTCACGATTTCAGCAAAAATCTGACTTTTGGCAATTCACTCAAAAATGGTGCCAAAAGCTTGAAAATGCTCCCCTGAAATGTTTGGCACTCAAAACAGAAGAATTTTTATCACAGGACAAGAAATCAGCCCTCAAAAATTTATCCGGCAGAAAATATTTTTTTGAAAAAATCCCTAAGCCCCGGGGTCACAATTTCAGCAAAAATCTGACTTTTGGCAATTCACTCAAAATTGGTGCCAACCGGTTGCAAATGCTCCCCTGACAGGTTTGGCACTCGAAAAAGAAGGCTTTTTATCACAGGACAAGAAATCAGCCCTCAAAAACTTAACCGGCAGAAAATATTTTTTTGAAAAAATCCCTAAGCCCCGGGGTCACAATTTCAGCAAAAATCTGACTTTTGGCAGTTCAATCAAAAATGGTGCCAAAAGCTTGAAAATGCTCCCCTGAAAGGTTTGGCCCTCGAAACAGAAGGTTTTTTATCACAGGACAAGAAATCAGCCCTCAAAAACTTAACCGGCAGATAATATTTATGTGAAAAAATCCCTAAGCCCCGGGGTCACAATTTCAGCAAAAATCTGACTTTTGGCAGTTCACTCAAAAATGGTGCCAACCAGTTGCAAATGCTCCCCTGAAAGCTTTGGCGATGGAAACAGAAGGCTTTTTATCACAGGACAAGAAATCAGCCCTCAAAAACTTAACCGGCAGAAAATATTTTTTTGAAAAAATCCCTAAACCCTGGGGTCACAATTTCAGCAAAAATCTGACTTTTGGCAGTTCACTCAAAAATGGTGCCAAAAGCTTGCAAATGCTCCCCTGAAAGCTTTGGCGATGGAAACAGAAGGCTTTTTATCACAGGACAAGAAATCAGCCCTCAAAAACTTAACCGGCAGAAAATATTTTTTTGAAAAAATCCCTAAGCCCCGGGGTCACAATTTCAGCAAAAATCTGACTTTTGGCAATTCACTCAAAAATGGTGCCAAAAGCTTGAAAATGTTCCCCTGAAAGGTTTGGCACTCGCAAAAGAAGGCTTTTTATCACATTACAAGAAATCAGCCCTCCAAAACATAACCGGCAGAAAATATTTTTTTGAAAAAATCCCTAAGCCCCGGGGTCACGATTTTAGCAAAAATCTGACTTTTGGCAGTTCAATCAAAAACGGTGCCAAAAGCTTGAAAATGCTCCCCTGAAAGCTTTGGCGATGGAAACAGAGGGCTTTTTATCACAGGACAAGAAATCAGCCCTCAAAAACTCAACCGGCAGAAAATATTTTTTTGAAAAAAACCCTAAGCCCCGGGGTCACAATTTCAGCAAAAATCTGACTTTTGGCAGTTCACTCAAAAATGGTGCCAACCAGTTGCAAATGCTCCCCTGAAAGCTTTGGCGATGGAAACAGACGGCTTTTTAATCACAGGACAAGAAATCAGCCCTCAAAAACTTAACCGGCAGAAAATATTTTTTTGAAAAAATCCCTAAGCCCCGGGGTCACAATTTCAGCAAAAATCTGACTTTTGGCAGTTCACTCAAAAATGGTGCCAAAAGCTTGAAAATGCTCCCCTGAAAGCTTTGGCGAGGAAACAGAAGGCTTTTTATCACAGGACAAGAAATCAGCCCTCAAAAACTTAACCGGCAGAAAATATTTTTTTGAAAAAATCCCTAAGCCCCGGGGTCAAAATTTCAGCAAAAATCTTACTTTTGGCAATTCACTCAAAATTGGTGCCAACCGGTTGCAAATGCTCCCCTGACAGGTTTGGCACTCGAAAAAGAAGACTTTTTATCACAGGACAAGAAATCAGCCCTCAAAAACTTAACCGGCAGAAAATATTTTTTTGAAAAAATCCCTAAGCCCCGGGGTCACAATTTCAGCAAAAATCTGACTTTTGGCAGTTCAATCAAAAATGGTGCCAAAAGCTTGAAAATGCTCCCCTGAAAGGTTTGGCCCTCGAAACAGAAGGCTTTTTATCACAGGACAAGAAATCAGCCCTCAAAAACTTAACCGGCAGATAATATTTTTGTGAAAAAATCCCTAAGCCCCGGGGTCACAATTTCAGCAAAAATCTGACTTTTGGCAGTTCACTCAAAAATGGTGCCAACCAGTTGCAAATGCTCCCCTGAAAGCTTTGGCGATGGAAACAGAAGGCTTTTTATCACAGGACAAGAAATCAGCCCTCAAAAACTTAACCGGCAGAAAATATTTTTTTGAAAAAATCCCTAAGCCCTGGGGTCACAATTTCAGCAAAAATCTGACTTTTGGCAGTTCACTCAAAAATGGTGCCAAAAGCTTGAAAATGCTCCCCTGAAAGCTTTGGCGATGGAAACAGAAGGCTTTTTATCACAGGACAAGAAATCAGCCCTCAAAAACTTAACCGGCAGAAAATATTTTTTTGAAAAAATCCCTAAGCCCTGGGGTCACAATTTCAGCAAAAATCTGACTTTTGGCAGTTCACTCAAAAATGGTGCCAAAAGCTTGAAAATGCTCCCCTGAAAGCTTTGGCGAGGAAACAGAAGGCTTTTTATCACAGGACAAGAAATCAGCCCTCAAAAACTTAACCGGCAGAAAATATTTTTTTGAAAAAATCCCTAAGCCCCGGGGTCACAATTTCAGCAAAAATCTGACTTTTGGCAATTCACTCAAAAATGGTGCCAAAAGCTTGAAAATGTTCCCCTGAAAGGTTTGGCACTCGAAAAAGAAGGCTTTTTATGACATTACAAGAAATCAGCCCTCCAAAACTTAACCGGCAGAAAATATTTTTTTGAAAAAATCCCTAAGCCCCGGGGTCACGATTTTAGCAAAAATCTGACTTTTGGCAGTTCAATCAAAAATGGTGCCAAAAGCTTGAAAATGCTCCCCTGAAAGCTTTGGCGATGGAAACAGAGGGCTTTTTATCACAGGACAAGAAATCAGCCCTCAAAAACTCAACCGGCAGAAAATATTTTTTTGAAAAAAACCCTAAGCCCCGGGGTCACAATTTCAGCAAAAATCTGACTTTTGGCAGTTCACTCAAAAATGGTGCCAACCAGTTGCAAATGCTCCCCTGAAAGCTTTGGCGATGGAAACAGACGGCTTTTTAATCACAGGACAAGAAATCAGCCCTCAAAAACTTAACCGGCAGAAAATATTTTTTTGAAAAAATCCCTAAGCCCCGGGGTCACAATTTCAGCAAAAATCTGACTTTTGGCAGTTCACTCAAAAATGGTGCCAACCGCTTGCAAATGCTCACCTGAAAGCTTTGGTGATGGAAACAGAAGGCTTTTTATCACAGGACAAGAAATCAGCCCTCAAAAACTTATCCGGCAGAAAATATTTTTTTGAAAAAATCCCTAAGCCCCGGGGTCACGATTTCAGCAAAAATCTGACTTTTGGCAATTCACTCAAAAATGGTGCCAAAAGCTTGAAAATGCTCCCCTGAAAGGTTTGGCACTCAAAACAGAAGAATTTTTATCACAGGACAAGAAATCAGCCCTCAAAAATTTATCCGGCAGAAAATATTTTTTTGAAAAAATCCCTAAGCCCCGGGGTCACAATTTCAGCAAAAATCTGACTTTTGGCAATTCACTCAAAATTGGTGCCAACCGGTTGCAAATGCTCCCCTGACGGGTTTGGCACTCGAAAAAGAAGACTTTTTATCACAGGACAAGAAATCAGCCCTCAAAAACTTAACCGGCAGAAAATATTTTTTTGAAAAAATCCCTAAGCCCCGGGGTCACAATTTCAGCAAAAATCTGACTTTTGGCAGTTCAATCAAAAATGGTGCCAAAAGCTTGAAAATGCTCCCCTGAAAGGTTTGGCCCTCGAAACAGAAGGCTTTTTATCACAGGACAAGAAATCAGCCCTCAAAAACTTAACCGGCAGATAATATTTTTGTGAAAAAATCCCTACGCCCCGGGGTCACAATTTCAGCAAAAATCTGACTTTTGGCAGTTCACTCAAAAATGGTGCCAACCAGTTGCAAATGCTCCCCTGAAAGCTTTGGCGATGGAAACAGAAGGCTTTTTATCACAGGACAAGAAATCAGCCCTCAAAAACTTAACCGGCAGAAAATATTTTTTTGAAAAAATCCCTAAGCCCCGGGGTCACAATTTCAGAAAAAATCTGACTTTTGGCAATTCACTCAAAAATGGTGCCAAAAGCTTGAAAATGTTCCCCTGAAAGCTTTGGCGATGGAAACAGAAGGCTTTTTATCACAGGACAAGAAATCAGCCCTCAAAAACTTAAACGGCAGAAAATATTTTTTTGAAAAAATCCCTAAGCCCCGGGGTCACAATTTCAGCAAAAATCTGAATTTCGGCAGTTCATTCAAAAATGGTGCCAAAAGCTTGAAAATGCTCCCCTGAAAGCTTTGGCGAGGAAACAGAAGGCTTTTTATGACAGGACAAGAAATCAGCCCTCAAAAACTTAACCGGCAGAAAATATTTTTTTGAAAAAATCCCTAAGCCCCGGGGTCACGATTTCAGCAAAAATCTGACTTTTGGCAATTCACTCAAAAATGGTGCCAAAAGCTTGAAAATGCTCCCCTGAAAGCTTTGGCGAGGAAACAGAAGGCTTTTTATCACAGGACAAGAAATCAGCCCTCAAAAACTTAACCGGCAGAAAATATTTTTTTGAAAAAATCCCTAAGCCCCGGGGTCAAAATTTCAGCAAAAATCTTACTTTTGGCAATTCACTCAAAAATGGTTCAAAAAGCTTGCAAATGTTCCCCTGAAAGCTTTGGCGATGGAAACAGAAGGCTTTTTATCACAGGACAAGAAATCAGCCCTCAAAAATTTATCCGGCAGAAAATATTTTTTTGAAAAAATCCCTAAGCCCCGGGGTCAGGATTTCAGCAAAAATCTGACTTTTGGCAATTCACTCAAAAATGGTGCCAAAAGCTTGAAAATGCTCCCCTGAAAGGTTTGGCACTCAAAACAGAAGAATTTTTATCACAGGACAAGAAATCAGCCCTCAAAAATTTATCCGGCAGAAAATATTTTTTTGAAAAAATCCCTAAGCCCCGGGGTCACAATTTCAGCAAAAATCTGACTTTTGGCAATTCACTCAAAAATGGTGCCAACCGGTTGCAAATGCTCCCCTGACAGGTTTGGCACTCGAAAAAGAAGGCTTTTTATCACATTACAAGAAATCAGCCCTCCAAAACTTAACCGGCAGAAAATATTTTTTTGAAAAAATCCCTAAGCCCTGGGGTCACAATTTCAGCAAAAATCTGACTTTTGGCAGTTCAATCAAAAATGGTGCCAAAAGCTTGAAAATGCTCCCCTGAAAGGTTTGGCCCTCGAAACAGAAGGCTTTTTATCACAGGACAAGAAATCAGCCCTCAAAAACTTAACCGGCAGATAATATTTTTGTGAAAAAATCCCTAAGCCCCGGGGTCACAATTTCAGCAAAAATCTGACTTTTGGCAGTTCACTCAAAAATGGTGCCAACCAGTTGCAAATGCTCCCCTGAAAGCTTTGGCGATGGAAACAGAAGGCTTTTTATCACAGGAGAAGAAATCAACCCTCAAAAACTTAACCGGCAGAAAATATTTTTTTGAAAAAATCCCTAAGCCCCGGGGTCACAATTTCAGCAAAAATCTGACTTTTGGCAATTCACTCAAAAATGGTGCCAACCGGTTGCAAATGCTCCCCTGACAGGTTTGGCACTCGAAAAAGAAGGCTTTTTATCACATTACAAGAAATCAGCCCTCCAAAACTTAACCGGCAGAAAATATTTTTTTGAAAAAATCCCTAAGCCCTGGGGTCACAATTTCAGCAAAAATCTGACTTTTGGCAGTTCAATCAAAAATGGTGCCAAAAGCTTGAAAATGCTCCCCTGAAAGGTTTGGCCCTCGAAACAGAAGGCTTTTTATCACAGGACAAGAAATCAGCCCTCAAAAACTTAACCGGCAGATAATATTTTTGTGAAAAAATCCCTAAGCCCCGGGGTCACAATTTCAGCAAAAATCTGACTTTTGGCAGTTCACTCAAAAATGGTGCCAACCAGTTGCAAATGCTCCCCTGAAAGCTTTGGCGATGGAAACAGAAGGCTTTTTATCACAGGACAAGAAATCAGCCCTCAAAAACTTAACCGGCAGAAAATATTTTTTTGAAAAAATCCCTAAGCCCCGGGGTCACAATTTCAGCAAAAATCTGACTTTTGGCAGTTCACTCAAAAATGGTGCCAAAAGCTTGAAAATGCTCCCCTGAAAGCTTTGGTGATGGAAACAGAAGGCTTTTTATCACAGGACAAGAAATCAGCCCTCAAAAACTTAACCGGCAGAAAATATTTTTTTGAAAAAATCCCTAAGCCCCGGGGTCACAATTTCAGCAAAAATCTGACTTTTGGCAGTTCACTCAAAAATGGTGCCAAAAGCTTGAAAATGCTCCCCTGAAAGCTTTGGCGAGGAAACAGAAGGCTTTTTATCACAGGACAAGAAATCAGCCCTCAAAAACTTAACCGGCAGAAAATATTTTTTTGAAAAAATCCCTAAGCCCCGGGGTCAAAATTTCAGCAAAAATCTTACTTTTGGCAATTCACTCAAAAATGGTTCAAAAAGCTTGCAAATGTTCCCCTGAAAGCTTTGGCGATGGAAACAGAAGGCTTTTTATCACAGGACAAGAAATCAGCCCTCAAAAATTTATCCGGCAGAAAATATTTTTTTGAAAAAATCCCTAAGCCCCGGGGTCACGATTTCAGCAAAAATCTGACTTTTGGCAATTCACTCAAAAATGGTGCCAACCGGTTGCAAATGCTCCCCTGACAGGTTTGGCACTCGAAAAAGAAGGCTTTTTATCACATTACAAGAAATCAGCCCTCCAAAACTTAACCGGCAGAAAATATTTTTTTGAAAAAATCCCTAAGCCCCGGGGTCACAATTTCAGCAAAAATCTGACTTTTGGCAATTCACTCAAAAATGGTGCCAACCGCTTGCAAATGCTCACCTGAAAGCTTTGGTGATGGAAACAGAAGGCTTTTTATCACAGGACAAGAAATCAGCCCTCAAAAACTTATCCGGCAGAAAATATTTTATTGAAAAAATCCCTAAGCCCCGGGGTCACGATTTCAGCAAAAATCTGACTTTTGGCAATTCACTCAAAAATGGTGCCAAAAGCTTGAAAATGCTCCCCTGAAAGGTTTGGCACTCAAAACAGAAGAATTTTTATCACAGGACAAGAAATCAGCCCTCAAAAATTTATCCGGCAGAAAATATTTTTTTGAAAAAATCCCTAAGCCCCGGGGTCACAATTTCAGCAAAAATCTGACTTTTGGCAATTCACTCAAAATTGGTGCCAACCGGTTGCAAATGCTCCCCTGACGGGTTTGGCACTCGAAAAAGAAGACTTTTTATCACAGGACAAGAAATCAGCCCTCAAAAACTTAACCGGCAGAAAATATTTTTTTGAAAAAATCCCTAAGCCCCGGGGTCACAATTTCAGCAAAAATCTGACTTTTGGCAGTTCACTCAAAAATGGTGCCAAAAGCTTGAAAATGCTCCCCTGAAAGGTTTGGCCCTCGAAACAGAAGGCTTTTTATCACAGGACAAGAAACCAGCCCTCAAAAACTTAACCGGCAGATAATATTTTTGTGAAAAAATCCCTACGCCCCGGGGTCACAATTTCAGCAAAAATCTGACTTTTGGCAGTTCACTCAAAAATGGTGCCAACCAGTTGCAAATGCTCCCCTGAAAGCTTTGGCGATGGAAACAGAAGGCTTTTTATCACAGGACAAGAAATCAGCCCTCAAAAACTTAACCGGCAGAAAATATTTTTTTGAAAAAATCCCTAAGCCCCGGGGTCACGATTTCAGCAAAAATCTGACTTTTGGCAGTTCAATCAAAAATGGTGCCAAAAGCTTGAAAATGCTCCCCTGAAAGCTTTGGCGATGGAAACAGAGGGCTTTTTATCACAGGACAAGAAATCAGCCCTCAAAAACTCAACCGGCAGAAAATATTTTTTTGAAAAAAACCCTAAGCCCCGGGGTCACAATTTCAGCAAAAATCTGACTTTTGGCAGTTCACTCAAAAATGGTGCCAACCAGTTGCAAATGCTCCCCTGAAAGCTTTGGCGAGGGAAACAGAAGGCTTTTTATCACAGGACAAGAAATCAGCCCTCAAAAACTTAACCGGCAGAAAATATTTTTTTGAAAAAATCCCTAAGCCCCGGGGTCACAATTTCAGAAAAAATCTGACTTTTGGCAATTCACTCAAAAATGGTGCCAAAAGCTTTATAATGTTCCCGTGAAAGGTTTGGCACTCGAAACAGAAGGATTTTTATCACAGGACAAGAAATCAGCCCTCAAAAACTTAAACGGCAGAAAATATTTTTTTGAAAAAATCCCTAAGCCCCGGGGTCACAATTTCAGCAAAAATCTGAATTTCGGCAGTTCATTCAAAAATGGTGCCAAAAGCTTGAAAATGCTCCCCTGAAAGCTTTGGCGAGGAAACAGAAAGCTTTTTATGACAGGACAAGAAATCAGCCCTCAAAAACTTAACCGGCAGAAAATATTTTTTTGAAAAAATCCCTAAGCCCCGGGGTCACGATTTCAGCAAAAATCTGACTTTTGGCAATTCACTCAAAAATGGTGCCAAAAGCTTGAAAATGCTCCCCTGAAAGCTTTGGCGAGGAAACAGAAGGCTTTTTATCACAGGACAAGAAATCAGCCCTCAAAAACTTAACCGGCAGAAAATATTTTTTTGAAAAAATCCCTAAGCCCCGGGGTCACGATTTCAGCAAAAATCTGACTTTTGGCAGTTCAATCAAAAATGGTGCCAAAAGCTTGAAAATGCTCCCCTGAAAGCTTTGGCGATGGAAACAGAGGGCTTTTTATCACAGGACAAGAAATCAGCCCTCAAAAACTCAACCGGCAGAAAATATTTTTTTGAAAAAAACCCTAAGCCCCGGGGTCACAATTTCAGCAAAAATCTGACTTTTGGCAGTTCACTCAAAAATGGTGCCAACCAGTTGCAAATGCTCCCCTGAAAGGTTTGGCGATGGAAACAGAAGGCTTTTTATCACAGGACAAGAAATCAGCCCTCAAAAACTTAACCGGCAGAAAATATTTTTTTGAAAAAATCCCTAAGCCCCGGGGTCACAATTTCAGAAAAAATCTGACTTTTGGCAATTCACTCAAAAATGGTGCCAAAAGCTTTATAATGTTCCCGTGAAAGGTTTGGCACTCGAAACAGAAGGATTTTTATCACAGGACAAGAAATCAGCCCTCAAAAACTTAAACGGCAGAAAATATTTTTTTGAAAAAATCCCTAAGCCCCGGGGTCACAATTTCAGCAAAAATCTGAATTTCGGCAGTTCATTCAAAAATGGTGCCAAAAGCTTGAAAATGCTCCCCTGAAAGGTTTGGCCCTCGAAACAGAAGGCTTTTTATCACAGGACAAGAAATCAGCCCTCAAAAACTTAACCGGCAGATAATATTTTTGTGAAAAAATGCCTAAGCCCCGGGGTCACAATTTCAGCAAAAATCTGACTTTTGGCAGTTCACTCAAAAATGGTGCCAACCAGTTGCAAATGCTCCCCTGAAAGCTTTGGCGATGGAAACAGAAGGCTTTTTATCACAGGAGAAGAAATCAACCCTCAAAAACTTAACCGGCAGAAAATATTTTTTTGAAAAAATCCCTAAGCCCCGGGGTCACAATTTCAGCAAAAATCTGACTTTTGGCAATTCACTCAAAAATGGTGCCAACCGGTTGCAAATGCTCCCCTGACAGGTTTGGCACTCGAAAAAGAAGGCTTTTTATCACATTACAAGAAATCAGCCCTCCAAAACTTAACCGGCAGAAAATATTTTTTTGAAAAAATCCCTAAGCCCTGGGGTCACAATTTCAGCAAAAATCTGACTTTTGGCAGTTCAATCAAAAATGGTGCCAAAAGCTTGAAAATGCTCCCCTGAAAGGTTTGGCCCTCGAAACAGAAGGCTTTTTATCACAGGACAAGAAATCAGCCCTCAAAAACTTAACCGGCAGATAATATTTTTGTGAAAAAATCCCTAAGCCCCGGGGTCACAATTTCAGCAAAAATCTGACTTTTGGCAGTTCACTCAAAAATGGTGCCAACCAGTTGCAAATGCTCCCCTGAAAGCTTTGGCGATGGAAACAGAAGGCTTTTTATCACAGGACAAGAAATCAGCCCTCAAAAACTTAACCGGCAGAAAATATTTTTTTGAAAAAATCCCTAAGCCCCGGGGTCACAATTTCAGCAAAAATCTGACTTTTGGCAGTTCACTCAAAAATGGTGCCAAAAGCTTGAAAATGCTCCCCTGAAAGCTTTGGTGATGGAAACAGAAGGCTTTTTATCACAGGACAAGAAATCAACCCTCAAAAACTTAACCGGCAGAAAATATTTTTTTGAAAAAATCCCTAAGCCCCGGGGTCACATTTTCAGCAAAAATCTGACTTTTGGCAATTCACTCAAAAATGGTGCCAAAAGCTTGAAAATGTTCCCCTGAAAGGTTTGGCACTCGAAACAGAAGGATTTTTATCACAGGACAAGAAATCAGTCCTCAAAAACTTATCCGGCAGAAAATATTTTTTTGAAAAAATCCCTAAATCCCGGGGTCACAATTTCAGCAAAAATCTGACTTTTGGCAGTTCAATCAAAAATGGTGCCAACCGGTTGCAAATGCTCCCCTGAAAGCTTTGGCGATGGAAACAGAAGGCTTTTTATCACAGGACAAGAAATCAGCCCTCAAAAACTTATCCAGCAGAAAATATTTTTTTGAAAAAAAGCCTAAGCCCCGGGGTCACAATTTCAGCAAAAATCTGACTTTTGGCAGTTCACTCAAAAATGGTGCCAACCAGTTGCAAATGCTCCCCTGAAAGCTTTGGCGATGGAAACAGACGGCTTTTTAATCACAGGACAAGAAATCAGCCCTCAAAAACTTAACCGGCAGAAAATATTTTTTTGAAAAAATCCCTAAGCCCCGGGGTCACAATTTCAGCAAAAATCTGACTTTTGGCAGTTCACTCAAAAATGGTGCCAACCGGTTTCAAATGCTTCCCTGAAAGCTTTGGCGATGGAAAAAGAAGGCTTTTTATTACAGGACAAGAAATCAGCCCTCAAAAACTTAACCGGCAGAAAATATTTTTTTGAAAAAATCCCTAAGCCCCGGGGTCAAAATTTCAACAAAAATCTGACTTTTGGCAGTTCAATCAAAAATGGTGCAAAAAGCTTGCAAATGCTCCCCTGAAAGCTTTGGCGATGGAAACAGAAGGCTTTTTATCACAGGACAAGAAATCAGCCCTCAAAAACTTATCTGGCAGAAAATATTTTTTTGAAAAAATCCCTAAGCCCCGGGGTCACGATTTCAGCAAAAATCTGACTTTTGGCAATTCACTCAAAAATGGTGCCAAAAGCTTGAAAATGCTCCCCTGAAAGGTTTGGCACTCAAAACAGAAGAATTTTTATCACAGGACAAGAAATCAGCCCTCAAAAATTTATCCGGCAGAAAATATTTTTTTGAAAAAATCCCTAAGCCCCGGGGTCACAATTTCAGCAAAAATCTGACTTTTGGCAGTTCACTCAAAAATGGTGCCAACCGGTTGCAAATGCTCACCTGAAAGCTTTGGTGATGGAAACAGAAGGCTTTTTATCACAGGACAAGAAATCAGCCCTCAAAAACTTATCCGGCAGAAAATATTTTTTTGAAAAAATCCCTAAGCCCCGGGGTCACAATTTCAGCAAAAATCTGACTTTTGGCAATTCACTCAAAAATGGTGCCAAAAGCTTGAAAATGTTCCCCTGAAAGGTTTGGCACTCGAAAAAGAAGGCTTTTTATCACATTACAAGAAATCAGCCCTCCAAAACATAACCGGCAGAAAATATTTTTTTGAAAAAATCCCTAAGCCCCGGGGTCACAATTTCAGCAAAAATCTGACTTTTGGCAATTCACTCAAAATTGGTGCCAACCGGTTGCAAATGCTCCCCTGACAGGTTTGGCACTCGAAAAAGAAGACTTTTTATCACAGGACAAGAAATCAGCCCTCAAAAACTTATCCAGCAGAAAATATTTTTTTGAAAAAATCCCTAAGCCCCGGGGTCACAATTTCAGCAAAAATCTGACTTTTGGCAGTTCAATCAAAAATGGTGCCAAAAGCTTGAAAATGCTCCCCTGAAAGGTTTGGCCCTCGAAACAGAAGGCTTTTTATCACAGGACAAGAAATCAGCCCTCAAAAACTTAACCGGCAGATAATATTTTTGTGAAAAAATCCCTAAGCCCCGGGGTCACAATTTCAGCAAAAATCTGACTTTTGGCAGTTCACTCAAAAATGGTGCCAACCAGTTGCAAATGCTCCCCTGAAAGCTTTGGCGATGGAAACAGAAGGCTTTTTATCACA
This sequence comes from Podarcis liolepis, assembly GCF_965112155.1. NCBI lineage: Eukaryota > Metazoa > Chordata > Lepidosauria > Squamata > Lacertidae > Podarcis > Podarcis liolepis. The sequence goes on along the minus strand of NW_028148790.1, from coordinate 2,250,207 downwards.
GGACAAGAAATCAGCCCTCAAAAACTTAACCGGCAGAAAATATTTTTTTGAAAAAATCCCTAAGCCCCGGGGTCACAATTTCAGTAAAAATCTGACTTTTGGCAGTTCACTCAAAAATGGTGCCAAAAGCTTGAAAATGCTCCCCTGAAAGCTTTGGCGATGGAAACAGAAGGCTTTTTATCACAGGACAAGAAATCAGCCCTCAAAAACTTAACCGGCAGAAAATATTTTTTTGAAAAAATCCCTAAGCCCCGGGGTCACAATTTCAGCAAAAATCTGACTTTTGGCAATTCACTCAAAAATGGTGCCAAAAGCTTGAAAATGTTCCCCTGAAAGGTTTGGCACTCGAAAAAGAAGGCTTTTTATCACATTACAAGAAATCAGCCCTCCAAAACATAACCGGCAGAAAATATTTCTTTGAAAAAATCCCTAAGCCCCGGGGTCACAATTTCAGCAAAAATCTGACTTTTGGCAGTTCAATCAAAAATGGTGCCAAAAGCTTGAAAATGCTCCCCTGAAAGCTTTGGCGATGGAAACAGACGGCTTTTTATCACAGGACAAGAAATCAGCCCTCAAAAACTCAACCGGCAGACAATATTTTTTTGAAAAAAACCCTAAGCCCCGGGGTCACAATTTCAGCAAAAATCTGACGTTTGGCAGTTCACTCAAAAATGGTGCCAACCAGTTGCAAATGCTCCCCTGAAAGCTTTGGCGATGGAAACAGACGGCTTTTTAATCACAGGACAAGAAATCAGCCCTCAAAAACTTAACCGGCAGAAAATATTTTTTTGAAAAAATCCCTAAGCCCCGGGGTCACAATTTCAGCAAAAATCTGACTTTTGGCAGTTCACTCAAAAATGGTGCCAAAAGCTTGAAAATGCTCCCCTGAAAGCTTTGGCGAGGAAACAGAAGGCTTTTTATCACAGGACAAGAAATCAGCCCTCAAAAACTTAACCGGCAGAAAATATTTTTTTGAAAAAATCCCTAAGCCCCGGGGTCAAAATTTCAGCAAAAATCTTACTTTTGGCAATTCACTCAAAAATGGTTCAAAAAGCTTGCAAATGCTCCCCTGAAAGCTTTGGCGATGGAAACAGAAGGCTTTTTATCACAGGACAAGAAAGCAGCCCTCAAAAACTTAACCGGCAGAAAATATTTTTTTGAAAAAATCCCTAAGCCCCGGGGTCACAATTTCAGCAAAAATCTGACTTTTGGCAATTCACTCAAAAATGGTGCCAAAAGCTTTATAATGTTCCCGTGAAAGGTTTGGCACTCGAAACAGAAGGCTTTTTATCACAGGACAAGAAATCAGCCCTCAAAAACTTATCCGGCAGAAAATATTTTTTTGAAAAAATCCCTAAGCCCCGGGGTCACAATTTCAGCAAAAATCTTACTTCTGGCAATTCACTCAAAAATGGTGCCAAAAGCTTGAAAATGCTCCCCTGAAAGCTTTGGCGAGGAAACAGAAGGCTTTTTATCACAGGACAAGAAATCAGCCCTCAAAAACTTAACCGGCAGAAAATATTTTTTTGAAAAAATCCCTAAACCCCGGGGTCACAATTTCAGCAAAAATCTGACTTTTGGCAATTCACTCAAAAATGGTGCCAACCGGTTGCAAATGCTCCCCTGACAGGTTTGGCACTCGAAAAAGAAGTCTTTTTAACACATTACAAGAAATCAGCTCTCCAAAACTTAACCGGCAGGAAATATTTTTTTGAAAAAATCCCTAAGCCCCGGGGTCACAATTTCAGCAAAAATCTGACTTTTGGCAGTTCACTCAAAAATGGTGCCAACCGGTTGCAAATGCTCACCTGAAAGCTTTGGTGATGGAAACAGAAGGCTTTTTATCACAGGACAAGAAATCAGCCCTCAAAAACTTATCCGGCAGAAAATATTTTTTTGAAAAAATCCCTAAGCCCTGGGGTCACGATTTCAGCAAAAATCTGACTTTTGGCAATTCACTCAAAAATGGTGCCAAAAGCTTGAAAATGTTCCCCTGAAAGGTTTGGCACTCGAAAAAGCAGGCTTTTTATCACATTACAAGAAATCAGCCCTCCAAAACATAACCGGCAGAAAATATTTTTTTGAAAAAATCCCTAAGCCCCGGGGTCACAATTTCAGCAAAAATCTGACTTTTGGCAATTCACTCAAAATTGGTGCCAACCGGTTGCAAATGCTCCCCTGACAGGTTTGGCACTCGAAAAAGAAGACTTTTTATCACAGCACAAGAAATCAGCCCTCAAAAACTTATCCAGCAGAAAATATTTTTTTGAAAAAATCCCTAAGCCCCGGGGTCACAATTTCAGCAAAAATCTGACTTTTGGCAGTTCAATCAAAAATGGTGCCAAAAGCTTGAAAATGCTCCCCTGAAAGGTTTGGCCCTCGAAACAGAAGGCTTTTTATCACAGGACAAGAAATCAGCCCTCAAAAACTTAACCGGCAGATAATATTTTTGTGAAAAAATCCCTAAGCCCCGGGGTCACAATTTCAGCAAAAATCTGACTTTTGGCAGTTCACTCAAAAATGGTGCCAACCAGTTGCAAATGCTCCCCTGAAAGCTTTGGCGATGGAAACAGAAGGCTTTTTATCACAGGACAAGAAATCAGCCCTCAAAAACTTAACCGGCAGAAAATATTTTTTTGAAAAAATCCCTAAGCCCCGGGGTCACAATTTCAGCAAAAATCTGACTTTTGGCAGTTCACTCAAAAATGGTGCCAAAAGCTTGAAAATGTTCCCCTGAAAGGTTTGGCACTCGAAAAAGAAGGCTTTTTATCACATTACAAGAAATCAGCCCTCCAAAACATAACCGGCAGAAAATATTTTTTTGAAAAAATCCCTAAGCCCCGGGGTCACGATTTCAGCAAAAATCTGACTTTTGGCAGTTCAATCAAAAATGGTGCCAAAAGCTTGAAAATGCTCCCCTGAAAGCTTTGGCGATGGAAACAGACGGCTTTTTATCACAGGACAAGAAATCAGCCCTCAAAAACTCAACCGGCAGAAAATATTTTTTTGAAAAAAACCCTAAGCCCCGGGGTCACAATTTCAGCAAAAATCTGACGTTTGGCAGTTCACTCAAAAATGGTGCCAACCAGTTGCAAATGCTCCCCTGAAAGCTTTGGCGATGGAAACAGACGGCTTTTTATCACAGGACAAGAAATCAGCCCTCAAAAACTTAACCGGCAGAAAATATTTTTTTGAAAAAATCCCTAAGCCCCGGGGTCACAATTTCAGCAAAAATCTGAATTTCGGCAGTTCATTCAAAAATGGTGCCGAAAGCTTGAAAATGCTCCCCTGAAAGCTTTGGCGAGGAAACAGAAGGCTTTTTATCACAGGACAAGAAATCAGCCCTCAAAAACTTAACCGGCAGAAAATATTTTTTTGAAAAAATCCCTAAGCCCCGGGGTCACAATTTCAGCAAAAATCTGACTTTTGGCAATTCACTCAAAAATGGTGCCAAAAGCTTGATAATGTTCCCCTGAAAGGTTTGGCACTCAAAACAGAAGGATTTTTATCACAGGACAAGAAATCAGCCCTCAAAAACTTATCCGGCAGAAAATATTTTTTTGAAAAAATCCCTAAGCCCCGGGGTCACAATTTCAGCAAAAATCTGACTTTTGGCAATTCACTCAAAAATGGTGCCAAAAGCTTGATAATGTTCCCCTGAAAGGTTTGGCACTCGAAACAGAAGGATTTTTATCACAGGACAAGAAATCAGCCCTCAAAAACTTATCCGGCAGAAAATATTTTTTTGAAAAAATCCCTAAGCCCCGGGGTCACAATTTCAGCAAAAATCTGACTTTTGGCAGTTCACTCAAAAATGGTGCCAACCGGTTGCAAATGCTCCCCTGAAAGCTTTGGCGATGGAAAAAGAAGGCTTTTTATCACAGGACAAGAAATCAGCCCTCAAAAACTTAACTGGCAGAAAATATTTTTTTGAAAAAATCCCTAAGCCCCGGGGTCAAAATTTCAACAAAAATCTGACTTTTGGCAGTTCAATCAAAAATGGTGCAAAAAGCTTGCAAATGCTCCCCTGAAAGCTTTGGCGATGGAAACAGAAGGCTTTTTATCACAGGACAAGAAATCAGCCCTCAAAAACTTATCCGGCAGAAAATATTTTTTTGAAAAAATCCCTAAGCCCCGGGGTCACAATTTCAGCAAAAATCTGACTTTTGGCAGTTCACTCAAAAATGGTGCCAACCGGTTGCAAATGCTCACCTGAAAGCTTTGGTGATGGAAACAGAAGGCTTTTTATCACAGGACAAGAAATCAGCCCTCAAAAACTTATCCGGCAGAAAATATTTTTTTGAAAAAATCCCTAAGCCCCGGGGTCACGATTTCAGCAAAAATCTGACTTTTGGCAATTCACTCAAAAATGGTGCCAAAAGCTTGAAAATGCTCCCCTGAAAGGTTTGGCACTCAAAACAGAAGAATTTTTATCACAGGACAAGAAATCAGCCCTCAAAAATTTATCCGGCAGAAAATATTTTTTTGAAAAAATCCCTAAGCCCCGGGGTCACAATTTCAGCAAAAATCTTACTTCTGGCAATTCACTCAAAAATGCTGCAAAAAGCTTGCAAATGCTCCCCTGACAGGTTTGGCACTCGAAAAAGAAGACTTTTTATCACAGAACAAGAAATCAGCCCTCAAAAACTTATCCAGCAGAAAATATTTTTTTGAAAAAATCCCTAAGCCCCGGGGTCACAATTTCAGCAAAAATCTGACTTTTGGCAGTTCAATCAAAAATGGTGCCAAAAGCTTGAAAATGCTCCCCTGAAAGGTTTGGCCCTCGAAACAGAAGGCTTTTTATCACAGGACAAGAAATCAGCCTTCAAAAACTTAACCGGCAGATAATATTTTTGTGAAAAAATCCCTAAGCCCCGGGGTCACAATTTCAGCAAAAATCTGACTTTTGGCAGTTCACTCAAAAATGGTGCCAACCAGTTGCAAATGCTCCCCTGAAAGCTTTGGCGATGGAAACAGAAGGCTTTTTATCACAGGACAAGAAATCAGCCCTCAAAAACTTAACCGGCAGAAAATATTTTTTTGAAAAAATCCCTAAGCCCCGGGGTCACAATTTCAGCAAAAATCTGACTTTTGGCAATTCACTCAAAAATGGTGCCAAAAGCTTGAAAATGTTCCCCTGAAAGGTTTGGCACTCGAAAAAGAAGGCTTTTTATCACATTACAAGAAATCAGCCCTCCAAAACATAACCGGCAGAAAATATTTTTTTGAAAAAATCCCTAAGCCCCGGGGTCACAATTTCAGCAAAAATCTGACTTTTGGCAATTCACTCAAAATTGGTGCCAACCGGTTGCAAATGCTCCCCTGACAGGTTTGGCACTCGAAAAAGAAGACTTTTTATCACAGGACAAGAAATCAGCCCTCAAAAACTTATCCAGCAGAAAATATTTTTGTGAAAAAATCCCTAAGCCCCGGGGTCACAATTTCAGCAAAAATCTGACTTTTGGCAGTTCACTCAAAAATGCTGCCAACCAGTTGCAAATGCTCCCCTGAAAGCTTTGGCGATGGAAACAGAAGGCTTTTTATCACAGGACAAGAAATCAGCCCTCAAAAACTTAACCGGCAGAAAATATTTTTTTGAAAAAATCCCTAAGCCCCGGGGTCACAATTTCAGCAAAAATCTGACTTTTGGCAGTTCACTCAAAAATGGTGCCAAAAGCTTGAAAATGCTCCCCTGAAAGCTTTGGCGATGGAAACAGAAGGCTTTTTATCACAGGACAAGAAATCAGCCCTCAAAAACTTATCCGGCAGAAAATATTTTTTTGAAAAAATCCCTAAGCCCCGGGGTCACAATTTCAGCAAAAATCTGACTTTTGGCAATTCACTCAAAAATGGTGCCAAAAGCTTGAAAATGTTCCCCTGAAAGGTTTGGCACTCGAAAAAGAAGGCTTTTTATCACATTACAAGAAATCAGCCCTCCAAAACATAACCGGCAGAAAATATTTTTTTGAAAAAATCCCTAAGCCCCGGGGTCACGATTTCAGCAAAAATCTGACTTTTGGCAGTTCAATCAAAAATGGTGCCAAAAGCTTGAAAATGCTCCCCTGAAAGCTTTGGCGATGGAAACAGAAGGCTTTTTATCACAGGACAAGAAATCAGCCCTCAAAAACTTAACCGGCAGAAAATATTTTTTTGAAAAAATCCCTAAGCCCCGGGGTCACAATTTCAGCAAAAATCTGACTTTTGGCAATTCACTCAAAAATGGTTCAAAAAGCTTGCAAATGCTCCCCTGAAAGCTTTGGCGATGGAAACAGATGGCTTTTTATCACAGGACAAGAAATCAGCCCTCAAAAACTTATCCGGCAGAAAATATTTTTTTGAAAAAATCCCTAAGCCCCGGGGTCACAATTTCAGCAAAAATCTGACTTTTGGCAATTCACTCAAAAATGGTGCCAAAAGCTTGAAAATGTTCCCCTGAAAGGTTTGGCACTCGAAACAGAAGGCTTTTTATCACAGGACAAGAAATCAGCCCTCAAAAACTTATCCGGCAGAAAATATTTTTTTGAAAAAATCCCTAAGCCCCAGGGTCACAATTTCAGCAAAAATCTTACTTCTGGCAATTCACTCAAAAATGCTGCAAAAAGCTTGCAAATGCTCCCCTGAAAGCTTTGGCGATGGAAACAGACGGCTTTTTATCACAGGACAAGAAATCAGCCCTCAAAAACTTAACCGGCAGAAAATATTTTTTTGAAAAAATCCCTAAGCCCCGGGGTCACAATTTCAGCAAAAATCTGAATTTCGGCAGTTCATTCAAAAATGGTGCCAAAAGCTTGAAAATGCTCCCCTGAAAGCTTTGGCGAGGAAACAGAAGGCTTTTTATCACAGGACAAGAAATCAGCCCTCAAAAACTTAACCGGCAGAAAATATTTTTTTCAAAAAATCCCTAAGCCCCGGGGTCACAATTTCAGCAAAAATCTGACTTTTGGCAATTCACTCAAAAATGGTGCCAAAAGCTTGAAAATGTTCCCCTGAAAGGTTTGGCACTCGAAACAGAAGGATTTTTATCACAGGACAAGAAATCAGCCCTCAAAAACTTATCCGGCAGAAAATATTTTTTTGAAAAAATCCCTAAGCCCCGGGGTCACAATTTCAGCAAAAATCTGACTTTTGGCAATTCACTCAAAAATGGTGCCAAAAGCTTTATAATGTTCCCCTGAAAGGTTTGGCACTTGAAACAGAAGGATTTTTATCACAGGACAAGAAATCAGCCCTCAAAAACTTATCCGGCAGAAAATATTTTTTTGAAAAAATCCCTAAGCCCCGGGGTCACAATTTCAGCAAAAATCTGACTTTTGGCAGTTCACTCAAAAATGGTGCCAACCAGTTGCAAATGCTCCCCTGAAAGCTTTGGCGATGGAAACAGAAGGCTTTTTATCACAGGACAAGAAATCTGCCCTCAAAAACTTATCCGGCAGAAAATATTTTTTTGAAAAAAACCCTAAGCCCCGGGGTCACAATTTCAGCAAAAATCTGACTTTTGGCAGTTCAATCAAAAATGGTGCGAAAAGCTTGAAAATGCTCCCCTGAAAGCTTTGGCGATGGAAACAGAAGGCTTTTTATCACAGGACAAGAAATCAGCCCTCAAAAACTTATCTGGCAGAAAATATTTTTTTGAAAAAATCCCTAAGCCCCGGGGTCACAATTTCAGCAAAAATCTGACTTTTGGCAATTCACTCAAAAATGGTGCCAAAAGCTTGAAAATGTTCCCCTGAAAGGTTTGGCACTCGAAACAGAAGGATTTTTATCACAGGACAAGAAATCAGCCCTCAAAAACTTATCCGGCAGAAAATATTTTTTTGAAAAAATCCCTAACCCCCGGGGTCACAATTTCAGCAAAAATCTGACGTTTGGCAGTTCACTCAAAAATGGTGCCAACCAGTTGCAAATGCTCCCCTGAAAGCTTTGGCGATGGAAACAGACGGCTTTTTATCACAGGACAAGAAATCAGCCCTCAAAAAATTAACCGGCAGAAAATATTTTTTTGAAAAAATCCCTAAGCCCCGGGGTCACAATTTCAGCAAAAATCTGAATTTCGGCAGTTCATTCAAAAATGGTGCCGAAAGCTTGAAAATGCTCCCCTGAAAGCTTTGGCGAGGAAACAGAAGGCTTTTTATCACAGGACAAGAAATCAGCCCTCAAAAACTTAACCGGCAGAAAATATTTTTTTGAAAAAATCCCTAAGCCCCGGGGTCACGATTTCAGCAAAAATCTGACTTTTCGCAATTCACTCAAAAATGGTGCCAAAAGCTTGATAATGTTCCCCTGAAAGGTTTGGCACTCGAAACAGAAGGATTTTTATCACAGGACAAGAAATCAGCCCTCAAAAACTTATCCGGCAGAAAATATTTTTTTGAAAAAATCCCTAAGCCCCGGGGTCACAATTTCAGCAAAAATCTGACTTTTGGCAATTCACTCAAAAATGGTGCCAAAAGCTTGATAATGTTCCCCTGAAAGGTTTGGCACTCGAAACAGAAGGATTTTTATCACAGGACAAGAAATCAGCCCTCAAAAACTTATCCGGCAGAAAATATTTTTTTGAAAAAATCCCTAAGCCCCGGGGTCACAATTTCAGCAAAAATCTGACTTTTGGCAGTTCACTCAAAAATGGTGCCAACCGGTTGCAAATGCTCCCCTGAAAGCTTTGGCGATGGAAAAAGAAGGCTTTTTATCACAGGACAAGAAATCAGCCCTCAAAAACTTAACTGGCAGAAAATATTTTTTTGAAAAAATCCCTAAGCCCCGGGGTCAAAATTTCAACAAAAATCTGACTTTTGGCAGTTCAATCAAAAATGGTGCAAAAAGCTTGCAAATGCTCCCCTGAAAGCTTTGGCGATGGAAACAGAAGGCTTTTTATCACAGGACAAGAAATCAGCCCTCAAAAACTTATCCGGCAGAAAATATTTTTTTGAAAAAATCCCTAAGCCCCGGGGTCACAATTTCAGCAAAAATCTGACTTTTGGCAATTCACTCAAAAATGGTGCCAAAAGCTTGAAAATGTTCCCCTGAAAGGTTTGGCACTCGAAACAGAAGGATTTTTATCACAGGACAAGAAATCAGCCCTCAAAAACTTATCCGGCAGAAAATATTTTTTTGAAAAAATCCCTAACCCCCGGGGTCACAATTTCAGCAAAAATCTGACGTTTGGCAGTTCACTCAAAAATGGTGCCAACCAGTTGCAAATGCTCCCCTGAAAGCTTTGGCGATGGAAACAGACGGCTTTTTATCACAGGACAAGAAATCAGCCCTCAAAAAATTAACCGGCAGAAAATATTTTTTTGAAAAAATCCCTAAGCCCCGGGGTCACAATTTCAGCAAAAATCTGAATTTCGGCAGTTCATTCAAAAATGGTGCCGAAAGCTTGAAAATGCTCCCCTGAAAGCTTTGGCGAGGAAACAGAAGGCTTTTTATCACAGGACAAGAAATCAGCCCTCAAAAACTTAACCGGCAGAAAATATTTTTTTGAAAAAATCCCTAAGCCCCGGGGTCACGATTTCAGCAAAAATCTGACTTTTCGCAATTCACTCAAAAATGGTGCCAAAAGCTTGATAATGTTCCCCTGAAAGGTTTGGCACTCGAAACAGAAGGATTTTTATCACAGGACAAGAAATCAGCCCTCAAAAACTTATCCGGCAGAAAATATTTTTTTGAAAAAATCCCTAAGCCCCGGGGTCACAATTTCAGCAAAAATCTGACTTTTGGCAATTCACTCAAAAATGGTGCCAAAAGCTTGATAATGTTCCCCTGAAAGGTTTGGCACTCGAAACAGAAGGATTTTTATCACAGGACAAGAAATCAGCCCTCAAAAACTTATCCGGCAGAAAATATTTTTTTGAAAAAATCCCTAAGCCCCGGGGTCACAATTTCAGCAAAAATCTGACTTTTGGCAGTTCACTCAAAAATGGTGCCAACCGGTTGCAAATGCTCCCCTGAAAGCTTTGGCGATGGAAAAAGAAGGCTTTTTATCACAGGACAAGAAATCAGCCCTCAAAAACTTAACTGGCAGAAAATATTTTTTTGAAAAAATCCCTAAGCCCCGGGGTCAAAATTTCAACAAAAATCTGACTTTTGGCAGTTCAATCAAAAATGGTGCAAAAAGCTTGCAAATGCTCCCCTGAAAGCTTTGGCGATGGAAACAGAAGGCTTTTTATCACAGGACAAGAAATCAGCCCTCAAAAACTTATCCGGCAGAAAATATTTTTTTGAAAAAATCCCTAAGCCCCGGGGTCACAATTTCAGCAAAAATCTGACTTTTGGCAGTTCACTCAAAAATGGTGCCAACCGGTTGCAAATGCTCACCTGAAAGCTTTGGTGATGGAAACAGAAGGCTTTTTATCACAGGACAAGAAATCAGCCCTCAAAAACTTATCCGGCAGAAAATATTTTTTTGAAAAAATCCCTAAGCCCCGGGGTCACGATTTCAGCAAAAATCTGACTTTTGGCAATTCACTCAAAAATGGTGCCAAAAGCTTGAAAATGCTCCCCTGAAAGGTTTGGCACTCAAAACAGAAGAATTTTTATCACAGGACAAGAAATCAGCCCTCAAAAATTTATCCGGCAGAAAATATTTTTTTGAAAAAATCCCTAAGCCCCGGGGTCACAATTTCAGCAAAAATCTTACTTCTGGCAATTCACTCAAAAATGCTGCAAAAAGCTTGCAAATGCTCCCCTGACAGGTTTGGCACTCGAAAAAGAAGACTTTTTATCACAGAACAAGAAATCAGCCCTCAAAAACTTATCCAGCAGAAAATATTTTTTTGAAAAAATCCCTAAGCCCCGGGGTCACAATTTCAGCAAAAATCTGACTTTTGGCAGTGCAATCAAAAATGGTGCCAAAAGCTTGAAAATGCTCCCCTGAAAGGTTTGGCCCTCGAAACAGAAGGCATTTTATCACAGGACAAGAAATCAGCCTTCAAAAACTTAACCGGCAGATAATATTTTTGTGAAAAAATCCCTAAGCCCCGGGGTCACAATTTCAGCAAAAATCTGACTTTTGGCAGTTCACTCAAAAATGGTGCCAACCAGTTGCAAATGCTCCCCTGAAAGCTTTGGCGATGGAAACAGAAGGCTTTTTATCACAGGACAAGAAATCAGCCCTCAAAAACTTAACCGGCAGAAAATATTTTTTTGAAAAAATCCCTAAGCCCCGGGGTCACAATTTCAGCAAAAATCTGACTTTTGGCAATTCACTCAAAATTGGTGCCAACCGGTTGCAAATGCTCCCCTGACAGGTTTGGCACTTGAAAAAGAAGACTTTTTATCACAGGACAAGAAATCAGCCCTCAAAAACTTATCCAGCAGAAAATATTTTTGTGAAAAAATCCCTAAGCCCCGGGGTCACAATTTCAGCAAAAATCTGACTTTTGGCAGTTCACTCAAAAATGCTGCCAACCAGTTGCAAATGCTCCCCTGAAAGCTTTGGCGATGGAAACAGAAGGCTTTTTATCACAGGACAAGAAATCAGCCCTCAAAAACTTAACCGGCAGAAAATATTTTTTTGAAAAAATCCCTAAGCCCCGGGGTCACAATTTCAGCAAAAATCTGACTTTTGGCAGTTCACTCAAAAATGGTGCCAAAAGCTTGAAAATGCTCCCCTGAAAGCTTTGGCGATGGAAACAGAAGGCTTTTTATCACAGGACAAGAAATCAGCCCTCAAAAACTTATCCGGCAGAAAATATTTTTTTGAAAAAATCCCTAAGCCCCGGGGTCACAATTTCAGCAAAAATCTGACTTTTGGCAATTCACTCAAAAATGGTGCCAAAAGCTTGAAAATGTTCCCCTGAAAGGTTTGGCACTCGAAAAAGAAGGCTTTTTATCACATTACAAGAAATCAGCCCTCCAAAACATAACCGGCAGAAAATATTTTTTTGAAAAAATCCCTAAGCCCCGGGGTCACGATTTCAGCAAAAATCTGACTTTTGGCAGTTCAATCAAAAATGGTGCCAAAAGCTTGAAAATGCTCCCCTGAAAGCTTTGGCGATGGAAACAGAAGGCTTTTTATCACAGGACAAGAAATCAGCCCTCAAAAACTTAACCGGCAGAAAATATTTTTTTGAAAAAATCCCTAAGCCCCGGGGTCACAATTTCAGCAAAAATCTGACTTTTGGCAATTCACTCAAAAATGGTTCAAAAAGCTTGCAAATGCTCCCCTGAAAGCTTTGGCGATGGAAACAGATGGCTTTTTATCACAGGACAAGAAATCAGCCCTCAAAAACTTATCCGGCAGAAAATATTTTTTTGAAAAAATCCCTAAGCCCCGGGGTCACAATTTCAGCAAAAATCTGACTTTTGGCAATTCACTCAAAAATGGTGCCAAAAGCTTGAAAATGTTCCCCTGAAAGGTTTGGCACTCGAAACAGAAGGCTTTTTACCACAGGACAAGAAATCAGCCCTCAAAAACTTATCCGGCAGAAAATATTTTTTTGAAAAAATCCCTAAGCCCCGGGGTCACAATTTCAGCAAAAATCTTACTTCTGGCAAGTCACTCAAAAATGCTGCAAAAAGCTTGCAAATGCTCCCCTGAAAGCTTTGGCGATGGAAACAGACGGCTTTTTATCACAGGACAAGAAATCAGCCCTCAAAAACTTAACCGGCAGAAAATATTTTTTTGAAAAAATCCCTAAGCCCCGGGGTCACAATTTCAGCAAAAATCTGAATTTCGGCAGTTCATTCAAAAATGGTGCCAAAAGCTTGAAAATGCTCCCCTGAAAGCTTTGGCGAGGAAACAGAAGGCTTTTTATCACAGGACAAGAAATCAGCCCTCAAAAACTTAACCGGCACAAAATATTTTTTTCAAAAAATCCCTAAGCCCCGGGGTCACAATTTCAGCAAAAATCTGACTTTTGGCAATTCACTCAAAAATGGTGCCAAAAGCTTGAAAATGTTCCCCTGAAAGGTTTGGCACTCGAAACAGAAGGATTTTTATCACAGGACAAGAAATCAGCCCTCAAAAACTTATCCGGCAGAAAATATTTTTTTGAAAAAATCCCTAAGCCCCGGGGTCACAATTTCAGCAAAAATCTGACTTTTGGCAATTCACTCAAAAATGGTGCCAAAAGCTTTATAATGTTCCCCTGAAAGGTTTGGCACTTGAAACAGAAGGATTTTTATCACAGGACAAGAAATCAGCCCTCAAAAACTTATCCGGCAGAAAATATTTTTTTGAAAAAATCCCTAAGCCCCGGGGTCACAATTTCAGCAAAAATCTGACTTTTGGCAGTTCACTCAAAAATGGTGCCAACCAGTTGCAAATGCTCCCCTGAAAGCTTTGGCGAAGGAAACAGAAGGCTTTTTATCACAGGACAAGAAATCTGCCCTCAAAAACTTATCCGGCAGAAAATATTTTTTTGAAAAAAACCCTAAGCCCCGGGGTCACAATTTCAGCAAAAATCTGACTTTTGGCAGTTCAATCAAAAATGGTGCGAAAAGCTTGAAAATGCTCCCCTGAAAGCTTTGGCGATGGAAACAGAAGGCTTTTTATCACAGGACAAGAAATCAGCCCTCAAAAACTTATCTGGCAGAAAATATTTTTTTGAAAAAATCCCTAAGCCCCGGGGTCACAATTTCAGCAAAAATCTGACTTTTGGCAATTCACTCAAAAATGGTGCCAAAAGCTTGAAAATGTTCCCATGAAAGGTTTGGCACTCGAAACAGAAGGATTTTTATCACAGGACAAGAAATCAGCCCTCAAAAACTTATCCGGCAGAAAATATTTTTTTGAAAAAATCCCTAAGCCCCGGGGTCACAATTTCAGCAAAAATCTGACTTTTGGCAATTCACTCAAAAATGGTGCCAAAAGCTTGAAAATGTTCCCCTGAAAGGTTTGGCACTCGAAACAGAAGGATTTTTATCACAGGACAAGAAATCAGCCCTCAAAAACTTATCCGGCAGAAAATATTTTTTTGAAAAAATCCCTAAGCCCCGGGGTCACAATTTCAGCAAAAATCTTACTTCTGGCAATTCACTCAAAAATGGTGCAAAAAGCTTGCAAATGCTCCCCTGAAAGCTTTGGCGATGGAAACAGACGGCTTTTTATCACAGGACAAGAAATCAGCCCTCAAAAACTTAACCGGCAGAAAATATTTTTTTGAAAAAAACCCTAAGCCCCGGGGTCACAATTTCAGCAAAAATCTGACTTTCGGCAGTTCATTCAAAAATGGTGCCAAAAGCTTGAAAATGCTCCCCTGAAAGCTTTGGCGAGGAAACAGAAGGCTTTTTATCACAGGACAAGAAATCAGCCCTCAAAAACTTAACCGGCAGAAAATATTTTTTTGAAAAAATCCCTAAGCCCCGGGGTCACAATTTCAGCAAAAATCTGACTTTTGGCAATTCACTCAAAAATGGTGCCAAAAGCTTGATAATGTTCCCCTGAAAGGTTTGGCACTCGAAACAGAAGGCTTTTTATCACAGGACAAGAAATCAGCCCTCAAAAACTTATCCGGCAGAAAATATTTTTTTGAAAAAATCCCTAAGCCCCGGGGTCACAATTTCAGCAAAAATCTGACTTTTGGCAATTCACTCAAAAATGGTTCAAAAAGCTTGCAAATGCTCCCCTGAAAGCTTTGGCGATGGAAACAGAAGGCTTTTTATCACAGGACAAGAAATCAGCCCTCAAAAACTTATCCGGCAGAAAATATTTTTTTGAAAAAATCCCTAAGCCCCGGGGTCACAATTTCAGCAAAAATCTGACTTTTGGCAATTCACTCAAAAATGGTGCCAAAAGCTTGAAAATGTTCCCCTGAAAGGTTTGGCACTCGAAACAGAAGGATTTTTATCACAGGACAAGAAATCAGCCCTCAAAAACTTATCCGGCAGAAAATATTTTTTTGAAAAAATCCCTAAGCCCCGGGGTCACAATTTCAGCAAAAATCTTACTTCTGGCAATTCACTCAAAAATGCTGCAAAAAGCTTGCAAATGCTCCCCTGAAAGCTTTGGCGATGGAAACAGACGGCTTTTTATCACAGGACAAGAAATCAGCCCTCAAAAACTTAACCGGCAGAAAATATTTTTTTGAAAAAAACCCTAAGCCCCGGGGTCACAATTTCAGCAAAAATCTGAATTTCGGCAGTTCATTCAAAAATGGTGCCAAAAGCTTGAAAATGCTCCCCTGAAAGCTTTGGCGAGGAAACAGAAGGCTTTTTATCACAGGACAAGAAATCAGCCCTCAAAAACTTAACCGGCAGAAAATATTTTTTTGAAAAAAACCCTAAGCCCCGGGGTCACAATTTCAGCAAAAATCTTACTTCTGGCAGTTCAATCAAAAATGGTGCGAAAAGCTTGAAAATGCTCCCCTGAAAGCTTTGGCGATGGAAACAGAAGGCTTTTTATCACAGGACAAGAAATCAGCCCTCAAAAACTTATCCGGCAGAAAATATTTTTTTGAAAAAATCCCTAAGCCCCGGGGTCACAATTTCAGCAAAAATCTGACTTTTGGCAATTCACTCAAAAATGGTGCCAAAAGCTTGAAAATGTTCCCCTGAAAGGTTTGGCACTCGAAACAGAAGGATTTTTATCACAGGACAAGAAATCAGCCCTCAAAAACTTATCCGGCAGAAAATATTTTTTTGAAAAAATCCCTAAGCCCCGGGGTCACAATTTCAGCAAAAATCTGACTTTTGGCAATTCACTCAAAAATGGTGCCAAAAGCTTTATAATGTTCCCCTGAAAGGTTTGGCACTCGAAACAGAAGGATTTTTATCACAGGACAAGAAATCAGCCCTCAAAAACTTAACCGGCAGAAAATATTTTTTTGAAAAAAACCCTAAGCCCCGGGGTCACAATTTCAGCAAAAATCTGACTTTTGGCAGTTCAATCAAAAATGGAGCGAAAAGCTTGAAAATGCTCCCCTGAAAGCTTTGGCGATGGAAACAGAAGGCTTTTTATCACAGGACAAGAAATCAGCCCTCAAAAACTTATCCGGCAGAAAATATTTTTTTGAAAAAATCCCTAAGCCCCGGGGTCACAATTTCAGCAAAAATCTGACTTTTGGCAATTCACTCAAAAATGGTGCCAAAAGCTTTATAATGTTCCCCTGAAAGGTTTGGCACTCGAAACAGAAGGATTTTTATCAAAGGAAAAGAAATCAGCCCTCAAAAACTTATCCGGCAGAAAATATTTTTTTGAAAAAATCCCTAAGCACCGGGGTCACAATTTCAGCAAAAATCTGACTTTTGGCAGTTCACTCAAAAATGGTGCCAACCGGTTCCAAATGCTCCCCTAAAAGCTTTGGCGATGGAAAAAGAAGGCTTTTTATCACAGGACAAGAAATCAGCCCTGAAAAACTTAACCGGCAGAAAATATTTTTTTGAAAAAATCCCTAAGCCCCGGGGTCAAAATTTCAGCAAAAATCTGACTTTTGGCAGTTCAATCAAAAATGGTGCAAAAAGCTTGCAAATGCTCCCCTGAAAGCTTTGGCGATGGAAACAGAAGGCTTTTTATCACAGGACAAGAAATCAGCCCTCAAAAACTTATCCGGTAGAAAATATTTTTTTGAAAAAATCCCTAAGCCCCAGGGTCACAATTTCAGCAAAAATCTGACTTTTGGCAATTCACTCAAAAATGGTGCCAAAAGCTTGAAAATGTTCCCCTAAAAGGTTTGGCACTCGAAACAGAAGGATTTTTATCACAGGACAAGAAATCAGCCCTCAAAAACTTATCCGGCAGAAAATATTTTTTTGAAAAAATCCCTAAGCCCCGGGGTCACAATTTCAGCAAAAATCTGACTTTTGGCAATTCACTCAAAAATGGTGCCAAAAGCTTTATAATGTTCCCCTGAAAGGTTTGGCACTCGAAACAGAAGGATTTTTATCACAGGACAAGAAATCAGCCCTCAAAAACTTATCCGGCAGAAAATATTTTTTTGAAAAAATCCCTAAGCCCCGGGGTCACAATTTCAGCAAAAATCTGACTTTTGGCAGTTCACTCAAAAATGGTGCCAACCAGTTGCAAATGCTCCCCTGAAAGCTTTGGCGATGGAAACAGAAGGCTTTTTATCACAGGACAAGAAATCAGCCCTAAAAAACTTAACCGGCAGAAAATATTTTTTTGAAAAAAACCCTAAGCCCCGGGGTCACAATTTCAGCAAAAATCTGACTTTTGGCAGTTCAATCAAAAATGGTGCGAAAAGCTTGAAAATGCTCCCCTGAAAGCTTTGGCGATGGAAACAGAAGGCTTTTTATCACAGGACAAGAAATCAGCCCTCAAAAACTTAACCGGCAGAAAATATTTTTTTGAAAAAATCCCTAAGCCCCGGGGTCACAATTTCAGCAAAAATCTGACTTTTGGCAATTCACTCAAAAATGGTGCCAAAAGCTTGAAAATGTTCCCCTGAAAGGTTTGGCACTCGAAACAGTAGGATTTTTATCACAGGACAAGAAATCAGCCCTCAAAAACTTATCCGGCAGAAAATATTTTTTTGAAAAAATCCCTAAGCCCCGGGGTCACAATTTCAGCAAAAATCTGACTTTTGGCAGTTCACTCAAAAATGGTGCCAACCGGTTGAAAATGCACCCCTGAAAGCTTCGGCGATGGAAACAGAAGGCTTTTTATCACAGGACAAGAAATCAGCCCTCAAAAACTTAACCGGCAGAAAATATTTTTTTGAAAAAATCCCTAAGCCCCGGGGTCACAATTTCAGCAAAAATCTTACTTTTGGCAATTCACTCAAAAATGGTGCCAAAAGCTTTAAAATTCTCCCCTGAAAGGTTTGGCACTGAAAACAGAAGGATTTTTATCACAGGACAAGAAATCAGCCCTCAAAAACTTATCCGGCAGAAAATATTTTTTTGAAAAAATCCCTAAGCCCCGGGGTCACAATTTCAGCAAAAATCTGACTTTTGGCAATTCACTCATAAATGGTGCAAAAAGCTTGCAAATGCTCCCCTGAAAGCTTTGGCGATGGAAACAGACGGCTTTTTATCACAGGACAAGAAATCAGCCCTCAAAAACTTAACCGGCAGAAAATATTTTTTTGAAAAAATCCCTAAGCCCCGGGGTCATAATTTCAGCAAAAATCTGACTTTCGGCAGTTCATTCAAAAATGGTGCCAAAAGCTTGAAAATGCTCCCCTGAAAGCTTTGGCGAGGAAACAGAAGGCTTTTTATCACAGGACAAGAAATCAGCCCTCAAAAACTTAACCAGCAGAAAATATTTTTTTGAAAAAATCCGTAAGCCCCGGGGTCACAATTTCAGCAAAAATCTGACTTTTGGCAATTCACTCAAAAATGGTGCCAAAAGCTTGATAATGTTCCCCTGAAAGCTTTGGCGATGGAAACAGAAGGCTTTTTATCACAGGACAAGAAATCAGCCCTCAAAAACTTATCCGGCAGAAAATATTTTTTTGAAAAAATCCCTAAGCAAAATTCACAATTTCAGCAAAAATCTGACTTTTGGCAATTCACTCAAAAATGGTGCCAAAAGCTTGAAAATGTTCCCCTGAAAGGTTTGGCACTCGAAACAGAAGGATTTTTATCACAGGACAAGAAATCAGCCCTCAAAAACTTAACCGGCAGAAAATATTTTTTTGAAAAAAACCCTAAGCCCCGGGGTCACAATTTCAGCAAAAATCTGACTTTTGGCAGTTCAATCAAAAATGGTGCCAAAAGCTTGAAAATGCTCCCCTGAAAGCTTTGGCGATGGAAACAGAAGGCTTTTTATCACAGGACAAGAAATCAGCCCTCAAAAACTTAACCGGCAGAAAATATTTTTTTGAAAAAAACCCTAAGCCCCGGGGTCACAATTTCAGCAAAAATCTGACTTTTGGCAATTCACTCAAAAATGGTGCCAAAAGCTTTATAATGTTCCCCTGAAAGGTTTGGCACTCGAAACAGAAGGATTTTTATCACAGGACAAGAAATCAGCCCTCAAAAACTTATCCGGCAGAAAATATTTTTTTGAAAAAATCCCTAAGCCCCGGGGTCACAATTTCAGCAAAAATCTGACTTTTGGCAGTTCACTCAAAAATGGTGCCAACCGGTTGAAAATGCACCCCTGAAAGCTTCGGCGATGGAAACAGAAGGCTTTTTATCACAGGACAAGAAATCAGCCCTCAAAAACTTAACCGGCAGAAAATATTTTTTTGAAAAAATCCCTAAGCCCCGGGGTCACAATTTCAGCAAAAATCTTACTTTTGGCAATTCACTCAAAAATGGTGCCAAAAGCTTTAAAATTCTCCCCTGAAAGGTTTGGCACTGAAAACAGAAGGATTTTTATCACAGGACAAGAAATCAGCCCTCAAAAACTTATCCGGCAGAAAATATTTTTTTGAAAAAATCCCTAAGCCCCGGGGTCACAATTTCAGCAAAAATCTGACTTTTGGCAATTCACTCATAAATGGTGCAAAAAGCTTGCAAATGCTCCCCTGAAAGCTTTGGCGATGGAAACAGACGGCTTTTTATCACAGGACAAGAAATCAGCCCTCAAAAACTTAACCGGCAGAAAATATTTTTTTGAAAAAATCCCTAAGCCCCGGGGTCACAATTTCAGCAAAAATCTGACTTTCGGCAGTTCATTCAAAAATGGTGCCAAAAGCTTGAAAATGCTCCCCTGAAAGCTTTGGCGAGGAAACAGAAGGCTTTTTATCACAGGACAAGAAATCAGCCCTCAAAAACTTAACCAGCAGAAAATATTTTTTTGAAAAAATCCCTAAGCCCCGGGGTCACAATTTCAGCAAAAATCTGACTTTTGGCAGTTCAATCAAAAATGGTGCGAAAAGCTTGAAAATGCTCCCCTGAAAGCTTTGGCGATGGAAACAGAAGGCTTTTTATCACAGGACAAGAAATCAGCCCTCAAAAACTTAACCGGCAGAAAATATTTTTTTGAAAAAATCCCTAAGCCCCGGGGTCACAATTTCAGCAAAAATCTGACTTTTGGCAATTCACTCAAAAATGGTGCCAAAAGCTTGAAAATGTTCCCCTGAAAGGTTTGGCACTCGAAACAGTAGGATTTTTATCACAGGACAAGAAATCAGCCCTCAAAAACTTATCCGGCAGAAAATATTTTTTTGAAAAAATCCCTAAGCCCCGGGGTCACAATTTCAGCAAAAATCTGACTTTTGGCAGTTCACTCAAAAATGGTGCCAACCGGTTGAAAATGCACCCCTGAAAGCTTCGGCGATGGAAACAGAAGGCTTTTTATCACAGGACAAGAAATCAGCCCTCAAAAACTTAACCGGCAGAAAATATTTTTTTGAAAAAATCCCTAAGCCCCGGGGTCACAATTTCAGCAAAAATCTTACTTTTGGCAATTCACTCAAAAATGGTGCCAAAAGCTTTAAAATTCTCCCCTGAAAAGTTTGGCACTGAAAACAGAAGGATTTTTATCACAGGACAAGAAATCAGCCCTCAAAAACTTATCCGGCAGAAAATATTTTTTTGAAAAAATCCCTAAGCCCCGGGGTCACAATTTCAGCAAAAATCTGACTTTTGGCAATTCACTCATAAATGGTGCAAAAAGCTTGCAAATGCTCCCCTGAAAGCTTTGGCGATGGAAACAGACGGCTTTTTATCACAGGACAAGAAATCAGCCCTCAAAAACTTAACCGGCAGAAAATATTTTTTTGAAAAAATCCCTAAGCCCCGGGGTCATAATTTCAGCAAAAATCTGACTTTCGGCAGTTCATTCAAAAATGGTGCCAAAAGCTTGAAAATGCTCCCCTGAAAGCTTTGGCGAGGAAACAGAAGGCTTTTTATCACAGGACAAGAAATCAGCCCTCAAAAACTTAACCAGCAGAAAATATTTTTTTGAAAAAATCCGTAAGCCCCGGGGTCACAATTTCAGCAAAAATCTGACTTTTGGCAATTCACTCAAAAATGGTGCCAAAAGCTTGATAATGTTCCCCTGAAAGCTTTGGCGATGGAAACAGAAGGCTTTTTATCACAGGACAAGAAATCAGCCCTCAAAAACTTATCCGGCAGAAAATATTTTTTTGAAAAAATCCCTAAGCCCCGGGGTCACAATTTCAGCAAAAATCTGACTTTTGGCAATTCACTCAAAAATGGTGCCAAAAGCTTGAAAATGTTCCCCTGAAAGGTTTGGCACTCGAAACAGAAGGATTTTTATCACAGGACAAGAAATCAGCCCTCAAAAACTTATCCGGCAGAAAATATTTTTTTGAAAAAATCCCTAAGCCCCGGGGTCACAATTTCAGCAAAAATCTGACTTTTGGCAATTCACTCAAAAATGGTGCCAAAAGCTTTATAATGTTCCCCTGAAAGGTTTGGCACTCGAAACAGAAGGATTTTTATCACAGGACAAGAAATCAGCCCTCAAAAACTTAACCGGCAGAAAATATTTTTTTGAAAAAAACCCTAAGCCCCGGGGTCACAATTTCAGCAAAAATCTGACTTTTGGCAGTTCAATCAAAAATGGTGCCAAAAGCTTGAAAATGCTCCCCTGAAAGCTTTGGCGATGGAAACAGAAGGCTTTTTATCACAGGACAAGAAATCAGCCCTCAAAAACTTAACCGGCAGAAAATATTTTTTTGAAAAAATCCCTAAGCCCCGGGGTCACAATTTCAGCAAAAATCTTACTTTTGGCAATTCACTCAAAAATGGTGCCAAAAGCTTTAAAATTCTCCCCTGAAAGGTTTGGCACTGAAAACAGAAGGATTTTTATCACAGGACAAGAAATCAGCCCTCAAAAACTTATCCGGCAGAAAATATTTTTTTGAAAAAATCCCTAAGCCCCGGGGTCACAATTTCAGCAAAAATCTGACTTTTGGCAATTCACTCATAAATGGTGCAAAAAGCTTGCAAATGCTCCCCTGAAAGCTTTGGCGATGGAAACAGACGGCTTTTTATCACAGGACAAGAAATCAGCCCTCAAAAACTTAACCGGCAGAAAATATTTTTTTGAAAAAATCCCTAAGCCCCGGGGTCACAATTTCAGCAAAAATCTGACTTTTGGCAATTCACTCAAAAATGGTGCCAAAAGCTTGAAAATGTTCCCCTGAAAGGTTTGGCACTCGAAACAGAAGGATTTTTATCACAGGACAAGAAATCAGCCCTCAAAAACTTAACCGGCAGAAAATATTTTTTTGAAAAAAACCCTAAGCCCCGGGGTCACAATTTCAGCAAAAATCTGACTTTTGGCAGTTCAATCAAAAATGGTGCCAAAAGCTTGAAAATGCTCCCCTGAAAGCTTTGGCGATGGAAACAAAAGGCTTTTTATCACAGGACAAGAAATCAGCCCTCAAAAACTTAACCGGCAGAAAATATTTTTTTGAAAAAAACCCTAAGCCCCGGGGTCACAATTTCAGCAAAAATCTGACTTTTGGCAATTCACTCAAAAATGGTGCCAAAAGCTTTATAATGTTCCCCTGAAAGGTTTGGCACTCGAAACAGAAGGATTTTTATCACAGGACAAGAAATCAGCCCTCAAAAACTTATCCGGCAGAAAATATTTTTTTGAAAAAATCCCTAAGCCCCGGGGTCACAATTTCAGCAAAAATCTGACTTTTGGCAGTTCACTCAAAAATGGTGCCAACCGGTTGAAAATGCACCCCTGAAAGCTTCGGCGATGGAAACAGAAGGCTTTTTATCACAGGACAAGAAATCAGCCCTCAAAAACTTAACCGGCAGAAAATATTTTTTTGAAAAAATCCCTAAGCCCCGGGGTCACAATTTCAGCAAAAATCTTACTTTTGGCAATTCACTCAAAAATGGTGCCAAAAGCTTTAAAATTCTCCCCTGAAAGGTTTGGCACTGAAAACAGAAGGATTTTTATCACAGGACAAGAAATCAGCCCTCAAAAACTTATCCGGCAGAAAATATTTTTTTGAAAAAATCCCTAAGCCCCGGGGTCACAATTTCAGCAAAAATCTGACTTTTGGCAATTCACTCATAAATGGTGCAAAAAGCTTGCAAATGCTCCCCTGAAAGCTTTGGCGATGGAAACAGACGGCTTTTTATCACAGGACAAGAAATCAGCCCTCAAAAACTTAACCGGCAGAAAATATTTTTTTGAAAAAATCCCTAAGCCCCGGGGTCACAATTTCAGCAAAAATCTGACTTTCGGCAGTTCATTCAAAAATGGTGCCAAAAGCTTGAAAATGCTCCCCTGAAAGCTTTGGCGAGGAAACAGAAGGCTTTTTATCACAGGACAAGAAATCAGCCCTCAAAAACTTAACCAGCAGAAAATATTTTTTTGAAAAAATCCCTAAGCCCCGGGGTCACAATTTCAGCAAAAATCTGACTTTTGGCAGTTCAATCAAAAATGGTGCGAAAAGCTTGAAAATGCTCCCCTGAAAGCTTTGGCGATGGAAACAGAAGGCTTTTTATCACAGGACAAGAAATCAGCCCTCAAAAACTTAACCGGCAGAAAATATTTTTTTGAAAAAATCCCTAAGCCCCGGGGTCACAATTTCAGCAAAAATCTGACTTTTGGCAATTCACTCAAAAATGGTGCCAAAAGCTTGAAAATGTTCCCCTGAAAGGTTTGGCACTCGAAACAGTAGGATTTTTATCACAGGACAAGAAATCAGCCCTCAAAAACTTATCCGGCAGAAAATATTTTTTTGAAAAAATCCCTAAGCCCCGGGGTCACAATTTCAGCAAAAATCTGACTTTTGGCAGTTCACTCAAAAATGGTGCCAACCGGTTGAAAATGCACCCCTGAAAGCTTCGGCGATGGAAACAGAAGGCTTTTTATCACAGGACAAGAAATCAGCCCTCAAAAACTTAACCGGCAGAAAATATTTTTTTGAAAAAATCCCTAAGCCCCGGGGTCACAATTTCAGCAAAAATCTTACTTTTGGCAATTCACTCAAAAATGGTGCCAAAAGCTTTAAAATTCTCCCCTGAAAAGTTTGGCACTGAAAACAGACGGCTTTTTATCACAGGACAAGAAATCAGCCCTCAAAAACTTAACCGGCAGAAAATATTTTTTTGAAAAAATCCCTAAGCCCCGGGGTCATAATTTCAGCAAAAATCTGACTTTCGGCAGTTCATTCAAAAATGGTGCCAAAAGCTTGAAAATGCTCCCCTGAAAGCTTTGGCGAGGAAACAGAAGGCTTTTTATCACAGGACAAGAAATCAGCCCTCAAAAACTTAACCAGCAGAAAATATTTTTTTGAAAAAATCCGTAAGCCCCGGGGTCACAATTTCAGCAAAAATCTGACTTTTGGCAATTCACTCAAAAATGGTGCCAAAAGCTTGATAATGTTCCCCTGAAAGCTTTGGCGATGGAAACAGAAGGCTTTTTATCACAGGACAAGAAATCAGCCCTCAAAAACTTATCCGGCAGAAAATATTTTTTTGAAAAAATCCCTAAGCCCCGGGGTCACAATTTCAGCAAAAATCTGACTTTTGGCAATTCACTCAAAAATGGTGCCAAAAGCTTGAAAATGTTCCCCTGAAAGGTTTGGCACTCGAAACAGAAGGATTTTTATCACAGGACAAGAAATCAGCCCTCAAAAACTTATCCGGCAGAAAATATTTTTTTGAAAAAATCCCTAAGCCCCGGGGTCACAATTTCAGCAAAAATCTGACTTTTGGCAATTCACTCAAAAATGGTGCCAAAAGCTTTATAATGTTCCCCTGAAAGGTTTGGCACTCGAAACAGAAGGATTTTTATCACAGGACAAGAAATCAGCCCTCAAAAACTTAACCGGCAGAAAATATTTTTTTGAAAAAAACCCTAAGCCCCGGGGTCACAATTTCAGCAAAAATCTGACTTTTGGCAGTTCAATCAAAAATGGTGCCAAAAGCTTGAAAATGCTCCCCTGAAAGCTTTGGCGATGGAAACAGAAGGCTTTTTATCACAGGACAAGAAATCAGCCCTCAAAAACTTAACCGGCAGAAAATATTTTTTTGAAAAAATCCCTAAGCCCCGGGGTCACAATTTCAGCAAAAATCTTACTTTTGGCAATTCACTCAAAAATGGTGCCAAAAGCTTTAAAATTCTCCCCTGAAAGGTTTGGCACTGAAAACAGAAGGATTTTTATCACAGGACAAGAAATCAGCCCTCAAAAACTTATCCGGCAGAAAATATTTTTTTGAAAAAATCCCTAAGCCCCGGGGTCACAATTTCAGCAAAAATCTGACTTTTGGCAATTCACTCATAAATGGTGCAAAAAGCTTGCAAATGCTCCCCTGAAAGCTTTGGCGATGGAAACAGACGGCTTTTTATCACAGGACAAGAAATCAGCCCTCAAAAACTTAACCGGCAGAAAATATTTTTTTGAAAAAATCCCTAAGCCCCGGGGTCACAATTTCAGCAAAAATCTGACTTTCGGCAGTTCATTCAAAAATGGTGCCAAAAGCTTGAAAATGCTCCCCTGAAAGCTTTGGCGAGGAAACAGAAGGCTTTTTATCACAGGACAAGAAATCAGCCCTCAAAAACTTAACCAGCAGAAAATATTTTTTTGAAAAAATCCCTAAGCCCCGGGGTCACAATTTCAGCAAAAATCTGACTTTTGGCAATTCACTCAAAAATGGTGCCAAAAGCTTGATAATGTTCCCCTGAAAGGTTTGGCACTCGAAACAGAAGGCTTTTTATCACAGGACAAGAAATCAGCCCTCAAAAACTTATCCGTCAGAAAATATTTTTTTGAAAAAATCCCTAAGCCCCGGGGTCACAATTTCAGCAAAAATCTGACTTTTGGCAGTTCACTCAAAAATGGTGCCAACCGGTTCCAAATGCTCCCCTGAAAGCTTTGGCGATGGAAAAAGAAGGCTTTTTATCACAGGACAAGAAATCAGCCCTGAAAAACTTAACCGGCAGAAAATATTTTTTTGAAAAAATCCCTAAGCCCCGTGGTCAAAATTTCAGCAAAAATCTGACTTTTGGCAGTTCAATCAAAAATGGTGCAAAAAGCTTGCAAATGCTCCCCTGAAAGCTTTGGCGATGGAAACAGAAGGCTTTTTATCACAGGACAAGAAATCAGCCCTCAAAAACTTATCCGGCAGAAAATATTTTTTTGAAAAAATCCCTAAGCCCCAGGGTCACAATTTCAGCAAAAATCTGACTTTTGGCAATTCACTCAAAAATGGTGCCAAAAGCTTGAAAATGTTCCCCTAAAAGGTTTGGCACTCGAAACAGAAGGATTTTTATCACAGGACAAGAAATCAGCCCTCAAAAACTTATCCGGCAGAAAATATTTTTTTGAAAAAATCCCTAAGCCCCGGGGTCACAATTTCAGCAAAAATCTGACTTTTGGCAATTCACTCAAAAATGGTGCCAAAAGCTTTATAATGTTCCCCTGAAAGGTTTGGCACTCGAAACAGAAGGATTTTTATCACAGGACAAGAAATCAGCCCTCAAAAACTTATCCGGCAGAAAATATTTTTTTGAAAAAATCCCTAAGCCCCGGGGTCACAATTTCAGCAAAAATCTGACTTTTGGCAGTTCACTCAAAAATGGTGCCAACCAGTTGCAAATGCTCCCCTGAAAGCTTTGGCGATGGAAACAGAAGGCTTTTTATCACAGGACAAGAAATCAGCCCTCAAAAACTTAACCGGCAGAAAATATTTTTTTGAAAAAAACCCTAAGCCCCGGGGTCACAATTTCAGCAAAAATCTGACTTTTGGCAGTTCAATCAAAAATGGTGCGAAAAGCTTGAAAATGCTCCCCTGAAAGCTTTGGCGATGGAAACAGAAGGCTTTTTATCACAGGACAAGAAATCAGCCCTCAAAAACTTAACCGGCAGAAAATATTTTTTTGAAAAAATCCCTAAGCCCCGGGGTCACAATTTCAGCAAAAATCTGACTTTTGGCAATTCACTCAAAAATGGTGCCAAAAGCTTTATAATGTTCCCCTGAAAGGTTTGGCACTCGAAACAGAAGGATTTTTATCACAGGACAAGAAATCAGCCCTCAAAAACTTATCCGGCAGAAAATATTTTTTTGAAAAAATCCCTAAGCCCCGGGGTCACAATTTCAGCAAAAATCTGACTTTTGGCAATTCACTCATAAATGGTGCAAAAAGCTTGCAAATGCTCCCCTGAAAGCTTTGGCGATGGAAACAGACGGCTTTTTATCACAGGACAAGAAATCAGCCCTCAAAAACTTAACCGGCAGAAAATATTTTTTTGAAAAAATCCCTAAGCCCCGGGGTCACAATTTCAGCAAAAATCTGACTTTCGGCAGTTCATTCAAAAATGGTGCCAAAAGCTTGAAAATGCTCCCCTGAAAGCTTTGGCGAGGAAACAGAAGGCTTTTTATCACAGGACAAGAAATCAGCCCTCAAAAACTTAACCAGCAGAAAATATTTTTTTGAAAAAATCCCTAAGCCCCGGGGTCACAATTTCAGCAAAAATCTGACTTTTGGCAGTTCAATCAAAAATGGTGCGAAAAGCTTGAAAATGCTCCCCTGAAAGCTTTGGCGATGGAAACAGAAGGCTTTTTATCACAGGACAAGAAATCAGCCCTCAAAAACTTAACCGGCAGAAAATATTTTTTTGAAAAAATCCCTAAGCCCCGGGGTCACAATTTCAGCAAAAATCTGACTTTTGGCAATTCACTCAAAAATGGTGCCAAAAGCTTGAAAATGTTCCCCTGAAAGGTTTGGCACTCGAAACAGTAGGATTTTTATCACAGGACAAGAAATCAGCCCTCAAAAACTTATCCGGCAGAAAATATTTTTTTGAAAAAATCCCTAAGCCCCGGGGTCACAATTTCAGCAAAAATCTGACTTTTGGCAGTTCACTCAAAAATGGTGCCAACCGGTTGAAAATGCACCCCTGAAAGCTTCGGCGATGGAAACAGAAGGCTTTTTATCACAGGACAAGAAATCAGCCCTCAAAAACTTAACCGGCAGAAAATATTTTTTTGAAAAAATCCCTAAGCCCCGGGGTCACAATTTCAGCAAAAATCTTACTTTTGGCAATTCACTCAAAAATGGTGCCAAAAGCTTTAAAATTCTCCCCTGAAAAGTTTGGCACTGAAAACAGAAGGATTTTTATCACAGGACAAGAAATCAGCCCTCAAAAACTTATCCGGCAGAAAATATTTTTTTGAAAAAATCCCTAAGCCCCGGGGTCACAATTTCAGCAAAAATCTGACTTTTGGCAATTCACTCATAAATGGTGCAAAAAGCTTGCAAATGCTCCCCTGAAAGCTTTGGCGATGGAAACAGACGGCTTTTTATCACAGGACAAGAAATCAGCCCTCAAAAACTTAACCGGCAGAAAATATTTTTTTGAAAAAATCCCTAAGCCCCGGGGTCATAATTTCAGCAAAAATCTGACTTTCGGCAGTTCATTCAAAAATGGTGCCAAAAGCTTGAAAATGCTCCCCTGAAAGCTTTGGCGAGGAAACAGAAGGCTTTTTATCACAGGACAAGAAATCAGCCCTGAAAAACTTAACCAGCAGAAAATATTTTTTTGAAAAAATCCGTAAGCCCCGGGGTCACAATTTCAGCAAAAATCTGACTTTTGGCAATTCACTCAAAAATGGTGCCAAAAGCTTGATAATGTTCCCCTGAAAGCTTTGGCGATGGAAACAGAAGGCTTTTTATCACAGGACAAGAAATCAGCCCTCAAAAACTTATCCGGCAGAAAATATTTTTTTGAAAAAATCCCTAAGCCCCGGGGTCACAATTTCAGCAAAAATCTGACTTTTGGCAATTCACTCAAAAATGGTGCCAAAAGCTTGAAAATGTTCCCCTGAAAGGTTTGGCACTCGAAACAGAAGGATTTTTATCACAGGACAAGAAATCAGCCCTCAAAAACTTATCCGGCAGAAAATATTTTTTTGAAAAAATCCCTAAGCCCCGGGGTCACAATTTCAGCAAAAATCTGACTTTTGGCAATTCACTCAAAAATGGTGCCAAAAGCTTTATAATGTTCCCCTGAAAGGTTTGGCACTCGAAACAGAAGGATTTTTATCACAGGACAAGAAATCAGCCCTCAAAAACTTAACCGGCAGAAAATATTTTTTTGAAAAAAACCCTAAGCCCCGGGGTCACAATTTCAGCAAAAATCTGACTTTTGGCAGTTCAATCAAAAATGGTGCCAAAAGCTTGAAAATGCTCCCCTGAAAGCTTTGGCGATGGAAACAGAAGGCTTTTTATCACAGGACAAGAAATCAGCCCTCAAAAACTTAACCGGCAGAAAATATTTTTTTGAAAAAATCCCTAAGCCCCGGGGTCACAATTTCAGCAAAAATCTTACTTTTGGCAATTCACTCAAAAATGGTGCCAAAAGCTTTAAAATTCTCCCCTGAAAGGTTTGGCACTGAAAACAGAAGGATTTTTATCACAGGACAAGAAATCAGCCCTCAAAAACTTATCCGGCAGAAAATATTTTTTTGAAAAAATCCCTAAGCCCCGGGGTCACAATTTCAGCAAAAATCTGACTTTTGGCAATTCACTCATAAATGGTGCAAAAAGCTTGCAAATGCTCCCCTGAAAGCTTTGGCGATGGAAACAGACGGCTTTTTATCACAGGACAAGAAATCAGCCCTCAAAAACTTAACCGGCAGAAAATATTTTTTTGAAAAAATCCCTAAGCCCCGGGGTCACAATTTCAGCAAAAATCTGACTTTCGGCAGTTCATTCAAAAATGGTGCCAAAAGCTTGAAAATGCTCCCCTGAAAGCTTTGGCGAGGAAACAGAAGGCTTTTTATCACAGGACAAGAAATCAGCCCTCAAAAACTTAACCAGCAGAAAATATTTTTTTGAAAAAATCCCTAAGCCCCGGGGTCACAATTTCAGCAAAAATCTGACTTTTGGCAATTCACTCAAAAATGGTGCCAAAAGCTTGATAATGTTCCCCTGAAAGGTTTGGCACTCGAAACAGAAGGCTTTTTATCACAGGACAAGAAATCAGCCCTCAAAAACTTATCCGTCAGAAAATATTTTTTTGAAAAAATCCCTAAGCCCCGGGGTCACAATTTCAGCAAAAATCTGACTTTTGGCAGTTCACTCAAAAATGGTGCCAACCGGTTCCAAATGCTCCCCTGAAAGCTTTGGCGATGGAAAAAGAAGGCTTTTTATCACAGGACAAGAAATCAGCCCTGAAAAACTTAACCGGCAGAAAATATTTTTTTGAAAAAATCCCTAAGCCCCGTGGTCAAAATTTCAGCAAAAATCTGACTTTTGGCAGTTCAATCAAAAATGGTGCAAAAAGCTTGCAAATGCTCCCCTGAAAGCTTTGGCGATGGAAACAGAAGGCTTTTTATCACAGGACAAGAAATCAGCCCTCAAAAACTTATCCGGCAGAAAATATTTTTTTGAAAAAATCCCTAAGCCCCAGGGTCACAATTTCAGCAAAAATCTGACTTTTGGCAATTCACTCAAAAATGGTGCCAAAAGCTTGAAAATGTTCCCCTAAAAGGTTTGGCACTCGAAACAGAAGGATTTTTATCACAGGACAAGAAATCAGCCCTCAAAAACTTATCCGGCAGAAAATATTTTTTTGAAAAAATCCCTAAGCCCCGGGGTCACAATTTCAGCAAAAATCTGACTTTTGGCAATTCACTCAAAAATGGTGCCAAAAGCTTTATAATGTTCCCCTGAAAGGTTTGGCACTCGAAACAGAAGGCTTTTTATCACAGGACAAGAAATCAGCCCTCAAAAACTTATCCGGCAGAAAATATTTTTTTGAAAAAATCCCTAAGCCCCGGGGTCACAATTTCAGCAAAAATCTGACTTTTGGCAGTTCACTCAAAAATGGTGCCAACCAGTTGCAAATGCTCCCCTGAAAGCTTTGGCGATGGAAACAGAAGGCTTTTTATCACAGGACAAGAAATCAGCCCTCAAAAACTTAACCGGCAGAAAATATTTTTTTGAAAAAAACCCTAAGCCCCGGGGTCACAATTTCAGCAAAAATCTGACTTTTGGCAGTTCAATCAAAAATGGTGCGAAAAGCTTGAAAATGCTCCCCTGAAAGCTTTGGCGATGGAAACAGAAGGCTTTTTATCACAGGACAAGAAATCAGCCCTCAAAAACTTAACCGGCAGAAAATATTTTTTTGAAAAAATCCCTAAGCCCCGGGGTCACAATTTCAGCAAAAATCTGACTTTTGGCAATTCACTCAAAAATGGTGCCAAAAGCTTTATAATGTTCCCCTGAAAGGTTTGGCACTCGAAACAGAAGGATTTTTATCACAGGACAAGAAATCAGCCCTCAAAAACTTATCCGGCAGAAAATATTTTTTTGAAAAAATCCCTAAGCCCCGGGGTCACAATTTCAGCAAAAATCTGACTTTTGGCAGTTCACTCATAAATGGTGCAAAAAGCTTGCAAATGCTCCCCTGAAAGCTTTGGCGATGGAAACAGACGGCTTTTTATCACAGGACAAGAAATCAGCCCTCAAAAACTTAACCGGCAGAAAATATTTTTTTGAAAAAATCCCTAAGCCCCGGGGTCACAATTTCAGCAAAAATCTGACTTTCGGCAGTTCATTCAAAAATGGTGCCAAAAGCTTGAAAATGCTCCCCTGAAAGCTTTGGCGAGGAAACAGAAGGCTTTTTATCACAGGACAAGAAATCAGCCCTCAAAAACTTAACCAGCAGAAAATATTTTTTTGAAAAAATCCCTAAGCCCCGGGGTCACAATTTCAGCAAAAATCTGACTTTTGGCAATTCACTCAAAAATGGTGCCAAAAGCTTGATAATGTTCCCCTGAAAGGTTTGGCACTCGAAACAGAAGGCTTTTTATCACAGGACAAGAAATCAGCCCTCAAAAACTTATCCGGCAGAAAATATTTTTTTGAAAAAATCCCTAAGCCCCGGGGTCACAATTTCAGCAAAAATCTGACTTTTGGCAGTTCACTCAAAAATGGTGCCAACCGGTTGCAAATGCTCCCCTGAAAGCTTTGGCGATGGAAAAAGAAGGCTTTTTATCACAGGACAAGAAATCAGCCCTGAAAAACTTAACCGGCAGAAAATATTTTTTTGAAAAAATCCCTAAGCCCCGGGGTCAAAATTTCAGCAAAAATCTGACTTTTGGCAGTTCAATCAAAAATGGTGCAAAAAGCTTGCAAATGCTCCCCTGAAAGCTTTGGCGATGGAAACAGAAGGCTTTTTATCACAGGACAAGAAATCAGCCCTCAAAAACTTATCCGGCAGAAAATATTTTTTTGAAAAAATCCCTAAGCCCCAGGGTCACAATTTCAGCAAAAATCTGACTTTTGGCAATTCACTCAAAAATGGTGCCAAAAGCTTGAAAATGTTCCCCTAAAAGGTTTGGCACTCGAAACAGAAGGATTTTTATCACAGGACAAGAAATCAGCCCTCAAAAACTTATCCGGCAGAAAATATTTTTTTGAAAAAATCCCTAAGCCCCGGGGTCACAATTTCAGCAAAAATCTGACTTTTGGCAATTCACTCAAAAATGGTGCCAAAAGCTTTATAATGTTCCCCTGAAAGGTTTGGCACTCGAAACAGAAGGATTTTTATCACAGGACAAGAAATCAGCCCTCAAAAACTTATCCGGCAGAAAATATTTTTTTGAAAAAATCCCTAAGCCCCGGGGTCACAATTTCAGCAAAAATCTGACTTTTGGCAATTCACTCAAAAATGGTGCCAACCAGTTGCAAATGCTCCCCTGAAAGCTTTGGCGATGGAAACAGAAGGCTTTTTATCACAGGACAAGAAATCAGCCCTCAAAAACTTATCCGGCAGAAAATATTTTTTTGAAAAAATCCCTAAGCCCCGGGGTCACAATTTCAGCAAAAATCTGACTTTTGGCAATTCACTCAAAAATGGTGCCAAAAGCTTTATAATGTTCCCCTGAAAGGTTTGGCACTCGAAACAGAAGGATTTTTATCACAGGACAAGAAATCAGCCCTCAAAAACTTATCCGGCAGAAAATATTTTTTTGAAAAAATCCCTAAGCCCCGGGGTCACAATTTCAGCAAAAATCTGACTTTTGGCAATTCACTCAAAAATGGTGCCAAAAGCTTGAAAATGTTCCCCTGAAAGGTTTGGCACTCGAAACAGAAGGATTTTTATCACAGGACAAGAAATCAGCCCTCAAAAACTTATCCGGCAGAAAATATTTTTTTGAAAAAATCCCTAAGCCCCGGGGTCACAATTTCAGCAAAAATCTTACTTCTGGCAATTCACTCAAAAATGGTGCAAAAAGCTTGCAAATGCTCCCCTGAAAGCTTTGGCGATGGAAACAGACGGCTTTTTATCACAGGACAAGAAATCAGCCCTCAAAAACTTAACCGGCAGAAAATATTTTTTTGAAAAAATCCCTAAGCCCCGGGGTCACAATTTCAGCAAAAATCTGACTTTCGGCAGTTCATTCAAAAATGGTGCCAAAAGCTTGAAAATGCTCCCCTGAAAGCTTTGGCGAGGAAACAGAAGGCTTTTTATCACAGGACAAGAAATCAGCCCTCAAAAACTTATCCGGCAGAAAATATTTTTTTGAAAAAATCCCTAAGCCCCGGGGTCACAATTTCAGCAAAAATCTGACTTTTGGCAATTCACTCAAAAATGGTGCCAAAAGCTTGATAATGTTCCCCTGAAAGGTTTGGCACTCGAAACAGAAGGCTTTTTATCACAGGACAAGAAATCAGCCCTCAAAAACTTATCTGGCAGAAAATATTTTTTTGAAAAAATCCCTAAGCCCCGGGGTCACAATTTCAGCAAAAATCTGACTTTTGGCAGTTCACTCAAAAATGGTGCCAACCGGTTGCAAATGCTCCCCTGAAAGCTTTGGCGATGGAAAAAGAAGGCTTTTTATCACAGGACAAGAAATCAGCCCTGAAAAACTTAACCGGCAGAAAATATTTTTTTGAAAAAATCCCTAAGCCCCGGGGTCACAATTTCAGCAAAAATCTGACTTTTGGCAGTTCAATCAAAAATGGTGCAAAAAGCTTGAAAATGCTCCCCTGAAAGCTTTGGCGATGGAAACAGAAGGCTTTTTATCACAGGACAAGAAATCAGCCCTCAAAAACTTATCCGGCAGAAAATATTTTTTTGAAAAAATCCCTAAGCCCCAGGGTCACAATTTCAGCAAAAATCTGACTTTTGGCAATTCACTCAAAAATGGTGCCAAAAGCTTGAAAATGTTCCCCTGAAAGGTTTGGCACTCGAAACAGAAGGATTTTTATCACAGGACAAGAAATCAGCCCTCAAAAACTTATCCGGCAGAAAATATTTTTTTGAAAAAATCCCTAAGCCCCGGGGTCACAATTTCAGCAAAAATCTGACTTTTGGCAATTCACTCAAAAATGGTGCCAAAAGCTTTATAATGTTCCCCTGAAAGGTTTGGCACTCGAAACAGATGGATTTTTCTCACAGGACAAGAAATCAGCCCTCAAAAACTTATCCGGCAGAAAATATTTTTTTGAAAAAATCCCTAAGCCCCGGGGTCACAATTTCAGCAAAAATCTGACTTTTGGCTGTTCACTCAAAAATGGTGCCAACCAGTTGCAAATGCTCCCCTGAAAGCTTTGGCGATGGAAACAGAAGGCTTTTTATCACAGGACAAGAAATCAGCCCTCAAAAACTTAACCGGCAGAAAATATTTTTTTGAAAAAAACCCTAAGCCCCGGGGTCACAATTTCAGCAAAAATCTGACTTTTGGCAGTTCAATCAAAAATGGTGCGAAAAGCTTGAAAATGCTCCCCTGAAAGCTTTGGCGATGGAAACAGAAGGCTTTTTATCACAGGACAAGAAATCAGCCCTCAAAAACTTAACC
Organism: Podarcis liolepis; assembly: GCF_965112155.1. NCBI lineage: Eukaryota > Metazoa > Chordata > Lepidosauria > Squamata > Lacertidae > Podarcis > Podarcis liolepis. The sequence goes on along the minus strand of NW_028148790.1, from coordinate 2,215,602 downwards.
GGCAGAAAATATTTTTTTGAAAAAATCCCTAAGCCCCGGGGTCACAATTTCAGCAAAAATCTGACTTTTGGCAGTTCACTCAAAAATGGTGCCAACCGGTTGCAAATGCTCCCCTGAAAGCTTTGGTGATGGAAACAGAAGGCTTTTTATGACAGGACAAGAAATCAGCCCTCAAAAACCTATCCGGCAGAAAATATTTTTTTGAAAAAATCCCTAAGCCCCGGGGTCACAATTTCAGCAAAAATCTGACTTTTGGCAATTCACTCAAAAATTGTGCCAAAAGCTTTAAAATTCTCCCCTGAAAGCTTTGGCACTGAAAATAGAAGGATTTTTATGACAGGACAAGAAATCAGCCCTCAAAAACTTAACCGGCAGAAAATATTTTTTTGAAAAAATCCCTAAGCCCCGGGGTCACAATTTCAGCAAAAATCTGACTTTTGGCAGTTCACTCAAAAATGGTGCCAAAAGCTTGAAAATGCTCCCCTGAAAGGTTTGGCGATGGAAACAGAAGGCTTTTTATCACAGGACAAGAAATCAGCCCTCAGGAACTTAACCGGCAGAAAATATTTTTTTGAAAAAATCCCTAAGCCCCGGGGTCACGATTTCAGCAAAAATCTGACTTTTGGCAATTCACTCAAAAATGGTGCCAAAAGCTTTAAAATTCTCCCCTGAAAGGTTTGGCACTGAAAACAGAAGGATTTTTATGACAGGACAAGAAATCAGCCCTCAAAAACTTATCCGGCAGAAAATATTTTTTTGAAAAAATCCCTAAGCCCCGGGGTCACAATTTCAGCAAAAATCTGACTTTTGGCAATTCACTCATAAATGGTGCCAAAAGCTTGAAAATGCTCCCCTGAAAGCTTTGGCGATGGAAACAGAAGGCTTTTTATCACAGGACAAGAAATCAGCCCTCAAAAACTTATCCGGCAGAAAATATTTTTTTGAAAAAATCCCTAAGCCCCGGGGTCACAATTTCAGCAAAAATCTGACTTTTGGCAATTCACTCAAAAATGGTGCAAAAAGCTTGCAAATGCTCCCCTGAAAGCTTTGGCGATGGAAACAGACGGCTTTTTATCACAGGACAAGAAATCAGCCCTCAAAAACTTATCCGGCAGAAAATATTTTTTTGAAAAAAACCCTAAGCCCCGGGGTCACAATTTCAGCAAAAATCTGACTTTTGGCAATTCACTCAAAAATGGTGCCAAAAGCTTGAAAATGTTCCCCTGAAAGGTTTGGCACTCGAAACAGAAGGATTTTTATCACAGGACAAGAAATCAGTCCTCAAAAACTTATCCGGCAGAAAATATTTTTTTGAAAAAATCCCTAAATCCCGGGGTCACAATTTCAGCAAAAATCTGACTTTTGGCAGTTCAATCAAAAATGGTGCCAACCGGTTGCAAATGCTCCCCTGAAAGCTTTGGCGATGGAAACAGAAGGCTTTTTATCACAGGACAAGAAATCAGCCCTCAAAAACTTAACCGGCAGAAAATATTTGTTTGAAAAAATCCCTAAGCCCCGGGGTCACAATTTCAGCAAAAATCTGACTTTTGGCAGTTCACTCAAAAATGGTGCCAACCGCTTGCAAATGCTCACCTGAAAGCTTTGGCGATGGAAACAGAAGGCTTTTTATCACAGGACAAGAAATCAGCCCTCAAAAACTTATCCGGCAGAAAATATTTTTTTGAAAAAATCCCTAAGCCCCGGGGTCACAATTTCAGCAAAAATCTGACTTTTGGCAATTCACTCAAAAATGGTGCAAAAAGCTTGCAAATGCTCCCCTGAAAGCTTTGGCGATGGAAACAGACGGCTTTTTATCACAGGACAAGAAATCAGCCCTCAAAAACTTATCCGGCAGAAAATATTTTTTTGAAAAAAACCCTAAGCCCCGGGGTCACAATTTCAGCAAAAATCTGACTTTTGGCAGTTCAATCAAAAATGGTGCCAACCGGTTGCAAATGCTCCCCTGAAAGCTTTGGCGATGGAAACAGACGGCTTTTTATCAGAGGACAAGAAATCAGCCCTCAAAAACTTAACCGGCAGAAAATATTTTTTTGAAAAAATCCCTAAGCCCCGGGGTCACAATTTCAGCAAAAATCTGACTTTTGGCAATTCACTCAAAAATGGTGCAAAAAGCTTGCAAATGCTCCCCTGAAAGCTTTGGCGATGGAAACAGACGGCTTTTTATCAGAGGACAAGAAATCAGCCCTCAAAAACTTATCCGGCAGAAAATATTTTTTTGAAAAAATCCCTAAGCCCCGGGGTCACAATTTCAGCAAAAATCTTACTTTTGGCAATTGACTCAAAAATGGTGCAAAAAGCTTGCAAATGCTCCCCTGAAAGCTTTGGCCCTCGAAACAGAAGGCTTTTTATCACAGGACAAGAAATCAGCCCTCAAAAACTTATCCGGCAGAAAATATTTTTTTGAAAAAATCCCTAAGCCCCGGGGTCACAATTTCAGCAAAAATCTGACTTTTGGCATTTCAATCAAAAATGGTGCCAAAAGCTTGAAAATGCTCCCCTGAAAGGTTTGGCCCTCGAAACAGAAGGCTTTTTATCACAGGACAAGAAATCAGCCCTCAAAAACTTATCCGGCAGAAAATATTTTTTTGAAAAAATCCCTAAGCCCCGGGGTCACAATTTCAGCAAAAATCTGACTTTTGGCAATTCACTCAAAAATGGTGCAAAAAGCTTGCAAATGCTCCCCTGAAAGCTTTGGCGATGGAAACAGACGGCTTTTTATCACAGGACAAGAAATCAGCCCTCAAAAACTTATCCGGCAGAAAATATTTTTTTGAAAAAATCCCTAAGCCCCGGGGTCACAATTTCAGCAAAAATCTGACTTTTGGCAATTCACTCAAAAATGGTGCAAAAAGCTTGCAAATGCTCCCCTGAAAGCTTTGGCGATGGAAACAGACGGCTTTTTATCACAGGACAAGAAATCAGCCCTCAAAAACTTATCCGGCAGAAAATATTTTTTTGAAAAAAACCCTAAGCCCCGGGGTCACAATTTCAGCAAAAATCTGACTTTTGGCAGTTCAATCAAAAATGGTGCCAAAAGCTTGAAAATGTTCCCCTGAAAGGTTTGGGACTCGAAACAGAAGGATTTTTATCACAGGACAAGAAATCAGTCCTCAAAAACTTATCCGGCAGAAAATATTTTTTTGAAAAAATCCCTAAATCCCGGGGTCACAATTTCAGCAAAAATCTGACTTTTGGCAGTTCAATCAAAAATGGTGCCAACCGGTTGCAAATGCTCCCCTGAAAGCTTTGGCGATGGAAACAGAAGGCTTTTTATCACAGGACAAGAAATCAGCCCTCAAAAACTTAACCGGCAGAAAATATTTGTTTGAAAAAATCCCTAAGCCCCGGGGTCACAATTTCAGCAAAAATCTGACTTTTGGCAGTTCACTCAAAAATGGTGCCAACCGCTTGCAAATGCTCACCTGAAAGCTTTGGCGATGGAAACAGAAGGCTTTTTATCACAGGACAAGAAATCAGCCCTCAAAAACTTATCCGGCAGAAAATATTTTTTTGAAAAAATCCCTAAGCCCCGGGGTCACAATTTCAGCAAAAATCTGACTTTTGGCAATTCACTCAAAAATGGTGCAAAAAGCTTGCAAATGCTCCCCTGAAAGCTTTGGCGATGGAAACAGACGGCTTTTTATCACAGGACAAGAAATCAGCCCTCAAAAACTTATCCGGCAGAAAATATTTTTTTGAAAAAAACCCTAAGCCCCGGGGTCACAATTTCAGCAAAAATCTGACTTTTGGCAGTTCAATCAAAAATGGTGCCAACCGGTTGCAAATGCTCCCCTGAAAGCTTTGGCGATGGAAACAGACGGCTTTTTATCAGAGGACAAGAAATCAGCCCTCAAAAACTTAACCGGCAGAAAATATTTTTTTGAAAAAATCCCTAAGCCCCGGGGTCACAATTTCAGCAAAAATCTGACTTTTGGCAATTCACTCAAAAATGGTGCAAAAAGCTTGCAAATGCTCCCCTGAAAGCTTTGGCGATGGAAACAGACGGCTTTTTATCAGAGGACAAGAAATCAGCCCTCAAAAACTTATCCGGCAGAAAATATTTTTTTGAAAAAATCCCTAAGCCCCGGGGTCACAATTTCAGCAAAAATCTTACTTTTGGCAATTGACTCAAAAATGGTGCAAAAAGCTTGCAAATGCTCCCCTGAAAGCTTTGGCCCTCGAAACAGAAGGCTTTTTATCACAGGACAAGAAATCAGCCCTCAAAAACTTATCCGGCAGAAAATATTTTTTTGAAAAAATCCCTAAGCCCCGGGGTCACAATTTCAGCAAAAATCTGACTTTTGGCAATTCACTCAAAAATGGTGCAAAAAGCTTGCAAATGCTCCCCTGAAAGCTTTGGCGATGGAAACAGACGGCTTTTTATCACAGGACAAGAAATCAGCCCTCAAAAACTTATCCGGCAGAAAATATTTTTTTGAAAAAATCCCTAAGTCCCGGGGTCACAATTTCAGCAAAAATCTGACTTTTGGCAGTTCACTCAAAAATGGTGCCAACCGGTTGCAAATGCTCCCCTGAAAGCTTTGGCGATGGAAACAGAAGGCTTTTTATCACAGGACAAGAAATCAGCCCTCAAAAACTTAACCGGCAGAAAATATTTTTTTGAAAAAATCCCTAAGCCCCGGGGTCACAATTTCAGCAAAAATCTGACTTTTGGCAGTTCAATCAAAAATGGTGCCAAAAGCTTGAAAATGCTCCCCTGAAAGGTTTGGCCCTCGAAACAGAAGGCTTTTTATCACAGGACAAGAAATCAGCCCTCAAAAACTTATCCGGCAGAAAATATTTTTTTGAAAAAATCCCTAAGCCCCGGGGTCACAATTTCAGCAAAAATCTGACTTTTGGCAATTCACTCAAAAATGGTGCAAAAAGCTTGCAAATGCTCCCCTGAAAGCTTTGGCGATGGAAACAGACGGCTTTTTATCACAGGACAAGAAATCAGCCCTCAAAAACTTATCCGGCAGAAAATATTTTTTTGAAAAAAACCCTAAGCCCCGGGGTCACAATTTCAGCAAAAATCTGACTTTTGGCAATTCACTCAAAAATGGCGCCAAAAGCTTGAAAATGTTCCCCTGAAAGGTTTGGCACTCGAAACAGAAGGATTTTTATCACAGGACAAGAAATCAGTCCTCAAAAACTTATCCGTCAGAAAATATTTTTTTGAAAAAATCCCTAAGCCCCGGGGTCACAATTTCAGCAAAAATCTGACTTTTGGCAGTTCAATCAAAAATGGTGCCAAAAGCTTGAAAATGCTCCCCTGAAAGGTTTGGCCCTCGAAACAGAAGGCTTTTTATCACAGGACAAGAAATCAGCCCTCAAAAACTTATCCGGCAGAAAATATTTTTTTGAAAAAATCCCTAAGCCCTGGGGTCACAATTTCAGCAAAAATCTGACTTTTGGCAATTCACTCAAAAATGGTGCAAAAAGCTTGCAAATGCTCCCCTGAAAGCTTTGGCGATGGAAACAGACGGCTTTTTATCACAGGACAAGAAATCAGCCCTCAAAAACTTATCCGGCAGAAAATATTTTTTTGAAAAAATCCCTAAGTCCCGGGGTCACAATTTCAGCAAAAATCTGACTTTTGGCAGTTCACTCAAAAATGGTGCCAACCGGTTGCAAATGCTCCCCTGAAAGCTTTGGCGATGGAAACAGAAGGCTTTTTATCACAGGACAAGAAATCAGCCCTCAAAAACTTAACCGGCAGAAAATATTTTTTTGAAAAAATCCCTAAGCCCCGGGGTCACAATTTCAGCAAAAATCTGACTTTTGGCAGTTCTAATCAAAAATGGTGCCAAAAGCTTGAAAATGCTCCCCTGAAAGGTTTGGCCCTCGAAACAGAAGGCTTTTTATCACAGGACAAGAAATCAGCCCTCAAAAACTTAACCGGCAGAAAATATTTTTTTGAAAAAAACCCTAAGCCCCGGGGTCACAATTTCAGCAAAAATCTGACTTTTGGCAATTCACTCAAAAATGGTGCCAAAAGCTTGAAAATGTTCCCCTGAAAGGTTTGGCACTCGAAACAGAAGGATTTTTATCACAGGACAAGAAATCAGTCCTCAAAAACTTATCCGTCAGAAAATATTTTTTTGAAAAAATCCCTAAATCCCGGGGTCACAATTTCAGCAAAAATCTGACTTTTGGCAGTTCAATCAAAAATGGTGCCAACCGGTTGCAAATGCTCCCCTGAAAGCTTTGGCGATGGAAACAGAAGGCTTTTTATCACAGGACAAGAAATCAGCCCTCAAAAACTTAACCGGCAGAAAATATTTTTTTGAAAAAATCCCTAAGCCCCGGGGTCACAATTTCAGCAAAAATCTGACTTTTGGCAGTTCTAATCAAAAATGGTGCCAAAAGCTTGAAAATGCTCCCCTGAAAGGTTTGGCCCTCGAAACAGAAGGCTTTTTATCACAGGACAAGAAATCAGCCCTCAAAAACTTAACCGGCAGAAAATATTTTTTTGAAAAAAACCCTAAGCCCCGGGGTCACAATTTCAGCAAAAATCTGACTTTTGGCAGTTCAATCAAAAATGGTGCGAAAAGCTTGAAAATGCTCCCCTGAAAGCTTTGGCGATGGAAACAGAAGGCTTTTTATCACAGGACAAGAAATCAGCCCTCAAAAACTTAACCGGCAGAAAATATTTTTTTGAAAAAATCCCTAAGCCCCGGGGTCACAATTTCAGCAAAAATCTGACTTTTGGCAATTCACTCAAAAATGGTGCCAAAAGCTTTATAATGTTCCCCTGAAATGTTTGGCACTCGAAACAGAAGGATTTTTATCACAGGACAAGAAATCAGCCCTCAAAAACTTATCCGGCAGAAAATATTTTTTTGAAAAAATCCCTAAGCCCCGGGGTCACAATTTCAGCAAAAATCTGACTTTTGGCAATTCACTCATAAATGGTGCAAAAAGCTTGCAAATGCTCCCCTGAAAGCTTTGGCGATGGAAACAGACGGCTTTTTATCACAGGACAAGAAATCAGCCCTCAAAAACTTAACCGGCAGAAAATATTTTTTTGAAAAAATCCCTAAGCCCCGGGGTCACAATTTCAGCAAAAATCTGACTTTCGGCAGTTCATTCAAAAATGGTGCCAAAAGCTTGAAAATGCTCCCCTGAAAGCTTTGGCGAGGAAACAGAAGGCTTTTTATCACAGGACAAGAAATCAGCCCTCAAAAACTTAACCAGCAGAAAATATTTTTTTGAAAAAATCCCTAAGCCCCGGGGTCACAATTTCAGCAAAAATCTGACTTTTGGCAATTCACTCAAAAATGGTGCCAAAAGCTTGATAATGTTCCCCTGAAAGGTTTGGCACTCGAAACAGAAGGCTTTTTATCACAGGACAAGAAATCAGCCCTCAAAAACTTATCCGGCAGAAAATATTTTTTTGAAAAAATCCCTAAGCCCCGGGGTCACAATTTCAGCAAAAATCTGACTTTTGGCAGTTCACTCAAAAATGGTGCCAACCGGTTCCAAATGCTCCCCTGAAAGCTTTGGCGATGGAAAAAGAAGGCTTTTTATCACAGGACAAGAAATCAGCCCTGAAAAACTTAACCGGCAGAAAATATTTTTTTGAAAAAATCCCTAAGCCCCGGGGTCAAAATTTCAGCAAAAATCTGACTTTTGGCAGTTCAATCAAAAATGGTGCAAAAAGCTTGCAAATGCTCCCCTGAAAGCTTTGGCGATGGAAACAGAAGGCTTTTTATCACAGGACAAGAAATCAGCCCTCAAAAACTTATCCGGCAGAAAATATTTTTTTGAAAAAATCCCTAAGCCCCAGGGTCACAATTTCAGCAAAAATCTGACTTTTGGCAATTCACTCAAAAATGGTGCCAAAAGCTTGAAAATGTTCCCCTAAAAGGTTTGGCACTCGAAACAGAAGGATTTTTATCACAGGACAAGAAATCAGCCCTCAAAAACTTATCCGGCAGAAAATATTTTTTTGAAAAAATCCCTAAGCCCCGGGGTCACAATTTCAGCAAAAATCTGACTTTTGGCAATTCACTCAAAAATGGTGCCAAAAGCTTTATAATGTTCCCCTGAAAGGTTTGGCACTCGAAACAGAAGGATTTTTATCACAGGACAAGAAATCAGCCCTCAAAAACTTATCCGGCAGAAAATATTTTTTTGAAAAAATCCCTAAGCCCCGGGGTCACAATTTCAGCAAAAATCTGACTTTTGGCAGTTCACTCAAAAATGGTGCCAACCAGTTGCAAATGCTCCTCTGAAAGCTTTGGCGATGGAAACAGAAGGCTTTTTATCACAGGACAAGAAATCAGCCCTCAAAAACTTAACCGGCAGAAAATATTTTTTTGAAAAAAACCCTAAGCCCCGGGGTCACAATTTCAGCAAAAATCTGACTTTTGGCAGTTCAATCAAAAATGGTGCGAAAAGCTTGAAAATGCTCCCCTGAAAGCTTTGGCGATGGAAACAGAAGGCTTTTTATCACAGGACAAGAAATCAGCCCTCAAAAACTTAACCGGCAGAAAATATTTTTTTGAAAAAATCCCTAAGCCCCGGGGTCACAATTTCAGCAAAAATCTGACTTTTGGCAATTCACTCAAAAATGGTGCCAAAAGCTTGATAATGTTCCCCTGAAAGGTTTGGCACTCGAAACAGAAGGATTTTTATCACAGGACAAGAAATCAGCCCTCAAAAACTTATCCGGCAGAAAATATTTTTTTGAAAAAATCCCTAAGCCCCGGGGTCACAATTTCAGCAAAAATCTGACTTTTGGCAGTTCACTCAAAAATGGTGCCAACTGGTTGAAAATGCACCCCTGAAAGCTTCGGCGATGGAAACAGAAGGCTTTTTATCACAGGACAAGAAATCAGCCCTCAAAAACTTAACCGGCAGAAAATATTTTTTTGAAAAAATCCCTAAGCCCCGGGGTCACAATTTCAGCAAAAATCTGACTTTTGGCAATTCACTCAAAAATGGTGCCAAAAGCTTTATAATGTTCCCCTGAAAGGTTTGGCACTCGAAACAGAAGGATTTTTATCACAGGACAAGAAATCAGCCCTCAAAAACTTATCCGGCAGAAAATATTTTTTTGAAAAAATCCCTAAGCCCCGGGGTCACAATTTCAGCAAAAATCTGACTTTTGGCAGTTCACTCAAAAATGGTGCCAACTGGTTGAAAATGCACCCCTGAAAGCTTCGGCGATGGAAACAGAAGGCTTTTTATCACAGGACAAGAAATCAGCCCTCAAAAACTTAACCGGCAGAAAATATTTTTTTGAAAAAATCCCTAAGCCCCGGGGTCACAATTTCAGCAAAAATCTTACTTTTGGCAATTCACTCAAAAATGGTGCCAAAAGCTTTAAAATTCTCCCCTGAAAGGTTTGGCACTGAAAACAGAAGGATTTTTATCACAGGACAAGAAATCAGCCCTCAAAAACTTATCCGGCAGAAAATATTTTTTTGAAAAAATCCCTAAGCCCCGGGGTCACAATTTCAGCAAAAATCTGACTTTTGGCAATTCACTCATAAATGGTGCAAAAAGCTTGCAAATGCTCCCCTGAAAGCTTTGGCGATGGAAACAGACGGCTTTTTATCACAGGACAAGAAATCAGCCCTCAAAAACTTAACCGGCAGAAAATATTTTTTTGAAAAAATCCCTAAGCCCCGGGGTCACAATTTCAGCAAAAATCTGACTTTTGGCAATTCACTCAAAAATGGTGCCAAAAGCTTGATAATGTTCCCCTGAAAGGTTTGGCACTCGAAACAGAAGGCTTTTTATCACAGGACAAGAAATCAGCCCTCAAAAACTTATCCGGCAGAAAATATTTTTTTGAAAAAATCCCTAAGCCCCGGGGTCACAATTTCAGCAAAAATCTTACTTTTGGCAATTGACTCAAAAATGGTGCAAAAAGCTTGCAAATGCTCCCCTGAAAGCTTTGGCCCTCGAAACAGAAGGCTTTTTATCACAGGACAAGAAATCAGCCCTCAAAAACTTATCCGGCAGAAAATATTTTTTTGAAAAAATCCCTAAATCCCGGGGTCACAATTTCAGCAAAAATCTGACTTTTGGCAGTTCACTCAAAAATGGTGCCAGCCGGTTGCAAATGCTCCCCTGAAAGCTTTGGCGATGGAAACAGAAGGCTTTTTATCACAGGACAAGAAATCAGCCCTCAAAAACTTAACCGGCAGAAAATATTTTTTTGAAAAAATCCCTAAGCCCCGGGGTCACAATTTCAGCAAAAATCTGACTTTTGGCAGTTCAATCAAAAATGGTGCCAAAAGCTTGAAAATGCTCCCCTGAAAGGTTTGGCCCTCGAAACAGAAGGCTTTTTATCACAGGACAAGAAATCAGCCCTCAAAAACTTAACCGGCAGAAAATATTTTTTTGAAAAAAACCCTAAGCCCCGGGGTCACAATTTCAGCAAAAATCTGACTTTTGGCAGTTCAATCAAAAATGGTGCGAAAAGCTTGAAAATGCTCCCCTGAAAGCTTTGGCGATGGAAACAGAAGGCTTTTTATCACAGGACAAGAAATCAGCCCTCAAAAACTTAACCGGCAGAAAATATTTTTTTGAAAAAATCCCTAAGCCCCGGGGTCACAATTTCAGCAAAAATCTGACTTTTGGCAATTCACTCAAAAATGGTGCCAAAAGCTTTATAATGTTCCCCTGAAAGGTTTGGCACTCGAAACAGAAGGATTTTTATCACAGGACAAGAAATCAGCCCTCAAAAACTTATCCGGCAGAAAATATTTTTTTGAAAAAATCCCTAAGCCCCGGGGTCACAATTTCAGCAAAAATCTGACTTTTGGCAGTTCACTCAAAAATGGTGCCAACCGGTTGAAAATGCACCCCTGAAAGCTTCGGCGATGGAAACAGAAGGCTTTTTATCACAGGACAAGAAATCAGCCCTCAAAAACTTAACCGGCAGAAAATATTTTTTTGAAAAAATCCCTAAGCCCCGGGGTCACAATTTCAGCAAAAATCTTACTTTTGGCAATTCACTCAAAAATGGTGCCAAAAGCTTTAAAATTCTCCCCTGAAAGGTTTGGCACTGAAAACAGAAGGATTTTTATCACAGGACAAGAAATCAGCCCTCAAAAACTTATCCGGCAGAAAATATTTTTTTGAAAAAATCCCTAAGCCCCGGGGTCACAATTTCAGCAAAAATCTGACTTTTGGCAATTCACTCATAAATGGTGCAAAAAGCTTGCAAATGCTCGCCTGAAAGCTTTGGCGATGGAAACAGACGGCTTTTTATCACAGGACAAGAAATCAGCCCTCAAAAACTTAACCGGCAGAAAATATTTTTTTGAAAAAATCCCTAAGCCCCGGGGTCACAATTTCAGCAAAAATCTGACTTTCGGCAGTTCATTCAAAAATGGTGCCAAATGCTTGAAAATGCTCCCCTGAAAGCTTTGGCGATGGAAACAGAAGGCTTTTTATCACAGGACAAGAAATCAGCCCTCAAAAACTTAACCAGCAGAAAATATTTTTTTGAAAAAATCCCTAAGCCCCGGGGTCACAATTTCAGCAAAAATCTGACTTTTGGCAATTCACTCAAAAATGGTGCCAAAAGCTTGATAATGTTCCCCTGAAAGGTTTGGCACTCGAAACAGAAGGCTTTTTATCACAGGACAAGAAATCAGCCCTCAAAAACTTATCCGGCAGAAAATATTTTTTTGAAAAAATCCCTAAGCCCCGGGGTCACAATTTCAGCAAAAATCTGACTTTTGGCAGTTCACTCAAAAATGGTGCCAACCGGTTCCAAATGCTCCCCTGAAAGCTTTGGCGATGGAAAAAGAAGGCTTTTTATCACAGGACAAGAAATCAGCCCTGAAAAACTTAACCGGCAGAAAATATTTTTTTGAAAAAATCCCTAAGCCCCGGGGTCAAAATTTCAGCAAAAATCTGACTTTTGGCAGTTCAATCAAAAATGGTGCAAAAAGCTTGCAAATGCTCCCCTGAAAGCTTTGGCGATGGAAACAGAAGGCTTTTTATCACAGGACAAGAAATCAGCCCTCAAAAACTTATCCGGCAGAAAATATTTTTTTGAAAAAATCCCTAAGCCCCAGGGTCACAATTTCAGCAAAAATCTGACTTTTGGCAATTCACTCAAAAATGGTGCCAAAAGCTTGAAAATGTTCCCCTAAAAGGTTTGGCACTCGAAACAGAAGGATTTTTATCACAGGACAAGAAATCAGCCCTCAAAAACTTATCCGGCAGAAAATATTTTTTTGAAAAAATCCCTAAGCCCCGGGGTCACAATTTCAGCAAAAATCTGACTTTTGGCAATTCACTCAAAAATGGTGCCAAAAGCTTTATAATGTTCCCCTGAAAGGTTTGGCACTCGAAACAGAAGGATTTTTATCACAGGACAAGAAATCAGCCCTCAAAAACTTATCCGGCAGAAAATATTTTTTTGAAAAAATCCCTAAGCCCCGGGGTCACAATTTCAGCAAAAATCTGACTTTTGGCAGTTCACTCAAAAATGGTGCCAACCAGTTGCAAATGCTCCTCTGAAAGCTTTGGCGATGGAAACAGAAGGCTTTTTATCACAGGACAAGAAATCAGCCCTCAAAAACTTAACCGGCAGAAAATATTTTTTTGAAAAAAACCCTAAGCCCCGGGGTCACAATTTCAGCAAAAATCTGACTTTTGGCAGTTCACTCAAAAATGGTGCCAACCGGTTGAAAATGCACCCCTGAAAGCTGCGGCGATGGAAACAGAAGGCTTTTTATCACAGGACAAGAAATCAGCCCTCAAAAACTTAACCGGCAGAAAATATTTTTTTGAAAAAATCCCTAAGCCCCGGGGTCACAATTTCAGCAAAAATCTTACTTTTGGCAATTCACTCAAAAATGGTGCCAAAAGCTTTAAAATTCTCCCCTAAAAGGTTTGGCACTCGAAACAGAAGGATTTTTATCACAGGACAAGAAATCAGCCCTCAAAAACTTATCCGGCAGAAAATATTTTTTTGAAAAAATCCCTAAGCCCCGGGGTCACAATTTCAGCAAAAATCTGACTTTTGGCAGTTCACTCAAAAATGGTGCCAACCAGTTGCAAATGCTTATCCGGCAGAAAATATTTTTTTGAAAAAAACCCTAAGCCCCGGGGTCACAATTTCAGCAAAAATCTGACTTTTGGCAATTCACTCAAAAATGGTGCCAAAAGCTTGAAAATGTTCCCCTGAAAGGTTTGGCACTCGAAACAGAAGGATTTTTATCACAGGACAAGAAATCAGTCCTCAAAAACTTATCCGGCAGAAAATATTTTTTTGAAAAAATCCCTAAATCCCGGGGTCACAATTTCAGCAAAAATCTGACTTTTGGCAGTTCAATCAAAAATGGTGCCAACCGGTTGCAAATGCTCCCCTGAAAGCTTTGGCGATGGAAACAGAAGGCTTTTTATCACAGGACAAGAAATCAGCCCTCAAAAACTTAACCGGCAGAAAATATTTGTTTGAAAAAATCCCTAAGCCCCGGGGTCACAATTTCAGCAAAAATCTGACTTTTGGCAGTTCACTCAAAAATGGTGCCAACCGCTTGCAAATGCTCACCTGAAAGCTTTGGCGATGGAAACAGAAGGCTTTTTATCACAGGACAAGAAATCAGCCCTCAAAAACTTATCCGGCAGAAAATATTTTTTTGAAAAAATCCCTAAGCCCCGGGGTCACAATTTCAGCAAAAATCTGACTTTTGGCAATTCACTCAAAAATGGTGCAAAAAGCTTGCAAATGCTCCCCTGAAAGCTTTGGCGATGGAAACAGACGGCTTTTTATCACAGGACAAGAAATCAGCCCTCAAAAACTTATCCGGCAGAAAATATTTTTTTGAAAAAAACCCTAAGCCCCGGGGTCACAATTTCAGCAAAAATCTGACTTTTGGCAGTTCAATCAAAAATGGTGCCAACCGGTTGCAAATGCTCCCCTGAAAGCTTTGGCGATGGAAACAGACGGCTTTTTATCAGAGGACAAGAAATCAGCCCTCAAAAACTTAACCGGCAGAAAATATTTTTTTGAAAAAATCCCTAAGCCCCGGGGTCACAATTTCAGCAAAAATCTGACTTTTGGCAATTCACTCAAAAATGGTGCAAAAAGCTTGCAAATGCTCCCCTGAAAGCTTTGGCGATGGAAACAGACGGCTTTTTATCAGAGGACAAGAAATCAGCCCTCAAAAACTTATCCGGCAGAAAATATTTTTTTGAAAAAATCCCTAAGCCCCGGGGTCACAATTTCAGCAAAAATCTTACTTTTGGCAATTGACTCAAAAATGGTGCAAAAAGCTTGCAAATGCTCCCCTGAAAGCTTTGGCCCTCGAAACAGAAGGCTTTTTATCACAGGACAAGAAATCAGCCCTCAAAAACTTATCCGGCAGAAAATATTTTTTTGAAAAAATCCCTAAGCCCCGGGGTCACAATTTCAGCAAAAATCTGACTTTTGGCATTTCAATCAAAAATGGTGCCAAAAGCTTGAAAATGCTCCCCTGAAAGGTTTGGCCCTCGAAACAGAAGGCTTTTTATCACAGGACAAGAAATCAGCCCTCAAAAACTTATCCGGCAGAAAATATTTTTTTGAAAAAATCCCTAAGCCCCGGGGTCACAATTTCAGCAAAAATCTGACTTTTGGCAATTCACTCAAAAATGGTGCAAAAAGCTTGCAAATGCTCCCCTGAAAGCTTTGGCGATGGAAACAGACGGCTTTTTATCACAGGACAAGAAATCAGCCCTCAAAAACTTATCCGGCAGAAAATATTTTTTTGAAAAAAACCCTAAGCCCCGGGGTCACAATTTCAGCAAAAATCTGACTTTTGGCAGTTCAATCAAAAATGGTGCCAAAAGCTTGAAAATGTTCCCCTGAAAGGTTTGGGACTCGAAACAGAAGGATTTTTATCACAGGACAAGAAATCAGTCCTCAAAAACTTATCCGGCAGAAAATATTTTTTTGAAAAAATCCCTAAATCCCGGGGTCACAATTTCAGCAAAAATCTGACTTTTGGCAGTTCAATCAAAAATGGTGCCAACCGGTTGCAAATGCTCCCCTGAAAGCTTTGGCGATGGAAACAGAAGGCTTTTTATCACAGGACAAGAAATCAGCCCTCAAAAACTTAACCGGCAGAAAATATTTGTTTGAAAAAATCCCTAAGCCCCGGGGTCACAATTTCAGCAAAAATCTGACTTTTGGCAATTCACTCAAAAATGGTGCAAAAAGCTTGCAAATGCTCCCCTGAAAGCTTTGGCGATGGAAACAGACGGCTTTTTATCAGAGGACAAGAAATCAGCCCTCAAAAACTTATCCGGCAGAAAATATTTTTTTGAAAAAATCCCTAAGCCCCGGGGTCACAATTTCAGCAAAAATCTTACTTTTGGCAATTGACTCAAAAATGGTGCAAAAAGCTTGCAAATGCTCCCCTGAAAGCTTTGGCCCTCGAAACAGAAGGCTTTTTATCACAGGACAAGAAATCAGCCCTCAAAAACTTATCCGGCAGAAAATATTTTTTTGAAAAAATCCCTAAGCCCCGGGGTCACAATTTCAGCAAAAATCTGACTTTTGGCAATTCACTCAAAAATGGTGCAAAAAGCTTGCAAATGCTCCCCTGAAAGCTTTGGCGATGGAAACAGACGGCTTTTTATCACAGGACAAGAAATCAGCCCTCAAAAACTTATCCGGCAGAAAATATTTTTTTGAAAAAAACCCTAAGCCCCGGGGTCACAATTTCAGCAAAAATCTGACTTTTGGCAGTTCAATCAAAAATGGTGCCAACCGGTTGCAAATGCTCCCCTGAAAGCTTTGGCGATGGAAACAGAAGGCTTTTTATCACAGGACAAGAAATCAGCCCTCAAAAACTTATCCGGCAGAAAATATTTTTTTGAAAAAATCCCTAAGTCCCGGGGTCACAATTTCAGCAAAAATCTGACTTTTGGCAGTTCACTCAAAAATGGTGCCAACCGGTTGCAAATGCTCCCCTGAAAGCTTTGGCGATGGAAACAGAAGGCTTTTTATCACAGGACAAGAAATCAGCCCTCAAAAACTTAACCGGCAGAAAATATTTTTTTGAAAAAATCCCTAAGCCCCGGGGTCACAATTTCAGCAAAAATCTGACTTTTGGCAGTTCAATCAAAAATGGTGCCAAAAGCTTGAAAATGCTCCCCTGAAAGGTTTGGCCCTCGAAACAGAAGGCTTTTTATCACAGGACAAGAAATCAGCCCTCAAAAACTTATCCGGCAGAAAATATTTTTTTGAAAAAATCCCTAAGCCCCGGGGTCACAATTTCAGCAAAAATCTGACTTTTGGCAATTCACTCAAAAATGGTGCAAAAAGCTTGCAAATGCTCCCCTGAAAGCTTTGGCGATGGAAACAGACGGCTTTTTATCACAGGACAAGAAATCAGCCCTCAAAAACTTATCCGGCAGAAAATATTTTTTTGAAAAAAACCCTAAGCCCCGGGGTCACAATTTCAGCAAAAATCTGACTTTTGGCAATTCACTCAAAAATGGCGCCAAAAGCTTGAAAATGTTCCCCTGAAAGGTTTGGCACTCGAAACAGAAGGATTTTTATCACAGGACAAGAAATCAGTCCTCAAAAACTTATCCGTCAGAAAATATTTTTTTGAAAAAATCCCTAAGCCCCGGGGTCACAATTTCAGCAAAAATCTGACTTTTGGCAGTTCAATCAAAAATGGTGCCAAAAGCTTGAAAATGCTCCCCTGAAAGGTTTGGCCCTCGAAACAGAAGGCTTTTTATCACAGGACAAGAAATCAGCCCTCAAAAACTTATCCGGCAGAAAATATTTTTTTGAAAAAATCCCTAAGCCCTGGGGTCACAATTTCAGCAAAAATCTGACTTTTGGCAATTCACTCAAAAATGGTGCAAAAAGCTTGCAAATGCTCCCCTGAAAGCTTTGGCGATGGAAACAGACGGCTTTTTATCACAGGACAAGAAATCAGCCCTCAAAAACTTATGCGGCAGAAAATATTTTTTTGAAAAAAACCCTAAGCCCCGGGGTCACAATTTCAGCAAAAATCTGACTTTTGGCAATTCACTCAAAAATGGTGCCAAAAGCTTGAAAATGTTCCCCTGAAAGGTTTGGCACTCGAAACAGAAGGATTTTTATCACAGGACAAGAAATCAGTCCTCAAAAACTTATCCGTCAGAAAATATTTTTTTGAAAAAATCCCTAAATCCCTGGGTCACAATTTCAGCAAAAATCTGACTTTTGGCAGTTCAATCAAAAATGGTGCCAACCGGTTGCAAATGCTCCCCTGAAAGCTTTGGCGATGGAAACAGAAGGCTTTTTATCACAGGACAAGAAATCAGCCCTCAAAAACTTAACCGGCAGAAAATATTTTTTTGAAAAAATCCCTAAGCCCCGGGGTCACAATTTCAGCAAAAATCTGACTTTTGGCAGTTCTAATCAAAAATGGTGCCAAAAGCTTGAAAATGCTCCCCTGAAAGGTTTGGCCCTCGAAACAGAAGGCTTTTTATCACAGGACAAGAAATCAGCCCTCAAAAACTTAACCGGCAGAAAATATTTTTTTGAAAAAAACCCTAAGCCCCGGGGTCACAATTTCAGCAAAAATCTGACTTTTGGCAGTTCAATCAAAAATGGTGCGAAAAGCTTGAAAATGCTCCCCTGAAAGCTTTGGCGATGGAAACAGAAGGCTTTTTATCACAGGACAAGAAATCAGCCCTCAAAAACTTAACCGGCAGAAAATATTTTTTTGAAAAAATCCCTAAGCCCCGGGGTCACAATTTCAGCAAAAATCTGACTTTTGGCAATTCACTCAAAAATGGTGCCAAAAGCTTGAAAATGTTCCCCTGAAAGGTTTGGCACTCGAAACAGAAGGATTTTTATCACAGGACAAGAAATCAGTCCTCAAAAACTTATCCGTCAGAAAATATTTTTTTGAAAAAATCCCTAAATCCCGGGGTCACAATTTCAGCAAAAATCTGACTTTTGGCAGTTCAATCAAAAATGGTGCCAACCGGTTGCAAATGCTCCCCTGAAAGCTTTGGCGATGGAAACAGAAGGCTTTTTATCACAGGACAAGAAATCAGCCCTCAAAAACTTAACCGGCAGAAAATATTTTTTTGAAAAAATCCCTAAGCCCCGGGGTCACAATTTCAGCAAAAATCTGACTTTTGGCAGTTCTAATCAAAAATGGTGCCAAAAGCTTGAAAATGCTCCCCTGAAAGGTTTGGCCCTCGAAACAGAAGGCTTTTTATCACAGGACAAGAAATCAGCCCTCAAAAACTTAACCGGCAGAAAATATTTTTTTGAAAAAAACCCTAAGCCCCGGGGTCACAATTTCAGCAAAAATCTGACTTTTGGCAGTTCAATCAAAAATGGTGCGAAAAGCTTTAAAATGCTCCCCTGAAAGCTTTGGCGATGGAAACAGAAGGCTTTTTATCACAGGACAAGAAATCAGCCCTCAAAAACTTAACCGGCAGAAAATATTTTTTTGAAAAAATCCCTAAGCCCCGGGGTCACAATTTCAGCAAAAATCTGACTTTTGGCAATTCACTCAAAAATGGTGCCAAAAGCTTTATAATGTTCCCCTGAAAGGTTTGGCACTCGAAACAGAAGGATTTTTATCACAGGACAAGAAATCAGCCCTCAAAAACTTATCCGGCAGAAAATATTTTTTTGAAAAAATCCCTAAGCCCCGGGGTCACAATTTCAGCAAAAATCTGACTTTTGGCAATTCACTCATAAATGGTGCAAAAAGCTTGCAAATGCTCCCCTGAAAGCTTTGGCGATGGAAACAGACGGCTTTTTATCACAGGACAAGAAATCAGCCCTCAAAAACTTAACCGGCAGAAAATATTTTTTTGAAAAAATCCCTAAGCCCCGGGGTCACAATTTCAGCAAAAATCTGACTTTCGGCAGTTCATTCAAAAATGGTGCCAAAAGCTTGAAAATGCTCCCCTGAAAGCTTTGGCGAGGAAACAGAAGGCTTTTTATCACAGGACAAGAAATCAGCCCTCAAAAACTTAACCAGCAGAAAATATTTTTTTGAAAAAATCCCTAAGCCCCGGGGTCACAATTTCAGCAAAAATCTGACTTTTGGCAATTCACTCAAAAATGGTGCCAAAAGCTTGATAATGTTCCCCTGAAAGGTTTGGCACTCGAAACAGAAGGCTTTTTATCACAGGACAAGAAATCAGCCCTCAAAAACTTATCCGGCAGAAAATATTTTTTTGAAAAAATCCCTAAGCCCCGGGGTCACAATTTCAGCAAAAATCTGACTTTTGGCAGTTCACTCAAAAATGGTGCCAACCGGTTCCAAATGCTCCCCTGAAAGCTTTGGCGATGGAAAAAGAAGGCTTTTTATCACAGGACAAGAAATCAGCCCTGAAAAACTTAACCGGCAGAAAATATTTTTTTGAAAAAATCCCTAAGCCCCGGGGTCAAAATTTCAGCAAAAATCTGACTTTTGGCAGTTCAATCAAAAATGGTGCAAAAAGCTTGCAAATGCTCCCCTGAAAGCTTTGGCGATGGAAACAGAAGGCTTTTTATCACAGGACAAGAAATCAGCCCTCAAAAACTTATCCGGCAGAAAATATTTTTTTGAAAAAATCCCTAAGCCCCAGGGTCACAATTTCAGCAAAAATCTGACTTTTGGCAATTCACTCAAAAATGGTGCCAAAAGCTTGAAAATGTTCCCCTAAAAGGTTTGGCACTCGAAACAGAAGGATTTTTATCACAGGACAAGAAATCAGCCCTCAAAAACTTATCCGGCAGAAAATATTTTTTTGAAAAAATCCCTAAGCCCCGGGGTCACAATTTCAGCAAAAATCTGACTTTTGGCAGTTCACTCAAAAATGGTGCCAACCAGTTGCAAATGCTCCTCTGAAAGCTTTGGCGATGGAAACAGAAGGCTTTTTATCACAGGACAAGAAATCAGCCCTCAAAAACTTAACCGGCAGAAAATATTTTTTTGAAAAAAACCCTAAGCCCCGGGGTCACAATTTCAGCAAAAATCTGACTTTTGGCAGTTCAATCAAAAATGGTGCGAAAAGCTTGAAAATGCTCCCCTGAAAGCTTTGGCGATGGAAACAGAAGGCTTTTTATCACAGGACAAGAAATCAGCCCTCAAAAACTTAACCGGCAGAAAATATTTTTTTGAAAAAATCCCTAAGCCCCGGGGTCACAATTTCAGCAAAAATCTGACTTTTGGCAATTCACTCAAAAATGGTGCCAAAAGCTTTATAATGTTCCCCTGAAAGGTTTGGCACTCGAAACAGAAGGATTTTTATCACAGGACAAGAAATCAGCCCTCAAAAACTTATCCGGCAGAAAATATTTTTTTGAAAAAATCCCTAAGCCCCGGGGTCACAATTTCAGCAAAAATCTGACTTTTGGCAGTTCACTCAAAAATGGTGCCAACTGGTTGAAAATGCACCCCTGAAAGCTTCGGCGATGGAAACAGAAGGCTTTTTATCACAGGACAAGAAATCAGCCCTCAAAAACTTAACCGGCAGAAAATATTTTTTTGAAAAAATCCCTAAGCCCCGGGGTCACAATTTCAGCAAAAATCTGACTTTTGGCAATTCACTCAAAAATGGTGCCAAAAGCTTTATAATGTTCCCCTGAAAGGTTTGGCACTCGAAACAGAAGGATTTTTATCACAGGACAAGAAATCAGCCCTCAAAAACTTATCCGGCAGAAAATATTTTTTTGAAAAAATCCCTAAGCCCCGGGGTCACAATTTCAGCAAAAATCTGACTTTTGGCAGTTCACTCAAAAATGGTGCCAACTGGTTGAAAATGCACCCCTGAAAGCTTCGGCGATGGAAACAGAAGGCTTTTTATCACAGGACAAGAAATCAGCCCTCAAAAACTTAACCGGCAGAAAATATTTTTTTGAAAAAATCCCTAAGCCCCGGGGTCACAATTTCAGCAAAAATCTTACTTTTGGCAATTCACTCAAAAATGGTGCCAAAAGCTTTAAAATTCTCCCCTGAAAGGTTTGGCACTGAAAACAGAAGGATTTTTATCACAGGACAAGAAATCAGCCCTCAAAAACTTATCCGGCAGAAAATATTTTTTTGAAAAAATCCCTAAGCCCCGGGGTCACAATTTCAGCAAAAATCTGACTTTTGGCAATTCACTCATAAATGGTGCAAAAAGCTTGCAAATGCTCCCCTGAAAGCTTTGGCGATGGAAACAGACGGCTTTTTATCACAGGACAAGAAATCAGCCCTCAAAAACTTAACCGGCAGAAAATATTTTTTTGAAAAAATCCCTAAGCCCCGGGGTCACAATTTCAGCAAAAATCTGACTTTTGGCAATTCACTCAAAAATGGTGCCAAAAGCTTGATAATGTTCCCCTGAAAGGTTTGGCACTCGAAACAGAAGGCTTTTTATCACAGGACAAGAAATCAGCCCTCAAAAACTTATCCGGCAGAAAATATTTTTTTGAAAAAATCCCTAAGCCCCGGGGTCACAATTTCAGCAAAAATCTTACTTTTGGCAATTGACTCAAAAATGGTGCAAAAAGCTTGCAAATGCTCCCCTGAAAGCTTTGGCCCTCGAAACAGAAGGCTTTTTATCACAGGACAAGAAATCAGCCCTCAAAAACTTATCCGGCAGAAAATATTTTTTTGAAAAAATCCCTAAATCCCGGGGTCACAATTTCAGCAAAAATCTGACTTTTGGCAGTTCACTCAAAAATGGTGCCAGCCGGTTGCAAATGCTCCCCTGAAAGCTTTGGCGATGGAAACAGAAGGCTTTTTATCACAGGACAAGAAATCAGCCCTCAAAAACTTAACCGGCAGAAAATATTTTTTTGAAAAAATCCCTAAGCCCCGGGGTCACAATTTCAGCAAAAATCTGACTTTTGGCAGTTCAATCAAAAATGGTGCCAAAAGCTTGAAAATGCTCCCCTGAAAGGTTTGGCCCTCGAAACAGAAGGCTTTTTATCACAGGACAAGAAATCAGCCCTCAAAAACTTAACCGGCAGAAAATATTTTTTTGAAAAAAACCCTAAGCCCCGGGGTCACAATTTCAGCAAAAATCTGACTTTTGGCAGTTCAATCAAAAATGGTGCGAAAAGCTTGAAAATGCTCCCCTGAAAGCTTTGGCGATGGAAACAGAAGGCTTTTTATCACAGGACAAGAAATCAGCCCTCAAAAACTTAACCGGCAGAAAATATTTTTTTGAAAAAATCCCTAAGCCCCGGGGTCACAATTTCAGCAAAAATCTGACTTTTGGCAATTCACTCAAAAATGGTGCCAAAAGCTTTATAATGTTCCCCTGAAAGGTTTGGCACTCGAAACAGAAGGATTTTTATCACAGGACAAGAAATCAGCCCTCAAAAACTTATCCGGCAGAAAATATTTTTTTGAAAAAATCCCTAAGCCCCGGGGTCACAATTTCAGCAAAAATCTGACTTTTGGCAATTCACTCAAAAATGGTGCCAAAAGCTTGATAATGTTCCCCTGAAAGGTTTGGCACTCGAAACAGAAGGCTTTTTATCACAGGACAAGAAATCAGCCCTCAAAAACTTATCCGGCAGAAAATATTTTTTTGAAAAAATCCCTAAGCCCCGGGGTCACAATTTCAGCAAAAATCTTACTTTTGGCAATTGACTCAAAAATGGTGCAAAAAGCTTGCAAATGCTCCCCTGAAAGCTTTGGCGATGGAAAAAGAAGGCTTTTTATCACAGGACAAGAAATCAGCCCTGAAAAACTTAACCGGCAGAAAATATTTTTTTGAAAAAATCCCTAAGCCCCGGGGTCAAAATTTCAGCAAAAATCTGACTTTTGGCAGTTCAATCAAAAATGGTGCAAAAAGCTTGCAAATGCTCCCCTGAAAGCTTTGGCGATGGAAACAGAAGGCTTTTTATCACAGGACAAGAAATCAGCCCTCAAAAACTTATCCGGCAGAAAATATTTTTTTGAAAAAATCCCTAAGCCCCAGGGTCACAATTTCAGCAAAAATCTGACTTTTGGCAATTCACTCAAAAATGGTGCCAAAAGCTTGAAAATGTTCCCCTAAAAGGTTTGGCACTCGAAACAGAAGGATTTTTATCACAGGACAAGAAATCAGCCCTCAAAAACTTATCCGGCAGAAAATATTTTTTTGAAAAAATCCCTAAGCCCCGGGGTCACAATTTCAGCAAAAATCTGACTTTTGGCAATTCACTCAAAAATGGTGCCAAAAGCTTTATAATGTTCCCCTGAAAGGTTTGGCACTCGAAACAGAAGGATTTTTATCACAGGACAAGAAATCAGCCCTCAAAAACTTATCCGGCAGAAAATATTTTTTTGAAAAAATCCCTAAGCCCCGGGGTCACAATTTCAGCAAAAATCTGACTTTTGGCAGTTCACTCAAAAATGGTGCCAACCAGTTGCAAATGCTCCTCTGAAAGCTTTGGCGATGGAAACAGAAGGCTTTTTATCACAGGACAAGAAATCAGCCCTCAAAAACTTAACCGGCAGAAAATATTTTTTTGAAAAAAAACCTAAGCCCCGGGGTCACAATTTCAGCAAAAATCTGACTTTTGGCAGTTCACTCAAAAATGGTGCCAACCGGTTGAAAATGCACCCCTGAAAGCTTCGGCGATGGAAACAGAAGGCTTTTTATCACAGGACAAGAAATCAGCCCTCAAAAACTTAACCGGCAGAAAATATTTTTTTGAAAAAATCCCTAAGCCCCGGGGTCACAATTTCAGCAAAAATCTTACTTTTGGCAATTCACTCAAAAATGGTGCCAAAAGCTTTAAAATTCTCCCCTGAAAGGTTTGGCACTGAAAACAGAAGGATTTTTATCACAGGACAAGAAATCAGCCCTCAAAAACTTATCCGGCAGAAAATATTTTTTTGAAAAAATCCCTAAGCCCCGGGGTCACAATTTCAGCAAAAATCTGACTTTTGGCAATTCACTCATAAATGGTGCAAAAAGCTTGCAAATGCTCCCCTGAAAGCTTTGGCGATGGAAACAGACGGCTTTTTATCACAGGACAAGAAATCAGCCCTCAAAAACTTAACCGGCAGAAAATATTTTTTTGAAAAAATCCCTAAGCCCCGGGGTCACAATTTCAGCAAAAATCTGACTTTCGGCAGTTCATTCAAAAATGGTGCCAAAAGCTTGAAAATGCTCCCCTGAAAGCTTTGGCGAGGAAACAGAAGGCTTTTTATCACAGGACAAGAAATCAGCCCTCAAAAACTTAACCAGCAGAAAATATTTTTTTAAAAAAATCCCTAAGCCCCGGGGTCACAATTTCAGCAAAAATCTGACTTTTGGCAATTCACTCAAAAATGGTGCCAAAAGCTTGATAATGTTCCCCTGAAAGGTTTGGCACTCGAAACAGAAGGCTTTTTATCACAGGACAAGAAATCAGCCCTCAAAAACTTATCCGGCAGAAAATATTTTTTTGAAAAAATCCCTAAGCCCCGGGGTCACAATTTCAGCAAAAATCTGACTTTTGGCAGTTCAATCAAAAATGGTGCAAAAAGCTTGAAAATGCTCCCCTGAAAGCTTTGGCGATGGAAACAGAAGGCTTTTTATCACAGGACAAGAAATCAGCCCTCAAAAACTTATCCGGCAGAAAATATTTTTTTGAAAAAATCCCTAAGCCCCAGGGTCACAATTTCAGCAAAAATCTGACTTTTGGCAATTCACTCAAAAATGGTGCCAAAAGCTTGAAATGTTCCCCTAAAACGTTTGGCACTCGAAACAGAAGGATTTTTATCACAGGACAAGAAATCAGCCCTCAAAAACTTATCCGGCAGAAAATATTTTTTTGAAAAAATCCCTAAGCCCCGGGGTCACAATTTCAGCAAAAATCTGACTTTTGGCAATTCACTCAAAAATGGTGCCAAAAGCTTTATAATGTTCCCCTGAAAGGTTTGGCACTCGAAACAGAAGGATTTTTATCACAGGACAAGAAATCAGCCCTCAAAAACTTATCCGGCAGAAAATATTTTTTTGAAAAAATCCCTAAGCCCCGGGGTCACAATTTCAGCAAAAATCTGACTTTTGGCAGTTCAATCAAAAATGGTGCAAAAAGCTTGAAAATGCTCCCCTGAAAGCTTTGGCGATGGAAACAGAAGGCTTTTTATCACAGGACAAGAAATCAGCCCTCAAAAACTTATCCGGCAGAAAATATTTTTTTGAAAAAATCCCTAAGCCCCAGGGTCACAATTTCAGCAAAAATCTGACTTTTGGCAATTCACTCAAAAATGGTGCCAAAAGCTTGAAATGTTCCCCTAAAAGGTTTGGCACTCGAAACAGAAGGATTTTTATCACAGGACAAGAAATCAGCCCTCAAAAACTTATCCGGCAGAAAATATTTTTTTGAAAAAATCCCTAAGCCCCGGGGTCACAATTTCAGCAAAAATCTGACTTTTGGCAATTCACTCAAAAATGGTGCCAAAAGCTTTAAAATTCTCCCCTGAAAGGTTTGGCACTGAAAACAGAAGGATTTTTATCACAGGACAAGAAATCAGCCCTCAAAAACTTATCCGGCAGAAAATATTTTTTTGAAAAAATCCCTAAGCCCCGGGGTCACAATTTCAGCAAAAATCTGACTTTTGGCAATTCACTCATAAATGGTGCAAAAAGCTTGCAAATGCTCCCCTGAAAGCTTTGGCGATGGAAACAGAAGGCTTTTTATCACAGGACAAGAAATCAGCCCTCAAAAACTTAACCGGCAGAAAATATTTTTTTGAAAAAATCCCTAAGCCCCGGGGTCACAATTTCAGCAAAAATCTGACTTTCGGCAGTTCATTCAAAAATGGTGCCAAAAGCTTGAAAATGCTCCCCTGAAAGCTTTGGCGAGGAAACAGAAGGCTTTTTATCACAGGACAAGAAATCAGCCCTCAAAAACTTAACCAGCAGAAAATATTTTTTTAAAAAAATCCCTAAGCCCCGGGGTCACAATTTCAGCAAAAATCTGACTTTTGGCAATTCACTCAAAAATGGTGCCAAAAGCTTGAAATGTTCCCCTAAAAGGTTTGGCACTCGAAACAGAAGGATTTTTATCACAGGACAAGAAATCAGCCCTCAAAAACTTATCCGGCAGAAAATATTTTTTTGAAAAAATCCCTAAGCCCCGGGGTCACAATTTCAGCAAAAATCTGACTTTTGGCAATTCACTCAAAAATGGTGCCAAAAGCTTTATAATGTTCCCCTGAAAGGTTTGACACTCGAAACAGAAGGATTTTTATCACAGGACAAGAAATCAGCCCTCAAAAACTTATCCGGCAGAAAATATTTTTTTGAAAAAATCCCTAAGCCCCGGGGTCACAATTTCAGCAAAAATCTGACTTTTGGCAGTTCACTCAAAAATGGTGCCAACCAGTTGCAAATGCTCCCCTGAAAGCTTTGGCGATGGAAACAGAAGGCTTTTTATCACAGGACAAGAAATCAGCCCTCAAAAACTTAACCGGCAGAAAATATTTTTTTGAAAAAAACCCTAAGCCCCGGGGTCACAATTTCAGCAAAAATCTGACTTTTGGCAGTTCAATCAAAAATGGTGCGAAAAGCTTGAAAATGCTCCCCTGAAAGCTTTGGCGATGGAAACAGAAGGCTTTTTATCACAGGACAAGAAATCAGCCCTCAAAAACTTATCCGGCAGAAAATATTTTTTTGAAAAAATCCCTAAGCCCCGGGGTCACAATTTCAGCAAAAATCTGACTTTTGGCAATTCACTCAAAAATGGTGCCAAAAGCTTGAAAATGTTCCCCTGAAAGGTTTGGCACTCGAAACAGAAGGATTTTTATCACAGGACAAGAAATCAGCCCTCAAAAACTTATCCGGCAGAAAATATTTTTTTGAAAAAATCCCTAAGCCCCGGGGTCACAATTTCAGCAAAAATCTGACTTTTGGCAGTTCACTCAAAAATGGTGCCAAAAGCTTTATAATGTTCCCCTGAAAGGTTTGGCACTCGAAACAGAAGGATTTTTATCACAGGACAAGAAATCAGCCCTCAAAAACTTATCCGGCAGAAAATATTTTTTTGAAAAAATCCCTAAGCCCCGGGGTCACAATTTCAGCAAAAATCTGACTTTTGGCAATTCACTCAAAAATGGTGCCAAAAGCTTGAAAATGTTCCCCTGAAAGGTTTGGCACTCGAAACAGAAGGATTTTTATCACAGGACAAGAAATCAGCCCTCAAAAACTTATCCGGCAGAAAATATTTTTTTGAAAAAATCCCTAAGCCCCGGGGTCACAATTTCAGCAAAAATCTTACTTCTGGCAATTCACTCAAAAATGGTGCAAAAAGCTTGCAAATGCTCCCCTGAAAGCTTTGGCGATGGAAACAGACGGCTTTTTATCACAGGACAAGAAATCAGCCCTCAAAAACTTAACCGGCAGAAAATATTTTTTTGAAAAAATCCCTAAGCCCCGGGGTCACAATTTCAGCAAAAATCTGACTTTCGGCAGTTCATTCAAAAATGGTGCCAAAAGCTTGAAAATGCTCCCCTGAAAGCTTTGGCGAGGAAACAGAAGGCTTTTTATCACAGGACAAGAAATCAGCCCTCAAAAACTTATCCGGCAGAAAATATTTTTTTGAAAAAATCCCTAAGCCCCGGGGTCACAATTTCAGCAAAAATCTGACTTTTGGCAATTCACTCAAAAATGGTGCCAAAAGCTTGATAATGTTCCCCTGAAAGGTTTGGCACTCGAAACAGAAGGCTTTTTATCACAGGACAAGAAATCAGCCCTCAAAAACTTATCCGGCAGAAAATATTTTTTTGAAAAAATCCCTAAGCCCCGGGGTCACAATTTCAGCAAAAATCTGACTTTTGGCAGTTCACTCAAAAATGGTGCCAACCGGTTGCAAATGCTCCCCTGAAAGCTTTGGCGATGGAAAAAGAAGGCTTTTTATCACAGGACAAGAAATCAGCCCTGAAAAACTTAACCGGCAGAAAATATTTTTTTGAAAAAATCCCTAAGCCCCGGGGTCACAATTTCAGCAAAAATCTGACTTTTGGCAGTTCAATCAAAAATGGTGCAAAAAGCTTGAAAATGCTCCCCTGAAAGCTTTGGCGATGGAAACAGAAGGCTTTTTATCACAGGACAAGAAATCAGCCCTCAAAAACTTATCCGGCAGAAAATATTTTTTTGAAAAAATCCCTAAGCCCCAGGGTCACAATTTCAGCAAAAATCTGACTTTTGGCAATTCACTCAAAAATGGTGCCAAAAGCTTGAAAATGTTCCCCTGAAAGGTTTGGCACTCGAAACAGAAAGATTTTTATCACAGGACAAGAAATCAGCCCTCAAAAACTTATCCGGCAGAAAATATTTTTTTGAAAAAATCCCTAAGCCCCGGGGTCACAATTTCAGCAAAAATCTGACTTTTGGCAATTCACTCAAAAATGGTGCCAAAAGCTTTGTAATGTTCCCCTGAAAGGTTTGGCACTCGAAACAGATGGATTTTTCTCACAGGACAAGAAATCAGCCCTCAAAAACTTATCCGGCAGAAAATATTTTTTTGAAAAAATCCCTAAGCCCCGGGGTCACAATTTCAGCAAAAATCTGACTTTTGGCAGTTCACTCAAAAATGGTGCCAACCAGTTGCAAATGCTCCCCTGAAAGCTTTGGCGATGGAAACAGAAGGCTTTTTATCACAGGACAAGAAATCAGCCCTCAAAAACTTAACCGGCAGAAAATATTTTTTTGAAAAAAACCCTAAGCCCCGGGGTCACAATTTCAGCAAAAATCTGACTTTTGGCAGTTCAATCAAAAATGGTGCGAAAAGCTTGAAAATGCTCCCCTGAAAGCTTTGGCGATGGAAACAGAAGGCTTTTTATCACAGGACAAGAAATCAGCCCTCAAAAACTTAACCGGTAGAAAATATTTTTTTGAAAAAATCCCTAAGCCCCGGGGTCACAATTTCAGCAAAAATCTGACTTTTGGCAGTTCACTCAAAAATGGTGCCAACCGGTTGCAAATGCTCCCCTGAAAGCTTTGGTGATGGAAACAGAAGGCTTTTTATGACAGGACAAGAAATCAGCCCTCAAAAACCTATCCGGCAGAAAATATTTTTTTGAAAAAATCCCTAAGCCCCGGGGTCACAATTTCAGCAAAAATCTGACTTTTGGCAATTCACTCAAAAATTGTGCCAAAAGCTTTAAAATTCTCCCCTGAAAGATTTGGCACTGAAAATAGAAGGATTTTTATGACAGGACAAGAAATCAGCCCTCAAAAACTTAACCGGCAGAAAATATTTTTTTGAAAAAATCCCTAAGCCCCGGGGTCACAATTTCAGCAAAAATCTGACTTTTGGCAGTTCACTCAAAAATGGTGCCAAAAGCTTGAAAATGCTCCCCTGAAAGGTTTGGCGATGGAAACAGAAGGCTTTTTATCACAGGACAAGAAATCAGCCCTCAGGAACTTAACCGGCAGAAAATATTTTTTTGAAAAAATCCCTAAGCCCCGGGGTCACGATTTCAGCAAAAATCTGACTTTTGGCAATTCACTCAAAAATGGTGCCAAAAGCTTTAAAATTCTCCCCTGAAAGGTTTGGCACTGAAAACAGAAGGATTTTTATGACAGGACAAGAAATCAGCCCTCAAAAACTTATCCGGCAGAAAATATTTTTTTGAAAAAATCCCTAAGCCCCGGGGTCACAATTTCAGCAAAAATCTGACTTTTGGCAATTCACTCATAAATGGTGCCAAAAGCTTGAAAATGCTCCCCTGAAAGCTTTGGCGATGGAAACAGAAGGCTTTTTATCACAGGACAAGAAATCAGCCCTCAAAAACTTATCCGGCAGAAAATATTTTTTTGAAAAAATCCCTAAGCCCCGGGGTCACAATTTCAGCAAAAATCTGACTTTTGGCAATTCACTCAAAAATGGTGCAAAAAGCTTGCAAATGCTCCCCTGAAAGCTTTGGCGATGGAAACAGACGGCTTTTTATCACAGGACAAGAAATCAGCCCTCAAAAACTTATCCGGCAGAAAATATTTTTTTGAAAAAAACCCTAAGCCCCGGGGTCACAATTTCAGCAAAAATCTGACTTTTGGCAATTCACTCAAAAATGGTGCCAAAAGCTTGAAAATGTTCCCCTGAAAGGTTTGGCACTCGAAACAGAAGGATTTTTATCACAGGACAAGAAATCAGTCCTCAAAAACTTATCCGGCAGAAAATATTTTTTTGAAAATATCCCTAAATCCCGGGGTCACAATTTCAGCAAAAATCTGACTTTTGGCAGTTCAATCAAAAATGGTGCCAACCGGTTGCAAATGCTCCCCTGAAAGCTTTGGCGATGGAAACAGAAGGCGTTTTATCACAGGACAAGAAATCAGCCCTCAAAAACTTAACCGGCAGAAAATATTTGTTTGAAAAAATCCCTAAGCCCCGGGGTCACAATTTCAGCAAAAATCTGACTTTTGGCAGTTCACTCAAAAATGGTGCCAACCGCTTGCAAATGCTCACCTGAAAGCTTTGGCGATGGAAACAGAAGGCTTTTTATCACAGGACAAGAAATCAGCCCTCAAAAACTTATCCGGCAGAAAATATTTTTTTGAAAAAATCCCTAAGCCCCGGGGTCACAATTTCAGCAAAAATCTGACTTTTGGCAATTCACTCAAAAATGGTGCAAAAAGCTTGCAAATGCTCCCCTGAAAGCTTTGGCGATGGAAACAGACGGCTGTTTATCACAGGACAAGAAATCAGCCCTCAAAAACTTATCCGGCAGAAAATATTTTTTTGAAAAAAACCCTAAGCCCCGGGGTCACAATTTCAGCAAAAATCTGACTTTTGGCAGTTCAATCAAAAATGGTGCCAACCGGTTGCAAATGCTCCCCTGAAAGCTTTGGCGATGGAAACAGACGGCTTTTTATCAGAGGACAAGAAATCAGCCCTCAAAAACTTAACCGGCAGAAAATATTTTTTTGAAAAAATCCCTAAGCCCCGGGGTCACAATTTCAGCAAAAATCTGACTTTTGGCAATTCACTCAAAAATGGTGCAAAAAGCTTGCAAATGCTCCCCTGAAAGCTTTGGCGATGGAAACAGACGGCTTTTTATCAGAGGACAAGAAATCAGCCCTCAAAAACTTATCCGGCAGAAAATATTTTTTTGAAAAAATCCCTAAGCCCCGGGGTCACAATTTCAGCAAAAATCTGACTTTTGGCAGTTCACTCAAAAATGGTGCAAAAAGCTTGCAAATGCTCCCCTGAAAGCTTTGGCCCTCGAAACAGAAGGCTTTTTAATACAGGACAAGAAATCAGCCCTCAAAAACTTATCCGGCAGAAAATATTTTTTTGAAAAAATCCCTAAGCCCCGGGGTCACAATTTCAGCAAAAATCTGACTTTTGGCATTTCAATCAAAAATGGTGCCAAAAGCTTGAAAATGCTACCCTGAAAGGTTTGGCCCTCGAAACAGAAGGCTTTTTATCACAGGACAAGAAATCAGCCCTCAAAAACTTATCCGGCAGAAAATATTTTTTTGAAAAAATCCCTAAGCCCCGGGGTCACAATTTCAGCAAAAATCTGACTTTTGGCAATTCACTCAAAAATGGTGCAAAAAGCTTGCAAATGCTCCCCTGAAAGCTTTGGCGATGGAAACAGACGGCTTTTTATCACAGGACAAGAAATCAGCCCTCAAAAACTTATCCGGCAGAAAATATTTTTTTGAAAAAAACCCTAAGCCCCGGGGTCACAATTTCAGCAAAAATCTGACTTTTGGCAATTCACTCAAAAATGGTGCCAAAAGCTTGAAAATGTTCCCCTGAAAGGTTTGGCACTCGAAACAGAAGGATTTTTATCACAGGACAAGAAATCAGTCCTCAAAAACTTATCCGGCAGAAAATATTTTTTTGAAAAAATCTCTAAATCCCGGGGTCACAATTTCAGCAAAAATCTGACTTTTGGCAGTTCAATCAAAAATGGTGCCAACCGGTTGCAAATGCTCCCCTGAAAGCTTTGGCGATGGAAACAGAAGGCTTTTTATCACAGGACAAGAAATCAGCCCTCAAAAACTTAACCGGCAGAAAATATTTGTTTGAAAAAATCCCTAAGCCCCGGGGTCACAATTTCAGCAAAAATCTGACTTTTGGCAGTTCACTCAAAAATGGTGCCAACCGCTTGCAAATGCTCACCTGAAAGCTTTGGCGATGGAAACAGAAGGCTTTTTATCACAGGACAAGAAATCAGCCCTCAAAAACTTATCCGGCAGAAAATATTTTTTTGAAAAAATCCCTAAGCCCCGGGGTCACAATTTCAGCAAAAATCTGACTTTTGGCAATTCACTCAAAAATGGTGCAAAAAGCTTGCAAATGCTCCCCTGAAAGCTTTGGCGATGGAAACAGACGGCTTTTTATCACAGGACAAGAAATCAGCCCTCAAAAACTTATCCGGCAGAAAATATTTTTTTGAAAAAATCCCTAAGCCCCGGGGTCACAATTTCAGCAAAAATCTGACTTTTGGCAGTTCAATCAAAAATGGTGCCAAAAGCTTGAAAATGCTCCCCTGAAAGGTTTGGCCCTCGAAACAGAAGGCTTTTTATCACAGGACAAGAAATCAGCCCTCAAAAACTTAACCGGCAGAAAATATTTTTTTGAAAAAATCCCTAAGCCCCGGGGTCACAATTTCAGCAAAAATCTGACTTTTGGCAATTCACTCAAAAATGGTGCAAAAAGCTTGCAAATGCTCCCCTGAAAGCTTTGGCGATGGAAACAGACGGCTTTTTATCAGAGGACAAGAAATCACCCCTCAAAAACTTATCCGGCAGAAAATATTTTTTTGAAAAAATCCCTAAGCCCCGGGGTCACAATTTCAGCAAAAATCTTACTTTTGGCAATTGACTCAAAAATGGTGCAAAAAGCTTGCAAATGCTCCCCTGAAAGCTTTGGCCCTCGAAACAGAAGGCTTTTTATCACAGGACAAGAAATCAGCCCTCAAAAACTTATCCGGCAGAAAATATTTTTTTGAAAAAATCCCTAAGCCCCGGGGTCACAATTTCAGCAAAAATCTGACTTTTGGCAATTCACTCAAAAATGGTGCAAAAAGCTTGCAAATGCTCCCCTGAAAGCTTTGGCGATGGAAACAGACGGCTTTTTATCACAGGACAAGAAATCAGCCCTCAAAAACTTATCCGGCAGAAAATATTTTTTTGAAAAAAACCCTAAGCCCCGGGGTCACAATTTCAGCAAAAATCTGACTTTTGGCAGTTCAATCAAAAATGGTGCCAACCGGTTGCAAATGCTCCCCTGAAAGCTTTGGCGATGGAAACAGAAGGCTTTTTATCACAGGACAAGAAATCAGCCCTCAAAAACTTATCCGGCAGAAAATATTTTTTTGAAAAAATCGCTAAGTCCCTGGGTCACAATTTCAGCAAAAATCTGACTTTTGGCAGTTCACTCAAAAATGGTGCCAACCGGTTGCAAATGCTCCCCTGAAAGCTTTGGCGATGGAAACAGAAGGCTTTTTATCACAGGACAAGAAATCAGCCCTCAAAAACTTAACCGGCAGAAAATATTTTTTTGAAAAAATCCCTAAGCCCCGGGGTCACAATTTCAGCAAAAATCTGACTTTGGCAGTTCAATCAAAAATGGTGCCAAAAGCTTGAAAATGCTCCCCTGAAAGGTTTGGCCCTCGAAACAGAAGGCTTTTTATCACAGGACAAGAAATCAGCCCTCAAAAACTTATCCGGCAGAAAATATTTTTTTGAAAAAATCCCTAAGCCCCGGGGTCACAATTTCAGCAAAAATCTGACTTTTGGCAATTCACTCAAAAATGGTGCAAAAAGCTTGCAAATGCTCCCGTGAAAGCTTTGGCGATGGAAACAGACGGCTTTTTATCACAGGACAAGAAATCAGCCCTCAAAAACTTATCCGGCAGAAAATATTTTTTTGAAAAAAACCCTAAGCCCCGGGGTCACAATTTCAGCAAAAATCTGACTTTTGGCAATTCACTCAAAAATGGTGTCAAAAGCTTGAAAATGTTCCCCTGAAAGGTTTGGCACTCGAAACAGAAGGATTTTTATCACAGGACAAGAAATCAGTCCTCAAAAACTTATCCGTCAGAAAATATTTTTTTGAAAAAATCCCTAAATCCCGGGGTCACAATTTCAGCAAAAATCTGACTTTTGGCAGTTCAATCAAAAATGGTGCCAACCGGTTGCAAATGCTCCCCTGAAAGCTTTGGCGATGGAAACAGAAGGCTTTTTATCACAGGACAAGAAATCAGCCCTCAAAAACTTAACCGGCAGAAAATATTTTTTTGAAAAAATCCCTAAGCCCCGGGGTCACAATTTCAGCAAAAATCTGACTTTTGGCAGTTCTAATCAAAAATGGTGCCAAAAGCTTGAAAATGCTCCCCTGAAAGGTTTGGCCCTCGAAACAGAAGGCTTTTTATCACAGGACAAGAAATCAGCCCTCAAAAACTTAACCGGCAGAAAATATTTTTTTGAAAAAATCCCTAAGCCCCGGGGTCACAATTTCAGCAAAAATCTGACTTTTGGCAATTCACTCAAAAATGGTGCAAAAAGCTTGCAAATGCTCCCCTGAAAGCTTTGGCGATGGAAACAGACGGCTTTTTATCACAGGACAAGAAATCAGCCCTCAAAAACTTATCCGGCAGAAAATATTTTTTTGAAAAAATCCCTAAGCCCCGGGGTCACAATTTCAGCAAAAATCTTACTTTTGGCAATTCACTCAAAAATGGTGCAAAAAGCTTGCAAATGCTCCCCTGAAAGCTTTGGCCCTCGAAACAGAAGGCTTTTTATCACAGGACAAGAAATCAGCCCTCAAAAACTTATCCGGCAGAAAATATTTTTTTGAAAAAATCCCTAAGCCCCGGGGTCACAATTTCAGCAAAAATCTGACTTTTGGCAATTCACTCAAAAATGGTGCAAAAAGCTTTATAATGTTCCCCTGAAAGGTTTGGCACTCGAAACAGATGGATTTTTCTCACAGGACAAGAAATCAGCCCTCAAAAACATATCCGGCAGAAAATATTTTTTTGAAAAAATCCCTAAGCCCCGGGGTCACAATTTCAGCAAAAATCTGACTTTTGGCAGTTCACTCAAAAATGGTGCCAACCAGTTGCAAATGCTCCCCTGAAAGCTTTGGCGATGGAAACAGAAGGCTTTTTATCACAGGACAAGAAATCAGCCCTCAAAAACTTAACCGGCAGAAAATATTTTTTTGAAAAAAACCCTAAGCCCCGGGGTCATAATTTCAGCAAAAATCTGACTTTTGGCAGTTCAATCAAAAATGGTGCGAAAAGCTTGAAAATGCTCCCCTGAAAGCTTTGGCGATGGAAACAGAAGGCTTTTTATCACAGGACAAGAAATCAGCCCTCAAAAACTTAACCGGTAGAAAATATTTTTTTGAAAAAATCCCTAAGCCCCGGGGTCACAATTTCAGCAAAAATCTGACTTTTGGCAGTTCACTCAAAAATGGTGCCAACCGGTTGCAAATGCTCCCCTGAAAGCTTTGGTGGTGGAAACAGAAGGCTTTTTATGACAGGACAAGAAATCAGCCCTCAAAAACCTATCCGGCAGAAAATATTTTTTTGAAAAAATCCCTAAGCCCCGGGGTCACAATTTCAGCAAAAATCTGACTTTTGGCAATTCACTCAAAAATTGTGCCAAAAGCTTTAAAATTCTCCCCTGAAAGGTTTGGCACTGAAAATAGAAGGATTTTTATGACAGGACAAGAAATCAGCCCTCAAAAACTTAACCGGCAGAAAATATTTTTTTGAAAAAATCCCTAAGCCCCGGGGTCACAATTTCAGCAAAAATCTGACTTTTGGCAGTTCACTCAAAAATGGTGCCAAAAGCTTGAAAATGCTCCCCTGAAAGGTTTGGCGATGGAAACAGAAGGCTTTTTATCACAGGACAAGAAATCAGCCCTCAGGAACTTAACCGGCAGAAAATATTTTTTTGAAAAAATCCCTAAGCCCCGGGGTCACAATTTCAGCAAAAATCTGACTTTTGGCAATTCACTCAAAAATGGTGCCAAAAGCTTTAAAATTCTCCCCTGAAAGGTTTGGCACTGAAAACAGAAGGATTTTTATGACAGGACAAGAAATCAGCCCTCAAAAACTTATCCGGCAGAAAATATTTTTTTGAAAAAATCCCTAAGCCCCGGGGTCACAATTTCAGCAAAAATCTGACTTTTGGCAATTCACTCAAAAATGGTGCAAAAAGCTTGCAAATGCTCCCCTGAAAGCTTTGGCGATGGAAACAGACGGCTTTTTATCACAGGACAAGAAATCAGCCCTCAAAAACTTATCCGGCAGAAAATATTTTTTTGAAAAAAACCCTAAGCCCCGGGGTCACAATTTCAGCAAAAATCTGACTTTTGGCAATTCACTCAAAAATGGTGCCAAAAGCTTGAAAATGTTCCCCTGAAAGGTTTGGCACTCGAAACAGAAGGATTTTTATCACAGGACAAGAAATCAGTCCTCAAAAACTTATCCGGCAGAAAATATTTTTTTGAAAATATCCCTAAATCCCGGGGTCACAATTTCAGCAAAAATCTGACTTTTGGCAGTTCAATCAAAAATGGTGCCAACCGGTTGCAAATGCTCCCCTGAAAGCTTTGGCGATGGAAACAGAAGGCTTTTATCACAGGACAAGAAATCAGCCCTCAAAAACTTAACCGGCAGAAAATATTTGTTTGAAAAAATCCCTAAGCCCCGGGGTCACAATTTCAGCAAAAATCTGACTTTTGGCAGTTCACTCAAAAATGGTGCCAACCGCTTGCAAATGCTCACCTGAAAGCTTTGGCGATGGAAACAGAAGGCTTTTTATCACAGGACAAGAAATAAGCCCTCAAAAACTTAACCGGTAGAAAATATTTTTTTGAAAAAATCCCTAAGCCCCGGGGTCACAATTTCAGCAAAAATCTGACTTTTGGCAGTTCACTCAAAAATGGTGCCAACCGGTTGCAAATGCTCCCCTGAAAGCTTTGGTGGTGGAAACAGAAGGCTTTTTATGACAGGACAAGAAATCAGCCCTCAAAAACTTATCCGGCAGAAAATATTTTTTTGAAAAAATCCCTAAGCCCCGGGGTCACAATTTCAGCAAAAATCTGACTTTTGGCAATTCACTCAAAAATTGTGCCAAAAGCTTTAAAATTCTCCCCTGAAAGGTTTGGCACTGAAAATAGAAGGATTTTTATGACAGGACAAGAAATCAGCCCTCAAAAACTTAACCGGCAGAAAATATTTTTTTGAAAAAATCCCTAAGCCCCGGGGTCACAATTTCAGCAAAAATCTGACTTTTGGCAGTTCACTCAAAAATGGTGCCAAAAGCTTGAAAATGCTCCCCTGAAAGGTTTGGCGATGGAAACAGAAGGCTTTTTATCACAGGACAAGAAATCAGCCCTCAGGAACTTAACCGGCAGAAAATATTTTTTTGAAAAAATCCCTAAGCCCCGGGGTCACGATTTCAGCAAAAATCTGACTTTTGGCAATTCACTCAAAAATGGTGCCAAAAGCTTTAAAATTCTCCCCTGAAAGGTTTGGCACTGAAAACAGAAGGATTTTTATGACAGGACAAGAAATCAGCCCTCAAAAACTTATCCGGCAGAAAATATTTTTTTGAAAAAATCCCTAAGCCCCGGGGTCACAATTTCAGCAAAAATCTGACTTTTGGCAATTCACTCAAAAATGGTGCAAAAAGCTTGCAAATGCTCCCCTGAAAGCTTTGGCGATGGAAACAGACGGCTTTTTATCACAGGACAAGAAATCAGCCCTCAAAAACTTATCCGGCAGAAAATATTTTTTTGAAAAAAACCCTAAGCCCCGGGGTCACAATTTCAGCAAAAATCTGACTTTTGGCAATTCACTCAAAAATGGTGCCAAAAGCTTGAAAATGTTCCCCTGAAAGGTTTGGCACTCGAAACAGAAGGATTTTTATCACAGGACAAGAAATCAGTCCTCAAAAACTTATCCGGCAGAAAATATTTTTTTGAAAATATCCCTAAATCCCGGGGTCACAATTTCAGCAAAAATCTGACTTTTGGCAGTTCAATCAAAAATGGTGCCAACCGGTTGCAAATGCTCCCCTGAAAGCTTTGGCGATGGAAACAGAAGGCTTTTATCACAGGACAAGAAATCAGCCCTCAAAAACTTAACCGGCAGAAAATATTTGTTTGAAAAAATCCCTAAGCCCCGGGGTCACAATTTCAGCAAAAATCTGACTTTTGGCAGTTCACTCAAAAATGGTGCCAACCGCTTGCAAATGCTCACCTGAAAGCTTTGGCGATGGAAACAGAAGGCTTTTTATCACAGGACAAGAAATAAGCCCTCAAAAACTTATCCGGCAGAAAATATTTTTTTGAAAAAATCCCTAAGCCCCGGGGTCACAATTTCAGCAAAAATCTGACTTTTGGCAGTTCAATCAAAAATGGTGCCAACCGGTTGCAAATGCTCCCCTGAAAGCTTTGGCGATGGAAACAGACGGCTTTTTATCAGAGGACAAGAAATCAGCCCTCAAAAACTTAACCGGCAGAAAATATTTTTTTGAAAAAATCCCTAAGCCCCGGGGTCACAATTTCAGCAAAAATCTGACTTTTGGCAATTCACTCAAAAATGGTGCAAAAAGCTTGCAAATGCTCCCCTGAAAGCTTTGGCGATGGAAACAGACGGCTTTTTATCAGAGGACAAGAAATCAGCCCTCAAAAACTTATCCGGCAGAAAATATTTTTTTGAAAAAATCCCTAAGCCCCGGGGTCACAATTTCAGCAAAAATCTGACTTTTGGCAGTTCACTCAAAAATGGTGCAAAAAGCTTGCAAATGCTCCCCTGAAAGCTTTGGCCCTCGAAACAGAAGGCTTTTTATCAAAGGACAAGATATCAGCCCTCAAAAACTTATCCGGCAGAAAATATTTTTTTGAAAAAATCCCTAAGCCCCGGGGTCACAATTTCAGCAAAAATCTGACTTTTGGCAGTTCAATCAAAAATGGTGCCAAAAGCTTGAAAATGCTCCCCTGAAAGGTTTGGCCCTCGAAACAGAAGGCTTTTTATCACAGGACAAGAAATCAGCCCTCAAAAACTTATCCGGCAGAAAATATTTTTTTGAAAAAATCCCTAAGCCCCGGGGTCACAATTTCAGCAAAAATCTGACTTTTGGCAATTCACTCAAAAATGGTGCAAAAAGCTTGCAAATGCTCCCCTGAAAGCTTTGGCGATGGAAACAGACGGCTTTTTATCACAGGACAAGAAATCAGCCCTCAAAAACTTATCCGGCAGAAAATATTTTTTTGAAAAAAACCCTAAGCCCCGGGGTCACAATTTCAGCAAAAATCTGACTTTTGGCAATTCACTCAAAAATGGTGCCAAAAGCTTGAAAATGTTCCCCTGAAAGGTTTGGCACTCGAAACAGAAGGATTTTTATCACAGGACAAGAAATCAGTCCTCAAAAACTTATCCGGCAGAAAATATTTTTTTGAAAAAATCCCTAAATCCCGGGGTCACAATTTCAGCAAAAATCTGACTTTTGGCAGTTCAATCACAAATGGTGCCAACCGGTTGCAAATGCTCCCCTGAAAGCTTTGGCGATGGAAACAGAAGGCTTTTTATCACAGGACAAGAAATCAGCCCTCAAAAACTTAACCGGCAGAAAATATTTGTTTGAAAAAATCCCTAAGCCCCGGGGTCACAATTTCAGCAAAAATCTGACTTTTGGCAGTTCACTCAAAAATGGTGCCAACCGCTTGCAAATGCTCACCTGAAAGCTTTGGCGATGGAAACAGAAGGCTTTTTATCACAGGACAAGAAATCAGCCCTCAAAAACTTATCCGGCAGAAAATATTTTTTTGAAAAAATCCCTAAGCCCCGGGGTCACAATTTCAGCAAAAATCTGACTTTTGGCAATTCACTCAAAAATGGTGCAAAAAGCTTGCAAATGCTCCCCTGAAAGCTTTGGCGATGGAAACAGACGGCTTTTTATCACAGGACAAGAAATCAGCCCTCAAAAACTTATCCGGCAGAAAATATTTTTTTGAAAAAATCCCTAAGCCCCGGGGTCACAATTTCAGCAAAAATCTGACTTTTGGCAGTTCAATCAAAAATGGTGCCAAAAGCTTGAAAATGCTCCCCTGAAAGGTTTGGCCCTCGAAACAGAAGGCTTTTTATCACAGGACAAGAAATCAGCCCTCAAAAACTTAACCGGCAGAAAATATTTTTTTGAAAAAATCCCTAAGCCCCGGGGTCACAATTTCAGCAAAAATCTGACTTTTGGCAATTCACTCAAAAATGGTGCAAAAAGCTTGCAAATGCTCCCCTGAAAGCTTTGGCGATGGAAACAGAAGGCTTTTTATCACAGGACAAGAAATCAGCCCTCAAAAACTTATCCGGCAGAAAATATTTTTTTGAAAAAATCCCTAAGCCCCGGGGTCACAATTTCAGCAAAAATCTGACTTTTGGCAATTCACTCAAAAATGGTGCAAAAAGCTTGCAAATGCTCCCCTGAAAGCTTTGGCGATGGAAACAGACGGCTTTTTATCACAGGACAAGAAATCAGCCCTCAAAAACTTATCCGGCAGAAAATATTTTTTTGAAAAAATCCCTAAGCCCCGGGGTCACAATTTCAGCAAAAATCTGACTTTTGGCAGTTCAATCAAAAATGGTGCCAAAAGCTTGAAAATGCTCCCCTGAAAGGTTTGGCCCTCGAAACAGAAGGCTTTTTATCACAGGACAAGAAATCAGCCCTCAAAAACTTAACCGGCAGAAAATATTTTTTTGAAAAAATCCCTAAGCCCCGGGGTCACAATTTCAGCAAAAATCTGACTTTTGGCAATTCACTCAAAAATGGTGCAAAAAGCTTGCAAATGCTCCCCTGAAAGCTTTGGCGATGGAAACAGACGGCTTTTTATCAGAGGACAAGAAATCAGCCCTCAAAAACTTATCCGGCAGAAAATATTTTTTTGAAAAAATCCCTAAGCCCCGGGGTCACAATTTCAGCAAAAATCTTACTTTTGGCAATTGACTCAAAAATGGTGCAAAAAGCTTGCAAATGCTCCCCTGAAAGCTTTGGCCCTCGAAACAGAAGGCTTTTTATCACAGGACAAGAAATCAGCCCTCAAAAACTTATCCGGCAGAAAATATTTTTTTGAAAAAATCCCTAAGCCCCGGGGTCACAATTTCAGCAAAAATCTGACTTTTGGCAATTCACTCAAAAATGGTGCAAAAAGCTTGCAAATGCTCCCCTGAAAGCTTTGGCGATGGAAACAGACGGCTTTTTATCACAGGACAAGAAATCAGCCCTCAAAAACTTATCCGGCAGAAAATATTTTTTTGAAAAAAACCCTAAGCCCCGGGGTCACAATTTCAGCAAAAATCTGACTTTTGGCAATTCACTCAAAAATGGTGCAAAAAGCTTGCAAATTCTCCCCTGAAAGCTTTGGCGATGGAAACAGACGGCTTTTTATCACAGGACAAGAAATCAGCCCTCAAAAACTTATCCGGCAGAAAATATTTTTTTGAAAAAAACCCTAAGCCCCGGGGTCACAATTTCAGCAAAAATCTGACTTTTGGCAATTCACTCAAAAATGGTGCCAAAAGCTTGAAAATGCTCCCCTGAAAGGTTTGGCACTCGAAACAGAAGGATTTTTATCACAGGACAAGAAATCAGCCCTCAAAAACTTATCCGGCAGAAAATATTTTTTTGAAAAAATCCCTAAGCCCCGGGGTCACAATTTCAGCAAAAATCTGACTTTTGGCAGTTCAATCAAAAATGGTGCCAACCGGTTGCAAATGCTCCCCTGAAAGCTTTGGCGATGGAAACAGAAGGCTTTTTATCACAGGACAAGAAATCAGCCCTCAAAAACTTAACCGGCAGAAAATATTTTTTTGAAAAAATCCCTAAGCCCCGGGGTCACAATTTCAGCAAAAATCTGACTTTTGGCAGTTCAATCAAAAATGGTGCCAAAAGCTTGAAAATGCTCCCCTGAAAGGTTTGGCCCTCGAAACAGAAGGCTTTTTATCACAGGACAAGAAATCAGCCCTCAAAAACTTAACCGGCAGAAAATATTTTTTTGAAAAAATCCCTAAGCCCCGGGGTCACAATTTCAGCAAAAATCTGACTTTTGGCAATTCACTCAAAAATGGTGCAAAAAGCTTGCAAATGCTCCCCTGAAAGCTTTGGCGATGGAAACAGACGGCTTTTTATCAGAGGACAAGAAATCAGCCCTCAAAAACTTATCCGGCAGAAAATATTTTTTTGAAAAAATCCCTAAGCCCCGGGGTCACAATTTCAGCAAAAATCTGACTTTTGGCAGTTCACTCAAAAATGGTGCAAAAAGCTTGCAAATGCTCCCCTGAAAGCTTTGGCCCTCGAAACAGAAGGCTTTTTATCACAGGACAAGAAATCAGCCCTCAAAAACTTATCCGGCAGAAAATATTTTTTTGAAAAAAACCCTAAGCCCCGGGGTCACAATTTCAGCAAAAATCTGACTTTTGGCAATTCACTCAAAAATGGTGCAAAAAGCTTGCAAATTCTCCCCTGAAAGCTTTGGCGATGGAAACAGACGGCTTTTTATCACAGGACAAGAAATCAGCCCTCAAAAACTTATCCGGCAGAAAATATTTTTTTGAAAAAAACCCTAAGCCCCGGGGTCACAATTTCAGCAAAAATCTGACTTTTGGCAATTCACTCAAAAATGGTGCCAAAAGCTTGAAAATGCTCCCCTGAAAGGTTTGGCACTCGAAACAGAAGGATTTTTATCACAGGACAAGAAATCAGCCCTCAAAAACTTATCCGGCAGAAAATATTTTTTTGAAAAAATCCCTAAGCCCCGGGGTCACAATTTCAGCAAAAATCTGACTTTTGGCAGTTCACTCAAAAATGGTGCCAACCGGTTGCAAATGCTCCCCTGAAAGCTTTGGCGATGGAAACAGAAGGCTTTTTATCACAGGACAAGAAATCAGCCCTCAAAAACTTAACCGGCAGAAAATATTTTTTTGAAAAAATCCCTAAGCCCCGGGGTCACAATTTCAGCAAAAATCTGACTTTTGGCAGTTCAATCAAAAATGGTGCCAAAAGCTTGAAAATGCTCCCCTGAAAGGTTTGGCCCTCGAAACAGAAGGCTTTTTTTCACAGGACAAGAAATCAGCCCTCAAAAACTTAACCGGCAGAAAATATTTTTTTGAAAAAATCCCT
Organism: Podarcis liolepis; assembly: GCF_965112155.1. Lineage (NCBI taxonomy): Eukaryota > Metazoa > Chordata > Lepidosauria > Squamata > Lacertidae > Podarcis > Podarcis liolepis. The sequence goes on along the minus strand of NW_028148790.1, from coordinate 2,172,543 downwards.
AAGCCCCGGGGTCACAATTTCAGCAAAAATCTGACTTTTGGCAATTCACTCAAAAATGGTGCAAAAAGCTTGCAAATGCTCCCCTGAAAGCTTTGGCGATGGAAACAGACGGCTTTTTATCAGAGGACAAGAAATCAGCCCTCAAAAACTTATCCGGCAGAAAATATTTTTTTGAAAAAATCCCTAAGCCCCGGGGTCACAATTTCAGCAAAAATCTGACTTTTGGCAGTTCACTCAAAAATGGTGCAAAAAGCTTGCAAATGCTCCCCTGAAAGCTTTGGCCCTCGAAACAGAAGGCTTTTTATCACAGGACAAGAAATCAGCCCTCAAAAACTTATCCGGCAGAAAATATTTTTTTGAAAAAATCCCTAAGCCCCGGGGTCACAATTTCAGCAAAAATCTGACTTTTGGCATTTCAATCAAAAATGGTGCCAAAAGCTTGAAAATGCTCCCCTGAAAGGTTTGGCCCTCGAAACAGAAGGCTTTTTATCACAGGACAAGAAATCAGCCCTCAAAAACTTAACCGGCAGAAAATATTTGTTTGAAAAAATCCCTAAGCCCCGGGGTCACAATTTCAGCAAAAATCTGACTTTTGGCAGTTCACTCAAAAATGGTGCCAACCGCTTGCAAATGCTCACCTGAAAGCTTTGGCGATGGAAACAGAAGGCTTTTTATCACAGGACAAGAAATCAGCCCTCAAAAACTTATCCGGCAGAAAATATTTTTTTGAAAAAATCCCTAAGCCCCGGGGTCACAATTTCAGCAAAAATCTGACTTTTGGCAATTCACTCAAAAATGGTGCAAAAAGCTTGCAAATGCTCCCCTGAAAGCTTTGGCGATGGAAACAGACGGCTTTTTATCACAGGACAAGAAATCAGCCCTCAAAAACTTATCCGGCAGAAAATATTTTTTTGAAAAAATCCCTAAGCCCCGGGGTCACAATTTCAGCAAAAATCTGACTTTTGGCAGTTCAATCAAAAATGGTGCCAAAAGCTTGAAAATGCTCCCCTGAAAGGTTTGGCCCTCGAAACAGAAGGCTTTTTATCACAGGACAAGAAATCAGCCCTCAAAAACTTAACCGGCAGAAAATATTTTTTTGAAAAAATCCCTAAGCCCCGGGGTCACAATTTCAGCAAAAATCTTACTTTTGGCAATTCACTCAAAAATGGTGCAAAAAGCTTGCAAATGCTCCCCTGAAAGCTTTGGCCCTCGAAACAGAAGGCTTTTTATCACAGGACAAGAAATCAGCCCTCAAAAACTTATCCGGCAGAAAATATTTTTTTGAAAAAATCCCTAAGCCCCGGGGTCACAATTTCAGCAAAAATCTGACTTTTGGCAATTCACTCAAAAATGGTGCAAAAAGCTTGCAAATGCTCCCCTGAAAGCTTTGGCGATGGAAACAGACGGCTTTTTATCACAGGACAAGAAATCAGCCCTCAAAAACTTATCCGGCAGAAAATATTTTTTTGAAAAAAACCCTAAGCCCCGGGGTCACAATTTCAGCAAAAATCTGACTTTTGGCAATTCACTCAAAAATGGTGCCAAAAGCTTGAAAATGCTCCCCTGAAAGGTTTGGCACTCGAAACAGAAGGATTTTTATCACAGGACAAGAAATCAGCCCTCAAAAACTTATCCGGCAGAAAATATTTTTTTGAAAAAATCCCTAAGTCCCTGGGTCACAATTTCAGCAAAAATCTGACTTTTGGCAGTTCACTCAAAAATGGTGCCAACCGGTTGCAAATGCTCCCCTGAAAGCTTTGGCGATGGAAACAGAAGGCTTTTTATCACAGGACAAGAAATCAGCCCTCAAAAACTTAACCGGCAGAAAATATTTTTTTGAAAAAATCCCTAAGCCCCGGGGTCACAATTTCAGCAAAAATCTGACTTTTGGCAGTTCAATCAAAAATGGTGCCAAAAGCTTGAAAATGCTCCCCTGAAAGGTTTGGCCCTCGAAACAGAAGGCTTTTTATCACAGGACAAGAAATCAGCCCTCAAAAACTTATCCGGCAGAAAATATTTTTTTGAAAAAATCCCTAAGCCCCGGGGTCACAATTTCAGCAAAAATCTGACTTTTGGCAATTCACTCAAAAATGGTGCAAAAAGCTTGCAAATGCTCCCCTGAAAGCTTTGGCGATGGAAACAGACGGCTTTTTATCACAGGACAAGAAATCAGCCCTCAAAAACTTATCCGGCAGAAAATATTTTTTTGAAAAAAACCCTAAGCCCCGGGGTCACAATTTCAGCAAAAATCTGACTTTTGGCAATTCACTCAAAAATGGTGCAAAAAGCTTGCAAATGTTCCCCTGAAAGGTTTGGCACTCGAAACAGAAGGATTTTTATCACAGGACAAGAAATCAGTCCTCAAAAACTTATCCGTCAGAAAATATTTTTTTGAAAAAATCCCTAAATCCCGGGGTCACAATTTCAGCAAAAATCTGACTTTTGGCAGTTCAATCAAAAATGGTGCCAACCGGTTGCAAATGCTCCCCTGAAAGCTTTGGCGATGGAAACAGAAGGCTTTTTATCACAGGACAAGAAATCAGCCCTCAAAAACTTAACCGGCAGAAAATATTTTTTTGAAAAAATCCCTAAGCCCCGGGGTCACAATTTCAGCAAAAATCTGACTTTTGGCAGTTCTAATCAAAAATGGTGCCAAAAGCTTGAAAATGCTCCCCTGAAAGGTTTGGCGATGGAAACAGACGGCTTTTTATCACAGGACAAGAAATCAGCCCTCAAAAACTTAACCGGCAGAAAATATTTTTTTGAAAAAATCCCTAAGCCCCGGGGTCACAATTTCAGCAAAAATCTGACTTTCGGCAGTTCATTCAAAAATGGTGCCAAAAGCTTGAAAATGCTCCCCTGAAAGCTTTGGCGATGGAAACAGAAGGCTTTTTATCACAGGACAAGAAATCAGCCCTCAAAAACTTATCCGGTAGAAAATATTTTTTTGAAAAAAACCCTAAGCCCCGGGGTCACAATTTCAGCAAAAATCTGACTTTTGGCAATTCACTCAAAAATGGTGCCAAAAGCTTGAAAATGCTCCCCTGAAAGGTTTGGCACTTGAAACAGAAGGATTTTTATCACAGGACAAGAAATCAGCCCTCAAAAACTTATCCGGCAGAAAATATTTTTTTGAAAAAATCCCTAAGTCCCGGGGTCACAATTTCAGCAAAAATCTGACTTTTGGCAGTTCACTCAAAAATGGTGCCAACCGGTTGCAAATGCTCCCCTGAAAGCTTTGGCGATGGAAACAGAAGGCTTTTTATCACAGGACAAGAAATCAGCCCTCAAAAACTTAACCGGCAGAAAATATTTTTTTGAAAAAATCCCTAAGCCCCGGGGTCACAATTTCAGCAAAAATCTGACTTTTGGCAGTTCAATCAAAAATGGTGCCAAAAGCTTGAAAATGCTCCCCTGAAAGGTTTGGCCCTCGAAACAGAAGGCTTTTTATCACAGGACAAGAAATCAGCCCTCAAAAACTTAACCGGCAGAAAATATTTTTTTGAAAAAATCCCTAAGCCCCGGGGTCACAATTTCAGCAAAAATCTGACTTTTGGCAATTCACTCAAAAATGGTGCAAAAAGCTTGCAAATGCTCCCCTGAAAGCTTTGGCGATGGAAACAGACGGCTTTTTATCAGAGGACAAGAAATCAGCCCTCAAAAACTTATCCGGCAGAAAATATTTTTTTGAAAAAATCCCTAAGCCCCGGGGTCACAATTTCAGCAAAAATCTTACTTTTGGCAATTCACTCAAAAATGGTGCAAAAAGCTTGCAAATGCTCCCCTGAAAGCTTTGGCGATGCAAGCAGACGGCTTTTTATCACAGGACAAGAAATCAGCCCTCAAAAACTTATCCGGCAGAAATATTTTTTTGAAAAAATCCCTAAGCCCCGGGGTCACAATTTCAGCAAAAATCTGACTTTTGGCACTTCAATCAAAAATGGTGCCAAAAGCTTGCAAATGCTCCCCTGAAAGCTTTGGCGATGGAAACAGACAGCTTTTTATCACAGGACAAGAAATCAGCCCTCAAAAACTTATCCGGCAGAAAATATTTTTTTGAAAAAATCCCTAAGCCCCGGGGTCACAATTTCAGCAAAAATCTTACTTTTGGCAATTCACTCAAAAATGGTGCAAAAAGCTTGCAAATGCTCCCCTGAAAGCTTTGGCGATGGAAACAGACAGCTTTTTATCACAGGACAAGAAATCAGCCCTCAAAAACTTATCCGGCAGAAAATATTTTTTTGAAAAAATCCCTAAGCCCCGGGGTCACAATTTCAGCAAAAATCTGACTTTTGGCAATTCACTCAAAAATGGTGCAAAAAGCTTGCAAATGCTCCCCTGAAAGCTTTGGCGATGGAAACAGACGGCTTTTTATCACAGGACAAGAAATCAGCCCTCAAAAACTTATCCGGCAGAAAATATTTTTTTGAAAAAAACCCTAAGCCCCGGGGTCACAATTTCAGCAAAAATCTGACTTTTGGCAATTCACTCAAAAATGGTGCCAAAAGCTTGAAAATGCTCCCCTGAAAGGTTTGGCACTCGAAACAGAAGGATTTTTATCACAGGACAAGAAATCAGCCCTCAAAAACTTATCCGGCAGAAAATATTTTTTTGAAAAAATCCCTAAGCCCCGGGGTCACAATTTCAGCAAAAATCTTACTTTTGGCAATTCACTCAAAAATGGTGCAAAAAGCTTGCAAATGCTCCCCTGAAAGCTTTGGCCCTCGAAACAGAAGGCTTTTTATCACAGGACAAGAAATCAGCCCTCAAAAACTTATCCGGCAGAAAATATTTTTTTGAAAAAATCCCTAAGCCCCGGGGTCACAATTTCAGCAAAAATCTGACTTTTGGCAATTCACTCAAAAATGGTGCAAAAAGCTTGAAAATGCTCCCCTGAAAGCTTTGGCCCTCGAAACAGAAGGCTTTTTATCACAGGACAAGAAATCAGCCCTCAAAAACTTATCCGGCAGAAAATATTTTTTTGAAAAATCCCTAAGCCCCGGGGTCACAATTTCAGCAAAAATCTGACTTTTGGCAATTCACTCAAAAATGGTGCAAAAAGCTTGCAAATGCTCCCCTGAAAGCTTTGGCGATGGAAACAGACGGCTTTTTATCACAGGACAAGAAATCAGCCCTCAAAAACTTATCCGGCAGAAAATATTTTTTTGAAAAAAACCCTAAGCCCCGGGGTCACAATTTCAGCAAAAATCTGACTTTTGGCAATTCACTCAAAAATGGTGCCAAAAGCTTGAAAATGCTCCCCTGAAAGGTTTGGCACTCGAAACAGAAGGATTTTTATCACAGGACAAGAAATCAGCCCTCAAAAACTTATCCGGCAGAAAATATTTTTTTGAAAAAATCCCTAAGTCCCGGGGTCACAATTTCAGCAAAAATCTGACTTTTGGCAGTTCACTCAAAAATGGTGCCAACCGGTTGCAAATGCTCCCCTGAAAGCTTTGGCGATGGAAACAGAAGGCTTTTTATCACAGGACAAGAAATCAGCCCTCAAAAACTTAACCGGCAGAAAATATTTTTTTGAAAAAATCCCTAAGCCCCGGGGTCACAATTTCAGCAAAAATCTGACTTTTGGCAGTTCAATCAAAAATGGTGCCAAAAGCTTGAAAATGCTCCCCTGAAAGGTTTGGCCCTCGAAACAGAAGGCTTTTTATCACAGGACAAGAAATCAGCCCTCAAAAACTTAACCGGCAGAAAATATTTTTTTGAAAAAATCCCTAAGCCCCGGGGTCACAATTTCAGCAAAAATCTGACTTTTGGCAATTCACTCAAAAATGGTGCAAAAAGCTTGCAAATGCTCCCCTGAAAGCTTTGGCGATGGAAACAGACGGCTTTTTATCAGAGGACAAGAAATCAGCCCTCAAAAACTTATCCGGCAGAAAATATTTTTTTGAAAAAATCCCTAAGCCCCGGGGTCACAATTTCAGCAAAAATCTTACTTTTGGCAATTCACTCAAAAATGGTGCAAAAAGCTTGCAAATGCTCCCCTGAAAGCTTTGGCGATGCAAGCAGACGGCTTTTTATCACAGGACAAGAAATCAGCCCTCAAAAACTTATCCGGCAGAAATATTTTTTTGAAAAAATCCCTAAGCCCCGGGGTCACAATTTCAGCAAAAATCTGACTTTTGGCACTTCAATCAAAAATGGTGCCAAAAGCTTGCAAATGCTCCCCTGAAAGCTTTGGCGATGGAAACAGACAGCTTTTTATCACAGGACAAGAAATCAGCCCTCAAAAACTTATCCGGCAGAAAATATTTTTTTGAAAAAATCCCTAAGCCCCGGGGTCACAATTTCAGCAAAAATCTTACTTTTGGCAATTCACTCAAAAATGGTGCAAAAAGCTTGCAAATGCTCCCCTGAAAGCTTTGGCGATGGAAACAGACAGCTTTTTATCACAGGACAAGAAATCAGCCCTCAAAAACTTAACCGGCAGAAAATATTTTTTTGAAAAAAACCCTAAGCCCCGGGGTCACAATTTCAGCAAAAATCTGACTTTTGGCAATTCACTCAAAAATGGTGCCAAAAGCTTGAAAATGTTCCCCTGAAAGGTTTGGCACTCGAAACAGAAGGATTTTTATCACAGGACAAGAAATCAGCCCTCAAAAACTTATCCGGCAGAAAATATTTTTTTGAAAAAATCCCTAAGCCCCGGGGTCACAATTTCAGCAAAAATCTGACTTTTGGCAGTTCACTCAAAAATGGTGTCAACCGGTTGCAAATGCTCCCCTGAAAGCTTTGGCGATGGAAACAGAAGGCTTTTTATCACAGGACAAGAAATCAGCCCTCAAAAACTTAACCGGCAGAAAATATTTTTTTGAAAAAATCCCTAAGCCCCGGGGTCACAATTTCAGCAAAAATCTTACTTTTGGCAGTTCAATCAAAAATGGTGCCAAAAGCTTGAAAATGCTCCCCTGAAAGGTTTGGCCCTCGAAACAGAAGGCTTTTTATCACAGGACAAGAAATCAGCCCTCAAAAACTTAACCGGCAGAAAATATTTTTTTGAAAAAATCCCTAAGCCCCGGGGTCACAATTTCAGCAAAAATCTTACTTTTGGCAATTCACTCAAAAATGGTGCAAAAAGCTTGCAAATGCTCCCCTGAAAGCTTTGGCGATGGAAACAGACGGCTTTTTATCACAGGACAAGAAATCAGCCCTCAAAAACTTATCCGGCAGAAATATTTTTTTGAAAAAATCCATAAGCCCCGGGGTCACAAGTTTAGCAAAAATCTGACTTTTGGCAGTTCACTCAAAAATGGTGCCAACCTGTTGCAAATGCTCCCCTGAAAGCTTTGGCGATGGAAACAGACAGCTTTTTATCACAGGACAAGAAATCAGCCCTCAAAAACTTATCCGGCAGAAAATATTTTTTTGAAAAAATCCCTAAGCCCCGGGGTCACAATTTCAGCAAAAATCTTACTTTTGGCAATTCACTCAAAAATGGTGCAAAAAGCTTGCAAATGCTCCCCTGAAAGCTTTGGCGATGGAAACAGACGGCTTTTTATCACAGGACAAGAAATCAGCCCTCAAAAACTTATCCGGCAGAAAATATTTTTTTGAAAAAAACCTAAGCCCTGGGGTCACAATTTCAGCAAAAATCTGACTTTTGGCAGTTCAATCGAAAATGGTGCAAAAAGCTTGCAAATGCTCCCCTGAAAGCTTTGGCGATGGAAACAGACGGCTTTTTATCACAGGACAAGAAATCAGCCCTCAAAAACTTATCCGGCAGAAAATATTTTTTTGAAAAAATCCCTAAGCCCCGGGGTCACAATTTCAGCAAAAATCTGACTTTTGGCAGTTCACTCAAAAATGGTGCCAACCGGTTGCAAATGCTCCCCTGAAAGCTTTGGCGATGGAAACACACAGCTTTTTATCACAGGACAAGAAATCAGCCCTCAAAAACTTATCCGGCAGAAAATATTTTTTTGAAAAAATCCCTAAGCCCCGGGGTCACAATTTCAGCAAAAATCTGACTTTTGGCAATTCACTCAAAAATGGTGCAAAAAGCTTGCAAATGCTCCCCTGAAAGGTTTGGCCCTTGAAACAGAAGGCTTTTTATCACATGACAAGAAATCAGCCCTCAAAAACCTAACCGGCAGAAAATATTTTTTTGAAAAAATCCCTAAGCCCCGGGGTCACAATTTCATCAAAAATCTGACTTTTGGCAGTTCACTCAAAAATGGTGTCAACCGGTTGAAAATGCTCCCCTGAAAGGTTTGGCCCTCGAAACAGAAGGCTTTTTATCACAGGACAAGAAATCAGCCCTCAAAAACTTAACCGGCAGAAAATATTTTTTTGAAAAAATCCCTAAGCCCCGGGGTCACAATTTCAGCAAAAATCTGACTTTTGGCAATTCACTCAAAAATGGTGCAAAAAGCTTGCAAATGCTCCCCTGAAAGCTTTAGCGATGGAAACAGACGGCTTTTTATCACAGGACAAGAAATCAGCCCTCAAAAACTTATCCGGCAGAAAATATTTTTTTGAAAAAATCCCTAAGCCCCGGGGTCACAATTTCAGCAAAAATCTGACTTTTGGCAGTTCACTCAAAAATGGTGCCAACCGGTTGCAAATGCTCCCCTGAAAGCTTTGGCGATGGAAACAGAAGGCTTTTTATCACAGGACAAAAAATCAGCCCTCAAAAACTTATCCGGCAGAAAATATTTTTTTGAAAAAATCCCTAAGCCCCGGGGTCACAATTTCAGCAAAAATCTTACTTTTGGCAATTCACTCAAAAATGGTGCAAAAAGCTTGCAAATGCTCCCCTGAAAGCTTTGGCGATGGAAACAGACGGCTTTTTATCACAGGACAAGAAATCAGCCCTCAAAAACTTATCCGGCAGAAAATATTTTTTTGAAAAAATCCCTAAGCCCCGGGGTCACAATTTCAGCAAAAATCTGACTTTTGGCAGTTCACTCAAAAATGGTGCAAAAAGCTTGCAAATGCTCCCCTGAAAGCTTTGGCGATGATAACAGACGGCTTTTTATCACAGGACAAGAAATCAGCCCTCAAAAACTTAACCGGCAGAAAATATTTTTTTGAAAAAATCCCTAAGCCCCGGGGTCACAATTTCAGCAAAAATCTGACTTTTGGCAATTCACTCAAAAATGGTGCCAAAAGCTTGAAAATGTTCCCCTGAAAGGTTTGGCGATGGAAACAGAAGGCTTTTTATCACAGGACAAGAAATCAGCCATCAAAAACTTATCCGGCAGAAAATATTTTTTTGAAAAAATCCCTAAGCCCCGGGGTCACAATTTCAGCAAAAATCTGACTTTTGGCAGTTCACTGAAAAATGGTGCCAACCGGTTGCAAATGCTCCCCTGAAAGCTTTGGCGATGGAAACAGAAGGCTTTTTATCACAGGACAAGAAATCAGCCATCAAAAACTTAACCGGCAGAAAATATTTTTTTGAAAAATCCCTAAGCCCCGGGGTCACAATTTCAGCAAAAATCTGACTTTTGGCAATTCACTGAAAAATGGTGCCAAAAGCTTGAAAATGCTCCCCTGAAAGGTTTGGCACTCAAAACAGACGGATTTTTATCACAGGACAAGAAATCAGCCCTCAAAAACTTATCCGGCAGAAAACATTTTTTTGAAAAAATCCCTAAGCCCCGGGGTCACAATTTCAGCAAAAATCTTACTTTTGGCAATTCACTCAAAAATGGTGCCAAAAGCTTGCAAATGCTCCCCTGAAAGCTTTGGCGATGGAAACAGAAGGCTTTTTATCACAGGACAAGAAATCAGCCCTCAAAAACTTAACCGGCAGAAAATATTTTTTTGAAAAGATCCCTAAGCCCCGGGGTCACAATTTCAGCAAAAATCTGACTTTTGGCAATTCACTCAAAAATGGTGCAAAAAGCTTGCAAATGCTCCCCTGAAAGCTTTGGCGATGGAAACAGAAGGCTTTTTATCACAGGACAAGAAATCAGCCCTCAAAAACTTATCCGGCAGAAAATATTTTTTTGAAAAAATCCATAAGCCCCGGGGTCACAATTTCAGCAAAAATCTGACTTTTGGCAGTTCACTCAAAAATGGTGCAAAAAGCTTGCAAATGCTCCCCTGAAAGCTTTGGCGATGATAACAGACGGCTTTTTATCACAGGACAAGAAATCAGCCCTCAAAAACTTAACCGGCAGAAAATATTTTTTTGAAAAAATCCCTAAGCCCCGGGGTCACAATTTCAGCAAAAATCTGACTTTTGGCAATTCACTCAAAAATGGTGCCAAAAGCTTGAAAATGTTCCCCTGAAAGGTTTGGCACTCGAAACAGAAGGATTTTTATCACAGGACAAGAAATCAGCCCTCAAAAACTTAACCGGCAGAAAATTTTTTTTTGAAAAAATCCCTAAGCCCCGGGGTCACAATTTCAGCAAAAATCTGACTTTTGGCAGTTCAATCAAAAATGGTGCCAAAAGCTTGAAAATGCTCCCCTGAAAGGTTTGGCCCTCGAAACAGAAGGCTTTTTAGCACAGGACAAGAAATCAGCCCTCAAAAACTTAACCGGCAGAAAATATTTTTTAAAAAAATCCCTAAGCCCCGGGGTCACAATTTCAGCAAAAATCTGACTTTTGGCAATTCACTCAAAAATGGTGCAAAAAGCTTGCAAATGCTCCCCTGAAAGCTTTGGCGATGGAAACAGAAGGCTTTTTATCACAGGACAAGAAATCAGCCCTCAAAAACTTATCCGGCAGAAAATATTTTTTTGAAAAAATCCCTAAGCCCCGGGGTCACAATTTCAGCAAAAATCTGACTTTTGGCAGTTCACTCAAAAATGGTGCCAACCGGTTGCAAATGCTCCCCTGAAAGCTTTGGCGATGGAAACAGAAGGCTTTTTATCACAGGACAAGAAATCAGCCCTCAAAAACTTAACCGGCAGAAAATATTTTTTTGAAAAAATCCCTAAGCCCCGGGGTCACAATTTCAGCAAAAATCTGACTTTTGGCAGTTCAATCAAAAATGGTGCCAAAAGCTTGAAAATGCTCCCCTGATAGGTTTGGCCCTCGAAACAGAAGGCTTTTTATCACAGGACAAGAAATCAGCCCTCAAAAACTTAACCGGCAGAAAATATTTTTTTGAAAAAATCCCTAAGCCCCGGGGTCACAATTTCAGCAAAAATCTGACTTTTGGCAGTTCACTGAAAAATGGTGCCAACCGGTTGCAAATGCTCCCCTGAAAGCTTTGGCGATGGAAACAGAAGGCTTTTTATCACAGGACAAGAAATCAGCCCTCAAAAACTTAACCGGCAGAAAATATTTTTTTGAAAAGATCCCTAAGCCCCGGGGTCACAATTTCAGCAAAAATCTGACTTTTGGCAATTCACTCAAAAATGGTGCAAAAAGCTTGCAAATGCTCCCCTGAAAGCTTTGGCGATGGAAACAGAAGGCTTTTTATCACAGGACAAGAAATCAGCCCTCAAAAACTTATCCGGCAGAAAATATTTTTTTGAAAAAATCCATAAGCCCCGGGGTCACAATTTCAGCAAAAATCTGACTTTTGGCAGTTCACTCAAAAATGGTGCAAAAAGCTTGCAAATGCTCCCCTGAAAGCTTTGGCGATGATAACAGACGGCTTTTTATCACAGGACAAGAAATCAGCCCTCAAAAACTTAACCGGCAGAAAATATTTTTTTGAAAAAATCCCTAAGCCCCGGGGTCACAATTTCAGCAAAAATCTGACTTTTGGCAATTCACTCAAAAATGGTGCCAAAAGCTTGAAAATGTTCCCCTGAAAGGTTTGGCACTCGAAACAGAAGGATTTTTATCACAGGACAAGAAATCAGCCCTCAAAAACTTAACCGGCAGAAAATTTTTTTTTGAAAAAATCCCTAAGCCCCGGGGTCACAATTTCAGCAAAAATCTGACTTTTGGCAGTTCAATCAAAAATGGTGCCAAAAGCTTGAAAATGCTCCCCTGAAAGGTTTGGCCCTCGAAACAGAAGGCTTTTTAGCACAGGACAAGAAATCAGCCCTCAAAAACTTAACCGGCAGAAAATATTTTTTAAAAAAATCCCTAAGCCCCGGGGTCACAATTTCAGCAAAAATCTGACTTTTGGCAATTCACTCAAAAATGGTGCAAAAAGCTTGCAAATGCTCCCCTGAAAGCTTTGGCGATGGAAACAGAAGGCTTTTTATCACAGGACAAGAAATCAGCCCTCAAAAACTTATCCGGCAGAAAATATTTTTTTGAAAAAATCCCTAAGCCCCGGGGTCACAATTTCAGCAAAAATCTGACTTTTGGCAGTTCACTCAAAAATGGTGCCAACCGGTTGCAAATGCTCCCCTGAAAGCTTTGGCGATGGAAACAGAAGGCTTTTTATCACAGGACAAGAAATCAGCCCTCAAAAACTTAACCGGCAGAAAATATTTTTTTGAAAAAATCCCTAAGCCCCGGGGTCACAATTTCAGCAAAAATCTGACTTTTGGCAGTTCAATCAAAAATGGTGCCAAAAGCTTGAAAATGCTCCCCTGATAGGTTTGGCCCTCGAAACAGAAGGCTTTTTATCACAGGACAAGAAATCAGCCCTCAAAAACTTAACCGGCAGAAAATATTTTTTTGAAAAAATCCCTAAGCCCCGGGGTCACAATTTCAGCAAAAATCTGACTTTTGGCAGTTCACTGAAAAATGGTGCCAACCGGTTGCAAATGCTCCCCTGAAAGCTTTGGCGATGGAAACAGAAGGCTTTTTATCACAGGACAAGAAATCAGCCCTCAAAAACTTATCCGGCAGAAAATATTTTTTTGAAAAAATCCCTAAGCCCCGGGGTCACAATTTCAGCAAAAATCTGACTTTTGGCAATTCACTCAAAAATGGTGCCAAAAGCTTGAAAATGCTCCCCTGAAAGCTTTGGCGATGGAAACAGAAGGCTTTTTATCACAGGACAAGAAATCAGCCCTCAAAAACTTAACCGGCAGAAAATATTTTTTTGAAAAAAACCCTAAGCCGCGGGGTCACAATTTCAGCAAAAATCTGACTTTTGGCAGTTCAATCAAAAATGGTGCCAAAAGCTTGAAAATGCTCCCCTGAAAGCTTTGCCGATGGAAACAGAAGGCTTTTTATCACAGGACAAGAAATCAGCCCTCAAAAACTTAACCGGCAGAAAATATTTTTTTGAAAAAATCCCTAAGCCCCGGGGTCACAATTTCAGCAAAAATCTGACTTTTGGCAATTCACTCAAAAATGGTGCCAAAAGCTTGCAAATGCTCCCCTGAAAGGTTTGGCACTCGAAAAAGAAGGATTTTTATCACAGGACAAGAAATCAGCCCTCAAAAACTTATCCGGCAGAAAATATTTTTTTGAAAAAATCCCTAAGCCCTGGCCGGGGTCACAATTTCAGCAAAAATCTGACTTTTGGCAGTTCACTCAAAAATGGTGCCATCCGGTTGCAAATGCTCCCCTGAAAGCTTTGGCGATGGAAACAGACGGCTTTTTATCACAGGACAAGAAATCAGCTCTCAAAAACTTATCCGGCACAATTTCAGCAAAAATCTTACTTTTGGCAATTCACTCAAAAATGGTGCAAAAAGCTTGCAAATGCTCCCCTGAAAGCTTTGGCGATGGAAACAGACGGCTTTTTATCACAGGACAAGAAATCAGCCCTCAAAAACTTATCCGGCAGAAAATATTTTTTTGAAAAAAACCCTAAGCCCCGGGGTCACAATTTCAGCAAAAATCTGACTTTTGGCAGTTCACTCAAAAATGGTGCCAAAAGCTTGAAAATGCTCCCCTGAAAGCTTTGGCGATGGAAACAGAAGGCTTTTTATCACAGGACAAGAAATCAGCCCTCAAAAACTTAACCGGCAGAAAATATTTTTTTGAAAAAATCCCTAAGCCCCGGGGTCACAATTTCAGCAAAAATCTGACTTTTGGCAATTCACTAAAAAATGGTGCCAAAAGCTTGAAAATGTTTCACTGAAAGGTTTGGCACTCGAAACAGAAGGCTTTTTATCACAGGACAAGAAATCAGCCCTCAAAAACTTATCCGGCAGAAAATATTTTTTTGAAAAAATCCCTAAGCCCCGGGGTCACAATTTCAGCAAAAATCTGACTTTTGGCAGTTCATTCAAAAATGGTGCCAAAAGCTTGAAAATGCTCCCCTGAAAGCTTTGGTGATGGAAACAGACGGCTTTTTATCACAGGACAAGAAATCAGCCCTCAAAAACTTATCCGGCAGAAAATGTTTTTTTGAAAAAATCCCTAAGCCCCGGGGTCACAATTTCAGCAAAAATCTGACTTTTGGCAGTTCACTCAAAAATGGTGCCAACTGGTTGCAAATGCTCCCCTGAAAGCTTTGGCGATGGAAACAGAAGGCTTTTTATCACAGGACAAGAAATCAGCCCTCAAAAACTTAACCGGCAGAAAATTTTTTTTTGAAAAAATCCCTAAGCCCCGGGGTCACAATTTCAGCAAAAATCTGACTTTTGGCAGTTCAATCAAAAATGGTGCCAAAAGCTTGAAAATGCTCCCCTGAAAGGTTTGGCCCTCGAAACAGAAGGCTTTTTATCACAGGACAAGAAATCAGCCCTCAAAAACTTAACCGGCAGAAAATATTTTTTAAAAAAATCCCTAAGCCCCGGGGTCACAATTTCAGCAAAAATCTGACTTTTGGCAATTCACTCAAAAATGGTGCAAAAAGCTTGCAAATGCTCCCCTGAAAGCTTTGGCGATGGAAACAGAAGGCTTTTTATCACAGGACAAGAAATCAGCCCTCAAAAACTTATCCGGCAGAAAATATTTTTTTGAAAAAATCCCTAAGCCCTGGCCGGGGTCACAATTTCAGCAAAAATCTGACTTTTGGCAGTTCACTCAAAAATGGTGCCATCCGGTTGCAAATGCTCCCCTGAAAGCTTTGGCGATGGAAACAGACGGCTTTTTATCACAGGACAAGAAATCAGCCCTCAAAAACTTATCCGGCACAATTTCAGCAAAAATCTTACTTTTGGCAATTCACTCAAAAATGGTGCAAAAAGCTTGCAAATGCTCCCCTGAAAGCTTTGGCGATGGAAACAGACGGCTTTTTATCACAGGACAAGAAATCAGCCCTCAAAAACTTATCCGGCAGAAAATATTTTTTTGAAAAAATCCCTAAGCCCCGGGGTCACAATTTCAGCAAAAATCTGACTTTTGGCAGTTCACTCAAAAATGGTGCCAACCGGTTGCAAATGCTCCCCTGAAAGCTTTGGCGATGGAAACAGACGGCTTTTTATCACAGGACAAGAAATCAGCCCTAAAAAACTTAACCGGCAGAAAATATTTTTTTGAAAAAAACCCTAAGCCCCGGGGTCACAATTTCAGCAAAAATCTGACTTTTGGCAGTTCACTCAAAAATGGTGCCAAAAGCTTGAAAATGCTCCCCTGAAAGCTTTGGCGATGGAAACAGAAGGCTTTTTATCACAGGACAAGAAATCAGCCCTCAAAAACTTAACCGGCAGAAAATATTTTTTTGAAAAAATCCCTAAGCCCCGGGGTCACAATTTCAGCAAAAATCTGACTTTTGGCAATTCACTAAAAAATGGTGCCAAAAGCTTGAAAATGTTTCACTGAAAGGTTTGGCACTCGAAACAGAAGGCTTTTTATCACAGGACAAGAAATCAGCCCTCAAAAACTTATCCGGCAGAAAATATTTTTTTGAAAAAATCCCTAAGCCCCGGGGTCACAATTTCAGCAAAAATCTGACTTTTGGCAGTTCATTCAAAAATGGTGCCAAAAGCTTGAAAATGCTCCCCTGAAAGCTTTGGTGATGGAAACAGACGGCTTTTTATCACAGGACAAGAAATCAGCCCTCAAAAACTTATCCGGCAGAAAATGTTTTTTTGAAAAAATCCCTAAGCCCCGGGGTCACAATTTCAGCAAAAATCTGACTTTTGGCAGTTCACTCAAAAATGGTGCCAACTGGTTGCAAATGCTCCCCTGAAAGCTTTGGCGATGGAAACAGAAGGCTTTTTATCACAGGACAAGAAATCAGCCCTCAAAAACTTAACCGGCAGAAAATTTTTTTTTGAAAAAATCCCTAAGCCCCGGGGTCACAATTTCAGCAAAAATCTGACTTTTGGCAGTTCACTCAAAAATGGTGCCAAAAGCTTGAAAATGCTCCCCTGAAAGCTTTGGCGATGGAAACAGAAGGCTTTTTATCACAGGACAAGAAATCAGCCCTCAAAAACTTAACCGGCAGAAAATATTTTTTTGAAAAAATCCCTAAGCCCCGGGGTCACAATTTCAGCAAAAATCTGACTTTTGGCAATTCACTAAAAAATGGTGCCAAAAGCTTGAAAATGTTTCACTGAAAGGTTTGGCACTCGAAACAGAAGGCTTTTTATCACAGGACAAGAAATCAGCCCTCAAAAACTTATCCGGCAGAAAATATTTTTTTGAAAAAATCCCTAAGCCCCGGGGTCACAATTTCAGCAAAAATCTGACTTTTGGCAGTTCATTCAAAAATGGTGCCAAAAGCTTGAAAATGCTCCCCTGAAAGCTTTGGTGATGGAAACAGACGGCTTTTTATCACAGGACAAGAAATCAGCCCTCAAAAACTTATCCGGCAGAAAATGTTTTTTTGAAAAAATCCCTAAGCCCCGGGGTCACAATTTCAGCAAAAATCTGACTTTTGGCAGTTCACTCAAAAATGGTGCCAACTGGTTGCAAATGCTCCCCTGAAAGCTTTGGCGATGGAAACAGAAGGCTTTTTATCACAGGACAAGAAATCAGCCCTCAAAAACTTAACCGGCAGAAAATTTTTTTTTGAAAAAATCCCTAAGCCCCGGGGTCACAATTTCAGCAAAAATCTGACTTTTGGCAGTTCAATCAAAAATGGTGCCAAAAGCTTGAAAATGCTCCCCTGAAAGGTTTGGCCCTCGAAACAGAAGGCTTTTTATCACAGGACAAGAAATCAGCCCTCAAAAACTTAACCGGCAGAAAATATTTTTTAAAAAAATCCCTAAGCCCCGGGGTCACAATTTCAGCAAAAATCTGACTTTTGGCAATTCACTCAAAAATGGTGCAAAAAGCTTGCAAATGCTCCCCTGAAAGCTTTGGCGATGGAAACAGAAGGCTTTTTATCACAGGACAAGAAATCAGCCCTCAAAAACTTATCCGGCAGAAAATATTTTTTTGAAAAAATCCCTAAGCCCCGGGGTCACAATTTCAGCAAAAATCTGACTTTTGGCAGTTCACTCAAAAATGGTGCCAACCGGTTGCAAATGCTCCCCTGAAAGCTTTGGCGATGGAAACAGAAGGCTTTTTATCACAGGACAAGAAATCAGCCCTCAAAAACTTAACCGGCAGAAAATATTTTTTTGAAAAAATCCCTAAGCCCCGGGGTCACAATTTCAGCAAAAATCTGACTTTTGGCAGTTCAATCAAAAATGGTGCCAAAAGCTTGAAAATGCTCCCCTGATAGGTTTGGCCCTCGAAACAGAAGGCTTTTTATCACAGGACAAGAAATCAGCCCTCAAAAACTTAACCGGCAGAAAATATTTTTTTGAAAAAATCCCTAAGCCCCGGGGTCACAATTTCAGCAAAAATCTGACTTTTGGCAGTTCACTGAAAAATGGTGCCAACCGGTTGCAAATGCTCCCCTGAAAGCTTTGGCGATGGAAACAGAAGGCTTTTTATCACAGGACAAGAAATCAGCCCTCAAAAACTTATCCGGCAGAAAATATTTTTTTGAAAAAATCCCTAAGCCCCGGGGTCACAATTTCAGCAAAAATCTGACTTTTGGCAATTCACTCAAAAATGGTGCCAAAAGCTTGCAAATGCTCCCCTGAAAGCTTTGGTGATGGAAACAGAAGGCTTTTTATCACAGGACAAGAAATCAGCCCTCAAAAACTTAACCGGCAGAAAATATTTTTTTGAAAAAATCCCTAAGCCCCGGGGTCACAATTTCAGCAAAAATCTGACTTTTGGCAATTCACTCAAAAATGGTGCAAAAAGCTTGCAAATGCTCCCCTGAAAGCTTTGGCGATGGAAACAGAAGGCTTTTTATCACAGGACAAGAAATCAGCCCTCAAAAACTTATCCGGCAGAAAATATTTTTTTGAAAAAATCCCTAAGCCCCCCGGGGTCACAATTTCAGCAAAAATCTGACTTTTGGCAGTTCACTCAAAAATGGTGCAAAAAGCTTGCAAATGCTCCCCTGAAAGCTTTGGCGATGATAACAGACGACTTTTTATCACAGGACAAGAAATCAGCCCTCAAAAACTTAACCGGCAGAAAATATTTTTTTGAAAAAATCCCTAAGCCCCGGGGTCACAATTTCAGCAAAAATCTGACTTTTGGCAATTCACTCAAAAATGGTGCCAAAAGCTTGAAAATGTTCCCCTGAAAGGTTTGGCGATGGAAACAGAAGGCTTTTTATCACAGGACAAGAAATCAGCCATCAAAAACTTATCCGGCAGAAAATATTTTTTTGAAAAAATCCCCAAGCCCCGGGGTCACAATTTCAGCAAAAATCTGACTTTTGGCAGTTCACTGAAAAATGGTGCCAACCGGTTGCAAATGCTCCCCTGAAAGCTTTGGCGATGGAAACAGAAGGCTTTTTATCACAGGACAAGAAATCAGCCCTCAAAAACTTATCCGGCAGAAAATATTTTTTTGAAAAAAATCCCTAAGCCCCGGGGTCACAATTTCAGCAAAAATCTGACTTTTGGCAGTTCACTCAAAAATGGTGCCAACCGGTTGCAAATGCTCCCCTGAAAGCTTTGGCGATGGAAACAGACGGCTTTTTATCACAGGACAAGAAATCAGCCCTCAAAAACTTATCCGGCAGAAAATATTTTTTTGAAAAAATCCCTAAGCCCCGGGGTCACAATTTCAGCAAAAATCTGACTTTTGGCAATTCACTCAAAAATGGTGCAAAAAGCTTGCAAATGCTCCCCTGAAAGCTTTGGCGATGGAAACAGAAGGCTTTTTATCACAGGACAAGAAATCAGCCCTCAAAAACTTAACCGGCAGAAAATATTTTTTTGAAAAAATCCCTAAGCCCCGGGGTCACAATTTCAGCAAAAATCTGACTTTTGGCAGTTCAATCAAAAATGGTGCCAAAAGCTTGAAAATGCTCCCCTGAAAGGTTTGGCCCTCGAAACAGAAGGCTTTTTATCACAGGACAAGAAATCAGCCCTCAAAAACTTAACCGGCAGAAAATATTTTTTTGAAAAAATCCCTAAGCCCCGGGGTCACAATTTCAGCAAAAATCTGACTTTTGGCAGTTCACTGAAAAATGGTGCCAACCGTTTGCAAATGCTCCCCTGAAAGCTTTGGCGATGGAAACAGAAGGCTTTTTATCACAGGACAAGAAATCAGCCCTCAAAAACTTATCCGGCAGAAAATATTTTTTTGAAAAAATCCCTAAGCCCCGGGGTCACAATTTCAGCAAAAATCTGACTTTTGGCAATTCACTCAAAAATGGTGCAGAAAGCTTGCAAATGCTCCCCTGAAAGCTTTGGCGATGGAAACAGACGGCTTTTTATCACAGGACAAGAAATCAGCCCTCAAAAACTTATCCGGCAGAAAATATTTTTTTGAAAAAATCCCTAAGCCCCGGGGTCACAATTTCAGCAAAAATCTTACTTTTGGCAATTCACTCAAAAATGGTGCCAAAAGCTTGCAAATGCTCCCCTGAAAGCTTTGGCGATGGAAACAGAAGGCTTTTTATCACAGGACAAGAAATCAGCCCTCAAAAACTTAACCGGCAGAAAATATTTTTTTGAAAAAATCCCTAAGCCCCGGGGTCACAATTTCAGCAAAAATCTGACTTTTGGCAGTTCAATCAAAAATGGTGCCAAAAGCTTGAAAATGCTCCCCTGAAAGGTTTGGCCCTCGAAACAGAAGGCTTTTTATCACAGGACAAGAAATCAGCCCTCAAAAACTTATCCGGCAGAAAATATTTTTTTGAAAAAATCCCTAAGCCCCGGGGTCACAATTTCAGCAAAAATCTGACTTTTGGCAATTCACTCAAAAATGGTGCAAAAAGCTTGCAAATGCTCCCTGAAAGCTTTGGCGATGGAAACAGACGGCTTTTTATCACAGGACAAGAAATCAGCCCTCAAAAACTTATCCGGCAGAAAATATTTTTTTGAAAAAATCCCTAAGCCCCGGGGTCACAATTTCAGCAAAAATCTGACTTTTAGCAGTTCAATCGAAAATGGTGCCAAAAGCTTGAAAATGCTCCCCTGAAAGGTTTGGCCCTTGAAACAGAAGGCTTTTTATCACAGGACAAGAAATCAGCCCTCAAAAACTTAACCGGCAGAAAATATTTTTTTGAAAAAATCCCTAAGCCCCAGGGTCACAATTTCAGCAAAAATCTGACTTTTGGCAATTCACTCAAAAATGGTGCCAAAAGCTTGAAAATGCTCCCCTGAAAGCTTTGGCGATGGAAACAGAAGGCTTTTTATCACAGGACAAGAAATCAGCCCTCAAAAACTTAACCGGCAGAAAATATTTTTTTGAAAAAAACCCTAAGCCCCGGGGTCACAATTTCAGCAAAAATCTGACTTTTGGCAATTCACTCAAAAATGGTGCCAAAAGCTTGAAAATGCTCCCCTGAAAGCTTTGGCGATGGAAACAGAAGGCTTTTTATCACAGGACAAGAAATCAGCCCTCAAAAACTTAAGCGGCAGAAAATATTTTTTTGAAAAAATCCCTAAGCCCCGGGGTCACAATTTCAGCAAAAATCTGACTTTTGGCAATTCACTCAAAAATGGTGCCAAAAGCTTGAAAATGTTCCCCTGAAAGGTTTGGCACTCGAAACAGAAGGCTTTTTATCACAGGACAAGAAATCAGCCCTCAAAAACTTATCCGGCAGAAAATATTTTTTTGAAAAAATCCCTAAGCCCCGGGGTCACAATTTCAGCAAAAATCTGACTTTTGGCAGTTCATTCAAAAATGGTGCCAAAAGCTTGAAAATGCTCCCCTGAAAGCTTTGGTGATGGAAACAGACGGCTTTTTATCACAGGACAAGAAATCAGCCCTCAAAAACTTATCCGGCAGAAAATATTTTTTTGAAAAAATCCCTAAGCCCCGGGGTCACAATTTCAGCAAAAATCTGACTTTTGGCAGTTCACTCAAAAATGGTGCCAACCGGTTGCAAATGCTCCCCTGAAAGCTTTGGCGATGGAAACAGAAGGCTTTTTATCACAGGACAAGAAATCAGCCCTCAAAAACTTAACCGGCAGAAAATATTTTTTTGAAAAAATCCCTAAGCCCCGGAGTCACAATTTCAGCAAAAATCTGACTTTTGGCAATTCACTCAAAAATGGTGAAAAAGCTTGCAAATGCTCCCCTGAAAGCTTTGGTGATGGAAACAGACGGCTTTTTATCACAGGACAAGAAATCAGCCCTCAAAAACTTATCCGGCAGAAAATATTTTTTTGAAAAAAATCCCTAAGCCCCGGGGTCACAATTTCAGCAAAAATCTGACTTTTGGCAGTTCACTCAAAAATGGTGCCAACCGGTTGCAAATGCTCCCCTGAAAGCTTTGGTGATGGAAACAGAAGGCTTTTTATCACAGGACAAGAAATCAGCCCTCAAAAACTTAACTGGCAGAAAATATTTTTTTGAAAAAATCCCTAAGCCCCGGGGTCACAATTTCAGCAAAAATCTGACTTTTGGCAGTTCAATCAAAAATGGTGCCAAAAGCTTGAAAATGCTCCCCTAAAAGGTTTGGCGATGGAAACAGACGGCTTTTTATCACAGGACAAGAAATCAGCCCTCAAAAACTTATCCGGCAGAAAATATTTTTTTGAAAAAATCCCTAAGCCCCGGGGTCACAATTTCTGCAAAAATCTGACTTTTGGCAGTTCACTCAAAAATGGTGCCAACCGGTTGCAAATGCTCCCCTGAAAGCTTTGGCGATGGAAACAGAAGGCTTTTTATCACAGGACAAGAAATCAGCCCTCAAAAACTTATCCGGCAGAAAATATTTTTTTGAAAAAATCCCTAAGCCCCGGGGTCACAATTTCAGCAAAAATCTGACTTTTGGCAATTCACTCAAAAATGGTGCAAAAAGCTTGCAAATGCTCCCTGAAAGCTTTGGCGATGGAAACAGACGGCTTTTTATCACAGGACAAGAAATCAGCCCTCAAAAACTTATCCGGCAGAAAATATTTTTTTGAAAAAATCCCTAAGCCCCGGGGTCACAATTTCAGCAAAAATCTGACTTTTAGCAGTTCAATCGAAAATGGTGCCAAAAGCTTGAAAATGCTCCCCTGAAAGGTTTGGCCCTTGAAACAGAAGGCTTTTTATCACAGGACAAGAAACCAGCCCTCAAAAACTTAACCGGCAGAAAATATTTTTTTGAAAAAATCCCTAAGCCCCAGGGTCACAATTTCAGCAAAAATCTGACTTTTGGCAATTCACTCAAAAATGGTGCCAAAAGCTTGAAAATGCTCCCCTGAAAGCTTTGGCGATGGAAACAGAAGGCTTTTTATCACAGGACAAGAAATCAGCCCTCAAAAACTTAACCGGCAGAAAATATTTTTTTGAAAAAAACCCTAAGCCCCGGGGTCACAATTTCAGCAAAAATCTGACTTTTGGCAATTCACTCAAAAATGGTGCCAAAAGCTTGAAAATGCTCCCCTGAAAGCTTTGGTGATGGAAACAGACGGCTTTTTATCACAGGACAAGAAATCAGCCCTCAAAAACTTATCCGGCAGAAAATATTTTTTTGAAAAAATCCCTAAGCCCCGGGGTCACAATTTCAGCAAAAATCTGACTTTTGGCAGTTCACTCAAAAATGGTGCCAACCGGTTGCAAATGCTCCCCTGAAAGCTTTGGCAATGGAAACAGAAGGCTTTTTATCACAGGACAAGAAATCAGCCCTCAAAAACTTAACCGGCAGAAAATATTTTTTTGAAAAAATCCCTAAGCCCCGGAGTCACAATTTCAGCAAAAATCTGACTTTTGGCAATTCACTCAAAAATGGTGAAAAAGCTTGCAAATGCTCCCCTGAAAGCTTTGGCGATGGAAACAGACGGCTTTTTATCACAGGACAAGAAATCAGCCCTCAAAAACTTATCCGGCAGAAAATATTTTTTTGAAAAAATCCCTAAGCCCCGGGGTCACAATTTCAGCAAAAATCTGACTTTTGGCAGTTCACTCAAAAATGGTGCCAACCGGTTGCAAATGCTCCCCTGAAAGCTTTGGTGATGGAAACAGAAGGCTTTTTATCACAGGACAAGAAATCAGCCCTCAAAAACTTAACTGGCAGAAAATATTTTTTTGAAAAAATCCCTAAGCCCCGGGGTCACAATTTCAGCAAAAATCTGACTTTTGGCAGTTCAATCAAAAATGGTGCCAAAAGCTTGAAAATGCTCCCCTAAAAGGTTTGGCCCTTGAAACAGAAGGCTTTTTATCACAGGACAAGAAATCAGCCCTCAAAAACTTAACCGGCAGAAAATATTTTTTAAAAAAAATCCCTAAGCCCCGGGGTCACAATTTCAGCAAAAATCTGACTTTTGGCAATTCACTCAAAAATGGTGCCAAAAGTTTGAAAATGCTCCCCTGAAAGCTTTGGCAATGGAAACAGAAGGCTTTTTATCACAGGACAAGAAATCAGCCCTCAAAAACTTAACCGGCAGAAAATATTTTTTTGAAAAAAACCCTAAGCCCCGGGGTCACAATTTCAGCAAAAATCTGACTTTTGGCAGTTCACTCAAAAATGGTGCCAAAAGCTTGAAAATGCTACCCTGAAAGCTTTGCCGATGGAAACAGAAGGCTTTTTATCACAGGACAAGAAATCAGCCCTCAAAAACTTAACCGGCAGAAAATATTTTTTTGAAAAAATCCCTAAGCCCCGGGGTCACAATTTCAGCAAAAATCTGACTTTTGGCAATTCACTCAAAAATGGTGCCAAAAGCTTGAAAATGTTCCCCTGAAAGGTTTGGCAAACGAAAAAGAAGGATTTTTATCACAGGACAAGAAATCAGCCCTAAAAACTTATCCGGCAGAAAATATTTTTTTGAAAAAATCCCTAAGCCCCGGCCGGGGTCACAATTTCAGCAAAAATCTGACTTTTGGCAGTTCACTCAAAAATGGTGCCATCCGGTTGCAAATGCTCCCCTGAAAGCTTTGGCGATGGAAACAGACGGCTTTTTATCACAGGACAAGAAATCAGCCCTCAAAAACTTATCCGGCACAATGTCAGCAAAAATCTTACTTTTGGCAATTCACTCAAAAATGGTGCAAAAAGCTTGCAAATGCTCCCCTGAAAGCTTTGGCGATGGAAACAGACGGCTTTTTATCACAGGACAAGAAATCAGCCCTCAAAAACTTATCCGGCAGAAAATATTTTTTTGAAAAAATCCCTAAGCCCCGGGGTCACAATTTCAGCAAAAATCTGACTTTTGGCAGTTCACTCAAAAATGGTGCCAACCGGTTGCAAATGCTCCACTGAAAGCTTTGGCGATGGAAACAGAAGGCTTTTTATCACAGGACAAGAAATCAGCCCTAAAAAACTTAACCGGCAGAAAATATTTTTTTGAAAAAAAACCTAAGCCCCGGGGTCACAATTTCAGCAAAAATCTGACTTTTGGCAGTTCAATCGAAAATGGTGCCAAAAGCTTGAAAATGCTCCCCTGAAAGGTTTGGCCCTTGAAACAGCAGGCTTTTTATCACAGGACAAGAAATCAGACCTCAAAAACTTAACAGGCAGAAAATATTTTTTTGAAAAAATCCCTAAGCCCCGGGGTCACAATTTCAGCAAAAATCTGACTTTTGGCAATTCACTCAAAAATGGTGCCAAAAGCTTGAAAATGCACCCCTGAAAGCTTTGGCGATGGAAACAGAAGGCTTTTTATCACAGGACAAGAAATCAGCCCTCAAAAACTTAACCGGCAGAAAATATTTTTTTGAAAAAATCCCTAAGCCCCGGGGTCACAATTTCAGCAAAAATCTGACTTTTGGCAATTCACTCAAAAATGGTGCCAAAAGCTTGAAAATGCTCCCCTGAAAGCTTTGGCGATGGAAACAGAAGGCTTTTTATCACAGGACAAGAAATCAGCCCTCAAAAACTTAACCGGCAGAAAATATTTTTTTGAAAAAAACCCTAAGCCCCGGGGTCACAATTTCAGCAAAAATCTGACTTTTGGCAGTTCAATCAAAAATGGTGCCAAAAGCTTGAAAATGCTCCCCTGAAAGCTTTGCCGATGGAAACAGAAGGCTTTTTATCACAGGACAAGAAATCAGCCCTCAAAAACTTAACCGGCAGAAAATATTTTTTTGAAAAAATCCCTAAGCCCCGGGGTCACAATTTCAGCAAAAATCTGACTTTTGGCAATTCACTCAAAAATGGTGCCAAAAGCTTGCAAATGCTCCCCTGAAAGGTTTGGCACTCGAAAAAGAAGGATTTTTATCACAGGACAAGAAATCAGCCCTCAAAAACTTATCCGGCAGAAAATATTTTTTTGAAAAAATCCCTAAGCCCTGGCCGGGGTCACAATTTCAGCAAAAATCTGACTTTTGGCAGTTCACTCAAAAATGGTGCCATCCGGTTGCAAATGCTCCCCTGAAAGCTTTGGCGATGGAAACAGACGGCTTTTTATCACAGGACAAGAAATCAGCCCTCAAAAACTTATCCGGCACAATTTCAGCAAAAATCTTACTTTTGGCAATTCACTCAAAAATGGTGCAAAAAGCTTGCAAATGCTCCCCTGAAAGCTTTGGCGATGGAAACAGACGGCTTTTTATCACAGGACAAGAAATCAGCCCTCAAAAACTTATCCGGCAGAAAATATTTTTTTGAAAAAATCCCTAAGCCCCGGGGTCACAATTTCAGCAAAAATCTGACTTTTGGCAGTTCACTCAAAAATGGTGCCAACCGGTTGCAAATGCTCCCCTGAAAGCTTTGGCGATGGAAACAGAAGGCTTTTTATCACAGGACAAGAAATCAGCCCTCAAAAACTTAACCGGCAGAAAATATTTTTTTGAAAAAAACCCTAAGCCCCGGGGTCACAATTTCAGCAAAAATCTGACTTTTGGCAGTTCACTCAAAAATGGTGCCAAAAGCTTGAAAATGCTCCCCTGAAAGCTTTGGCGATGGAAACAGAAGGCTTTTTATCACAGGACAAGAAATCAGCCCTCAAAAACTTAACCGGCAGAAAATATTTTTTTGAAAAAATCCCTAAGCCCCGGGGTCACAATTTCAGCAAAAATCTGACTTTTGGCAATTCACTAAAAAATGGTGCCAAAAGCTTGAAAATGTTTCACTGAAAGGTTTGGCACTCGAAACAGAAGGCTTTTTATCACAGGACAAGAAATCAGCCCTCAAAAACTTATCCGGCAGAAAATATTTTTTTGAAAAAATCCCTAAGCCCCGGGGTCACAATTTCAGCAAAAATCTGACTTTTGGCAGTTCATTCAAAAATGGTGCCAAAAGCTTGAAAATGCTCCCCTGAAAGCTTTGGTGATGGAAACAGACGGCTTTTTATCACAGGACAAGAAATCAGCCCTCAAAAACTTATCCGGCAGAAAATGTTTTTTTGAAAAAATCCCTAAGCCCCGGGGTCACAATTTCAGCAAAAATCTGACTTTTGGCAGTTCACTCAAAAATGGTGCCAACTGGTTGCAAATGCTCCCCTGAAAGCTTTGGCGATGGAAACAGAAGGCTTTTTATCACAGGACAAGAAATCAGCCCTCAAAAACTTAACCGGCAGAAAATATTTTTTTGAAAAAATCCCTAAGCCCCGGGGTCACAATTTCAGCAAAAATCTGACTTTTGGCAATTCACTCAAAAATGGTGCAAAAAGCTTGCAAATGCTCCCGTGAAAGCTTTGGCGATGGAAACAGACGGCTTTTTATCACAGGACAAGAAATCGGCCCTCAAAAACTTATCCGGCAGACAATATTTTTTTGAAAAAATCCCTAAGCCCCGGGGTCACAATTTCAGCAAAAATCTTACTTTTGGCAATTCACTCAAAAATGGTGCAAAAAGCTTGCAAATGCTCCCCTGAAAGCTTTGGCGATGGAAACAGACGGCTTTTTATCACAGGACAAGAAATCAGCCCTCAAAAACTTACCCGGGAGAAAATATTTTTTTGAAAAAATCCCTAAGCCCCGGGGTCACAATTTCAGCAAAAATCTGACTTTTGGCAGTTCACTCAAAAATGGTGCCAACCGGTTGCAAATGCTCCCCTGAAAGCTTTGGCGATGGAAACAGAAGGCTTTTTATCACAGGACAAGAAATCAGCCCTCAAAAACTTAACCGGCAGAAAATATTTTTTTGAAAAAATCCCTAAGCCCCGGGGTCACAATTTCAGCAAAAATCTGACTTTTGGCAATTCACTCAAAAAATGGTGCCAAAAGTTTGAAAATGCTCCCCTGAAAGGTTTGGCCCTCGAAACAGAAGGCTTTTTATCACAGGACAAGAAATCAGCCCTCAAAAACTTAACCGGCAGAAAATATTTTTTTGAAAAAATCCCTAAGCCCCGGGGTCACAATTTCAGCAAAAATCTGACTTTTGGCAATTCACTCAAAAATGGTGCCAAAAGCTTGAAAATGCTCCCCTGAAAGCTTTGGCGATGGAAACAGAAGGCTTTTTATCACAGGACAAGAAATCAGCCCTCAAAAACTTAACCGGCAGAAAATATTTTTTTGAAAAAAACCCTAAGCCCCGGGGTCACAATTTCAGCAAAAATCTGACTTTTGGCAGTTCATTCAAAAATGGTGCCAAAAGCTTGAAAATGCTCCCCTGAAAGCTTTGGTGATGGAAACAGACGGCTTTTTATCACAGGACAAGAAATCAGCCCTCAAAAACTTTTCCGGCAGAAAATGTTTTTTTGAAAAAATCCCTAAGCCCCGGGGTCACAATTTCAGCAAAAATCTGACTTTTGGCAGTTCACTCAAAAATGGTGCCAACCGGTTGCAAATGCTCCCCTGAAAGCTTTGGCGATGGAAACAGAAGGCTTTTTATCACAGGACAAGAAATCAGCCCTCAAAAACTTAACCGGCAGAAAATATTTTTTTGAAAAAATCCCTAAGCCCCGGGGTCACAATTTCAGCAAAAATCTGACTTTTGGCAATTCACTCAAAAATGGTGCAAAAAGCTTGCAAATGCTCCCGTGAAAGCTTTGGCGATGGAAACAGACGGCTTTTTATCACAGGACAAGAAATCGGCCCTCAAAAACTTATCCGGCAGAAAATATTTTTTTGAAAAAATCCCTAAGCCCCGGGGTCACAATTTCAGCAAAAATCTTACTTTTGGCAATTCACTCAAAAATGGTGCAAAAAGCTTGCAAATGCTCCCCTGAAAGCTTTGGCGATGGAAACAGACGGCTTTTTATCACAGGACAAGAAATCAGCCCTCAAAAACTTATCCGGGAGAAAATTTTTTTTTGAAAAAATCCCTAAGCCCCGGGGTCACAATTTCAGCAAAAATCTGACTTTTGGCAGTTCACTCAAAAATGGTGCCAACCGGTTGCAAATGCTCCCCTGAAAGCTTTGGCGATGGAAACAGAAGGCTTTTTATCACAGGACAAGAAATCAGCCCTAAAAAACTTAACCGGCAGAAAATATTTTTTTGAAAAAAACCCTAAGCCCCGGGGTCACAATTTCAGCAAAAATCTGACTTTTGGCAGTTCAATCGAAAATAGTGCCAAAAGCTTGAAAATGCTCCCCTGAAAGGTTTGGCCCTTGAAACAGAAGGCTTTTTATAACAGGACAAGAAATCAGCTCTCAAAAACTTAACCGGCAGAAAATATTTTTTTGAAAAAATCCCTAAGCCCCGGGGTCACAATTTCAGCAAAAATCTGACTTTTGGCAATTCACTCAAAAATGTTGCCAAAAGCTTGAAAATGCTCCCCTGAAAGCTTTGGCGATGGAAACAGAAGGCTTTTTATCACAGGACAAGAAATCAGCCCTCAAAAACTTAACCGGCAGAAAATATTTTTTTGAAAAAAACCCTAAGCCCCGGGGTCACAATTTCAGCAAAAATCTGACTTTTGGCAGTTCACTCAAAAATGGTGCCAAAAGCTTGAAAATGCTCCCCTGAAAGCTTTGGCGATGGAAACAGAAGGCTTTTTATCACAGGACAAGAAATCAGCCCTCAAAAACTTAACTGGCAGAAAATATTTTTTTGAAAAAATCCCTAAGCCCCGGGGTCACAATTTCAGCAAAAATCTGACTTTTGGCAATTCACTCAAAAATGGTGCCAAAAGCTTGAAAATGTTCCCCTGAAAGGTTTGGCCCTCGAAACAGAAGGCTTTTTATCACAGGACAAGAAATCAGCCCTCAAAAACTTATCCGGCAGAAAATATTTTTTTGAAAAAATCCCTAAGCCCCGGGGTCACAATTTCAGCAAAAATCTGACTTTTGGCAATTCACTCAAAAATGGTGCCAACCGGTTGCAAATGCTCCCCTGAAAGCTTTGGCGATGGAAACAGAAGGCTTTTTATCACAGGACAAGAAATCAGCCCTCAAAAACTTAACTGGCAGGTAATATTTTTTTGAAACAAACCCTAAGCCCCGGGGTCACAATTTCAGCAAAAATCTGACTTTTGGCAGTTCAATCTAAAATGGTGCCAAAAGCTTGAAAATGCTCCTCTGAAAGGTTTGGCCCTCGAAACAGAAGGCTTTTTATCACAGGACAAGAAATCAGCCCTCAAAAACGTAACCGGCAGAAAATATTTTTTTTAAAAAATCCCTAAGCCCCGGGGTCACAATTTCAGCAAAAATCTGACTTTTGGCAATTCACTTCAAAATGGTGCCAACCGGTTGGAAATGCTCCCCTGAAAGCTTTGGCGATGGAAACAGAAGGCTTTTTATCACAGGACAAGAAATCAGCCCTCAAAAACTTAACCGGCAGAAAATATTTTTTTTTATAAAAAACCCTAAGCCCCGGGGTCACAATTTCAGCAAAAATCTGACTTTTGGCAATTCACTCAAAAATGGTGCCAAAAGCTTGAAAATGTTCCCCTGAAAGGTTTGGCACTCGAAACAGAAGGATTTTTATCACAGGACAAGAAATCAGCCCTCAAAAACTTATCCGGCAGACAATATTTTTTTGAAAAAATCCCTAAGCCCCGGGGTCACAATTTCAGCAAAAATCTGACTTTTGGCAATTCACTCAAAAATGGTGCCAACCGGTTGCAAATGCTCCGCTGAAAGCTTTGGCGATGGAAACAGAAGGCTTATTATCACAGGACAAGAAATCAGCCCTCCAAAACTTAACCGGCAGAAAATATTTTTTTGAAAAAATCCCTAAGCCCCGGGGTCACAATTTCAGCAAAAATCTGACTTTTGGCAATTCACTCAAAAATGGTGCCAACCGGTTGCAAATGCTCCCCTGAAAGCTTTGGCGATGGAAACAGAAGGCTTTTTATCACAGGACAAGAAATCAGCCCTCAAAAACTTAACTGGCAGGTAATATTTTTTTGAAACAAACCCTAAGCCCCGGGGTCACAATTTCAGCAAAAATCTGACTTTTGGCAGTTCAATCTAAAATGGTGCCAAAAGCTTGAAAATGCTCCTCTGAAAGGTTTGGCCCTCGAAACAGAAGGCTTTTTATCACAGGACAAGAAATCAGCCCTCAAAAACGTAACCGGCAGAAAATATTTTTTTAAAAAAATCCCTAAGCCCCGGGGTCACAATTTCAGCAAAAATCTGACTTTTGGCAATTCACTTCAAAATGGTGCCAACCGGTTGGAAATGCTCCCCTGAAAGCTTTGGCGATGGAAACAGAAGGCTTTTTATCACAGGACAAGAAATCAGCCCTCAAAAACTTAACCGGCAGAAAATATTTTTTTTTATAAAAAACCCTAAGCCCCGGGGTCACAATTTCAGCAAAAATCTGACTTTTGGCAATTCACTCAAAAATGGTGCCAAAAGCTTGAAAATGTTCCCCTGAAAGGTTTGGCACTCGAAACAGAAGGATTTTTATCACAGGACAAGAAATCAGCCCTCAAAAACTTATCCGGCAGACAATATTTTTTTGAAAAAATCCCTAAGCCCCGGGGTCACAATTTCAGCAAAAATCTGACTTTTGGCAATTCACTCAAAAATGGTGCCAACCGGTTGCAAATGCTCCGCTGAAAGCTTTGGCGATGGAAACAGAAGGCTTATTATCACAGGACAAGAAATCAGCCCTCCAAAACTTAACCGGCAGAAAATATTTTTTTGAAAAAATCCCTAAGCCCCGGGGTCACAATTTCAGCAAAAATCTGACTTTTGGCAGTTCACTCAAAAATGGTGCCAACCGGTTGCAAATGCTCCCCTGAAAGCTTTGGCGATGGAAACAGAAGGCTTTTTATCTCAGGACAAGAAATCAGCCCTCAAAAACATAACCGGCAGAAAATATTTTTTTGAAAAAATCCCTAAGCCCCGGGGTCACAATTTCAGCAAAAATCTGACTTTTGGCAGTTCAATCAAAAATGGTGCTAAAAGCTTGAAAATGCTCCCCTGAAAGGTTTGGCCCTCGAAACAGAAGGCTTTTTATCACAGGACAAGAAATCAGCCCTCAAAAACTTAACCGGCAGAAAATATTTTTTTGAAAAAATCCCTAAGCCCCGGGGTCACAATTTCAGCAAAAATCTGACTTTTGGCAGTTCACTCAAAAATGGTGCCAACCGGTTGCAAACGCTCCCCTGAAAGCTTTGGCGATGGAAACAGAAGGCTTTTTATCACAGGACAAGAAATCAGCCCTCAAAAACTTAACCAGCAGAAAATATTTTTTTTTTTGAAAAAATCCCTAAGTCCCGGGGTCACAATTTCAGCAAAAATCTGACTTTTGGCAATTCACTCAAAAATGGTGCCAAAAGCTTGCAAATGCTCCCCTGAAAACTTTGGCGATGGAAACAGAAGGCTTTTATCACATTAAAAGAAATCAGCCCTCAAAAACTTAACCGGCAGAAAATATTTTTTTGAAAAAAACCCTAAGCCCCGGGGTCACAATTTCAGCAAAAATCTGACTTTTGGCAATTCACTCAAAAATGGTGCCAACCGGTTGCAAATGCTCCCCTGAAAGGTTTGGCCCTCGAAACAGAAGGCTTTTTATCACAGGACAAGAAATCAGCCCTCAAAAACTTATCCGGCAGAAAATATTTTTTTGAAAAAATCCCTAAGCCCCGGGGTCACAATTTCAGCAAAAATCTGACTTTTCGGAATACACTCAAAAATGGTGCCAAAAGCTTGAATAGGCTCCGCTGAAAGGTTTGGCGATGGAAACAGAAGGCTTTTTATCCCAGGACAAGAAATCAGCCTTCAAAAACTTAACCGGCAGAAAATATTTTTTTGAAAAAATCCCTAAGCCCCGGGGTCACAATTTCAGCAAAAATCTGACTTTTGGCAATTCACTCAAAAATGGTGCTAAAAGCTTGAAAATGCTCCCCTGAAAGGTTTGGCACTCGAAACGGAAGGCTTTTTATCACAGGACTAGAAATCAGCCCTCAAAAACTTAACCGGTAGAAAATATTTTTTTGAAAAAAAACCCTAAGCCCCGGGGCCACAATTTCAGCAAAAACCTTACTTTTGGCAGTTCACTCAAAAATGGTGCCAACCGGTTGCAAATGCTCCCCTGAAAGCTTTGGCGATGGAAACAGAAGGCTTTTTATCACAGGACAAGAAATCAGGCCTCCAAAACTTAACCGGCAGAAAATATTTTTTTGAAAAAATCCCTAAGCCCCGGGGTCACAACTTCAGCAAAAATCTGACTTTTGGCAATTCACTCAAAAATGGTGCCAACCGGTTGGAAATGCTCCCCTGACAGGTTTGGCACTCGAAACAGAAGGCTTTTTATCACAGGACAAGAAATCAGCCCTCAAAAACTTAACCGGCAGAAAATATTTTTTTGAAAAAATCCCTAAGCCCCGGGGTCACAATTTCAGCAAAAATCTGACTTTTGGCAATTCACTCAAAAATGGTGCCAACCGGTTGCAAATGCTCCGCTGAAAGCTTTGGTGATGGAAACAGAAGGTTTTTTATCACAGGACAAGAAATCAGCCCTCGACAACTTAACCGGCGGAAAATGTGTCCAGAGGAGGGCAACCAAAATGGTCAAAGGCCTGGAAACAATGCCTTTTGAGGAACGGCCAGTGGCGTAGCGTGGGTTGTCAGCACCCGGGGCAAGGCAAGGCGCCCCCTAACCCATGGATTTGCGCCCCCTAACCCGTGGATTTGCGCCCACTAACCCTAACCCCCAGGTGTTGCGCCCGGTGCGGCCGGGCCCCCCTGCACCCCCCACGCTACACCACTGGGAACGGCTAAGGGATCTGGAGGAGCGGCGACGCGAACCCGGTTCACCAGATTATGAGACTACCACTCTTAACCACTACACCACACTGGCTCCCTCTGGAATGAAATGACTGGCTCCCTCTGGAATGAAAGCACCTCTGGAATATATATGATGGAGGGGTTCACAGGGTTAACACCTTAAGAAGGCCTTTCTTCTCCCATGGCCACAGCCTTTGATCCCAGCACAAATGGGCTACCCCATTTGTAGTCTGGCACAGCGACACTTTCTTTGTTACCTTAATGGCCCATATTTAGAGGGCCATTGCCAAGAAACTTGTCTGGCTTTTTCAACAATTTGAATCCTTGCTTATATTTTAGCACTTGCTGGATCTAGGAACTAGAGGGATCTTAAGCAGATAGCCTACCCCCCCCCACCACAGTCCCGAAACGCTTAACAATATCTATGTCAGACTTTCTGTCTCCTTCAGCTCCAAATAAACTCAAGTATTAAAAAAAAGTTCTGTTTTGAATCAATGGGACTAAATTAATGAAAGCTTCACACACACTCATTAGTTGATTTTTATTATTACTATTATTACTACTATATTTCACTTTCACATTGCTGGTGTGGTTCAATAAATTTTCTTATTGACAGAAAAGCTATGTTCTAATCAGGCATGCTTCTCACATAGAAAGGACAGGAGAGCTAACATGCATATAGTGTTTGCAGAAAATGAGGTCAAGCATTTCTGAATCCTCAGTAATAAAACTTTCTGACTCGTCAGCCTACTATAAAACATAAAGTTTTTCTCCGGAGGTCCCAGTCAAATGGATCAAATCATTTGGAAAATATATCTTTGACATTTAGAGGAAGGCGATATGGAAAGGTTGTCTTCACTGCAGGAAAGGATTTGGGTTGGTATAATAAAGTACCACCCCTTATGCAAGAGTTTGGCTCCAGGGATCCATGCCAGGGTCAAAACTAGACTTTCTGTCACGTGGGGCAAAGATCCAGTCTCTCTCTCTCTTTCTCTCTCTGATGAGGCCCTAAGCTACTGAAGATAATGGGGCCCTTTATATCTCCAGCTGTCCTTTGTCAACAACAAATTGCGGCTGTTTTTTGTGTGTTGAAAATATGCTATATGGTAATTTATGGACCTAATAGGTATCTAAAGCCATTTGCACACAACAAAATATGTATTTTATCAAAGTAATTGTTGAACATATTTTGGAAATGTACATCCAGTTTTTTCTTTAATTTTTTTGGGGGGCCCCCAAGAGAGTGGGGTCCTAAGCTATAGCTTGTTTAGCTTATACGTAAATCTGGCCCTGGTCTTGATTGACTTAGTGGATATGGTAAACCTCTTGACGACTGTTAGCAACTGCAATTAGTCCTACAGGAAAAAGCAAGGGATAGTATGCAGATGATTAGCATATGTAATGAGAAAGAGAAGTTGCTGAATTACAACTTATCACTAAACTGAAAACTATGGAGAGACCTGGTCTTAATAGAGATATTGGATTCCTGTCTCATCACATATGCTAATCATCAGCATATCAGGAACAAAGTTGGTCTCTAAGGTGCTACTGGACAATTCTTTTATTTTTATATATATTTCATCGTCATCGTCATCATCATCAATACTTGTCTAGATGGAACAATGGTCTGACTCAATATGTCTGTGTACTGTCAGTGTGGTGTAGTGGTTAAGAGCGGTAGAGTCATAATCTGGTGAACCGGGTTCGCTTCCCCACTCCTCCACATGCAGCTGCTGGGTGACCTTGGGCCAGTCACACTTCTTTGAAGTCTCTCAGCCCCACTCACCTCACAGAGTGTTTGTTGTAGGGGAGGAAGGGAAAGGAGAATGTTAGCCGCTTTGAGACTCCTTCGGATAGTGATAAAGCAGGATATCAAATCCAAACTCTTCTTCCTCCTCCTCTGTTCTTTCTCTTTCTTTCTTTCTTTCTTTCTTTTTTTTTTTTGCATTAGTTGCCACAACCAGGCAACATAACCAGATTATGAGTCTACTGCTCTTAACCACTACACCACACTGGCAGTACACTGACATATTGAGTCAGACCATTGGTCCATCTAGACAAGTATTGATGATGATGATAATATATATTTAAAAATACAAAAATTGTCCAGTAGCACCTTAGAGACCAACTAAGTTTGTGCTCTCCAGCTGAGGCTACCCAACGTCAGTGGCAGGAGCTGGAAACGTCAGCCAGAAATGCATTAAGAATATAGGGCCTGGCCTGGCCAATCCAGGCAATTCACACTGCCTGCCAATTGCAAGGTTCAGCGTTGCATACCCCAGCCTGCTTCCATTTCTGGGGGTGCTCCAAATCTTGAGCATACCAGCGACTTGCTAGGCTAGGTTTCAGCCTGAGGCTGCCAGTTCCAGAACTGAGGACTGCATAAGCATAAATATGAATGGCAGTGGACTGTGATTTTTCTGGGAAAGGTGCCTGGCATTTACACGACGACTTTAGTTTATTGTTTTGCATGTTCCACGGCTGAGACCAGATATTGAAAACAGGTTTTGGGGCTCCCAAGTTAAACCAAGGGCTCACTGAAGGTAACTTCTGATTTATGTTGGTATAAATAAGTAAAGTGCTGTGTGAGGGTCTTCACAATCAATGGCAGATGGTGAACAGCTTTCCTTAAGTAGATCCCCTTCCCATTGATTAAATTCAGAGTTATATATGTTGAAGGGGGACAGGATCATAATAATTTAAAATTATACTTTGTTAACCAGCACAGGGGAGAGAGGAACCGAACAGGAGAAGGTCAGTCCAATTCAACACACCCTGTGAGTGATGTCTAGGGAAGTTTGGGGCTAACACAACTTCCAGCATTAAAGCCTAAATCTTTTCTTTTGGAGCCTAGGAAAGCTGGCGCCCTGCCTAGTAACAGGATCATTATATCTGGTACTGCAGATTCATGCATCTCAGCGAAAACATTCCCCGGGAGCTCCCTTGATCAGTTAAAGATGTGTTTCCTGAAGCTCCTTCGAATGAAAGTGAGGCTCCAGCATTTCCTATCTTTTACTGCCCCATGCATTCCAAACAATTAATGGCAAATATGTGATTATTATTTTTATTTGGTCTGTTAGTAAAGGTAAAGGGACCCCTGACTGTTAGGTCCAGCCGTGACCGACTCTGGGGTTGTGGCGCTCATCTTGCTTTATTGGCCGAGGGAGCCGGATTACAGCTTCCGGGTCATGTGGCCAGCATGACTAAGCCGCTTCTGGTGAACCAGAGCAGCGCACGGAAACGGCGTTTACCTTCCCACTGGAGCGGTACCTATTTATCTACTTGCACTTTGAGGTGCTTTCGAACTGCTAGGTGGGCAGGAGCTGGGACCGAGCAACGGGAGCTCACCCCATCACGAGTATTCGAACCGCAGACCTTCTGATCGGCAAGTCCTAGGCTCTGTGGTTTAACCCACAGCGCCATATATAAAATTCCTCCTGATGAAAATAAATGAGAAATCGATGCCATTTATTCACTTTTCATGAGTTTCAATACACCCCATCTGGAAAGTCATGCACAGGCAATATTGCCAGGAGAGCTAGGACTAGAGTCAGGGTGCCCCACAATACTTTGCTAAATTTTAAGGTTCCTAAGTAAAGGCTGGAACACTCTGAAACATACATCTTCCAGAATAGCTCCAGCAGTACAGGCAGCAGCCCATTGTGACTCCCTGTTTTGCCTTACATTGACCTGGCTAGAAGAGCTTCTGCAGAAATCCACACTGGATTTGTCAGTGTGCCTACCCATGCGATGTGTTTTGCAGGTTGTGTTGCAGATATTAGTATTGTGCAGTCTGAAGCGACTAGATGCATGGAAACTGATTCCTTTTAGAAACGAAGCATTGTCCAGACCCATGAAAATATTGTTCAAATTTTCCTAGCAGAACTCTTCAAAATAAAACAGAATACATCAAACGATACATTCAGAATATCCACGCAATGTCTTGTGCCTCTCTCCCATTCTAGACTGCTTTAGCCTGCCCCAGGCAACTGCAGCTCTCGGAGAGCCATTTCCGTACATTGTTCTCCCCGTGGTGTTCAGAGAGACTGAAACAGCCAATTCCCTTCAAAATGGAGATTTGCAACTCAGTACCTTCACCACATGATCTAAGGTTACAACACTCACCAGAGAAACATCAATCAGTTCATCATTAACTAAGCAAGAGCTCAAAGTGCTTAGAAAAGCAATGTTTGCCTGATGTCATGACTGCCAGCCACTCCACAGCCAGAGAACAGCATGGAAAAGGAACCATGTCGTCCAGTTGTCCATGAGATTTTGGAGATGCACTGTAGCCATTCTTAGTCCAGAATATATAGACCTATCAACACAACACTCTGTTTGTCATAACAATGGGCATTCGGCTAACATAATATTCGTGATGACCAGTGCCCCTTTTTTCTTTTTTTTTCTCTTTTCCTTTAGAAAAAAAGGTGCCAGTATTCACCATGAAGTTGTTACGGTAAGTGCCACACTTTTAATATTTGGGGGCGGGGGAAGGTGCCAGTACTGCGTATACTTGAGTATCCCTCAGGGGGGGGAAAGCACTGGTGAATGCCTTATTGTTTACCTGCAGCCTTGCAGGACATCTTTGGGAGGCGAAAAGGCTAAGGATTAAACCATACACAAATCCAGGGTGTAGTCCCCAAGACAGTTGAATGCTGCCTTGTATGCCTGCTTCTGGCAACTCCTGCAGCCAAGCTGGTGCCAAATGTATTGCTCTGCTTTCCTTTGGACCACATCAGCAAGGCCTTGTTGTCTGGGCAGTCCAGGACCTCCAGACACACTGCCTAGGCTTGAGCCCTGGAGATGTCACTTCAGTGCTACTGACACAGCAAAAACCATGTGGGAGGCAGCAGCTACAAGTTACCGGTCTCTGCAGCCGCTTTGGTTCTCCAGCAGTGCACTCCATTTGTTTCTCTGGGCAACCACAACAACCTTGTTGCATTTCTCTAGCGAAGTTCAACTTGTATCAAGGAAAGGGCAAATAGATAATGCCTTTTCCAGGGGGTTCCCACAGACCAAAGCTTAACTGCATATGGAATCATTTCACATATTGCCATGATACAGCCTGGAAATTGCTATGCTGAAATCTGGTTACTGGCAACAGAGGAAGCAACTCTGCAGTACTAGGCAATATTTTAAAGAGGAAAATTTAGAATATGTGAGCCAAACAAAGTGCCAGGGGAGGTGTAAACAATCAGAATTTAATTATCCATCTTGGAATTTAGCCTGGACAGCAGAGCAGGGCTCACAGAGCTTTAGTATTAAAAGTGGACATGGATTCTGTATCTGTACCAAAACAACAAAACTCTCCCTGCTGGTACGGTATAGTCCATGGGTCGGCAAACTAAGGCCCGTGGGCTGGATCAGGCCCAACTGCCTTCTCAATCTGGACTGCGGACTACTAGCATGCTACTAGCAATTTATTAGGTGATGTTCCATCCTGATCAAATTTGCAGATGACACCAAACTGGGAGGGGTGGCTAACACCCCAGAGGACAGGATCACACTTCAAAACGACCTTGACAGATTAGAGAACTGGGCCAAAACAAACAAGACGAACTTTAACAGGGAGAAATGTAAAGTATTGCACTTGGGCAAAAAAAATGAGAGGCACAAATACAAGATGGGTGACACCTGGCTTGAGAGTAGTACATGTGAAAAGGATCTAGGAGTCTTGGTTGACCACAAACTTGACATGAGCCAACAGTGTGACGCGGCAGCTAAAAAAGCCAATGCAATTCTGGGCTGCATCAAAAGGAGTATAGCATCTAGATCAAGGGAAGTAATAGTGCCACTGTATTCTGTATTCTGCTCTGGTCAGACCCCACCTGGAGTACTGTGTCCAGTTCTGGGCACTACAATTCAAGAAGGACACTGACAAACTGGAACGTGTCCAGAGGAGGGCAACCAAAATGGTCAAAGGCCTGGAAACGATGCCTTATGAGGAACGGCTAAGGGAGCTGGGCATGTTTAGCCTGGAGAAGAGGAGGTTAAGGGGTGATATGATAGCCATGTTCAAATATATAAAAGGATGTCATATAGAGGAGGGAGAAAGGTTGTTTTCTGCTGCTCCAGAGAAGCGGACACGGAGCAATGGATCCAAACTACAAGAAAGAAGATTCCACCTAAACATTAGGAAGAACTTCCTGACAGTAAGAGCTGTTCGACAGTGGAATTTGCTGCCAAGGAGTGTGGTGGAGTCTCCTACTTTGGAGGTCTTTAAGCAGAGGCTTGACAACCATATGTCACGAGTGCTCTGATGGTGTTTCCTGCTTGGCAGGGGGTTGGACTCGATGGCCCTTGTGGTCTCTTCCAACTCTATGATTCTATGATTCTATGATTCCAAGCTGGTGAAATATAAGCTAAGCAAGGAATGTGGATGCCTGATTACTCCTTGATGGTGATTACTACTCGATGCATAATCAAGATATTTAATATGGCGATGAGGAGAAATTCAGCACCACTGAGGTGAACAGAACATCGGAAGAAAATCCCCCACCTATTTGTAATCAAAATGTTTAATGCTAAACTATTATTTAATTATGCGTGTGCTGGAGGGACTTGGTAGAGTCTTCCGCTCACTGCTGTCAGCCGGACAGTCTTTGATCGTCGGAGTTGGTTAAATGGCTGCCTTTGATCACCTAGAGAACAGCTCATAAAAGAAACAGTCCTTTTGT
The DNA here is from genome assembly GCF_965112155.1 of Podarcis liolepis. Taxonomy (NCBI): domain Eukaryota; kingdom Metazoa; phylum Chordata; class Lepidosauria; order Squamata; family Lacertidae; genus Podarcis; species Podarcis liolepis. The sequence goes on along the minus strand of NW_028148790.1, from coordinate 2,132,670 downwards.
TCGGCTTTCCCCTAACTTCATGGGTAAATAAGAAGATGGTTCTGAACAGAGAAGGGAGTGGGCGGTTTTTAATAAACACTTTCTCTCTTTGAAGTAGACATAGCCAAATTAGCATAGAGATGAGGGGAGTTGCTGTGTCAAGGCTCGGAGACAGGGACGAAGGAGGAGAATTTGCCAAAGAACTTAGTTAAGAGTAAATACAATATTTGGGCCATTTCCGAAAAGGGGCCAGACAAGTAAGCAGGCTTGTTTCAAAAGCATTGGTTGGCATTGGCATTTGTATATTTGGCCCATTGCTCTCTCACTGTGCTTGTTGCTGTGACCTCTGAGAATTAGTATTTGAAAGCTACAATACACTGAAGCATTTCAGGCTTTTGATTTAGTAAAAACCCCCAACTAAGTAGGAACATGGAAGAGGTTTGCACAATTAGGAATAGTAGGGAGAGAGTTGATAGCAGGGAGAAATGCTCTCTTAACTCTCCCCAAGTCAGAACACTAGAATTCAGGGGTACCCTATGAAAGAGACGAGCAGCAAAGACAGGTTGAAAGCATTCCTTCACACTGCACTTGGGATTCACTACCACATGATGTGGAATCACAGAATTGTAGAGCAGAGACATCACCTTACCAACAAAAGTCTGTATAGTTAAAGCTATGGTTTTCCCAGTAGTGATGTATGGAAGTGAGAGCTGGACCATAAAGAAGGCTAATCGCCAAAGAATGGATGCTTTTGAATTCTGGTTCTGGAGGAGACTCTTGAGAGTCCCATGGACTGCAAGAAGATCAAACCTATCCATTCTGAAGGAAATCAGCCCTGAGTGCTCACTGGAAGGACAGATCCTGAAGCTGAGGGTCCAATACTTTGGCCACCTCATGAGAAGAGAAGACTCCCTGGAAAAGACCCTGATGTTGGGAAAGATGGAGGGCACAAGGAGAAGGGGACGACAGAGGACGAGATGGTTGGACAGTATTCTCAAAGCTACCAGCATGAGTTTGACCAAACTGCGGGAGGCAGTGGAAGACAGGAGTGCCTGGTGTGCTCTGGTCCATGGGGTCACGAAGAGGCGGACACGACTAAACGATTAAACAACAATGCAGGAAACTCAACTAGATCACACCTGACAGAGGCCATCCAACCTCTGTTGCATGGAGAGTGTCTGGTCAGCCCCTTTCTTGTGGGTCTCTGTCCCAAAACATACTGTATTAGAAGAAATTACCAGAGTTCATCCCAGTACTTGGAAATTAAAGAAACTGAACTTTACTTCAGGCCAAAGTCTCTCCTTGGCACCCAAAATGAGATTGTGTACTGCAATCTCTGACCCCCCACCCAAAACACATTCAGAGTTGCCACCACCTCGAAAGATGGAATGGGCTGGGAATAATAATAATAATAATAATAATAATAATAATAATAATAATAATAGTAATAATAATTTTTATTATTGCAATGGATCCAAACTACAAGAAAGAAGATTCCACCTAAACATTAGGAAGAACTTCCTGACAGTAAGAGCTCTTCGACAGTGGAATTTGCTGCCAAGGAGTGTGGTGGAGTCTCCTTCTTTGGAGGTCTTTAAGCAGAGGCTTGACAACCATATGTCAGGAGTGCTCTGATGATGTTTCCTGCTTGGCAGGGGGTTGGACTCGATGGCCCTTGTGGTCTCTTCCAACTCTATGATTCTATGATTCTATTTATACCCCGCCCACCCCAGCCAAGACCGGGCTCAGGGCAGCTAACAACCAATAATAAAAACAAGTTGATTGAAATACAACTTAAAAAAACAAGGTGAAATACAACATTAAAACATTAAAATGCAGCCTCATCACAGGAGGAGGAAGGAAAATAAGAAAGCTCTCCTTGTCAAATTTTCAAAGCAGCCAAGGGATTGCATGACAGAGGGGCGTTTTACAACTTGGCCCAGAGAATTTATGTTTGTGCTCACTCACCCATTCTGAACTGCTATCTTTCTTTGGGTAAAATGTAGCAGGTGCTATCATAGACTAAAATTGCAGGCAAGAATTGTCCATTTGTAACCAAAGCTCAAGCCACTACATTCCTGCAAATAACAACCAAATGGCTTGGAACTTGGGCAACCGTTTATATGGGGTAATCTTGCCATAAAAATGAAGAATAAAGGACTTTGCCCGATGACTAATACTTGAGCAATTGCTCCCTGATGGGACATTTATATATTTTCTTCTGCTTCAGTCAGAGTGCATGTTGGATAAGCCACAGCTGTGGCAACATGTACAATGGTGGAATGCGATATTGCAAACAAATGGTTCTGAGTTGGCACATTGCCACCCAATGAGTTGATATAGCTGGAAAATATTGCCACCAGAGGTCCATAAATTGCAAGCATGACCAAAACGTTACATAATTGTGTGTACTCAAATGCTAGCCTGGACAGAGATAATGAAGCTCTGCTTGCCGGAAAAAGCTCTTGTGGTCAAAATCTGAACTCTTTGCTTGAAATTTCTCAGTTATCCTTTGTGTGTCGGCATGTTGGGGGGAAAGGAAAAGAAACCTTGTGTTAAAGAAGTGCCACCAGGCAGCATAAAAGTAGCATTGCAGGAAATATACAAAATAAATTGAGTAGGCTGTGGTCTGCCTCTACGCTAGGAAGCAGCTTGCCTTGGAAATACCAAAATTAAGGGTAACTTCCTTGCTGCACAAGGTTACTTCCCACATTTTACACCCATATTTTCCCATGGTGCTCAGGATCCTCCATGACTACAGGAGCAAACCCCCCTTCACAACTTTTAATGTTTAATAGGTTATTGTATTTTAGTCTTTTGTTGGAAGCTGCCCAGAGTGGCTGGGGGGACCCAGCCAGATGGGCGGGGTATAAATTATTATTATTATTATTATTATTATTATTATTATTATTATTATTATTATTAATAAGGCCCTCAGGTGCAGGGTCTTTCTGAGCTGTGATGCTGTTAGTGGGGATCTTGTTAGCTGGAGATATTAAGAACTGAAACTGGAATCTTTTGCTCCCAGTGCAGGTATTCTATGACTGGGCTATTCCACTCTGCTCCTGCATATTCCTCAGTCTGGTTTTTGACCTGCTGTGTCTGTGCAGAAGTTCAGAACAATGATTCGTAAGGGTGAGGTTGCTAATTCAGTTTCTACCCCCAAAGGGGGTTTGTCTTGGGCACCTAAATTTAAGTCGACATCTAAATACGTCGGTCCCCAATCCCTGATATATTATTGAAGGATGGCAGAGTCTTCTTACAGGTTGATTAAAAGTGCGCATTTTGAAAAGTTGCTATGTTTCCACATTTTCAGCCTCCCTGAAATGTAAGTGCAGCGGCAACATTGCATTTTAAATCTTTTTAAAAATTCAAAAGGTGTCGTCAGTCATCATAATGCATAATAAAAGACGGCTTCCTAAATGTGTGCACATGCAGATTATTAGCCTTTGAAAAGATTATAATAATTGGAACGCTTTCATGGCTGCCCTGTTAATGGTGAGCCATTAATGGGCTTGGGCTGGGACTTAATAATTTATTGGGGTGGGGGTGGAGGTTAGAATAGCTGATAAAGTCATTTTCACTCCCCTCCCCCACCTATTACTGACATTTAGCTCCATTCTTGTGAATGGGTTCAAATATGTTTGTTTTTTAAAAAAATGTTACACTACACTTAATGCGGCCTACAGGGTTTAGGCTTGAAGAATACTTATTCTTTATGGATTCAATTACAACAATTTCTACAACAAAAGTACTGAATACAAAGGCAAGGGAGCTCTGTTCTTCTTGATTTCTACATGCAGATTTGTTTGTGATGGTGCTGTTCTTATTGTAGGGACTATTTTTTAAAAAAACTTTCCACCTGAATTTTGAAGTGATGCAAATCCAGAATTCTCATGTCTTTTCGACCCACTGCAATCTGCATAATGTGCAGCTTGTCTCTTACAAATTAGATGAAGAAGAGTTTGGATTTGATATCCCGCTTTATCACTACCCTAAGGAGCCTCACTGCATGATCACTGCAGATGGTGACAGCAGTCACGAAATTAAAAGACGCCTGCTCCTTGGGAGAAAGGCGATGGCAAACCTAGACAGCATCTTAAAAAGCAGAGACATCACCTTGCCAACAAAGGTTCATATAGTTAAAGCCATGGTTTTCCCAGTAGTGATGTATGGAAGTGAAAGCTGGACCATAAAGAAGGCTGATCGCCGAAGAATTTATGCTTTTGAATTATGGTGCTGGAAGAGACTCTTGAGAGTCCCATGGACTGCAAGAAGATGAAACGCATCCATTCTTAAGGCAATTAGCCCTGAGTGCTCACTGGAAGGACAGATCGTGAAGCTGAGGCTCCAATACTTTGGCCACCTCATGAGAAGAGAAGACTCCCTGGAAAAGACCCTGATGTTGGGAAAGATTGAGGGCACAAGGAGAAGGGGACGACAGAGGACGAGATGGTGGGACAGTGTTCTCGAAGCTACAAACATGAGTCTGACCAAACTGCGGGAGACAGTGGAAGACAGAAGTGCCTGGCGTGCTCTGGTCCATGGGGTCACGAAGAGTTGGATACGACTAAACGACTAAACAACAACAACAAGGAGTCTTAAAGCAGCTAACATTCTCCTTTCCCTTCCTCCCCCACAACAAACACTCTGTGAGGTGAGTGGGGCTGAGAGACTTCAGAGAAGTGTGACTAGTCCAAGGTCACCAAGCAGCTGCATGTGGAGGAGCGGAGACGCGAACCCGGTTCACCAGATTACGAGACTACCACTCTTAACCACTACACCACACTGGCTCCCTCTGGAATGAAAGCACCTCTGGAACACACAGAACAGAAATACCCTGCAAATGGTTTTGTTTGGAATCAAGACGTACCCAAACCTGGCCTCTGTCTCTAGAAAACATGAGGAATGTGGCAAACTCAACTTCCTGCAAATCTCAACTTGTCTTGATTGCTTTAAATCAATATGCTATCCTTTGTGTTTGCAAATAAGCCTGGAAATGTATGGGCAATGAATGTCTGATGAAAACTTAGAAGCCAGGTCGGATTCCCAGTAGGGCACAGCTTCAAAATCTGCATAGTGCTTTAGACCTCTCAATGAGCAGAACAAGTTTTACAAATGCAAGATAGGATAAATATATAGATTTGCTTAACTTGCATTATTCATACAGATCTCAGAAGTCAGCTTTTTGTGCCACAAGACATGGAATTACTTTTGTGGAATTTTAAAGTTTTGTTTTTTAAGCTCAGAGGATGCAAGAAGTCATGGGGGCATGGCCAATGAGGTCACAGGGACGTGAATAGTTCTGGTTTTCTTCCTTGCAAAGATCCCGTAGTCACTTAAGCACTGCAGTTGTACAAAAATGTAGCACGCAACTAAACTGAAAAGTGGATTATTTAACATTGGTTCAGCAGAAGTGTCTGCCGTCACACTTGCTTCTCTGCTGGGAGGAAAGTTTTGTGGTCTTCACCTGTTCTCATTGTCTTGCTCTCCCCCTCCTTTGCAAAGAAACATTGGACACTTAAACGTTCCAGTTAACACCTAACTAAGCATCTTACCTTGTCTCAGAATTGCTGCCACAATTTCTAGTGCAGGTCCATGCCCCCAAAGCTATACATTACTCAGATGAAAGGCTCATTGGAGTCCACAGGTATTGCTTCCAGGTAAGGATGTACAGAATTGCAGCCAGAAATAGTTACTCTTAAAGGTGTAACACAGGATTCTTAACAAGGGCCTCCACAAATGCCCAAACCTATGGAAAAAGATTATTCTCCTCCTTGCAGCTTATTTACCTGTGCATCTTCTTTCCAGAACAGAAAATAAGGTGGAAGGTTGCTAAGTCGACTAGGACCTGTGATATCAGGGTTAAAGTCACCAGTCAGCCACGAAACCTCGAGACAGTCACCGTCTCTCAGCCCAGCCAACCTCACAAAGTTGTTGCGCAGATAACATATGGAAAATGAGAATGGATAATAATAATAATAATAATAATAATAATAATAATAATAATAATAATAATTTATTATTTATATCCCGCCCATGTTTCCCCAGCCACTCTGGGCGGCTTCCTACAGAACACTAAAATACAATAACCTATTAAACATTAAAAGCTTCCCTAAACAGGGCTGCCTTCAGATGTCTTCTAAAAGTTTGTTAGTTATTTTTCTCTTTGACATCTGGTGGGAGGGTGTTCCATAGGGTGGGTGCCACTACCGAGAAGGCCCTTTGCCTGGTTCCCTGTAACTCAATACAATGCATTGCAATACAATACAATGCATTGCAATACAATACAATGCAATGCAATTGCAATATTGCAATTCAATGCAAACTCAATACTGCCACATTATGGATAACCATTAATGCCTCGTTCCAGTCCCTGCTTTTGACCAGGGTGTGTGTGAGATTACCCAAGCTTGGAATCAACCTAAAAAGCAAGCTAAAAATCAAAGAAAAAATAATCTGGGCTACAACCAGGATATACTGAGACCTATGAACATTGGACTTTACTTGTAAGTCCTTTGCAAATCCATTGTGTGGCGTCAATTCACGATCCTGTATTACATATAGGTTATGCTGTCAGTTTGCATTTCTTTTGATGTGTAGAGATCTTTCCTATTCTACTTAATTCAAGAGGGTTCTGGAAGCTTCTCTCTGTGTGTGAAAGAAACAAGCAGAAAGTTCATGATGTTTGGGATATTGCTTCAGAGAAGCTGAGTACAGCTGGCTTAAACTGGTTGGCTTATCTCTTTTGCAAAGGTCTCGCTGACTATAAAAGTAAGGCCAGAAGGAGGCGGAGTTTCACTTTCTCTTTCTATCTCTTTTCCTTCGGGTGTGGTGTTCTGTACGTGGCACGCTTAGTGTTAAGGTTTAGACTTACAATAAGTTATTTTAAGTTAAAGTTAAGTCTGCTGCAAATGGATTTCTTATGGACAGTGCCAGTCCTGAACGTATTGGATTTGTGACCATTATACTCATTTGCCTTCAGCAGCAGCTCTGCTGGATTAAATACAATTGCCTCTGGTCTATTTTTGGGGAATCCTGGAACGTGTTTACTCTGCTAACTATACATTGGAATCTACTGTGGATCAATATTGAGTAGAATTCAAATGACGAATTCTCATCTGAATTCTCTGCAGCATCCTACTTTTTGTAATACTGTTAAATCCACATTTTAATGGTTGATTCTCTTCCATAAGTTCATAAAAGTCATTAGAAGAAACATGTGCTATACAAAAATGAAAATGGGTGGCTCAAATATTTCACCCTGGAAAAAAAACGTGTGTGTATTCTGTTGATAAGGAAGCACACAAAGCCCTTCTGTTAACACAGTTTATTGGCACACATATTGGCAAAGCATACATAAAATACAGTTGTATCGTATAACACACTGACTCGCTGTATTTTTTTTTTTTACATGATGAATTGAACATATTAATATGTAAATGAAAAAATTAGTTTATTTTATAAAGTTTCACATAAATATACCGGAATCAAAAATTAGTTTGGAGGGCTTTACAAAAGTATTATACAAGAAATATCGCATGAAAGAACAACAAAATAAACTTAAGATATAATAAAAACACAAAAAATAGTCTTTGTTTAAACTGCTCACAAAATTAATGGATTACATGGCTTTCAAAATTCAGTTCCACAGCAATTTTACAAAGCATAAACTCTCATATAGAATGGGTGTCTTTCTCCACACAACCCCCCCCCACACTCTTTGATGAAACAAAACTACATTTTTAGCTGTCTTGGTGCTTTTGTAATCATTTGCTAATGTAAAGCAGTGGGCTTTTAAAATTGCTAGAATAAAAAGTGGAGGGCAGCACCAACGAGGGGAAGAAACAAGGGCAGAGAGAGCCTCAATTTGTGCCAGGAAACAATTAAGAAGTTAATTCTCCAGGGACCACTAAAGCAGCACAGGCCCCAATCTGGGTAAGAGCAATACTCCATTATATCCCTAGCTGCCTCCTCTTTACCATCCAGCAGCCGGATTTTCATGCACATAGCCCACGACAGAAATCTGAAATCTTACCCGTTATCTTTGTCTAAAGGATGCTGTTTGCCGAACAGCTCCTCCGTGGGATTTCAATTTTCTTTGGATCAGAACCAAGTCTGGATCAGATTTCAATTTCCTTCCGATCAGTCAATATTGCTGGCCTTATAATTTTTTAGTTTCACAAATTGTACTTTGTAACAAGCAATGTGTGGGCGATTGGATTTGTAACACTGATACTCCAGGAAGCTCATATTTGTACATTTTATGGGACGTATTTTTAAGAGGCAGAATCACTGTTCTCACGGACATGGTCTCATGGACACTGTTCTCATGGTCTTAAACACAAAACCTATTAGGGCACAGCTTTTCTTCTTAACGAAATTCCATCCTATCTTGTTTCCTCCCTTTAAAATGGCTAACCTGGGAAGGAAACTGCATGTGTGTGTGTACACACACACACAGTTGTACCTTGGTTCTCGAACAGAATGTGTTCTGGGAGGTACATTCAACTCCCGGAACCATTCAATAACCAAGGCACAATTTCTGATTGGCTGCAGGAGCGTCCTGCAGCCAATCGGAAGCCGTGGGACCCTGCGCCGGACGTTTGGCTTCCAAAAATCGTTTGAAAACCGGAACACTCACTTCCAGGTTTCGATTGTTTGGGAGTTGATTTGTTCGAGAGCCAAGGCGTTTGAGATCCAAGGTATGACTGTGTGTACACACACACACACACACCTCCTCAGGTGCAAGTTGGAAAAGAGGATGTATTTTGTTCGCCATGTTTTTAAAACGGCCAATAGATCCTGATCACTAATGGTCTTCTGTTAGATATGGCCTTTAAAGGATAAAGTGGGGGGGGGGTCCATAGTAGGGAAGAGTCTTCCACTGAAATGTGAGTCTTAATCAATGTTCATGAGGTGCTACTTACATATTCAGTTCTTTTCACTGAGGTCAGTGTCAGTATCATGTCATGTGCAAGAGCTTCCAAGGTACCTATCTGGAAGCTTATAAATTATTTTCCTAACTTAAAAAAAGAGAGAGAGCTGTACACATTTAGAAATAGGTTCTATATCTGTTGAAAACTGGGAGTTATTGTCGTCATAAAGGATGCTGCGATATAGGAATGGTGACTTGCTTCAGGAAACTTACTGGGAAGCCTGAGGTGTTGGGTTCTCAGGCTTGGTTTCCTGGTTTGCAGGAGGTTTACTGCTCCACGGGCTGTTGTTCCCCAACGCAGGTGAATTGTTGAAATCTTCGTCATCGTCCATGCCATTTGCTGCATCATACTGCGTGTTCTCTAGCCTTGTGATGAGTCGCTCGTCTTCGTCGCCAAATTCTCCCCCCATTAGCGTTGGCTCCCCGACTACCATCACATCCTGTGAAAAGCACCCAACACTTGTTATATAAAGATGTCTGAAAAAAAGCTCACGCCTAACATAGTCATTGGTCTATCAGTGACCCATTTCATAGAAGTATCCCTGAATGCAAGCCCCATTGATATAGTGCACTGATATCATAATAGTAAGGCTCAAAAATGGAACAAAGTGAAATAAAGGATCAAGATCAGAACCGTTGGAATTGGGTTAAGCAAGATTATGGAAGCACAAATAAATGAGAACTTTGTACCCTAAAACCCAGCACACGGGAAGTCACCCAAAATTATTTAATTTGGTTGGGATAATGGGCTCTTTCGATTGTATTTTGATTCGGTATTGTGTTAATGCGGCAACTGTTGGATTATTGTAATTAAAATGGACTAAAATTATTATACAAAAAAATTGGAATAAAGTGTTCCTCCTATGCATGTAGAAACTTGTGGTAGGATTCTACTCTGTTGTTAACGCTCAGATCTCTTGTCTGTTGTTAACTCTCAAGTTCAAAATACAGACAATAGCAGGTAACAGGTGGAAAAAATGTGCATTAGAAAAAAAATCTTTCACTGAAAGGATTTAAACAGTTGCTTAAAATGATTTCAGCGACCCTTTTCCAATTCAGTAAATTATTTCTATTTCAGGTTTTGTGGTTTTCAAGCAACAAAGGAGTGAAGTGTCAACACTTAGACGTTCAAATTAAAGGCACACTTTATCTGTAAGTTTCCCTCAAAATACCCTTGAAATGAAGAGGAGCCGCTGCTGTCCTCATGTATACTCCCATTCATTTCAAGGGGGCTTGTGGAGGAGAACTTCCAGATGGATTATGCTAGAGGTTCTCTGCTTTATTTCTCTAGCCATTGACTACGGCAGCTAAAATGAAGCTCACAAATGCTACTGTGAATGCACCAGCCATTGGAACGCAGAACTCAGCACCTCTTATCCCTAAGCAACCCACTTGACATCTCACCACTTAATTATGGTAATTAATTTAGGTAGAGCTTTTTTTAAAAAAAAAAGCCCACAAAAACAATGTTCACACTGATTTGACAATTTGCATTACTAATTAAGTAATTAGCAAAAAGGAAAAAGAAACCCTGATTGCCAACAAGCCCTGGATCTGCCATCTGCTATTTTGTGGTGTGTTTGTCACCTCTCTGTGTGTAGGCAATGCTGCTGCCAATCTGTGCGATGAGAGGACCAATCTGTCCAGCTGGTACCATGAAAAGGAAGACAGGAACGCTAATTATAATTACACCGATGAAGCTACCAGTTGTCAAAAGCCGGAAGGGGCAAGAAGAAAAGGATCTGTCCTATTGCTGCTGTGAGTGCAAACAGTCCTTTCACATAACCACAAGTACAACTGCACATCGATGGTTTTCCGCTGATCTTTAGCTAGCATGGAGTACTAAGACAGAGTGCCAGACAGGAACTAGAGGGATTTCTGGAGCTCACGGCTTAAAGGAGATTCTCTAACCACAGCATTCAGTGGAAAGAACCTATCTATGGGGCACATCTTTTGGCGCAGCGTCACTGGCAAGCCTCTTGTGATTCAGCCCTTGCTGAAGTTCATATTTGTACACTGACATTTTAACAAACCCTGCAAGGGACTGAATGGTGAAAATAATTCAGTTGTAAATGCTGTGTTAAAAGCAAGGGAAGGTGTAATAGTGTCTGGACCTCTCAACAATACTGTCAGCCCCAACTGCCTCAGAACATCTTAGTATGGAAAACACATGGAGTCCCAACAGTGGAGGAATGGCAGATGAAGACTTTTCGGAGCTAGACGACCTGACTGGAGGAGTCCGCGACCAAAAGGAGGAGGAATACCAGGAGGAATGGATGAAATTCAAAGAGTATTTAGTCAAATATGTTAAGATAACTTAATTGGAAAAACTTGCAAATGCCAGATAGGCTTAGGATTTAAATATGCAATGTTAGAGAATAACAAGTTTAAATTTAAAATGAAAAGAAAGATGTTAAGTGATTAAGTTAATTTTATGAGAAAATTAGTTTCGGAAAACTGTTACAATGATATATACATTGAAATTCAGCTGGGGGATTTGAGGAAGTCACGTCACAAGGTTACTAAGATTGGATTAAGTATAATTAAGATTTATGTTTGTTTGTTTTAAAATTTTGGAAAATCAGTTAAAAAAAATGAAAAAGAAGAAGAAAGTTTCTCTCTGCTTGGTGATATTAACTGTGCTTCCGCCAACCCCTCTGTTGACATTTAGACTGTGGGTGTCTTGGGACAGAGGCAGAAAGTCCCACCAGGGGTGAGTGGGTATTTTCTTTTGTATGTTATAAAATGTCTTCAAGGTAAATAAAGTATTTTTTATTTTATTTTACCAAAACTATTTTCAACAACAAAACCCTAAACAACTAATTAAACAGGGGGCGTGGTTAATTAAAGTACAGTCTTGCCACCAGTTTGCAACAGTGATTCTGTGTTGCTTTCGTGGTCTTCTTTTCTCTGGAAACTACTGCAAGGTGGCAGTGGCTTACTTCTAAAATTCAGGATATCTAGAATTAATTACAATATTTGCATATGTGATTTCAAGATTGAAGGTTCATAAATAGTTTAAAAACAAAACAAAAACCAAGAGTGGATTTTTTTTTTTTTTTGCGGCGTGAGGGTAGGAAATCAGAGGGAGGCATGAAAATTAATTAACAAACCTAGAAGGACCGATAGATGGAGCAATATTTAAAAACACATGGTTTGTTGCATTAAAATGATGATGATGATGATGGCCCTTTTGCTGGCCCTTCATCAGAAGGACTGGGGGGGGGCGTTACCATATATAAAAAGACAGTGAAAAGGAATTGTGAGCCAAACAAAAGTGAGAGGTGCCTGTGTTTAAAGGCAGATGACTCAGGTCTCCTACAATCCTTCCCTCTCAAAAAAGGAGAGAGGGTAGTACTGTGTGAATCAGGACTTCCTTGCACATAGGACTTTATAAGAAGAGCCTTGCTGGAGCCCAGTATCCTGTTTCAAACAGTAGCTGTCCTCTCAAACAAAGTTTGAAGGCAATTGCCTTCTCCTGCTAATGCCCTGGAAACTGGTATTCGATGGCGCCCTGCCTGTGAGCAGAAGAGAGGCTTCATTTTGATTTTGTGGTTCATAGCTCTGTGGCTCCATCAATTTGCCTAATCCCCACAGTGCCATTCTAAGGTTGGAGCTGAATTATTTAGTGGAGCGCTGAATTGCCCTTGTATGCAAGTGTAATAATGCATTGAGTTTTTCTTATGCGGAGAATTTTTGTCATTGTCTGAAGTTTGCATTGAATGAGGTTCTCATACACATGCTATATATATACTGTAATCTAGAGTTCCTTTTCGGGCCAACCAGAAGATTCACAAAACAGAGATCGAAATCTGAGTATCTCGTTCTCAGAGTTCCATTGGGATCACGCCAGCACAAGTATCCATATACAGTAGTGCCTCGCAAGACGAAATTAATTCGTTCCGCGAGTTTTTTCGTCTTGCGGTTTTTTTCGTCTTGCGAAGCACGGTGTTGGAAAAGTTTTGGAAAAGCTTCAAAAATCACCAAAGTCTTTAAAAACCTCAAAAAAGGCTACCACACCACGTGCTATGAGTTGCTCCTCGAAGTCAAGTCGCAACTGTATTAACGGTTTTAAGAAAAAGGAAACAAACTTGCAAGACGTTTCCGTCTTGCGAAGCAAGCCCACAGGGAAAATCGTCTTGCGAAGCAACTCAAAAAACCAAAAACCCTTTCGTTTTGCAAGTTTTCCGTCTTGCGAAGCATTCGTCTTGCGAGGTACCACTGTAGAGAGTTGTTCTCATGGGCTTATTTCAAGAATATTTTGAATGTTTGTCTTTGAGATACTGAGTTGTGCATGTCATTATTATTTGGGCATTGTACATATTATTAAGATTTCATGTATCAGAAGGTGTCAAAATGTCGTAATTTGTTAATTAATTTTTGTAAACCACATACAGAGTCGTTCAGTCTGTAATTTATCTCTCTGTATTCCTTGGGCATGGTATTAATCCCCATTTATTTATTTATTTATTATTAATTAATTAATTATTTTCTTGTTTTACAGAAGTATGTGTAATGTCTCTTGTATTTTTTCCATGTAACATTTTTACAAATCAGTTTCATTTGTTGAGACATTGGGGGGGAGGGGGGAAGATGGGGTGGGGTGGGGTCGGGTGACGATGTTTCTATTTTGCTTAATGTATGTAGGGATTGGTGTCAGCGTTGCTCGTGCTGTTCATTTGTGTTTCTTTGGTGGTGAGAGAGGTTGGGGTTGGCCTAGGGTGTGGCTGTTCATTTGTGGTTGGCTGTGGTGGTCTTTGTTTTCATGTGTGAGTGGGGTGGGTGGGTGTTTTGGATCAGGTTAGCCATATTGATTTGTATGCTGTTGGTGGGTTCTTGCCATTGTCTTGTTGGGCTGTGTATGTGATAAAGGGGAGCCATAAAAGGCATCTTCTTCTGTTTGTCCCCGTGTCAGTTTCAGTTTATTGGTTCATTTTTCTAGTAGGGCTGTTTCCCATACTATTTGGTACCATTGGTCCATACTTACTCCTGACAGGTCTCTCCAGTGTCTGGTTATGGTGTTTCTGGTATTAATCCCCACTTGAAGGCACCTAGGCCCGTGAGCATCACCACCAGTTTAGTCCATACAGAATACCCGGTGGAGGGAAGGGCACACAACTGCTCACTTATCTAGCAGAAATTGTTGCCACTGCTGTCTCATTTTGTGGGTTTCTGGAGTGGGGCAGGTTGTGGGTACTGAGGCTGGAGAGCAGCTGGAGCTATGTCCACTAAGGCAGACCCTTTCAAGAACTTATGAGGGGAAACATGGAATTATTCATCCACAGTGATACATGAATGCAGTGGTTTTCGAACTTCTGAACTTCCGGGAATCCTTTCTGCCTTGACTAGACTGCCCAGGAAGTTCTGAAGCACACAAAGTTCATGTGCAGCCCTGGCAGTCTAACTAGGCCCCTTGCAAGCAACTGTGAGTGTGTCAGAGAGGTCACACCAACACTCTCCTGTGGTTACACATTGCAGGGGAAGATGGATGGGCAAGTTCCTTCAGAGACACACGTCTGTCATTACTGCTCTTCTGGAGAACACAGCTCAAAAACCACAGCACTTATGCACCGCCAAGGTCCATAATCAAAACCAAGGGAGCGGGTGGCGCTGTGGTCTAAACCACGGAGCCTCATGGGCTTGCTGATCAGAAGGTTGGCAGTTCGAGTCCACGTGACAGGATGAGCTCCTGTTGCTCTGTCCCAGCTTCTGCCAACCTAGCAGTCCGAAAGCATGCCAGTGCAAGTAGATAAATAGGTACTGCTCTGACAGGAAGGTAAACAGTGTTTCTGTGCACTCTGGAACTCATCACGGTCCTCTGTGCACCAGCAGTGGTTTAGTTATGCTGGCCCCATGACCTGGAAAAGCTGTTTGTGGACAAACGCCAGCTCCCTCGGTTTGAAAGCCACACTCCATAGTCAAATTCGACTGGACTTAACCACCCAGGGGCCCTTTACCTTTTTACCTTACAATCAAAAGTTTTGAGGGCTGCTTGAATGGTAACGTACCACTAAATGAATAGATCATTTCATAACTTGTCAACTGCTAGTGGTTATCGGAAGGATTTATTTTAACCACTTGTATTATTAACTTCCACAATCAATGGCAGCAGGTTACTTGCATTAGCTAGATTATATTGTCCACCTTGGAGCTACACCACAGCTTTATTTTGCATCTTGGCATATGATCTTATAAAGATAGCAAAGCTTTCGCTACAATATGCAAATGCCCTGTGTTCATTCCATGTACCAATCAAGAGAGAGAAAGAGAAAAAAACACATTGTGGTCTTGATCCAAAGAAACCAGTTGTGTCAAGTCCTCCTGAAATCAACTGGATTTCAATGTTCCAGTTGATTTCAGTGAAGTTTCGTCCACTTCTTTGGCTTAGCTGCATTGTTTCTGCCCCACAGTGGGACCCTCTGCTCCTTGGAAAGCAACGCCAAAGACACCCGCCAATTAATTCCACACCAAGTCATCTCAACTCCCTAGTGCAATAGCCACCAACCTCTGAAGAGGACTGGAAGTGACTCCTTTTACAGCCCCTCAATGCTTCTCCTTAAATTGGCCAGTAGGGTTTACTGTTGTCGAATGACACAAGGCTCCATCCCTCCCAGGGTTGAGGCTGCAGCGTTGGAGTGCTCCTAGCTCCTGCTCATGGGTTGAGAAGCAGAATCCAAGAATTAAACCCTAGGGCTTTCTTTTGCAGGGGATACACACAGCTAAGGGCTAGTCATAGCAGCTTGCAAGATTCAGCTACATCTGCTCATTTCATGGTTACAAACAGCAATAGTCAGTGTATGAACAGGTGGCTCTATGCTTGCAAAATTTGGAGCACATCAAGACCATAGCTGTCAATTTTTCCCTTTTCATGCAAGGAATCCTATTCGGAATGAGGGAATTTCCCTTAAAAAATGGGAAAAGTTGACAGCTATGAGCAAGACCCCACTTGAAGGCTGTGCTTGCTTTAGTGTGGCCAAAGGCAGCTGTACTGCTGGAACTCTCTACGTTACCACACCTGTGGAAAAAATTCTTTGTTTTTACCCTTAAACAACCCCATGGCAGCTTGTTGAGTTATAAAAAAACAGAATGTGCAGGTCCATCGTAAATATGGCACACAACCACCTTGTAAGGTGAATGGATTCTTTATGAATATAATCAATATTATTTATATTTCCTTATGGAAAATATACATATGGGAAAAATAGTTGCCAGCTTTTGATTACAAAACAGCTGAGGATGTGGAGTTGATTGAGACTGGGGCACCTGCTCAGACCAGTAATGGGGAATATCAAAGGGCTTAAGCCAGGGCATCAAGGAACAAACGAAGGACAAACCAACTAAATGGGACAACAGGCAACAGTTCAAAATACCATCAGTTTCTAAACGCACTATAATTTTTTTAAAAAGCTTTTTCTTAAACAGCAACACATTTCATGGAGTTGGCCAACCACTGTGTGATGCAAAACTGACTTAAGAGTTTCCACAATATATTCATTATAGAAGGTAAAATAAACAAAATCTTGAGAGAGGCTTAGATTGTTTAAAAAGGGCTAAAGCTTCATTTCCTGAAGCTCCTAGATGGGGGTTGGGAAGTCATTTTCTTCCATGATCAGATTATTTCCTAGATGTCTGAAATGTCCTCTTTGTCCAACAGGCTCCTCATGGGGATACCTGAAGGAGCGTCTCCACCCCCATCGTTCAGCCCTGACACTGGGAAATAGCTCCAAGGGGCTTCTGGCGGATCCCTCACTACGAGAAGAGAAGTTACAGGGAACCAGGCAGAGGGCCTTCTCGGTAGTGGCGCCCGCCCTGTGGAACGCCCTCCCATCAGATGTCAAGGAAATAACTATCTGACTTTTAGAAGACACCTGAAGGAAGCCCTGTTTAGGGAAGTTTTTAATGTTTGATGTTTTATCGCGTTATTATTTTTATTAATAATAATAATATTCTGTTGGGAGCCACCAAGAGTGACTGGGGAAACCTAGCCAGATGGGCAGGGTATAAATAATATGTTGTTGTTGTTGTGGCATACCTTTGCAGCTATCACTGGCAAGAAGGAGACTCTCTTCTCATAATTTGTCATGGGGGGGGGGGGTTAAAGGTAAAGGTAAAGAAACCCCTGACCATTAGATCCAGTCGTGGACGACTCTGGGGTTGTGGCGCTCATCTCGCTTTGCTGGCCGAGGGAGCTGATGTACAGCTTCCGGGTCATGTGGCCAGCATGACTAAGCCACTTCTGGCGAACCAGAGCAGAGCACGGAAATGCCATTTACCTTCCTGCCGGAGTGGTACCTATTTATCTACTTGCACTTTGACATGCTTTCAAACTGCTAGGTGAGCAGGAGCAGGAGCAGGGACCGAGCAACGAGCTCACCCTGTTGCGGGGATTCGAACCGCCGACCTTCTGATTGGCAAGCCCTAGGCTCAGTGGTTTAGACCACAGCACCACCCGTGTCTCTTGGGGGGGTAATGATTGACTAATTGGAAGGAGAAGGAGGGCTGACCAGTAATGCCAGGAGTGCGGATGTGTCTCAGTTTCAGATAAGAAAAACATAGCTCTAGGTGCAGAAAACACTTCCCTGATAATCTCAACTTTCTTGTTTTTAAGTGATTTTTTAGTGATTAGGCTTCCAAAGCTATGCTTAAAAGTACTTTTGGGTAACGCCTGGGGAAATTTCAGACACCAGAGGCTGTTGCTGAATGTTCACAGGAACACTTGTATATGGCACATGCAAAGAACAGAATTTTCACAATACAGTGGTACCTCAGGTTACATACGCTTCAGGTTACAGACTCCGCGAACCCAGAAATAGTGCTTCAGGTTAAGAACTTTGCTTCAGGATGAGAACAGAGATCGTGCTCCAGCGACGCGGCAGCAGCAGGAGGTCGCATTAGCTAAAGTGGTGCTTCAGGTTAAGAACAGTTTCAGGTTAAGAATGGACCTCCTGAACGAATTAAGTACATAACCTGAGGTACCACTGTACTCAGCACTGTCTAGGATCAGGAGCCACCTTTCTAGCACAAAGTGGTCATCTGCAGCCTATGGAATGCCTTAACATTTATCAGCTTTACTTTCCTCATTTACAGAGAAGTGAATGGAAGCATTTCTGGGCTGAATACAGAAATGCCGTTTAGTGAGGGGGGACTAAAATGTGCAGTACACATGCAGAAACCATTTTATGGTTGCCTGGCTCTTGGCCTAGGTGAATTGTGTGTGTGTGTGTGTGTGTGTGTGTGTGTGGTTGTCATCTTATATGGAGGCCTAATAGGAAGGTGAGACTTACAGGTACCTGACTTGAAAGACTCAGGTTTGCAGCTGCCGCCGCCTTTTTCTTGCTGTTGGTGCTGTTGGCGTTGTTCCCGGCGCTGCTGTTGGACGTGCTGCTGGTGGAGTTTTTCCTTTTCCTCCGTTTGGTTGCTGGCTGCCTTGTAGGCTCTGCTACAGTAGACACACGGGAGAGAAAATGAGTGACAGCTCTCAGTGCGTGCCGGGAAATGAGAGTGACAAACAATGGCATTCCCCTCCCCTGGTTTAAAATTCCCGTGTGCTGAACGAATCTGCTAAACACTGGACACGTTAGCCTAGAACTCAAAGCAAATTTAAATTACGGGGTATGATTCCAATATAGCAATTCTAACCATTCATAGATCTCAAACCCAAATAGCTCCCTGAGGTGGTGTGAAGTGGAGTCGTTCACCTCATAGCTCCCCTTCAGAGCAGATTCTCCTCACAGACACCCATCAGTCATCCTCCATCTTCCACTGGGACAATGGTTGCTGCTGATTCTGCTGCCAAGCGGACCTGATCCTGACACCTTAAGCCAATTAATTACTACATCTGGCAATGCATAGTGTTAGCTGACCAAGTGATGGGTCGACACGGATCTGGCCAGAGCTAACATTTCTGCGGCGAGAACTCTCTCAAAGGTCAATGGGAAATGTACAGTTCATACCTGGAGGCGCCACCATCCTCTGCCATTTCTGAAACAAGCATGTTTTCAGGCAATCTCGAGGACTTAAATTATAGGTTTTATGCCTTGACATCAATTCTTGCATTGGCTCCAATATTACACACAACTGCAAAAAGAAAGGAGGCAGGGAAGCAAATTTAAAAGGAATTGCATTTGCTGAAAAACATACTTCTAGTCTGAATGGAAACTCATCTTATCGCCCTAGTCTCTGGTTCCTATGCTTTCTGCTAAACAGAGAGTTATGTGACACGCATTTCAAGCAGTGACGCTGTTGAATCTCACATTTCTGGGCTCAGGAATCTAGAATGCAGCTTTGCTGCAAATATGAGGTGAGCAGGACAACTCAATTTCTTCTCTGGCTTGAGTTGTATTCTGAGCAGATGAGGTTGGGGTAATAGCCAGCGCTTGTGCTTTCAAAAACAGGCAGTTAGCCATTGCTTCTTTGTCCCAGAATTCTAGCTGTGCAAGCTGACACATGGAGACTTCTATAGTCTGCAGTTTTCATATTGGAACTGAGTCTAAAAACTGACACTATGGCCATAACTTTTTTGCTTTTTATCCCACCCACCCTTAACGTCTTAACAGATTAAGAGTTGTTGGGAACTCAAATGTTCACTCCCTATTTTGTGACATTTTGGTTGGTTCTTTTTTTTTAATTTCTTTTTATTAAGTTTCATGTAGATAACCAAAAAAAGGAAAACAAATCAACAGTTACAAAAAAAGAGAAAAAATAAATTACAAATATCTAAACATAACGTAAAGATCTTATCCGTTTCCATTACAGTTATTTGTCTTCACACTTATTTCTTTATAACTTTAGGAACTTAAGTCATTCTTCTACCCCCTACTGACCTCCATCCCTCCCGCTTTTAGGCTTCTTAATATACGTAATTTATTTTTCCTGCAGCTAGTGATTGTTAATGATTTGCACATCGTAAGATTTATATCGAACCTGCTATAGTTTTTAGGTTTCTGTAATTCCCTTCGATATATATCATAAATTTATTCCAATCATTAATAAACTTTGTATTTTTTTGGTTTCTGTTTTTTTGTGTCATTTTTGCAAGTTCAACAAATTCAAATAATTTTGTTTGCCAGTCTCTAATTGATGGGGTATTTTGATTCTTCCAATTTTGGGCAATTAATAATCTGGCGGCGGTTGTGGCATACTGAAATTTGGTTGGTTCTAATAAATTTATTGCCCAACTGTGGATTTGGGAGGTGTTTTTTCCCCCTTATGGAATGCATCCTTTTTGTATCTCCTGGAGAATACTGTAACCTGTGTTAAACTGTTGTACAGGTGTATAAAGAATGGAAGGAAACATACAGAAGATAACATTTTCCTATCTCAAGACTAACTCTTTGAAGAACTCTTCCTTTTCCCATTCCTATCCATCCCTATTTCTATAACTAGCTTCCACCATCTTTTTACTCCTTGCCTCCGTCTTCCAGTTCTCTTTCATTCAATTTCTCTGATTGTCCCCTTTTTACCTTCCTTCCCACTCTGACTTCACGGATGTCAGAAGGGTGAGCACACCAGAAGTGGGGTGAAGCGAGGAGGTGCTGGTCTGCTCAGGGCTCACACATACAAAGAGCATGGGGGTTCTAGGGAGTGAAAAGGGCTTTGTTTTCATTTTCCTTTCATTTTTAAAGCCCTGTGCAGCCTAGGACCCTCGTACCTACGGGACCGCCTCTCCTGCCCCGCGGAGGAACTTAAGGTCCACAAATAACAACACTTTGGAAGTCTTGAGCCCCAAGGAGGTTAGATTGGCCTCAACCAGGGCCAGGGCCTTTTCAGTTCTGGCCCCAATCCGGTGGAACGCTCTGTCACAAGAGACTAGGGCCCTGCGGGATTTGACATCTTTCCGCAGGGCCTTTGGGCTGGACTCAGTCTAACCCCATTTATTTATTTATTTATGGAACCCCTTATATGGGATTTGTATATAAATTTTCCCTCGGCTCTTTTTGCTGGCTCATGTAGGAACAGCATGGATAGTTGGCCCCGGTGAATATTTGACATTTTCTCCCCTTATGGCTTTGATCTATAGGCTACCACTAAAACGAGGCTGCATTTTAAACCGTATTCTAACTTATATTTTAATCATTTGGTGTTTTTTGTTTTGTTTTGTTTTGAACGTTTTTACTGTATTTATATTCGGTGTTAGCCGCCCTGTGCCCGGTCTTTGCCGGGAAGGGCGGGGTATAAATAAAAATTTATTATTATTATCTAGCCATTCCAGCTATTCCTCATCAGCCTCAGATTTTAACTCACCCATTATGAGGAGAATTTCAGCCTAATAGAGCATCCTTGGACGTTCATGGGGGGGGGGGGGTGTTCTGCTTTGAACCTTTCTGAACCATCTAGAAATCTACTTTTCTTTTCCTTTTACCTAATAACGAAAGGTGGTTTCCCACCTGCAACCTGAAGTGATGGTGCAATCTATGCTACCACCTCAGGTTTTGACCCTCGTTCTGCAGCATTTGTTTGCCCTTAAGTCCCAATTTCTCGGGATTCGAAAGATGGTCTTCTCTGGCAGAAAGCTGAGGGAGCCTATTTCTGGAATGGGCTGCCCAGAAATATTAATTTGGTACTTCACAGCAATCCTTCTTTGGAGAAATGTTGAGAAATGTTGCCTAGTATTTGCTGCAGACTTTTCTCTTTAAATTTAGATTGTATGGTTGTAGTGTTGGATCGGCAGTTTTGCATTTTTATAGCAATTTTGGTTTTTTGCCCTGCCTGTTGCCAAACATTTTTTTTAATGCTACATTTATGATTAGCAAACATATCACATGAGTGAAACTCAGATAATAAGGTTGTCCTAAAATAACCCAGATCTCCAAGTTTATGTACTAACTTTTATTTACAGATATATAGAGAGAAACATTTTTCTGCCATAATAAAAATGTCCAGCTCTAGAGTTATAATTAATAAACAGATCCATCTTGCAATGTATTATGTCTGCAGTTGGGATTTCATATAAGAATAGGTCAGTTTTTGGAGTACACAACTAATATTTACATTCTCGGTTGGTTATATTGATTCATATTTTGGTTGTCTTCAATCATTCCTATATTTCCATCAGACACATTCTTTAAAAGCAAGACTGCCAAAAAGAGATCTACTGTAATTCTACCAGTTCTGGGCACCAGGTGGCAGAACTAACTCAGCTAAGGAACCTAAACCCTCACTTGGCTTGTTATGGTGGAAGCGAAATGCAAATTACTTTCAAGTGAGCTAATTCATTTTGGTTGGCCTTTGCATTTTAAGCAAGGAATACAGTGGTTTTTTAAAAGTAATATGCATGCCATATGGCAAGTATATTCAGCGTATTTCTTGAAAGTATATTTTCCCCTTAAAATCCTGTAAGTTGTTAAATTGAAAACCTAGAATGGAAACAGCCCTTAAATCCTAAAAAAGCATCAAAAACAGAAAGACATAATACAGTCTACTGCCAGTCATGAGCAGGATCATATAAACAACAGTGTATAGATTGTGTATCTATGAAGTTTTCCATAAGGGATGCACACTACATTACACCAAAATTGCCGTAAGAAGGACTATTTTCCAGGCAGAAATCTTCTTTAATGTCTTTGCAGAATCTGGAATAAAGATGGAGATCTTCATTCCAGTTGGTAATTGGGTTGGACTCGAGTTGGTTCTGTGTAAGTGCGGTTTTTAATCGTTTATATAAATAAATAAAAATAAATAAATATAGTTGTTAAATTGTTTTCATACGTGCAACTGTTTTAACTGTTTTTACTGTATATATGTAACTGTTTTATAAATTTATATGTTGCAAATCACTCTGGGGTGTCTCATGGGAAACAATTCATAAATAAAATAAATACATGTGACATCAGATGGTTGAAGCCTCTAAACCAGAGTTTAGAGAAATATGTAAGATTACCTTCTCAGACTAAACCACTGATTATCTATTCTGTACATCACAAACAGAATGTGGAAACAGACAGATGTTTAACAAGCCATCTAGGCTCTAAATTTTAGCATAGGAGTTACAGACAGAAGTGCCCCTATTTTCCAGGGACCGTCCCCAATTTACAGAAACCATTCGAGTTTCTGATTTGATCCTGGAATGTCCTGCTTTTCCTTAAAGGTAAAGGGACCCCTGACCGTTAGGTCCAGTCGCGGACGACTCTGGGGTTGCGCGCTCAACTCGCTTTATTGGCTGAGGGAGCCGGCGTTTGTCCGCAGACAGTTTTTCCAGGTCATGTGGTCAGCGTGACTAAGCGACTTCTGGCGAACCAGAGCAGCGCACGGAAACGCCGTTTACCTTCCCACCGGAGCGGTACCTATTTATCTACTTGCACGCCGTGCTTTTGAACTGCTAGGTTGGCAGGAGCAGGGACTGAACAATGGGAACTCACCCTATTGCGGGGATTCGAACCACCAACCTTCTGATTGGGAAGCCCTAGGTTCTGTGGCTTAATCCACAGCGCCACCCGCGTCCCGCTTTTCCTTAGGCTGTCTCTATTTTCATCAGAGAAACGTTGGAGAGTATGGAATTATGTGACCACCGAGCCAAGGAGATAAGTAATGAAATTACCACTAGAAGACATCTGGAGGCAGCCCTGTATAGGGAAGTTTTTTAATGTTCAGTGTTTTACTATGTTTTTATATCTGTTGGACGCTGCCCGGAGTGGCTGGGTCAACCCAATCAGATATTGGGTTTAATAGTAGTAGTAGTAGTAGTAGTAGTAGTAGTAGTAGTATTTTTATTATTAGAATAGGTCGTCCCTATTTCATTGGAGAAATGTTGGAGGGTATGGAGTTAATACGCATCTATCCTCAAACTGCACTTTAAGCATTTTGAAAGCTAAAATTTAAACTTTAAAATAGCTTGTATATTGTAGCTGGTAAGATACTACAGTAGTTTAAAATCTTACCTCTGTCATAATATTTGCTATGAATCTCACTAGTTCTCAAATACCCCATGTTAGATCAATATGCTCAAGTATGTGGTGGCTACTCCAACTCGAGATGGTTCTGACAGAATTTAGATCAACTTCTCCAGTTTCAAGTGCAGTTTTCTGACTGAAATGGCATCTTTGCCAGAAAGTGGGTTGAGGGACTTTGATTTGCTGAACCTCTCAGATTATATTATCCTACTGTAAATTGGCTGCAAAGGGACTTGGTTCCAGTCGTTCCTACAGGCTAGATTCCAAAACTGGTGCTGGTGAATTTCCAGACACTTTGGCCATGCTTGTCTTGCAGAATTCTGTCCTGGCCTCCATGCTCTTTAATATTTGCATGAAACCACTGTGGGAGGCTATCTAGAAATTTGGAGTACAGTGCCATCATACCCTCCAACATTTCTCCAATGAAAACAGAGACGTCAATAATAATAATAATAATAATTTTATTATTTATACCCCACCCATCTGACAGGATTGCCCCAGCCATTCTGGGAAAAACATAATAAAACATTTAAAAACTTCCCTATACAGGGCTGCCTTCAGTTGTCTTCTAAAGGTTGTATAGTTACTTGTCTCCTTGGTTCAGGGGTCATATAACACCATACCCTCCAACACTTCTCTGATGAAAATAGGGATGTCCTAAGGAAAAGTGGGACATTACAGGATCAAATCAGAAACTGGGACGGCTTCTGTCAAATTGGGACTGTCCCTGGCAAATAGGGACACTTGGAGGGTCTGCGCCATCTGTATTATGATGATACCCCCTCCCAATCACTCTTTTTCATCATATGACTGGGAGACAGCCACTGCCATATGAATCATTTGCTCCAGCCACGTTCAACAAACTGAAGCTTAACTGACGTATGCAAGCCTCAAGTCATCAAATTAGTGTAGCACACCTTGGAAAATTGTTCAGAAACTTCAGTTACGACAGAATGCAGCAGTGAGAATTCTGACTGAATCGGTTTTCTATGTTTTTGTTGCAACAAAGCTGGCTTCCAATTCCAGGCCCAATTCAAAGTGTTGGCTACCATCTTTTAATTTGCGTGAGGCTGAGAGCTGAATACTTAAGTGCCATCTTCCCTACTATGAACTAGTCGATCAATCCATATATTTCATCAGCAGAGACCCCTTCTTTGCATTTCACTGCCTTTTGAGGCTCAGTTTTAATGATAGAACATGAGGAGGTATTCTCTTTAGCAGAGTCTACAGTGTGAAATTCCTCACCCAGGAGGTTCTTTTGGTTCTCATGCTGACCATCTTTAAACATCACCTGAAAGCTTTTACAATTTGACAAGCCCCAAGGCCTGGTTGCTGCCTGATATGTTTTTATGCTTTCCTTTTCTCTCTCTCCTTCTCTGCGTGTGCTGAAATGCTTGTTTAGCTATTGGAAAAGCAAATGTGTATGGTTATATTTTAGTATTTTAGTTGCAAGCTGCATTGGACAGCTTGTGGGAGTTGGGAAAGCGAGGGAAGAAAGCCTAAAATATATAAAATATAAAGAAACAAGACCATAGCCAGCTACCCACTCTTTCATCCCTGTTCTGCATTTGCAGTTTGGGTATATAAATACTGACCTACCTTACAGAGCAGTTAATAACACAACCAGATTAGATATGTATAATTGTATTACATGATATTATAGAGTTCTGGATTTTGCTGCATGGAACTGATGGTTGGAAATGATTTCTCTCTCTCTCTCTCACCCACACACCCACACACCCTGCTTTGAGTGCTTTATGTATAAATTGAAATTGATTGGGAGACAGAGTAGACAGAGGGAAAGATTAGACAGACAGACAGACAGCGTTTGGAGGCATGGGAGTAACATATCATAAAGGCCTCTTCACATTATGTACTTTGATGTTGTACGCATAAGATTTTTAAGTGTACAACAGGCGTCAGCAAACTTTACCAGCAGAGGTCCACTGGTCCCTCAGACCTTGTAGGGGGCTGGACTATATTTTTGGGGGGGCAAATGAACGAATTTCTATGCCCCACAAATAACCCAGAGATGCATTTTAAATAAAAGGACACATTCTACTCCTGTAAAAACACGCTGATTCCCAGACTGCCCGCAGGCCAGATTTAGAATGTGATTGGGCCGGATTCGGCCCTCAGGCCTTAGTCTGCCTACCCATGGCATGCATGAGCTGGAAATTTAAAGTGTGAACATGACACACAAGTGTCCTTCAGGCTGTGCACGGCCTGTGGTCCAATCGGCCCATGTCTTAGCTCTGCTTCCTGACTTCCTTTTAACTAGAGATATCTGGAGCTGAACCTCAGATCACTTGCATAGACAATAGGGACTCTTCCGTGGAACTAAGACCTAAATCTGAAACCTACTGTTGACTTGGCTGATACAAGCAATGTAAGTCTGACCAGAATGCAAAATTCAGAAGCTTATTTATTTATATAATATTTATTTAAACTTGCCTTTGGTCCTTTCAATTTGCTACAACCAGTGCTTTCCTTTCTTCTACGAAGCTGGTTCAAAGTATCACCATTCAGCGATGGCATCCTGATTACCTTTACAGATTAAAAAGCTTTCTTCTACTCCCTTTTGGAAATGTTTTGTGACCTAGCAGAGATTCCCGGGCAAACGGTATCTAAAGGAAACAGCACGGGAAAAAGGTTGGTTTCCCTGCTTGCTGTTTCCCATCACATGGTGTCCGTGTGTGACATTTCCTTCCTCTCAATTCCTCCACAAAAGGCAAACAATCCGCTATTCAGCAGTTCTGACTCAAATCCTAACACCTGATGCTTCTGATATGCAAACTGCCACCTTTTCCTATTTGTGCAACAATTAGACCTTTATCTGTTTGCAGCTTTCCACTCCGACTATAAAAACGCTCCCACTGTCACTTTTGACGTGTGTCCTTGGCAGCTTGCTGAAGTGCGGAAGGACTCCAGAAAGCTGCTCGCCTGATTCAGGTCATCACCGATCCAAAGCAAATGACAGTCATAAAAAATAAAATAATTCAAGCACACTTCAAAGTGTTCAGGCAAAGTGAAATTCGGCAAATTTAAAACGCTTCGATGAAATGCGCTCGCTCTACAGGCACATGAGAGACAGGGGATGCAACAGGTGTGCCCCCATTGTGACCTCTCCCTCAAGCCAAATGCAGCCCCAAAGCTGTGGATTTGATCTGAAGGATGATTGGAGGTCCAAATTACTCTCTTCAGACGAGCATCTGTAGCATGGAGGCAGGACCTGCACACACGGCCGTACTTTAAAGGTGGAATGCACTCATTCTGCATCTACATGGCATAAAAAAGATGCAGTACTCTTATTTCAGGTACTTGGTGATCTTTTTAATATGAATTCCCCAAATACCACGACAAAAAGCAAAAGCAATTAAGGGTAAAATTAAGCCTCCCGATTGATCACATAAAACTTTCAGGCATTTTAACCGTTTTGTTCATCAAATAATGAATTACAAGACTTCTCACCTTGGCTACTGTGTGGGGAGAACAGAGCTTTCATCGGGTACAGACTGCAGCTCTGCCCATGGCCATCTCACTAGAAGCTTATGGCACCAATGTGGCAAGAGCGCCATTTAATTCTAATTCATAAAGGTAAAGGTAAAGGGACCCCTGACCATTAGGTCCAGTCGTGGCCGACTCTAGGGTTGCGGCGCACATCTCGCTTTATTGGCCGAGGGAGCCGGCGTACAGCTTCCGGGTCATGTGGCCAGCATGACTAAGCTGCTTCTGGCGAACCAGAGCAGCACACGGAAACGCCGTTTACCTTCCCGCTGGAGCGGTACCTATTTATCTACTTGCACTTTGATGTGCTTTTGAACTGCTAGGTGGGCAGGAGCAAGAACTGAGCAACGGGAGCTCACCCCGTTGCGGGGATTCGAACCGCTGACCTTCTGATCAGCAAGTCCTAGGCTCTGTGGTTTAACCCACAGCGCCACCCGCATCCCTATTCTAATTCATATCTGGGCTAAATTAAAGGTGCTGGTTTCGACCTTTAGGGCCTGAGAACAGGGTACCTTCTCTCATATGACCTCTCCCTGCCTGAGAATTGAGATTTAGTTCCGGGACCTTCATACACATGCCTGTCAAGAGCAGGATATATAGCAAATTTCTTCAGTGAGGCGTCTTAATAATATTGGGTGTGAGGAATTCAAATCTATTATTATTGGGCAACATTAAGCTTGGTAAGTCTATGTTTTATGAAGAAGCACATAAACTGCTTTTGGGAAACCAAAGAATTTTAATTCTACCTTCTGAAAAAGTCAGGTAATAATATAATATAATATAATATAATATAATATAATATAATATAATATAATATAATATAATATAATATAATATAATATAATATAATATAAATATAAAACAGCAAGTACTTGGCAATTGTTTTTAATAATTTCTATGCAATTTTACACACATTTTACTTACCAAGCACTTACTTATTAAATGATATTAATTTAACCAAAATATCTTTTGAATTCCCAAGCCATGCTACAACTTTTTAGCGCCTTTCATTTTGGTAATGTGAAAGCTGAAAAAATCAACATGCCCTATGCAATGTTGTCTCAAAATGGGTGAAATTTCATGTGCAGGATCTGTGCAGGCTGTCTGTATGCCAGCAGGTCCAATTTAAGGTGCTTATGCTGACATATACAAAGTGGAATGAAGTAAAAATATAAAGCCCTGGAAGACTGGGGATCCAAATATCCAATAAAACTCCTCTGCCAATACTAACCTGCCTCGAGATCAGCAAAGGAAGCCCCAAACAAGTGTTGTTCATTGTGTGTAGAATGAGATAGGGACTTCTTGGTGGTGGTGCCTGGTTATGGAACTTCTTTCTAGTGGCAAGGACAGCTACATCCTTGATGCACTTCTCTTACCACTTAAGACATGGGTAGGCCAACTAAGGCCCAGGGGCCGGATCCAGCCCAATCACATTCTCAATCCGGCCTGTGGATGGTCCAGGAATCAGTGTGTTTTTACATGAGTAGAATGTGTCCTTTTATTTAAAATGCATCTCTGGGTTGTTTGTGGGGCATAGGAATTCGTTCATTATTATTTTTTCCAAAATATAGCCCAGCCCTCACAAGGTCTGAGGGACAGTGGACTGGCCCCCTGTTGAAAAAGTTTGCTGACCCCTGAGTCTTAAGACATTCATACTCAATGAAGCTTTTGATGGAAATGGTTTGCTCTCTGATCTATGTATGTTTACATTTTAATACTGCTCAATTCTTCTATGATGTTTATATAATAGGATTTTTATTGTATTTTACTGCTGACATTTCATTTATTTTTTTATTCTTTAATTTTGCTGTAGGACTTATAGAAGTTGCTTTCTGATTATTATTTTTTTAAGAAAAGTGATACACAAATACTTAAATAAGAAAATAAGTACATTAATTAAATAAAGTAAATGTTATACATATGAAATGTAAGATAACTATTTAAAAAACTACCAACCAGTAGGAATAAGTCACGTCTATCTTGAATATTTTCCTTTTCATCTCACATTAACAGTAATGCACCAAAACAAAACAGTCTTTAACATTTATCATGAATGTGTCCTTAAATGATAGCCCTCTGATGAAATTATGTGCTCAATGGATGAAACTGGGCCTTGTCAATTAATCAACTGAAGTTTAGTTGATTCATCTATCAGTTAAACTGATTAAAGCTTGCAACTTAAAGTATAATATACATGCCTGCAATCATGTAAGAAAAGAAGAAGTAACAATGTAAGGTGAAGAGCAACAAACTGCTTCTGTAACAAATCTTCTTCTAGGTCCATACGAAATAATCTCATTTCTTCACTTCAGCTCAGGCACAAATGTCATGTAATTCACATAACCGGTTCTATTTTTAGACTGAATTGTAGGAAACTTGCTGCATTAATAAATGGCAGAAAAGCACAGGACTACACTGGCTAGTAATGTGGTAGTGAAATGTAGCCCTGGCCTTTAACCAATAAAGTACTGTTTGCCGTCAAAGCCCTGCAAGTAAAAACAGATTTTCTAAAGGAATGATTAATAAGCTGCCAAACCCTTGATAAATGTGGTTGTTGTTTTTTTAAGTGATTTGGCATTTTTCAGCTACACCAAATCTGTTCACCATGTAAACAAGGTCAGCAAACCTTTTCAGCAGGGGTCCACTGTTCCTCAGACCTTGTGGGGGGCCGGACTATATAGTGGTGCCTCGCAAGACGAAAAGCATCCGTTCTGTGATTCTCTTCGTCTAGCGGTTTTTTCGTCTTGCGAAGCAAGCCCATTGACGGATTAGCGGATTAGCGCTATTAGCGCTATTAGCGGCTTATCGGATCAGCTGATAAGCGGCTTAGCGGCTTAGAAAAAAGGGGGGAAAGGGGAAAAAACCTGCAGGAACTCGCAAGACATTTTCGTCTTGCGAAGCAAGCCCATAGGATATTCGTTTTGCGAAGCACCTCCAAAACGGAAAACTCTTTCGTCTAGCGAGTTTTCCGTCTTGCGAGGCATTCGTCTTGCGGGGCACCACTGTATTTTGGAAAAAGAAGAATGAACGAATTCCTATATCCCACAAATAGCCCAGAGATGCATTTTCAATAAAAGGACACATTCTACTCATGTAAAAAACACCAGGCAGGCCCCACAAATAACCCAGAGATGCATTTTCAATAAAAGGACACATTCTACTTATGTAAAAACATGCTGATTCCTGGACCGTCCGCGGGCCGGATTGAGAAGGCGATTGGGCCAGATCCCATGCCTACCCATGGTTTACATCAAAGAAGTCCTCACTCAAATAGAAAGCAGCATGAGAATGACATACGTCTCATAAAACAAAATGAATTTTTTTAATGAAGAAAGAAAGAAAGAAAGAAAGAAAGAAAGAAAGAAAGAAAGAAAGAAAGACGAATCTTTAAAACCATGAATGCACCAACACCTAGAGTAACAAAATGGCTAACACAAGGTGTTCCAAGGACAGGGCTGAGCTTGCCTGGGATCCACTGGATCCCGAGTCAGACTCACTGCCATCACCCAATGGCATCAGGCCTGGATGACACGGGTTCAAATCTTATCTCTGCCATGAGCTTTTTCTCTCTCACTTTCCTGGAATTTGGCTTGGCTCTATACTTATAAGCAAACGCAAACGCTCTTTGGTTTTTGTTTTAAAAAGGACGTAAGTTCAGAGTTTCTTAATCTCCTCTACTTCATTACAAACCTCTAGATTCATGCCCTGTGGCCAGATGGATGTTTACATAAACACAGTTACACTGCAACAGAAGTCCATTTCGAGGTTACATAAAATAAAAGAGCAATTACTGGAAAATGGAACTTTTTAATTAAATGTATTTGAAAGAAGTAGGGATTAATGATTTTAAAGCAGGAGAGTATTTAATGCTTACAGCCATGAATCATCCCCACCAAAGCTGCAATCCTACTATTTGTCAGTAGTGCTTTCCAGTACTGATATTCCTTGTACTGAATTATGCCTTAAACTTCAGGTCATAGTGAGAAATCGGGTCCTCCCTTAAAGAGGGCACGTGTTGCGGTGAGACCTGGCAACCAAACCCTGTGTTGTGGGTGGGTACATTTGGATAACCACAACACCCGATTGGTAGGTCCTTTGACGCAGGGTTCAATCAGGCCAATGGGACGCAAGCTAAACGGATCAAGGCACCTATTTAAACCCATACACGTGACCCAGAGCTTCCTCTTTCGGCGCATGCATTCAGAAGACCCGCCCACCTCTCCCTACGTTTAGGGCTTTGCGCGTGACCTTGCTATGCCGTTGTGTGTCGTTGGGACAGGGGCACGGCAGGAATTTTCCCCACTTGGCTGACTGGCTGTTGCCATTTCGGTTTCGCCTGCCGCGTAGCAAATCGTCACAACTTGTAAGGTTGCGGATAGGCTCTGGTTCAGGCGATAGGGATGGGAGAACGCTCTCGCCATCCCTATGTGAAGGGTATTCCGTTAAAGGAATCCAGGGACTCGGTGGTTTGGTCAACCCCTGAGAGGGGGTTGTGCCTGTGCCTGAGTCCAGGGGGGCATTTGGGTGGCGGAGATAGCCTGTTCCCGGCTTTCCACCTATCCAGGTGTTCACCCTAGGCTGACCTATGCTGGTGCCCTGGGTCAGTGCTATCTGCAACGGTGCAGGGAGCTAGTTGAACCAGAGCCTATGCAACCAGTCACTTGCTGTAATCAATAAAGTTGTGGCTTAAATTATGCCAGAAACCAAACCAAAATTTGAGACATGTGTGAATTTATTCAGGGGGGAGGTTTCTGGCAGTGGCGTAGCGTGAGTTGTCAGCACTCTGTCCCTCTCTCCTCCCCATTCAGCGGCTCTTCTCCCACTGGAAACCACGGCGGAGGGAAGCATTCGCTCCGTAACACGCACAGACATTTCCCCTTACTTTCTAGGAGGAAAAAAATGCGTGTTATGGAGCGAAAACTACGGTACTACGAGGGTCGTTTATTAAAGATTTCCCCTGACCCACTTCCGGTTATTGTAGGAAGATGAAATTGCACATGTATAATGCTACATCTCTCCATAGGTAACGTGGTAATTTGTAGCTCTGCACTCCTAACAGTTTCTCTGTTACTGGTGCTAACGTGGAGTAACATCTGATAATGGAACCAGTTGAATGCAGAGCGGTCATCAGGTTCCTGTACTTGAAGGGGTGACACCATGGGAGACGTTCAATGAGATGAAAGGGACTTATGAGGAAGATGTCTTATTGTATGACGTAGTCAAGCACTGGCACCGTCAGTTCAAGTGTGGTTGGACTTCGGTGGAACGGTTCCCATTCCTGGGCGACCACAGCAAGTGGAGGGCGCCATTTTGGAGGATCACTGCATAACCATTCGCCAACTAGCTGCAGATGTCAAGATCAGTGTGGGCTCTGCAGAAAAAATCATCCATGACCATTTGTACATGGGAAAGGTGTCCACACCATGGGTTCCCTGGCTGTTGACGCCTTTCCAGAAGCAGGAATGAGTCACATGCTCACGGGCTCTTTTGGTCATGTGTCACGAAAACCATGATGACTTCTTCGCCAGACTAATTACTCAGGAGGAAACATGGGTCCATCATGAGACTAAATCCCAGTCCAAACAACGGAAGCACTCTGCCTCACCACCTCCAAAGAAGGCCATCAGTGGGCAAGGTCATGATCACAATCTTTTGGGACCAGCGTGGAGTAGTGATGATGGATTTCCTGGCAAAGGGGACCACAATTACCGGGACATACTACGCTTCACTGCTGCAGAAATTGTAGAAGGCCATCACAATTGAGAGATGTGGTATACTGACCAAAGGTGTCCGCCTCCTGCAGGATAAGGCCCCGGTTCACAACTCGCATGTTGCTCAGATGAAAGCGCAGTCCTGTAGCTAGGAAATCTTTCCTCACCCCCCTTATTCTCCCAACCATAGGACTTCCACCTCTTTCCAACCATGAAGTTATTTTTGAAGGGTAAGCTTTTTCCAGATGATGAAATGCTGATTTCTGAGGTCAAGTTGTGGCTTCTGACGCAACCTGCCGACTGTTGCAGACAGGGTCTCCACAGCTGCATAAAGCAATGGAAGAAGTGTGTGACTCTTGCCGATAGCTATGTAGAGAAGGACTGTGCCCAGTTTCGTTTGTCTCAATCCATGGGAATTACATCAGGGGAAATCTTTAATGAACGCCCTTCGTAGTGATGGGTTTGTGCTGCTAGGGAGAGCAAAGCCTGCTGGTTCAACCTTCCCTGGTCAATCTGGAATACAGCCTTGAGGTACTCCTGCATCAGAGGCCCAGGAGCAGGCAAGACTATGGCTCCTTCTCATCCAATTCAGAGCTGCTGGTTAATAACCCTGGTTTATAACTCGGTACAGTGGCGTTAAATCACTTCCTCTGCTTCTATTGTCTCTGCCTGGCAGCTGTGGCTGCTTAAGTAGGGGCGCTGTACTTTCCAGAGTGCTTTGGTCTAGCATCAGATCTTGCAGTGTATCCACCATTACAGCTCCTTCCTTCAATTCCAGTGGATGAATCTGGGTGGCGGTTAGGCATTGGAGTATTCGGTTGGAGGGGAGGGGCGGTGGCGGCCATCACCTACCCCTCCTTTTTCAAGGGTATCCCATTAAAGGAATCCAGGGGGCGTGTCCTCTGTCTGAAGCCCAGACAGGGGCCAGGGCCATAGCACGACCTCTATCGGTGACCCTGGGGGAATTCCTAGTTGATGTGCATCAACAGGGCTCCCCTTATCGGTGGTTAACCCTTACTAGACTCCCGGCAGGCGGGCAGGAGTCAGATATGGTCATTGGTTCCAATGCCTAAGCCAATACCACTCACATTCTGTAATCAATAAAGTTGTGGCCTTTTTCAGCCCGTTAACCTAAATTCTGGTGTCAAGTGTCTTTATTCTACAATGGGGGAGAGTTCAGGACCTTGCCACGCAAACCACACCTATGCACATCAAAGCACCATTATCACTCACCAGGAAGGCACACCAGGAAGTTACCGCATTTTTCGCTCTATAGGACGCACCTTTTCCCCTTCAAAAATGAGGGGGAAATGTGTGTGCGCCCTATGGAGCGAAGACGCCATAGCCCCGCGACCCTCTCCTGGCTGGAGAGGTGACGCGCGGCTATGGCAGGAACCTCTACAGCCCCGTGTCACCTCTCTAGCCGGGAGAGCGCGCACGGGGCTAAAGAAGCACCCCGCGACCCTCTCCCGGCTGGAGAGGTGATGCGCGGCTATGGCAGGAGCCTCTCCGCTGCGCCTTTCTGCTGCTCCCTGACCTGCTCTTTGGGGCTGGTGGTGGGCTTCCCCCCGCCAGCCCCAAAGAGCAGGTCGAAAGGAACCTGAAGCCTGGAGAGCGAGAGGGGTCAGTGCACACCGACCCCTCTCGCTCTCCAGGCTTCCAAGGTAGCCGCCTGAACGCACCTTAAACGGCACCTTGTTTTAGAGCGGGAAAACAAGAGGGGGAAAGTTCTCCCCCTCTCTGTGCAGCGCCTCCTGCCGCTTCACTGAAGGGGCGCTGGGCAGAGAGGGGGAGAATTTTTTTTCTTGTTCTCCCCTCTCTAAAACAAAGTGCGTCCTATTGTCCGGTGCGTCCTATGGTGCGAAAAATACGGTAACTATAACTTCCTTCTCTTTTATGAGTCAATAAAGACACGAATGCATTGTTACATGAAATAGAGGATCAGGTTTGGTTCTTGCAGCATGGAAAAACAAGGCCGTTTCCCCTTAAGTTAGCAGACTGCTTTCCCCCCGTCCAGATATGTTAGTTTGATGAATGCTATGTTCTGACCCTGGGCAGAGAGCTAGCCGAGAGGATGGACAAATTCCCTCAAGTACTTCAAGATTGGTTGTTGAACCAGAAGAACATGCCAAGCCCAAGTCTGCAGGTGTAGCTCAATTTATCTTCTCTGATACTCCCTTACAGGCTGGGGGGAAAGAACTTATCAGTGAAATACAGTTTGTGACAGAAGGGGGGGGGGGAGAATTCAGCAATAACTGATAGTCAGAAAGTGACAGAAGAGATTCACTGTAAGTATGTACAAAGTGACGGCCACTGGAACAAAAGGTGTATTTCACACATACACTATGATGAGAATCTGAACATGAGGTAAATAAACAGGAAAGAGATCTTGGGTTCTGGGGTATTAAATATATATATATATATATATATATATATATATATATATATATATATATATTGTGCGTCTTTGCTTTTCAATTTGCATTTTGTTATATTATTCCCTTTTTATTTTTAATTCTATTCTTTGTATATTGTATTGTTGTTTTATTGCTATGGCCGATGGCTGACGCAAATACAGATTCATTCATTCATTCATTCCCTGTAACTTGCTGTTATTTTTATTGATTATAGTCTAGAAATTATTTATTGTAACTGTTAAGTGTGAATTTCTGTTTAAATATTATTTGCTGATATTTAATCTTATCGTGTACTATTATATTCTAATGGGTTATTGAATATTACCTTATTTGAAATAAGCTGTTTATTTAAAAGTTACAGTTTTATTATGACATTTTTTTGGAATGGAACAGGTTGTTATAAGTTGCGTGATCTTTCCTGTTTCTTCAGCTTGTGAACTGCCTTGTGTAAAGTAATATCGAAAGGTGGTATATAAATTAAGGACAATGGTGACTTAAGATGACTGGTGAGGGACCATCATGTCTTGCTTTTCTCAAAGCCAGATTCATACAGGAGTTCAGCCTACACTTGAGTAGGACCCTGGCAGAGAGACACATGCCCAACTGGCATATTTTCTCCCTCCTGGTTGATCGTTTGGGAGCTTCATAAGCTTTCTTCAGTCCGAACATCACAGCGACGGATGCCAACCGACACCGGCACACTTAGGGATCCGCAGAGTTTGCACAGCATTGTGTGACAGACCTCAGCAACCCAGCATTTTGGCTAATCTACTTTATTTACATATAAACACACACGGAGCACTGCAACATGGCTCCCTCTCTCTCTAGCATCAGACAGCAAAGAGAAAAAGAATAAAGGGCAATAGTCCCACTTAATGGAACACAGTAACACAAGCATCCTGTCTCCATCACTTCCCACCCCGTGGAGTCAAAACATGCACCGTCATGTGAAAGACAACAATCCTATGACTGCAGTCATGGAGCAAGAATTCTAACAAGTTGGTGGGCCAAACTATGGTTTACCAGCTGCTTTGTGGTCCTGTTGACTCTTGTGCCATACTGAACTAAGCTAAGGTAGGGCTTAGTGTGTTATCCAAACTCAGAATTTGGGTTAAGCTCCCTCCTCACTAACCATGAGCTGCAGCTCCTTTCTGTAGGGGCTATGCTATTTGTCTACGGAGGCCGGAGGACCACACGGAGATGGAATGGGATGGAGCATCGTGGAATAGTCGAAGGAGCACTCCGTGCTGCAACATTTTGATGCAGGTCACCCTTGCATATCCCAAATAAATAAATAAATAAATAAAGGACCAGATGAGCAACCTGGGAGTCATTTTGGACTCACAGCTGTCTATGGAGGTGCAGGTCAATTCTGTGTTTATGGTAGCTGTTTATCAGCTCCATCTGGTACGCAGGCTGAGACCCTATCTGTCCCCGGACTGTCTCGCCAGAGTGGTGCATGCTCTGGTTATCTCCCGCTTGGACTACTGCAATGCGCTCTACGTGGGGCTACCTTTAAAGGTGACCCGGAAACTACAACTAATCCAGAATGCGGCAGCTAGACTGGTGACTGGGAGTGGCCGCCGAGACCACATAACACCGGTCTTGAAAGACCTACATTGGCTCCCAGTACGTTTCCAAGCACAATTCAAAGTGTTGGTGTTGATGTTTAAAGCCCTAAACGGCCTCGGTCCAGTATACTTGAAGGAGCATCTCCACTCCCATTGTTCTGCCCAGACACTGAGGTCCAGCGCCGAGGACCTTCTGGCGTTTCCTTGCTGCAAGAAGCCAGTTACAGGGAACCAGGCAGAGGGCCTTCTCGGTAGTGGCACCCGCCCTGTGGAACGTCCTCCCACCAGATGTCAAAGAGAAGAACAACTACCAGACTTTTAGAAGACATCTGAAGGCAGCCCTCTTTAGGGAAGCTTTTAATGTTTAACAGACTATTGCATTTTAATACTTTGTTGGAAGCCGGCCAGAGTGGCTGGGGAAACCCAGCCAGATGGACGGTAAATAAATAAATAAATAAATAAATAAATACATTAAAAACTAAAATGATGCCTAGGGTGACTGAAATGATAAGAAGCTGGCTTGACATTTGTGGCTTCTTGGCTCTGAAAAGAGCTGAATTACGTGGAATTCAGTAGGGTGGTATGGGTCATCATGTTAGACATCAGAAATGACCCAGAGCCTTACATCAGCTTAGGTTGCCAATCTCTGAGATTTATGGGAGAAAGAAAATGGAGAGAGGGGGTGTCTCCCCTAGCAGACTGGGTGGAAACTAGAGACACTCAGTGGACACCGGGAATGGTACCTGATGGATCATCAGCAGCAGCATAGCCCGGCTATAACTGGAAGCTGGAGAATGGATGAAGCAGGCATGGGAGAAGAGCTAAGAGCAAAAACTCTCACCAAACCTGGAGAAGGCTAAAACCTGGACTCATCAGGAGAAACCCCCAGACCTGGCAGACCTAGGTTTTACATGTCTGCTTGAGTGCTTTATTAAAGATTTTTCCCTACAACTACTGATCAGGAATAACCATCCCTTGTTTTTAAGATACATAAAAATCAAAGTCTAAGATGGGATGGCTTTAGGAGTTACTTAATGTCCCTCATACATATTTTATGTGAAACAGTCTGATCTGCAACAGAAAAAGAGGCTGTGGACAGTTAATTAAAGCAGCCCTCTACGCTCTCTTTCTGCTCTTAAATCTGTTTTCTTGGTCTAGATGAGTTACATTTCCCACCCACCCCACTCGCAGTAACAATTCTGTTTTCTTCTCCTCGAATCCTGAAAGCTCCTATTCATTGCTTTGGGCTCACCACAGAGCCAGAATCTATGACTAAACTGAAATAATGTTTACCTTGCTACAAAAAATAAAATAAAATGCATAATAAAAACAACTTTTCTTTTGCCTGCATGCGGTATGGCATTTCCACAGTGAGAAAATAGCTCAAGGGAGTGGTGAAATTAATTTCAAGAAATTGGATTTTTGTGGGTACAAAAGACTTCAGAGTGAATGACTAACTGTGGGGGCATTGGGATAAGAGGAAATATTCTCATTGACTTCAACAGAAGCCGGGCTGAACTCTATTAATAAAATTTAACTTCAAATGTTGCAATACTGAAGCAGTCATAGCCTCAGAAAAAGAGGGAAATTGAAGAATTTCAGAAGGCCAGTTTCAAATATACAGTGGTACCTTGGTTCTCAAACAACTTGGAACCCAAACACTGCAAACCAGGACGTGAGTGTTTCAGTTTGCAAACTTTTTTCAGAAGCCGAACGTGCTCCGTTTTGAGTGCCACACTTCCGTTTTGAGTGTTACGCTGAAGTCTGTCTGTTTTTGCTATTTATTTTGTGTTTTTGTCTTTGCGGCTTTTTTCTTTTCTTTTTGTGACTGTGTGGAACCCAGTTCAGCTACTGATTGATTGATTGTGTGATTGCAGTGCATTGTTTATTGCTTTCATTTTATGGATCAATGGTCTCATTAGATAGTAAAATTCATGCTAAATTGCTGTTTTAGGGGTTGTTTTTCAAAGTCTGGAATGAATTAATCCATTTTGCATTACTTTCTATGGGAAAGTGACCCTTGGTTTTGGAACGCATTGGTTTGGAACTGTCTTCCAGAACGGATTAAGTTTGAGAACCAAGGCACGACTGTACTTCCAGTGCTTTGCGCCTAATGCTATTTGGACAACATTCTAAGTCAAGGGTCAGCAACAGTTTCAGCCATGGGCCAGTCCACTGTCCCTCAGACCATGTGGTGGGCCAGACTATATTTTGTAAAAAAATATGAATGAATTCCTGTGACCCACAAATAACCCAGAGATGCATTTTAAATCAAAGCACACATTCTACTCATGTAAAAACATGCTGATTCCCGGACCATCCGCGAGCCAGATTTAGAAGGTGATTGGGCCGCATCGAGCCCACGGGCCTTAGGTTGCCTACCCCTGTGCTAGGTTGATCTACTCCACATGTGAGACTGCTGGTGCTGCAGAACTGAGGATGCAATAAGTTGCTAAGAGTCCTGAGCTGCTAGAATGGAGTGTCCCACTTTAGACTGTTGGTGAGTGATCATGGATCTATAAGTGGAAAACCAGCACATCAGGGAGCAAGCTTGGGTGGAAGCACTCTTATTCATATGACAGGGGTTTTTTTTTAAATTGGCAATGAGGTCCCCCCCAAATTCAGTAAAGAATTCAAAAACAGCACCCCAACCAGCTGCTTGAAGAGGGGCAGTTGATGCCACTACTTTAGGATTCTTTACGGACGTGGGTGGCGCTGTGGGTTAAACCACAGAGCCTAGGACTTGCCAATCAGAAGGTTGGTGGTTCGAATCCCTGCGACAGAGTGAGCTCCCGTTGCTTGGTCCCTGCTTCTGCCAACCTAGCAGTTCGAAAGCACATCAAAAGTGCAAGTAGATAAATAGGTACCGCTCTGGCGGGAAGGTAAACGGCGTTTCTGTGCGCTGCTCTGGTTCGCCAGAAGCGGCTTAGTCATGCTGGCCACATGACCTGGAAGCTGTAATCCGGCTCCCTCGGCCAACAAAGCGAGATGAGCGCCGCAACCCCAGAGTCGATCACGACTGGACCTAATGGTCAGGGGTCCCTTTACCTTTACTTTATAGGATTCAGTCCCATGTTTTTGTCTAGCTTTAGATTTTTAATCAATATGCTACTCTAGTTAGCACACCAGAAAAACACACACCCAATTCTTTGGTAAAATATATTGAAATCTTGATTGTTTCCATATTAGGTTTCGGGTGCAACACTGAGCTATTCAGCACTTTTTGCAAAGTTTACATTGCAAGTGGAAATTTAAGCATGCAGTCTGAAGCGCTACAGTCCTCGCTGCTTCCTCCTCAGGATTCTGTGTGTCTCCTCATTTGGCGATACATACTGCAGATGGAGTCTAGGCCCCTGCCAGTTGGGCCGCTGGGGCAGGTAAATGTTTCAGTGCTGCAGAAGGCCTTGAATACCAAACTCCAAAATCAATTTAATTTGCATAAACCGCCAGCGATGTTCGTGTGGGAATTTCTCCAGCTCAGAGTGAAAGCAATTCCTTACATACGGCACAAGGGGACAAAACTGTTCCGGCTACCTCTTGTGTGCTGACCCTCTCCCTATCTGGACTGGGAGGGGGGGAGATTGACGTCCCCCTTCTACTCCACTATAGTCCTGGCTCAGGTAGCCCTCCCATTCCCCTTATTTTTTAAAGAAAAGAGACATGACCAGTTCTAATTATAATCAAATTATAACCAGCGAAAACACATTTAATGTAATGTATAGAGCAGCCTGGCGTGCTCTGGTCCATGGGGTCACGAAGAGTTGGACACAACTAAACGACTAAACAACAACAACAACATAGAGCAGGGGTTGGCAACATGTGGCCCATGGGCCGAATTCGGCCCACGAAGACCGTTTTGCTGGCCCACGAGCTTCCCCAGAACCGAGCCACCCACTCGGCAAGTCCCTCTCGTGCTGCGCTAAACCGGCGTAGCACAGTGCGGGAACTCGCTGAGCGGCGCCGGAAATTGCGTCTGCGCACATGCAGATACCAGAAATCGCTTCTGTGCATGCCCAGACACCAAAAGTCGCTTCTGCACAGGTGCTATTTTTGGCGTCTGGGCATAGGCAGAAGCGATTTCCAGCACCGTGGACATGCGCAGATGCGATTTTCAGCGTTGTGCTGCACCGGCCCGGCCCATAGACGATCTCTGTGGGAGTGATCTGGCCCATGGCCGGTAAGCCTTGCTGACCCCTGGTATAGAGGTAGAACTAACGGGACTCAGACACCCATGATTTCAAAGTAATTTATCAAGATGCTTAAAAGGGGGTCTAATTCTCCAGTGGAAACTTGACCTTGAAATGTCCCTCTATAGGCTAACGGTGGATGGATCATGGAGGGAGTGTGTTTGTGGAGGATGCTGTGCACAGCAAACATGCATCTGTGGGGAATGGCTGAGCTGGAAGCTTCTCCTGGGTATCTAGTGTTGTATACAGGGCTTTTTAAAAATAGTAATTATACGTAGACACATTCAGTCATGTTCATCCGTCTACCTGCAGAATTGATTTAACTCCTCAGTGAGAATAAGACATGGTGTAACACAGGGGTTGCCAACACCAAGATGGCAGCTGGAAAAAAAGTCTCATTAAACATCCCATCAAAATCCCACAATGCACTGCTGGTTCTTTCTGCTCAGTTCCTGTTTGCACCGGCTCAGTCTCTGCTACATAGACCCTGCCTCCTTAAACAGCTGGAAATAAGATTTGAAACATTAAATATGTTAATTGGCAGAGAGAGTAACGGGCTACCTAAGGGTATCTAATGAGTTTGAGGCTGAAGTATGATTTGAAGTAGGAGACTTCCTGGCTCAACCTTCACCACCCTAACCTTCCTGCACCAGGAAGTCCAAACTTCACCTGATTACCATAAACATGAAAATAAAATGCGGAATTCTATCAATCATACTGCCCTGAACTTAGAGAAAAACATGGGTTTATGTACTGAGCTGGATCCTAGAACAATAGGATCCAGAATGCAGCAGTCTGATTGGTCCACAAGAGCCACCCAATCCAGCTCCAGGTGGAAGTGAATCAGCGACCTGATTGGCCTGCAGGAGCAGTCAATCAAGCTTCTGGAGGAGGTGAATCCGCAACCTGATTGGCCTACAGGAGCAGCCTAGAATTAGCCAATGACACAGAGCCCATTGTGTAAATAATGTATATAAAGCTAGACGTTTTGGGGAAAGTTTCATTCATTGCTACTACGAGCTGAATAAAGAGCATGAAATTCACACTCGACTAAGAGTATATTTCAATGGGATTTGTGCCAGACCTAGATAAACTGAGACTTACATAAAATATTCTAGCAGTGCAATCCTATGAAGAAAGTTCCACTGAGGATTGAAACCTAAGAGTTTGTTGTTCTGATTTATGCTCTTCTCTAAAATAAATTCGGTGCTATCTTAAACATGGATCCATAGTAACAGTAAAGCAGACCTTTCTCACAATTTTTTGCCTTTGAATTTTTTTTTAAATGGTGTGTGGGGGGTAGAGAAATTGCACCTTCTTATTCTTTTCTACTGAATGCTTCAGAGATTCTTTTCATCTGTAGTTTCAGTGTCATCCTCTTTAATTTTGACCTCCAGAGTTTACCTATAATCAGCTTGGGTTCTCCTACATCATATACCTTGTCTTGGGAGCCAGCTTAAACCAAGACCTCTGCACCCTTGACAATATCCTGCCTATCAAAGCCTGCCTGCCTCTGAAGTGGCAATAGATTTCATTTCTGCTTGTGTTGTGTATCCTTAATGCCCTTAACAAACAGCTTTATTTCTGCTGTAGCAATTCTACCTCTCGGAATTATATTACTCGCCAGCATAGCTTCCCAACTACACTGGTGTCAAAAAAGAAGGAAAGATCATTCGTGGAGTTATCATTGTAAAACCCCCCAAATCCTATCAGTTTCCAAACCCTTTCCATTGATTTCCTCCAAGCTATCTCATTCCCAAGGACTGCAAGAAGATCAAACCTATCCATTCTTAAGGAAATCAGCCCTGAATGCTCACTGGAAGGACAGATCCTGAAGCTGAGGCTCCAATACTTGGGCCACCTCATGAGAAGAGAAGACTCCCTGGAAAAGACCCTGATGTTGGGAAAGATGGAGGGCACAAGGAGAAGGGGACGACAGAGGACGAGATGGTTGGACAGTGTTCTCAAAGCTACCAACATGAGTTTGACCAAACTGTGGGAGGCAGTGGAAGACAGGAGTGCCTGGCGTGCTCTGGTCCATGGGGTCACGAAGAGTCGGACACGACAAAACAACAACAACAACAATCTCATTCTCCCTCTAGCTCAGGTTATCCATTAGAAATATATATGAATTAACTTTCTTAAGTTTTGGGCTCTGCATTTTTTGGGGGGTACCATCTATGACCTAGATAACCCATCTTAGATGGATCTGTTCAGTCACACCCTGCCTAAGCAACAGACTGTCACAAGCTCCGACTGCACCTAACTAGATCACAGCTGGATGTATAAACAGCTGGAGTGCAAAAGCAGCCTGAAGAGGACAACTCAGCCCTCAACTACACAGAAGGCAGGGGGTGGGCTGCTGGAGGAGAAGCAAGAAGCAGCAGCTGCAAACTCCGGAACAACGAAGAAGGGAGCTTTAGGAATAGCATCAATGCAACTTCAGCAAAGAACACGAAGAGGCAGATTTAAAGTGAGGACGGTTGAAATAGAGGACTGGAAGTAGAACAACCACATAGAAACCACTGAAGAAACCCTGAGGAGATGGAACCTTGTCCAGAAAACTTCAGATAGAGATAAAATCTGTACAATTAAGCTTTTCAGGAAGCTTACAATGACAAGAGCCTCAGACCTCCTTAACAAAGAAGAATCTTGAGAAGACCTTGGGGCTCTGAAGGAATATTGCCAAAACCTTCAGGGGCTACAGACTAGGACCTTTGCTTTCCCCTAGGAGTGGGCTCAAACAGCCACCCCCAAATAACCACCACTCAAATGGCAAAAAGGGGTGGTTAGTTTTTTGTTTATGGGGTGGCGGGTGGTTCTGCTGACACCTGAAATGACTTTCAAAGTGGTTTGAGGAGCTTAAAATTTTGTGTCCCCCCTTTCTGTAAATAATGCTTTTTCAT
Organism: Podarcis liolepis; assembly: GCF_965112155.1. NCBI lineage: Eukaryota > Metazoa > Chordata > Lepidosauria > Squamata > Lacertidae > Podarcis > Podarcis liolepis. The sequence continues at coordinate 2,088,566 of NW_028148790.1, read as the reverse complement.
TTATTTCTGCATCCTATGATCCAAGTGAATGGGACTCCCAGTTAGAAGAATATGATGTCTATGGAGCACCTCATATTTTAGAAATTATGCACAACCCCAAATAAAAAATGTAATGCTCCCAGATATAATTGTCTCAAATATAGTGTACACAACTGTATTGTAGACACAGAATGAAGGCTATAGTCTACACTTGCTTAACAGTTCCCTATGGCAACCAAAGTTTATCTCCTATTGCTTTTGCGCTTGGCTGCTTCTGCGTCTGCATAGTTAACTACTTTAGGCTTGGAGAATAAAAATGATTTGTTCTGGCCATCAGTGGAATTTTTCTTAAGGATTATGACCAACATTTGCAATATGCAGCGAAAGAAAATTTGATGCCTTTTATTTGCATAAATTTAAAAACCTATTTAAAAGCATATTAAACAACGTTAACAAGTCAAAAATATTTGACTAAAATAATGTGAAGTGCTGACTTTAAAAATCGCTTCTGTGCAGGATATAGCTTTGTGTATGTCAGTTGAGGAGAATGTTTGCTTCCAAGTACATAAAGTGAAATCGCTGGCTCCCCTGCCCCAAAATATATACAATTACCTTAACCCCAGTCCTCCAAATTCACTATCTGAATTCCCCTCCATGTTTATGTAGCCCTGTGTCAGGGAACCAGAGGGTCTCCAGCTGTTGCTGAACTAAGACTCCCATCATCCCTGATCAATGATTGTGCTGGGTAGGGCTGATGGAAGTTGCTAGAAGCCCAGAAGTTGCCCACCCCTGCCGTTATATAAACAGTATTGCATTTATCTAAGTTTCTGATTACCCAGCCTGTGAGGTCGTTGTGTGACACAGAGACTACTCCAACACTGAGGTCCATCATCTGCTTTCCCCCTAGATATGTCATCCCCTAGATCAGGCATAGGCAAACTCGCCCTCCAGATGTTTTGGGACTACAACTCCCATCATCCCTAGCTAACAGGACCAGTGGTCAGGGATGATGGGAGTTGTAGTTCCAAAACATCTGGAGTTTGCCTATGCCTGCCTTAGATACACACCCACATTGCATAAGGTCTTGCCCCCTGCTATGTTCCAAGTCTACACCTGGAATGAACACCTAGTTCAGTCCTCAACTGGGGAAAGTTAGGATTAAAGATGCCTTAAGGTTGCTAATTCCACCCTTCTCTAATTCTTGCTCTCCAGTTTTAATAGGGACAAAAAAGGTGACCATGCAAAGCAACTGGAATTGAGTATGGATCGCTAATACTCGTGGAGCTGCGCGTGTTGCTAAAATTATGACTTGTCTACTGTACCTTCTTTTTTTTTACAATCTATTTGGCATATTTTAAGACTTTAGCTAATCTGCCACTTTGCATTTGCTTCACAGTATTCTGCACCTGCAGACAATTTGCATTTTAAACCTTGCCACATGAACCCAAAATTGACATTTTGGTATGTACATGGCGAGACCAGAGAAGGGAACACCCTTAGCGTGTAAAAGAGCAAACTTTAGGTGCTCTGCAAGGATCAAACTGCAATGGGAGAAAGTTCATTTTTCCCACCATAAACACATTACAGCCAATGCAGTAGAAACTCAGGGAAGGGACCAGAAAAGAGAAATGGTTTTGGAATGGTGCTCCTGCCTTAAGAAGTGAGCTTTGCCTTCGCACCATGGCCCTCTTTAGACATAGCCAAGCTTAAAGGTAGAGGGACCCCTGACCATTAGGTCCAGTCGTGACCGACTCGGGGGTTGCGGCGCTCATCTCGCTTTATTGGCCGAGGGAGCCGGCGTACAGCTTCTGGGTCATGTGGCCAGCATGACTAAGCTGCTTCTGGCGAACCAGAGCAGCGCACGGAAACGCCGTTTACCTTCTCGCCGGAGTGGTACCTATTGATCTACTTGCACGTTGACATGCTTTCGAACTGCTAGGTGGGCAGGAGCAGGGACCGAGCAACAGGAGCTCACCCTGTCGCGGGGATTCGAACCGCCAACCTTCCGATCAGCAAGTCCTAGGCTCTGTGGTTTAACCCACAGCGCCACCCACGTCCCTTATAACCAAGCTTAGCATCTGAGTAACTGAGAAAGCGAGCCTTACTCAGTCATAAAGCCCAGCTGAACATTGCTATGTGGAAGCACTGGGGAGGGGTTTCTCGGGGCTCTTCTACACTAATTTTTCCAGAGCTTTCTAGGCACAAGTCTGCACTTTCCCAGTCCATGCCTGAAGCTTTTTTGGTGTGTGTGTGTGTGTGTGTGTGTGTGTGTGTGGAGGCAGGGCCAGATTCAGGTTTGATGAGGCCCTAAGCTACCGAAGGTAATGGGGGCCTTTTATAAGTCCACTTGTCTTTTGTCAACAACAAATTGTCGCTGTTTTTTGTGTTGAATATATGTCATATGGTAATTTATGGACCTAATAGGTATCTAAAGCCATTTGCACATAACAAATAGGAGCCTACACAACACTGTTGCTGTATGAAGGTTTCATTTTATTTGTTTTTTTATCTTATATTTTAGAAATGTACATCCAGGTTTTTTTCCTTTAATTTTTTTGGGGGGAAGCTATAGCCTGTTTAGCTTATACATAAATCCAGCACTGAGGGGAGGGTGCCCTACAGCTTTCCTCACAAAAATCTTCTCTTTTAAATGTTTCTGCATTGCAGGGTGCTGGACGATAAGATCCTCAGAGTCCCTTCCAATTCTATGATATCTGTGGTGGCTGTTTGTTGCTTCTATGATAGGCCAGTCACAAGGAAGGCAAATCCTGGTGAAACGCTCTCTATGATCCATGGAAAACCCAAATTGTTCTGCTTGTTCCAATTCGACATGGAAGAGTGGAAAGCAGTGAGGCAAAGAACCGTTGCTCAGATATGGACTGCGAAAGTGTGGACCTCTGTCTAGAAAGTGTGGGGCAAAGCATGGATGAAACCCCTCCCTTCTGAGATATAAGTGGCATGGTCTCTTATGAATTTTCAGCACCATCTGAAGATTCAGGTCTTAGTGCCTGAGGCTGTTCACTATTGGTGGTGTGTTTTAATATACCCTGCCTTGTTTTTAAGCTCTGTTGTTGCTAATTTTAAAGTACTCTGTGCGGAATTGCTTTGGGAATCAAGGGCTGGCTTACCTCTCTCACCCTGACCTAGCCACTGTGATCCACGTGACGGTCACCTCCAGACTGGATTATTGTAACTCACTCTACGTGGGGCTGCCCTTGAGACTGACCCAGAAACTCCAGCGGGTGCAGAATGCTGTGGCGAGACTCCTTACGGGGTCCTTGCTGCGAGATCACATTCACCCGGTGCTATACCAGCTGCACTGGCTCCCGGTGGAGTACAGGATCAGGTTTAAAGTGCTGGTTTTGACCTTTAAAGCCCTATATGGCCTAGGACCCTCGTACCTACGGGACCGCCTCTCCTGGTATGCCCCACGGTCTTCAAACAAAAACATATTGGAGGTCCCAGGCCACAGAGAAGTTAGACTGGCCTCAACTAGAGCCAGGGCTTTTTCGGCTGTGGCTCCGATCTGGTGGAATGCTCTGTCACAAGAGACTAGGGCCCTGCGGGACTTGACATCTTTCCGCAGGGCCTGCAAGACAGAGCTGTGCCACCAGGCCTTTGGTCAGGGCACAGCCTGACTCCCTCCTTTGGCAATCTTCGCAGAGCTCTGGCCCAGTGGTTGCCATCAGTTTGATTTGAGTTAATTTTATAATGAATGATTTTGGTATGTTGTACTATTTTATTGTTGTTAGCCGGCCTGAGCCCGGCTTTGGCTGGCGGGATATAAATAAAATTTATTATTATTATTATTATTATACTTTCATTTTTTAAAAAAATCAGCTGCACACGACAACGTTGTGGGCAGGGGATGTGGTCGACAAATGGCTTGCTGCACCTTGTGGATAGCATTGATGGTAGCTAGCCAGCTAGCCAGCAGCAGCACACCGTCACGGTGCCAACTGAAGCATCCCCTACCTCCACTGCTGTTTGCTGATGGATTTCAAGACCCCAGAAATTCTTGATGAATTTTCCTCCATCCACAACTGCACTGCATTGCTGGCTGACAGCACTCATAGCAAACCGCTTCCCATACGTGGCTGATAAAATAATAGAGGGGCAGGAGGTCAAGAGCTGGTGTGTGGGTGGATGTGCTAAATATTGATCCGAAATCATCAGCCAGATGTTGAGCTGCAGGTCTCTCTAGACTTATAGTTTTGAAATACTGTTGTGTTCGCCGAGGAGATGCTTTCTCAGGCAAAGTTAACTAGTGTTTTCATTACTCCCAACCTTCAAGGGACTGCCTTCTTTCTGTTTACTTCTGTTCCATATTTACCTGGCTAGACACAACCCTGGAAGAGGAGCTGAGCAGAACAGATCCCAGGTTCCCCAGGAAACTGGTTTGAAAATGAAGGGAAATTATGGGGCAGGCCGTGACAAAACTCACATGGTCTTTAGGCTACAGAAGAGCTTCTGAGGGCTTTGACAGTAACCTTTTCAAAAATTGCTCATGGTAAGCTTACCCTGAGGTAGTTGAGGGTGAAGTTAGTGAGACCCATGCGGGTGATGTTTTTGGACAGCTGTTCCAGCACCTGAGGGTCTTGTGCCTGTAACGGAAAACAAAGAGACAGTCTCATGCTCATGTGAGACAGAAATGCAACAGTAACATTATAAATCAAGGACATGCTTAAAAAATTGGCAATCCTATCTGAAAGCAAGCTGCCAATTTATAAAAAGCATCCAAGATTTTATACTGAACATTAGACACTAATTCACTGAGGGAAGGAGAGTGCAGTGCCCATTTCATTCCAAACACTGGGTTATTAGCATCGGTACTGCTAAGCTTTTTGAAAATCATACTTTAGACTAGTCGTTATATCAGGAAACCTTACAACAGGGTAAGGAAGACTAACATTGTCGTCTCCACAATGAAGTAAAGGGGCTAAAAATGAGAGTTGTGTCTTGTTTTGAGGTCATCTAGTTATTTTATGGAATGGGCAAGGTTTGAACTAGGACTTTCTTGGATCACAGCTTACTCTGCTTGCACGAGAGCACGGATTTGAATTCCACTGCGGGAATAATCCCCATTCTCCTCAAGGGTTTCTTACACACATTACCTCACAGTATCATAGCAACTAAGTGTTAGTGAAACAAATGGGGGGGGGACCCTACTATAAAAATAGTTACAGCCTTACAAATTACCAATGGAAAAAAGAAACTCCCTAATTAATTTGCTCGAGAGCAAAAGCAAACATGCAGACAACGTTGGGATGCTAGATTTCATTTACTGGTGTAGTATGGTATCACCAGACGCGGGTGGCGCTGTGGGTTAAATAACAGAGCCTAGGACTTGCTGATCAGAAGGTCGGGGGTTCGAATCCCCGCAACGGGGTGAGCTCCCGTTGCTCGGTCCCTGCTCCTGCCAACCTAGCAGATCGAAAGCACGTCAAAGTGCAAGTAGATAAATAGGTACCACTCCGGCGGGAAGGTAAACGGCATTTCTGTGCGCTGCTCTGTTTCACCAGAAGCAGCTTAGTTATGCTGGCCACATGATCCGGAAGCTGTACACCGGCTCCCTCGGCCAGTAAAGCGAGATGAGCTCCGCAACCCCAGAGTCGGTCACGACTGGACCTAATGGTCAGGGGTCCCTTTACTTTACTATGGTATCACCAATGGAAAGCATGTGAAATGCGCAGGAAGAGAAAGAAGGAAGCATACTAAGACTAATCCCTTTTTTGTACAGAGGAGTAACATGGACCTGGAGCAACAGCTGGGACAATGCTTGTAATACCCTATATGGGTGCTGCAGAGTTCAGAAGGATGCAATTAACCAATGCACTTCAAAACTGTTTCAGACATGTGCTGATGTACCTTTGGAGCCCAGCTGGGCAAAAGGTAACTCAGGCAGAGATTGCCGACATCTGTGTAACAAGCAAATAAGGTCCCATCTGCACAACACATTTATAGCATACCACTTTAAATGAGGGTTATCAGACGTCCCCGGTTCCCTGGGACAGTCCCTGGATTTGCAAATCTGCCTCCGGCAAACATGGCAGCGGCAGCCTCAGCAGCCCGGAGCCAGCCTGGTAGCGCAATTGGCTCAGGCTGGCTTCAGGAGCTGCTCGCTGCTGCTGCCACTGCCAAAGGGGAACCGGGACGTCTGACAGTACAGATCTCCTGCCCCCTTCCCCCTTTGTTGTGATAGATCGGGGGAGGCTCAGGAGTTGTGGTGGGCGGCCGTTGCCCAGGAGGAGCGCAAGACGCGTGGTTTCTCTGCCAGGCAAGGCGCAAAGCCCTTCTTTCGAACCCTGTGAAACATAAATGTGCAATTTTATAAAAACTGGACAAACGTGGCAGAGAAAGGGGACAGGAGATTGGGGAAGGTTCGGGACTGTTGCCCAGTTTTTTAAAAACTGCACATTTAGGTTTCAATAGGGTGCACCTTTATACAATATGCATGTGTGCTTGGGCCCAGGGTCTTTTGCCTCACCATCCCCACTCCTGACTCCCTGTTGCTACTCAGATAAAAAAAAAATGTCCCCAGATTCATTGAAAAAAAAATCTGGTGACCATACTTTAAATAGCTGTGGCTTCCCCAAAGAATTCTGGGGTTTGTAGTCTGTTAACTATTCTCACAATGCTCAGAGTGGTTTGAGAATCAATCCCCCCTTCCCAGGGAAATATGGGGGTTGTAGCTCTCTGGGGCAAATAGGGGTTGTCCTAACAGTCTCAGGACCCTTAAAAAACTACAGTACCCATGATTCTTTGAGGGAACTGTTTAAAGTGGTACACTTTAAAGGTATGGTGCAGATGGAGTCCCCAAAAATGTAAAAAATAAAATTAAAATTAAAATTTAAGGTGGCGTATTCTTACTCTTTAAAAATAACTTTAGTGGATATAAGAATGAAATGTGCCTCCGAATTTAATTCAGAAAGAAGGTGTGCATCAGCTTAAGTAGGGGAGACACTAGTCTGTCTACTTATTTAGATCCACAAATGCTTGTGACACACCAACATAACATCCTTGTTTACAATGCGCATAACTCTAAGATAACTGGCTGTGACAGCAAATGGTGGGTTTGGATTGTTAGTCAAAATATAATGGATTTTAAAAAAAAGCAATTCTGGCCAATTACTTACATGCATGGCTAAAATACTGCGAGGGACTAACTCTCTGTATTGTCTAATTGTAAAGTGCCAGGTTTTTATTCTCATAAGGTCATCAAATGTAAATTCCAAGATAAGACGTCCTTCTGTGCACACCTAGGAGAAATAAAGAAAAAGGAAGGAAAATAAACAAACACACACACACTTCTTTGAGGAGCCTCTACAAAACTAAAAGAAACCAAACAAAATACAGTCCTAAGCAAGCTAAATAAATGCCAATATACTTTGTTATTCAGCTTTATTGGGGAAATTGTATCCCCTCTGGAAAAAGGGAGGAATTAAGAATGAACAATTAAATAAGCAGGCTGTGGATTCTATAGCTCTGTGCAATCTAAATCCTATTTTTTGTTTCCCTCCAAAATGGCTGGTGATGTTTAATGGCATAAAGGGCACAATTCTAACCCCCTGGCGCTGATGGTGGGTGGTGGGGTAGCATGATGTGCAGGTTCCTCTCTGCTGGTGGAGAGGAGCATCATGGGGTGAGGAGATGCTGGAGGTGAAATAGTTAAACAGGTTTCCCAATCAGAACCTAGGGGGTGGAGTCAGAGGGACTATAAAACCAGCTCTGGGAGGAGCGAAGGGGGAGAGTTCATTGGGAGTTGGGTGGTTGGTTGGAGTGGGAGTGAATAGGGATAGAGTCTGGGGGTAGGTTGAGTTAGTGTAGCGAAATAAGCTGAGTCAGGAACAGTTAGGAGCTAGGAAGACGAGTAAATATCTGAGAGGTGGTTTAGTGAGGGAGAGCAGGTAGCGGAAGTTATAGGTCTGGATAGGCACCCCATGTTTGTAACTGACCGATACCATTTATGAAACCACACGCTTGTTAAACTGCAATAAATAAACAGAAGTTTATGTTCCAATTAACCGTGACTGGACTCAGTATTGTGCCAGGTAGGGCCTGGGTGGTGGCAGCGAGTAATAAAGTGGTGGCACAGGGATCTATAGATGGTGAAATGTCCGGGGACCCTGTGTGATCGCCACAGGAGAAGTGGGGACTTCACCATGGCAGGTGGGAAGCTGCTGCCTGCGGTTCTGCTACTGGCGGCAGCTAGCAGACAGCCCCCAAAGAGGCTATTTCAGAGAATGGATTCCCCCATGGAGCTGGATTCTTGGGCCAATCAGCCACAGCAAACCCATGTATGAAAGCCACCCCACCTTCTGCCTTGGCTGACCTGGGTGGCAAGGCTTCAGATGTGGTGGTGGGTTTGCACCGCTCCCAACCAGGGATCTGTTTTGCTCTGTTCACCTTTCACTCTGGATAACAGCTGCAGTTGTGCAAATATAATATCTAGCTGCTGAAGCAGAGGGACCTGTCTTCTTTATGTAATAGACATTAAGCAATCTTGTGTAATAGGCTGAGCTATAAAAGTCCTACATGTTCCAAGTGGTTGTTAGGTTTACTCTGGTATGTGTCACATTCGGTAGTCATTCTTCTGATAGTTATTTTCATCCTTCCCATTATCTATTTTTTTGCTTTCCGTTTTATCTTTCAATCCTTTTTTTGTCCTTTTGGGGTTTCCTCCTCATCTCCTCCTGGTGTCCCAGGGCTTGTATAATGGATTGCACACCAATCACTTCTCAATTTTGAAAAAGTTTTAGCCCCAGTTTCCTTCACTGATTCTTTTTGTTTAAACATTTCTGTCCGCCTGATTTGTATTCGCAATTGCATTCAAAGCTCTCTAGGCCTGGGCTTCCTTTGAGCACCAGGAAACCACAATGCTTAATTCACACAAAAAGGAGTACTGTGGAGCCCCTGAATTCTTCTCCCACGTTACAATCGGAGCCAGAGGAGAATTTATAGCATACCCGACAGATAATCCTTTTATAGGTCAGATGCCTCATAGCGAGGGATATTGTAAGACGGGCGAACCATGGAACTAATGAGGGGCGAAAGAAGAGTCTGGAGGGACCTGTGGATATAGGAAAGGAATGATGGCACATTTTCTCTCTGTGTCCTGGGCTGGCTTTTCAAAGTGGCTCTAGGGCAGAACCAGCGGCTGATCAGGAACAGGAAGTGGGGAATTTCAGAGGAGGACATAATCAATGGGAACATTTATTTACTTTGGAGCCCTGACAAATTCTGGAACCTGATTTGGTAATTTAAGAATGGCATAACTTACAGAAGCACCTCTGTTGTTTATGGCAATATTTAAAAACATATTCTTAATTAGTGTAAACCACGGCTCTCTAACTTCCAAGAGACTGCGATCTACTCCCACTATAAATAAACTGGGAGTGATCTACTCATTGGATTGACCAGAGTTGTTGAGCTTTTATTGGGGAGAGAGACCAGGATCAACCAGGGACAGACTGCAATCGATCGCGATTAGATCGCGGTAGATCATGATTGAGCACTTGGACAATGTGACCATTACTGGGGGAGGGGGGTGTAATATATATATATATATTTAAAAATCTGCATTAAAAGCTGTAGTAGTAATGTTGGTGAAGTTTCTGGGAGCAACTTGCCCTAATAGCACAAAGTAGTAGGGCAGGCAGAAGGGTTTCTGGTTACTGAGCTCCACAGCTGTTCCAGAGGGTTATGCTGGTCAGCATAAGGAGGGGGAGAAAAGCACCTTAGCCCTAGGTTAGGAGCCTGGGAAGACAACCAGGCAAGAGAAACTGCTTGGCATAGGAAAAGAGAGAGCTAGGGATTGGAAGAGAATGTGGTCCAGAGGGATATGGGTGAGTGAGAGGTGGACCATAAAGAAGGCTGATCGCTGAAGAATTGATGCTTTTGAATTATGGTGCTGGAGGAGACTCTTGAGAGTCCCATGGACAGCAAGAAGATCAAACCTCTCCATTCTTAAGGAAATCAGCCCTGAGTGCTCACTGGAAGGACAGATCCTGAAGCTGAGGCTCCAATACTTTGGCCACCTCATCAGAAGAGAAGACTCCCTGGAAAAGACCCTGATGTTGGGAAAGATGGAGGGCACAAGGAGAAGGGGATGACAGAGGGCGAGATGGTTGGATAGTGTTCTTGAAGCTACAGACATGAGTTTGACCTAACTGCGGGAGGCAGTGGAAGACAGGAGTGCCTGGCGTGCTCTGGCCCATGGGGTCACGAAGAGTCGGACACGACTAAATGACAACAAAAGTGAGAGCAGCATGAGAGGAAGAAACAGAAAGAGAGCCACACAGGTCCAAGAGCTGCAGAGATGAGGCGGGATGAAATTTCACATACTTATTTGAAAAAAACAAAGCCAGTCCCTCCAAGTCTTTGACTGCAGGCCTCTAGAACTAGGGCTGACGTCTGCTATGGCCTATGCCTCAGGAGGGCATCCACTGACAGTCAGTGGGTCTTCTTCCTTGAAGTTACACGCCCTCCTTGAGCAAGAGAAGCAAGCGAACCACAAGAAGAACAGTTTGAAGGAGCTGCAACTCCAAGAAATTCGAACTGCTTTGTTTCGTTTCGGTCCTTGTTTTTATGCTTTTACTGTGTATTTTTATTCTGCAAACTGCCCTGAGATGCTTGGATGAAGGGCTGTATACAAATATAATATATAAAATAAAATAAAAACAGAAGTGACTTTTATAACAGGAAGGAATCTGTAGCTGCTGCTCATACAGCAAGTAGCTCTCTGTGCTGTACCCAAAAGCACAGGTCTGCTTATTATGGCTACCTTGGAAGAATAAAAGCATTCTCTCTGGACAGGAGGCAGCGTTCTTCCACTGACAGATCCTGACAGCAAAACCAGGGCTCGCTTGGCTTCAAGTATTTCCGAGAGCTTTTATTTTGCTTGTTCCCAAAGCAATTCTCCTCTACTGTTGTATACTAGGGCTGTTTTTATTTTAATTATTTAACAAATAAAAACCATCCATCTGCAGAAGAGTCAGGATGCATACGACACCCCAAATTAAGATACGATTAAATACCAGCCTAAGCAGAATTATCTTAAATCCCATGTTCATTCTGTCTCCTGATTACCAGGATCCACTTCCTGACCCAGTAAGCAGCACCTCTTAGTTTCCTGCCCCTTGAGTGTCCGGGGGAATTAGCAACTTTGTATGTTGGCTAGCGTGAGCAGATGCTAAGAAGCACAGGGCTCTCATATATTTAAGAGTTGTTAAAGCAAGGAGACTTTGCTACCAAAGTTTTTCTAGGGTGGAAAAACGTGCCACAATTGTTTGCAATTTTTCTTGTGTATGTGTGTCTGTTTTTGTTCTGTTCCTGCTATGGACAAGAGGTGGGAGTTTCTTGCTGTGGATACTTGTGGCCAACCATTCAGACCTCTCAGGATGAGGCCTGGATAAACTGCAGAGTGTGGGTGAAAGTTTTATGTTTCTCAAAAGCCACAGAGGGAGAGGCCATTGGCTCAGAGTGGGGCCTTCTACGTGCGAGGGACAGAGGGGCAGGCTACCATACATGAAACAAGGGAGCTGTTGCCAAGACCATAGGTTGTTTAATCTGTTTGTTCATCTTGTGTTTGTTTTTTTACCTAGGTATTTGCTTTAATTGAAAATTTGATTCTTGTCATCATAGGTTTGCTTGCTTACCCTGTGACAGAATTGCCAATTTGTTATTTATTGGGCCTGTTTATATGAGCTGGGACGTGGGTGGCGCTGTGGGTTAAACCACAGAGCCAAGGACTTGCCGATCAGAAGGTCGGCAGTTCGAATCCCCGTGATGGGGTGAGCTCCCGTTGCTCGGTCCCAGCTCCTGCCAACCTAGCAGTTTGAAAGCACATCAAGTGCAAGTAGATAAATAGGTACTACTCTGGCGGGAAGGTAAATGGTGTTTCCGTGCGCTGCTCTGGTTTGCCAGAAGCGGCTTAGTCATGCTGGCCACATGACCCGGAAGCTGTACGCCGGCTCCCTCGGCCAATCGAGATGAGCGCCGCAACCCCAGAGTCGGCCACCACTGGACCTAATGGTCAGGGGTCCCTTTACCTTTACCTAATTGTTGTGTATTGTTATGTTTCTCAGTTTATTTTTTTATTACTTTTTCCCCTGCCCTGGGACTGGAAATATTCTATCAAGGAATACTGTAAGTGAATAGTAATAATAGTGAATAGCAGAGGGTATTTATAAATGAGTGGTGCACACTGGACAAAAGATCTGAGCTTTGATTAACCTTCACAGCTCTAGGACTCAGGAACACACTAAGGGATTGATTGGCAGTAGATTCAATAGACAATAGATTCAATAGACAAAGTACTTCTTCTTATTGTGCATAATTAACTTACAGAATTCACTGCCACAAGATCTGATGGCTTTGTATTGGAGGATAGGTCTATCAACAGCTATATGCCATGACAGCTGAATAGGATTTCCAGGTTTAGAGGCATAGGCATCCCTTTCAGTATACATTTCCTGGTGGGCAACCGAGTGGGACAGGGATGTACCCTTCGTGAGCATCGTTCATGGGCTTACTGGCTGGCCATTGGGTGATATTGGACTAGATAACTCCGCAGACCAAATGTACCTTACATAGTTTCACATCAAATATTTAGATGGAAAATTTACTCCCATCGCTTTTGCTCGTAATTCTGATAGATGTTTGTTGCTTAACAGTGACAATCATTGGACGTGATGTGAATTTTATTTATACAGTGGTGCCTCGCAAGACGAAATTAATCCGTTCCGCAAGTTTTTTCCTCTTGCGAGTTTTTCGTCTTGCGATGCACGGTTTCCCATAGGACTGCATTGAAAATCAATTAATGCGTTCCTATGGAAACCGACTTCAGACCAGGTCCGGGGACAATCTGTCCCCCGACCTCTTCTGAAGGCTGGGGGGGGGGCGAAAGTCTTTGCTCCCCCCCCCCCACGGCAGCATTTTAAAATCGCCCCGGACAGCGGAGGACTTCTCCGCTGTCCGGGGCGATTTAAAAGCCCTCCCGGAAAGGCAGCCAGGGGGGACAAAGATTTTCGCCCCCCGCCAGCCTTCCCCTCTTTTGAAGCAAGGGGCGGAGGGAAGAAGATCGCTTCTCCCCTTTGCCGCCCCTTGCTTCAAAAGGGGTCCGGGGGGAGAGAGGAAGGCGCGCGCCTTTCCCTCTGTCCCCTCTTTTGAAGCAAGGGGCGGCAACGGGGAGAAGATCGCTTTTCCCCTTTGCCGCCCCTTGCTTCAAGAGGGGTCCAGGGAGAGAGAGGAAGGCGCGCGCCTTTCCCTCTGTCCCCTCTTTTGAAGCAAGGGGCGGCAACGGGGAGAAGATCGCTTCTCCGCGTTGCCGCCCCTTGCTTCAAAAGAGGTCCGGGGAGAAAGGGGAAGACGCCAGCATTTTAAAAAACCTCGGGACAGTGGGGGACTTCTCCGCTGTCCAGGGCGAATTTAAAATGCTGGCGGGCGGCAGCAAAGCCTTCGCTGCCGCCCGCCAGCATTTTAAAAAACCTCGGGACAAAGGAGAAGTCCTCCGCTGTCCCGGGGTTTTTAAAAAACCTCTCCGCCCCCCGCCAGGCTTCGGAGCAGCCTTCCGAAGCCTGGCCGCGGGAGGAGGTCCGAGGACAGTGGGCAAGACGCCCTGTCCCGGAGATTTCCCTATGGGCTTTCGTCTTGCGAAGGAAGCCCATAGGGAAATTCGTTTTGCGAAGCGTCTCCAAAACGGAAAACCCTTTCGTCTAGCGGGTTTTCCGTCTTGCGAGGCATTCGTCTTGCGGGGTACCACTGTACCTACAAATATTATACAGGACATAGCAGGAAATTCATTCCCCCCCCCTCCTCTGACCCTGGTCCTCCCTGACAGTTGAGGAGCCTCTGGAATAGTATAGGATTTTGCACAGGGAGCTGCAATAGGTAAGGAGGAATTGGCTTGGCCCTGTGTAAGAAGCAGCACTTGCATTTTGCACAAAGCCACTGTTAGAAAATGATCCACAATTTCTCCATGGTTTTTTTTTTTTTAATGGTACATTTGTTTAGTGTCTAAAGTTTCAGTGCAATGGCTGATCTCTCCGTAGTTTGAATACCATTAACATACTGTTTAAAACCTAGAGCTCATGTGTTCAGGGACTTTTGTTTAACGAGACATTATCGAGGAAAGTATAAAATGCCATTTTCTGAAAACGTTATAAGCTTTTCCCTCTGTAGTTGTCACCGTGTATACCCTACAAGCCTGTTCAATGATTTTCTCTTGCTGTTTTTAGTAAGAAAATAAATTTCAGGCTCATAGAGTCACATGTTATTAACTTGCCAGAATTTGTTAAATGTGGTGGTGCCTGCTAGTTTAGGTTGGTTTTTGAAAGGACCAGAAATTCATTAAAGATAGGTTCTGGTAAAGGCTGTGGGTCACAATAGTGAATGTGGATATTGGTTTTTCGGCTCTTCCTTTGTACCCACCAGGTGATGAGACCTAGTCCTGTCTCCTGTCCCAACAGTTACTGTAAACTCACAGATTTGAAAGAAATGCAAGCTCTGGGTTGTAGCAAATCTACATTAAAAATCAATGGATCATGCCCATGTGTATGATTTCAAGTATGACCATTTTTAACTCGCAGATCGTAACATCTAACAAACACACTATGTGACGATATTTAACTTTCTAATTTTCTAATTCTAAACCAAACTATTTCTCTCTAATCAATTAAGCCAAAATCTCACTCGGAGCAGCCTTCCTTCCCTGCCCCCAAAACTGCCTTTCCTATAAAATCCAAAATGAAAAGGTCTCCAATTAAGAAAACATTCTCTGTTGTGCTGCATTCATGTTACCGTGCTGTGAGCTCTGACATTTTGTTTCTGTGGTAACCAAAATCAGCTGATTAGTTGGCATGGCAACAGAAAAGATGTAATCCCGGCAGACACACTCTAATCAATGCCCCCAGCACAGATGGTCTCTGGAGGATCAACAAGAAAGAGGCTGGCAGGCATTCAGGAGATCACGTGGCAACTCCAGACTAGGCCAGGGGAAAAAAGAAAGAAAACTATAAAAGAACATTTCTCAAACTAACCAGTAGCTTTTTAACCCCTTCTTTGTCTTGCTTAATTGTCAAAGATTCTGCAACTTCCACCACCAGGAGGGAGAACAGCATCACTTTAGCTTTATTATTTTTATTCTTATTATTGCACAAAATGTAAATTTTACAAAGTAATAAATTCTTCCCTGACCTTCAGTTTTTATTGCTCAGAGTTTCTTATATCTGCCCAAAATCCTTATTTGATAGATGGTTTGTGTAAATTCATAAAAGTAACGTGCTCCTTTGCTTTTTATAAGGTAAAGGAACATAAATTGATCACTGGTGTTATGTCCAGGACTGAGACACAGACTGTTGATTCAAATGCGCAGGAGGGAAAAGTATATTTCAGCTATGCACACGGGCTGTTATTACAATTTTAACAATGCTGATCTTTTATGCATTTACGTGGTGCTATAAGGAAACACAAGCGTCTCTAGCCTTAAATAAAAACCATCTCTACCATGCCATCAAAGTTAAATAGGGCTGGAAAGAGACAGTTGTTTTAAACATGAAGGCAGGCGTTACACTTCATGCTGTGGAAACTCATCTTACCATTGATTCTAGTAAAAAGGCTATGCAGGGTTAAAAATAAAATAAAAGCCTGTGAACCCTTTTGACCAAAAATGACAGTGAGACAAAAGAAGTGTTGTATACATGGTGGAAAGCAATTAGAGGTGAATGGGAATGAGGGAATTCATTTTGAAAAAATGTATTTGCAAAGGGTTGCCATATTTCAAGAAGTGAAAATCCGGACACAAAAGTTGTTGAGCTTTCTTTTGGGTGGACGGAAGGATGGATGAAGCGATTTCCCCAGAAATTCACCAAAAATTCAATACTTCCGATATGGGCTGCCATACGCCCAGGGTTTTCCCGGACATTTTAACTGGCTATGTGTGGAAAATTCCGGACATATGGCAGCCCTATTTTTGCAACCCTGGACTTTCTCCTTATTTGGTAGATTCCATCCCTGCCAGGGGCCTTGGCATGTGTTGCCATGACGCCATCACTAAACCGAAGACCTGGAGGCAAGTGAGATAGTGACCACTCACAGGGTCCGCCACCAGTTTCTGGATATTTCTCCAGAAGGTGAGAAGGACTCCTATACTTGTACAACTCTAGGTGTGTATGGACTCTTTTGACCTTTTAGTCTATCTGTAGTGGTTGGGTGCAGGGGCAGAGATTGGAATCCTGTAGCCTGCCATATATTGAGAGGAGCATGACAATAAGGTTTACATTATCTATCAGCTGGAATTACATAGCTTTAAAAAAAGGCATTAAAAAGGCACTGAAGCAGCATTATTTGGGGGTTGCAAATCATACACACACACACACAAAACTGAGAGGCAAGATGGCTCAGTCAGTAGAGTATAAGATCCTTAATCTTAGGATCATGGCTTTGAGACCCACATTGGACAAAAGATTCCTGCACTGCAAGGGGCCGGACTAGATGTACCTCCAACTCTACAATTCTATGATTCCATAACTAGTTTTGTTGCTGTTTGTGCTAACGGCAGGCAGTTTTTGCCTTGAAAATGCTGGAACGTGAAAATTCAGCACAGTTGCCGAAGCAATACTTCTTCTCCAACCCACTTTCGTTTGGTTTGGTTTTTTATACCCTTTGCCTGTCTCCAGCGTAACTGCTAAGAATTCTGGACTTGGTGGTCCCTATTCATTTCAATGCTATTGGAACAGGAGAACTTTCCCATAAATGTGACCTCCATCTTTCATTACTGGGGCTGCTATAGGCTAAATATGCAATTTTTCAGGTTGAAACAATATTGCTTCCATGAATGCTACGAAATCTAATATGATGCCCTTCTCTATGGGGAAAATTAGGCTACATTTCAGGTGCTGAGATGAACCACTCAAATTTTCTAAACACTTTGTTTCGGAAAGATTCTTCCCCAACCCAACCAAAGTCCAATTTAGTTTTGCTTCAATCAGTTGGGTAGTTATTTACTAAAGAGAAGACAACATGCTGACTGATGCAGCAGAAGTTCATTATTATTGTTTTATCTTATTTTATCTTATTTGGTGCTTTTTCACTTCCACAGGGAACATGGAAATTAACATGCAAAACAAGAATGCTAAAAACTGCTGTCCATATAGAAGCTTCATAGGTGCAAATAAACAAGAAAATAATTTAAGAAATTTTGGGTGGCACCATATCAGAAACAAAGAAGAATGTTTAAGAATGGGAATCTTTTCAGCCGGCAGAACATGGCTTGATAGGTCTGCCCCCTGGAAAAAATGCTCTAAAGCAGAGGCCCTGCCTAAACTGGTCTCACATTGGTAAAAGAAGGCCCATAAAACAGGGTGTTATCTTCTGATCTGTGGGGACAGGGAAATCTATGCTCCCTGAGAAACTTCAGAGCCTGGCCATTGAAGGATAATATCTATTCAACTATTCTATTAATCGAGGGTTAAACATTCCAGAGAACCAATTTCCTACGAAATATTGCAGTAAGTCAACTGGGCCATAATCTTGAGACTGGTGCTATTCAGTCTGGAGGCTAAAAATGGAAGTAACATGGATGATTCAAGAACCATGCCATAGGTCAGAGCTAGATGGGAGTGGTTCGTAGACATAATCCTAAAACTTGATGGTTGCAATGGGAAGACTGTAAGCCCAATGACCTACCAATGTCAGACTGCTAGCAGTGAATTACCAGCACTCAAACCAAATTCCAGAGTCCTGAGAAAAGGCAGCTACAAGTAACTCGCAATTTATGTGCATTTAACTTGTGTACATTCAGTTTTATGTGAATGACCAAAAATTTAAACATGTAAAAAGGGGGTGGAAAGGGGAAGGGCAATCCTACCTGCCACTGAACCCAATGTGTTTGGATTATACGTCATTTTGGCTTTGGAACATAACCTCAGAGAAAATTGTATTGGCTGCAACACCTGGAGCCATAGCACATCCTTAATTTGGAAGAAAGTGCAAGGGGCATGCGCTGGATAATGCTGGTGGTCTATGATGAGAGATGTCATAGCTTCACCTCTCACACTGCCTGGGGGCGAAAACCTACCTGCGTTACTTTGCTGCTGTAGCAGAGGCACTTCAAACTTTAAGCCACCATCCCTGACCATTGGTCATGCTGGCTGGTGCTGATGGGAACTGAATTCCAGCATAGGAACAGCATGGCTGGATCAGGCCAAAGGCCCATTTAGTCCAGCATCTGGTTCTCAAACTGGCAAATAACATGTCTGTGAAAAGTCTGCAAGGCAGTACAGTGGTGCCCCGCAAGACGAATGCCTCGCAAGACGGAAAACTCGCTAGACGAAAGAGTTTTCCGTTTTGGAGGTGCTTTGCAAAACAAATTTCCTATGGGCTTGCTTCGCAAGACGACAATGCCTTGCAAGTTCCTGCGGGGTTTTTTTCCTCCCCCCCCCATTTTCTAAGCCGCTAAGCCGCTTATCAGCTGATCCGATCAGCAGACAAGCCGCTAAAAGCCGCTAATAGCGCTAATAGCGCTAATCCGTCAATGGGCTTGCTTCGCAAGACAAAAAAACCGCTAGACGAAGAGAATCACAGAACGGATTCTTTTCGTCTTGCGAGGCACCACTGTAATATGAACACACGCTATGTGTGGTGGCCCAATTAATGTGACTCTTCCCTCTTTAAAATAAAAAAAATATGAAGTAGATCATGAAAATCTGGTGTCTGTATGAACACACCTTTTATGTGTGACTATTAGCTGTTTTTTCATACACCATTGGAGCACAGGCTTTCTTGCTATATATGAGTTGCACAGTGTTGTGTTTCTTTTGGAATATAAAAAGTACTTGTGATTTCTCCCAGTTTGTGATTCATGACCAAGGAGCTACTCATCCAGTAAAAATAAAAAAAAATGTTCAAAGATTGAATTCTACCTGAAGTTAATGACTCAGTACTATTTATTTATAACTGTCTGGATGGATATAAATATGAATTATATAACTGTATTATATAATTGGTTGAGTTGGACTTTGTGATTTCATTCATTGGCTTGACTGCCAGGTTTTGGTTTTTACTGATTTGCACTTAATTAATTTTGTTTTGTTTCTTATCTTAATAGCTATATAATGTCCATCTTTTCTTTATATGCCAATGACCTATGGTTATAAGCAATAAATCAGAAATGGACTGAAGATTGAAGTTTGTGTACAATAGTGTGAATTTTCACATAAGTTCTTTTTCTGGTATTCTTTAACAGAACTTTCACTTCAATGGTGTTTCAGTGTTAGCAAATTAAAATTCAAGATATCTGGAATCACTTCCGCCATCCACAGATAAAAAACCCCCACCAAACCACCAGTTATTAATCTCTAATGTAATCTGAAAAGGGACACTGAAAACCCAACAACAATTCCATGTTTCATATTAATCTTTCCTATTACCTTTGTAAACATTGGTTTTCCATGTTGAGTGACCATGGTGCATTGATCACAGTCCACTGTGATGGAGGAGTTGTGGTATGATTCTTTTGAGTGCTTTAGGATGTAATACAGGTCTGTCACACCTCCTTCAAAGACAGTGCTAAAATAACGAGGAATGAGGGTCCTTCCAATGGCTGTTGGGAAAATACAAAGCACATGAGCAAAGGGCACTAGACAGAACACTTTTAAGTCGTTCATTTACTAGAACAATGGTAAAATCTGATCAAAACTTAATGCAGATTCCAATTAAACCAGTAAGAAATAGACTATGCTGTTCCCTGTGGAGAGTGAGACCTGCAACAACAAAAACTGGAGACCTTCACATATTGACATGTGGTCCAAAAGGATATTATGATGGAGGTCCAGAAAAATTAGTAGGGTTGGCTCCGCCCGTCATTTTCCCAGCACAGGTCATTCACCATGGTGACCAAATCCAGAACAGAAGCCAGGCTGAACCCCAGAATCTGCTCAGAGCTGATCAGTTCTCCCCCTAGATGCACCCCTAATTGCTGGGTTTTGGCTCTGGGTCTGCTAAAAATTGTTCCCACACCTCACCTTCCTTCCTTCCTACCTAAATAAATAAATCCGTTTCAATAATAGTAAAAAGTAAAAGTAAAAAATAAAAGTAAAACCATTCCAAATGAAATAGAACAGTCTAGACTTTCACTGGGCCCCGAACTGGTATATCAGATTTTCAAATTTTCAAATATTGGCATATCTAAAAGGCAGTCAAATGCCTAGTAACAGCAGTAGCAATAGGTGAATAAATAAATATAAGCTGCAGAAGGAGGGTTTGTGGCCTTGGGTCAGAGTCAGGCATCTATGTAGGGATCCTTCCAGGTGTCCCTAAATATGTCTTATTATTAAAATTAAGTGAGAAACATTAAATAGTAATAGACAATCTGTAGAATTTTAGAATTGAATAGTTTTTAGTATAATTAAGATTTTACTTATTTATATTAAATATTTTGTATAAAATACTCCTTTGGTCCTTATATATCTTTGAGAGAGAATTTGCAATTGACAATGCATTTTAGCATGAAAACAAATAATGTGGCTAAATAATTTAGGTAAAATTAGAAAATTGTAGAGCTGGATTTTCTGGCCTCCATCGTCCAGTCTGTGTAGCAAAGCCGGTTTAACAATTCCACATGTTGTGACTGGTATGCATTGCCTGTCAGATAATTTTTTTCCCCAGGGCCACAAAAGGGTTTATTCCATCTGTTAGAGGATCACTTTATTTAGGCAAAAAACCACCACAGTTTGATACTACCTCAATGAGGATATATTGGTGGAGGTTTTGCTATTGACTTAAATCTCCATCCCCGTTCTGCAATCCCTTATTGTTCCTTGTAAAATTACTGTCCTTATTGCCATCTGTGGACACTTTTGTGATGGGTTGGGGACCTTCTGGAGCAGATGATGGTGGTGGTGGTGGGAGACAGGGTGGATTTGATTTAAATCAAATCAGTTTAAATCATGATTTAAATCACGATTTAAATCACTAGTCAGTAAGACTTGATTTAAATCATTTTCTTACAGAAAGACTCATTCTTGCTGGTATAATCTTAATATTTACAACCAGATGAAGGTTTCATCTTTGGAATAATAAATTTTCAGAGTAGTTTTTACAGTTATATCCAAAATTACTGATTTGGTTATACTATACAAAGACACGTAATTATGAAATTTTTGTTTATATTTGGACAACTTTTCTGCTGTACTTTATTGGAAGGAGAAAAATAATCATTTCCTTAATAACAATTTAAACAATTTATTTAACTAAAACAATAACATTATAGCATATGTATCCATGTTTGCTAACTAATGTGGTTAAAATATATTTTTTTTAAAAAACCAACAACTTAGACTGAGTTTTAGTATACATGAGAAACTTAAAACAAATCCTTATTTCCTGATGAAAAGCCTTTGGACTATAATGTAACTTAAATAGAAAACTACCTTTAGAAATATTTTTCCTCCAAAAGCTTTTTATTTTAAAAATCTGATTTTTTAAAAAAATGGTTTAAATTTTTTTAAAAACCACAATTTTTAAAAAAATTAAAAAAAACTCTGATTTTTTTTTATCCACCCTGGTGGGAAATGAGGAACCAGATGTCCTGCTGTGGAAGCAGATTTCCACTGACCAAGCAGGTGGACATAATCTAACATCATTGCATGCAGGGCTTGATGTAATAGTTAATCGGACTTTACTATAGAGACCCAGGTTACTTTTAAGTCCTACCACAGGTAGAGAGAGTTTATAGATAAAGTGCTCTTCTGTGCATGCCCAATCAGGTGCATGTCTGATGAGACGGCAAGAGCAGCAGCCCAGGTGAGGAAGTTCCACCTTTGAGGTATTCTAACATCTGGTATTCTAACATCTGCCTCAGTGAGGGTTAAGCAATGGAGTGCTGAGGAGATTCAGCAGCAGAACGGCAGCTGGAAGATGTGAGAATGGAGATGGGGGGAGGTTTGTATACACCAGTGATGGCCAAACTTGGCCCTCCAGCTGTTTTGGGACTACAACTCCCACCATCCCTAGCTAACAGGGCCAGTGGTCAGGGGTGATGGGAATTGTAGTCCCAAAACAGCTGGAGGGCCAAGTTTGGCCATCATTGGTATACACCTTTGCCCCAACCCCAGTAAACCTTCTATGGGCTTCTGGAAGGCAGGACCTGCAGGAGTCTGTGTAAGGAAGCTTCACTCAGTGAGAAACCCTGATTGTCCTTTTTTTATAGCATTTTAAATATATTGTGATGCACCTTGAGCACTTCAGTTAGTAAGAGGGGTGTAAATATTTCAAAGAAGCAAAAGCAGAAATAAATGTTTGCATACTAGGCAGGCAAACTGAAGAACTTGGATATGGTTTGTTAAGCATTGTACATTTCAAACAAATACAGTTCCTTGCAATCCTCGTTAAAACTTCTGTGTGTGCCCTCTATAGAGTATAATTTAATGAGGGGAAAGAAACTAGAAGTCCAGTGTACACGCATTTGTTTTTCAAAAGTGTTAAAAGATTCATACATTGCCTTTTTTTGCGATATACAACAAACATGAAATTAACCCATCAAGTTAATTCCTTGCTCCCCTAAGGCTAATCAGCACAAATTAAATTTCATGCTAATCATCTTGTACAGCTAACATGTGACAGAAAACTTTGAATTTGTTTTGATAGAATTAAATACATTTGTGTGGCTTATAAAAAGAGAAAAAGTGTACAGTTTGCGATAGTTGATCTCAGGAGGTAAAAGAATACTGTCCCCCTTTCTCCTTACATCCATTAGAAACAATAAGCATAAGAAATAATACTAGTTCTAAATTGGTGTAATTATTAAAATAAAAGGCCCTGAAATATTGGCATCCCATTGCTATGGAGTACATTTTGCATGCAAAGGTATAGAAAACGGATCAGGTGCCATTTCGCTGAATTCACCTATAACCTGTAGAGACATCATCAAATTGTCTTGCAAATCTCCCTACATATAGGAAAGTAGTAGATAGGTAGCCGTGTTGGTCTGCCATAGTCAAAATAAAAAAATTCCTTCCAGTAGCACCTTAAAGACCAACTAAGTTAGTTCTTGGTATGAGCTTTCGTGTGCATGCACACTTCTTCAGATACACTGAAACAGAAGTTGCCAGATCCTTCTATATAGTGAGAAGGTGGGGAGGGGTGTTACTGAGAAGGGTGGTGGGAATGGGAGATAGGCAGATAGCTGAGAGAGGATCTGGCAACTTCTGTTTCAGTGTATCTGAAGAAGTGTGCATGCACACGAAAGCTCATACCAAGAACTAACTTAGTTGGTCTTTAAGGTGCTACTGGAAGGAATTTTTTTATTTTTACATATAGGAAAATTATTTTCTGCCCTGTCATTTGATATCGACTTTCATTTGCTGAGATGTGCAGGATACCAAATCAAAGAAACACCTTCTTCGTAACCACAGCATTAACACAGGGTACCAGATCTCTCAAGATGAAAGTCGCTGATGAGGGAGTGGAGGAAGATTCTTCCCTTGATCGACCAGGTACTATCTTTTGCTGTCACTAGGCTCCCTAATCTACCAAATTCCACCCCCTGATCCACTGACCATCACTCTTTAGCTCATAGGCTGTGGCCCTGAGTGCCAGGAGACAAGCAACTCAAAATCTCACCTCACCCTGTAAGTAAAGACCGGGCACGTTTTGCCACCGCTACAACAGTGTCTGCAGGGAATGAATGATGAATCTTCACTTATTGTAGGCTCTAAAGAGCCAAAGCGGTAAAGAGGATAAGGATGGTGTGAATGTATAATATTAAATGGAACACACACACACACACATAGGTGAAACTCAAAAAATTAGAATATCGTGGAAAAGTTCATTGATTTCAGGAATTCACCTTCCAAGGTGAAACTAATATATGAGATCGACTCCTGCCATGCAAAGCGAGATGTGATTCCACTTCTCAGAGGTCCAGTCTTGCTCCATTTGCAATCTTTGTTTTGCTGATTTCCTTGAATATTCTAATTTTCTAAGATTGTTAATTTGGGGTTTTCATCAGCTGTATGCCATGATCATCACAATGATAACAAATCAAGGCAAACATATCTCGCTTTGCATGTCATGAGTCGATCTCATATATTAGTTTCACCTTTTAAGTTGAATTATGGAAATCAAGGAACTTTTCCACGATATTCAAATTTTTCGAGTTTCACCTGTAGAACAAATCAAGGCTTGACATATCTTGCTTTGAATGTCATGAGTCTCTCTCATATATTAGTTTTACTAACCTTGGGTTACAACCTGTTTTGGTTTACAACCGGACCTCCAAAACGGATTATGGTTGTAAACCAAGGTATCACTGTATTTTCTAAAAAAAGCAAAATGCTACGGTAGCGGTGAAAGGAAAGCGGTGGGAGGGCTTTTTGGATGTTGGAAGAGGAATGGCATCGCCTTTCCCCTCCCTTCTCAGCCGGAGGAATAAATAGCAAATCTCTGGAAGTTCATAGAATCATAAAATTGGAATAGACCACAAGGGCCATCGAGTCCAACCCCCTGCCAAGCAGGGGTAGTTTGGATCCATTGCTCCGTGTCCGCTTCTCTGGAGCAGCAGAAAACAACCTTTCTCCCTCCTCTATATGACATCCTTTTATATATTTGAACATGGCTATCATATCACCCCTTAACCTCCTCTTCTCCAGGCTAAACATGCCCAGCTCCCTTAGCCGTTCCTCATAAGGCATCGTTTCCAGGCCTTTGACCATTTTGGTTGCCCTCCTCTGGACACGTTCCAGTTTGTCAGTGTCCTTCTTGAACTGTGGTGCCCAGAACTGGACACAGTACTCCAGGTGAGGTCTGACCAGAGCAGAATACAGTGGCACTATTACCTTCCCTTGATCTAGATGTTATATTCCTATTGATGCAGCCCAGAATTGCATTGACTTTTTTAGCTGCCGCGTCACACTGTTGGCTCATGTCAAGTTTGTGGTCAACCAAGACTCCTAGATCCTTTTCACATGTACTGCTCTCAGGTTGTTGACTCGGTGCCAGTAGAAGGGAGGGATCTGCTGTTGTCGATTTGGAATGGCTTGAGTATTATGGGATGGAGCTGAGCCGGAGAAAGAAGAGGGTTTAACCTTGAAGTTGCAGCTCCGCCCCAACCAGGCTGGAATACAACAACAGTGGGAGTAAGGAGACAGCCCCATATGCTGCAGGAAAAAGGAAAACCACAGGGAGCCACATAAGGCCAAGAGACTAACAGTTGACTTTTGGATGTGGCGCAGGCAGGATGAAAAGGAAAAAGCTATTGTTCCTCACCTGGAGCCTTTTTTTTGGAAGTTAAATAGTATAACACAAATAGAAATCATTAAGAGTGCAGCTATTAATTATGTGATCATTTTGAAAAATGGAATGTAACAGAAATGAATAAGAATAAAGACCCATCAAGAACGGTGTGCAGGAAGCCTCTTAACGAAATTGCATTAATTTGGAATTAATTTGTGTAATTGGGTTTATATTGGAAAATAATAATAAAAAAATAGCAGATTTTATTTAGAAAAATGAATAAACTACTTCGTAAAAAACTCTAGGTGGTATACACGAAACAATATAAAATAATTATATCAATAACAGATGTAAAAGCATATACTAAATTATATGTGGTATTCAACTACAAATCAAATCAGATTTTATTTGATTTGATTCAACTAAGTTTTACTCAGAGTAGATCTATTGACATTAATTGACCTAACATTAATCTCAATGAACGTAGTCTGGGTAAAACTTAGTTCAATACCACCACATATATCTGGATAGGCTTGATTTAAATTTTTTAGAAGTTTTTAACAGGTGTCTAAAACTACAGCAAGAGTGCCTAAATCTTAATTGACTCCTAAGAGAAGTGGAGCAAACTTGATGTGGCACTTGTAAAAGTTTGAAGAGCTTGAGTAGGCACACATGGGACAAGGCAATCCTTCAAATAAACTAGTACAAGGCTGTTTTTAATATGCTAATTGTAAAACCTTGAACTTGGCCAGTAATGAATCAATGCAGGTCTTTCAGCAAAGGTGTGATATGCTGGGAGGATTCCATTTCTACCAGCAATTGTACAGCAGCATTCCTGACTAACTGCTCTTTCCAGACAAGCCATGCTATTGTGCTCTCATCCCAAAGCGTAACAACAGTGGCTGTTACTGGAGAGTAAGGAAGAGGTCATTATTCAGGCTCTGCAGCAAATGCAGGGTCCAGAACTCATGTCTCCAAGGTGCACGAGCAAAGCGAGATATGCAGAACTGAAGGGAAGCAAGGAAGCTGTCCCAACAGGTGTCACGCTCCTCCCGGTGAGCTTTCAAAGTTGAAGCAGGGAGAGCTCATCCACGAGACTCTCCCGCCTTAAGAGAGCGATGCACATGCAAACACATGCTTTATCTGGGCTGCTGCAGAATAACCACTTGGTTTGTGGTGGCAACACTGTGTCCTGTCGCTCTAACTCCAGCTCTGCCACCACCTCCTCCTGCTCAAACCCTCTCACTAACTGGTTGAAGCATCTCCCCCCATGAGGTGAGGCTCTGTGCTCCACAAGAGGGGCAGTGGGGAGAGCCAGCAGATCTGCTTTCTCCTCTCAAACACCTAGTAGTAATAGTAGTAGTAGTAGTAGTAGTAGTAGTAACAGCAGTAATAATAATAATAATAATAATAATAATAATAATAATAATAATAATAATAATAATTTATTATGTATACCCCGCCCATCTGGCTGGGTTTCCCCAGCTACTCTGGGCGGCTTCCAACAAAGTATTAAAATACACTAGTCTGTTAAACATTAAAAGCTTCCCTAAAGAGGGCTGCCTTCAGATGTCTTCTAAAAGTCTGGTAGTTGTTCTTCTCTTTGACATCTGGTGGGAGGGCGTTCCAGGGCAGGTGCCACTACCAAGAAGGCCCTCTGCATGGCTCCCTGCAACTTGGCTTCTGGCAGTGAGGGAACCTCCAGAAGGCCCTCGGAGCTGGACCTCAGTGTCCGGGCAGAACGATGGGGCTGGAGACGCTCCTTCAGGTATACTGGACCGAGGCTGTTTAGGGCTTTAAAAGTCAGCACCAACACTTTGAATTGTGCTCAGAAACATACTGGGAGCCAACATCAGTCTTTCAAGACAGATGTTATGAGGTCTCGGCGGCCGCTCCCAGTCACCAGTCTAGCTGCCACATTCTGGATTAGTTATAGTTTCTGGGTCACCTTCAAAGGTAGCCCCACATAGACCGCATTGCAGTAGTCCAAGTGGGAGATAACCAGAGCACGTACCACTCTGAGGAGACAGTCACCGGGCAGGTAGGGTGTCAGCCTGCATACCAGATGGAGCTGGTAAACAGCTGCCCTGGACACAGAATTGACCTGTGCCTCCATGGACAAAATGACTCCCAGGCTGCGCACCTGGTCCTTCAGGGGCACAGTTACCCCATTCAGGACCAGGGAGTCCTCCACACCTGCCCGCACCTGTGCCCCCAAAACAGTACTTCTGTCTTGTCAGGATAGTGTTGCAACAGGAGAACCGCCATCCTCCATTCCTGACTACCCCCCCCCCTTCAAGCTGCCCCCTCCTGCTTCTTCTGCCTCCTGGCCACCAAACCTTGCCTGATCCTGACTGAATCAAGCAGCCCACGACAGACCTAGCATGCATTAGCAGTAATCCAGCAGTAATCCAGTCAAATCCCCCAGACAAGCGGGGCAGGGATCAAGGGGGTCATGTGGTCAGTCATAGATCTGCAAACACCTTGAACACGTCAACATTTTGAATAAACTGAATAGAGTGTTCAACAACACATCGCAGGCTGTGACGCCAGGCACAGGAATGGCTGCAACTGTAGAATCAAGGTTTCTCGGAAGTTGAGCAAGTTTATCCTCAAAATGTACAGCTAGCTGGTTACAACAAGTCCTTCCCCTACAGTGGGAGTCGACAAACCTTAGAAGTACCTGAAAGAACTCTGCTGGACAGTATTTTACCCATATAATTCTGGGCTACCTTACAGTATTTTTAAATAATATAATGAATGCAACCTGCTTTGATCATTCGAGAGTGCTACAATGAATGCTAAGCGGTAGCAGCGTTATTGTGGTTAATTACTATAATAATAGTTTTTTACCACTTCTGAGCATACAAAGCACTGCAGTTCTTATCTAATTTATTGTGGATGGGGTTTTAAATAATGAAAAGGAAAATAGGATGAACATATTTCAATATGAATGAAAGGTATATCATTGGACCATATCATTGTGTCAATGTTTCATTTCACTGATAAGCCAGATTCTAAAACGAAATAGCAAGGTTTTGATATTCCCTGAAGTGTTACTACATTTGTCATCATCTTCCTTTGAGAAATGTGAGAATGAATTTCAAAGTGCTGATGATGTTTCCTATAATGTCCTGTGGTGTGAAGCAAAATGGGTGCAATAATTCATCAGTCGGCAGTTAATTGTTTTCACTGATGTTGCAGAGATGGTTTTGCCTATGATGTGGAAAATCGAAACAGAAGGATTACAAACAGACGCACACACACACTTTGTTCCCACAGCCAAACACTGCAGTTTGCAAAGATTACTCAACTTTGATTTCAGCAAACAGTTTCTTACCCCCAGATGATATGCATTTGATTTTAATAGGTCCAAATATATCCTTTGTGAACTTGATCCTGAACTGAGAAATGCTTGTTTCAATAAGGCTTTTAGAGTATAAATATACATGGTTAGAAAGTGTTACCAAACTGTAAACAAAACTGTAAACAAAAAGGGCAAGTAATTGATGGGTAAATTTTCCCAAATCAGTTCTCATTCTGTTTCCTTTTCATACATCCTACTCTGCCGGTCTATAAATTTATTTGAAAGAATTTATCCAATTAATTTCAAAGCTGGCATGTGAGCAATTGGCTACATTTTCTTGTCTTTCTGCTTACTAATGTGTGCCAGAGCATGAGCACAGTGATTAAATCACAAAATAAAACTTTATTCAAACATATCAAAATTCACTTTTATATTGATATTTAATCAATGTTCATATGCACTGGTATGCATCAGTAACAAGTAAGAGAGAAAGAACATTTACTCTCAGGTAAGTGGCTTAAGGATCATAGCCTCAAGTGCAATCAGTCTGATTTCAGTTTGTAATTGGTTTGGAATATTTTCTGATATTTTGGAGAAATATTTTAATTTCCTGTATCTATTTATGAATTAAACTGTGGGGGTCAGAGTAGCCCATCACTGGCTGAAGGTATAATACCTGAGATAGGGCCAATTCACATTTTACTTGATAGCCATGTTTGCTGAACACACCCAGAGTACATAGGGCATAAGATAAATTCAGCAGACACATGATTTGCATGTGGAAAATGAGTAAAGAAAACAAAAAGAGTATGCCATGTTAATGCTAGGTGCAGTATAAATATCTGAGAAGTTTTTCCAACAGCCAAAAGTAGTTGAACTGTAATGGAAAGAAAAATCAATAAAGTGCACTTAGTGTGGTTTAAATGTCATATTCAAACACTTCCAAGCTTCAGATTATTTCTATTTGAATACTGTTACATATTTAAAGGCTTGACATCTGAATAGCATATATCTTTTTTACAGTTTTGATTTTGGAGGCGGGGGAATGAAGGCACTGAAACCTGTCAACATACCTATTTCAGCATTTCTGAAAAGGTGAACACAATCAAAAATGTACCTGCTGGGGATAAGGTAAAGGTAAAGGGACCCCTGACCATTAGGCCCCGTCGTGGCCGACTCTGGGGTTGCAGCGCTCATCTCGCTTTACTGGCCGAGGGAGCCAGCATACAGCTTCCGGGCCATGCGGCCAGCATGACTAAGCCGCTTCTGGCGAACCAGAGCAGCACACAGAAATGCCGTTTACCTTCCCGCCAGAGCGGTACCTATTTATCTACTTGCACTTCGACGTGCTTTCGAACTGCTAGGTTGGCAGGAGCAGAGACCGAGCAACGGGAGCTCACCCCCTCGCGGGTATTCAAACCGCCGACCTTCTGATCGGCAAGTCCTAGGCTCTGTGGTTTAACCCACAGTGACACCCACATCCCTGCTGGGGATGGTCACCTTAAAAATAAAGTTAATTACAAGTTTGATTTTAGATCTCCATTCCAGAGGCTCAGTTTAACTTGCATTGTGTTTATTCATTGTGTTACTTATTAATTTTTACCAAAAAAAACCCACAATGTATTTCTAAAAGCGGAAAATTTTCCCCAGCATAATATAGTACGGTACTGGAAAGTTTCCTAATCCATGTCAGTATTTTGGACTGATTTTCAGCTGATTCAGATTATACATGTGGCACAGATTACCGTATTTTTCGTTCCATAGGACGCTCCGTCTCATAGGACGCACCTAGTTTTTTTGGGGGGGAAATAAAGGGGGAAAAATTTCCTTTATTTCCCCCCCAAAAGCAGGTCTGGGAAACCGAACCAGGTCGAGGAACAGTGGGATGGCGGCGCTGCGCCTCCCTGCTGTCCCCCGAGCTTGTGGGGCTGGCCGATGTCTGCCCCGCGCGAGGGGCGCTCTGCATCAGGGCGCCCCGCCCGCCGGGCGGCAGGCTGCTATCCGCAGTGTGGGGAGCCCTGCGGGGAACTCCTGCAAGGTTCCCCATGCTGCGGATGTCTGCTGGGCACGGGGGGCGCTCTGCTTCAGGGCGCCCCGCCCCTCGGGAAGCAGGCTACTATCCGCAGCCTAGACAGCCCTGCGGGAACTCCCGTAGGGCTGCCTAGGCTGTGGATGTCTTCCTGAAGCCTGGAGAGCGAGAGGGGTCGGTGCGCACCAACCCCTCTCGCTCTCCAAGCTTCAGCAAAAGCCTGCATTCGCCCCATAGGACGCACCCAGATTTCCCCTTCATTTTTGGAGGGGAAAAAGTGTGTCCTATAGGGCGAAAAATACGGTAACTGCTCCAACAAAGATGTTGGGTGTGTAACTTGTAGCTAGGTGGGTGACAGGAGCCAGAGTGCACATCCTGGTATGCTCCAGCCACTGTGCTGGTGTAGGCTGCCCCTTCTCCATCTCCTATCCCTTTTCAGTTATAATAATAACAATAATAATTTTATTATTTACACCCCGCCCATCTGGCTGGGTTTCCTCAGCCACTCTGGGTGGCTTACAGCACATAAAAAATGGTAAAACTTTAGACATTAAAAATTTCCCAATACCGGGTTGCCTTCAGATGTCTTCTAAAAGTCAGATAGTTACTTATTTCCTTGATAGGAGGGTGTTCCACAGGGCAGGTGCCACTACTGAGAAGGCCCTGTAACCTCACTTCTCGGGACCGCCTCTCCTGGCATGCCCCGCAGAGGACCTTAAGGTCCATGAATAATCATAGTTTAGAGGTCCCGGGCCTAAGGATGTCAGACTATCCTCCACCAGGGCCAGGGCCTTCTCAGTGATGGCTCCGACCTGGTGGAATGCTCTGTCCCCTGAGACCATGGCCCTTCAGGATTTAACCTCCTTCCGCCAGGCCTGTAAGACAGAGCTATTCCGCCTGGCCTTTAATTCGAATTCAGCCTAATCTTTTATTTCCCTTCTCTTCCCTCCCCCTCCCCTTTTATGAAGATTACCCGCTCTGAGACCCCACAGCTAATTCTCCCCTGGCCTCCTTGCTGGCCCAAGTAGGACTAATTCAGCCAGCTAGCCCTGGTGACTATCTAATGTTTATTGGATGGATTTCACCCAAATTGATTTTTGAACTTGGCGTTTTATTGTTATTCATGCTTTTATACTGTATTTTATGCTGCTTCTATGTTGTAATACAATTAAGTGCTTTAAATTTGTTGTTAGCTGTCCTGAGCCCAGTTTTCTGAACCGGGAAGGGCGGGGTATAAATAATAAAAATTATTATTATTATTATTATTGTTATTATTATTATTATTCTCGCAGTGATGGAGACATGTATGTCAGGGAACACATTCCCTCCCCTCATTGCAGCCTGAAGTGGCCCTGTACAGAAGCGACTAGTGTTGGCAAGCTGGAGACAAGTCAGTGAATATGTAGCAGCCTGGATAGTTCAGCATGGTGCTGATAATGCCAAGGCTGCAGGTTCGATCCCCGTATAGGACAGCTGCATTTTCCTGGATCGCAGGGGGATGGACTAGATGATCCGCAGGGTCCCTTCCAACTCTACACTTCCATGATTCTAAGTGACCTGACGTCAGCTGAAAAGGACCTCATCCCAGTTCCAATTACTCGCAAAAGAAGGCATGGGATTTTCACAGATACCAAAATAAGCTGCCAATAATTAAAATAAATTAGAAACTAACGCCATGCAAACTGTACACACATTCTGTTAAACATCCCACTGTTCGGCCTGTAGACTTCCAACGGAGATGTTATTAAATATGGTAGATAGATTCTTTCCAGCTGCTCTGTTTACATCTAGGAGAGCCATTAAAAACAGCACCTCTGAGATTTCTTCCAAGCTCTTTGGGAACTTGTATTTTGAAATAGCTGCTTGTGAGACAGAACACAGACCGGTAGTGCATCTTTAATGAATGGCAATAGATTATGAGATGTTTCAGCTTGTATTCAATATATTATTCCCCTCCCCCCCCTCCCCCGGCCCATCTCCCACAATGGAAAAGTAGCTATGTTGAAATCAGACCACAAAATAATATGTAGCATGGAAGAGGAAACTCATCCCAAAAATGTTCAAGGAGGCCTGAACAGTTCTGCTAAAGCTAGTTGAGTTTTTCAAAGAGATTTTACATCACTCACTTTCTGGTCAGATTTCACCTAAAGTGGAATTAATGAGAATTCTCAGAGTGGCTTAACTATTAATCCCTCTTCCTAGGGAAATATGGGAATTGTGAGGCAAATATGAGGTCCCCACACTCTTAACCAGGAGTAGGCAACCTAAGGCCCAGGGGCTGGATGCGGCCCAATTGCCTTCTCAATCCGGCCTGCGGACGGTCCGGGAATCAGCGTGTTTTTACATGAGTAGAATGTGCGCTTTTATTTAAAATGCATCTCTGGGTTATTTGTGGGGCATAAGAATTCATTCATATATTTTTTTCTAAATATAGTTCGGCCCACCACATGGTCTGAGGGACAGTGGACCGGCCCATGGCTGAAAAAGGTTGCTGACCCCTGAAATTACCTGAGTGTTAAAGAGGGATGATGTTGTTTTAAATGCATAATGCAGATGGGGACCTATGATGAAAACTCAATAAACAAATTTTCTGGAAGCACCTAAAGTCTGTAAGTCCTCAATATTTTCCTATAGCAGTTGTCCCTGGAAAAATCTTTCACTTGAGTAAGTAGGGAGCCACAAAACCATGTACAGGCCAGAGAAATCTACTCATCCTGGAAGTTGCAGCCATGCAATATCCAATACAGTGGTACCTCTGGATGTGAACGGGTTCTGTTCCAGAGCCCTGTTCTCATCCAGAAGCGAACGCAACCTGCGTCCACGTGTTACAATTTGACCGTCTGTGCATGCGTGAGCGGCGAAACCCAGAAGTAACGCGCTCCGTTACTTCCGGGTCGCCGCAGCGCGCAACCTGAAAATACTTATCCTGAAGCTACTTCAACCCGAGGTATGATTGTACTGTAAAGATTATGAAATAAAAAAAATTCCTTCCAGTAGCACCTTAGAGACAACTAAGTTTGTTACTGATATGATTGGTATGATTGTGATTCACAAGACAAAGAAACCAGTAGGAGAACACTTCAATCTCCCAGGACATGCTAAACAAGATCTCAAAGTAGCTGTCTTATTTCAGAAATAGACTGGAAAGAGAAGTTGCTGAATTGCAACTTATTACCAAACTTAAAACCATGGAGAGACCTGGTCTGAATAGAGACATTGGATTCTTATCTCATTATACATGATAAAGCTGTTTTTAGCCCTCTCACCCCTTGTAAAAACAATTGCAGTCATTAACAGTCGTCAACAGGTTTACCACACCCATAGCTGTCAACTTTTCCCTTTTCTTGCGAGGAATCCTATTCGGAATAAGGGAATTTCCCTTTAAAAAGGGGAAACGTTGACAGCTACGCACCCATCAGCCAATCACCCATTCCCACCACCCTTCTGAGCAATACCCCTCCCCACCCTCTCACTATATATAAGGGTCTGGTGACTTCTGTTTCAGTGTATATGAAGAAGTGTGCATGCACACGAAAGCTCATACCAAGAACAAACTTAGTTGGTCTCTAAGGTGCTACTGGAAGGAGTTTTTTATTTTGTTTCGACTACAGCAGACCAACACGGATACTTACCTGCAACTGTAAAGATTACAGTTACCTCTAAAAGATAACTTTCTAGTTGCTCCTTTCATTATGTACCACAGTTCATTATGTACCCCTACCACCCTCAGGGTCCCATTTTAGTTTTTGGAAAAAAAGGCTTCTGTTTGCTTAGTGTGTTGAAAAGAACGCTCAGGAGACGCGATTAGCAGTCGCTTGTTTCAGTAAACATTGAACGTAACATATGCCTCTCAAGTAATGTGTATCCAAACATACAATTTACAAATAATTAACATCATGTTAATTAGTCACATTAATTTATGCCACTTTGTGGAATTATTTCCTCAGAGTCTTTAGGAAGGCTGCCAGCAGTTCGAGCCAAAGAACTGTGAAAATTTGCTTGAAGTGAAGTGTTGCGATTGGCTGTGACACACTGTTTTAGCAGCAGCTCCCAGGGGCAGCAATGACTGACTGAAGATGGCTGAGTCTTGGAGGTGGACTATTAGGGATGCTGCACATGCCGCGTCCCAGTCACAAAACATTGCGCACAAATAGCTCAACCTCCTTCTGCATCTGGACATACTGGAACAACTGTTTATTACGTTGCCTTATTCAGGGCTGGCTTGCTAACAGAATGGAAAGCAGAAAGAAGGCATATACCAGTGTATACCAAGAAACGAAAACCATGAACTTTATCTCACAAGAAGCCACTACTTGGATACAACTTTTATTCCTGTTGATGGTAATATCCAATTTAAGTAGGGTTTAAGAAAGCACCACAACCTGGGCTAAAGAAATCAATGGGTAGAGTTCCGGGTCAGCGCCATCGGTGAATGGCGTAGTTCCTCCGTTCGGAGGAACGGGCTCCGTGGAAACTGGGTCTTCCCACCGCGGCGAAGGTGGGGACCCGCTAGAAATCCCAGGCGGAGGAAGCCTGGGAACGTGGGGTTCGGCAGGGCACCAGGAGCGCCCCCCTACTCGCAGGGAATCCCATTTAGGGACTCCGGAGCGAAGTGGGGTGAGAAGCGCGGTGCTGCGAACTGACTGCTACTTTCACGGAGTGAAGCCGCACAGCCATTGTGGAGAGCGCTGACTTTTTCTGTGGACAATTGGATTTAAAAGAAGTACCCGTGAGTAGAAACGGAAAATTGGATCAAGAAATTTCTTAATTTGGTAACGAAGCGGGAAGGTTCAAAACAGGAAGTCTGCCTTCCGCTTTTTGTATATAGACTAAAGCAAAAACTTTGTAAGCTAAAGCCTGGAAAGCTGTCAAAAAAGTCTAAATTTCCTTCATGTAGAATTACTGAAACCCCCTTGGAAGCAGGAGAAAAGGGGGGGGGGACTTTGTTCAACCCTAACAGGAGAGGGAGTGAAGAAGGATAAGTTTCCACCGTCTCTAACCTGGGAACGGGGTGTCAGAGACAGAAATTGTTGGAGAGGTTCACTGACTGTCAATGGAATACTTTGATAGATAGCTAAAGAAGAGAAACAAGCTGATTCCAATGTTGCCTTTTGCATTTTAAAGAAACAAAATATCTGAAAAATATCTGAAAAACGAAAGTAATTTTCCTTTGTTGGACTTGCCTAAAAAAAATGGATAAAAATAGAAATTGCCTCCTCTAGAGGGAGCTTGTCAAATTGTTGCTGCAGTACATTTGAGGGCTCAACAGATGTGAGATTAAGACCGTGGGAACAGGCTTTTCTGACCTTGACTAAAGATGAGTTGTAAAGAAGAATGGGTGCTTGCCTTATGCAAGACAAGTGCCCTGCTGGAACAGATGCATGAGAAGATGGACTTGATGAACTAGGCAAGACCTAGTGCTGCTTCTTTTTCAACTTGTATAATGCTGGCACTATTAACATTCTTATTAAAGTTGCATAGCAATGTTGCTGTCAGGGACTGGGCAGAGAAGGAATGGTGGAGGGAGACCGCCTCCCCATCCTGACCCCTCCAGGGAAGAGGAAGAGGAAGGCAGTATAGATTTACAACAGTGGTTTGAGGGAGGTAGCAGCTCAGAGGCAGATGAGGGGGAAAGCTGGGAAATCATGGGAGAGGAGGAAGGGACAGAGCAGGAACAGCTGGCTGACACGTTATCACTGGAAAGCATTCAGACCCAACATCTCCCAGAACCTGGTGAGCTTTAAAAGTAGGAGAGCAAAGGGCTACGAGACAGGTGGCCCAAAGTGGCAGCCGTAGGGAGTGGTGGTGCTGCTGATGAATGAAGAAGTGGAAGAGAAACGGGAATGGAGATTTACTCGGAACAATGCCATTATTCCAAGAGGCTGCATTCCCAAACCTCTCTCTGTAAATAGTGAATGAAAGCAGATGGTAAGGACTTTCTCTTGTCTTATCCATTCCTGGCAACCTGCCATGGGGGTTGGTTTCTCTACTGCCTGACAGTTAATAAATCAGAATGTTAGAGATGGTTCTCAACTCACTGCTCTCCTGTGGACAACTCTACCAATTCCATAAAGTCTCTGCAAGTTTCTCATTCTCTTGTAAACATTTTTTTTTTATGCCAACTTGTTATGCCTCCCTGTCACAATTTGCAAAACAGAACATTATCTATAAGCGGGACAGTTAGGTAATTATAAACTCTGGATTTGAAGAAGGTCCCACTACTTATAATGCATATTACAGTGGTGCCTCGCAAGACGAAAATAATCCGTTCCGCGAGTCTCTTCGTCTAGCGGTTTTTTCGTCTTGCGAAGCAACCCTATTAGCGGATTAGCGGCTATTAAAGGCTTAGTGGCTTAGAAAAAGGGGGAAAGCGTAAAAAAATCGGAACACTCGCAAGACGTTTTCGTCTTGCAAAGCAAGCCGATAGGGAAATTTGTCTTGCGAAGCAGCTCAAAAACGGAAAACCCTTTCGTCTAGCGGGTTTTCCGTCTTGCGAGGCATTTGTCTTGCGGGGCACCACTGTACTTCACTTCAAAATGTGGTAAGACAGCTCATTCTTAGAGCGGTCATACGTCCTAATTTACAGAGGACAGCATCTCTGTATGGGGAAAAAAAATATCTGCTGAATGGCTGTCTGATCTGTTCAGTTTAAAGATGAAGAACCATAAGAAAGGAGAACAGGGGTGTTGTGGCTGCCCATCAACAGTTACATCTAGACAGCTGACTGAGAAGCCCACAGGTCACTGGGTCAGAATCTCTCTCACTAGGGCCAGATGTATTATATCCCTATTTAAATTACTGTACTGTAATTTTTTCTAAATTTGTCTACACTATTTTATATGTATATCTGGAAATTTGATGGAAACCAATATCCTTTTTTGGAAATGCATATATACTCATCCTGTAGATGGGGACTCTGGTCCAAAGTCTAGGGTCTTGTCCTAATGGCACAACTATCTACATTTTATGAAATAAAATAAATGAATGAATATTAGCCTGTGTTGTGTGTTAAGTGAGCGAGGAGTAACTTCATGATAGAATAGAGTTTTGTTTTGTTTTTTAAGAAAAAGCAGGTACAGGATTTGGACCAAAAAGTGACAAAGCGAGGGCTGTTCCTTAATTGACATTTCTCCCTTCCAAACAGCCATCTCCTGAAGCTGCTTTTCAGAAAGAAAGAAAGAAAGAAAGAGAGACAGACAGACAGAGAGAGAGAGAGAGAGAGAGAGAGAGAGAGAGAGACATCCCAGCTTTGAAACTTTCTGCCCCATTAAGTTCACCTAGAACCCCCTTTTTTATTTTCCTTCGCCTTTCTGGTCTACGTTTTTTAAACTTTGCTTTTATCCGGTGATGTTGCTTTTCTGCTTTGTAATGATTTGTCACTTAGTTCGTTTAATCCGATTATGGTTGTTTTCAGTTTGTACTGGGAGTCATGCTGAGAATTTGTATTGAAAAGTGAAACACAGAAACTAATTACAGACATGCAGTTGGGCCTTAAGTGCATGCATGTGATTGTAGGAGATTTGGGTGGATCATTCCCAGTAGGGGGAAAAAAAATCTTCATTATTGTTTTTCACACACCTCATCTGAAGGCAACTATATAGTTTGCCTACAATCCCATGCATGCCTTTCCTTGATATCTCGTTCATTTTATTGTTTTCATTGCCCAAAAATTTAATGGCGGCATAGTGTAATGTTAACTACCCAAATGGCTCCTGAAAGAGGTACAAAATACAGTCACGATGCTACAGTTTCAGATCTTATATAAGAAAGATTGTTGCTCTGTTGCTCTGTTATTATGTTGGTAGCTTATAAATAATTCCAAAACTCTCCACTGATTTGCACTTCCTCTCTTCCTGTCCTGAAACACCAAAACATTCCCGTACACATTGTACAGGAGCAGAAGTACTGGACCATACAAAGCAAGCTAAGGCAGAACCCTGCGTTTCATCCCGTCACCGGGCCCAGGAAAACCTTTGAGCGTACAGTTTGTCTTGATCCCTAGAAATAATGAGAGTGCTCCCTTGTTTAGGTGTCAGTCAGGTTGGCTTCACAGCAGCCGATAGATCTATGGTGACTTAAACGGGCTGAGGATCTAATCCGTTGTCTGCAACCCCATCTACAAAGCCGTAGGGAGAGACACATCACCTACCACGGCCTTCCTTTGAAAAAAGTACATCGCTAGCTTGGTCTGCAAGTCTGAACTGGCCACAAGGGACTTATCGCAGGAATGTCTGCTCCACTAAATAAGCTACCTTTTGACAAACATATCCATGCAGTACTGTCCTCAGAACTATCCAAATTTTCTCCTTAAATAGTTGCGAGGAAGGTGGAATTTATTTCCCCACCAGCATTTTGTATTATGTGATGCAGTGGCTGAAATTTAATATGGAGTGGGTGCAGCTTTTTGGAAGAGAAAATAATCTTCCCCTGCTTATTGTTGCAAGAATGGGGGACCCTCTGGAGGGGTAAAAAGGGGAGAGGATAAGAAGGGAATGTCCCATTGCTCTAGCAAGAGTTAATTATGCTGGCTGTCAGCCACTATTGGACATCATCCTCTGAATATTACTGTTATCATCACTAACCATGGGCAAGCAAACAATATTTTTCTTTTAAAAAATGGTTTCTTGAAAGCGCCTTGTATCTAAATACAAAAGAAACACACCCAAAGATATATATATTTAAAATACTGATCTTAAAAATCAGAGAGAAGAATTAATTTCTCAGAATAGGGAAGTTGTGGTGGAAAGGGGCAATCTCTCTGGATCAAGGAGCAGGCATACAGGTAAGTGTTTGTTTTCCTTCCTCTTGAGTCTATCTCTATCTCTGTCTCACACACACATACACACAAGACAGCTGGCATTCCATGATGTCTGGTGATAGGAATGGGGTCAGCCCAGTTGATTCATTCCAAAAGCCAGTACAGTGGTACCTTCAGGTTACAGATGCTTCAGGTTACAGACTCTGCTAACCCAGAAATAGTACCTCCGGTTAAGAACTTTGCTTCAGGATGAGAACACAAATTCTGTGGTGGCAGCGGGAGGCCCCATTAGCTAAAGTGGTACCTCAGGTTAAGAACAGTTTCAGGTTAAAAACAGACCTCCAGAATGAATTAAGTTCTTAACCTGAGGTACCACTGTATGCTGACTGCAATAATGGGTTCTGCGTAACGTGGCAAGCAAAGCGCCAGAGTTGGACCGGGTTCAAATTTCCACTCAGCTATGAATCTCACGGGTTGACCTTGGCCCAGACTTCCCACCCAGCTGGATCTATGTCACAGGTTTGGGGTGATGAAAAAATGGCAAAAACCGTGCCTGAAGGTATAAATGAAGCTTATGCCCCGCAAGTTCCTGGCAAAATCATTTCAGTCTTACTGTCAACTTCTTTATACTCATTTTATTTTAAGCAAGTAATCAACAGACACTTTATGCTCAAGTTGCCATGTGACAAACAGATACATGCAAACGTTGGGCAGGTCAATAATCTCAAAAAACCCCAAACCCTTTTATTTATTTTTTTGCAAAGTTGAACTGTTTTCTACCCATCAGAAGCACAGGACACAAAATCTATTCAAATCTCACAGCATGCTGGCTGAAGGAGGGGGAGGGGAAGAGGTGTGTGTGTGTGTGTGTGTGTGTGTGTGTGTGTGTGTGTGTGCATGCGTGCAGAATAGCTTTGGGCTCTAATGTTAGCAATTAATCTGTTACTGAGGATTAAGGACAATGGATTATTCTGATGCCAGCACAGCAACAGCCATGTTTCCACTTCTGGGATAGAGAGGAAATACACACATTATGGCAGAAGTAAGGCGCATACATGCGTCAGTGTGCAACGTTCACGACTCTCAAACTATTCAAACTACACAGCAGTTTTTAAAGGTTCCAGGTGAATAATAAGAGTAGCAGCAGCAAAACATCCATCTGGTTTATGGAGTCATATTTTCATAAGGAAAGCAGATGGCTGGGCTCTTTGAGCACTGCACAGAAGGCACTGCAAAGGTTTTGCAGAAGTAGGCCCTTGAAGGGGAACCGCACAACAATGTTTTCAGTCATCACCAAAGAGAGACTATGGGGGTACCATGAAATTTCTATGCCATCCTTTCAAGAACAGGTCTATGAAAGCCAGCATAAACAGATAGGCCCCCAAAGATCAATATTTTCCTTTCTTTTCTTTCTTTCTTTCTTTTTAAAAAGGGTTAGTAGTACACCATTTTTTTCTGGCTATTTATTTATATTTTGAAATTAGTTAAAAGGCTATTTATTTATTAATAACCTTTATGTCCTGCCTTTCCTTCAGGGAGCTCAGTGTGCCTGGGCTTCCCATCGCAGCACTGCAACACTTAAGGCTAATAATAATAATAATAATAATAATAATAATAATAATAATAATAAGCAGCCCATCTGACTGGGTTGCTTAGGTTCAACAGGTTTCTGGTATCATGACCCTTCAGAACAGGTCATGACTGAAATAATAAATTAGTAGGTTCATCAAGTGCCTGATTTGAGCCTATTCCTTTCAAACTCAGGAGGTGCTGCTGGTGGTGAGACAGAGAAGCAGTGAATGTCACCCGCTTGTTCATTTCAATTCTGCCTGGCAAGCAAGGAGGATGC
The DNA here is from genome assembly GCF_965112155.1 of Podarcis liolepis. NCBI lineage: Eukaryota > Metazoa > Chordata > Lepidosauria > Squamata > Lacertidae > Podarcis > Podarcis liolepis. The sequence continues at coordinate 2,047,414 of NW_028148790.1, read as the reverse complement.
TCTGATCCCACAAGGGAGTAAGGCAGTACCACGGAGAGCTCCACAGGAGCAGGCGATGCCAACAAGGGTTGGAAGTGATCTGAGGACTTTTGAACCTGTCTCCCCTCCACCTCTCCAATTTACACATCTCCATGAGGTGTAACCAAGATTTGCTCTTGGCTTACCACTTGTGGTTTGTCTAGGGCAAGCAAACCAGGAGCCCAAATGGGACGGAATGCTAAGCAAAAGCACATCTTAGCTTCTGGTCGTGCAGAGGCACCAGGAGTGCAGAGAGAAGCAAATTGGCTGTAATTTTTTGCCAGCATGTTGCATATTCATCTTTAAGCCACAGGTGAGCTTAACTGTGACTTAAAGTGACTGTGAACCAGGTCAAAAGACTTCAAAGAATGTAAGTAAAATGGGAAAACAGAGGCCAATGCAGACAGGGACAATATAACGTATGTGGCATGTCTGCTTTGTGACCCTTGTGTCATTGGAAGATTACAAAACTTGGTTATGGGGGAGGCGCAATCCTCACCACACCTCCCCCCAAAAAACTTCTAGCTTTCTCCAAAATTCCTTATTTTGCCTGAACAAGAACATCCCTGAAAAGGTGGGTCAAATTTGATAGTCCTTTGTTTGCTAGTTTTAATTAAGCTCTTTTTAACTTCATAACACAGGCATGTATGAAACAACAGCCTCGCTTGAGAAATGTTACAATTTTTTAGTTTTCTATCAAACCTCCTGGGTGTTCTGCCTCAGTAGAAATCTTCAAAATCTTATTTTGACCAAAGGTAGACAAACTGACCTAGAAGGAGCACAACGTGTGTCCCCCATCGGAGGTGCCAACCCTCCCCTAACACCTCACACCCCCTGCCCCAGGATGTCTATATAACACAAATAATTTACAAGAATATGTATGGGCTATTAACTTTTGTAGGGTTGCTTGTGAGGTTGCACAGTATATCTAAAAATGGCCCTCTGACAACACACTACAGGAGGGGTCCTCAAACTTTTTCACCACTGTCCATCAGACCTTGTGGGGGGCCGGACTATATTTGAAAAATAACAATGAACGAATTCCTATGCCCCACAAATAACCCAGAGATGCATTTTAAATAAAAGGACACATTCTACTCATGTAAAAACACGCTGGTTCCCGAACCATCCGCAGGCTGGATTGAGAAGGCAATTGGGCTGGATCCGGCCCACGGGCCTTAGGTTGCCTACCCATGCACTACAGTGTGGCTAAGGAACTTAACTCATTTTCAGAAACACCTGAATGCCAGAGTCAACTGTCGCTCTCCATTTGACAAGTATCCAAGATCAATAAATATTTGCTGCTTTTTACCACAGGGCCTAGGACTTGCCGATCAGAAGGTCAGCGGTTCAAATCCCCACGACGGGGTGATCTCCTGTTGCTCGGTCCCTGCTCCTGCCAACCTAGTAGGTTGAAAGCACTTCAAAGTGCAAGTAGATAAATACGTACCGCTCCGGTGGGAAGGTAAACGGCATTTCCGTGTGCTGCTCTGGCTCGCCAGAAGCAGCTTAGTGATGCTGGCCACATGACCCGGAAGCTGTACGCCAGTTCCCTTGGCCAATAAAGCGAGATGAGCCCCGCAACCCCAGAGTCAGCCACGACTGGACCTAATGGTCAGGGGTCCCTTTACATTTACTTTACCAGTGTGATAGGCTACTGTGGAAAAAAGTGTCATCCCTCATTCATACAAATATACCGAAGTCCTGTTTGAACATTATTCCGTGGAGAAGTGAGAGGGCAGTCTCGATTCCTGAGCTACATGCATTCATTTCAAAGCCTAGGAAAACATAAGGTTCCCGATTGGTGTGCATGTGTCTGCACTCATCTCAGATGCTGAAACAAATGTGCCCAGGTCAGGTGCCTTCTGCCATTCCCTTCCTCCTTCACCTTGAACATATCCCATCCTTCTGCCACGGCCACTGCATTCTTCCGCAAAGAAAATCCAGTTTAAAATGCAGGAGCTGAAATGTGGCAAGAAATGCAAAGCTCTTGACAGCTGCTTCTTGCTTCCTGGAGGCCTGGGGTGCGGGGAGGGAGAAGGGAGAAATGTAGCAGAAAGTCTCCCAGCTCAAATGACTGAAAACCAATAAAATTAAAATGGGTGGTGGAGGAAGGCAAGTCAGCAAGGGGTTAAAAGAATTTAATCTGTGCCCTTGTTTGCTGCTCCCCCTCCTCTTCTCTCTTTAATACTACACTACTGGGGAAATGAGCTGCAAGACTTGCTTGCTGCTTATTAAAAAAAGAAGGCAGAAAGTGCTTAGGCAGCAGCTGCTGCAGGACTCTGTTGTTAGCAGATAGTAAAGACATATGGAGATGAGTTTCAAACAGTATCAGTGGAGACATTTGCAGGGAAGGGAATCATTCTGCAAATGCCACGTTTTCAGCTTGTAATTAAGCATTCATTTCTTAGGTCGATTAGGAGCAGGGAGAGCAGAATTAGCAAACAGGGAGGTGTTGGTCTAAAGAGCCGCAAAAGGATTTGCTTTTAGGTGGCAATTTAGGGGGGGTTTGAAATAAAGGATAGCTGGGACACGTAATAAAGATATCTTCACATCAGCTCTAACAATAGTCTAAAATGTGAAAATCATGGAGGATTTAACTCAGAATTGTTATTTTATTATTTACGATATCCACTTTTCAAGCAAAACTCACAAAGCAGTTAACATAACATTTGTAGCAGTGCTAGATGTTTAATTTATACGCCACTCTTCCTCTGGCGGAGTACAGGGCCGTGCAGAAAATGATAAAATGCAACGCAGCAGTAATCAGTTACAACAACCGAACTAGCAACAATAATACAATAAATATAAATTTAAAATATATAGTAAAACAACAGAGACAAACTATATGGTCTTCTGGTTTTGTTTGTTAAGCTAGATCTCTTCCCTGCTAAAAACAAGATGTTTTTTGAGTAGCCTTGGGGTGGGTAGTTAAGGGAAATGCCACCTCAGTAGGAACATGTGGAACTGGATGGTAGGCGACTCACAAGCCATTTTATTTTACTTTATTTTTAGAAATACTTATATACCACTCTTTCATAAAAAAAAATCAAAGCTGTTAACAACCTGTTCCATCACTTTCAACCACACACACCTTCAGTTATTCTTCTAATGTCAACGTTATCCATGCAACAACCTATCCTCGCTTGTATATCTTTTAGAACACACTTTTGGAGAGGGTTGCTGAATCATAAATATAAAAACTCAGAATCAGCAATAGCCATAGGCTTCTCTCTCCGCCAAAGACTCTCCTCCCTGCAAGAGAGGGGAGTGGTTGTGGCCGGGAGCCGGACTCCGCCTCAAGCAGGGGGCGTTTGCCCCCTGCCTCCCACTCACCTGGCTGGCGCCCACGCCCTCGGTCAGGCACCCAACCAGGTGCCTTCAAGGGGGCGTGTACAGCAGCCTGAATTGCTGAGGCGCCAGCCTCCAGCCCTCACTTTTGTCGTCCCGTCGCGAGTCACCCACCCTCCACTCCCTTAGAGCAGGGTTTCCAGTTTTCTTTTGGCCTTGCTATGGACCTTAGGTTGGTCGCCCTGGTTGTCCAGGGGGCCTGGTAGGAATTTTTCCATTTGGCATTAGGCTTTTTGGTTTTTTCGCCTACCTCGTAGCAATCGTCACAACTTTCGTGGTATTGGTGGGTAGTTAGGCATTGGAATAATGTGTTGTGGTGTCGAAGGGCTGGGTGTGGCCATCGCCTATGCCTTCAATTTTTGGGTATTCCGTTAAAGGAATCCGGCGGTCATGTATTCTGTCCGATGCCTGCTTGGCGGGAGGCCATGGCACGACCCTCGGTGACATCAGGGGAGAGCCTATAGTTGGATTAGCATCAACAGGTTCCACCTACTGGTGAATAAACCCCCTTTGTTTGTTTGTTTGTTTATTTGTTTAGACTCACCCCTCTCCGAGTGGGTGGGGTCAGCTGACGTAATCCAATGCCTAAGCCAATACCTTTTCACTTGCTGTAATCAATAAAGTTGTGGCCTTTTCTTGCCCATTAACCTTATATCACGTCTCCTTGTGTTTCATTCCACTGCGTGGGGTTCGGGTCCTCGAACCACAACCACCTCCCACACAGAATGAAACCCTTTCTCCATTTCAATCCTCACATCAATGCAGCTGAACAGTTTGCAGCTCTGACGATTGTATCTTCTCCAGAGCGTGCCTTACTTTAAGCCAATTAAGAAAGTTCAAATAAGAGGAGGACCTTTGCTTCTGAATGGTGGTCTGAAATTGCTTTTTGCACCCAGCGCCTCCCTGCCCCCCGCATTCCATGCCGGAGCGAGAGCCAGGTACTGAGATGATCTGTGGATGAAGCCATTTCTTCCCATCCATGGGAAGGAATTTCAGAGAATGAGTTAACTCCTATCATTCTCTTTTCCTTCGTCCGTGTCTCCCTGTGTGTTGAGGGGAGCTGCCTCCCTTCAGGCAGGGAGGAACCGGAAACCTGTAGGGTAATTACAGTGGTACCTCGGGTTAAGTACTTAATTCGTTTTGGTGGTCCGTTCTTAACCTGAAACTGTTCTTAACCTGAAGCACCACTTTAGCTAATGGGGCCTCCTGCTACCGCCGTGCCGCTGGAGCACAATTTCTGTTCTCATCCTTAAGCAAAGTCCTTAACCTGAAGCACTATTTCTGGGTTAGCGGAGTCTGTAACCTGAAGCGTATGTAACCTGAGGTACCACTGTACTTTGGGCAGAAGCCTTCATGGGCCAAATTGACTTCATTAAATTCATGAAGGGGTCATTTCCATGGACTGTTAGATATACCTTGAATACAGAGAGATGAAAATGTGCTCCGCATTTTACTATGAGGCCTAACCTCAAAAAACAAAGAGTATGCCTAGCCACTCTGGGAGTTTCATGCTTGAGGTGATGATTTTTGGTTTCGCCTTGTATGGTTTGCCTCGCTAATGTAGTTGTGAGCTTTAAAATGCTTTCGCAGCCCATTACAGTGCTACCTTGGTTCTCAAACTTAATCCGTTCTGGAGGTCCGTTACAAAACCAAAGCGTTCCAGTACCAAGGTGCGCTTTCCCATAGAGAGTAATGCAGAATGGATTAATCCGTTCCAGACTTTTAAAAACAACCCCTAAAAAAGCAATTGAACATGAATTTTACTATCTAATGAGACCATTGATCCATAAAATGAAAGCAGTAAACAATGTACCGCAGTCACACAATCAATCAATCAGTAGCTGAACTGGGTTCCACAGTCACAAAAACAAAACAAAACAAGTCGCAAAAACAAAAACGCAAAATAAATAGCAAAAACAGGCAGACCTCAACGTAACACTCAAAGCAGAGGTGTGGCACTCAAATTGGAATTGTGACACTCAAATTGGAACTCAAAACGGAGCATGTTCGGCTTCCAAAAAAAGTTCGCAAACCGGAACACTCACTTTGCAGTGTTGGGGTTCCAAGTTGTTTGAGTACCAAGGCGTTTGAGAATCAAGGTACCACTGTAGAAGGAAGCTAACCCATGATGATTAGCTCCAGTGACACTTGCTGTAACATTTTAAGCGCACCCCCCCCCATGGAATAGTTTTTTACAGACTCCTGAACAGCGGTCAGCAAACTTTTTCAGCTATCCCTCAGACCTTGTGGGGGGCCAGACTATATTTTTTTGGGGGGGAAATGAACGAATTCCTATGCCCCACAAATAACCCAGAGATGCATTTTAAATAAAAGCACACATTCTACTCCTGTAAAAACACCAGGCAGGCCCCCAAAATAACCCAGAGATGCATTTTAAATAAAAGAACACATTCTACTCATGTAAAAACACGCTGATTTCCGGACCGTCCGTGGGCCGGATTTAGAAGGCGATTGGGCCGGATCCAGCCCCCGGGCCTTAGTTTGCCTACCCATTCTCTTGAAAGTGCCCTGGTTTTTCCACTGCTTTCCATGTAATATGAAACCATCGTCCCCAGGTGGAAGGATTTTGCGGGACTTTGAAAAACCTGTCAAACTTATTTGCTAGGGATGAAGATGGGATTTAATAAATGAGCATGTGCACCGCAGGAAACCAAGCTCCGGGAAAAATTAGGTCAAGCCCAGTACTTGTAGCAAGCCAAACAAAAAAAAGAAAGAAAAGAAAATCTAGTTCAGAATGGTTTACTAGCTGTAGCTGGCTTGTTTTCACTGCCATGGTGTCCACAAAGGGAGTTGGCTACCAGGAAAGAAGAGCAAAAAGTTATTTCAAAATGTAACTCTGAAATGTAGTGAGAAATGTTATCTCATTACGATTCTGGAAATACTAACATGGGACTAGTGATATGGTAGTCTTTCAACAACATGCGATGCTCAGCTAAGACAAGTAGATTTTTTAATAAAATAAAATAAAATAACACAGGGCTCTGTAACAGGGGAAGAACAGAGAGAGTGAAGCTTAATTAATATTTGTTGAAAGTTGCAAGATTCAGCAGCGAAAGAGGAATATTTAATATAGTGTACTTGTTTCCCCCTCATATGAATGAATGCATTTTTCAAAGAGGATATCCCTTAGTCCCAGCATGTGAATATTTATATATACTTTGTGCCAAAATCCTGAGATATACAAAAGGGTTAATTTAAAAAATACCCTCAGAAACCAGAGAACTACAGGTACTTCTGGTACCCTGGCACATGTAATATTTATGACATTCATACAACTTTAATTTTTTCGTTTTTGCCTTAGAAAGAAATAGTACAGTTTTCCCCCCAAGCACATCACTGCAGAAAGTGAAGCTCTTGTTAGTTTGGAATTTTCCTTTCCATTCCTTTCCTTATTTCTTTTTTTTTACCTCAAAGGAGTCAGAGCTAGGAGGGTTTCGACAGTAGAAAGAATTTGCAGCTTTCCGCCTTTGGCTTGCAAATACTTAGAAACAACCATACGAACTGTCCGTATGATTTTCAAGAACTTAAGACAAACGTAATATCCTAAACTAATCATTAAGTTCTGGATAGTAATTAGTAATGTTGTCAAACTTTCAAATGGTGAATTGAGTTAGTCGATCCTTTAAAGAATGCTCACAGAATTTATACACATTGCAGTAGCGGCTGCAAAAATTGCAATAGGAAGCGATGCCTATGCCACTGGTTTAAACTGGTTCAATATTCTCTCCTTGTCCCCATGGAATCCTGGAATTTGTAGTTCTGTGAATGGGGTGTCTGTAATTCGTAACATTCTTACAAATTTTCAGGATTAATTGGGGGGAAGCCATGGCAGTTAATCTATTATAAATGCTATATTACTGCAATAAAGGTAAAGGTAAAGGTACCCCTGCCTGTACAGGCCAGTCTTGCCAGACTCTAGGGTTGTGCGCTCATCTCACTCTATAGGCCGGGAGCCAGCGCTGTCCGCAGACACTTCCGGGTCACGTGGCCAGCGTGACAAAGCTGCTCTGGCGAGCCAGCGCAGCACACGGAACGCCGTTTACCTTCCCGCTGGTAAGTGGTCCCTATTTATCTACTTGCACCTGGGGGTGCTTTCGAACTGCTAGGTTGGCAGGCGCTGGGACCGAACGACGGGAGCGCACCCCGCCGCGGGGATTCGAACCGCCGACCATGCGATCGGCAAGTCCTAGGCACTGAGGTTTTACCCACAGCGCCACCCGTGTCCCTTTATTACTGCAATAGTATAGAACAAAACAAACTAGTAATTTTAGCACATTAAAGAGATGGATTTAGTGTAGCCATCTTCCTCCTGGTGTTACTGTAGTTTTCTATACAGTACAATGGTACCTCGGGTCAGTGGCGTAGCGTGGGTTGTCAGCACCCGGGGCAAGACAAGTAATTTGCGTCCCCTAACACGTGGATTTGCGCCCCCTAACCCGTGGATTTGTGCCCCCTAACCCTAACCCCCAGATGTTGCGCCCGGTGCGGCTGGCCCCCCTGCACCCCCCACGCTACGCCACTGCCTCGGGTTAATTACTTAATTCGTTCCAGAGGTCCGTACTTAAGCTGAAACTATTCTTAACGAACCCAGAAATATTACCTCGGGTTAAGAACTTTGCTTCAGGATGAGAAGAGACATCATGCTCTGATGGCACGTGGCAGCGGGAGGTCCCATTAGCTAAAGTGGTGCTTCAGGTTAAGAACAGTTTCAGGTTAAGAAGGGACCTCTGGAACAAACTAAGTACTTAACCCAAGGTACCACTGTACATTTCAAAAGCAGGGCTTTTTTAAAGTCGAACTCAGTTCTGGCACCTCTCAGGTGGGCACCATTGCCATTATAAGAGAACAAGGGTGGTGTTCATTGTTCCAGCACCTCTTTTTCAAGAAAAATAGCACTGTTCAAAAGTATAATGTACTGTAAGTGCAACAGAAGAACACAGCATACAACATGAATAGAGATGTAATCCACTGCTTAAATAAAAAGATTTTATCCTTAAAATTTAAGACATTTGCTCTGTCCTTTTCCGAATAATTCAAAATAATCTTTAAAACTCTCTTTGATTGTGAAAGTAACACATTTACTTTATAATAATCAATACATGGCTTCTAGCTTTTTAAAAAGCTATCATTGTTCTTATGGTCAATCTTACTACTAATGCAATCCCAGCATTTATCAATTTATTCATTTGCTGTTAGTACCATTTGCATTCTCCACTTACTGGTATGTAGTGCTCTTTCTGCTAACAACATATATGAAATGTCTTTCTTATATTCAGTCATGGCTGAACTGTCCACATAAGAGATAACAATAGTTCTAACACAATCTCACATCCTATAGTTCTTCCGAACTTCTTAAACATTTTCCTGCCCCGCCCCTTTAACCAACTGGCAGTCCAATCACATTATAATTTCCATTCTTTTCCTGACATTTCCAGCAATCACTAAAATAATTCTTATTTATTCTGTTTATTCCCTGTGGTGTGTTAATACAGTGGTGCCTCGCAAGACAAAATTAATTCGTTCCGCAAGTTTTTTCTTCTTGCAAGTTTTTCGTCTTGCGAAGCACGGTTTCCCATAGGAATGCATTGAAAATCAATCAATGCGTTCCTATGGAGACCGTCCGGGGACAGAGGGGAAGGTGCATGCGCCTTCCCCTCTGTCCCCGGACCTGTTTAAAGCAAGGGGCGGCGGGGAGAAGATTGCTTCTCCCCGTTGCCTGCCCCGCAATCTCCGGGGACAGAGGGGAAGGTGCGTGCGCCTTCCCCTCTGTCCCCGGACCTGTTTTAAAGCAAGGGAAGGGGCAGCAGGGAGAATCGCTTCTCCCCGTTGCTGCCCCTTGGTTCAAAAGGGGTCCGGGGAGAGAGGGGAAGGCGCACATGCCTTCCCCTCTGTCCCCTCTTTTGAAGCAAGGGGCAGAGGGGAGAAGATCGCTTCTCCCCGTTGCCGCCCCTTGGTTCAAAAGGGGTCCGGGGACAGCGGGGAAGACGCGCTGCGCTTCCCCGCTATCCCCAGAGCTTGCGGGGCAAGCTTCGTTTTGCGAAGCAAGCCCATAGGGAAATGCGTCTTGCGAAGCGGCTAAGAAAACGAAAAACTCCTTCGTCTAGCGAGTTTTTCGTCTTCCGAGGCGTTCGTCTTGCAGGGTACCACTGTATCAGCATACTGATATCTTCTCTTACATTCATACTTAAAGATACCTGTAAGATTCTCCCCCCCCAACAAGTTTTCCCTTAGCACCATGAGGATATACATTCTTTCTCATGACTTGCCTCTTTAATCATGAATTCCTTCACCTGTTCAGGTTCAGTATTATATTTAAGCAGCTGCTTATATATCGTTGACAGCAAGCAATCCATATTCTGTATTAGTATTTTCTCAAATTCTGTTAGGTTTCTTACCTGCTGATTAATTCTCGGATAATTATTTACAGAAGCTCTCATTTGAAAGTATTCATGATGATAGAATTTCCTTCTTTTAAACTTCCTTTCCTTTTTGAATACACTAGACTCATTTGTTAAAATCAATTATCTTCTCTTACCTCTTTAGCGTTATTGGGGCTCAACAGCCTTTTGCATTCATCCCAAATTCTGAACCAGTTTGAAATCAATTAATTTTGTTTTGTATATTTCATTCTAACTTCGCTCTCACCCTGCAATATTTCATGTAATGGGACCTTCACCAAATTTCTCTCAAATAATGTGTGCAGATCTGCCATACATTCTAAAAGCTAATTGATACAGTTAGCAGTGCAATACAGTGGTGCCTCGCAAGACGAAATTAATTCGTTCCGCAAGTTTTTTCTTCTTGCGAGTTTTTCGTCTTGCGAAGCACGGTTTCCCATAGGAATGCATTGAAAATCAATTAATGCGTTCCTAGGGAAACCGCCTTCAGACCAGGTCCGGGGACAGTCTGTTCCCCGACCTCTTCTGAAGGCTGGGGGGGGGGGACAAGGGCTTTTCTTCCCACTGCCAGCCTTCAGAAGGCTGTTCTGAAGGCTGGCGGTGGGAAGAAAAGCCCTTCTTCCCACCTCCCGCCCCGCAAGCTCCGGGAACAGGAGGGCTTTGCTGCCGACCGCCAGCATTTTAAAAGCCCCTGCTGTCCTGGGGCGATTTTAAAATGCTGGCGGGCGGGAGCGAAGCCTCCGCTGTCCCGGGGAGATTTTAAAATGCTGGGGGTCGGCAGCGAACGCTTCGCTCCCGCCCGCCAGCATTTTAAGATCACCCGGGGCAGCGGAGAAGTCTCCGCTGTCCCGGGAAGGCAGGCGGGGGGGGGGAGCAAAGACTTTTGCCCCCCGCCGGCCTTCAGAAGAGGTCCAGGACCTCTTCTGAAGGCCGGCTGTGGGCGAAAGTCTTTGCTCCCGACCGCCAGCAATTTAAAACAGGTCCCCGGAGATTTCCCTATGGGCTTTCGTCTTGCGAAGCAAGCCCATAGGGAAATTCGTCTTGCGAAGCGCCTCCAAAACAGAAAACCCTTTCGTCTTGCGGGTTTTCCGTCTTGCGAGGCATTCGTCTTGCGGGGTACCACTGTATCACCTTTCATGTAGAACTGTTAAGCCCCTCTTTCTGTCGTTTCCATCATAATTCTCCCTTTTTTATTTATCCAAATGAATTCCAGCACTAATTGTTAGTGTTGCCATCCCAGTGCGTCGGATTTTTAAAATGTATTCCCCTTTACTCTTGGTTTTAATGTACTTATGTGGGGTTTACTGTGTGTGTGTGTGTGTGTGTGTGTGTGTGTGTGTGTGTGTGTGTGTTTGTCACTTTGGTTTGCCCTGGACAAAAAAAAGGGACTGACTGACTGACTGACTAAATAAATAAATAATAGTTACATTGATATTCTAGTTGATAATCACAGAAAGTTTATCTTGGTTAATATTATCTTTGTAACTGTCGAGATTCCTTTTAAAATGTACAAATATAACTTTCCCCCATTGTGATATGTGTAGTGTACATTATTTATGTAAATAAAGACTTGTAATCATTTTCATCATATTGGTAATCACTGGATTTTTTTAATCAATAATTTATCCAATTAAATTTCTCCTTCAATTGTTTTTCTAGATTTCTCATCGTTCTTTACTTCCAAAATTCTTTCCCCCTTTATTTAACTTCTTATCCTGCAAGAGACCTAAATTGTGTTTTAATTGACCCAGTGGGTCTTAGGGAGTTACTTTATGTACAGAGAAGCAATTTATATGCCTGGGCTTGGAAGCTCTTCGGAGTTTAGATCAGACCCCAGTTCTGAATATCAGATGTCATCCATTAGCCCTACCTGACCACTTCCTGAGCAAGTGGGGTGAATGACTGCCAATCAGATGAGTCCAAGCTCAAAAGGCTAGCTAATCTTAAGGACTTATCCACACTTATCTTTTGCCTTGCTCTTTCCTTCCACAGCTCTGAGCTTTAAAGCTCCATGTCCGGTTGCGTAGTTTGTTTGCCACGTGCTTTCACTGCAAAAACCCACTCTTTTGCGCTCAGTCGGAGCAAACATCAATTCGGGGATGCTCCCGAATTGAATTGGTTTGCTGCAATTCAGCTTTAAAGAGCAGGTTTTTTTTCCTGGGGGAAGCTCTGGAGCAAAAGAAAAAAGAAAGAAAAAACCATGCCTGGAAAGAGTGGAGGACAGTTAGAGACTTCCGGGGTGGCGCCACCGGTGATGGCGGGCTCCCTCTGAACTGGAGGGACAAGCTCCGCAAGAAACAGGTCTTTTCCGCTGCGGCGTAGCGGGGACCCTTCTGAAAATCACAAGCGGATGAAGCCTGTGACTGTGGGACTCGGCGGGCACCTTTAGCGCCCCCCCAACCCACTAAGGAACCCAGAAACGGGCTCCGAAGTGAAGAGGGGGAAGTGGCGCGGTGCTGTGAGTCGATTGCTTTTTCTGCGGAGCGAAGCCGCACAGCTGTTGCCGGAGAGCACTGCCTTTTTCCTGGGACAATTTGGCATTGAAAATAACTAACCGTGAGTACTGGAACGCTAAATACCTGGATTTTAAACAAGCATTGGCGAAATAAAAGGAACTTGGACTCTAAAATTTACCCTAATTTGGTACTGAAACGGAAAGGGCTAAACAGGAAGTCACCCTTCTGTTTTCTTGTAGTTACAACAAAGCAAAGACAAAGCGTGGAGGACAGTTAACTGTGGAAGCAAAGGGCCTTCTCGGTAGTGGCGCCCACCCTGTGGAATGCCCTCCCATCAGATGTTAAGGAGATGAGTAATTAGGAAACATCTGAAGGCAAGGCAGCCCTGTATAGGGAAGGTTTTTACGGTTTGAATGTTTTTATATATACTGGAAGCCGCCCAGAGTGGCTGGGGCAACCCAGTCAGATGGGTGGGGTACAAATAATAATTAATAATTATATTATTATTATGAGCCCTAACTCAACTCGCACAGTGTTGTCTTGAGAATAAAACTGGGTTGCAAGATCCCATGTTTACCATCCTGAAGGAAGGATATAAATGTAGTGAGTAACATTTTTTTGGATCACTTTGACAACTAACTATCCCAAGGTTGTGTGTATGTGTGTGTGAGAAAGATGCAATAGCAATTAATTCACTTACGAATTATGATAGGGTTTCTATACAAATAGAAATATTGGTGTATATATATATATCCACACACTCAAGTAAATAATATCTTAGATTAAGTATATACATAGATGTAATTATACACATATAATTTCCACTCTAAGCATTTAATCAATACTTTAATCACCAGCAATTAACGGAATTTACGGGCCATATTATTTTCAGGAACAAGATGAACCCACTTTCCCAGCGATAATTTCTAGGGTTAATTGTTGCAGCTTATTCAATGCAATCTTCTCCACCAGCTTTATTTTATCTGCCAGAACCACCAATAGGCTGTGATTAGCATAAATTAAACCAAATGAATTCTGTGGGTTACTAAATTATTTCACTCTGATCTCCCTTATTTATTTATTTTAAACATTTTAAGATTAGTGATAGTTGAATAGCTCGATGGCGAGTTTCCTTAAGCCTGGGGTTTCAGAGCTGCCTCAGCGCCCCCTGGGGAGGGGGAAATAGGGTGGCTGAGCTCCTGGAAATGACTGGAAGATGGGGAAAATATAAGACAAGTGCTGTGTAAAAAGCTGTAACTTGATCTTACTCATCTCCAGTTGTTCTTGTGGGATTGTGCTATGAGGCAAAGTAAAACAAAAGCATATCCTCTCTCACCTGCTGTTGATTCCAGGATTTTGCACGCCTCCTGGTAAGGCATCCTCAGTGAGGATGGGACATGCAACTCCATTTTGTGCAACTCATGTTGCCTTAGTCCAGTATACCTGAAGGAGCATCTCCATCCCTATCGTTCAGCCTGGACACTGAGGTCCAGCTCCGAGGGCCTTCTGGCGGTTCCCTCCCTGCGAGAAGTGAGGTTACAGGGAACCAGGCAGAGGGCCTTCTCGGTAGTGGCACCTGTCCTGTAGAATGCCCTCCCATCAGATGTCAAGGAAATAAACAACTACCTGACTCTTAGAAAACATCTGAAGGCAGCCCTGTTTAGGGAAGTTTTTAATGTTTGATGTTTTATCGTGTTTTTAATATTCTGTTGGGAGCCACCCAGAGTGGCTGGGGAGGCCCAGCCAGATGGGCGGGGTATAAATAATAAATTATCACCATCACCATCATCATCATTCCTTCTTCCGTGCTCCATGTGAAAGGCAAATGTTATCAGGCATTGGCAAATGCCTAACCTCACCATTCTCCAGAGCTGAATTTGTTCTAAGCTGCCACAGAGGAGGTAAGAATATGTTTGTAACAGCTCTACAACAACCACTGTCTACACACTGTTGAAGACATATTCGAAGGGTAGCAGCAGAAGAAGAAGAAGAAGAAGAAGAGGAGGAGGAGTTTGGATTTGATATCCCACTTTATCACGACCTGAAGGAGTCTCAAAGCGGCTAACAGTCTCCTTTCCCTTCCTACCCCACAACAAATACTCTGTGAGGTGAGCGGGGCCGAGAGACTTCAGAGAAGTGTGACTGGCCCAAGGTCACCCAGCAGCTGCATGTGGAGGAGCGGGGAATCGAACCCAGTTCCCCAGATTACGAGTCTACCGCTCTTAACCACTACACCACACTGGCTCTCTAGCAGAGAGGGTTCAATGTGAGAACCATGCTATAGCTTCTGTTGAGCTATAAATGTTGCTGCGAGCATGTTCAGCAGAATCCAGAACAGCCAGGAACATGAGAGTAGTAGTATCTGTGGCCGCTGATGTCCCTACCTGCACCTATGTACACTTGCAAAAGTGTGCAGGGCTTAAAAGAAGCCCTACTACAGTACTGGCCACAAACTCTCCCACTGCTATGTCAAGGCAAAGTCTAAGAAAGATAAGAGATTGTGTGCAGGCTTGATTTGCATCAGACTCAGTCTGCAGCATGTTATACTTTAAAAGAAAATGGTATGAAAATGATGTATCGTTGGTATTTAACCTCTAGCAAACTAGCTAAAATATATAAGGTAAAGGTAAAGGGACCCCTGACACCGTTAGGTCCAGTCGTGGCTGACTCTGGGGTTGCGGCGCTCATCTCGCTCTATAGGCTGAGGGATCCGCCGTACAGTTTCCACATCATGTGGCCAGCATGACTAAGCCGCTTCTGGCGAACCAGAGCAGCGCATGGAAACGCCGTTTACCTTCCCGCCAGAACAGTACCTATTTATCTACTTGCACTTTGACGTGCTTTCAAACTGCTAGGTTGGCCAAACAAACCGTGGCAGTTTATTTCCTGGGGTAAAATCCTTAAAAAGACCTCAACAACTTCAATCCTAAAAAAAGGTTAACAACTTTGGTTGGCCCTCACGGTCCTTCACTTCATCAAATCTGGCCCTCTTTGAAAAAAGTTTGGACACCACTGTGTTAAGAGCACCTCACTCTAACCAACTAATCTATTCGGGAGATAAATGGAAGCTGGGCAAACGACTTGAATTTCTTGATGGGTGGTGGGTGGTGTTTTGGGCCCCTCAGGTCTGGTTAAATTCAGAAGATGGGTGCTGTTAAAGCTTACTACCTTCTGTTTAAAGTTAAACTGTTGCTGACCAAAATATTAGATTTTTTTTAAAAGGCAAAAACACTCCTCCCCGCCCTCATTCCATATATAGTTCTGTTTCTGTTTCCCTCCATCTTCTGCATTCACAGTAAAAACATTTTTTAAAAAAACCAAAACCATTGAGTTGACAGTGTTAATAAAAAATAATGTCAAAAACACATCTTCTCGCTGTTTTCTAGAGTCTTGTCATCTCAATGATTTCACAAGATAGCTGTCTGAAGTGTTCCAACCAGAAATCAAGTGCATATTGTCAGAGCATTGACAGTTTTTCCTCACAGATGCTCTGAACTGAACTGTGAAACAGTGGATAGAATTAAGAAGAGTATAATGTAAATAAACTGCTCTTTTTAACCCTCAAATAATATGTGCATAATTAGTTCATATTTGCAGGGGTGCTTTGTTTCTACAATACTTTAGACTGAATTATTTCAGCCTGTGCTACTATGGTAGAGATCATTTGAAAGGATAAATATTGTGTTAAAAGATTTAATAATAGCAAACACTCAGATGCTCACATTCACTAATAGGGTTGTGTATTAAAAATTAAGTGTCATTATAATTAAAACAAAAACAAAAAACACCCAGCACTGCAATTGTTGTAGTTTTAATTTTAAACAAAAAAAGGATGAACAGGATTTTAAAAGCAAAGTAGCAAAGAAAACAGACAAGGCACATCCATATCACAGAATGATATGCATTCAAATAGCCACCCCTCCTTTATTGGGAAGGCTGGGAGCTGTAGTTCCACTAAGACCCCTAAATCCTTTTCACACGTACTACTGGCAATCCAGGCATCTTCCATCTTATATTTGAACACCTGGTGGTTGTTGTTGTTTAGTCGTTAATGGTGTCCGACTCTTCGTGACTCCATGGACCAGAGCACGCCAGGCACTCCTGTCTTCCACTGCCTCCTGCAGTTTGGTCAAACTCATGCTGGTAGCTTCAAGAACACTGCCCAACCATCTCTTCCTCTGTCATCCCCTTCTCCTTGTGCCCTCCATCTTTCCCAACATCAGGGTCTTCTCCAGGGAGTCTTCTCTTCTCATGAGGTGGCCCAAGTATTGGAACCTCAGCTTCAGGATCTGTCCTTCCAGTGAGCACTCAGGGCTGATTTCCTTCAGAATGGAGAGGTTTGATCTTCTTTTGCAGTCCATGGGACTCTCAAGAGTCTCCTCCAGCACCATAATTCAGAAGCATCAATTCTTCGGCAATCAGCCTTCTTTATGGTCCAGCTCTCACTTCCATACATCACTACTGGGAAAACCATAGCTTTAAGTATATGAACCTTTGTCGGCAAGGAGATGTCTCTGCTTCATCGCACACACCTGGTTATTCCTCCCTAAGTACAGAACCTTACATTTGTCCCTACTGATTTCCATTGTTGTTAGTTTGGCCCAATTCTTCCAATTTGTTAAAGTCATTTTGAATCCCGATTCTGCCTTCTGCGGCATTAGCTACCTCTACCATTTTGGCGTCATCAGCAAATTTGATGAGCATCCACTCAATACCTTCACCCAAGTCTTTTATCAAAATGTTGAACAGCAACGGGCCCAGGACATAATCCTGCGGCGCTCAGCTTGTGTAACTTTTTTCCAGCGCGACCAGGAATCATGAGTGAGCCTTCTTTGGGTTCAGTCAGTTAACCAGCTACAAATCCACCTAACAGTTACCTCATGCAGCCTACATTTTACCAGCTTCCTTCAAAGTATATCAGGACCATTCAGGGTTAGGAGAACATGAGTGGGGATTTAGTATACAGTCGTACCTTGTTTTGCGTCCAGGATCCGTTCCGGAGCCCCGGACGCTAGCCGAAAAGGACGCTGGGCAAAGCGCTGCGTCTGCGCATGCATGCGGAGCGGTTTGCACCTTTGTGCATGCGCGAAGCGTGATTTAGTGCTTCTGCACATGCGTAAGTGGCAAACCCAGAAGTAACCCATTCCAGTACTTCCGGGTTTGCCGCAGACGTTTGCCGTAATGACCGCTAGACGAGGCAGACGTTCACAGAGGTATTACTGCACTTTGGGAAATCAGTGTTTTATTTACATGAACCAGTGCTCATCTTCAAGTGGTACAGTAGCTGGCACACCCTCACATGTCTCCTATCCAGATTATTTATTTTATGATGAATCTACACTCTAATAATTCAGATGACATATGAACGGATGCTGTCCACTGCAAAATTCACAAGGGCTGTTATTTGTTGCCGTTTCTTTGTATTTTGTGACTTCTTTCATATTTTGTTACCTGTGGTGAGAACTGTGCTTTGATATTTTTATCTCATTTATTTTTGTGAGTCACTTTGGACCCATCTTGTTGCAGAAAAGCGGGTTACAGAAACACAGAATAGTAGAGTTGGAAGGGACCGCAAAGGTTGTACAGTCCAAGCCCCTGAGATGCAGGAATCTACGCTAAAGCATTCATGACAGGCAGCCTTCCAACCGCTGCTTAAAAACCTCCAAGGAAGGCTGGAATGGAATAGAATAGAATAGAATAGAATAGAATAGAATAGAATAGAATAGAGTAGAATAGAGTAGAGTAGAGTAGAGTAGAGTAGAGTAGAGTAGAGTAGAGTAGGGTAGAGTAGAGTAGAGTAGAGTAGAGTAGAGTAGAGTAGAGTAGAATAGAATAGAATAGAATAGAATAGAACAGAACAGAATAGAATATGTGATTACACTTCAGCTATTGGGCACATGGGCAACTAAAAGGAATTCAGGCAGATGGTTACTTATGTAATTCCTGTACTGTAATCATGTTTCACTGGCTTATGTGTAGGAGTTTCATGTCCACATCACCAAAGCACAAAGTAAAAAAGCACACTGATTTGCATATGCTAATTTACATGTCTAGATTGTTCTTGGCATCCGTCTGTTTCAAAAGACAATGGAATGCGCCTCCGGGGGTGAAGTCTTGTCTTCCACCAGATTTGTCTAGATACAAATATAGCTATAACATCTATAATTTAAATAGAAATATACAACGTCTTACAATAGTGAAGTCGACAGGTGACCGGACTGCCGTCCAGGTTCTTATGTCACAAGTAGCTTCACTTTTAGAAATATTACCCTCATCGGTTTTTTTACCGTATTTTTCGCCCTATAACACGCACCCGACCATAACACGCACGTAGTTTTTAGAGGAGGAAAATCCGCAGGCACCCGTAGGCATTCCCTCCATAACACGCACAGACATTTCCCTTACTTTTTAGGAGGAAAAAAGTGAGTGCTATTGGTGCAAAAAATACGGTAATTCACGTAAAGCTATTTGATGTTGTCACCACATGGATGAGAGTATAGCTGCTGGCAACCAGAAAACGTACCATTGCAAGATGGTATCTGTTTAAAGGAAGATGTACGACAACAGAACAACTAGATTAAATGGTCAAGCTTCAGGAAGTATATTCCAAATAAAGGAATTTTTTTTAAAAAAAATCTGTTACACAATATTTGCAATGGTGTCTGGTACAAAACATGCATTCCACGTCACTTGATAAAGCACCCAGAGGATCTGCTTTAATCTAGTCAAGGCTCAGATGCAAACATATTACCTCTCTTTGACCCTGTTTACAGATTATCTGACCCTTTTTAACATTGTTACACACAATGCGATCTGCCCTAAGTAAAAGTCCATACAGATCACCGGCTACCATAGCATCTACCGCGTATTTTAGCCCACATTTGCTGTGTAACGAAGTCCACCAAGAGGTGGGGAAATTGAAAGACTTTTCACACTAAATTCCAGTGAGGAAGTGCTAAAGAATTCTTAAAATGTAGGGGAGGGTGGGAAGAAAGGATTCTTACTTTTAGTTACCGTATTTTTAGCTCTATAAGACGCACTTTTTCCCCTCCAAAAGATAAGGGGAAATGTGTGTGCGTCTTATGGAGTGAATGCAGGCTCCATGGCTTCAGTGAAAGCAACATGAAGCCAGGAGACCAAGACTCTCCTGGCTTCAGGGATAGCCGCCTGAAGCCTCTGGAGCACAGCGGGCGCTCCTGCTGCACTCTGGAGGTTTCGCGTTGCTTTCCCTCTCTGCGCAGCGCCCCTTCAGCGAAGCGGGAGGAGAAATGGAAGGGGCTCCGTTTCTCCTGCTGCTTAGCTGAAGGGGCGCTGCACAGAGAGGAAGAGAATTTTTTTTCTTGTTCTCCCCCTCCAAAACTAGGTGCGTCTTATGGTCAGGTGCGTCCTACAGAGCGAAAAATACGGTAAGTCACATGCGTTGCCGATAGCATTTTTGGAACATTTACACTCCTGCAATCCAGATGGAGCACTCATAAGTACAAATGACACTATGGCTAAGGTGGGGGGGGGATTGACATTTTACAAATGAGTTACAACTGAGCAATTGTTGCATTAGAAATTATCTTGAAAGGTGATCATTGAGACAAGCTAGCAATGAGGTGGTTCTTGCGATGTGGGAGGGCTTTACAACGGGACGAGGCTAATTTCAGTTTTAAATTCCCAGACAGAAGACAGATCTCTGTTCAGGCTTACATCAGACATTTGTCCTCATTCTCCGTAGAGAACCCCCAACACCCACCTCACGCGCTTTTCAGAACGGCACAATTGTTATA
This sequence comes from Podarcis liolepis, assembly GCF_965112155.1. Taxonomy (NCBI): domain Eukaryota; kingdom Metazoa; phylum Chordata; class Lepidosauria; order Squamata; family Lacertidae; genus Podarcis; species Podarcis liolepis. Next base: position 2,027,395 of record NW_028148790.1, on the reverse strand, counting down.
TTCTGCCGAAGCACAAAGAGTTAAGGAAGTTAGCAGAGGCCAGCTTGATAGTCCTGAAATACTTCTTATTTCAGAAGCTCAAAAATCTTATCTAGAATAGCAAGGGGGGGAGGGGCCACCATGCGGCGCAGAGAGAAATTTAATGAATCTTTGCAAAACTAAAGCTGCATAATCTGCTGTATTTCAGTCAGTCTTTATCCTCAAAATCCCAGATCTTTGTTTAAGCTATGAACAGACTATAGAAATCAGCTCACTGGTCTCTCCTTATTATCCCTGCACAAATCAAACGAAGCCTTTCCAATAGAGCTGATAAATATACACACTCCATTCGCGAGTGTGCACACACACGAGGACACGGCTGTAGCTAAAAAGAAGCTAAATGTGTCTAATGCCTTGCTCTGTCTCCCGGGAGCACTGTCTTCTGAAGGAACACACAAAACCTCACAGCTGAGCACACACCCAAACTTACGCTTGTTTGTTTTGGGGATTTCCTAAAATAACAAAGAGCAAAGACCTCTGGCATCAGTTCTGATTTATAGCACTGCCCTAGGGAGTCTGTAAGACAGTGAATCACCACAGCAAATATTTGGGTTCATCTCCATCTTGTCAGGAAAACCTGAGAGAGTCCAGTACTGACAGCATTAGAACGTTATCTTCAGTCCTTTTATTAAAGGTACCAAACAACCTTTGAGTAAGCTGGGACGGAGACACAAGGCAGGAACTCATAACGTCCTGCTCCAGAAGTACAGTGGTACCTTGGGTTAAGAACTTAATTCATTCTGGAGGTCCGTTCTTAACCCGAAACTGTTCTTAACCTGAAGCACCACTTTAGCTAATGGGGCCTCCTGCCGCCGCCCCGCCGCCACCACACAATTTCTGTTCTCATCCTGAAGCAAAGTTCTTAACCTGAGGTACTATTTCTGGGTTAGCGGAGTCTGTAACCTGAAGCATATGTAACCTGAAGTGCCTGTAACCCGAGGTACCACTGTAATCCAGACATCAATCTCTCCCACTATCATACGTACAAAAGGGTGTTTATTCATAATGTCCGATAGCCTCGGATGGAGGAAGCCTTAGCCTTGTGATCAATGAACTCAGCACCAGGCACCAGGAAACCTCCCTATCCTTTGTTACCCACTGGATGTGGAGCAGGGTGCTTATTCCCACATTCAGTGGGTGACTCCCTTTTTAATTGAAAAATATAAATCAGCAGTAAGCCTCAGAAACGTACACACTGCGCAACACATGCAGGTACTGATTTAGTGGTTAATTTTTATCTGGTTTTATATTTTGCAAACCTCAGTGTTCGCTGCTTAAAAACTACAGTTAAGGGGTGTATAAATATGAAAGGAATACATATTTTCATCCATGGGGCAGAAAACAGCTTCATAGGTACAATTCAAATCAATGCCATGTTCGTGATCGATGCCAGGCATGTCCAAAGTCCGTTTCAGGGGCCTAATCCGCCTCACCGGTCAGTTTAATCCAGCCCCTGTGGCAGTTTATTTCCTGGAGTAAAATCCTAAAAGAAAGGTTAACAACTTTGGTTGGGCCTTTGGTTGGCCCTCACGGCCCTTCACTTCATCAAATCTGACCCTCTTTGAAAAAAGTTTGGACACCATCCCCTTTGTGCCAGCAGAAAGAACTTTTATACCTGTCATTCACCACCTTGGCCAGAGGGTTTTATCCCATTCCTGCTAACATCTCATCCTGAAGATGGGCCTCACCTTCCACTGCAGCTTGAACTGCTGCTTCTGATTTGACTACAATTGCTTAATTAGCGAGCTTTGCTACTTGCCACTTATCATCTTGGCCAAAGGGTGTTTTACTTTGTTCTGGCTAATACAGTGGTGCCCCGCAAGATGAATGCCTCGCAAGACGGAAAACTGGCTAGACGAAAGAGTTTTCCGTTTTGGAGGTGCTTCGCAAAACGAATCTCCTATGGGCTTGCTTCGCAAGACGAAAATGTATTGCGAGTTCCTGCGGGGTTTTTTCCTCCCCCCCCTTTTTCTAAGCCGCTAAGCCGCTTATCAGCTGATCCGATAAGCCGATAAGCCGCTAAAAGCGCTAATAGCCGCTAATAGCGCTAATAGCGCTAATCCGTCAATGGGCTTGCTTCGCAAGACGAAAAAACCGCTCGACGAAGAGAATCACAGAACGGATTCTTTTCGTCTTGCGAGGCACCACTGTACCTGGGACTGAGGAGCAGCCTCATCACTCTCTCCATGGCTCCTCCAAAGGTCTCGATTCACTGTTGTCAACTCCTAGCCAAACGGTTTTTCGCTCTCTTCCAGTTAGTAATGAATACTTAATGAATTGTTTTGATCATTTGATATAATGGTAGTTTTATAGATCTTTAAATAGAGATGCAATTATTGATCTCCCACTGTCTCATCTAGTTTGGCCCTTTTAAATTTGCATTTTTATCACCGTTGCAAAACCTTGAGTGCAGCTTTATATTTTAAAGACTCAGAGCAGCTCACTTAAATATCTGTCTGACTATCCATTCAACTATATACAGTTTTACATCTTCAGTTATTCTAAAACGTTTTTTCTGCAGGCCATCCAGCGTAGATGAAAAAAAGCAAAACAAACATTTCACTCCTCCCAAGAAGATTCCACCTGCTGAAAGAGATCAAAGTTATAATATAGATGCAAATATTTAAATTACAGCAGGTGTGTGTGTGTGTGTGTGTGTGTGAAACTCAAAACATGGCAAGATTAAATACACAATTCCAAAATTATTGTCCACAGATGAATTGGGCCCTCTGTTATTTTTATGCAGTCACTTCAAATAAATGAATAACTAGGTAAAATAAAAGTGACATCGGCTTAATATGATGTGGTAACAGAGGTGAATTAGATGCAGTCTGTATCAGCCACTGCAAGGGGAAGACTAGAATCTTGGCAAGGTAATTCACACTTGTTAGGTTAATTTCCAATAGACTTCTGTCTTCTAGAACATCTTGCATGACATGAGGAAAAGGATAATGGTACACAAGTCCAATTAGCCTGAATGACAAACTCGTCTTCTGCTTTCCTGGTATGAAGCTATGCTTGACAGGTAGGAATGCCTCTGTCTGAAAAGCACTGGAAAAAAGCACAGGTCCCATTTGAAATTCACAACCACCTGTATGTTACAGTGCCTTAATTACCAGTAGATGCGAGTTGATGCGAAGCTATATAAGAACTTAGTGTTCATTAGTTGGTGTCTTATCCTGCCTTTTAACTGTATAAGCCACCCCTGATTTGAAACCCAAATTGCTGGGTCTGGATACCAAAATGGTTACCTGGGAGCTTCAATTGGGAGTCCACAATTTAGCATGTCCTGCATGATGAATCTAGCTCTTTAAAAGGTGTATAAAAATAAAAATAAAACCAGCATTTCCAAAATTGCTTTATCATGGTGTGTCTTGGTTGCTCCACTGGAAAGATCATGAAAGTGAAACCTATGTGTGGGCCTAAGTCTGAAGCACTCAATAATAATAATTTTTATTATTATTTGTACCCCACCCATCTGACTGGGTTACCCCAGCCCCTCAGCTCATATAATGCCTTATATTTGCTTGCTGCTTCCACCACAGAAGTGATCCTCATCCCGGTGTGTGTGTTAAACTGGCTCCTGCTCTATGAAAGGTGACATTATTTTGGGCCAAAAAGAGAGATGTTTTACAAAAGAGCTATAATAAAACTGTTAGCCACCCATTTAAATGTGTCCTTTACCTATCTGGTTTGAAAAGAGGGGCAGAGCAAGAGCAAGGTAGAAATATTCAAAATAAAATTCTTTCTTTCATCTCTTCCAAGGAGCTCGAGGTGCTGTACATTGTTCTCCTCCTCCCCAGTTCATCCTCACGACAACACTGGGAAATAGGTTAGGCAAAGAGATGGAGATAAAGAACTATGTAACTTTTCAAAGACATCTGAAGGCAGTCCTGTGTCAGGAAATTTTTAATGCTGGATGTTTTACTATGTTTTATATATGCTGTAAGTTGCCCAGAGTGGCTGGAAAAACCCAGCCAATTGGGTGGGGTATAAATAATAAAATTATTATTATTATTATTATTATTATTGGCCCAAGGTCACCCAATGAGCTTTATGACAAAATGGGGATTTGAACCCTGGTCTCCTTGATCATGGGACGCGGGTGGTGCTGTGGGTTAAACCACAGAGCCTAGGACTTGCCGGTCAGAAGGTCGGCGGTTCAAATCCCCATGACGGGGTAAGCTCCCATTGCTCAGTCCCTGCTCCTGCCAACCTAGCAGTCCGAAAGCACGTCAAAGTGCAAGTAGATAAATAGGTACCACTCCGGCAGGAAGGTAAACGGCGTTTCCGTGCGCTGCTCTGGTTTGCCAGAAGCGGCTTTGTCATGCTGGCCACATGACCCAGAAGCTGTACACCGGCTCCCTCGGCCAGTAAAGCGAGCTGAGCACCGCAACCCCAGAGTCGGCCACGACTGGACCTAATGGTCAGGGGTCCCTTTACCTCCTTGATCATAGTCCAACACCCTAACTATTACCCCATACTGGCTTTCTATTCCTCCCTCTTTATATGTGAAATTGAGAACAGTGTCCCCCGCCACCCAGTGGAACAATCCAACAAGGGTAATCATTTTAAATCAGGGCCTGATTAGATGTGATGCTAAATGTGTCACTTCAAGCTTGGTGAATCTTCTAAACCTCTAAGCAGCTGGTGCAGCAGGAGAGAATTCATAGAGAGCGGGAATAATTTCCTACTCTTTCATGGCCAGGCAAAAATCTATTATGACTGGGAGAGAACCTTCCATGGGGATACCAGCCCTTAAATTTCTAGCTAGAATACAGAGAAGGGTAGTGGGGTATTTATTCCCAAAGAAATTGGTTCTGATTTTGCCCCAGGAGAGATGATGAAAGGAGTCCAAGGCTGCTTTCCTATGCACAGTTAGCTGCAGTTGATTCGAAGGCACCTTCTGGCCGAAAAGACTGCCCGCCCACCCCAAGGTCACTCACAGATGTTTGGTTATTTCTTTTTTAATTGGTAAGCTGCTATTCCACATAAATGTGCCCAAAGCATCTCACAACACGGCAGCAAAAATGAACACGAATGCATCGTAACAACAGCAGTCCAGCACTAAAAGGTAAAGGTAAAGGGGCCCTTGACCATTAGGTCCAGTCGTGGCCAACTCTGGGGTTGCGGCGCTCATCTCGCTTTACAGGCCAAGGGAGCCAGCGTATAGCTTCTGGGTCATGTGGCCAGCATGACTAAGCCGCTTTTGGCAAACCAGAGCAGTGCACCGAAATGCCGTTTACCTTCCCGCCGGAGCGGTACCTATTTATCTACTTGCACTTTGACGTGCTTTCGAACTGCTAGGTTGGCAGGAGCTGGGACCGAGCAACGGGAGCTCACCCCGTCGCAGGGATTCGAACCGCCGACCTTCTGATCAGCAAGTCCTAGGCTCTGTGGTTTAACCCACAGTGCCACCCGCATTCCCTACTGCATGGTAAAAGTACTCTAATTTCAAGTTTATCAACAAAGAGCAAGGCACTGCCTGCATAAAGGACAACTGCGGTCCTTCAAAAATCCAAATGAATCAGCTTACAGACAAAGCTTTCTGGAAACAGGATTTTACTAATGATGAATGAATTCCCCCAGTCCTACCTTATTATTTGTCCACAGTTCCGTTATGCCTCGGGTCTCACTCTGGTTTCCCGCCCAAGCGAGAAAAGAGAATTTTGGACTGCAGATAATGGATTTGCACATGTACCCTCACAATTTGCCTGCAGCACATTTTCTCCTTTTGAATCATAGAATCATAGAGTTGGAATAGACCACAAGGGCCATCGAGTCCAACCCCCTGCCAAGCAGGAAACACCATCAGAGCACTCCTGACATATGGTTGTCAAGCCTCTGCTTAAAGACCTCCAAAGTAGGAGACTCCACCACACTCCTTGGCAGCAAATTCCACTGCCAAACAGCTCTTACTGTCAGGAAGTTCTTCCTAATGTTTAGGTGGAATCTTCTTTCTTGTAGTTTGGATCCATTGCTCCGTGTCCGCTTCTCTGGAGCAGCAGAAAACAACCTTTCTCCCTCCTCTATGTGACATCCTTTTATATATTTGAACATGGCTATCATATCACCCCTTAACCTCCTCTTCTCCAGGCTAAACCTGCCCAGCTCCCTTAGCCGTTCCTCAGAAGGCATCATTTCCAGGCCTTTGACCATTTTGGTTGCCCTCCTCTGGACACGTTTCAGTTTGTCAGTGTCCTTCTTGAACTGTGGTGCCCAGAACTGGACACAGTACTCCAGGTGAGGTCTGACCAGAGCAGAATACAGTGGCACTATTACTTCCCTTGATCTAGATGCTATACTCCTATTGATGCAGCCCAGAATTGCATTGGCTTTTTTAGCTGCCGTGTCACACTGTTGGCTCATGTCAAGTTTGTGGTCAACCAAGACTCCTAGATCCTTTTCACATGTACTGCTCTCAAGCCAGGTGTCACCCATCTTGTATTTGTGCCTCTCATTTTTTTTGCCCAAGTGCAATACTTTACATTTCTCCTTGTTAAAGTTCATCTTGTTTGTTTTGGCCCAGTTCTCTAATCTGTCAAGGTCGTTTTGAAGTGTGAGCCTGTCCTCTGGGGTGTTAGCCACCCCTCCCAGTTTCCTTCAAAAAAAATTTTCTACACTACACCTGCAGTCCAGAATGTTTTTTTTTAAAAAAAAGCTTTCCCTTCCCAGAAACAATTTTTTAAAATAAATAAATAAATTACAGAATGTGTATTATCTTCTGGGGAAGAAGGGCTTTTAAAATTAAATAATTAATTAATATTGCATTACCTTTTCCCCCTACAGTATTTTTTGAGAGAACTTCCTGGTAAACTAATACATACCTACCTATCTAGAGATAAGCAAACACACACACACAAATATTTCTGCAAGTGTGCAGTGAAACATTGCTTCAACCCCAGAAAATATATCTGTTTTAAAACATTTGAAAGTCCGTACTTCCACAGAAGACAAACTCCAGTCTTTGTACTTTTTCAAATTTTGCATTTCTGTTCCAGTGCTCCAGAAGGCGCTTGTCCAGAGAACTTAGCTCTATGAACTAACATCTTCCCGTCCTGTGTGAATCCACGTAGGACTACTTGTAGCACAATTTCTGTAAATACACTTACCGGCAAACAAAATCCCAAGATGATCATGGCCACTGCTAAATTTGGAGCCCTAAAATCCCAGGAGAAATTTAGCAAGGTAGAATTATGTAAAAAAATTACTGATTTTTAAGGGACAATGAATCTACAGTGAGGGTTCTGGTGCCAGGGCCAGCATTCCACTATAGAGCCAGCCCAGCCCTGTATCCTCCTTAACCGTCCAGGGGTCCTTTGCCCTTTGCAGCTGGTACCAACTCTGTTTTCATTTCGGAGCCAACTTACAACTTATTTATTTACTCAGCCTTTTGAAGGTTATAAATTCAGTCAGCCTCATGCAGCAAGGAAAGAGCCATCATGCATTTTAAAGTATTTTTTATCAGTGTTGTTCTATTTTGATATTTCAACAGCTGTGTCCTTCTGTGGACTGGATGTTATGAGTGCTTTTACTGGTAATTTCATGTGGTTCTAACCCATCCTAGGATTGATTACAATGAAGGGTAAACTAGAAATAATAAAATAAAAAAAATAGAATATGCACCGCCACTGACCAATGGACATGGCCTATGGACACACTGATTTCAGATGGGCACTCCACCTCACGCTTTCACTGAGTGTGAGGCAACACACTGTGTAATCCCTTCTTAAAAAATTGGTGCTAGGACAATTGAGTTACCTATAGGAGGCAAGAGTGAAATGTATGAGAGATATTATTCCGAATGCCTCCCTCACTCCATAAAAGCCTTCCTTAATAGCATCTGTCAAAGCAAAAGCAACTATTTGTAAATCTAAGAATATTTATTTATTGCCAGCCTTCTTCTGAGGACCTCAGGACATTTCCCCCACTTTATCCTCGCAGGCTGAAAGGCAGCAATTGGACCAGGGATACCCAGTAAGCCTCACTGCTCCTCAACCCCCACTCCAGCCTCAAATCCAGCTCTACGCATTATACCAAACAGGCTCTCTTTTAATATTTTGTTTTCAGGTCAACAGAAAAGCCTTGAGCCTCCCACATTGGTGTGAAGAAGACCAGTAACCACAGACATTTAAACTTCTTAAAAAAAATTCCAGCACAAAAAACTAATAGAAGCACTTGATGGTACCACCAAAGAGCAATTTGTGGAAGCAGATTGTTTCTTTTTGCTAGTATTGCATACAATTCTAATTCATTCATTTGGTACTTTGCAAAAAGAACATTTCAGAAGCACTTCTCACAAAACTATCCTGGGTTTTTCCTAGTCTGCAATAACCTCTCTCCTTTATACACAACCCTATAGTTGATACTGCTCTTTCACACTACAGAACATCTAAGATATTTTTCCCCCTAGAATTATTGACTCATCTTGCGCTATTATTAGTTCATGGAGAAGCTGGTTCTTTCTTTTCTTTTCTTTCCTTTCCTTTCCTTTCCTTTCCTTTCCTTTCCTTTCCTTTCCTTTCCTTTCCTTTCCTTTCCTTTCCTTTCCTTTCCTTTCCTTCCTTTCTTTCTTTCTTTCTTTCTTTCTTTCTTTCTTTCCTATTCTCAGTTCTGTTTCTCTAGCTTTACATATCAAACGGTGTCATTTCCAAAATGCAGCAATGCAAAACAACCAATGCTCAGAAATGATTTCTCAAATAGGTGGAAATACAAAAGAAAGAAAGATATGTACTTTTGCTGAATATGTGATAAAAGGTAATGTTTCTTACTATACATGTTATATTATGTCCTGTTATTAGTGCACGGAAAACAGCCTTTCAAGAGACACCTTTCCCCACCCCAGGCTTCTAACTCTTTTTCTTGGATAACCTTAGAATGTATTGTTCAAAACTGCATGAAAGGAAAAAAATTGACATGATTTGAATTGCTATGCTCTCCAAAACTCCGTAATTCTCATTTACAATTTCATGCCTACACAATGCACTTTCTTTATAAAATGCAATCTGGGGAGCATGCCATGGTGTGAAGGGGAGGACATCACTTTAATACAAGATGATAAATGCTACATAATTACAATAACCTTTATTTTATAGAGAAGGAGGTAAGGGTGAAATATATGTGAGACAGCCAGCTGAGATCCAGAACACACGTAAAGGCAGGCAGTCCTTTGAAGAAGTCAATGGATGTAGCCACAGGCAAGTCTTTTAGAACTGTTACCACCAAGGTCAGTGAAATCTTCAACTCAGGATACTGTGATTATAACTGGAGATAAATAATGGCATGAACGTCCATCCCTAGTAATATGATTTTTTTTTGCATAGCTTTGTTTTACTACCAGTTACATCATGTACTAGGATGTATTTCATGCAATCAATCCATCTCTCCTTCTGCTGTAATAAAGGAAAGGACATGCATTAAACTCTGTTGACACTCTGCCCTGCCACCATGTTTGGCAACAGATTTATAGTGCAAGAGTACAGTGGTACCTCTGATGTGAACAGGATCCGTTCCGGAGCCCTGTTCGCATCCTGAAGCAAACGCAACCCACGTCTGCGCGTCCGTGGGTCATGATTCACCACTTCCGCACATGCGTGTGATGTCATTTTGAGCATCTGTGCATTCGCAAGTGGCAAAACCCAGAAGTAATGTGCTCTGTTACTTCCAGGTCGCCACGGAGTGCAACCCGAAAATACTCAACCGAAGCTACTTCAACCCGAGGTATGACCGTACTTGTTTTTTGTCACCACTGTCTACTTGCTTACACATCAATTCTCATCTTGCCCAGCTGATTGAAGGTCTAATGTGATTCCATCAGCATAACACTTTTGAGAATTTGGCTTTTGTTTCACCAGCAAATTTTCCTTCCCTCCTGGTCTTGGTTTCCAGGTGCCATCTAGGACCAAAATGGGACAACTGGGTGATTCTTTTAAATGGTCTTCATTTAAGCACCTATTTCTTTCTATCCTACCCACTTCCAAGGCAATGGAGCCGGTAACTATGGATTGGGGTGGGTAAAAACAAAGGAAGAGCAAAATTTCCATATGGATGGATGAATAGACAGGTCATTTATCAACACATGAAGCTAACTTTTCCTGAGCCAAACACTTGTTATACCAAGCTTAGTCATTTCTGTTCTGATTAAAAACAGCTCGCTTGGGTCTCAAGCTGAGAAGGGACTTTCTCAGTTCAGTTATCTGAAATCCTTTAAGCTGGAGATACTCTGGACTGAACATTGAACTTTCTACATACGGTGCTTGTAGTCTTTCATAGAGATATGACCCCTCTCCCCGAACCTATGGTTTGTATACCTGTCACACATTCCAGGAGTGAAACCGGAAAGGATTTGTGTGAGCTTTGCAGGGTGATCTGAGGAGCCATTAAGAGACTCAAGTCTGTGCATCAACACCTATCTCAAAATTATGGCACATCCTATCAATATTATCGTATTTTTCGCTCCATAGGGCACACTGGACCATAGGGCGCACCTAGTTTTTAGAGGGGGAAATCAAGGGGGGGGGAAATCTTATTTCCCCCCAGCCCCAAAGAGCAGCGTACAGGCTGTGCACAACCTCTGCCTGCCAGAGGGGTTGTGCGCGGCTATGGCACAAGCCAAAACAGGGAGCGGGATCCCTCCCACTGGCTGTTTTGGCTTCCTCTTTAGCCGCGTGCAACCTCTCGCTGCCAGGAGAGGCTGCTCAGGGCTAAAGAAGCCATAGCCACGTGCAGCCTTTCCCTGCCGGAGGGGTTGTGTGCGGCTATCCCTGAAGCCTTCCGAGCGCAGCCCAAGTTCCCGCTGTGCTCCTCAGGCTTCGGGTTCCTTTTGCTGAAGCCAGGAGAGCAAGACTCTCCTGGCTTCAGCGAAAGGAACCTGAAGCCTCCAGAACGCAGCGGGAACTCTCGCTGCGCTCCAAAGGCTTCAGGGGGCTATCCCTGAAGCCTGGAGAGTGAGAGGGGTCAGTGTGCACCAACGCCTCTCGCTCTCCAGGTTTCAGCGAAAGCAACGCGAAGTCTCCGGAGCTTGGAGGGAGCGCTCCCTCTGCGCTTCGGAGGCTTCGCGTTGCTATCGCTGAAGCCAACGAGCCTGCATTCACTCCATAGGACGCACACACATTTCCCCTTAATTTTTGGAGGGGAAAAGTGCGTCCCATAGAGCGAAAAATACGGTACTTGACTTGTTTGTAAATTGTTTTTCTGGCGTTCGAGGTGCTCTGTGTTTCAGTTGGGAGCCTCGTTCATCATGTCTCAGCCACAAAAGCCCCGAAAAGGTCATCAAAAGGTGGGTTTCTCTTTAGAAATAGAAGATCAGCCTAACTAGTCATCTACCCTGAGGAGCTAGAAGCCTGCAAGGTCAGGAATCTGAAACTTCAGAATGTTTTCATCTGATCAGGATCAGCATGACTGTGAAGATGTTTAAACATGGTACAAATAAATGCAGAAGGGTGAGGAGTGGAATGAATTTGTACTTCTAACCCCTGAATATACAGCTCAGAGCGCATAGGCCATGTTAGCAAATAGCTGTACCCGGCAAAACTGACATGTTCAAGTTCCATGTGCAGAGACTTTGTACAAGAGGCTGTACACACAAAGTGTCCTATGCGTGGGGTACACTAGCAGGCATAACCTCTTTTCCCTTGCATTTCCAATTTCAATGTCTGTCCAGGGCTTCTGTGTCTTTGAAGAATCCACATGGATGATAAGAGCAATTAAGAAAGCCAATGAACAGCGTCCCCAACTGCAACTTGTAATGGGAGGCATTCCCTTTAAACATCCACAGCGCCACTTTGATATTCTTCAGAAAGCTCCCTCTTTACAACTTTGCTCTGCTGCAATGGCTATAAAAACACTTCTAATAAGCAGCTTTCTAAAAAGTCCACAGCCCAGCACTATTTCATTGCTTCCTGTCCTCTGATAACTTCACTCTAATCCTCCCGTTATTCTTGTAATATCTGTTTGCATTTTATCTGGTCTTGGGGACCTATTTTTGGTGTTATTTGTATAGCAGCTACACACCTTGGGTGTGCAGTAAAAAATCATAAATGAGCCCAACAAATAGCTGTCGTTCTTTAGGGAGTTTTACCTTTTGATGAGGTAAAAAAAAAAAATTGTATGGACACTTTGAAGGAACATAAGAAGCCACACTTGTAAAACTGATGTATTTATTTTGTATTTGAAAGAGAAATCAAAAAGAGGTATTTGAAATGTGAAAAAGTCACGCCTAGCCAAAATATTGATCTGTTCGTCAACTGCTTTAGATGTAAATAAATGAAACCAAAATGTGTGGTGCATTGCAATAAAGCCCCGGGGCATCTGGTTGCAAGTGCAAATATAATTTGCTTTAAATGTGTGAGATTAAATAAACAGTTCTTTAGTGTTTCGTTTTTCTTAAAAACATTTATGAGCTACAACAGGCACCCACTATCTGCAGCTTCTGGAAACAGGTGAAGACATTTTTGTCTTTCCAGGCTTTCCCAACTGAATATATGAGTCTTTACCGCGAGTGTCCACTTGTTACACTTTCAGGATTGTTTTAAATTTATTTGTTGTTTTGTTGTTTTGAATAACCTTATGTATAAATCACCTTGAGGTGGTGGTTTAGAATGCAATTCATAAATTAATTGTAACAACAGCAACAACAACAATAATAATTTATCATTGGTAGTGCAGATCTTTATTTTTGCCGGTCAGGAGAGAATTTCAAGGTGTCCTGAAGCTCAGATCCTAATAATAATAATAATAATAATAATAATAATAATAATAATAATACCCCACCCATCTGGCTGGGTTTCCCCAGCCACTCTGGGCGTCCTTCAACAAAAGATTAAAAATACATTAAACTGGGTTGCTTTCAGATGTCTTCTAAACGTCAGATAGTTGTTTATTTCTTTGACATCTGATGGGAGGGCGTTCCACTAGGCGGGTGCCACCACTGAGAAGGCCCTCTGCCTGGTTCCCTGTAACTTCGCTTCTCGCAGTGAGGAGCCTGGGTGTTAAGCAAGTGCGCCTGAAGATCCAGGAGTATTGGAAAAGCCCTGCTGGATCAGAACAGAAGTTTATCTAATCATGCATCTTCTTTCCCGCAGATATCAACCACATGACAGGACATGAAGTCAGTACAGTAGCTTTGTAAGCTATTGTTCTCCAGTGACTGATGGAACTTGGAGGGATGCAGCAGATCTGAGTGGTGACTGCTGGGGCAGAGGAAGACATTTGAAATGTCAGGGAAGAGCCTGTCTGTTCCTGATGCCTGAAGGAGAAGCCTGGTAAACAGGAGGTGCTAAATGGATGCTGTTATGTGCTGAAGTTCTCACCGTGGGCCAGCAGGGGGATACTGCAGATAGTTATGCAAATGAAGGATCGAAAGTGACATTCAGTGATTGGATAGTTTGTATGCAAATGAAGGATCGAAAGTGACGTTCAGTGATTGGATAGTTTTAGAAAGCTGTTACAGTAACAAGGTACTGGAGCTCTATAGAAGCAGGCTGACTGAGCCCTTCAGTTCTGGCATCTGAATAAAGAAGAGCTGCTTGAAGAATCGCTGTGTCGTCTGATATGTTCACCCACAACAGATGCCAAAACACCTGCCCCCCTTATTCCCCAGATTATGCTGCTTCTTAACCTTCAGAAGGAGGTTCAAACCCTGAAGCAATGGGTGAAACCCTAGTGGCCATCAGATGCCCAGATGTTGAACTTGCAAATTTTTAGTGAATCTCTGTCCTGAAGCACTCTTCAGGCTTACATATGAAGAAGGGTGAGCAACATGTAGCCAGTACAGTGGTACCTCAGGTTAAGTACTTAATTCGTTCTGGAGGTCGGTTCTTAACCTGAAACTATTCTTAACCTGAAACACCACTTTAACTAATGGGGCCTCCTGCTGCTGCCGCGCCACCGGAGCACAATTTCTGTTCTCATCCTGAAGCAAAGTTCTTAACCCGAGGTACTGTTTCTGGGTTAGCGGAGTCTGTAACCTGAAGCATATGTAACCTGAAGCATATGTAACCCGAGGTACCACTGTATAAATGCTAGGAGCCTGGCCTTACTGCTTTTGTTCATTACTCTAATCTATTTTCATTAATTTTCAGTGTAAATATATAAAACAAAACAGGTTAACTACATCAGCAATAAATGAACACACACACACCCAACCTCTCTCCCGGAAGATGCTTGTGTACATATTTTATGTCTGTACAGTCGTACCTTGGTTTTCGAACAGCTTAGTTCTCGGATGTTTTGGCTCCGGAACGCCACAAACCCAGAAGTGATTGCTCCGGTTTGCGAACTCCTTTTGGAAGCCAAACATCTGGAACGGGGCTTCCGTGGCTTCTGATTGGCTGCAGGGGCTTCCTGCAGCCAATCAGAAGCTGCACTTTGGCTTCCGAACGTTTTGGAAGTCAAACGGATTCCATTCGACTTCCAAGGTACGACTGTATTCGGAAGAAAATTAAGAGCTTAAAATCATCTACATTTTTCTCTCATGGGTGAGTTCCTGTTGCTCTGGAGGTCTCATTCTATGACCCAGCAGAGCAGCAAATGGCCCTACAGAACACCAGGGTGTTGGGATAAACTTAGGCCAAATCTTTGTTGACTGTAGCAGGAAGGGTAAGGATTGGCATGGCACTAGGACCACTAACCATTTGTCCCTTACTGGTGGAATGGGTTCTGCTGGGGTTGGACCATACCCAAATCTGTTCCATGTGAGTCAACCATTGCTGTCATGGTGCAAGCTGGTAAAGTCACACTGGACAATCGGGGTGAGGATTCCAGCCAGGCAGAGACCACAACCTGAGCATGGGTCATGCCATGTTTAATCCTCCCCTCAGGCCCTGGATGGTGAACCATCCCACCCCCCTTTCACTACATGCCCAGTGCCATTTCTGCCCATATAGATACACAGCGTTATTCCTCCTAACAGAAGGCAGCCAGAAGGTTTCACTGAGGCGAAAAAGCCCCAGCTGAAAACACTGGCAGCGTTAAGATAAACTCAACAGGGTAAATAATTTTTGATGGATGTAAAAGTGGAAAACTGATTTGAATGGTTATAGTAAAATATGCAGGAACGTATGATACATAAAACGAACCTTGGAAAGAGAAGAAGGGAAGTCATTGGATATGTTTGTAAAATGTTTATTTTGAAATGTGAAATTGAAAACTTAATAAGAATTATTATAAAACAGCCCCAAACGAGGGCCAATCAGGTTGAGAGGGGGAAAATTCTTTCCAGCCCTGTCAACCAGTGACCCACTGACAGCTCTAACTCAAGAGTGGGAGGGTGGGAAGCTTGCGGGGCAAAATGACCCCCAACTCTTGAAGGGGGGCATTATAAAGACTTCTTCCCTCCTCTCCCTCCTGTGAGGCACCACAGGAGCCAAGATGTGGGAGGAAATTTTCCCCAGTTGCCGCTTTGTGGCCACACCAAATTTGCCCAGCATGGATTGTGCCTGGAAATTTTGGCCTCTATTCTCTGCCAAAATCGGAGGAACACAGTTGACATGTTGATAGTGGACTGAGGCCCCTCGTGCTGTATCCTCCGTGAATATATTTGCCAGGCTGGCAAGTGTTCTTAAATGCCTCTCATTTGCTTGGACAGAGCTGTGGACAGCGTTGAAACATGCGGCTGCAATGTAGCCTCTTGTACAAAAGTCAACAGCTACACCCGTTGCTCTGTCCAAATTTGTCTGTGCCCTGCCCATCCCTGGCATTCAGACGGCAGAAGTTACTCACAAGGCAACATGTTCTTTGGGCTGAAAAATGTTCCCTGCCCCGTGCCAACTGAATTCCCCCTTTATTGGAAACCGAAACAGTTGTTTTCCCCCAAAGAACTATAAAGCTCAACAAAGGATATTTGCTCAATGCAATGACAAGCATCTTTTCGATGTGGAGAAAACTGTGTCAGGTGTTTTTTGTTTTTGTTTTGTTTTCTCATTAGGCTTGATTCAACCCTAGGTTTCTCCTTGAAATTTAAACTCTGAAATCGATCCAAGTACTAGACTCTTGACACTTGGTCGCTGCAATGACATACCATGGTATTTCAGAGATAAGGGTGTGTGTAGTTGTGGTATTATCGTGAACCGAGTGAGGGAAAAGGTGTGTTGGAGACAGAAACAAGTTGGTAATGTACCACCCTCCTATCATGAATAGTTTCAATATATATTGCTTCCAAAAAACTGGAACACACATTATTTCCTTTACTAAAATAAATATACAATCCATATGTATGTATGAGGGTGGGAAGGTGAAGATATTGCTTTGTTTTGTTATTGTTGCTGTTGTTTATTTTGTGTTTCTATCTTGTATTTTTATGTTGTGAACTGCCCTGAGATCTACAGATGAAGGGCAATAAATAAATTGAATTACAGTGGTGCCTCGCAAGACGAAATTAATTCGCTCCGCGAGTTTTGTCGTCTTGCGATTTTTTTCGTCTTGCGAAGCACGTTGTCGGGAAAGTTTTGGAAAAGCTTCAAAAATCACCAAAGTCTTTAAAAACCTCAAAAAAGGCTACCACACCGCGTTCTATGAGTTGCTCCTCGAAGTCAAGTCGCAACTGTATTAATGGTGTTAAGAAAAAGGAAACAAACTTGCAAGACATTTCCGTCTTGCGAAGCAAGCCCATAGGGAAAATCATCTTGCGAAGCAGCTCAAAAAACAAAAAACCCTTTCGTCTAGCGAGTTTTTTGTCTTGCGAGGCATTCGTCTTGCGAGGTAACACTGTAATAATAATAATAATAACAATAACAATAATATGTATGTATATTTTAGGGTATTTGTGTATGTACAACATTTGTGTATTAGTACACACACATACACACATGTATATGACCAGTGTAGGCCATAAGCTGCTCCTGTAAGAGGGAAGTAAGGTAAAGGTAAATGGACCCCTGACCATGTCTGGACCTGTCCAGTCGTGACTGACTCTGGGGCTGTGGCGCTCATCTCGCTTTATTGGCCGAAGGAGCAGGTGTACAGCTTCCGGGTCATGTGGCCGGCATGACTAAGCCGCTTCTGGCGAACCAGAGCAGTGCACAGTAACGCCGTTTACCTTCCCGCCAGAGTGGTACCTATTTATCTACTTGCACTTTGACGTGCTTTCGAACTGCTAGGTTGGCAGGAGCAGGGACCGAGCAACGGGAGCTCACCTGTCGCGGGGATTCGAACTGCCGACCTTCCGATTGCCAAGCCCTAGGCTCAGTGCCACCCGCTAAGGGAAGTGGGGACTTTTAATTTGCCATTTTGCTCTTACTCCCTACACACAACTGGTGACTATGAGCCCAGCTTCTTCAAGCCAAGAAATGCCCAGTTTTAGCTCCTTAAGTAGCAAGATTCCTTCCGTAGCCAGAAGGGATCAAGGGGACTATTGCCTTGGGTATACAAAGCAGGCAGCTTGTTCCCAACTCCAGCCCTCCCCATCCCAAGACATCAGTCCTTGCTGAGTCCTATTAGCATAATTTGATTGGAAAAGTAGCAGCCTAGCTACTTTGTCCATTAAGTTCATGGTCTTGCCCATCATTCAACCAATCCCTCTGAATATGTGCACTCACAGCATACAGCAACTTAAGGCTAACTACCGTATTTTTCGCTCTATAACACGCACCAGACCATAACACGCACGTAGTTTTTAGAGGAGGAAAACAAGAAAAAAAATAGTCTAAACAAAATAGTGGATATATGATTTTTGTGGTTCATGCTGTGGCCACAGACATGTGATCTGACAGTGAGTTTGGAGTAGCCCAATGCAAAAATCCTGAGGATCCATGTGGATCCATGCTTTGTAACCATGGAGGAGGGAAGGAAGGGGAACCATGGATCCTCTGCTCACGACTGCAGCAGATCCCCTCCCACCCGCAGGCATTCGCTCCATAACACGCACAGACATTTCCCCTTACTTTCTAGGAGGAAAAAAGTGAGTGTTATGGTGCAAAAAATACGGTAATTCATGTATAACCTAGAGTATGCCTTAAGGGGAAGGCGTTGGGCAGGCACTGTGTGCCCATTCAAGGGCAAATGATGGGGTACGCTGCCAGCTAGAAAACACGATACCAGGAGCCAATGTGGGAATCGGAACAGCTAGGCAATCACCCGTAATTCTTTCCTAATGCCCTGGCACACTTAGATTCTGTTGGTAGGAAGGATCTAGCAGTATGTTTCAAACAAATAAACACTATAGATGGATTTGTGATATGATTACTACAAGAGGCAACTGCTAAAACAGCAAGGGGTCAAGAAAACTCAGCTTTTCTTTTTTACGGCTTTCAAAGACTCCAGCTTTATGCATGCAACGCATAACACAGACTGCACAGCAATTATCTCAAAACATGGCAAAAAAAATAGGGGGGTGAGGATAAGTAGGAACACAAAGAAAATAGCCTCAAAAAAGTAGAAAAGGAGGAATTATTCTGCCATGTAGTAATTATTGAGTGATGTTTAATTATTGGGACTTTGCTGAAATGAAAAGGAATAGGCACGAGCCCATCCCTGGAAACAGTAGCAATTTATTAATTCTGGCAAATGCAATGTTTGTCTAGAAAATTATGCAAGGAATGTCAGATAACAGTTTTGTCATGTAACAGGGACAGAAAATGAGTGGCAGAGACTTGCAGTGGTTTTGTCCAGCAATGGAAGCAGGTACAAAAAGCAAGAAAGATGGCTGTTGGTATGCGATCTTTGGAAATCCCAGAATATGCCTTGCGAGGGGAGTGCAAGTCTTTGCGCTGATGGAAACCAACTGCATTCCCCAGGATTAAGAAGCATGTATACATTAAGCAAAATTGGATGCAGAAGAAGTCTGTGAGCGGGCAGTTTCAAACAGCAGCAAGGTGCCTGGCTGCAGTTGTGGAAGAGATTTGAGTTTAAGCACTACCATGGGAACAAACATGGGTGATAATTGTATAAAGTACCCCAGTTAGTAGTTGATTCTTTGGTGCAATAGCCTGTAAGTGTCAGTGCCTTAAATAAGAAACCACTCACAATTAAGCTGTTTTGCTTAAAATAAAAACAGCTGTTTTTATTTTATGTTTGTTTGGAGGGGCATATGTACATCGGGTTTTTCGGGGAGGGGGAATAAAATAAGTGTCTTTCCATGAAATGGGAAGAATGGGCACTAATAATCATTTGAGGAACTGGGGAAAATCCCACCCTAATGGAAGTGTAAAATCTGCTTCTTCCTCATGAACAATGCCTGGCCACTTTATAATAATAATAATTTATTATTTATACCCCGCCCATCTGGCTGGGTTTCTCCAGCCACTCTGGCCGGCTTCCAACAAAATATTAAAATACAGTGGTCTGTTAAACATTAAAAGCTTCCCTAAACAGGGCTGCCTTCAGATGTCTTCTAAAAATCCGGTAGTTATTTTTCTCTTTGACATCTGGTCGGAGCACGTTCCACAGGGTGGGTGCCACTACCGAGAAGGCCCTCTGCCTGGTTCCCTGTAACTTGGCTTCTTGCAGTGAGGGAACTGCCAGAAGGCCCTTGGCGCTGGACCTCAGTGTCTGGGCTGAATGATGGGGCTGGAGATGCTCCTTCAGGTATACTGGGCTGAGGCCGTTTAGGGCTTTAAAGGTCAGCACCAACACTTTGAATTTTGCTCAGAAACATACTGGGAGCCAATGTAGATCTTTGTGATGATGCAGCCATTAGTCAAGGAAATAAAACGGGAGGTTTCACACATTCCTATGAAAACAGAAACTAATGAAAGACACAATTTTGAAATGAATGGGAGCAATGCAAAGGTGCAGTTGCTTCTCCCAGCCATTTCCATATGGGGCTTGTGTAGGGAAACTTCAAAATACCCTTGCCTTGGACACGACCACAATCTGCACATTCATGGCAGCAGAAAAGAGCAAGCATGCTGTTTTGGTACTATTGAGAATGTGCTTTGAGACCCGAATACATTAAACTGCTCCCGTGTCTTGCCACACACACAAATAATAATAATAATAATAATAATAATAATAATAATAATAATAATAATAATAATAATAATACAAGGGATAAGACTGGAAAATATATTTCACTTGAATGCCCTGATCGACTTGTAGCTAAATGATTGGGTTTACTATGCAAAGTATATTACACTCCCTCTTATCATGAATTTTACAGCTCTCCGCTATAAAACAAAGCATTTGTTTCTGAAAATGTAACTTTTCGAAATCTTGGTGGAATTCTTAGGGTGCAGGAATTCCCTGAATGGCTTGGGGAGGTGCACTTACCATAGCAGTTGTTTCCTCTGTCTCTTTTCCCCCACTTTAAACTGTGAAAAGAAAAGAAAAGTATTTTTACCGCTATTTATGGCGGTGGCTGCCCAGTGGCCCTTTGCCAGACTGCCCCTAGAATAACCCTACATCACATAGTGTCATCCCAGGGGCAATCTGAGGGCAGTAATAGCAGACGAGAAACACCCGGCTGCTGCCAAAGGCAGAACAGGCAGCGGCAAAAATACAGTGGTGCCCCGCAAGACGAAATTAATTCGTTCCGCAATTTTTGTTGTCTAACGAATTTTTCGTCTTGCGAAGCACGAAATCCCATAGGAATGCATTGAAAATCAATTAATGCGTTCCTATGGTCAAAAAAAGTCCAAACAAAGCCAAATTTGGTACAACAACAGTTTATTAACTGCTCTTTAAAGTCACTCATACTGTAAAGAGCAGTTCGAAAATTTAAGGGAAAATAAATTAACTTTATAAACAAAACATGTCTTTGTTTTTAGTCAAAGAAAAAAAGTCGCGAGACGTTTTCGTCTTGCGAAGCAAGCCCATAGGGGAAATTCGTCTTGCGAGGCAAATCGCGAACGGAAAAACCTTTCGTCTAGCGAGTTTTTTGTCTTGTGAGGCATTCTTCTTGCGGGGCACCACTGTACTTGATTTTCTTTCTTTTCTTCTAAAAGCAGCTTAAAGTGAAGAAAGAGACAGGAAACTGCTGCCATGTGCTGCCATGGGAAGCACGTCTCTCTGAAATCATCCTAAGAATTTCAATTCCACCCTGAAAACCGATAAAATGTACCTTCCAATTAACTACTCGTGGATGGGGGGGGTAGATTTTTTTGAGGGGGTGTCGCTCTACAAATTTTCTAAGTACCAATGAAAACGTGACATGAAAAACATTGAGACTAGCATCTCTGTGCTTTAAGAAACATTACATTCTTGGCGGTCTTGTGTGACACGTATCTGTTTAACGGGATTCTCATCTTTACAAGGAAACCACATCCAAATTTTGATTCCAATTGCTGGCTAGTTTCAATTTCAAGCTTATGTGGCAGAAATCAGAAAACGGATTAATAGCGCAGTCAAAATAATCACAAAAAATGATGCTACGTTTGCAATGTGTTGAAGCAGCATCAGAAATGTCTGAGCAATTGTTATGGAGATCATTGTTAGCAATTTATTAATCTTGTTTGTGTTTCGCTGAGAGTGTTACATAACCTATAGTTCCGACAATAAAATATAAATCACAAAACACAACTGCGGGGGGAGGTGGGGGGAAATTCTTTGCAAACTCTCATTCTCAGCACTTGTGGGCATGTGTCCTGTTCTGCCAACTGGCTCTGAAATTGCTACCTTCCCGGTTCTCCTTCTCTGCAGTGCTGCACAAACACTGCAGATTATTCTTACTGAGCATGCTTCATCTTTTCCCGTCTCCACAGTCTTGGGCTGTCAATCACCTGTCAGCCCTCACCACATCAGCAAAATGAACACCAATACACTGTCAGCACAGCAGCTGATGAGACTCTGCTAAGGACTGTCAATCAAGCTTGCTTCTTTTATCTGTTCTGGAAATATTTTGTCTCTGAGAAACAAAGGACCTGGTCAACAGTGGATCAGAGTCTAGCATTTACTCTTGTACAATGATTAGGAAAATCTTAACATGTTTTTCTTCCATGAAAAATGATGTTTTATTATTGGGATAACTGCAGATTTCTTCTTCGTACCTTATCGTCGGTCCTTTTTTGCATACATAATTATTTCTTTGAACCACCAGAGTGCAACAAATGAAGTAAAATTCCGTTTAGGCAATGATTTAACATTTAAGATCTACTGTTTAGGGAAACATTGCCTAAGCCATGGGATAATTTCTCATTTATCCCAGCAATCCACCGAAATGGATCACTATTATTTCCATTTAACCATGGAGAATCTGGAGTTGAGAAGGGAGTGCTTTGCCGAAAGCTAATATGGGTATCCATTGCTGAGGGGCTTTTGTTTCTAATATTTTTTTGGATAAATCGAGGCACTGAAATAGTCACTTTTCCAGTGGCTTGCAGTAAAAATCAACTTCAAGGGATCCGATGTAGACGGTGATAAATTGGAAGATAATTTATTCCTTGCAGTCCTCTGCAATGAGATACGAATGAGACAACTTACAGAGGTCCACATGGGAAGGCAAGTTGGTAAAAGAATTGGTGAGATGGGTTTGGGCACAATCCAATCCCTGCAGAGAAATGGTGGGAGGGGGAGAGAGGCAACCCATTGTGCCAGACAGCAGCTGGCGCAGTGGTCAGCCCAAGGTCTTGATGCCACCTCAAAAAAGGATTTGGCTTGCACCTTTAATCAGCTATCTAAATGAACATATGGGACGTGGGTGGCGCTGGGGTTAAACCACAGAGCCTAGGACTTGCCGATCAGAAGGTTGGCGGTTCGAATCCCCGAGACAGGGTGAGCTCCCGTTGCTCGGTCCCTGCTCCTGCCAACCTAGCAGTTTGAAAGCATGCCAAAAAGTGCAAGTAGATAAATAGGTACTGCTCCGGCGGGAAGGTAAACGGCGTTTCTGTGCACTGCTCTGGTTCGCCAGAAGCGGCTTAGTCATGCTGGCCACATGACCCGGAAGCTGTCTGTGGACAAACGCCAGCTGCCTCAGCCTATAGAGCGAGATGAGTGTTGAAGCCCAGAGTCGGCCATGACTGGACCTAATGGTCAGGTGTCCCTTTACCTTTACCTTTACCTAAATGAACATATATGGCAGAGCAAAGTGCAACATTCAATGCCCAAGATTTGAGTCTCTCAGTCTCAGATTTTCTTGAAGGCAGGCATCAGTTGCGTTGTCCTTGTAATTTTTTTTAATGGGGGGGAGGAGATGACAGGCACTCCCTTCACCTATGAAGGAGCTTTTCTGAAGGTTTTGTTTTGCTCAAGTTGGTGCTGTGTGTGTGTGTGTGTGTGTGAGAGAGAGAGAGAGAGAGAGAGAGAGAGAGAGAGAGATGTAATGATGATGATGTTTATACCCCGCCCATCTGGCTGGGTTTCCCCAGCCACTCTAGGCGGCTTATAGCACATTCAGAAAATGTAAAACATTAGACATTAAAAACTTCCCTAAACAGAGTTGCCTTTAGATGTCTCCTAAAAGTCAGATAGTTGTTTATTTCCTTGACATCTGGTGGGAGGGCGTTCCACAGGGTGGGCACCACTACCAAGAAGGCCCTCTGCCTGGTACCCTGTAACCTCACTTCTTGCAGGGAGGGAACCGCCAGAAGGCCCTCAGAGCTGGACCTCAGTGTCTGGGCTGAATGATAGGGGTGGAGACACTCCTTCAGGTATACTGGGCCAAGGCCATTTAGGGCTTTAAAGGTCAGCACCAATACTTTGATTTGTGCTCGGAAATGTACCGGGAGCCACTGGTGTCCACTTCCAGTTACCAGTGTATCTGCTGCATTCTAAATTAGTTGTAGTTTCCAAGTCACCTTCAAAGGTAGCTCTACATAGAGTACATTGCAGTAGTCCAAGCAGGAGATAACTAGAGCATGCACCACTCTGGCGAGACAGTCTGCGGGCAGGTAGGGTCTCTGCCGGTATACCAGATGGAGCTGGTAGACAGCTGCCCTGGGCACAGAATTGACCTGCGCCTCCATGGACAGCTGTGAGTCCAAAATGACTCCCAGGCGGCACACCTCGTCCTTCAGGGGCCATGAATGGTGTATGTGTTTGTGTAGAAGGTATGTTTGTGTGGTCTGCTTAGAAATGGACAGATCTCGCTCTCCCTGTATTTATAAAGCGAGATGACCGCCACAACCCCAGAGTCGGTCATGACTGGACCTAATGGTCAGGGGTCCCTTTACCTTTACCTTTTTACTAACCGAGATCACAAACATGACAACTAAGGCTGCAATCCTACATGCCCCTATTTGGAAGTCCATGGAATTTACTGAATAAATAAGCTTATTTTGGCCTTAAGTCATATATAAATTAATAATTAGATTACTGGAGCACTGGACTAGTAGTTCCTGAGCAAAATTGTGTTTGTGGAGAAGATGGAAAATAAATGTCTTTGCTTTACATTTGCAGAGGCATTTAAAAAAATAAATAAATCACAATTTGAGAACTATGTATTTTGCGGAGCTCTGATAGTTGAAGGCCGTAACATAACATAACATAACATAACATAACATAACATAACATAACATAACATAACATAACATAACATAACATAACATAACATAACATAACATAGCTGGTGATATAGAGAATGGAATCTCTTAGTTTCTAGTACCCATAGAAACTCCACAATGCTAAATACAATACATGAGTTCTTGTAGTGTTTATAATGCTTAACCAAAGAGCATGATATTTTTCTCCATGGTTCCTTTTTAAACATGTACTATTTTTTTTTTAAAAAACTTATTTAAATTGTAAAAATAAAAATGTTTTTATTCACTGACAAGTTAAGATGCAGTCCTAATTCTGTCAAGGCAGCATCAGGACTTAATGGGGAGGTGGGATATTCTGTCCCCAATATTCTGTCTGAAACCCTGCCATTCATATCCCCCAGGGCAGGAGGGCCCCCTGAAAACCTTGTCATTTTGCCACTCCAGTTCCCAGGCTGGCCCAGAAAATAAGCCCAGATTGAGTCCCCAGAACTTGTTTTTCACCTCCGCCAAGCTAAGCAGTTGGCTCCTTATCTCTCTCGCCCTGACCTAGCCACTGTGACCCACGTGACGGTCACCTCCAGACTGAATTATTGTAACTCGCTCTACACGGGGCTGCCCTTGAGATTGACCCAGAAACTCCAGCGGGTGCAGAATGCCGCGGCGAGACTCCTTACGGGGTCCTTGCTGCGAGATCACATTCACCCAGTGCACTGGCTCCCAGTAGAGTACAGGATCAGGTTTAAGGTGCTGGTTTTAACATTTAAAGCCCTATACGGGCTAGGACCCTTGTACCTACGGGACTGCCTCTCCTGGTATGTCCCACAGAGGAACTTATGATCTTCAAACAAAAACATCTCGGAGGTCCCAGGCCACAGAGAGGTTAGTCTGGCCTCAGCCAGAGCCAGGGCTTTTTCAGCCATGGCCCCAATCTGGTGGAACGCTCTGTCACAAGAGACTAGGGCCCTGCAGGACCTGACATCTTTCCGCAGGGCCTGCAAGATGGAGCTGTTCCACCAGGCCTTTGGCCAAGGCACAGCCTGACCCCCCTCTTTCCTTCTGTAATCCTCACAGAACTCTAGCCCAATGGTTGCCATTACCGTATTTTTCGCCCTATAAGACGCACTTTTTCCCCTCCAAAAATGAAGGGGAAATGTGTGTGCGTCCTATGGGGCGAATGCAGGCTTTCGCTGAAGCCTGGAGAGCGAGGGGGGTCGGTGCGCACCGACCCCTCTCGCTCTCCATGCTTCAGGAAGCTCTCCGCTAGCTGTGGGAGACCCAGCTCTCCCAGGGGTAGCGGAGAGCTTGCCTGCACCCAGAAGCTTGGGGCGCGCTGAGCTCCACACGCCCCAAGCTTTGGGATTAGCGCAGCGGTCCGCTAGCTGTGGGAGAGCCGCGTGAAGTCGCGCAGCTCTCCCACGGCTAGCGGAGACCTTGCCGGCACCCAGAAGCTTGGGGCGCGCTGAGCCTCGTACGCCCCAAGCTTCGGGATTAGCGCAGCACACCTGGGGGGGGGAAATAATTCCCCCCCTTTATTTCCACTGCATCTAGGGCAGGCGCATTAAGGGGTCGAGGGGTGCCTGGCCCCCAAGCACTAGGAAAGGCTGCTTGAGCTGGGTGGAAGAACCGTCCCTTCTGTGCAGTAAGTCTGGGCAGCAGTGGCAGAGTCGCTCTGTTGCTATGACTTAAGTATTTCACTGATTCACATCCTCATGAAACAAGGCAGATTAAAAACTTACAAAGCCGTGCAGCAAATAATTTCCAACACATTCAGTCAGAACAATCCTTGTTTCTTTTCTCTCCCTCTCTCCCACCTGCAACACCTTCATGTTTTGAGTTCAACATCTTGGAAGATTCTTACATTTCTTGTAGTGACTGGCTGTCACTGCATCACCCACACACATTTAATCAGTTATCTCTGGGTGTTTATTTGACAAGTGCTGCCTCTTTCCGGAGGAGCCAAAGGAAAAGCTACTATGAACACCATTTAAAGGATTATTGTTGACAGAATTACTATTTTTCGCGTTTCAAAGCAAGTGATAACTGTACAGACCTTCAAATTACAGCCTCCAGAAAAACTGGTAGTGGCTGATCTGTCCCAATTAGGTTGAGTCAACTTGTCAGATATCAAATTTGCTAGTTGTATTATCAGTCTAAGAGGCAAAGATATATCAGTAAAAAAGCAATTAATGTCCAGTTAGATTGGACAGGGCTGTGCTTCTGCAAAACAGGACCGCTACATACGAAAGAATTTGTCAAAGAGTAAAAAAGATTCCTGTCGCCGCAACTAATTTCTAATGACTGTGCTGTCTGCTAAATGTGGAGAGTTCAAAACAGAGCAAGCCTGTAAACCGAAGCCCTGACTGAAAGATGAAATAATTGCAAGACCCCCTTGAGAGCTGGTGATCTAAGAACAAATTGTTGTTGTGATTTGTACAGCTTTTGTTTTCTCCTTAACTGGGGAAGCTCAGTTCAGACGAGGACCGACAATGCCAGTGGATGGTTCTGTGTTCTTGTTCTTGTTCTTTTTTTAAAGAAGAAATATTATTTTACTTATGTTTGTGTGTTATATACAAATGTATAGTTAAGCAAATCGTATTTAATATGCCTATAATTATGGCTCTGTTTGGTGATTCAAATGCAACAAAAATGTTAACCAATTATTCCTTACAAGAGCTACAAATTGTATCCTTCCCTTCCATAACTACTTATATCACTTACATTTATTCATTATTATTATTATATCCCATAATTCCCTGCTTTGAGGTCAATTATTCCAGCAGCATCTGTTGATGGTGGGGGCATCTGTTGACCCGAATTTAGATCAGGGGTAGCCAACAAGGTGCTCTTCAAACGCCCTTCAACTCACCATCATCTCCATCTAGCACAGTCAGTGGTCATGGATGATGGGAGTTGTAGTCAAACAACATCCAAGGGGGTCACAGGTTCGCCACTCCTCACTCCTCAGGGGTTCTACCTTCTTGGACCATCAATAACATATTTGCTTCTTTGCTGACATTATATTGGGTTCTTCCATTTGTGTCAGAACTAGCCACGAACCAATTCTTTCTGCATAGCTTGCGGCAAGCTTTGACAAGTCCAAAAGTTTATTAGTCAGTCAAGCATTAGCCTATCAGGATCTGACCCCCAGAGCCCAACAGGCCCAGAGTCCTCTTCAGTTGTTCTCTCCTCCTCACACAACCGCAACTGTGTTGTGTCTGCTGATCCTGCCCCACCATTGTGTGCTCATGCTATGGATATTAGGGATAAATGCCCGAAGCAGGGTGCCTGCTGTGTGCCCACACAATTCAGAATCCTAGTTGCTTTTAATTTGCACAGGGAGCCTCCACCCTTATAGCAGGCACACCCAATATGTGGGTGGCTGGGAAGGGGGCTGGCAGGAGAGATGGATTCAGGGTCAGAATCACATGAGGGGAGAACAGGAGGCAGCTATGTAAGGTCAGGCATCCCCAGACTCGGCCCTCCAGATGTTTTGGGACTACAACTCCCATCATCCTTCGCTAACAGGACCAGTGGTCAGGGATGATGGGAGTTGTAGTCCCAAAACAACCGGAGGGCCGAGTCTGGGGATGCCTGCTTTAGGTTCTACAAACCAATATCAGCTCATGTTGTCATGAGCGTCTCCACCCCCATCGTTCTACCCGGACATTGAGGTCCAGCACCAAGGGCCTTCTGGCGGTTCCCTCACTGCAAGAAGCCAAGTTACAGGGAACCAGGCAGAGGGCCTTCTCGGTAGTGGCGCCTTCCCTGTGGAACGCCCTCCCACCAGATGTCAAAGAGAACAACAACTACCAGACTTTTAGAAGACATCTGAAGGCAGCCCTGTTTAGGAAAGCTTTTAATGTTTGATGCATTATAGTATTTTAATATCTTGTTGGAAGCTGCCCAGAGTGGGTGGGGTATAAATAAATAATAATAATAATAATAATAATAATAATAATAATAATAATAATAATAATTATTATTATTATTATCATCATCATCATCATCATCATCATCATCATCATCATGCAGGCCTATTCTTCTCAAAATCCCCACCCACTTCCAGAATTCCATACCCTCCAAGCGTCCCAGAATTATAAAAGTCATCCCAGCTTCTGATTTGATCCCGGAATGTCCCTATTTCCCCCTCCAGTGCCGCTGCCGAACTTGGGGAGGAAAATGAGCCAGCACTTGTCCTGAGCTGCAGTAGCAGCGGCAGTAGCCGTTCTCCTCTCTTGGGCAGATCCGAGTGGCTGCTGGAGAGCAGGTGAAGAGGAGGAGAGGTTGACGCCACCACAATCGGCCCTCGCATGATACGCCGGCTCTGCGGTGGAGGCAGAGGGCAGGGGTACTCTGGGCAGAAAGAAAGGAGGAGCTGTGCGGAACAAAATGAGTCTTGCTTTCGTTTTTGAAAAATGCTTTACAGTGGGCGCACGGGTTGCGAACGTGATCCGTGTAGGATGAACATTCGAAACCCGCGTCTGCGCACGCGTGGGTTGCGATTCGGCGTTTCTGCGCATGCACAAAGTGTGATTTAGTGCTTCTGCGCATGTGCGACCGACGAAACCCGGAAATAACCCGTTCCGGTACTTCCAGGTTTCGCCGGTCCGCAACCCAAAAAAACGCAACCTGAAGCAGCTGTAACCTGACTGTATGCATCACCGTCTAATCGTGCCCCTTTCTAAAATGTATCTGCTGGTGAATGCTTTTCTTTTTTGTAAATCTACCAAAGAATAAAACCAAACAAAACCGGGATTAATGAGTTTTCTCAGGACGGTGTAGGGGGGGTGCCATATCCCGTTGGTGTGTTGGTGGTGGACTCTCCCTTCTTCTGATAGGAAACGCTGTGCTGAGGGGGCAAAAAATGGGGGACTGAGGGTCAGTTGCAGCAGAGTGAGAAATGTCCCTATTTTCATCTGAGGAACGTTGGAGGGTATGGGATTCTATGCTCAATCATTCCCAGGTAACCGTTTAATCAAACATCTCCCTAGCACAGTGCCCCACACCCTCCCAAAAAAAGAGAGAGAAGAAAGGCTTATTTTATATTTTCCTATCATACCCATTTCTCTGAAGAGACTCAAAATGAAATCCAGTAGATATTCAAATTAACAAATTGACAATATCCATTTAAGAAAATTCAGCAGCACAAACCTAACAAAGGACTGAGACAGCAAAATCTTAAAACCAACTAAAGATGTAAATAAAACAACTACCAGGTCTTTATCAGTATAGCAATGGGCCGTGGTCAGCAAGACAATCCAGAGGATTTAGCACAAGGCCCCAGACGACGATCAGAGCATGAGTATGTATTTCAAAATGCCTATTTTTCTGAGCAAAAGGTTTCATCTGTATCCCACCGATCCTCCAAGGGGTTGTTTCATTTTATTCTCAAACCTGTGACACCGTTTAAGAGCAAGTGACTTTCCCAAGTTAGCTTTGTAGCTGAGCAAAAAAAGTTGAAGTCTAAAGTTGAAGTCTAATGCTCTAAAGTTGAAGTCTAATGCTCTTCTCCACGGCAAGCTATTATTTGCAACTCAATACACACTGAAAGAGTGTCATGACAGTGGCATGCTTCAGCTGCCCTCTGAGACTGTATAAATACAACGAAGCAAAACTGAATATTATAATGCATTTGCCTCTTACTGTATCGCTTTGGTCCATCTTCCAAACAAAATGAAAGAGTTAAGGTTGCATCATCTTCAAAAAACTCCGTTGCAAAGGCATCCCACCAGAGGTTGTCACTGTCCTATGAGGGAAGAAATCATTCTTTTAACAGAAAGAAATCAGTTGTAATTTGCCTTCTTTTCCCCCTTCAAGTGCACTTTCTTTTTAAAATATATTCTCAGCCAAGAAAAATTATGAAAAACTATTGTAAGTTATTCAGTATGGCTGGGTATTGAAAAGAAGAAGCTCATTTGCAAACGTATAGAAATAAACACCTTCCGTAAAACAGCGATTCTGCATTAAATCAAAACACAATTTAAGACACAAACTCAACCAATTTTTGGCATCCCTCAACTTCAAGGTTTCGCTTAATTTTTGGCTAAGCCTGGTCACATAGTGTTTTGCCCAGGATTGTAAACACTGCATGACAAGTGGTCAGCCTTGGCTGCCATTTCCACAAAAATTACCTCACACCATCAATTCTACCATATCACTTTGTCCCCACAATCTGTTCCTAAGATTGCCAAGTCATTTTTTTATTTTAAAAAAACTTTAAAAATAAATAGTATATTTATTCTTGTATAATATTTATTTTATATTTATAAATAATCTGCCACCAAATAATGTAAAATCACACTAGAATAAGCACTGCACTAACACTATAATAACACTTTAAATGGTGTTATCAGCATCGTAAGTACTATTATTTATTTTTATTTATTAAATTTCTAGAGTGCCCTTTGCCCAAGGGTCACAATATAAAACCACAAAAATATATAACATAGTATCAAACAAACAAATTAACCCCCACAGTTATTATTTATCACTACTAGTAAATAATAATTATTAATAATTATTATTTATTGCTACCACTACCAACCACATATTTCTGCAATTATTGCATCCAAGACCTGACCACCCCACCGTCCCTTAAAAACAATGAAAATTACAATGATAATCTCAAGATTAGAATCCCAAATTCAGTGATTTTCCCTACTAATTGGCTCCCTTGAGAAAAGAATATTAATGACACACACACACCCTTCAGAAAAAAATTATTTCCAGACAATTATTTCCCTTTGTGAATTTCACTTCCATCTTAGAAGACAGCCACAGTGAAATAATTCCTGATCAGCTTAGGGCTGTGATACTTCCTGATCTTCCCGGACATTACCGGGATTTCAATTGACATCCGAGGGGAAAGGCAGAGTTTTGCTTTAAAAAAACAAAACCAAACAAAAAACTCAACAATTTCGTGGTGTCCTGGTTTTTACTTTTCGAAATATGGCAACCCTAGATCAGCTCCGAAGCATAAATTTTCTAAACCTGGACAGTGCATTGTCAATCGAACTTTTGAGATACCAAAACTCTCTCTCAACACAAAGTATATGGGTGATATCCAGCACTTCCCCCTCCCCAAAAAATGTTTAGGGGTACTCTTATTTTCCTGCTCATATTGAAATACTGCCCCTCAATGAGGCCAAGCTTCGATTCACAAAATGTTTAGGGGTATGAGTCCCCCCCACGTCCCACCCCCAGAAAAAAAGCACTGGTGATATCCAACATTGCCTGACAGGACTAACCGCCCACCCCACCAAATCTGCTTCAGACGATGTTGTTGTTGTTAATATTTATTTACACCCCTTTTTCCGTGATAGGACTCAAGGTGGCTTGCACATAAAAGTGAAAACATAAAAGTAATTTTATAATACAATTTTTATTGGGTTTTTCATCTTTAACAAGATTACATCTTATAGTATAATCACAAAATAAATTCACACACACCCCATGACTTCCCCCAACTTCCCTTTCTGGTTTGTAACATATTAACTTGTGCTGCTTGTTATCTGTCCCTAAGTATAATAATCTTTACATTAACCATTGTTATATTTTTATACTTTTAATCTCATCTTTATATTTTCTACAATTGTTTTGCTGGTTGTAAATGTTTTTAGTCAAACCCTGCTAGTGAGTCCATTTCCTGTTTCTGTAACATTGTTTCTGTAAATACAACATAAAAGGTTCCCAGTCTTTTTTAAAGTTTCTATTTTCCCTATCGTTAAGTCTTTTAGTTAGCTTTGCCATTTCAGAATATTCCATCAGTTTTTCTTGCCATTGGTCCTTTGTTAGTATTTCATCAGTTTTCCATCTTTGGGCTAGTAGACTCCTAGCCGCTGTTGTGGCATACATAAATAGTTTTTTCTTATCTTTTGTGTGTCGAGGTCCCCAAGCCACCCCCTAAATAAATCACAATTCACACAGAATTTTTGTTTAAGGTTTTTGGCATAATTTTGGCCACAACTTTATTAAAATACATAATGTGAGTGGTTGCTTAAGCATTGGTTACGACTATCTGTCCCCGTCCAGGGACAGAACTGACTCCCAGATTCCAGTGAAAGCCAGTAAGGGAAAACAATATTGGGGAGAGAATGGGGCTGGGCACAATACCATCAACCCTCCCCACATGCTCCCAGGGGCTTGCATGGCCCTAGCCCCTTGCCGGGGATACAGACAAATGTATGGCAAACCCCTGGATTCCTTTAATGGAATTCCCTTGCAGCAGCAGCATTGGAGGGGCAGGCACAGCCAATCCTTACCCCTCCACCAACCAAGTTTTAACCAATCTCTAACCGCAACCTTACAAGTTGTGACGATTTGCTACGCAGTAGGCAAAAACCAAATGGCACCAACCAATCTGCCAAATTGACAAAATTCATACCAGGCCCCTGCTCCAAAAGCAGACGACCCCATGACAGGCATAGCAAGGTCAAACGCAACAGCCCTAAATTAGGGAGGGTGGGCGGGCGATCCGATGCAGAAAAAGAGACCGAAAAAGCTGTGTGCCAAGAATATATGACTTTCGGGCCAATCCTCTAAATAGTAACATCAAAATCTCCCCAACAACCCAAATTGGTCCAGTCACAGTCATGGTCATCCAAATGGTCCCGCCCAGTAACCAAGAGGGGGTGACCCCACCGCAACACATGCTCTCCATGTAGGAGAACACGCTTTGGCAAATCTTGATCTGAAATGCCTAGCAAAAAAGCTTCTGGTCTCTTAACAAAGGTTATCTTAAACATTTAACCCAGGGGTTATCAACCTGGTCCCTACTGCCCACTAGCGGGTGTGTCAGGATTCTAGGTGGGCAGTAGCGGGTTCTACGGCACAAGCTGAATCCTCCTTCCATCGAGCGCTGGTGGGCGGTAAGGAAATGTTACCATCAAGAAAGATGCATTAGTGGGCGGTAGGTATAAAAAGGTTGACTACCTCTGATTTAAACAATGATAGAAGTAAAACTGTACACGTATATTTAAACTATTAAAATTGTAACGGCTGAGGAGGGCTTACATAAAAAGGACTTTACCATAAAGTTGAACATCCAACTAGAGTATTGACGGCCTTTAAGACTATCACCTTGCCAACAAAGGTCCGTGTAGTTAAAGCTCTGGTTTTCCCAGTAGTGATGTATGGAAAAGACCCTGATGTTGGGAAAGATGGAGGGCGCAAGGAGAAGGGGACGACAGAGGACGAGATGGTTGGACAGTGTTCTCAAAGCTACCAGCATGAGTTTGACCAAACTGCGGGAGGCAGTGGAAGACAGGAGTGCCTGGCTGGTCTGGTCCATGGGGTCACGAAGAGTCGGACACGACTAAACAACAACAACACAATTCCCGCTGGTGGCAGACCTCTTTGGGCATCTAAGAGACTAGATGGCATCAATGAATGTACCTCTGCACCTCATTCTGAATGTGTGATGCTGTGGGTACAGGTGTGAAGGCCTGGGACTGGGGGGAGAAAAAATCGGACGAGAAAGCTTTCCTCCCTCATTTCTCCCCACCCAAAGTCTTAATTTCCTCCCAAAACAGTTGAGAAAAGTGCATAGTGAAATATTTTCTTTGAGAAAGATGAATAAGATGAGTATAAGACAAGGTGTCCCAAAATGATTCACATAAATTGGGAAGACTTTCCGGGACACCGGTGTGCAGAATCAGATCGTTCCAATTCCTGTACGCCAAGGACAAGCAAGTCCCGAAAATGACAATCCTCAAATGCAAGAGTAAGATCCATTTTTAGGGGGCACTACCATCGTCACAAGAGAAGGCAGTAGGAATCGCTGCCTTTTTACTTGTGGCCATTGTAGGTGGATATGTTTCTGTCTTCTTGAACTTCTTGAACCAAGAGACTGGGAATGGAAGGAAGTACATAGTAACACGAAGGAGCTGAAAAATATGCCTAAAGTATATTTTAAACTTTTGAACATTGCAGAGCACAGAACCTAACCAGGAATGCAGTCTGGGATTCTGCCAAACATATTGTAACATGGTGGCAAGTTCTTTGCACAACACAGCCTCTGATTCCTCCTGCTTCTCATCTGCTTTAGGTTCTTCCATCTTCTGAAGCATATAAAAGAAACTGGCCTATGTTTGGAAATGCTCAAATCAAGAAATGAACTGACATGCGAAAAGGTAGAGAAGCTTTTTTCAATCCAGGTAAACCTTCAATTTTTAGAAGTCCATGGTAAATACGGTAACAAATATGAAGAAACAGAAACTGATATTGATGTTCTGAGGCTGATCAAGTTTCATGTAGTCTTTCCCAGCACTTTTGAATGAAAATAGGTGCTTTGTGGTTGCTTAACGCTGAAGGAGAGATAATGATTTTCAAAATGCATATTAGTTTTCTTTGTTTGAGTATAATATTGATGGGTTCTTTTTTATTATTGTTTTTTGCCTGATCCTCATAAGTTGTCAAAACCAAAGAGAAGCTAGTTCCTTGCAGTTCAATTGCTCGTCGCTCCATTTGTAACAAAGCATTCAAAAGGTATTTTCAATTTGTAATTATTGACTGAATAAAAAGGTACCATTGATATACCAAACATTATAATTTTGTGGGCAAACCAACTTATACATTTTGTCTTCCTAAAGTAACAATGTGGCTATCGGTCATATTTTTGTGTTTTTATATTGTTAAACCATCCTGTAATCCTAGGGCAAAGGGCGGTATAGAAATTTGACAAATAAATAAAATAAATAAATGATAAAATAAAGTGAAGGGTGCTAAAAATAAGCAAGTATTGCATATCTTTCCATTAGCAACAAATTTCCGTTTGTAATATAAACTTGATCCTCGCCCTGCAACCCATGGCTTCAAAACTTCCAGAGAGTTTACACCTCTAGGTGTGGGTCTTTCAGCTAGTCAGAGTCCTGCAAACAACTGGAAGATTCTCAGAGTCTGTCAGTCAGTTTGACTGGGCTTTCAGAACTGTTGGGAATTACAAGTTCCGATATCCCCAAAGACCAGAAAAGACTGTTTATGTATGCGACAACAGCTTCAAGGACGTTACTAGCCCAAAGATGGAAAGAACCAACAGTTCCGACCAAGGAAGATTGGCATATCAAATTGCTGGACTATGCTGAAATGGCAAAACTGACTGGGAGACTCAGGAATCTAGAAGATAAGGACTTTAAAAAGGAATGGGGGGGGATTCTAATTTACTTAGCAGACCATTGTAAAGAAGAAGAAGAAGAAGAAGAAGAAGAAGAAGAAGAAGAAGAAGAAGAAGAAGAAGAAGAAGAAGTTGTTAGCTGGACTGTAAAAATAACTGGTAAAGAAACGAAAAATATGGACAAATTAAAGAAATGGAAAATGTGAAGATGTAGTTTCAGAAGAATTATTTTAAGGACCCGTGCAGGGGAAGGGGGGAAGTCGCCAGATTCAGAGAATCTCGTATATGGATATGGTAAAAGCTTTTTCTTATTTTGGATTTGTTTTTGTCAAAACCAATAGAAATATTTATTATAAAATAAAATAAAAAACGAGAACTGTTGGGCAGAGGTTATCAAACTGTGATTGTGGAAGAGTCGAAAGTATATGTATTTGGTACTGCTTTAGATTTGATTTGTTTCCACACCTACACACCCTCACAATTAAGATCAAGTTCATTAGGACAAAGATCAAATTTATCAAAAAGGCTAAAAAGGCCCTGGCTTACAGCTCAGGATTTCTGTAATAGGACGCAGGTTTGAATGATGCAAAGGGAAAATCAGTAAGTGGTCTGCTGAACCCCACAGCAGCCTTCAAGTTGTGGTGCGGCAGCAGAGTTTGAGAACTTCTGCCCCAGGGGAAACCAAACTCACATGGCTTCTGGTCAAGTCATGTATTTCTTGCTTTCATTTATGTATAAATATAAAAATTCTAGTGGCTGGAAAGTGTAGTAATTCAATTATGGAGTTCTACATGGGAAAAAGTATAAACATCCATTTTCTATTGCAATTTGAAAGCCATCCCAGATTTTTAATCAGATGTTTTCGGCATGCTTTAAATCAAGAAGAAAAAGAAGAAGAAGAAGAAGAAGAAGAAGAAGAAGAAGAAGAAGAAGAAGAAGAAGAAGGAGAAGAAGAGAAACTGAAGGCAGTTGACTGCAAAAAGTTCGGTAGGGAAGGCCTATTCCCAATTAGAATCATATGTTCTGAATTTTGCCCAGGATGCCAAATGGCATTCGGAGCCAAATGGTGTAGGAAACCAAACCAGGGTGGGTGGGGAAGTATAATTATAAGGAGGAAAGACGGTTTTTAAAATTCCACTTTTCCAACAAAGAGTCAAGGCTTCCCCCCCAGGCACCCTCAACTCAGGCACTGACAGGTTACCTGGGATTTTGGCAAAGTAATTATTTTCCATTTCAGCAATAATGAGATATTACCATGGCAACACTCCTTTCACATAGCACACTCCTGCTCTCAAACGTTGAAATAATGGACCAAAAAATTAATACTTTGAAAAGTACTTTAAAAATGCATTTAAAGCAGAGGACAAAAGGAAGGAAAGAGCAGAAGAAACTAGACAGAAGGGTCAGGAGGGGAGAAGTGACCAGTGATCTTTGACATCTACTACACGCCGGTTTTTCTTCCATAAAAAATGCACTCCATTTAGTCCATGTTAATTTTTTCCTTCTATTTTCTGTCATGAATTTTCTTCAAATAAAAATTATTTAGAGGATTTTTAGAGAAATGCTGGATTTCATTGTTACTATATTTCGCAACGTCTGAATGCTGGATGATGCAGAATTACTCTGCACTGCTGATATAAAGTTTGACTGTTAAAACTGTTAAATTACCCCCATATATATTGCAATTTCAGCTTAATGTACCGTATTTTTCGCCCTATAAGACGCACTTTTTCCCCTCCAAAAATGAAGGGGAAATGTGTGTGCGTCTTATGGGGCGAATGCAGGCTTTCGCTGAAGCCTGGAGAGCGAGAGGGGTCGGTAGGCACCGACCCCTCTCGCTCTCCAGGCTTCAGGAAGCTATCCGCTAGCTGTGGGAGACCCAGCTCTCCCAGGGCTAGCGGAGACCTTGCCTGCACCCAGAAGCTTGGGGCGCGCTGAGCTCCGCACGCCCCAAGCTTCGGGATTAGTGCAGCGCTCCGCTAGCCATGGGAGAGCCGCGCGGATCTCCCACGGCTAGCGGACTGCTTGCGCGCACCCAGAAGCTTGGGGCGCACTGAGCTCCGCACGCCCCAAGCTTCGGGACTAGCACAGCTGTCCGCTAGCCCTGGGAGAGCCGCGCGGCTCTCCCAGGGCTAGCGGACTGCTTGCCGGCACCCAGAAGCTTGGGGCGCGCTGAGCTCCGCACGCCCCAAGCTTCAGGATTAGCGCAGCTGTCCGCTAGCCCTGGGAGAGCCGCCCGGCTCTCCCACGGCTAGCGGAGACCTTGCCGGCACCCAGAAGCTTGGGGCGTGCTGAGCTCCGCACGCCCCAAGCTTCGGGATTAGCGCAGCGCACCTGGGGGGAAATAAATTTTTTCCCCTTTATTTCCCCCCCAAAAAACTAGGTGCGTCTTATGGGCCGGTGCGTCCTATGGGGCGAAGAATACGGTATAATATGAAGAAGTTGCCTCTTTTAGATCTCTTTACTGCAACCATGCTCTCATTGCGAGTCATGGGTAACAACTGTGGACTTTAAATGTACAGTCATACCTCATGTTATGTCCGCTTCATGTTATGTTCTTTCAGGTTACGTCCCGCGGCGACCCGGAAGTACCGGAAAGGGTTACTTCCGGGTTTCGCCACTCGCGCATGCGCAGAAGCGGAAAATGACATCACGTGCATGCGCAGAAGCGGTGAGTCGCAACCCGTGCACGCGTAGACGCACCGCTGCGGGTTGCACTCTTTTCATGTTGCGAACGGGCCTCCGGAATGGATCCCGTTCGCAACCAGAGGTACCACTGTACCTGAAAAAGCACAGTCAGTCACCTCTTTGGGGCCTAATATGTTTCCAGTGTGTATCTACACGCAGAAGGTTGTTTCCACTTGCTGGATGAGGCCAAGGCAAAAGGTCTTTAAGACTATGAAGGTCACGTTTGGTGATTTCCCGAGTAGGCTACTACTGATGCACTATGTGAGGGGCAACCCTTGTTGATGGTACAGTCGTACCTTGGAAGCCGAATGCCTTGGCTCCCAAACAAATCAGCTCCCAAACGATCGAAACCCGGAAGTGAGTGTTCCAGTTTTGTAATGCTTTTCGGAAGCCAAACGTCCGGCACAGCTTCCAATTGTTCCTGCAGCCAATCAGAAGCCGCGCTTTGGTTTTCGAATGGTTTCGGGAGTCGAACGGACTCCCGGAACGCATTCTGTTCGAGAACCAAGGTATGTATCTGTATGATTTGCCCTACAAATAAATAATAATAATCCTGGGGAGAGAATGGCAATTTTCAGCACGAAAATGACATGAGGAAACAATCTCAAGTGCCTCCTGCCCTAGCACTGTGCTCTCCTATTCTGTTTTAAAAGCGGGAAATATGATCATGGGTATCCTTCTTGGGTTGGTGGGACATCTGTGACAGATGCTTTAGCTGAGATTCTTGCACTGCAAGGATTGTACTAGATGATCTTTGGAGGCCCCTTCTAACTCTACAATTCCATGATTCTATGCTTCTGTTCCACTTAACTTGGCTCTTGCATTGTTGAAAACGGCCAGACTATTTCAAGAATTATCATTATGTTTTCTTTAGAATAAAAACAAATTATGGATTTTAATAAGCACTGGGTTTGGGGGAGGTATACATATATAAACTTTATTTCAGAGCCCAATGTGTAAGAGAAGCGAGTTTTGTGGTGAAATATGCATGCCAAAGGTCTCAGTAACGTTACTTTTAAAAAGGCTAAATGACTGACTTGTGTCAAGAGCTATGGTTCATAGAGGTATAGTATACATATATTTTTAAAAAGCAACTACAACAAGTGCTCTTAATGTTTTTTGCTTTAGTTTGGTTTTGCAAAGCGGGTTCTCCTTCCTGGAGAGCCGGTGTTGCGGTGGGAGCAACCATGACATCCCCTGTTGCTGGGTGGGTTAGTTTGGATGGCCACGAATTTGATTGGGCACCCCCAATGTTGCTGGGGAAAATTGATGGTTGCAATTTTATTTTATTGATGGGGGGGCTTCCTCTTTTCGCTGCACACATCGGATTACCCGCCCGTTGTTGTTGTTTAGTCGTTTAGTCATGTCCAACTCTTCGTGACCCCATGGACCAGAGCACGCCAGGCACTCCTGTCTTCCACTGCCTCCCGCAGTTGGGTCAAACTCATGCTGGTAGCTTCGAGAACACTATCCAACCATCTCGTCCTCTGTCGTCCCCTTCTCCTTGTGCCCTCCATCTTTCCCAACATCATGGTCTTTTCCAGGGAGTCTTCTCTTCTCATGAGGTGGCCAAAGTATTGGAGCCTCAGTTTCACGATCTGTCCTTCCAGTGAGTACTCAGGGCTGATTTCCTTCAGAATGGAGAGGTTTGATCTTCTTGCAGTCCATGGGACTCTCAAGAGTCTCCTCCAGCACCATAATTCAAAAGCATCAATTCTTCGGTGATCAGCCTTCTTTATCGTCCAGCTCTCACTTTCATACATCACTACTGGGAAAACCATAGCTTTAGCTATACGGACCTTTGATGCAAGGTAATGTCTCTGCTTTTTAAGATGCTGTCTAGGTTTGTCATTGCTTTTCTCCCAAGAAGCAGGCGTCTTTTAATTTTGTGGCTGCTGTCACCATCTGCAGTGATCATGGAGCCCACGAAAGTAAAATCTCTCACTGCCTCCATTTCTTCCCCTTCTATTTGCCAGGAGGTGATGGGACCAGTGGCCATGATCTTAGGGTTTGTTGGTGCTGACCTTGCTATGCCTGTCATGGGGTCGTCTGCTTTGGGGCAGGGTCCTGGTAGGAATTTTACCATTTGGCTGATTGGCTGGGGCCATTTGGGTTTGCCTACTGCGTAGCAAATCGTCACAACCTGTAAGGTTGCGGTTAGGCATTGTTTAATTTTTTTGGTTGGTGGAGGGGTAAGGGTTGGCTGTGCCTGCCCCTCCAATGCTGCTGCTGCAAGGGAATTCCATTAAAGGAATCCAGGGGCTCGCCATGCTTTTGTCCGTATCCCTGACAAAGGGCTAGGGCCAGGGAGCATTTGGGGAGAGGTGACACCCAGCTCTATTTTCTCCCCAAAATTGTTTACCCTTACTGACTTCCACACAGGTGTGGTTGTCAGTTCTGTTCCTACCTCCAAGTGGGAACAGATAGTCGCTAACCAATGCTTAAGCAACCACTCACATACTGTAATTCAATAAAGTTGTGGCCAAAATTATGCCAAAAACCAAAACAAAAATGATGTGCGAACCGTGTTTTTATTCAGGGGTGTCTTGGGTGTCCTTGACACGCAATTCAGTCTTGAGTACATCCAACTGCAAGCCTTTGAAACTTATCCCTTATCACACGTGAACTGAAATCTTTGGGGCCTATCCCAAAATATGAAGCAGCAGCCTGGATTATATTCCTGCTGATCATTGTTTCACATATCTCTTGATATGGCTTGGCTTGAGTGCCAGTGCTTGCTTCATATCGTTTTGGAGAATGGCTAGATGCCATCTCTGGAACAATGTCTCTTTAAACAGGCATCAAGATCTGAAGGATTGGCGTGAGGAGCAATGTGTTTTCTATTTAACGATACTCATCCAGTTTCTTGCCAGAAAATCTACTTGATACTCAGAGCACAACACCAGTTTTGTAAGTGCCTTATTAATTAACTTACATTTTTGTTTAGGTTCCAACTTGGAATCCATCTGAGCTTTCTGCAAGAAAGATGGTTCCAGGTTTCATTTAAAAAAAAGAAAAACAAAATCCTGAATCGGCACTATATGAAATCTCTCAAAGCACTCTGAGATATCGCCTGTAATTCTCTGTGCATGTTATTCTGTGTGCATGCTCACTAGTAAACTAAAACGACAGCTTGGGATCACCTGGTGAAATGGATTGACAATATTACCGGTAGAAAAAAACCGAAGTACTTCTTCAACAATGAATACTTAAATTAATTCTCGCAAGATGCAATAGTGCCTAATCTATATGATTTTTAAAGAAAGGAATTGATTCCTTTTGAGGGATTAGGTTTATGAATGGCTATTCACTGTGGTAACAAAACTGAACTTCCTTGTTGAGAATAACTGTACGTATGAATACCTGGTATGAAAACAGAGAATGGCTGTCTCTTTATGCCCTATTTGTGTGCTTGCCCCAAAAAGGCAATTCCAAGGGGGATTTATGTTTCCGGAAATGTCAGTATGATTACACTGACATTTAGACAAATCAACCCATTAAAGACTTAACCTCCAGTATTGTGTGAACTTTTTTATTTTTAAAAAGAATACCACTGAGAGAAATAATCAAGTGCTTGAAACAAGCTACCCTTTCAGGGAGTAAATAATCTTATTACATGCAACCTGGCTTGTTGCATCACCATATTCTGGCAAAGGAAACTACTGCAGGAGTACTCTATAATGCAATGGAAAAAATGGAACATATTTCCAGAACAGACACTCTGCACATTCAGAGACAGTAATACTTTAATGAGACTGATAAAATGGCATGGTGAACATGCCATCAGGAAGTATCAAAAATGCACAAAATAGCCTTTTCTTGGTTTATTCCCACTTAGGTTTGCTAAGTCTCTTTCAAACAGGAAATCTTCCAAATGGCAAAATCTAAAATGCAACCTCAGGGAGGATGCAGCGCAGGGGTCATCAAACTTTTCCAGCAGGGAGCCAGTCCACTGTCCCTCAGACCTTGTGGGGGGGGGGAGACTATATTTTGAAGAAAACAATGAACGAATTCCTATGCCCCACAAATAACCCAGAGATGCATTCTAAATAAAAACATACATTCTACTCATGTAAGAATACCAGGCAGGCCCCACAAATAACCCAGAGGTGCATTTTAAATAAAGGACACATTCTACTCATGCAAAA
The DNA here is from genome assembly GCF_965112155.1 of Podarcis liolepis. Lineage (NCBI taxonomy): Eukaryota > Metazoa > Chordata > Lepidosauria > Squamata > Lacertidae > Podarcis > Podarcis liolepis. Next base: position 1,985,060 of record NW_028148790.1, on the reverse strand, counting down.
ACATGCTGATTCCCGGACCATCCACAGCCAGATTTAAAAGGCAATTGGGCTGGATCCAGCCCCTGGGCCTTAGTTTGCCTACACATGATGTAGCCCTGTTGTTTTGCTAGATCCACTAAGGTGAAACTGCCTATTGTAAGAACAAAAAGGGTTATTACTCTACCTACCTACCCCAAATGGCACCTGTTAAGCTTGTGTCAGGGAACTGCCATCGGAGGGACAGGTGGTGGAAGGGCTCACGGAGGCTGGGAGAGACCCAGCAGCTGAAGCAGGAACCAGCAGGGGGAGAGGTGGGTCTCTGAGGGAAAGCGAGCAAGAGGGAGGGCTCAGGGACACGTCCAGCAAGAACAGTGGGGAGGTTTCTGAACCTCCAATAGGGAGACCCACTCCTCGCCGGAAACTGTCACGCCACGAGTCCAGAAGACGTGTTTCCGTTAAGGAGCTTTTATGCTGGAAGCGATTCCGAAAGCAACCACTGTCGGAATCTGCAAGTGACTAGAGCAGCCATGTCTGAGGGGCTCCGTCACAGACAGAGGTTTGTGGACTTGAACAAACTCTGAGGGACTACGATTTTACGCACAAGCAGCTCATCATCCCTTCACAGCATTCCGACAGTCTCTGTAAGCAGTTTGTGCAGGAGAAGGCATCATGAGCGACCCAGCCGGAACCAGAGAAGCAGGAGCGGGAGCGAGTCCAAGCCTGGAAGAAAGGTACCGGGTGTTGGAGGTCCAGCTAGCGCTGCAGACGGCGAGGCTTGAGGAGAGAAGGGCTCAGGATGCAGACAAAAAGGGGAAAGCTACCCAGCTCACCAGAAAGGTACCAGGATTGGTGCAGAAGTTTGGGGGGGAGCCCAAGGACTACCATGCCTTTCGGACAGAGATGCAATATGCCCTCAATTTGCAGTTTGATGAATTCCCTGATGAGGAATCACAAGTGGCTTTCGTGATTGGGCATCTTGAAAAGGGGGCGAGAGACTGGGTTAGACCCCTGATGGCAACGAATAATGACGTCCTAAAGGACACAATGAAGTTCTTTCGTGCCATGGATTTGATGTTTTCCAGCGATATTGAGCAGGGAGTGGTGCGCAGACAGCTAATGGCTTGCAAACAGGGGAGCCGATCTGTCCGTGAGTACTGGACTGAGTTCACCATGCTGGTTCACAGATTGGGGTGGGACTTATCGGCGGAACCCATTCAAATGCTATTTGAAGAAGGGCTTGCTTCGGCTGTGAAAGACGAACTTTCCCGGGGGCCCAGGGCGGATTCTATGGACCAGCTGACCAAATCTGCGCTGACCATAGGAGCGCGCCAGGAGGCGAGAGCATTGGAGAGGCGGGAAGGGAAGGGGGAACGTTGGAAGGAGTTCCGCATTCCAGACATTCCAGAGCCAACTTTCCCGCCGGCAGAGCCGATGGAAATCGGAACAGCGCGCGCGTGCGCAGTTTCAAAACCCAGTGAGGGGGGAAAGAAGGAGGGAAAAGGCGCCCGGAAATGCTATCTCTGCCAACAGCCAGGTCACTTTGCCAGAGTCTGCCCCCAGAGGAAGGAATGGCAAGGGATGGTGGGAGCTGTTGAGGGAAGAGAGGAAGAAATACCGGAGCAAGTAAAAGCCAACGCCTGGCTGCCACCGTCGGGGCACAGCAGCCAGGCCAAAGAGCAGTGAAAGTGCCCACGCCAGAACCTCCTAAACCTGCCCTAGTGATAGAAGTGTCGCTAGAGCTGCAAAACGGACACCCTCTAAAGATAAAGGCGCTGTTGGGCTCAGGCAGCTCCTGCAATTTCATGAGCAAAGAGTTTGCAGCTGAACACCAGATACAGACGATCCCTTTAAGCAACCCCCTGCAGGTGACCACGATCGATGGCAGGGAGCTGTTGGGAGGGGAAGTCAGCTTGCAGACCGTCCCAATGATAATGAAGGTGGCAAGGCACACCGAACTGATAGCGTTTAATGTGGCCACCTTGGGAGGGGCTCCCATTATTTTGGGGATGAGCTGGCTAGCGTTACATGATCCGCTGGTGGGCTGGCATCAGAGAGTGGTTTCCTTTGGTTCAGCACATTGCTTAGAACACTGCAAAGAGGGAAAGGGTTCAGCAGGGACCCAAGCCACCCTAGCAGGGACGGAAGTAACGGAGAAAGTGAAGGTACCACGACAATACGCAGATCTCAGCGACGTTTTCAGCGAAAGGGAAGCTGACCAACTACCCCCGCATAGACCCTTTGACTGTCAAATCAATTTACTCCCTGGGGCACAGCTCCCTGTAGGCAAGCTGTACGCCATGTCAGACAGAGAGATGCAGGAGCTAAGGGAGTTCATTGACAAGAACCTGAAGAGAGGTTTCATCAGAGAGTCCAGAGCGGTGGGAGGCAGCCCAGTGTTTTTTGTGGATAAAAAAAACACGGACAAGCCGAGGCTTGTGTGTGACTTCAGGGCCTTAAACGCAGTGTCAGAACCAGTGGCCGTCCCTATGCCCAGGATTGACGACATTTTGACCAGGGTGCGGAAGGGAAAGATTTTTACAAAGCTGGACCTAAGGGGGGCGTACAACCTGATACGTATAAGGAAGGGGGATGAATGGAAAACCACCATGTTCACCCCTTTGGGGGCATTTGAATATTTAGTTATGCCCTTCGGTCTACAAGCAGGCTCGGCGTGCTTTCAATCGTTTATGAACCACGTACTGGGGCCTTTGCTTTACAAGAATTGTGTGGCCTTCCTAGATGACGTGTTGGTGTATTCTGAGAATGAGGAGCAGCATGTGAGAGACGTCAGAGAAGTGTTGAGCAGGCTGCAAGCCAACCAGCTGTGGGTGAAACTGGAGAAGTGTCAGTTTTATACCAAGGAGGTGGAATTCCTGGGGTACCGCCTGTCAGACAAGGGATTGGCCATGGATCCCGGCAAGGTCCAGGCAGTGCTGGAATGGAAAACACCCAAAACAAAGAAGGATGTGCAGAGGTTCCTAGGGTTTGGGAACTTCTATCGTAAGTTCATCCAAAACTTTGCCCACCTGACGGCGCCCATTACGGACTGTCTCAGCAGTAAGAAGAAATTCGTTTGGACTGAGGAGGCGGAGCGAGCATAAAAAGGGCCTTCGCCTCTGAAGAACAACTTCTGCATGTGGATTTACAAAAACCGATGAGAGTAGAAACTGACGCATCAGACAGAGCTATAGGGGCGGTGCTTCTGCAGCCAGGGAAGGAGGAGTCAGAGTGGAGACCGTGTGCCTTTTTTTCGCGAAAGCTGAACAAATCCGAGAGGAACTACATGGTGTACAACCGAGAACTACTCGCCATTCATGAGGCTTTCCGGAGATGGAGGCACCTGCTAATTGGCGCACAACATAAGGTGCAAGTGTGCACTGACCACAAGAACCTAGAGTATTGGAGAACGGCACGAGTGCTCAACCAACGGCAAGTGAGATGGGCCCAGGAGTTCTCCAAATTTAACTTTGAGATTTGTTACGTGCCAGGCCCAGAGAACATTAGGGCGGACGCTCTCTCACGCAAACCTGAATATTTGTGGAGGGGGAGGGAGCACCCGAAGAGAGACATGTCATTCCAGAGGACCGCTGGGTGTGTGGGGCGGCATTGGTGGGGCAAAGAGAACTGGTAGAGGGAACGGAGAATGATGAATACGCCCAGGACAAACTCAGGGGTCTCAGGAGGGAGGGAGATAAACCCGGAGGTTTTGAGGAGAGAAACGGGGCGTTGTATTACAAGGGAGTGTTGTTTATACCTGAAGGAGAGTTGAGGGGGAAGGTACTCAAGCAGCTGCACGATAGCCCCACAGCGGGGCATTTTGGGCAACACAAAACCATGTGGCTGGTTACCAGGGAATTTTGGTGGCCCAAGGTCAGGGAAGATGTGCGGGAGTATGTGAGAGGTTGTGACCAATGCCAGCGAGCCAAAGGGGAGAGGCGGGCGCCGGCAGGGTTATTAGAACCGCTACCCACACCTGAAAGACCATGGGAAGCAGTGTCAATAGATTTCATGACTGATCTGCCAAAGTCCAGAGGGAAAACAGCCATCATGGTTGTGGTAGACCTGTTAACCAAAATGGGCCACTTTATAGCCTGCTCACATGCGGTCACGGCAGAAGAAACAGCGAAATTGTTTGTAGAAAATGTGTTTAGGATGCATGGCGCCCCTTTGAGGGTGGTTTCAGACCAAGGGAAACAATTTACTTCCAGGTTCTGGAGGAAGCTCATGAGCTTACTGCATGTAGAGGTCAATTTTTCGACTGCCCGGCATCCTGAAACCAACGGGCAGGCGGAAAGAGCCAATGGCATCCTCCAGCAATATCTGAGGTGTTATGTCAATGACAGAGAGAATGATTGGGTGGAGAAGCTGGCGTTGGCGGAATTTGCCTACAACAATGCGGAGAACGTGTCCACAGGGATGAGCCCCTTTTTGGCTAATTTCGGGTGCCATCCCAGGGCTTTCCCAGGGGGGGAAGGGGAGAGATGGAGCGTCCCGGCTGCCGAACAGTTCGTAGAAGAAATGGAAGCGATCCATCGTCAGCTCCAACTCAACTTAGACAGGGCCAAGGAGGAGTATAAGAGGCAGGCAGACAAAAACAGAAGGGAAGGTGAAACCATTAGGGTGGGGGACCAGGTGTGGCTGTCAACCCAAGGGTTACCATTCAAAGGGGGTTGTAAGAAGTTAAGACCCAAAAGATTGGGCCCATTTGAAGTCACACAACAGGTCAACCCAGTGCCTTTCAGACTCCGGTTACCGAACCACATGAAGCTGCACCCAGTTTTCCACAGGTCGTTGCTGTCACCGTATAAAGGGGACAGAGAAGGGAGGTTCACTCGGGGACCAGCAATGGAGGAAAGGGAACACAGCAACCATGTGGCGGAGATCCTCGATTCCAGGTGGAAGGGAGATCAAGTGGAGTATTTGGTAATGTGGGAAGGGGAACTGGAGTCGGAAAACACTTGGGTCATGGCAGATGATGTCAATGACGAGGTCTTAGTAGAAACTTTTCATCAGAGGTTCCCACGTAAACCTCAGCCTGTAGCGAGGTTCCGGAGGGAATACTTTGCTACCACAGATGAGAAAGAGGAGTTGGAGGGGTTCACAGATTCCGAGGAGGAGGAGGATTCAGCGACCCGGAACGGCGACCGATGGAGGGAAATGTTCGAGACGTCTGAAGATGAAGAGGATTCTTTTAGGGGTTTTACCTCCTCACCGCCCAGAGGAGAGGGAACGGGAGGGGGTGACGGGGGTCCTGGAGGGGAGGTGGATGTCAGGGAACTGCCATCGGAGGGACAGGTGGTGGAAGGGCTCACGGAGGCTGGGAGAGACCCAGCAGCTGAAGCAGGAACCAGCAGGGGGAGAGGTGGGTCTCTGAGGGAAAGCGAGCAAGAGGGAGGGCTCAGGGACACGTCCAGCGAGAACAGTGGGGAGGTTTCTGAACCTCCAATAGGGAGACCCACTCCTCGCCGGAAACTGTCACGCCGCGAGTCCAGAAGACGTGTTTCCGTTAAGGAGCTTTTATGCTGGAAGCGATTCCGAAAGCAACCACTGTCGGAATCTGCAAGTGACTAGAGCAGCCATGTCTGAGGGGCTCCGTCACAGACAGAGGTTTGTGGACTTGAACAAACTCTGAGGGACTACGATTTTACGCACAAGCAGCTCATCATCCCTTCACAGCTTGCAACATGTCATCATGCTGAGAATTAGGTTTTATCTGTTTTGATTTGTGAGAAACTGAGTCAGAACATGATATGAGTAGGACTACGCAGGAGGAGGGACAGCTCCACAGAAGCTCACCATTCTTTGCAGCAATGCAACCTCTCTTATACCACAGAGTTCTGCCTTTATTTATTACGAAGCCATAGATCTAGATAGACATATGATGGGCAACACTGAAGAAAGGTTGGTTTCCAATATGCTTTGACTCCTTACAATTCAGGGCCGCAGACGGGCAAGAGGACAATAAATTATTTGCTACTCGGAACCAACAATAACCTGAGTTGCTAAATGAAAGCATATGTCACAGACCAAGCTATTTTTTATTTGGTGTGACTTTCCCCCAGTGGACTGAAGGTGATGTTATTGTTTTTAAATCACATATGTGTAGAATAGAATAGAACAGGACTAGAAAGGAGCTGGGGGAAACAATAATAAAAAATGACATCTCCAAGATTACAAGACAGCATATAGTGAAGTCACCAGGTTTATAAAGCTATTAGCTGATCTTTTACAACATTTACAATGAAATCCCATAGATGCCTACCCAGAAGTAAGTCTCATTGGGGTTTACTCCCAGGTAAGTGGGCATAGCACTGCAGTCTTACTTTGGTGCTTTGGAATAGAGTAAGATTTTGCCTGAAATGCTTTGGAGGCTGTCCAACTTGGCTCAGAGTCTAAATCCAGATTCAGAAAAATGAAGCTTCATGCTTATCCCAGTCACTTTGGGAAAATAAAAATGGCCATATTTTTCTCCCATCTGATAGAAATGCATGAAATTTACAGGCATATTAACCCCTCCTAAGTGAATAGTGTATGCCAAATTATAGACAAACAGGTCCAGGGGCTTTTGTGCCAGGTTTGTGCGAGTGAATGTTTTTATTTATTATTTACTTATTTATACCCTGCCAATTTCCCTGATGCAGGTGGCGCTGTGGGTTAAATGCTGGCCACATGACCCGGAAGCTGTACGCTGGCTTCCTCGGCCAGTAAAGTGAGATGAGCGCCGCAACCCCAGAGTCGGTCACGGCTGGACCTAATGGTCAGGGTCCCTTTATGAAGCTGCCTTTAGTTGCCAACCGATAGGAAAGCGAATTTGGAAGCTACAGCTTTTTAGGGAAAGGATGTGTGATCCACATCTGTTATTAAGCCTCACATCACAGCAATTTCAGATTTCTTCCTTGAAACATGTTGAATCCTAAGATTTTGTTGTCTAGTGTGAGCTGACTTCATGGAGTATGTAGGCTATAAGTGGGGCTGTGAGTTTTCCTGCAGAAATTGAGGCAAGATGGAAAATCAGATTAGACCCAGCTTAGGTGTCCCACTGTGTGTCATGGGAAGTTGTGAAATGCCAACTCTTATCATTGTGTTAATTTGTCGGTTAAAGTGGCAGGTTTTTTATGTTCACAACTGTTTGTTAATGCTTCTCAGCACGCAAGTGTTCAGAACAGCATGCTAAACTCAGTGGATAACACCGGCTTATAGATACACAAAGCAGAGTCACACCTGTGCAAATTGAACTCTAAATTACTACTTCACCACAAATACTGGGTTGCGCTTCCCCCATTTGATCTGTGCAGTGGGGGGGGGGGGTCACATTATGGAAAGGGAGAAGTTGTTGCTAGGAGTTTTTTTAATGGGCTAGACTTGAAAGATATGACTTGTGCTGGGAGGTTCTTTTGAAATAATTTACTTATGAAAGTGTAATGGTGAAATGAGCTTCAGATATTTTTCAAATTTTTGTGTGTGACAAATATTCGAATTAACATTTGAGTGCTTTGAGATATTTCCAAGCAAATAATCTAACCATGCAACAGTATTCCCTGACAACAGGACAGGACTAAATGTTTGCAGCGTTCAATTTTTTGCTACACACACACACACACACACTCAGGGGAGAGGGAGAATTGTAAACAGAACTTGATTCTTTCCTCCCTCTCTTTTTCTTTTTTTGCGGAGTGGCTGCAATTCATAGCATTTTCTTCAAAACCTTTTTTTTTTTTTTTGCTGTGATCTTTAGCAATGACTTCCTCAAATAGCAACTCATGTGAATAGACACTATGGCACCTACAGAACTGCAGGTTGTCTAGGGAAAATCTCTGTGCCATATTCCATGGGTACCCCTACTGCTTCCACTCATGTAGACAACTTTTGCAACTGACAGCTCTAGGTTTAATCAGAGGGAATGATTAAGGAAAGTTCTTGTTGAAGTCACCTCGTCGTCTCCACCTTGTCTGTTCAGTTCTCTTTTCTAGTTCCGCTGGAAAGGAAGAAAATGCCAAGCACTGTGCTTCTGCTTTGATGCCACGGGCCCACACATTCTCTTCTGTCAAATGAACATTGCATATAATTTGGCTTAAAGTGCCAGTTGAGAAGAACACAAGCCCAAAGCTGCTTTTTTTTCCATTCATCATAACTCCCAAGCCTCTAGTCCTACATCCTTCTAATATTTTGCAGATTATTTTTCTGGTTGCACCTCTGTGATATGTGCCAATTTCATAATAAAACTGCTGCCTGCAAAAATTGATGGAGGGGGAGCAAATCCATTTTTAATGATCCTCCCCCCATGTTTTTAGCTGCTCTTATTTTATCTGTAAGCTGCATTGAGTCCCTGTCAGGGAAATTAAGGTAAAGATGAAGGAACCCCTGAACGTCAGGTCCAGTCGCGGACAGCTCTGGGGTTGCAGCGCTCATCTTGCTTGACTGGCCGAGGGAGCCAGCATACAGCTTCCAGGTCATGTGGCCAGCAGGACTAAGCCGCTTCTGGCGAACCAGAGCAGCACGCGGAAACGCCGTTTACCTTCCCGCCAGAGCGGTACCTACTTGCACTTTGTGCTTTTGAACTGCTAGGTGGGCAGGAGTTGGGACTGAGCAACGGGAGCTCACCCCATCACGGGGATTCGAACCGCCGACCTTCTGATCGGCAAGTCCTAGGCTCTGTGGTTTAACCCACAGCGCCACCCGCGTCCCTTAAAGGCAGCTTCATACACGATAACAAAATAAGGGTATAGTTTTGGTTGTTGTCAAGATGCTGTCAGCGGCTCCCGGTTGGTTGCCCAGTAAAGTATAAAGACAAGGAAAAGTTTCTTACAGTCCTTTTTTATTTCAATCTTTACAGAGAGAGGCTATAGAACCCAGCCTCTTGGATAATGGTGTTGTCCCGAGTGAATCTCCACTCGCCACCCCATTTCTTCATCCCTCATTCTCATCACCTCCTCTATGGGTGCTGCTACGTGCCCTCTGTCTTTGAGCTCTTTGCTCTCCCACTTTTAAGGCTCGCCGGGTCCTGGGAGATGAAGTGTCTGGAATGCTTTCTAATGACAAAGTGTCAGCCAGGTGTTGCTCTGGCTCTCCCATGATCTTCCAACTTTTCCCCTCATCTGCCTCTGAGCTGCGACCTCCCGCAAACCCCTGTTGTAAATCTATACTGTCTTCCTCTTCCTCCTCTCTGGAAGGCTCAGGGTGGGGAGGCAGTCTCCACCATTCCTCCTCTGCCCAGTCCCTGACAGGTGTAGAATTCAGAGTATAGGTGCATCCTGCAATGAGCCAAAACTCAGTGGTGGAGCTACCCTAGGTAGGACCAGGAGAGTCTCCTGTCTGAAACCCAAAGTGGACAAATACCCCGACTTGGTATAAGGCAGTTTCCTATGTCAATTCTCAGCTTACACTATGTTCAAAAAATAATAATCCTTAGTTTCTGGTCCTTATAGCTGTGAAAATATGCTCAAGAAGGAGTTAACCAGCATGGCTATGCCGGTTGAAATCTCAAAAGCCAGAAAGGTGGCTAAGTAAGATTATGACTAGCTACTGCGGAGCTTTTGTTCCCTGAATAGCTTTACACTCTGCTTGATAAGGAAAACCAGAATGAATTATGCAAAGTAAGGCAAATGATTCAACGTGCTCGATTTACATAGAACGTGCGGGCTGCAGGATTTTGTCTACTGGTACAGTCATATGGGCAGAGTACAGCCTGTAGGATTCTGCGGTTTCCCTCAGGTGTTACTAGGTGACAGCACCGTGAACTGGCAGGGTTAGAAGAAAAGACGACACAAGGGTTTTTAAAAATCTTGAAAAGGAAAATGCCAAAATGCTTTCCAAAATCCATGAAGTTCCAGCTTAGCCATGTGTGTAACAAAAGTCACTCACCATGAAAAGAAAAACAGGTTAATTAACAAAAAATATAGTCGATCCTAGGGAATAACCACACGTAGTCTGAAGCCAGGAAAGATGGCGGGCAACAGTCTCCCTGGCCCCTCACTAAGTGGGGCCTCAGCTCATTATATTCTCAGTTTCACAACATGGGGTCATAACAGTAAAGTCAAAGGCATCAGAGAGCCCTCCATTCACGGAAGCCAATTGTTAAATACTATAACCCACTGCAAACTCCTGAAATTTCTATGAGAGTCCCTGGAGGGCAGACCCATTTAAGAAAACAAACATCAAGATGGAGTGTGACACAAATCTGTTTGCTCTCACATTCCATCCGGTAGAGTTTGGCTGCCACTGAAGCAATTAGAGAAAACTATGATTTAATGAATAACTTAAAATTCTCGCCAAACACAGCTGTCTTGTAACAAGTGTCCACTTTAGCAGTTATCACCATAACAAAATCATCCAGCTCTTTCCACTCACACAGCGGCAGCCCAAGCAACTACTTACCGAAAAGCTCAGTTACCGTATTTTTCGCTCTATTGGACGCAGTTTTTTCCTCTCCAAAAATTGAGGGGAAATGTGTGTGCGTCCTATAGAGCGAATGCAGGCTTGTGCCATAGCCGTGCGCAACCCCCTCCGGCAAGGAGAGGCTGCACGGGGCTAAAGGGGAAGCCAAAACAGCGAGCGGGATGGATCCCACTCACTGCCTTGCCTTCTTCCATAGCTGCACGCAACCCCTCCGCAAGGAGAGGCTGCGTGGGGCTATGGCTTCTTTAGCCCCACGCAGCCTCCCCCGGCAAAGAGAGGCTGCGCTGGGCTAAAGGGGAAGTAAAACCAGCGAGCGGGATCCATCCCGCTCGCTGCCTTGCCTTCTTCCATAGCTGCGCACAACCCCTCTGGCAGGGAGAGGTTGTGTGCAGCCTGTACGCTGCTCTTTGGGGCTGGGGGGGAAAATATTTTTTTCCTTGATTTCCCCCCCCTAAAAACTGGGTGCGCCCTATGGTCCGGTGCGCCCTATGGTGCGAAAAATATGGTACTCACTGTTCCACTGCGAGAAACCAGGGAAAATGTCTAGGGCATTTTAACAAATAATACTAGGCCAAATGTAAATCATTTGCTGGCAAATTCACTCAGAAATCGGGTCCTCCCTTAAAGAGGGCACGTATTGTGGTGAGACCTGGAAACCGACACCCTGTGTTGTGGGTGGGTACAACTGGTAAGCCACAACACCCAATTGGTAGGTCCCTCATAGCTGAGTGTAATCTGGCCAATGGGACGCAGTCCCAATGGTCCGAGGGACCTATTTATGCCCATGCTAGTGACTCAGAGCTTCCTCTTTCGGCGCATGCATTCGGAACACCCGCCCACCTCTCCCTACTTTTAGGGCTTTGCGCTTGACCTTGCTATGCCGTTATGTGTCGTCTGTCATTGGGACAGAGGCATGGCAGGAATTTTCCCCACTTGGCTGACTGGCTGTTGCCATTTGGGTTTCACCTGCTGCGTAGCAAATCATCACAACTTGTAATGTTGCTGATAGGCTCTGGTTCAGATGATAGGGATGGGAGAATCCTCTTGCCATCCCTATGCAAAGGGTATTCTGTTAAAGGAATCCAGGGACTCGATGATTTGGTCAACCCCTGTGAGGGGGTTGTGCCCATGCCTGAGTCCAGGGGGACATTTGGGTGGCGGAGTTATCCCTTTCCCGGCTTTCCACTTATCCAGGTGTTCACCCTTGGCTGACCTATGCTGGAGCCCTGGGTCAGTGCTACCTGCCACGGTGCAGGGAGCTAGTTGAACCAGAGCCTATGCAACCAGTCACTTGCTGCAATCAATAAAGTGGCCTAAATTCTGCCAAAAACCAAAACCAAAATTTGAGTCAAGTGTGAATTTATTTAGGGGGGAGGTTTCTGGGTCTGAACATGCAAAGGACATTTTTGCTACCAAGTACTTACATAATTAAGATGTAGGATCACAAGAGTTCAGATTTTAGCAGGATATTTTTAAAATAGTAATTCTTTACATTATGTCTCAGGCTCTATTGGAACTTCATCCCGGGTTCATAAACATCACATGAAATTTTAAATGTCAGTTTACCACAGCTGTAGTCTCCTACTGCCTCAAGGTGTGCCTAGATGTGTTAAAATCAGCAGGAAAGCTCAACTCACGTGAGATTTCTTTACATTTGATGAAATGTGTTTGGCCATTCCTCTTTGGTAAGGCTTTCCCTTTTACATTATTATTATTTTTTAAACCACTGCTGAAGGATGTTAAGTATTAGGAGACAGGAACCCAAACAACAGAAATGCAAAGCACTGCCATTGTTCTTTGAATCAAGATCCATTAATGTACATTAGTTTAATCAAAGGATGAAAGCAAGCTCTCCACAAACCCACTCCCTATACTTGCCATGATGATGTTGATGTTGAAAATGATGATGATGATAGAATCATAGAATCACAGAATCGTAGTCCATGGGTAGGCAACCTAAGGCCCGGGGGCCGGATCCGGCCCAATTGCCTTCTCAATCCAACCCACAGACGGTCTAAATCACTGATTGGGCTTGCCAATTAGAAGGTCGCGGTTCGAATCCCCACAACAGGGTGAGCTCCCATTGTTCAATCCCTGCTCCTGCCAACCTAGCAGTTCGAAAGCACGTCAAAGTGCAAGTAGATAAATAGGTACCGCTCCAGCGGGAAGGTAAATGGTGTTTCTGTGCGCTGCTCTGGGTTCATCAGAAGCGGCTCAGTCATGCTGGCCACATGACCTGGAAAAACTGTCTGCAGACAAATGTCGGCTCCCTCGGCCAGTAAAGCAAGATGAGCACCGCAACCCCAGATTCGTTTGCGACTGGACTTAACTGTCAGGGGTCCTTCACCTTTAGAAGTCTGCCAAGTAGTAAATAAATAAGAGCAGCCTTCCTTTGGTGTTGTTTGGTCCAGCACAGGAATCATGCTAGATTTTCAAAGAAGGAATTTACCATGATTTTAAAACCCCACTTTTTTACTGAAATAAAATAGGATTACAATTTCCATTTCATGACACAGTACAAATAATATGACTGTGTGGGAGCCACTCGATGCTACTTGATAATCTACAGATTGATTCTCCTCTAAAAGAAACACGTCCCACATTCGGCGAAAACAATTCTTCATTTGCTAAGCTTACAAAATAAGTTTTGTTAATTCATCCATTAACCATAGTACTGGCAACCATTAAGCCCTTTCAGAAATTTGACGTCTTCTTTTCTAGCACCTTGCTTCTTTTCTAGCAGAAATATTAATATCAAAGCCATATCATTTCCCTCCACTCCAGATATCCCGAGAGTACAACCAGAGACCTTCAGGTATAAGGCGGTATAGAATTAAAATAAAATAAAATAAATTTAGGAAAGTATAGCCTGTTGTATCTGCGACCATTTTTGCATGTCCCCTTCCCCAACAGTGAATTTTATAGCAAGATCTCCAACAATGGCAATAACCAATATCTCTTATAGCACTTTTATCACCATATTATGCCCATCATAGTATCTGTTTCATGGCAAGATACCATCTAACCAGAGCTTGTAGACATATGATTTCATATGAACTGCTACTTTTCCTACTTTTCCTAGGGTTTCTTGCTCCTAGGAAAAAGCCCAGCAGCCACAGGAAATGGCAATCCTCAGGAATCTTGCTGCTCAAAATCCTTTTCCAAGCCACTGCTCTTGGCATCTGTCTGTCTCAAGCGACAATGGAGTGCGCCTCCAGGGATGAAGTGAAATTCCTGTGTTAGCAGAACCAAAGTGGCCTCCCAGGGTGCAAGCCTGGGCAGTGTGTGTGGAGGGGCTGCCCGGATGGCAGCCTCATTGATGTGGTCCAAAGGAAAGCAGAGCACAATGTTTGGCAGAAGCCACAGGAGCCAGAGGCTAAATCCAGTCACTTGAAGATGGATGATGTGAACTGGAGATGTGCTGGGTCTTGCACAGGCGTAGGTAACCTAAGGCCCGGGGGCCGGATGCGGCCCAATCGCCTTCTCAATCTGGCCCGCGGACGGTCCAGGAATCAGCGTGTTTTTAAATGAGTAGAATGTGTGCTTTTATTTAAAATGCATCTCTGGGTTATTTGTGGGGCATAGGAATTCGTTCTTTTTTTTTTTTCTTCTTTCCAAAATATAGTCCGGCCCACCACATGGTCTGAGGGACTGTGGACTGGCCCACGGCTGGAAAAGGTTGCTGACCCCTCGGTGCAGCTTCTGCTCTTATACCAGCTGCTCATGTGATGTTGCTGAACTGCTTGCATTCTGAATTCTGACAACTTGAAATTCTCATTGGCATTGTTGTTGTTTGATTGCACCAGCCTAGGCCATTGGCTCTCAAAGGCTGTGGCCAGAGTGGACGGCAAGTATGGTGGGAAGATTCAGGGACAATCAAAGAAGCATTTAAACATTTCAACATAGTGCAGTATAGAATCAAATTATTATTTATTTTTTTATTTGCAGAACACAGGTAGATAAGATAACATTTCCAAATGAGAGAAGGAGCATCAAGTGAGACCGAGGACAATCCTAGCTGCGATCCAAAATCCCCGTTCAGACAGATTGCTGGAGCAGGCTCATTTATAATTATATTTTAGGAATGATTCGTGTTCTTATCTAAGCTGGATTGTTATATACTGGCTGTCCTATGATCATATTATAAAGTAGGGTGTTTTATGTTATAAATCAAGCACTGCTAGGCATTGATTCATTTTGATTTCCAATGCATTTGTTATTCAAAAACAATTTTTAATGGTGTGGCGCAAGCAAATTTTTATTCTGAAAGGGTGGCCCAGAGAAATAAGTTTGAGAACAACTGTCCTAGGTATTACCGTATTTTTCGCCCTATAGGACGCACTTTTCCCCCTACAAAAATGAAGAGGAAATCTGGGTGCGTCCTATGGGGCGAATGCAGGCTTTCGCTGAAGCTTGGAGAGCGAGAGGGGTCGGTGCGCATCGACCCCTCTCGCTCTCCAGGGTTCAGGAAGACATCCGCAGCCTAGGCAGCCCTGCGGGAGTTCCCGCAGGGCTGTCTAGGCTGCGGATAGTAGCCTGCTTCCCAGAGCCCCGGGCGCGCTGAAAGCAGAGCTCCCGGCGCTTCAGGAACACATCCGCAGCCTAGGCAGCCCTGCGGGAGGTCCCACAGGGATGTCTAGGCTGCGGATAGCAGCCTGCTTCCCGGAGCATCGGGCGCCCTGAAAGCAGAGCGCCGGCGCTTCGGGAACACATCCACAGCCTAGGCAGCCCTACGGGAGTTCCCGCAGGGCTGTCTAGGCTGCGGATAGCAGCCTGCTTCCCGGAGCATTGGGCGCTCTGAAAGCAGAGTGCCCAGCGCTTCGGGAACACCTCCGCAGCCTAGGCAGCCCTGCGGGAGTTCCCCGCAGGGCTCCCCACGCTGCGGATAGCAGCCTGTCGCCCAGTGCGTGGGGCACCCTGAAGCAGAGCGCCCCACACGCTGGACAGACATCCGCAGCGTGGGGAGCCCTGCAGGATTTCCCCGCAGGGCTTCCCATGCTGCGGATATCAGCCTGCCGCCCGGCGCGTGGGGCACCCTGAAGCAGAGCGCCCGCGCGCCGGACAGACATCCGCAGCGTGGGGAGCCCTGCAGGAGTTCCCCGCAGGGCTCCCCACGCTGCGGATAGCAGCCTGCCGCCCGGCGGGCGGGGCGCCCTGAAGCAGGGCGCCCCTCGCACCAGGCAGACATCGGCCAGCCCCACAAGCTCAGGGGACAGCAGGGAGGCGCAGCGCTGCCATCCCGCTGTTCCTCGACCTGGTTCGGTTTCCCCGACCTGCTTTTGGGGGGGAAATAAAGGAAAAAATTGTTTCCTTTATTTCCCCCCCAAAAAACTAGGTGCGTCCTATGGGACGAAAAATACGGTATAATCAAAATTAACACAGCTACAGACCAGTCTATAGGACAGGCCACACATTTTTTTCTTTTTAGCTTCAGTACATTGTCTGCTTTGTATCTGCAGCTGACTAAAACCTGGGAGCATGCATTATCAAATCATCTTTCTAATTCCTCTTGTTTTGTTACAAGCTATTACATAAACAGGAACAGCTGGTATTGATTTATAAACACCAGAGTCTACTTGAGATTTTAGATATTATTTTCCCAACACCCCGGCCTAATTATTTGCAGGCAGTTACTCAGCATGCTGGACGGCAGTTTGCCTGGCGTTTGAGGGGAAAATGCATCTCCTTGGTAGAACAATATTTCTTTAACACCTTCTGCCACACTCTGCAGAAGTGTGGTATGAACTTTTTAAAATGCTTGCTGTCTTTAAGGCAAAACACAGCTTTGGCTCAGGAAGGCAATTAATGACAGGCCCAAAATTTCAAGCACAAACTTGGATCAAATACTGGCTTCACATTTTCACAATCTGTAAAACGTACCAAAAAGTTCTATTGACTATAATTTACATTTTTAAAAAATCAAAAACAAACAAACAGAATTGTAGAATCATAGAATTGTAGGGTTTGAAGGAACCTTGGGGGTTTTCTAGCCCAAACCCCACTATGCAGGATTCTCAACAAATGCACACATGATAGATGGCCAGCCAACCTCTCTGCTTAAAAATCTCCAAGGAAGTCCACAACTTCCCAAGGGAGTCCGTTTGACTATCTAACACTGTCAGAAAGTTCTTTCCGATGTTCACTCGGAATCTCCTTTCTTATAACTTGAAGCCATTGATTTGGGTCCTTTAGATATTTGAAGATGGCTATCTCAGTGTCCTCTTTCCCAGGCTAAACGTACCCAACTCCCTCAACCATTCCTACTAAGACTTGGTTTGCAGACCCTTGAACATCTTGGCTGCCCTCCTCTGGACACATTCCAGTTTCTCAATATCCTTCTCAAACTGTGCTGCCCAGAACTACACACAGTATTCCCGTGTGGTCTGACCAAGGCAAAATAGTCCAAGGTACTATTACTTCCCTTGACCTGGACACTAGACTTCTGTTGATGCAGAATAGAATAGCACCCCCTTCCGGGTCATGTGGCCAGCATGACTAAACTGCTTCTGGTGCAACAGGACACCGTAACAGAAGCCAGAGCGCACAGAAACACCGTTTACCTTCCTACCATAGCAGTACCTATTTATCTACTTGCACTGGTATGCTTTTGAACTGCTAGGTTGGCAGAAACTGGGACAGAGCAATGGGAACTCATCCCGTCACATGGATTTGAACAGCCAACCTTTGGATCGGCAAGCCCAAGAGGCTCAGTGGTTTAGACCACAGTTCCACTGCGTTTCGACCACAGTGCCACCATTATATATATATATATACAATCTCATAATAGGTATTAAGGTAGAAGGGGAAGAAATGGAGGCAGTGAGAGATTTTACTTTCTTGGGTTCCATGATCACTGCAGATGGTGACAGCAGTCACGAAATTAAAAGACACCTACTTCTTGGGAGAAAAGCAATGTCAAACCTAGACAGCATATTAAAAAGCAGAGACATCATTTTGCCATAATAGAGCCAGTGTGGTGTAGTGATTAAGAGTGGTGGACTTGTAATCTGGTGAACCGGGTTCGCTTCCCTGCTCCTCCACATGCAGCTGCTGGGTGACCTTGGGCTAGTCACACTTCTCTGAAGTCTCTCAGCCCCGCTCACCTCACAGAGTGTTTGTTGTGGGGGAGGAAGGGAAAGGAGAATGTTAGCCGCTTTGAGACTCCTTCGGGTAGTGATAAAGCAGGATATCAAATCCAAACTCTCTTCTTCTTCTTCTTCTTCTTCTTCTTCTTCTTCTTCTTCTTCTTGTCAATGGTCCGTATAGTTAAAGCTGTGGTTTTCCCAGAAGTGATGTATGGAAGTGAGAGCCATAAAGCAGGCTGATCGCCGAAGAATTGATGCTTTTGAATTATGGTGCTGGAGGAGACTCTTGAGACTCCCATGGACTGCAAGAAGATCAAACCTATCCATTCTGAAGGAAATCAGCCCTGAGTGCTCACTGGAAGGACAGATCCTAAAGCTGAGGCTCCAATACTTGGGCCACATCATGAGAAGAGAAGAGTCCCTGGAAAAGACCCTCATGTTGGGAAAGATTGAGGGCACAAGGAGAAGGGGAGGACAGAGGACGAGATGGTTGGACAGTGTTCTCGAAGCTACCAGCATGAGTTTGACCAATCTGCGGGAGGCAATGGAAGACAGGAGTGCCTGGCGTGCTCTGGTCCATGGGGTCACGAAGAGTTGGACACGACTAAACAACTAAACAACAACAACAACAAACACTTGTCTTATCTGCAAGGCAGATACAATATTCTCTCACCAGTATCAAGTCTGAGAATAAAGATTTAGAAATTTTATTATGGAATAAACATTCATGGAAGCTCTAATCTTTCACAGCATTTGTCATTATAAGAGTTGTTGGTCTTTAAAGGGTGCCACAAAACTCTGGTGTCTTCTCTAGTGTGTTCATGGCAGAGATAATGTTTGAACTATAGACCTCTTGGTTCAAAGGTTAGTTTCTTAGTCACAAATGCTACACTGTCTCTGGAAATCTAGGATGAAAATACTCTACATAACCACTCAGAGGAAAGTGGTGCCACAGGGTTCTGTCTTGGGCCCGGTCTTATTCAACATCTTTATCAACGACTTGGACGATGGACTCAAGGGCATCCTGATCAAATTTGCAGATGACACCAAACAGGGAGGGGCGGCTAACACCCCAGAGGACAGGATCACACTTCAAAACGACCTTGACAGATTAGAGAACTGGGCCAAAACAAACAAGATGAACTTTAACAAGGAGAAATGTAAAGTACTGCACTTGGACAAAAAAAATGAGAGGCACAAATACAAGATGGGGGACACCTGGCTTGAGAGCAGTACATGTGAAAAGGATCTAGGAGTCTTGGTTGACCACAAACTTGACATGAGCCAACAGTGTGACACGGCAGCTAAAAAAGCCAATGCAATTCTGGGCTGCATCAATAGGAGTATAGCATCTAGATCAAGGGAAGTAATAGTGCCACTGTATTCTGCTCTGGTCAGACCTCACCTGGAGTACTGTGTCCAGTTCTGGGCACCACAGTTCAAGAAGGACACTGACAAACTGGAACATGTCCAGAGGAGGGCAACCAAAATGCTCAAAGGCCTGGAAACGATGCCTTATGAGGAACGGCTAAAGGAGCTGGGCATGTTTAGCCTGGAGAAGAGGAGGTTAAGGGGTGATATGATAGCCATGTTCAAATATATAAAACGATGTCATATAGAGGAGGAAGAAAGGTTGTTTTCTGCTGCTCCAGAGAAGCGGACACGGAGCAATGGATCCAAACTACAAGAAAGAAGATTCCACCTAAACATTAGGAAGAACGTCCTGACAGTAAGAGCTGTTTGACAGTGGAATTTGCTGCCAAGGAGTGTGGTGGAGTCTCCTACTTTGGAGGTCTTTAAGCAGAGGCTTGACAACCATATGTCAGGAGTGCTCTGGTGGTGTTTCCTGCTTGGCAGGGGGTTGGACTCGATGGCCCTTGTGGTCTCTTCCAACTCTATGATTCTATGATTCTAACAGTTCAGGACACAATTTTCTCGTAGCCGCCTTTTCTTCCATACCTTGATTCCTTCAGGGATTTCATCTTCATTTCTTATTTTGATACCACTTTTTCAGCCAAGTGCCTCCAGATTCAAGGGCAGGACCTGAACACATGAGGCTTACAGTGGTGCCCCGCAAGACGAATGCCTCGCAAGACGAATGCCTCGCAAGACGAAAGGGTTTTGCGGTTTTTGAGCTGCTTCGCAAGACGAATTTCCCTATGGGCTTGCTTCGCAATACGAAAACGTCTTGCGTTTTTTGCAAGTTTGTTTCCTTTTTCTTAACACCCTTAATACAGTTGCGACTTGACTTCGAGGAGCAACTCATAGAACGCGGTGTGGTAGCCTTTTTTGAGGTTTTTGGCGATTTTGAAGCTTTTCCAAAACTTTTCCGACACCGTGCTTCGCAAGACGAAAAATTCGCTAGACGAAAAAACTCGCGGAACGAATTAATTTCGTCTTGCGAGGCACCACTGTACTTTTAAGTAAGCATGCATATGATGGTGCAATTAGTGGTTTACTGGCTGAGCTGCATTTTAAACCTAAGACTCCCTAGAGTTTAATGTGAGGGTGCACTTCATAAGCTGTTGGAATCCACCTAAACATTAGGAAGAACTTCCTGACAGTAAGAGCTGTTCGACAGTGGAATTTGCTGCCAAGGAGTGTGGTGGAGGTCTTTAAGCAGAGGCTTGACAACCATATGTCAGGAGTGCTCTGGTGGTGTTTCCTGCTTGGCAGGGGGTTGGACTCGATGGCCCTTGTGGTCTCTTCCAACTCTATGATTCTATGATTCTATGAACTTCCATCAGACTCCCAGCCATCATAGGATGATAGGGTTTGTAGATCAACAACATCTGAAGGGCATTACTTTGGCAAACCCTGCTCTAACACTTTGTAGGAGGTTGGAGAAAGGAAAAGCTATGTATTTTCAAGGAAAATGAAATGTACTAAAAGCCACATGTTCGCTATTTCAATGCATGCACCATGCAGATTTTGGTAACGGGGGCAATTAAGTAGCAGTTGAATTCCATGGTACTTTAACAATATATTTTATTTTTTTTATTTTGTAACATGTTATTAAAATGAAAAAGTGCTCGCTATCAGAGCTGAAAAGCAAAGCTTAATGAGTCCATCCACCTTGCTAATAGCTTCAAGCAAATAATAACCAGTGCCTGAGCATGTTAGATTGTTTCCAAAAGCACAGGATCATAGTTGTTTGAAGTGCATTTTAATAGCAGAAGTTGGCTGCTTGAAGCCTACAACAGCAAGGAATTTCAAAATCAAGTTTGTCCTTTTCCTACCCATTGTGCAAAGGTAAATGGAAATTACAGGTTAGGCAAGATCACCTACTGCTCTAAGGACTCCTGAGATGAAGTGTATAATTGCAAGAAAAGGAATTAAAGACAGAATTACAAACTTGATCTTTTGAATTTTCTGGCTTTGCAGTTTTAACTAAAGCTTTAATGGGACTTCAGTGCTGGTATCCCTTTCTTTCCTTTTCCTCTTTCCTTAATTGTCTTTTAAAAGCTGGGGATAAAGTTCTGTTCTAGCTGTTCTATCATGTTGTCAGCTTGCAAAATAGCAAAATAGCTACTTGTTGAAAGGTCTCATTTCTGTTGAGCAGTATTCTTGCTGCCAAGAAAAAGGGATTAGCATGTGTGTTTACTTTCTCTATATAGATAAATAACCAATCTTTACCGCAAAAGAACTTCGATTGCATGGTGCCATGTGGACTTTTGTGAGAAACTGCAAAAACTTAGCACATGCAATGCTACCAAAGGCAATTGCATGTCTACTGGTTTTTCATTTAAACTAATATCTGAATTGGTACATGCTTACTTTGCCACAGTTTTCAATTCAGCTGTCATTTCTCTCTCTCTCTCTCTTACAGGTTACTGATGTGCACCACTGCCTGTGCGCGCTGATTATATACTATGCAAAAAGGAACCCTGATGTGATCGCATACTCTCAGCAGGACACTTTTTTTCTGCCTTGATTCAATCAAAGCATAAATGCGCAGGCACATAAGTAACAGAAGTATGTGAGCTGTACACCGTAGCAAACTATGCCTCTGCAATGGTCTGAACCGAAACAACAAATCGGAAACAAAAGGACAACAGATTGCTAACACACCAGTGCCACCTTGCAAAGGAGATCAGGCAATTCAGAATCAAGGAGGGACTGAGAGTTTTCTAAAGTCCTAATTGAAACGCTTAAATTGACTTTCCCTAAAACAAGAGAAATAATTAACAGCATATATGTATTATAACATGCCACTGACACGCGACCACAAGGAGAGGCCTCAACAGAGCCCCCAAACTCTGAGCTTCCATTTTAAAAGAAAGTGATACTCTTGCCCTCCTAGGAAGAAAATTTGTACAGGCAAATTTCTAAGTGGTTTCTGTGAATGAGCCAGCCTGGCCACTCCGGCCTTTCTGTATCTTTTGCCAATGGATAAAGTCAGAGCTCTGACTGATGCGTAAATTGTTTGGACACCAGTTAAGAGGAATTCCTGGGCTCCTTGAGAGCTGATGTTTTCTCATCCCCTTTAGTGGGCTTTTCTTGCTTCTGTCTCATTTTCCAGTATTTGATTTAGAGTTGGCATTTGGGGTGGGGTGGGGTTGTGCCTTTAACAGCTGCGTGGCAGGCAGACCTTCAACAGGTCAAGCCTTTCGAGTCTGGAAAAGCCATTGTGAGTAAAGCTTTTCCGATTCCCATTCTTTATGCCAGACGTTTTATTACACGTGAGCAATTGATTTATATTTGGTTCCTCAACCTCACCTGCAAAAGAGGACACATATTTGTGTATGACACAAGCATATGCAAATTTTATGCAAATATATCCTCTTTTGTAAGTGGCTCAGAGGGCCCGATGCACAAATAGTGTACTAACCCAGAAAATCTTGTATACTACTACTATCATCAGTGCCTTAACCAACTATAAATGTGCCCAGTTCGGTAATGATACCGTATTTTTCGCCCTATAGGACGCACTTTCCCCCCTCCAAAAATGAAGGAGAAATCTGGGTGAGTCCTATGGGGCGAAGCGGGGACCCTGCTAAAAATCACAGGCGGATGAAGCCTGTGACCATGGGACTCGGCGGGCACCCTTAGCGCCCCCCAACCCGCAAAGGAACCCACTAATGGGCTCCGAAGTGAAGTGGGGGAAGTGGTGCAGTGCTGTGAGTCAACTGCTATTTCCGTGGAGCGAAGCCGCACAGCCATTGCCGGAGAGCGCTGCCTTTTTCCTGGGACAATTTGGCTTCTAAAATAAGCACCCGTGAGTACTTAAACTTTGAACAATTGGACTCTAAATAAGGATTTGCGAGAAGAAAGGAATCGGACTTAAAAATTTACTTTAATTTGGTACTGAAACGGGAAGGTCTAAACAGGAAGTCAGCCTTCCGTTTCTTTGTAGACAGAATAAAGCAAAGACAACTTAAACTAGAGCTCAGAAAATCGCTTCTAAAGGATTGGCTTTCATCATTTAAAATTGTTGAACCCCCCTTAGGCAGCAGGAGAAGAAGGGGGATCTTTTTTGGACTGTTTAAACCTGCAGAAGTGAGTTTAAAGTAAAGTAACTTTCCACCGTCCTGATCCTGGAGCGGGGTGTCAGGACTGACGTTTTGAAGCTCATTGACCAGAGACAAATGTTTTTGACAGATAGTTAAAGGAAGAGAAACATAGTGATTCCATTGTTTCCTTTCGCACTTTAAAGGAACAAATATTGACAAAATATCTCAAAAGGATACTTTGTTGCAAGAACAAATAGAAGTTCTCCTCCTAGAGGGAGACTGTGAAACTGTAACTAATTCCAGGGAGCTTGCAGCTGTTTCAGATTACAATCGTGGGAATGGACTTGTGACCTTGTAGGACAATGTATTCAGAGGCTCTGTTGTGTGCTCTCTGCAAAACAAGTGCCCTACTGGAACAGTTAAGTGAGAAGATGGATTTGATGACTAATGCGGCCAGAATTTTTGAACAGGCAGTGGGAAACTATGTGGAGCCCACCCAGGAATCAGGAGTGTGTCCTGACAGAGCAGATGAGAGAAGAGGATGTTGCTGAATCTTGGGCACCAGAGATGGAGGGAGCTGCGGCCTTGCAGGAACAAGAGCTTTTGGATTTGACAAATGAACTTGGAAAAAGCCAGATTTGGAAAGATAAAGTTTGGATTGGTTTGGAAATGGGGGGTTGGATAGATGCAAGGATGTTTGGACTTTCTGAGTCTGGCAATGGGCTGTGAGATGTTTGGAGCTGTGGGGGCTCTCAATTTTGGAGGGATTCTGAAACATCTTCTTAAATACCACATGGAGTTGAGTCTGGACTATGGAAAAGGGGCTGATTTGTTGAAAAGGGTCAAAAACATCATCAAGCTGGAGTTCCCACGAGTGAAAGGAGAATATGAAGAAGAGCTGCGGAAGGGACATGGAAGAGATTTAAGGGCCTCGGATACAAGGTTGCCAGGTTAATGCGCTAGATCAATGGGATAAAAAGGACTGACAAAACCCGGGACCAGGAGGAAGGGACACTGGATGAAGATCGGATTGTTTTTATTTCTCTTTTTATTATCAGGATTGTTTTATAAAATTGATGAATATTAGAAAAATGTTGGAACGAAATTACTTGGCTCTAGCAAAAATGTTTAAAGAATTAGGTAAGAATATTATGGTTGTGAGAAGTCGGTAAAAATAAGATTTAAGTTTTAAGTTTTTAAGGTTCTCTATAAGATAAGATGAAACTAGATTAAGGTAACGTAATGACAGAATACTATGAAATATAGAAAGGATTTGCTGCATAATTATTAACCAGGATACAAAAAAAGGGAGGAGGAGGTCAAAGAAAGAAGGTAATGAGAGTTGAGGATTTGAGAATGATGGATTTATTTTTGTTTGTTTGCGGTATTTTTGTTTTTTGAATCTATTGTTTGATGTGGTTTGTTTTTCTTTGTTTTTTCTATTTTCTTTTTTTGCTTTGTTTTTTCTTTGTAATTTCAAAAAGTTTCAATAAATATCATATTAAAAAAAATGAATCTCTTTTTAAAAGAACCTTCTTGCATTTGGCAAGACAGTTCTCCTAGCATGGCTAGGACAGTGCAACCAGCCCCTCCCCAGCCCCTCAGGGATGCAAACACTCCTTTTCAGTTTCACAATTACACAGAGGGTGCAAATTCAAGCATGCACAACTTCCCAGAGCTTCACTGCTCAACATGCAGAAGGCTGGGGACGGAATGGGCAGGGCAATGGGCAGAGAGATACTGTGGCAGGACTGGCATGCCTAACTCCTGCCCACGTCCACAGATTCAGCAGCCACAGTTTCAAGGAAATGCTTGAACCGGCCACATCTCTAGACCTCCAGCAGACACAGCGACTGGGCAAATGCACCACACTAGGGACGCGGATGGCACTGTGGGTTAAACCACAGAGCCTAGGGCTTGCCGATCAAAAGGTAGGCGGTTTGGATCCACGCGATGGGGTGAGCTCCCATTGCTCAGTCCCTGCTTCTGCCAACCTAGCAGTTCAAAAGCATGTCAAGTGCAAGTAGATAAATAGGTACCACTCCGACAGGAAGGTAAATGGCGTTTCCATGTGCTGCTCTGGTTCGCCACATGCTGGCCACATGACCCGGAAGCCGTACGCCAGCTCCCTCAGCCAATAAAGCAAGATGAGCGCCGCAACCTGAGAGTCGGCCACGACTGGACCTAATGGTCAGGGAGTCCCTTTACCTTTAGTGTGCTTTAATGGCATTGCCTTGACGACCACATACAAAGTCCTATGGATGACCACTCAACCCACATGCCAATTCATGTTGTGAATTTACGTTGGGATATAAGGGTGAAGGACAGTGTGCACAATTAATAAATAATAAGAATAAATAATAATCTACTTGTGTGGCCTGACTCCAGACAGCCACATTGTCATTGCTGCAGCATACCAGTTTGACAAGCATTTGGACCAGTGTAGCTCTGGTTAAAGTAACGAGAAAGGCTGAGCCTTGATATGATGGAGGAACCGCTAAAGGAGTTTGCCCTTCGGTTAGCAACCCTGTCAGAGACTGTCAAGATCAGAGGCAGGCTGGGTTATCTGTTGCTGAGAGCTACCTTGTTTTTCATTCAGAAATGGCTGTTCTTCACTTGTTTGGGAGGATTTCATTCCGACTGCTTTTCCTTATCTCACTTCTCAGTTTGCAACCCCAAACACAGACGGAAAAATCTCTTATTGTGTGTTGAGAGACCCATGATAAACTATTGAGATAGAAGAGGACCATTACTTGGTGTCTGCATAAAAACGGGGAGGGTGGGGGAATTCCAGGAAGGGCTGCTATTTGGAAATGCAGTGTTAGCTGTTGTGAAGTAAATAGCTTTTTTAAAAAAAACAATAACCCAAACCCTTCTGTTAATTTAAATGAGGCAAAGCTTTAACCTTAGGAGATAACATATTATGAAACAGCATCTGCCTTGTGTTCATTAGCACTTTTAACACCTTTTTGTTTATACATGGTTTTTAAAATGCAGATTTCCAAACAGTACTTTTCAAAAAATACAACCTTGGAGAACAATGCACTCTATCCAGAGGAACAGATTGATTAATGTTGTAGTTTAAAAAAAAAAAGTATACTACCTTGCAGAAATTAATTCATTAGCTAATTCACAAATTATACCAGCTCCCCTCCAACATTCCTCTGATGAAAACAGGGACGTCCTGTTCCATAATAATAATAATAATAGTAGTAGTAGTAACAACAACAACAATTATTTTACTATTTATACCCTACCCATCTGACTGGGTTGCCAGAGCCACTCTGGGCAGTTTCCAACATATAAAACATTTTTTTAAAAATCCCTATACAGGGCTGCCTTCAGGTGGCTTGGGGGTCTGATGACTCCAGACCCTCTAATATTTCTCTGATGAAAATAGGGGTGTCCTAAGGAAAAATGGGACATTCTGGGATCAAATCAGAAACCAGTACAGCTTATGTAAATCTGGAACTGTCCCTGGAAAATAGGAAAAGCTGGATAGTCTGAGAGTGTACTATGCCACCTTGAACTGGAGTGGAGGGTCATGGTTTGGAATGCTCTTGTGTGTAAGGAAGCTACTTGAATGTAGACCTGCAGTTTGACAGGTCACAGAGCAGCAATGAGGCGAGCTGGGTGGCCAGTGAAGAGGAAGACTTTTCAGTGGTGGCACCCTGGCTGTAGAATTCCATCTCCAGACAGGCATGCCCAGCACCCAAGTTGTCACCTTTGCAGCATGAAGGGAATACCTCCTTATTCTTTCAGGCTTTATATGACAGAACCCAAAGGGTGCTCATCAATGGTTCCTCTTCATCCTGGAGAAGAGTGACTAGTGGGGTGCCACAGGGTTCTGTCTTGGGCCCAGTCTTATTCAACATCTTTATCAACGACTTGGATGATGGACTCAAGGGAATCCTGATCAAATTTGCAGATGACACCAAACTGGGAGGGGTGGCTAACACCCCAGAGGACAGGATCACACTTCAAGACGACCTTGACAGATTAGAGAACTGGGCCAAAACAAGCAAGATGAACTTTAACAGGGAGAAATGTAAAGTATTGCACTTGGGCAAAAAAAAATGAGAGGCACAAATACAAGATGGGTGACACCTGGCTTGAGAGCAGTACATGTGAAAAGGATCTAGGAGTCTTGGTTGACCACAAACTTGACATGAGCCAACAGTGTGACGCGGCAGCTAAAAAAGCCAATGCAATTCTGGGCTGCATCAATAGGAGTATAGCATCTAGATCAAGGGAAGTAATAGCGCCACTGTATTCTGCTCTGGTCAGACCTCACCTGGAGTACTGTGTCCAGTTCTGGACACCACAGTTCAAGAAGGACACTGACAAACTGGAACGTGTCCAGAGGAGGGCAACCAAAATGGTCAAAGGCCTGGAAACGATGCCTTATGAGGAACGGCTAAGGGAGCTGGGCATGTTTAGCCTGGAGAAGAGGAGGTTAAGGGGTGATATGATAGCCATGTTCAAATACATAAAAGGATGTCACATAGAGGAGGGAGAAAGGTTGTTTTCTGCTGCTCCAGAGAAGCGGACACGGAGCAATGGATCCAAACTACAAGAAAGAAGATTCCACCTAAACATTAGGAAGAACTTCCTGACAGTAAGAGCTGTTCGACAGTGGAATTTGCTGCCAAGGAGTGTGGTGGAGTCTCCTACTTTGGAGGTCTTTAAGCAGAGGCTTGACAACCATATGTCAGGAGTGCTCTGATGGTGCTTCCTGCTTGGCAGGGGGTTGGACTCGATGGCCCTTGTGGTCTCTTCCAACTCTATGATTCTATGATTCTATGATTCTATGATTCTAAAGCATGTTATTGTTCCTTAGCACTTTTGAACTATTCTCTGCTGAATTTTTAGGAACTGTTCTGCTTTATGCTTTCAACCTTTATTGCAAACGACCCAGAAAACTTTGGTTATCAGACAGTTAAGAAATGCAGTAAATGCATAGCTCATCAGCTTCTCTTGCCACTGTTCTTTCGTTGGGGTTTCCTCAACTGGCTAAATTGACATATAAACTGCGTGGTAAGGACAATCGTGACTTCAGGGAAGAATGGGAACTTTTTACAAACTATTTAAAAAGACAACAAAATGACTTGGGACTCCTTGGCAGGTTTTGAATAAATATTCACAAATTTATTAGTTGAACACATGACAGATAAGGCAAGGATATGTACAATTTTTTAACATGCAGAGAACAATATGTGCAAAGAAATCAGAGAGGGGAGCTGGGGAAAATCCGGGGGGGGGGATGGGGGAAGGGGGAAAATAATGCAATTGATTATTTGGATTGATAATTTGGTGTGTTGAAAGTGTTAATTTTTTTTTTAAAGAAAGAAATGCAGTAAACGAACAAACGTCAGTTCTTAGTACTGGGTTATGGTGTCATGAGCTTTCAGAGGTAATCATGTGGCCTCAGATTTTGCTAACATGCTTAGTGGTGTTAGAGGCTTACTAGCTGCTTTGCTTCTCAATATTCTCTGGTTGGCCTCTATTATTTTCTCCTTCTGATAGGGAACCTACGTAAGGACTCTGTACGGGCTTTTGGATACCCCATAAGCGAAAAGGAGCAGTTTTTTCTTATAACAGCATCCAGAGTTCTCCCAATTTTGACCAGCTTTGTTATGTTTGCTCCTCACTTTGGTGAGCCAAGTAAACGCATGTCTTTGCTGTTACCCAGGTTTTTGCAGTTTCAAGATTCTGCTACAGGGAGGCGAGCATACAGAAGACCTATCTAGTGTTTCGTAGCAACTGCTTGCTTACAAACATACAGGTTGAAAAGGTAAAATGCAAGAAGCTATACAGGCAGATGGTGGTAATCTCAAAACAGTGTTGGTTTTCTAAAGAGGCCTACAACTGCTTTCTTTATCCACTGGACAATCAAACTGTGTCCATTCCAGGTTTCATTGTTGTTAACGGAGAAATCTGTGAGCTCCCTTGGACAAAAAACAAAGACACCAGCCAGGAATACCAGAGCAAATCAGCAGCTTGGTCTTTATTGAAGACTGTCGCGACAGGACTCCCACCTGCCCCAAGGTGGAACAAGATGGAAGCCCGGAACAAAAGAGAACCCAAACTTTTATTAGCTTCTAATCCCCATGTTGTTCTTCTTGTTGTTGTTTAGTCATTTAGTCATGTCCAACTCTTCGTGACCCCCTGGACCAGAGCACGCCAGGCACTCCTGTCTTCCACCGCCTCCCGCAGTTTGGTCAAACTCACGCTGGTAGCTTCGAGAACACTGTCCAACCATCTCGTCCTCTGTCATCCCCTTCTCCTTGTGCCCTCCATCTTTCCCAACATCAGGGTCTTTTCCAGGGAGTCTTCTCTTCTCATGAGGCAGCCAAAGTATTGGAGCCTCAGCTTCAGGATCTGTCCTTCCAGTGAGCACTCTGGGCTGATTTCCTTCAGAATGGAGAGGTTTGATCTTCTTGCAGTCCATGGGACTCTCAAGAAATCCCCATGTTACGCCCCCAAAAAACTACATCACTAATATTATATTTATTAGAAAAATAACATAATATTTGGACATTTTCCATTAATCTAACGAGATAAGAACCTATAAAAATCCATGCCATCATAGTTTGTCTCTAAGGAGCAACAGCATATAAATTTCTGGTACTCCGGAAATTTTCTTTGCAAACTTCTGTTTACAAACTTTACTATATTGATAAAGAAATTATAAAACTGCCACGGTCTATAGTGTATTATTTTTTCTAGGAAAACAGCCATGCACTCTGCTTCTATACTCATAAGAATAACATTGAGGTTTGCAACATCAAACAGCCAGAACTGATGTTGACGATTCTAATCCAAACATTTTCAACAACTACGGGAAATAAGGTTGGCATAAATGAATTTATTTTCTGAAACCAAGTAGACATTAGAGGAAATTATAATAAATCCAGGACTTAATGGGAGTTTCAAGTGTGCATTGGGACTTTCAGCAAAAAAAGAATTCCAGTATCTCTTGATGCCACGTGAAAGAAAAACCCGAGAGAACAAAATCTACTGTATTTACCATATAGAATTATTGAAAGCCAGTGGGGTGGACTCTTGGATTTGGACTGGTCTAAAAGCTCAGGTTTTTTAATTCAGCATCTCACTCATCACGGTCTATATAACCGGGACATGTGTCAGGTTGTGTTCTCTTGTGTTGTCTTCCATTGATAGAAGGTTCCTTGATTCAGCAGGGGCTTCCATGAAAACAAACAGGGCAAGGAGATGTTTTTCACAAATTCCCCTTTGCAAGTTCGCAAATTCCCCAACAGCTTCCCCGACTTTCATTTGCGGAAGTCTCCCCAAGATAAAAGAGCTGTTCATGAATGGGACACTGCTGAATGCAACCCATGGCAAATACTTCTATATCCATCTATCTATCTATCTATCTATCTATCTATCTATCTATCTATCTATCTATCTATCTATCTATTGTTATTTATTGAATTCATATACCTCCCTATACCCAGAGGTCTGATGACAGTTCACAGAACAAAATCAAAACATGAAACCAAAACCCAATCACACACACACACACACACACACACAATGTCCTTTGCCACCAGTTCGACACTAACAGCAAGAGAATAATAATAATAATAATAATAATAATAATAATAATAATAATAATAATTATTATTATTATTATTATTATTATTATTATTATTATTATTTGTATCTCCCCCTCCCTGGCCAAAGCCAGGCTCAGAGGGGCTAACAACAGGTAAAAATAGCACAGTGTACATAAAATCACACAGTTAATTAAAATACATTCTAGAATCAATTCAGAATCAAATTAATGGCAGCCATCGGGCTAGAATTCTATGAGAATTACAGAAGGAGAGACGGGGTCAGACTGTGCCTTGGCCAAAGGCCTGGCAGAACAGCTCCGTCTTGCAGGCCATGTGGAAAGATGTCAGGTCCCGCAGGGCTCTAGTCCCTTGTGACAGAGCGTTCCAACAGATTGGGGCCATGGCCAAAAAAGCCCTGGCTCTGGTCGAGGCCAGCCTAACCTCCCTGTGGCCCGGAATCTCCAAGATGTTTTTATTTGAAGACCATAAGGTCCTCCGTAGGGCATACCAGGAGAGGTGGTCCCGTAGGTACGAAGGTCCTAGGCCATATAGGGCTTTAAAGGTTAAAACCAGCACCTTAAACCTGATCCTGTACTCCACTGGGAGCCAGTGCAGCTGGTACAGAACCGGGCAAATGTGATCTATCTACTTGCACTTTGACGTGCTTTCAAACTGCTAGGTTGGCAGGAGCAGGGACCGAACAACGGGAGCTCACCCCATCATGGGGATTCAAACCACTGGCCTTCTGATCAGCAAGCCCAATTGGCTCAGTGGTTTAGACCACAGCGCCACCCAAGTCCCTTACTGAAAAAGTAACATTGCTCAAATAGAGGTCAGGATCTACTAAACCACCCTATCAATTGTGCCCAACCATAAAAGTGTATGCAGTAGAGGCATTTAGGGTCTCACTTGGCAGGGGACATTTAAAGGATTTATGGGAAATCTACAAGCTTTAATACACTCTGCGGTAAATAACTTAACAAGTACAACGCCTATCGATTCTTGTTGTGCGGTCAATGGGATCTTTACTTCACTAATTGTCAGTATCGACAAACAGTTCATGCTCTAAATGAGCGGCTGCTGGGCTCACTTTCCAAATGAAACTCTTCCAAAATAGAGCTTTAACCAATCTCTCAGCAGAGAACCGTCGCCACTACTCACCTGCAATCAATTGAAAAGTCTCATCTGAAGATTAGGAGCACTCTGCTAATGCACAAGGCTGCATGGCTTTCTAGTTAAATCATTTCCCTGCATGTTGTTTAAGGCACTAGAAGCCCAGCCCACAAGGCCAGCTGCACAACAGCTGACTATCTTATCAAACACAGGAGGACTATTTAACGGACAAACTGTGTGAAAAGGACAATAGTGACCTTGGAAAAGAATGGGAACCTTTGACAATACACTTGCAGAAACAAAACAAAACAAAATGGACTCGTTAGCAGGATTTAAATAAACATTTACAACTTTATTTACAGAGAACAAGAAATATAATTAGTGATAATAGAATATGATGTATAAACAGCAGAACGTAACATTTGGTCTAATAAACCAGAAATGGAAGTTGGGGGAAGTCAACGGGGAGGGGGAAATCAGAAAATGGATGTTAAATGATGACACTGGACATTTGTTATGAGAAAAGAAAATCAATAAAAATTATTTTGAAAAACAAAAACACAGGAGAACTTGGAGAGCTGACACAGCACAGCCATCTCCAGCCGCCTTCTTCTTTTATATTTATTTATACCCTGCCTTTTTCCCTGACAGAGACTCAAGGCGGCTTGCAGATAAAAATAAGAACCACTAAAGACATAGAAAATACAATAATTTAAAAAAACAAACTTTCATAGAACTAAAACTATTTGGTGTGTGTGTGTGTGTGTGAAATCTATTAAACACATGCGAATAATTGCAATCGAAAGAGCAATGGCACCAGCTATTCCTTTTGTCTACATACTTGTCCATATCTGAGCACCGTTTAGCAGTTAACCCACATTTTGCCCATTCAATTTGGATTGGAGTAGTCCATCCCCTCGCCCATCCGATTTTGAATATGAGCAAATTTGGCATTTATTGTGTTCTCTTTGCCTTCTAATTTGTTGATTCTATTATAGCAGTTGGGTACTGACAGGACATGTGCATCTTATTTTTTAAAAAGCACACAATAAGGCAATTGTAAATAGGCTTTGTGGTTTTCTGCTTTAGTGAAATTGTTGTTGTTAAATTTCTGTGTCACCCTTCATCTGAAGATAACAGGGCACTTTACAATATAAAAATGCAAAAATATGTATCATAATAACAAACAAAAATATGTTTTATATATTCTATAAGCCGCCCAGCGTGTAAACCGCCTTGACTACTGTAAGACAGAAAGACGGTATACAAATTAAAAATGATGATGATGACCTCAAACCAAAGCCAAATAGATACTCATAAATACGTAAATAACAGTGGGCCAATGTCTAGGGGATCAAAGAAGACAAAAGCAGATTATAGCTTTTCAGCAAACTCTTCAGGATCTCCAGAATGCATTTGCCCAAGCTTGATTTCCATTTCCTTCCTGCAATGGCTTAATTGATAACATTTCTTATTTATTTAAACAAAAACCTTCCAGTATGATTAGGATTTGCAGAAACATCTCGGCGCCCGCTTCGTCAACACCGCACGGTTTTATTTATACAGAACCCCCCGCTGAGAGGCAGTAGTTACAGTTCCAATTTCATAAAATGTGATCCAGTCATAAGCTAATTATTAATAACATACAGTAATACGTTCTCTCTCCTTTTTAAGGTTACGAGGTTGATTAATTACTCAAAATTTTTAATAGCAAAGCGCAATTAATGAGAAAATAGAATATTTGCACCCTAATCGGCTCTGTTCCATTCAATATTTAGCTTTCAATTTAGCTGCACTTTAATACAGTTTTCTGGTGTTTTGTATTCAGACTAATAGTACAATTAGAGATTCCACACATCCCTTTTGTGTTCAGCGTTCTGTGTCCTCGAAGAGGGGAAGCAGCAAAATAAAACAGAGCTTTAGACCCTGAACTCCGAAACCAGACAAAGTGACACTTCTGTCAGGATGAAAGGACCACGGGATTTTGCGGGGGGGGGGGGCATTGGAAATCAAGGAGAAAGACTGGTTTTGTTGTTCAATGGCAGCTTCCTCTGATTCCGTGCAAGTGTAAATGTTATTAAACATTGACAGCAATTCAAAATGTTCACCAGAGACATACCGTATTTTCCGCTCTATAAGAGGCATTTTTTCCTCCTAAAAAGTAAAGGGAAATATGTGTGTGTCTTATGGAGTGAATGCAGGCTGTGCAGCGATCCCGCTTGCTGTTCTGGCTTCTGAGATTCAGAATTTTTTTTTTTCTTGTTTTCCTCCTCCAAAAACCAGGTGCGTCTTATGGTCTGGTGCATCTTATAGAGTGAAAAATACAGTATACCGTGATAGTCAGAGCCAACTTCGGAAATAAATTCATCAGAGTTGCTAGGAATGCAAAAAAGGTTGACTAGAGTACCAGCCAGGACACAGCAGTGGCACATTAATGGAGAAAAAAAGAAGAAAACAAGGACCACCTATTCTCCAGGCTATCCTCTGGTTTGCCTGGAACTGATTTTTCGTCACCATAGGCAATCAGACAAGTGGCGGCTTGCAAACATATGCAAAATTACCTGCAATTGCGGCTTCCTTAGTGACAGAGTCGGATTCCCTTTTCATTATTTTAGGTTATTAAAAGGTACCCTGTACAGTGCAATTGCGTATCATGTCATTTTATAATTATATAATTCCATTCACATGTCCCCTGCACCCTGTATAGTTTTTATTGTCATGTGTTGTCCAGTATGTTAATGGAATAATAATAATAAAAAAGGGAGACTCCCAACATATTATACATACATGGAAGGAGCGGTTTACAGCAGAAATTTGAGTATGTACAGGCAGTGGCGTAGCGTGGGTTGTCAGCACCCGGGCCAAGGCAAGTAATTTGCGCCCCCTAACCCGTGGATTTGCACCCCCTAACCCGTGGATTTGCGCCCCCTAACCCCCAGATGTTGCGCCCGGTGCGGCTGGCCCCCCCTGCACCCCCCACGCTACGCCACTGTGTACAGGGAACCAGGCAGAGGGCCTTCTCGGTAGTGGCACCCGCCCTGTGGAACGCCCTCCCAGCAGATGTCAAAGAGAAAAACAACTACCAGACTTTTAGAAGACATCTGAAGGCAGCCCTCTTTAGGGAAGCTTTTAATGTTTGAGATCTAGAAGCCTATATTTCCATGCTATACTTTGCTGTGTGTTTTGTGATTCTAATCTCTGCTGGGGCTCTTTCACCCAAGAGCAATCACCCCCAAACCTGGTTCTAGGCATCCAGGGAATCCTCATTTTATTCTTTAACCCAATTACCAAAAACCAACACAAGACACATAAGTTTTGTACAGTTTTGGTGTATGATTCTCTGAAGAAAAACTAAAGTGCTTTTTTTAAAAAATGAAGAGGTTATTTGGGGTGACACTTAATAGGGAGCAAATGCCATTACAGTCGTACCTTGGAAGTCGAACGGGATCCGTTCCAGAAGTCTGTCCAACTTCCAAAACGTTCGAAAACCAAAGCGTGGCTTCTGATTGGCTGCAGGAAGCTCCTGCAGCCAATCGGAAGATGCAGAAGCCCCGTCAGACGTTTGGCTTCCAAAAATAGTTCGCAAACCGGAACACTCACTTCCGGGCTTGTGGCGTTCGGGAGCCAAAATGTTTGAGAACTAAGCTGTTCGAAAACCAAGGTACGACTGTATTTTACTCCTATGTGTAGGGCTTATTTATTTTTTATGACATTTTATCCAAGGAGCTCAAGTTCTCATAAATGGTTCCCCACCTGACCAACATAAAATCCGGGCCTGGATTCTTACAAGAGACGAGGCCATGGACCGGGCACAGTCCACCACAGCCCGCCTCTCCATGTGGCTCCCTAAAGTGAAAGTGGTAAGATCACTTGCCAACTACTTGATAGACCTGACGGAGCCCAATTTGAGAAGAGCGTTTACTATGGCCCGTTTCCATTCTATACCTACGGCCTTCCTCCAGGGGATTTACTCTAAGACCCCTATTACTCAGCGTCTATGTCCATGCACAATGAATGAAGTAGGGGACTTCATACATTTCTTCTTCTACTGCCCTATTTATGAGCCAATAAGATCTAAGCTCCTCCTCTTGATCCCGTCCACCATTACGTCTAAGGAAGACTGTTTGAAATCGCTTCTTGTGGACGCAAATCCCCAAATTTCACGTGGGGTGGCAATCTTTATAGTGCAGGCTCTGAAACTCAGGGCTACACTGACAGGGTAGTGTGTCCTAGACCTGGACCTGCTTTAATTCTTTTTATTACTTTTTTAAAAAAAAAAACTCAAAGTGCCGAGCTTATTTTGGGGCCATTTTATGCTTTATATATATCCGCATATTAGATTTTTTGGCGCTGGCAACTAAATCTTTGCATTATTGTCTTAGGGTAATTTAAATGTCATTACGCCAGCAATATCGCCTTGAATTTTGCTTGGTTGCTTGTCTCTAGCATTTTTTGTATTGTCTTACTTTGCTATGGCTGTATGCTAATGCAATAAAGGTTTTGATTGATTGATTGATTGATTGATTGGTTCCTCACCTCTCCATTTTATGCTCACAACAAGCCTGTGAGGTAAGTTAGGCTTAGAGAATGTGCCTGGGTCACGCAGTGAGCTTCAAGGCTAAGTGGAGATTTGAACCTTGGTTTCCCAGATCTTAGTCCAGTGCTCCAAACACTACAACAACACTGGCTTTGCAGGGTTGCGTTTGAACTCGTAGTTAGAGTTTTGAGACTTCATCAGTCTCCAGCTCTACAGAGACTGTATGAGGGAAGCATTTCAATTAGCCAAGTGAAATTATCGTGATGAGAAAGCATTAAAGCAGGCAAGCTCATCACCACTGGTAGTTTAGTTTCACATTTTGCTGACAAAAGGAGGAAAAGCAGGCTTCCAAAACACAAAACGAAAGGTTTACGATTTGGCACTCAGGTGCTCAAAGTTATATTTGAATGTTTTAATAACCTTTGCAATCTGGCTTTATTTTATTTTTTTCGGACCAAAACAAAACCTGAAACAGATTTAAGAGAGGGAATAAAAAAAATCAAGCAGCAC
Organism: Podarcis liolepis; assembly: GCF_965112155.1. NCBI lineage: Eukaryota > Metazoa > Chordata > Lepidosauria > Squamata > Lacertidae > Podarcis > Podarcis liolepis. The sequence continues at coordinate 1,948,408 of NW_028148790.1, read as the reverse complement.
ATCTGTCAGAGCTGCTTGAAGATCCTAGCTCACAGAGGATCACGCTAGCCAGCGGTCATTAAGTAAAAGTCTTTATTGAATTACAGTTTCCATTCTCACGCTGCTGCGCGCAACTCTACGCCTAGTAGCTAGGTCGGCGAAGCTCCGTCTGAGTCTCCGCCCTGTGTGCACCAACTTAATATCCTAGCCTTGCTCCACCTTTTCCTCCTGACTGTCCTCCTCTGGGTCCCTCTACCCCCCGGGGCTTCTTCCTTCCGGGATTCTTCTGACGCTGACCCAGACCCTCCTGCCTCCTTGCGCCGGGCTTTAGGACCTGGCTCTCTTTCGGGGCTGTTTACTGCGCCGCCTTCCTCTGCATTTGAACTTGGCGCGCGCGCCCAACCTTCCACTTTCCTCTCAACCGTTTCTTCGCTCCCCGATGGAGGTGTGGCCATCCCCGACTCATGTCCTCCCTCCTGTGGAGGTGTGGCCACTCCTGACTCATGTCCTCCCTCCTGTGGTGAGCTGCCAGCGCTTCCCCCCTGGCTCCCTTCCTCTTCCCTGCTTCCTGGCGGTGACGCTGGTCCCGATTTCCAGCTGCTCCCCCCTGAGTCCTCTCTGGCTCTGTCTTCCTGGGGTGCCCCCCTAGACTCCCCCCTTGCCCTCGCCACTGGTGCTCCTTTCTGTGAATCCTCTGATTCACTGGAAAGACTAGGAGATCTCGGGTCGTCGTCGTCACTCATCTTTTCTTCTGCCTCCTCCCCTTCGCTCTCTGTTTCCTCCCTTGCCCGTGCTTCTGCTCCTAAACCCCTGACATCCATCCCCCCCTCGAAGCCCCCCATTCCCCCCTCCCCTCCTTCCGGTGCTGGAGCTGGGGGCTGCTGTTGCAAAGGGACGAACGTCGGGTATCGGTCGCTTCCCGTGGCAGGCCTCCATCTGAAGTCTCCCGGGTCTTCCTCCCCGCTCTCGTCGACGACAGTCACCTCCGCTTCCATCTCTGTGCCGCCGTGCTCGAAACCAGGGTCGTCCCCGAAAACGTCCATGTCCGTCTCTCCCTCACTTCCTCCTGTCGGTGTTGCTCGTCCTGGGCCTTCCAGCCACCGTCTGCGCCACTGCTCCTCTGGCCTATCGTCCCACCAATACGAGGGTTCTGATGCAGATCCCGAGGGTGACCCCTCCGGGGAACGGACGTCTTGTGTCGGGTCCTCGTCCGAGTCGAACCCCCGGAAAGTGCTGGCCGAAAGTGTGGGCGTGAAAAGCCAGTCGTCAAAATATTCTGCTGGCATAGGTCTATGGGGAAAGAGGGCATGAAACTCGTCTTTGAGGAGAGGTTCGTCCAAGGCGTAGCCCGGCACCCAGCTGTTCGCACTGGCCGGGGTGCCCTCCTTGGCGAGAAAGTATTCTACCCCCTCTGCCCCCCATCTGGAGTCCAAAATCTCAGTGACTTCGTTGATGCGCTCCTTCTGTGCCACTTCCGCGTGCCCTGTTCTGTCTCTGACCGGACTCGGCGCTGTTCCGGGTTCCTGGAACCTGTGCGGTGCCTTGTAGGGAGTGAGCACCGATCTGTGGAATACCGGATGCATTCTGGAACCCTCCGGAAGTGCCAGTCTGAAAGCTACCGGGTTGACCTGCTCTTCGACTTGGTAGGGCCCCAGTTGCTTATGCCCTAGTTTCTTCTTGGCCAACGACCTGGCCGGCACTGCGTGGGCTGCTAACCAAACCCAGTCTCCCACGTGGAGCTCTTCTCCAACCCTTCTGTGCTTGTCTGCTTGTACCTTGTATGCGTGCTTGGCCAGCTCCAGGTGGCGCCTCAGCTGATCGTGGACCTCCTGCAGCTCCGACGCGAACGCATCTGCTGTCTGCGGCTCCCCCTCCCCCATTCTTTCCAGTCCCGGGAAGGTTCTGGGGTGCCTCCCGTTGTTGGCGAAGAACGGCGTGACCCCCGTGGACACGTGCTTCGTGTTGTTGTAGGCGAACTCGGCAAGCGGTAGGTAATCCACCCACGTCGCAGGCTGTTGATTTGCATAACATCTCAGGTACTGCTGCATGATGGCATTGACCCGCTCCGCTTGCCCGTTGGTCTGCGGGTGTCTCGCCGACGCCAGGTTGATCTTGACGTTCAGGAAGCCCATCAGCTTCTGCCAGAAATTCGAGATGAACTGCCGCCCCCGGTCGGACAGAATAGACCGTGGCAGACCGTGAACCTTGAACACGTGGTCTATGAACAGTTTGGCGGTTTGCTCCGCCGTGGCCACCTTCGCACACGGAATGAAATGCGCCATCTTGGAAAACAGGTCCACCACCACCAGCACTGCCGTCTTGCCCCTTGAGCTGGGCAGATCCGTGACAAAGTCCAGGGCCACTCTCTCCCATGGTTCGAACGGGGTTTGCAGCGGTTCCAACAGTCCGGCCGGCGGTTTGTGCACTGGTTTGGCCCTCTGGCAGGTGTCGCACCTCGCCACGTAGTCTGCGACCTCCCCTCTCATTCCAGGCCACCAGAAATCCCTGGCTACTAATTCCACCGTCTTCTCCTTGCCAAAGTGCCCGGCCGTGGGCGCGTCGTGCAGCTGCTGCAGCACCTTGGCTCGAAGTTCGTCTCCCGGCACGTAGATGGCCCCTTTTCGGATGAGCAATCCATCTCGTAGCCGGAAACCGTCGGCCGCTGCCTTGCCCCTTTGCACCTCTGCCATCTTTGCTTGTGCGAAGGAGTCCTCCTGCAACGCACGTCGCACCGCCTCTAGGTCCACGGTCGCCGCGGCGCACGCCCACACTGCTGGTGCGAAGATGTGCATGGCGGCCGCTGGTGTTGCGTCCTCCAGATACTGTGGCTTACGGGAGAGAGCGTCTGCCATGATGTTGGTGTCCCCCGGGACATACTCTATTCGGAAGTCGAAGTTTGCAAAGAACTCAGCCCAACGTATCTGCCTCTGGTTCAGGAACTGTGCCGTGCGCCAGTGCTCTAGATTCTTGTGGTCCGTGCAAACCTGCACCGTGTGCTTGGCGCCGATCAGAAAGTGCCTCCACGCCTTGAACGCTGCGTGAATGGCCAGCAACTCCCTGTCCCAGATGGTGTAGTTCTGTTCGGACTTGCTGAGCTTCCTGGAGTAAAACGCTCCCGGTCGCCACACCCCCTGCGGGTCTTTCTGCAACAGGACCGCCCCCACGGCTCTGTCCGAGGCGTCTGTCTCCACCCTCATCGGCTTGCTGGGGTTGACATGAAGCAGCTGCTCTTCCGACGCGAAGAGACGCTTGAGTGCCTGAAAGGACTGCTCCGCCTGCGCTGTCCAAACGAACTTCCTCTTCTTGGAGCTAAGCGTGTCAGTGATGGCCGCTGTCTGCATCGCGAAGCCCTTGATAAACTTGCGATAGAAGTTCGCAAAGCCGACAAACCGTTGGACCTCCTTCCGGTTGCGCGGACTCTTCCAATCCAACACCGCTCGAACCTTGGCGCTGTCCATGGCGAGCCCCTTGTCAGACAGCTTGTAGCCCAGAAAATCCACCTCCGGCACGTCAAATTGGCACTTCTCCAGCTTGGCGTAGAGCCTATGTTGCTTTAGCCTGCTCAGCACTTCCTTGACGTGTCCGTCATGCTCCTGCTGCGACTCCGAAAAGATCAGGATGTCATCTAAGAAACAGACGCACGTCTTGTAGAGAAGTCCCGCCAACACGTGATGCATAAACGCTTGAAAAACGTGGGAGCCATTTTGCAATCCAAAAGGCATAACTCTATATTCGTAGGTCCCCAGTGGCGTGAACATGGCTGTCTTCCACTCATCTCCTTCCCGCATGCGAATGAGGTTGTACGCCCCCCGCAGGTCCAACTTGGTGAACACTCTGCCCTTCCGTACCTTTGCGAGGAGGTCGTCAATACGGGGCATGGGGGAGTCCGATGGCCTAGTCAGACTGTTCAAAATCCTGTAATCCACTACCAGTCTTTTCTGGGGCGTGTCCCGCTTCTTAACAAAGAATACGGGACTGCCCCCCACTGCCCTGGACTCCCGGATGAAGCCGCGTTGCAAATTATGGTCAATGAACTCTTTGAGTTCCTGCAGTTCGTCCTCTGACATGGAATACAGTTTCCCTTTAGGCAGCGCCGCCCCCGGCAGCAGGTCAATTTTGCAGTCATATGGTCTGTGAGGGGGTAGCCTGTCTGCCTCCTTCTCGCAGAAAACTTCCAAAAATTCAGCGTACTTGTGTGGAATCGCTTGCAGCGTGCCTAGCAGCAGCTGTGACTCCTCTTCCTCTCCTTCCTGCCTGGGCACGATGCAGTGTTCAGCACAAAAGGAAGAGCCGAAGGTCAGCTGCCTCTGGTACCAAGCCATCGCTGGGCTGTGCTTGTCCAGCCAACTCATGCCCAATACAATGGGCGTGTCAGATAGTCGAGTGACGTTGAAGCTGATGATTTCTCTGTGATTCCCAAGTCGCATCACCATTGGTGGCGTCTGCTTCACCACTTGCCCCCCGAGCAGCTCCCTGCCATCCACCGTGACAACCTGCAGGGGCAGTGTGGCCGGCAGCAACTGCACAGCGTGCCTGTCGACAAAGTCCTGCCCTATAAAGTCCGCATTGCTGCCTGAGTCAATGGTGATTGGCACGTCCATGGTGATTCCATTGGGCAGTTGGAGAGACGCTGTGAGCCTCACTACTGGTTTGGGCGGGAGGGGGTTCACGGGCTGTAAAATCGCTGGGGACTGCGTCACTAACACGTCTGGCTGGGCCCCAGTGCCTCTTCCTCCAGCCAGACAGCCTCGTTTCCCTGCTGTGGTCCTCCTTGCTGTGTTGCTGCAGTCACCATTGCTGAGGCTGCAGTGAGCTTGTGGGGCCTCTGGGGACACTCTTTCGCCATATGCCCTGGCTCCTCACAGACGTAACACTTCCTGTTCCCTCTAGGAGGCTTCGCTTTCACTGCTGCTGGTGCTAGGGCTCTGGTTGCTGACTGAGCCCTTGCACCTCCCACCTCCATAGGTTCGGCTCCTCCTCCTGGCGGAGGCGTGGATTGCGCCCGCGCTGCTTCCCTGGGAAAGAAGGAGGGGCCCCCGGCTGGTTCGCGCCCTCCACGCCCTTCGTCCCTGTTCCACGGACGTCCTTCCAGCCTCACCCCCACTGCCAGTGCCCTCTGAACGACCTCCTGGGTGGTTCGGGGTCTCTCCCCCCTGGCGATCTCATCTTTAATCGAGTTATGCAGCCCCTCCCAAAAGAGGTCTCTTACAGGAGCCGAATCTCTGTCCCATTCCAGGGCACTGACCAAGGCGAAAAAGCGGGCATGGTACTGCCTGACGCTGGCCCTCCCTTGTCTCAGCCCATGCACCTCCTTCCGTGCAAGATCCACGTCAATACTTGATAAAAAACACCCATCCATCGCTTTAATAAAGGCATCTGCATTCTGTAGCGCCGGATCCTTATCTCTCCATAAATTGCGTAGCCATGCTCTCGCATCCCCATGCAGATGGGACATGATGAACCCCACTCTCTCTTGTTCATCTCTAAAGTCTTTATGCAGCAGTTGCAGTGCGCACAGTACGTCGGCTCTAAAGTTGGGATACTGTTGCAGGTTCCCATCGAAGTGAGAGACCAGCCCGCCTGTCCGTCTTGCCAACCCAATGCCCTCCTGCCGGGGTGTCTGCTTTGTCAGCACGTCTAACCTGACCTGGAGATCCCTGCAGGCTGCGGCTGCTTCCTCCTCCCTCTTCCTGGATGCTAGAGCCTCGGCGTTCAGTTGTGCCACCGCGTTTCTGAGTTCCTCTATCTGCTGCTCAGCCGTCATGTCGTCTGCCGTTCGTGAGCTTGCTAGTAGGCACCTGTGTCTCTCCCCTCCTCGAGGCTGTAGATGCCCACAAGTGGAGACGGAGCTTACTGTCAGAGCTGCTTGAAGATCCTAGCTCACAGAGGATCACGCTAGCCAGCGGTCATTAAGTAAAAGTCTTTATTGAATTACAGTTTCCATTCTCACGCTGCTGCGCGCAACTCTACGCCTAGTAGCTAGGTCGGCGAAGCTCCGTCTGAGTCTCCGCCCTGTGTGCACCAACTTAATATCCTAGCCTTGCTCCACCTTTTCCTCCTGACTGTCCTCCTCTGGGTCCCTCTACCCCCCGGGGCTTCTTCCTTCCGGGATTCTTCTGACGCTGACCCAGACCCTCCTGCCTCCTTGCGCCGGGCTTTAGGACCTGGCTCTCTTTCGGGGCTGTTTACTGCGCCGCCTTCCTCTGCATTTGAACTTGGCGCGCGCGCCCAACCTTCCACTTTCCTCTCAACCGTTTCTTCGCTCCCCGATGGAGGTGTGGCCATCCCCGACTCATGTCCTCCCTCCTGTGGAGGTGTGGCCACTCCTGACTCATGTCCTCCCTCCTGTGGTGAGCTGCCAGCGCTTCCCCCCTGGCTCCCTTCCTCTTCCCTGCTTCCTGGCGGTGACGCTGGTCCCGATTTCCAGCTGCTCCCCCCTGAGTCCTCTCTGGCTCTGTCTTCCTGGGGTGCCCCCCTAGACTCCCCCCTTGCCCTCGCCACTGGTGCTCCTTTCTGTGAATCCTCTGATTCACTGGAAAGACTAGGAGATCTCGGGTCGTCGTCGTCACTCATCTTTTCTTCTGCCTCCTCCCCTTCGCTCTCTGTTTCCTCCCTTGCCCGTGCTTCTGCTCCTAAACCCCTGACAACATCTAACAGAGAATTGCAGGCAGATTTAACACAATATCAAAACATTTTGAGAAATTAGAACTTAATTTAGAAACAGAAATTAATTATAGGTAATTTCTGTAAAAGCTAGGACTAAAAGTATCCACAAGCGAAACAAAAAATACCAAGGTTGTGATCATGAAAGGCACAAAGGTCCCTGGAACTCCTTGAACAATTAAATTTCACAGAGATCTCCAGCCCCTCTATCTTAACAGGTTGATTGACATTAGGAACCAGAGAGGTTTTCCACTGTGATAAGTGCAGCGTGGAGAGCCTTTTAATTGCATTGTTAGTAGAACTTGGGGTGGGATGATGAAAAAGCTGTGGTCTTGCTGCAGCCTCAAGTACAATGCTATCGGCTGAGTGTATACATGCAGAAGAATTAAATGCTAGTGTTCTACTGTGTTAGGGTGTGAATGGGCTACTTCCAGTTGAAGCCTTGTTCACATGCCACAGTAAAGCATAGGTAAGAAATACAGTGGATGCTCGGGTTGCGAACGTGATCCGTGCAGGATGCACGTTCGCAACACACAGTGTTCGCAACCCGCAGCGGTGCACCTGCGCATTCGCGGGTTGCAAGTTGGTGCTTCTGCGCATTCGCAAAGCGCAATTTAGCACTTCTGCGCATGTGCAACCGTGGAAACCCGGAGGTAACCCGTTCCAGTACTTCCAGGTTTCGGCGGTCCATAACCCGAAAAAACGCAACCTGAAGCGGCTATAACCCAAGGTATGACTGTACAGTGGTACCTCGGGTTAAGAACTTAATTCTTTCTGGAGGTCCGTTCTTAATCTGAAACTGTTCTTAACCTGAGGTACCACTTTAGTTAATGGGGCCTCCCGCTGCTGCCGCACCACAGCCGCACGATTTCTGTTCTCATCCTGAAGCAAAGTTCTTAACCCAAGGTACTATTTCTGGGTTAGCGGAGTCTGCAACCTGAAGCATCTGTAACCCGAGGTACCACTGTAATACAGTGGTGCCCCGCAAGACGAATGCCTCGCAAGACGGAAAACTCGCTAGACGAAAGAGTTTTCCGTTTTGGAGGTGCTTCGCAAAACGAATCTCCTATGGGCTTGCTTCGCAAGACGAAAATGCCTTGCGAGTTCCTGCTGGTTCCCCCCCCCTTTTTCTAAGCCGCTAAGCCGCTTATCAGCTGATCCGATCAGCAGATAAGCCGCTAAAAGCCGCTAAAAGCCGCTAATAGCGCTAATCCGTCAATGGGCTTGCTTCGCAAGATGAAAAAACCGCTAGACGAAGAGAATCACAGAATGGATTCTTTTCGTCTTGCGAGGCACCACTGTACTTTCCCCTGAATGTGTCAATCTCAGCTTCGCTCCTCCCCACGCGTGCTGGAAGGGTACACACCAAGATCCCTGGCTCAGAATTATGTCCAAACTAAGGACAGTGGTTTGTTTAGCCCCCAACAAACCATGGTCTGTAACCAAAGTTTCTTCTTCGCTTCCTGGTATACTGGAGTGAAAAGCCACAGTTTGAGTATAACATTAAGCCAGGGGTCATAACCAGGGAGGAGACAAACCTGCCTCAAGAAAGGCAGGTTTATAGCAAAGCGTAACTATGGTTTACTGTGACATGCAAACTGGGGCAGAGTAAGGCAGCTGCCTCAGGCAGAAGAGGCTTGGGGGCACAGACCCTCCAAGTGTCCCTATTTTCCAGGGATTATTATTTATTAAGCTCGCTCTCCCCCCCCCCCATTTTTGCAAACAACAACACTTTTGAATGCTTTCCATGTTTTGTTTTGTTTTGTTTTGTTTTTAAAAAGCACCCTCCCTGCAAGTAAATACTAACTGGTTGTGGAGAAAGGCTCTAGTCCTCTGCCTGTTTTGTTGAATTTCTACTTGCAGGGAGTTTAAAAGGTAGGAGAATAGTAAAATAATAAGAATAATAATTCAGCAATCCACATGCTACTGCTTCATTCTCCCGCACGTGTAGACCTGAAAAGCACAATTCCACCACTGAGCTAGAACACAGAACACACCCTTTTGCTAGAAGACAGAAGCTGGCTTTTATATAAATAGGGGGCAAGGACTACAAAGCCCGCAACCCTGTCCACATTTGGTTGGAAGGAAGCTCCAGTGGAACTTACCGTATTTTTTGCTCCATAACACTCACTTTTTTCCTCCTAGAAAGTAAGGGGAAATGTCTGTGCGTGTTATGGAGCGAATGCCTGCAGGTGGCAGGGGGGATCTGCTGCAGTCGTGAGCAGAGGATCCATGGTTCCCCTTCCTTCCCTCCTCTGTGGTTACAAAGCATGGATCCTCAGGATTTTTGCATTGGGCTACTCCAAACTCACTGTCAGATCACATGTCTGTGGCCACAGCATGAACCACAAAAATCATATATCCACTATTTCGTTTAGAATATTTTTTTTCTTGTTTTCCTCCTCTAAAAACTACGTGCGTGTTATGGTCTGGTGCGTGTTATAGAGCGAAAAATACGGTAATTCTGAGTAAGCACATGCATTGGATAGTTCAAAGAAGCAATGCCACAATTTCTTCACAGAAACCAGAAGACCGCTCTAAAGTAGTTACATACACACAGCATGCATTTGGAAGTTTGTAGCAGTGTTTACTATTTATAACTGTCACTCAGTGAGGGCAAACCCACAAACATCCACACTCAGTAATGGGCATGCCTGAGAACAACTTCACATGCATATATTTTCCTGCGTTTTTTCTCATCCGTTGGTTCACACGCACCAGCCTGGAAACTGCTTGTTATAAAATATCTTGCCTTATCATTTGCAAAACAAACAAAAAAACCAAACAGGGTGCGTGTGATCGTAAATGTTACGGAAACATCTAGGTGTGAGGCTGCTCAGTCACCCAGCTCGTCGGGCAGTGCCCGCGGGTCCCTGCGGAATAAAGGAAGGAGTCCAGCCACCAACCGGAGCAAATAGCTGTAGACCAAAGTTTATTGCGCAACAGGTTCAAAGAGGAATTTTGAACCCCGAGGATGGGGTAACAAAGACTTTTAAAACTTTCCCACCATATCCTAGAATACAGTTCATACACCATCATTGCTACATCACTGACATGTCACAAAAGGGGAGGGCTTAACCTTGGCAAACATGTCCAGACAAGTCCTTGATACAAGATTAGCATAAGCATACATGTCAGGGCAAGGCTCAGGTATAAGATTAGCATAGGCAAACACCTCTGAAGTCCCACCACTCAAAGTACAATAGAACTTCCTTTGCATGTCTGGCCCCTTGGCAAGTTTGGTGATGGGATTAGGCTTTCCTTGGCCAACAATCAGCTCAGCAACTGTCACCTCTGGGAACTTCCTGGAGTCCTTTTTCAAGGAGAAAATAGCTTTGGAATGAAGGAAACTGGCAAAGGAGTTGATTTTATATTATTTTTAAAACTAGGTAACTTCCCTGAGCTGTCAAGTTGAAAGGAAACATTCAGGCATAATATTTGTAACATTTAACTTTAAGGATGTGCGCCCCCCGTAATTTCCGTAACAGTAACTACAGTGGTGCCTCGCAAGATGAAAATAATCCGTTCTGTGATTCTCTTCGTCTAGCGGTTTTTTCGTCTTGCGAAGCAAGCCCATTGACGGATTAGCGCTATTAGCGCTATTAGCGGCTTTTAGCAGCTTATCTGCTGATCAGATCAGCTGATAAGCGGCTTAGCGGCTTAGAAAAAGGGGGGAACCCGCAGGAACTCGCAAGGCATGGTCGTCTTGCGAAGCAAGCCCATAGGAAATTCGTTTTGCGAAGCACCTCCAAAACGGAAAACTCTTTCGTCTAGCGAGTTTTCCGTCTTGCGAGGCATTCGTCTTGCGGGCACCACTGTATAAAATTCTCGGCCTATTCACAGGTTTCCTGTGTCCAGTCAAGACATCATGTGCTACAGTCTTTGCGCCAGCGCCAGCCTGAATTCTGCTTCCTTCAGGTTATGTGCTTTCCTTTACTGCTGGAATTTCCCCCCCCCCCCCACCATCTCTCAAAGCCAGAGAACAATAATTTCTTCCTAAATGCACAGCAGCTTCCACCTCTTTCCTCCACTAAAAGAACCTTCCCTGCCAGAGATCCCATCTGCATGTTAGCCTGTCTTGTTCACCTTTTCCGTGGTTATGTAATCAGGCTTATAAATGCAGGGCTTTTGCCAGAAGAGGGGAAGAACTGCATTTGCATGTTTTCTACTTGTAGCTTTCTTCAGTGATGTAATTTAGCTGGCCTCTGCTAAGCCCTTAACTGGGAAACGCCGGGGTGGGGGTGGGGGGTCTGTAGATCAGAAAAAGTGGCAGGCAGCTCAGCAGCCAGACTAGTGCAACGTGATTCCTGATACTTTCTTTTTCTCATCTGAGATAAAAGGAAAGAGGCGCGGTGCATCTGGTAATCATCGTATTAGTTGATCCCTTAATGGCTGAAGTGATGCTAGCAATGAAGAAGAAAACTAGCTGGGGGGAAAGCCAAGTACCATTGCTTCAATCTTACACACACACACACACACACACACACACACAAACACACACACACACAAACACACCCGTTTTCTAGGAAGGTGTGACAGAACCACGTGCCTGCATAATGGAATAATGGGTCTCAAAACATAGGCACTACTTAAAACTATGTACCTTAGATTAACTAATGTTTTTAAGAATTGAATAATTAGGCATGCTTCCAAAATGGTAGGTGGAGAGCCAAATACTGTAGCTTGCTCCAGAAGTTGATGGGGAACAGCAAGCCAGGCAGCGAGGATTTATTGCCACTTTTCACTAGCCATCAGCCTGCAACTTAACACAACCCTCATAATTAGGCAGCAGCAGCAACCAGCAGGAATTTTGCTTTGGAGAAGCAATTTATTCAAACAGCAGTAGCACTTGTGCATTTAGAGATGCAGGAGTTCACGGCACTGCCCAAACAATGCAGGCAGCCTTATTCATCCAAATATGCACAAAGTAGGAACTCTATCAAAGAAAAAAGAAAGAAGTATTCAGCCTATGGGTTTTCCTCATCCTATGATTTCCTGTATGCTAGTTTGTCAGAAACTAACTCATCATCCTCTCCTTGACTTGCAGGAGTAAGGAGATTCTATTGCCTACCCTCGTATTCCAGCAGATGCCTTTATCGCTCCAGCTCTGGGAAAAGTTATGGCAGTGTTTCACCTGCACTATGCAAGAAGGTGGGTGCAGATTTGCTGGCCTGCTCTTACACCAACATACACAAATATTCAACATATAGAATCATAGTTGTTACATGTCCATATTACGCTGGGGTCTTTGATCCCACAGGGATCAGGTGTATAAAGGTGCCAAATGGCTCCTTAAACCAAAGTTAGGTAAAAGTAAAGGGACCCCTGACCATTAGGTCCAGTCACGGACGACTCTGGGTTTGTGGCGCTCATCTCGCTTTATTGGCCAAGGGAGCCGGCATACAGCTTCCGGATCATGTGGCCAGCATGACTAAGCCGCTTCTGGCGAACCAGAGCAGCGCTCGGAAACGCCGTTTACCTTCCTGCCAGAGCGCTACCTATTTATCTACTTGCACTTTGACGCGCTTTCGAACTGCTAGGTTGGCAGGAGCAGGGACCGAGCAATGGGAGCTCACCCCGTCGGGGGGATTCGAACCGCCGACCTTCTGATCGGCAAGCCCTGTGGTTTGACCCACAGCGCCACCCGCGTCCCTCTAAGCCAAAGTTACAGACACCTAAATGGAATGTCTAGTTGCCATTTTTCGGCAAGACAGCTCTAAAGTCTTATTTTTCAAATGGTGGACAGACTGTGGTTGATTCTCAGTTAAACATCCATCTGGTTCAGAGGACAACCGTGAATTAGGTTCAGAACTTTGAGAACTTAAAGAAGAAAAGTCATTTGATCCAGGGACAGGATATATTGTCCTATTTCTACCTATGTTTCTTAATGGTGATGCAGACCATTCGTAATGCAAGAATATTCTTCACAACTGTGAGCAGGGCGGTGGGGTGGGGGAAGTGAAGACAAGCGACAGCAATCAACTATAACATCGTTCACTGCTCCTGGCCAGGCTGCACAGAAAAAGCATTTTGGTTCCTGAAATTCATTCCGATTGTGCAGATAAAATAAAATGGACAGATTTCTACAGGATATGGTCTCAGTGTGTGAAAACAGTCCAGATCCAATGATCCCCAGGCGTGTACTTCCAGATGGTAGAGATGTCAGGTCTCATCCTGGCACCCTGGCATCTTTACCCGGTCACAAGTGGTTGATTGCCAGTTGCAAAATGCACCTGGTGCCTGGCTAATTTCAAACACTGCCTTCACCTTTTGTAGCGGAGAAGAACAAACTTCCGGATTTGGGAGTCAATGCTTACCCCTTACTTAAGGTGAGCATGAGAAGTCAGTAATATTCCTTTTTCTGCTCCCAGTTATATACATGGCTGTCAACTTTTCCCTTTTCTTGCGAGGAATCCTATTCGGAATAAGGGAATTTCCTTTAACAAAAGGGAAACATTGACAGCTTTGGTTATATGTGTCTTGGTGATATCATTTATCACTAGGTGGCCTCAGACAAGTTATTCTCTCGCACTCTCCCACCTGCAATAGGGGACTAATGTGTGGTTGTTGTAATACAAGATAATGTACGTGAAGTACTTGGAACATTGGGAAGTACTGTATAAATGCAAGGTATTGCTGTCATTCTTTTCTATGACATCTCTTGGGCTGGGCAGTGCCAAGGGATTTAGAGATGGTTCTATTCCTATCCAGCAGGCGTATCTGAAGAACAGGACTGTGATATTAGTTCATGATGTTAAGGGGTAATCAGAAAGGAGAGAGAGAGAGACTTATCTACCCTGACAAAACGCTAGAGGGCTTGATGGCATCTCACACTGGAAGAACCTTGCTGTGCATTATGAATATTCAGCAGCAGCAAACGCAGGTAAATTGTTATGCAAGGGGCAATATCAATTGCATGCACTAAAATCCCTCTCTCTCTTGGTGCACAACATTTTCCCGCAGACAGCTTCATACAAATAGCTCAGATTCTGCAAACACAGTTTAAAATTTAATCTCAGCTTTTCGGCAAGCAGTTTTAAGAGGAGGCTTTTGTTCTTAGCTATTCGAAATCTAGTTTGCCCGGCTATTTTGTTGCTGCTGTAAACAGTTAAACAAGCTGGTTTCATTTAAACTTGTGCATTTTCTTTTCTCCGCCCCCCCCCCTTGACTTCAGAAAAGCAAATTAAGTCACATGGACTGGAGGGAAATGGAATGCTGAGGGGGAAATGCTGACATTTTGTCGCAATTTTGGATTGATTAAATATTGTATTAAACTAGATTGGACTTGTAGCTCAATCCAAACAGCCAGCGAGACACGGGAAGATTAGTGTTAGGATTTTACAGGTTTGGAAAATAAAACCCATAAAAGCAAACATAGTTGTACTTATCCGACATATATAGGGACAGTACTGTGCATGACATGAAACGGTGGCGCAACAAGCAGAGTCTCGCAGTCCAGCAACCTGGGCTGGTAGACCATGATGGGACCATGGATGCTTTAGCTGAGATTCCTGCATTGAAGGGGGTTGGACTATGGAACCCTGAGGGTCCCTTCGAACTCTACAATGGCATGATTCTGTGACTGAAAACAACCACAACAGATTTTTCACCTCCTATACTGGGGATGGGCCCTTCATACACTGTTGAGCAACTCCCATCATGTCAGGCTTCGGGGAATTCAATCCCTCTCCCTCACAGCTGGAACCCAGAAATGGGAAAACATACTGTCAGGGGTTCAGGAGCAGAGGCGAGGGCAAGGGAGGAAACAGAGAGCGAGGGGGAGGAGTCCGAAGAAAAGATGAGTGATGACGACAACCCGAGATCTCCGAGTCTTTCCAGTGAATCAGAAGATTCACAGAAAGGAGCGCCAGTGGCCAGAGCAAGGGGGGAGCTTAGGGGGGCACCCCAGGAAGAAGGGTCCAGAGAGGGTTCAGAGGGCAGCAGTTGGAAATCGGGGCCAGCGTCACCAACAGAGCGCAGTGGGGAGGAAAGGAGCCAGGTATCGAGCTCTGGCAGCTCGCAGCAGGGGGGAGGGCACGAGTCAGGAGTGGCCACACCTCCATCGGAGAGCGAAGAAACGGTCAAGCGGAAAGTGGAAGGTTGGGCGCGCGCGCCAAGTTCAAATGCACAGGAAGGCGGCGCAGTAAGCAGCCCGGAAAGGGAGCCAGGTCCTAAAGCCCGACGCAAGGAGACAGAAGGGTCCGGGGGGTCAGCGTCAGAAGAGTCCAGGAAGGAAGAGACCACGGGGGGCAGAGGGACCCAGAGAAGAACGGTCAGGCGGAAAAGGTGGAGTAAGGCTAGGGTATTAAGTTGGTGTACAGGGGGCGGAGACTCAGACGGAGCTTCGCCGGTCTAGCTTATAAGCTGTAGAGCTGCACGCGGCAGCTTGAAAATGGAAACTGTAACTCAATAAAGACTTTTATAAAGTGAACGCTGGCTAGCGTGATCCTCTGTGAGCTAGGATCTGGGAGCAGCTCTGACAGTAAGCTCCGTCTCTACGTTGTGGGCATCTAAAGCCTCGCGGAGAGGAGAGAAGGCTGGTGCCTACTAGCGAGCTCACGAACGGCAGACAAGATGACGGCCGAACAGCAGATAGCGGATCTCAGAGAAGCAGTGACAAAACTGAATGCCGAGATACTTGCATCCAGGAAGAGAGAGGAGGACGCAGCTGCCGCCTACAGGGATCTCCAGGTCAGGTTGGAAATGCTTACGAAGCAAGGGCAACTGACACCCAGACCGGAGGGGATTGGGTTGGGGAGACGAGCAGGCGGTCTAGTCTCTCACTTCGATGGGAATTTACAACAGTACCCCAACTTTAGAGCAGATGTAAAGTGTGCACTGCAACTGCTGGACAAGGACTTTAGAGATGAGCAAGAGAAGGTGGGGTTTATCATGTCCCATTTGCATGGAGATGCTAAAGCATGGCTGCGCAATTTGTGGAGAGATAAGGATCCGGCGCTCCAAAATGCGGATGCCTTTATTAAAGCGATGGATGGGTGCTTTTTATCAAGCATAGACGTGGATCTTGCCCGGAAGGAGGTACATGGACTGAAGCAGGGGAGGGCCAGTGTAAGGCAGTACCATGCCCACTTTTTTGCATTGGTCAGTGCCCTGGAATGGGACAGAGATTCGGCTCCAGTCAGAGACCTGTTTTGGGAAGGATTGAACGGTGCGGTTAAAGACGAAATTGCGAGGGGGGAGAGACCCTGGAGCACGCAGGAGATCGTTCAGAGGCCGCTGGCGGTTGGGGTGCGTCTGGAAGAACGTCCATGGAGCAGGGACGAAGGGCGTGGAGGGCGCGAACCAGCCAGAGGCTACTCCTTCATTCCCAGAGAAGCAGCGCGGGCGCAATCCACGCCTCCGCCAGGGGGTGGAGCGGAACCTATGGAGGTTGGAGGTGCAAGGGCTCAGTCAGCAACCAGAGCCCTAGCACCGGGAGCAGTGAAAGCGAAGCCTCCTAGAGGGAACCGGAAGTGCTACATCTGCGACAATCCCCAGCACATGGCGAAAGAGTGTCCCCAGAGGCTCCACAAGCACACTGCAGCCTCAGCAATGCTAACTGCAGCAACTCAGCAAGGAGAACCACAGCAGGGAAACGACGGAGTCTGGCTGGAGACAGAGGCACTGGGGCCCAGCCAGACGTGTCAGTGAAGCAGTCCCCAGAGATTTTGCAGCCCACAGACCCCCTCCCACCCAAACCGGTAGTGCGGCTCACCGCATCGCTCCAGCTACCCAATGGACTCACCATGGACGTGCCAATCACCATTGACTCAGGAAGCAATGCGGACTTTATAGGGCAAGACTTTGTCGACCGGCACGCTATACAGTTGCTGCCTGCCACACTGCCCCTGCAGGTCGTCACGGTGGATGGCAGGGAGCTGCTAGGGGGGCAGGTGGTGAAGCAAACGCCACCAATGGTGATGCGACTTGGGAATCACAGGGAAGTCATCAGCTTCAATGTCACTCAACTATCGGACACGCCTATTGTATTGGGCATGAGTTGGCTGGACAAGCACAGCCCGACGCTGGCTTGGTACCAGAGGCAGCTGACCTTCGGCTCTTCCTATTGTGCTGAACACTGCATCCTGCCCCGGCAGGAAGGAGAGGAAGAGGAGTCTCAGCTGCAGCTAGGGACGCTGCAAGCAGTTCCCCACAAGTACGCAGAATTTTTGGAGGTTTTCTGCGAGAAGGAGGCGGACAAGCTACCCCCCCACAGACCATACGACTGCAAGATTGACCTCCTGCCAGGGGCGGCGTTGCCAAAAGGGAAGCTATATTCCATGTCTGAGGACGAACTACAGGAACTCAAAGAGTTCATAGATCACAATTTGGAGCGCGGTTTCATCCGAGAGTCCAAGGCAGTGGGGGGTATTCCTGTATTCTTTGTCAAGAAGAAAGACACGCCCCAAAAAAGGCTCGTAGTGGACTATCGGACCTTGAACGCGGTGACCAAGCCATCGGACTTCCCCATGCCCAGGAACGACGACCTCCTCGCGACGGTGTGCAAAGGACGCGTCTTCACCAAGTTGGACCTGCGAGGGGCGTACAACCTCATGCGCATGCGGGAAGGCGATGAGTGGAAGACAGCCATGTTCACACCCCTGGGCACCTACGAATACAGAGTTATGCCTTTTGGATTGCAAAATGGCTCCCACTGTTTTCAAGCGTTCATGCATCACGTGCTGGCGGGGCTCCTCTACAAGAAGTGTGTCTGTTTCCTGGATGACATACTCATCTTTTCTGACTCGCAGCAGGATCACGACAGAGACGTCAAGGAAGTGTTGAGCAGACTGCAGCAGCATAGGCTCTACGCCAAGCTGGAAAAATGCCAGTTTGACGTGTCGGAGGTGGACTTCCTGGGCTACAGGTTGTCTGACAAGGGGCTCGCCATGGACAGTGCCAAGGTTCGCGCGGTTTTGGATTGGAAAAGTCCGCGCAACCGGAAGGAGGTCCAGCGGTTTGTCGGCTTTGCGAACTTCTATCGCAAGTTTATCAAGGGGTTTGCAATGCAGACGGCGGCCATCACAGACACGCTCAGCTCCAAGAAGAAGAAGTTCATCTGGATGGAGCAGGCGGAGCAGTCCTTTCAGGCACTCAAGCGTCTCTTCGCGTCGGAGGAGCAGCTACTACACGTCGACCCCAGCAGACCAATGAGGGTGGAGACGGACGCTTCGGACAGAGCCGTGGGAGCAGTTCTGTTGCAGCAAGACCCGCAGGGGGCTTGGAGACCGGGAGCGTTCTACTCCAGGAAGCTCACCAAGTCAGAACAGAACTACACCATCTGGGACAGGGAGTTGTTGGCCATTCATGCGGCCTTCAAGGCGTGGAGGCACTTCCTGATCGGAGCCAAGCACACGGTGCAGGTCCGCATGGACCACAAGAATCTGGAGCACTGGCGCACGGCGCGGTTCCTGAACCAGAGGCAGATACGTTGGGCAGAGTTCTTTGCGGACTTCGACTTCCGTATAGAGTATGTCCCAGGGGACACCAACATCATGGCGGACGCCCTCTCCTGTAAACCGCAATACCTCGAGGAGGCGACGCCAGCGGCGGCCATGCACATCTTTGCACCGACAGCGTGGGCGTGCGCTTCGGCGACCGTTGACCTGGAGGCGGTACGACGTGCGTTGCAGGACGACTCCTTCGCGCGAGCGAAGATGGCAGAGGCGCACAGGGGCACGGCGGCGACCGGCGAGTTCCAGGTTCGCGATGGCTTACTCCTCCGTAAAGGGGCCATCTACGTGCCGGGGGATGATCTTCGCGCCAAGGTACTGCAGCAGTTGCACGACGCGCCCACGGCCGGGCACTTTGGCACAGAGAAGACGATAGAATTAGTCGCCAGAGACTTCTGGTGGCCCAGAATGAGAGGGAAAGTCGCGGACTACGTGGCGAGGTGCGACACCTGCCAGAGGGCCAAACCAGTACAGACCGCCGGCGGGACTGCTGGAACCGCTGCAAACCCCGTTCGAACCATGGGAGAGAGTGGCCCTGGACTTTGTCACGGATCTGCCCAGCTCGAGGGGCAAGACGGCAGTGCTAGTGGTGGTGGACTTGTTCTCCAAAATGGCACATTTCATTCCGTGTGCGAAGGTGGCCACGGCGGAACAAACCGCCAAACTGTTCATAGATCACGTGTTCAAGGTTCACGGTCTGCCGCGGTCTATACTGTCCGACCGGGGGCGGCAGTTCATCTCGAACTTCTGGCAAAAGCTGATGGGTTTCCTGAACGTCAAGATCAACCTGGCTTCGGCTAGACACCCGCAGACCAACGGACAAGCGGAGCGGGTCAATGCCATCATGCAGCAGTACCTGAGATGTTATGCGAATCAACAGCCTGCGACGTGGGTGGATTACCTGCCTCTCGCCGAATTCGCCTACAACAACACGAAGCACGTGTCCACGGGGGTGACGCCGTTCTTCGCCAACAATGGAAGGCACCCCAGAACCTTCCCGGGACTGGAAAGAATGGGGGAGGGGGAGCCGCAGACAGCAGACGCGTTCGCGTCGGAGTTGCAGGAGGTCCACGATCAGCTTCGGCGGCACCTGGAGCTGGCTAAACACGCATACAAGGTACAAGCGGACAAACACAGGAGGGTTGGCGAAGAGATCCATGTGGGAGACTGGGTCTGGTTGGCAGCCCACGCAGTGCCGGCCAGGTCGTTAGCGAAGAAGAAACTAGGGCATAAACAACTGGGGCCCTACCAAGTCGAAGAGCAGGTCAACCCGGTGGCCTTCAGGCTGACGCTTCCGGAGGGTTCCAGGATGCATCTGGGTCCTGGGAGAAGGGGGGTCTGGAATGCTTTCCAAAGACACTGAGTCTGTCAGCTGTCTCTCTTCTTCCTGCCGCTCTCCCAATATTTCCCAGCTTCTCCCCTCTGCAGCCTCTGAGCTACGACTTTCTGCAAACCACTGTTGTGAATCTATGCTATCCTCTTCTCAGGAAGTTAAGGAAGTGGGGCGGTCCCCACCATTCCTCCCCAGTCCTATCCCGACACATCATCCCTAACCATGCTGCTGAGCCGATGGGAGTTGGAGTCCAACAAAATTTGAAGAACTACAAGTTCTCCACCCACAATCCAGACTATCCTTAGAGAGACACTGTGAAGCAGACTAGCCTGCAAGCTACGTCGCCAGAAAAGACCACAATTGAAAACCCAGAATTTATTTATGCCTGGCAAACAAACCACTATTAAACAGCCCACATTGCTTAGGTGGTAAACATTTCTTGCTGCTGACTGCTTCTCATGTACCATGAGGTGATATCTAACGCAAGCTTGTAAACAACCGCCTGCCTTGTCATGCGTTGTGAATAGAAATTGCCTCCCGGTGACCAGAGATTCTTTACAAAAGTTGGCTTTGTTTTCTTTTGCAGTGCAAATATAATATAGGTAGGTAAAGGTAAAGGGGCCCCTGACCATTAGGGCCAGTCGTGGTCGACTCTGGGGTTGCGGTGCTCATCTCGCTTTATTGGCCGAGGGAGCCGGCGTACAGCTTCTGGGTCATGTGGCCAGCAGGACTAAGCCGCTCTGGCAAACCAGAGCAGCGCATGGAAACGCCATTTACCTTCCCGCCAGAGCGGTACCTATTTATCTACTTGCATTTTTACATGCTTTTGAACTGCTAGGTTGGCAGGAGCAGGGACCGAGCAACGGGAGCTCACCCCATTGCGGGGATTAGAACCGCCGACCTTCTGATCGGCAAGTCCTAGGCTCTGTGGTTTAACCCACAGCGCCACCCGCATCCCTAATATAGGTAGGTACAAGGATGCAAAGTATTACTTCTGAGGTAGTATCAGTTTGCAATGTTAAGTCTACTAAGTATGTACAAACCAGAAGCTGTTCTTCGCTGTCATGGCAGTTGGCATGAAGTCTTGCCATTCACTCCAATAAATCGAGACTGAATTACAGAATTACAGCAATGCATTAGACATAGCGCTCTACTGAATATTGTTTGGAAACTTCAATTTCATTATGAATTATGCCCTAAACTTAAGGGAAGCCAGGGATTTTTAAAAATAAAAAATAAAAAGCAAAAAACAAAACAAAAAACAAAAAACCAACCACTGGCAGAATATGGTAAATTTAGCAGGTCCCATTTGACACTAAATTCTGCAGTAACTGAAATGAGGAAATCATATGCTTGAGCATCTCCCTCATGCATAGAAATGTAAGTTTACTACTTTCCCCCCTTTACCCCCTTCTTTTCTTCTTCCCCAACCTGATTCTGTATATAACACTAATGTCTCACATCATATGTAACTGATATATAGAAAAGACTTTACAACCTGAGAAAAGAGACAATGCACATACTTTTGTAAACCAATAAAATCTTTAATGAAAATTTGTTTGTTTTTGTTTTTGTTTTTTAAAAAGTACAAAGCTGTATTGCAGCATGATAGTTCCCACAGCAGTCACCAGTGAATAATTCCCAAGGTACATGATGTGATCCAACTGCTGAAGCTAAAGTGGATCACAGGTGGAAGTGGCGGGGAATGTTGGGTGGATCTGAGTAGTGCTCGGATGAGAGAGGGCCTGGAAGTCGTATCTATGTGCAGGGCCGTCTTACCCATAGGCACTAGGGGTGCTGGGCACCTGGGTGCTGGGCTCACAGGGGCACCAGGCCAAGAGTCTGGGGCCCAGGATTTGAGTCTGGGAAAGAGCCCGTCTGTCGGTTGGACTGCCACAGGGGGTTCTTCTTCTCTTGGAGCAGCTTTGAAAATCAGCAATCCCAAACCACTCACTTATACTGATGGTAAGAAATTCATTTGCATAGATGCAAATATTGTGACTAAACAATCCAAACCGCAGCTTGGGAGAAAGAAAATTCTGCGTCATAAAGATGGTATGATTTACACTGACGGTTTTAAAGAATCTTTGATTTGAAAATCTCTTTATAAAAGACACTGACAGTCATCAGGTGGATCTTTGTCAAAGTACATTTTCCAGATGTCTAAATAAAACAGGTTTACTTTGATGACTTCTGTGTTGATAGTTGAAGGCAGGAGACAGTGCTTGCTTCGAATGACATCTCTTCAATTCAGTGGCACAGACCATGCCCCTGCTTTTCCAATGTTACCTGGCTCCAACTCCCATCGTCCCTGAACATTGGCCATCCTGGCTGAGGCTGATGGGACCATCTTGGCAGCCATATCTCTTTGTTCTGCTTTCAGGCATCTGAATAAGCTTACAGTGGTATCTCGGGTTACAGACGCTTCAGGTTACAGACTCCGCTAACCCAGAAATATTACCTCGGGTTAAGAACTTTGCTTCAGGATGAGAACAGAAATCGTGCAGCAGCAGTGTGGCAGCAGCAGTTTCAGGTTAAGAACAGACCTCCAGAACAAATTAAGTTCTTAACCCGAGGTACCACTGTAATTGGTTCAGGGAGTAAGACTGCACACTTTCAGCCAAACGACATCCAAGAGTGGTAAGCACACTGCCTTTTTTTGCACAGCAAAGGATGCTTCCCAAAGGGGTGGTTGGGAGTCGCGAGCAGAATTAAGCAACAGAGAGGAAAAGGGCTGCTTAACCCTTTCCCTACCCTTTGTTGCCCTGCTCAGAGTTGCTCTCCCAAGAGCCTCCCCTCACTCTAGCTTCAACTCATGTCTTCAAAGCATCATTTTGGAGCAGGTACATAGTAGGTGGGCAGAAATCAAGCGCTCTCCTCTCATGTCTCTGTTAGAATTCCTGGTTTATGATTGCAGTCATGGGATTTTGTCTTTCACATGATGGTATGTGTTTTGACTCCATAGAGTGGGAAGTGATGGAAACAGGATGTTTGTGTTACTGTGTTCCGTGAAGTTGGACTGTTGTCCTTTGTTCTTTTCTCTTTGCTGTCTGATGCTAGAGAGAGAGGGAGCCATGTTGCAGTGCTCCATGCGTGTTTATATGTAAATAAAGTAGATTAGCCAAAATGCTGAGTTGCTGAGGTCTGTCACGTGCATAATGCGCAAACTCTGCGGATCCCTAAGTGTGCCGGTGTCAGTTGGCATCGGTCACTGTGATGTTCAGGCAGAAGAAAGCTTATGAAGCTCCCAAACGATCGACCAGGAGGGAGGGAACATGCCAGTCGGGCATGTGTCTCTGCCAGGGTCCTACTCAAGTGTAGGCTGAACTCCTGGAAGTCTCCACACTCAACTGCCTCCTCTGGAAGTGTTTCTTCCTGTACAAAAGTTGACGCCTAGCTACCATGACTCATGTTCTAGTGTAATGTATACAGTGGTACCTCGGGTTAAGTACTTAATTCATACTTGAAACTGTTCTTAACCTGAAGCACCACTTTAGCTAATGGGGCCTCCCGCTGCTGCCACGCCGCCGGAGCACGACTTCCTGAAGCAAAGTTCTTAACCCAAGGTACTATTTCTGAAGAGGGTTTTTTTTTTATTTGATATCCCGCTTTATCACTACCTGAAGTAGTCTCAAAGCGGCTAACGTTCTCCTTTCCCTTCCTCCCCCACAACAAACACTCTGTGAGGTGAGTGGGGCTGAGAGACTTCAGACAAGTGTGACTGGCCCAAGGTCACCCAGCAGCTGCATGTGGAGGAGCGGGGAAGCGAACCCAGTTCCCCAGATTATGAGTCTACCGCTCCTAACCACTGTAACCTGAAGCGTATGTAACCTGAAGTGTATGTAACCCGAGGTACCACTGTAGTTTGTATATAATGACCACTCACACTATACAGAGCTTATAGCCCACCTACTCTCAGCAGCCAGAAGCATCATAGCCAGACACTGGAGAGACCTGTCGGGGTGAACATGGACCAGTGGTACCAAATCATATGGGAAACAGCCTTACTAGAAAAGCTAACCAATAAACCGAAACTGACACGGGGACAAATCACAAGGGGATGGCTCCCCTTTATCACATACACAGCCCAACAAGACAACAAGAAGAACCCACCAACAGCATATGAATCAATCTGGCTTACATGACCCAACAAGCCCCACCCCCATGCTAACAAACCCCATTGGCAGCCAACCAGACAACCAGCCATACCCTGGGCCCCCAACCTCCCTCACTCCCAAGGAAACAAGCAAATAGAAAGAAAATCTATCTAATTGACGCTGACACAAAACCCCACACGTACACTGTAAAAAATATTAATTTCACTACCACCCCTTCTTTCCCTCCCCCTTCTTCCTGACCTTATACTGTATTCAATACTCATATTACGTCTCATAACAAATGTAGCTCATCTTATAGAAAAGACTGTACAACTTGAAAAAAGAGACAAGGCATGTACTTTTGTAAACCAAGAAAATCTATAATAAAAAAACAAACAAACCAGTGGGACATGACTCATGTATTAGTGTAATGTATACTTTGGTTCTTACTATCAAGAAAACCAGTGGGACTCCTCTCACATTATTGTCCCTTATTTATAGAACACCGAGATTAAATTGAGTTTTGAACAAGATAGCAAGATCCATTCTCTCTATTACAAGAAAAGGGTCCGCAAGTAAAGTTATGTATTTAAATAATAATAATAATAATAATCTTGTGACTACTGTATATTGAAAACCACAACTTGAGTCAATATACCGTATTTTTCGCTCCACAAGACACACCTGACCATAAGATGCACCTAGTTTTTAGAGGAGGAAAACAAGAAAAAAAAATCTGAATCAAATGTTGTACTAAACTATTTAATAAACTACCGGTATATCAGAATACAGTGGTGCCTCGCAAGACGAAAAGAATCCGTTCTGTGATTCTCTTCGTCTAGCGGTTTTTTCGTCTTGCGAAGCAAGCCCATTGACAGATTAGCAGATTAGCGCTATTAGCGCTATTAGCGGCTTTTAGCGGCTTATCGGATCAGCTGATAAGCGGCTTAGCGGCTTAGAAAAAGGGGGGAAGGGGAAAAAACCCGCAGGAACTCGCAAGACATTTTCGTCTTGCGAAGCAAGCCCATAGGAGATTCGTTTTGTGAAGAACCTCCAAAACGGAAAACTCTTTCGTCTAGCGAGTTTTCCGTCTTGCGAGGCATTCGTCTTGCGGGGCACCACTGTATTATTTCAACCATGTAAAGTGAACAGCAGTCAACAGTGGCATTAAGAACCATCATTACTGTCATTAACAAATGAAGAGAGACTTTATCCCCTAGTAAGGGGGACAGGCAATGGAAATATTTGAGCTTCCCACATTGAGTCCCTTAGATGTAAGGACTGTATGGTATGGCCCCACACAATTATTTTAATAAAGCCAAAAGAAGTGGGAGTTTCTTCCTTTTTGTTCATTGCAGAAAGCTCTGGGGGCTTTCATAGGAGGGAGGAATGAGGGAGAAATCTGATTCAATTCCCATTTAATGTCAAACCTACCTAATTCACAAACCACAGCCGCCCTTCAAATTTCACACTTCTGCAAAGGAAAGCACTACTGTCCCAGCAAGACCAGTGGCAGAGGGAGGGTCTTGCATGGCGGCACGTCGCCTGTGGGGATGTGGGACGTTGCCCACGCAAGCGTCGTCCCAAGGGGGTGGCGCACACGCCCTCCCATCCCAATGGGGAGTTCGAGCACGGGGGGTGGAGGGATTACACTGCTCCCGTTGTGCTTGCTTTACACTCGTGTAAGCGGCTCCTGTCCCGCTTTGCTGCTTTAATGCGAGCTAAGGAGGAGGGACAGACATTTCCTTTTACTTTTTAGGAGGAAAAAAGTGTGTCTTGTGGAGCGATAAATACGGTAATTGATAGCCAAAGAAGAATCATATTTACCTTCTGAAATTTTACACATACTAAAAATAATATTGTCTGCCTGCTAGATACTACCAGTGCAACAAGATAATGCTTGAGCAGGTTTTCTGTTTAGAAAGCTTTTGGACACATTAAAGAATGGTGCCTCTAAACATGCTAACGATTAAATAATTGTTAAGCTGGCCGTTCAGTTCCACTTCCTTCATTTCTCCCAGTCTCTGGACGACTCGAGTTCCTTCAGCCTAACCTAGTGGTTGTGAGTTAAGTCCCACCAATGGCACTCTGTGTTAAAAAACATGTCAGAGCTGCGAGCCAGGACCCGATTCGTCAGGCCAGAAGCCAGTACAAAGCCAGTCTCTAGACTGCTGTAGCCCAGAGAAAGGCCCAACACAAAAGGAGGTCTTTTGTAGCTTTTCCTGCCCATATTGGAGCCTTGATGGATGTGGCTAGCCCAGAATGTGGGAATAAATGATGGCTCAAGGTAACTCATAACATGGAGCAACCATACACAAGGCTGATGTCTCCTAGTTCTAAGTTGGTGAGACATTAGGCCAGGACAGCAAGAGTCTAATTATTTCTTAATGCTTGTGATTGGGTGTTTTATTGTAGTTAGGGTGCAATGCTATGCCCACACAGCAGGTAGCAGCAGGCAACATGGGACTTACTTCTCAGTAAACATGCGTAAGATCAGGCTGTTAGTTGTTGGGAGAGCTCCTTGCATGCTGAAAAATAGGGGAAATGGTTTGAAAGGAAGACACCATGGTGGCTGCCACCCCAAGAAGCCTTCTCAGTGAAAAGATTAAATATGAAAGGAGAATGGTTAACATATAGAGACATGCTGTTGGAAGAAAATAACGTAATTAAGATCAGGCCTTATGAGGAATTAAAAGATAAATTATCAAGTTGGATGGAATACAACCAAATGAACGACATTTTCTTAAAAGACAAAAAAACAGGAGGTTTTGAACAAACAAAATCAATATTATAAATTGCAGTAATACAAAACAATAACAAAATACTGTCTAAGGTTTATGAATTTCTATTAGAATGGCACACAAAAGATGAAGAAATTAAGAGTGTCATGATCAAATGGGCAATGGATGTTGGCCACAACATTAAATATGAGAAGTGGATAAAATTATGGAACACTGGGCTAAAATTTACAGTGTGTACATCGTTAAAAGAAAATCTGTTTAAAATGATGTATAGATGGTACCTCACGACAATTAAATTGACAAAGATGTATAAAACAGGAAACAAGAATTGCTAGAAGTGTGGGGTGAAAGAAGGTAGTTTCTTTCACATGTGGTGGTCATGCGACAAGGTGAAAACTTATTGGGAAAGTATATACAATGAATTAAAGAAGATCTTTAGGTATACATTTCTGAAAAAGCCAGAGGCATTCTTGTTGGGAAAGGTGGGAGAGGATATTGATAAGACCAGAAATTGTTCCTATATGCAACAACAGCAGCAAGGCTACTGCTGGCTCAGGTGTGGAAACAGCAACAATTGCCAACAGTAGAAGAGTGGCACCACAAGGTTATGGAATATGCAGAAATAGCCAAATTAACGGGGGAAATTCGACAACAGGGCGATGAAACATTTCAAAAAGAATGGAAAAATTTATGTCATATATAGGGTAAGGTGAAATAGTGAAATTAGTAGAATGGAAACAAACCTCATAATGGCAAAATAAAAAGAAATTTTATTGGACATTAATGACAATATGAACTAAAATGTAAAATGCAATCAAGGTAACTAACAGTATTTGTAAATGAATATAGACACACAACAAGATTCGTTTATACAGAAAGATTTATTTGTATACAGACACCATATGGACAAAGATGGAAGAAGAAGAACAATATACAAAATGGATAAAGACAATGAAAAAAATTTAGAGATGATATAAAAAAGTCAGAAGAAGGAAGGAGGGAAGTCAGCTCTTAGGAGCAAGTATAAATGTAAATTGTAACATAATATGTGTCTGTATAGTATATAATTACAAAACTAATAAAGATTACCATGGGAAACAAATAGGGAAAATTCTTTCCTAAAAGTACACACCTATGGCATTCAGGATTTTAGCTGGAAGACAAAAATATAAAACAAAGGGAGCCAGTAAGTTGGCCAACTGTGCTTTTCTTTGCAGGGCAAAGCAGAAAGGGAAGGGTGTTGCCAAAACCCGGTGTTGATCAGATAGAAATGTGATTTTTTAAAAACAATTTCCACTTGACACTCAGTTCAGTTCAGGTCAAAGTATTATCAGTTATTCATATTGCCTGGAAGGAACTCTGGGTATGTCACAGGAAAAAGGTGGGACCATTGTTGGTGTTTCCTGATGGTCAGAAGACTAGCTCATTGTTTTCCTTTTGCTTTTTTGTTATCTTTTCGTGAATTTAAGTGCACTATCACACCGTGTCATGATTATGCTCTTTCCATCAGAGACAGTTACGATAGCAGAAGCTACATACTACGCTTTTTAACTTTATGTTTACTTTATTGCACTTCCATCTCCCTCTCCTTCTCTCCATCCTTCTGCACCATACATTTAAAAATATAATCCCTCAGGTATTATATTTGAAGTGTTGTCGATTTGATTTACCTCTTGATACCACCAACAATGGCATCCTTCTGGAACAGCTGTCCATGCCCAAGGCCCTGCTAATAGGTAAAGATAAAAGTAAAAGACCCCTGGACAGTTAAGTCCAGTCAAAGGCAACTATGGGGTTGCGGCGCTCATCTTGCTTTCAGGCCAAGGGAGCCGGGGTTTGTCTGCAGAAAGCTTTTCAGGTCATGTGGCCAGCAGGACTAAACAGCTTATGGCGCAACAGAACACCAAGACGGAAACCAGAGTGCACGGAAACACCGTTTGCCTTCCTGCCACAGCAGTACCTATTTATCTATTTGCACTGGTGTGCTTTCGAACTGCTAGGTTGGCAGGAGCTGGGACAGAGCAACGGGAGCTCAGCCTGTCGCAGGGATTCGAACCACCAACCTTCTGATCGGCAAGCCCAAGAGGCGCAGTGGTTTAGACCACAGCGTAACCCACATCCCTCACCCTGCTAATGCAGCCTGTGAGGCAGTGTAACATAATGTATACAGTGCATGCATGAGACCAGGGAGATTTGCATTTAAATAACCATTCTGCCATTAAGTTTGGTAGCACCCACTTTTAAACCACTGCATCTCTCAGTTTGCTCCACATTACAGAATTTTTGTTACTAATTCTTGATTTGAAATCAAGCCACCCAAACAATCTGGGATTGATAACTGAATATATTCAAGGGTGATAAAATAAAAACCAGAACCTGCCATTGTGTATTAGCTACATTAGTAAAAAATTACTGTCTTTTTTGCACCATAACACTCACTTTTTTCCTCCTAGAAAGTAAGGGGAAATGTCTGTGCGTGTTATGGAGGGAATGCCTATGGGTGGCATGCCAACAGATTTTCCTCCTCTAAAAACTACATGCGTGTTATGGTCGAGTGCATGTCATAGAGGGAAAAATACGGTATGTAAGCGAAGACTGGTTCAAACTTTATCTCCTTTTATCTTGCAAGTTTAGCTCCTGGCTTGCCTAATACAATACCAGATGTTAGAAAATGTAAACTCATTATATTAATTCCTATATGATACTGAACACATCTGTATTGTTTTCTCACTTGGGACAGTGATTGAATTTGAGGAAGAAATTCGATTCAGGTCTCATCTAAAGTGAAGCAATATGCAAACAGAATCGCTGCTATCCTTTGAAATTCACACTTCTCCAAATTTTGCTGTGTAATTAGCCAGCCAACCAAAATGCACATGATACAGGAGAGTGTGCATAAATATGAATATATTGGTCAGAACAACACCCAAAAAATCAAGTATATAAGGGGAAGTTGCTTGTAAATATGTGCACATTAGTCAAAATGGCATGTTAGATGTGTTTTTTAGGCAAAACACACACTACTGATGAATTTTGATAAGGATTTGTTTTTTAAAAAAACACACAATATGTTGCAAATGTGGAAAATGGAATTTAAGACTTGAAAAATGAGAAGGTGAGAAAACAGAAATTGACAGATCCTTCCACCCCTAGGGGTGATGCAGACGAAATTAGACTTCCAGTTTATTGGTAGCAGCCTAACCCCTGGCAGGAAGCAGTAGGAGAGTACCAGAGACATCGCTGTATCCAGAGCCCATGCCAGCTAGAGCAGCAGTGCCATATTTACGTACAGTGGTACCTCGGGTTAAGTACTTAATTCGTTCCAGTGGTCCGTTCTTAACCTGAAACTGTTCTTAACCTGAAGCACCACTTTAGCTAATGGGGCCTCCCGCTGCTGCTGCGCCTCCAGAGCACGATTTCTGTTCTCATCCTGAAGCAAAGTTCTTAACCTGAAGCACTATTTCTGGGTTAGCGGAGTCTGTAACCTGAAGCGTATGTAACCTGAAGCGTATGTAACCCGAGGTACCACTGTATAAGCAAAACAAGCTGTAGTTTGGGGCCCCCCAAAAAATTTAAAGGGGAAAAAATGTGTTTCTAAAGGAACTTTTGTTATTGCCAAATGCCAATGTGTTTGCATTATTAAGTTTGTTATGAATAAAAAAATCATTTTAAGTTAGAGCTTAATAATTATTTCACTATTAATATACTTCTTAATTTTATTTCAGCTGAACAATTAAAATATTTTGTTATGTGCAAATAGCTTTCGATACCTATTAGGTCCATAAATTACCATATAGCATACATTCAACACAGAAAACAGTGACAATTTGTTGCTGACAAAGGAAGCGGGACATAAAGGGCCCCATTACCTTCAGTAGCTTAGGGCCTCATCAAACCTAAATCCGGCCCTGTAGGGCAGAACGGCAGTGGGGGGAGAGGAAAAGTCTACATCCTTGCCAGTGTGGTGTAGTGGTTAAGAGAGGTAGACTCGCAATCTGGTGAACTGGGTTTGATTCCCCGCTCCTCCACATGCATCTGCTGGGTGACCTTGGGCCAGTCACACTTCTCTGAAGTCTCTCAGCCCCACTCACCTCACAGAGTGTTTGTTGTGGGGAAGGAAGGGAAAGGAGATTGTTAGCCGCTTGGAGACTCCTTGGGGTAGTGATAAAGCAGGTTATCAAATCCAAACTCCTCCTCCTCCTCCTCCTCCTCCTCCTCCTCCTCCTCCTCCTCCTCTTCTTCTTCTTCTTCTTCTTCTTCTTCTTCTTCTTCTTCTTCTTCTTCTTCTTCTTCTTCTTCCTGCATGCTTTCAATGGGTGCAGCCGGGGGCTCCCCAAGTCAGGGACTCTTCCATGCTAGCAGAACCTTGTATAGCTGGCCAGAGGGGTGTCCCCATCTCATCTAAACCCCCTCCGCCATAGATGATCGGGAGTTTGGCTCACTCTAATTCAACTAATCACAAACTCCTACTCATCAAAATATAGAATGCTAGTGCCATTTTAGAGATATATATATATTTTTAGCACTGCTTTTTGAGCTGAACCAAGTATCCCTTGACTTCATATTCCAAGGTGCTCTGAGAGTACAAACAAAAATGCACAAGAACTATATACATATACTGCTTCCAAGTCGGTCAAAAAACCTCAAGCGGCAGCGATGGAATCAAGGGAAGGATACTCAATGCACAGAATGGCAACTTTCATGCTTAACAGCCAAGGCTGCCGTTCTGCAAAGCAACTTACATGCACATGGCAGATGAATTGCAAGAGTTTAAAAAAAAAAAAAAGTTTTCCATGCTTTATTAAGTTTCATACATAACAAAAACAAAGTTATATAAACCAAAAACAATCTTGTGTAAGTAATCTTATGTAAATATACAAATAAAAATTGATTCAATCTTATACAGTCTCTTTTGTTTGACGTTCTTACTAATGTGTGGTAGACTTCCCATCAACTCCCGGTGCATTTAAAATTTCTAATATCGAATGTACATATGATTATTACCTTCATCTTTTCATATTTTCTAATACATTCTTACAACGTATCGTACCAATTTTCCTTATTTCTTTGTTATTTTATACAAAGGTCATTCAAATGCAGTCATAGGTGTCACACCACTGTTATATTTTTGTAAATATTTCTTTAACATGTCCCATTTTTGAATAAATGATTGTTTTGTGTTACCTCACAACCGATTAGTCAATTGTGCCATTTCTGCGTATCCTAGTAATTTATTCTGCCATTCCAATCTTGCTGGAACCCTTTCCCCTTTCCAGTTCATCACGATTAACATTTGGGCAGCCACTGTTGCGTATAGAAAAATTTCTTTTACATTTTTTGGTATGTCTCTGCCAATGATTCCAAGCAGGAAAGCTTCTAGGGGTTTTTTATGAATGTTAATTTAAAAATCTTTTTCTTTTCATTTCATCATAGATAAGATTCCAAAACCCTTTGATTTTCCTGCATGTCCACCACATGTGGTACATATTTCCTTCACTTTCCCCACATCGCCAGCATTTGTTCGAGACATTTTTATACATTTTTGAAAGCTTTGATGGAGTGAGATACAAGAGGTTTCAATGCAGTAGCTTGCACAGCGAAACAGCCAAGCAGAGATTCTGTTTCAAAATGAGTTGTCCATTCAGCTACCCACAGCAGAATCTTTGACGATGCTTCGGAATGGAACTACACTTATTTCTCATGCATGCACATATATGGTTAGCATTGACAGAGTGATTCATCGAGTGTTCACAGTCCTTCACATATATTTTTTCAATAATCTTAACAACTCTGCAACGTCGCTCAGAATTGTTATTCCTGTATTAGAGATTGCTGGGGGAGGGAGGGAGTGAAAGGAGGGCAGTGAAGTAGACAGGCAGCAGACTCAAGCAAATTGCATATTATACACATGTTTACCAAATCATGTTCCCGATCCAGAAAGCCTGTCCCTCAAATTTCCTCTTTCCCAAGGAAGTTCAAGAAAATGAAGTGGGAAACAACATACATTTAAACAAGAGACCAAGTGGAACAGAACACACATTTATTTATCTACCCACCCTTCCCTTCGTTGCCAAACTTAAATAGCTGAAGAGAGCAAATGACGAAAATTCTGAATTTAGTCCCACATGATGTCGTCAAAAGGAAAAGGAAAAGATACACAGAGCGGGAAGAGAAGAAGGAAAAGCTCTGCAAGTTCAATGGAGTTCAATGGAGGACTTATCAATCATCGGGCTGTGACTGTAGGCATATCCTGCCTCTGGTATCTTGCTTCTGTGAACCAAGGCCATAGACATCTAAACAGGAATTATATACAATGAAGATACAATATGGGAATTCTTTTCACACAGAGAGAACTGCTTAAAGGTGAATAACGGGCATCTAAACCATAAACAAAGCAGGGACAGTTGAGGATTTCTTTAGAAATTTTATCCGAGGACCAAATTCAGACATGATTTTAAATGCATTAGATAGGGCACCAGGCAGGTAAGGAGGAGGAGGAGGAGGAGGAGGAGGAGGAGGAGGAGGAGGAGGAGGAGAAGAAGAAGAAGAAGAAGAAGAAGAAGAAGAAGAAGAAGAAGAAGAAGAAGAAGAAGAGTAGAAAATGATAGTAGTAGTAGCAGTAGTAGAGGAAGATGATGAAGAAGAAGAAAGTGCAGAAAGTGATTTACTCTCCATCCTTGTAGGTTTTTAAGCAGAGGCTGGATGGCCATCTGTCATGGATGCTTCCCTTGCAGGGAACGGTTCAACTAGATGACTTTTGCTCTCCCAACTCTACAATTCAATGGTTCTATTCTATGACTGGCCTCCCTTACAGTGCAGCTGTGGCAAAGTCAGACTTTACACCCACATACTAACAAAAGCTGTCAAAGTGGTTTACAATCCATTTAAAGGTAAAGATGAAGGGACCCCTGACCATTAGGTCCAGTTGCAGACAACTCTGGGGTTGCAGCGCTCATCTTGCTTTATTGGCCGAGGGAGCCGGTGTACAGCTTCTGGGTCATGTGGCCTGCATGACTAAGCCGCTTCTGGCGAACGACAGCAGCGCACGGAAACACCGTTTACCTTCCCGCCGGAGCGGTACCTATTTATCTACTTGCACCTTGACGTGCTTTTGAACTGCTAGGTTGGCAGGAGCAGGGACCGAGCAACGGGAGCTAACTCTGTCGCAGGGATTCGAACCACCAACCTTCTGATTGGCAAGCCCTAGGCTCAGTGGTTTAGACCACAGCGCCACAATCTATTTAGAATGCACTAAAAGAAAAAAGAAAAGGCCAAGACTTGCTTGGTGCAAAGGTATCCCCCTTACTTATCAGGTATTCTAGCTGCCATTATGATGGCTTCATCCCTGGCCTGCTTCTCAATCCCTCTTAGCTGCTGGCTCTGGTGGCAGATGAAGGAGACACTAGGTAACAAAGGTGTCATAGAATCATAGAATCATAGAGTTGGAAGAGACCACAAGGGCCATCGAGTCCAACCCCCTGCCAAGCAGGAAACACCATCAGAGCACTCCTGACATATGGTTGTCAAGCCTCTGCTTAAAGACCTTCAAAGAAGGAGACTCCACCACACTCCTTGGCAGCAAATTCCACTGTCGAACAGCTCTTACTGTCAGGAAGTTCTTCCTAATGTTTAGGTGGAATTTTCTTTCTTGTAGTTTGGATCCATTGCTCCGTGTCCGCTTCTCTGGAGCAGCAGAAAACAACCTTTCTCCCTCCTCTATGTGACATCCTTTTATATATTTGAACATGGCTATCATATCATCCTCACACACAAATACACTCACATGGCACCCAATGGTTCAGCAGCCACTGAATAATAGCTTTACATGAGGATTTTCACTAGGAGTGTGGGTTTAAAGGCTCTATGGGAGAGAGGCCTATGGCAACAGAGTCCTTAGCACATTTAGCACCACTCCCTCGCCCATCCGTTTCTTCTGAAAGAAAGGAAAACACTTGGAAATTAACATACTTGGGGGGTTGTGCAACATCTGGCACAGTTTACCACATGCAGCGAGAAGGCAAGTTCATATTTCGGCTTTGGAATGAAATACGTTATAAAATTAGTACAAGCACAGGTTTAATTGATCCCAACCCCAAGATGGTCCTCCCGGGTATGTTTCCAGGTTGGACGGGTTCCATACGGATCTCATTGTATCACGTTTTGCTACAGCTTGCATCAAAGTTTTAATGTGTGTTTTAATCTTGTTTTTTAAGTTGTATTTCAATCAACTTGTTTTTATTATTGGTTGTTAGCAGCCCTGAGCCCGGTCTTGGCTGGGGAGGGCGGGGTATAAATAAAAATTATTATTATTATTATTATTATTATTATTATTATTATTATTAATAACTTGGCAACACCCAGAGATTCCTGTGCCACAGATCAGCTTTAGTGTAAAGAAGAGAAAGTTCCAAAAACACTGATTCACTGTATTAGCACTGAGAGTGCTTCCGAAAGTATATAACAGCACTACCACTACTACCACTATACTACTGCTAATAATAATAATAATAATAATAATAATAATAATAATAATAATAATAATTTATTATTTATACCCCGCCCATCTGGCTGGGTTTCCCCAGCCACTCTCGGCAGCTTCCAACAAAACACTAAAATACAATAACCTATTAAACATTAAAAGCTTTCCTAAACAGGGCTGCCTTCTGATGTCTTCTAAAAGTCTGGCAGTAATTTTTCTCTTTGACATCTGGTGGGAGGGTGTTCCACAGGGCGGGTGCCACTACCGAGAAGGCCCTCTGCCTGGTTCCCTGTAACTTGGCTTCTTGCAGCGAGGGAACCACCAGAAGGCCCTTGGCGCTGGACCTCAGTGTCCGGGCAGAACGATGGGGGTGGAGACACTCCTTCAGGTATACTGGACCGAGGCCATTTAGGGCTTTAAAGATTGGCACCAACACTTTGAATTGTGCTCAGAAACGTACTGGGAGCCAGTGTAGGTCTTTCAAGACCGGTGTTATATGGTCTCTCTTTTTTTCTGGACATAATTATATATAACAAGATTCCTTTTTATGTGGTGTTTTACCACGGCAAGGAACTGTATGTGTGAACCAGTAGAGGACTCCAGAAAAAGAATGTGGTAATCCCCCTTCTCCTCATCAGCACTGTTTTGAATCCACCGTGATATATCCAGAGCCAGACAACTCTATTCTCCAGAATGTGAGGCCACACATGCACATGACTTGCAGGAATCGACAAGAACCTGTCCATATGAACACAAGTCCTTTTGCACTCTATTATGCAAATTTATGAGAATCTAGACTTGATGAATGCAGCACTATTTTCAAAAGTGGTTCTTTTTTGGGACAGTAGCATTTCCTAGCATAACCAGTGAATCTCATGCAAAAGCTTATACAGGAGATGGGCAGAGCCATAGAATCCAGAATCGCTTCAGTGATTCAATCCATAACCATCCTCCTCCTGCTGCATCTCAAAGTGGCAGAGGTAGGGTGTTTGTGCGCACACTTCCTAGCAATTAGCTCAGTGTATTTTCCGCATTTGTGCTGAATGTTTCAGAGATTGGGGGGGGGGGGACAACAGCTATGAGTCACTAGTGAGTAATACAACTTCTGCCATCAGGAATGTGTTTAGCTTTTATCACATTTTCCCCCTTAAGAATTAAGCAATTGAACAGATCGCTTAATAGCAGTATGCTCACAACCCAAATTTAAAGGTGCTTTAGATAAGAAAGATCTGATATGTGATTTACTATACAATGCTTAGCCATAGGCATTTGTTGATGCACATTGCATGGTTATCATTATATGTAATGATAGAAAGGGGAGGGAAATTTCAAGGAAGCACCTTGAAAGAAACATAGAAAGGGCTTTTTCCACATTGATATTGATATTGTAATAAAGCATGCACAGACAGACATAAAAATGTAAATAATGATGATGATGATGATTTATTATTTATACCCTGCCCATCTGAGTTTCCCCAGCCACTCTGGGCGGCTCCCAATCGAGTGTTAAAAACAATACAGCATTAAATATTAAAAACTTCCCTAAACAAGGCTGCCTTCAGATGTCTTTTAAAAATAGGATAGTTGCTTATTTCCTTGACATCTGATGGAAGGGCGTTCCACAGGGAAGGCGCCACTACCAAGAAGGCGTATGTATGCGTATTAACAAAATCAATATAAGAGACCATCTATTGCATTTACCACATCTATATTCCACTAATCTGGGCAGCAAACGCCAGCTTCAAGATTTTGAAGCCTCCAACAAAAGATCACCAGTAAAGTTTTTAACTAGGAATGTACTCTGTCCAGATAACCTGTGCAAGATGGTCAAGTTATGTGCCAAGTTCAACAATGCAGTCCAAGCTTCACATCAAATACAATACAGTTTGGGATGTTTGAGTACCGTTTTGGCATCCTTTTTTTTTTCCCAAGTGTGGTCAGTAACAATCTTAGTTAAGATTGGAAAGCAAAGCTTTCTTGGTTTATGGTGCAGCTTCTCAATGCATTTCTCCCTTGCAGATCTCAGGATCCTAACAAGTGTCTCATCCTGTATTCCAGAGCCACCACAGCTGTGGGATTATCCTTTTATCTTAACAATATTGTGAAGTAAACTATCCTGGGAGATCATGAAGGGGCTGGAGTTCCCATCGCATGGTGTTTCCTAGTCCCAGCCCAGTCCTGTTAAGACTAGGAAAGTTAAGCAGTGTTTATTTCATTGATCTATTGCAACATTTGTACTCTTCCTCTCCACTTAATGGCAACTAAATTATATGAAATTAAAAACTAACAGTATGATCATTTTTAAAACAAAACATGAAAAAATTGAAGCAAAGGTTACAATGTTTCAGAAATAAGTTGTACTCTTCCTTCTCCACTTAATAGCAACTAAATTACCATATTTTTCACTCTATAAGACGCACCAGACCACAAGATGCACCTAGTTTTTGGAGGAGGAAAACAAGAAAAAAAAATATTCTGAATCTCAGAAGCCAGAACAGCAAGAGGGATCGCTGCGCAGTGAAAGCAGCAATCCCTCTTGCTGTTCTGGCTTCTTGGATAGCTGTGCAGCCTGCATTCGCTCCCTAAGATGCACACACATTTCCCCTTACTTTTTAGGAGGGAAACAGTGAGTCTTATAGGGCAAAAAATACGGTATATGAAATTAAAAACTAACAGTATGACAATTTTTAAAACAAGACATGAGAAAAAGTGTAGCAAAAGTTACAATGTTTCAGAAATAAGTTATGAAGAGAGCAAATAAAGGCACAAACATGTCACAAATATGTTTTACATTCATAAAACATACAGGTCAAGTTGTCACTTAGATTACAATTTAAAAACGCCAATCCACATGATTGCCAGTATCCTCATTCTGTACATGCCTGCATACTGTATTTTGTTGTGTTACAAGTGTCTTCCATAACGTACACACTACTATTTGCATTTGCTGGAAGAATTATAACCTTGTGCTCTTTCTCAATGCTGTACAATTGTTTAGAAGTGTTCCAATATCCATAAAAACATAGCTTCTGTTCCTCAACACTCAGAGGCCAACAAGTAACCGCTGCTCATTAATACACAAATTCTCCTTTCCCCTATCTCAATGTCAAGCTTCCTTCGATTACACCGTATTTCTCACCAAGGATTGCTAATCGCCTATAAAACTATGTCAGCTTCTTGTTCACATCCTCTAGTAAAATAAGCCTTCTTTCCCCAGTGTTTGTACAACATCAGAGCCTATGTGAAATTGCCTTGGCACAGACAACGGAGCTAGTATCAACCAGTCCATTTCTGACTTGGTCAGTACTGTAATTTTCAAACAGTGTTCTTAAGAATCCTGGGCTCCTCAGTGAAGGAGAAACTACATTTTGCACATAGTAATAGCTCGACAAAATTTATTTTAACCAAGACAGAAAGCTGCTTTCCACGAAACTGCTGTGTATATGCTTCTCTTATAAATGGTGTTGCTTCAGTGTTTATATTTTAATTTGATTTAATTATTTGCAAGCCACACTGAGAACTTGTGGAAGGGAGGGGGGCATTAGACCTATCAAAGGTTATCCTTGAAGCTCCCCCCCCCTCATCGTTTTGGGAGGAGGTTGCCTCCCCCATAATTGTGAAAATGTAAAATTCAACCATAAACTCCCTTTCAATAATACATTCTAAACTGTTACTGCAACCATCAGCTTGTTTTTTTTAGTTTCCCTTATCTTACGTAAAGTCATACATACTCCTAGGGCTCTATTTTCTAAAATCTATTTTTAACTTCACAGAAAATTCCACAGTGTCTATTGCCTGATATATTGCAGAGACTGTGGGTCTGCCAAGTCACCAGCAACAAGCCGTAGATACTACCAGTCAAAGTCTGAACCCCAGTCTAAGCAGCTAGGCATTTAATTGAATTTTGCCTTTCCCCCTAGCAGCTAAGCACCAGGCTACGCTGGCTGATGCCTTAGAAATAAGCTGAGAAATATCTGAGTGCCTGGATGCAGTGCTGAGAAAACTGAGGGAGAAAGGCAGCAGAGGGAGGGCAGGCTATAAGGCTGGCAAAAATGATAATTTGCCAATGCAAAATCAGCAACATAGCCTTCCAAATCCCATTTGAACAAGTGCACAGGCAGAGCTGGACGGAAAAATCTAGAGGAGCCTTTTGCCAATTCATTGATAGCACTGTTCATATTTTCTAAAGGAAAGGGAAGAACTCCTTGAATTTTTCCTACAATGCTGCATTTAATGCCTGTTAAAATTAAGTTCTCAGGAAGATGTTGATGAACAGAATTCATTTCCTTTTATGACAGGGATCAACATGATCCAAAAGTTGTTAAAGGGTCTAGGATAACATTTACTAAATTTCAAGAGAGCTTTTATTTTTACTCTCCCCTCCCCTGTCCTTTATCAGATCTATTACCCTCCCTCCCTCACCTCCCAAATCTCTACCCAGGCACCCCCCAGTTAACACAGCCAATTCTATTTATTGCTTTTCCACTTTACTAATTGCCCATGGCAAGGTACAAAGCACAGGGGCACATGCAAATCAAAACAGCCAAACCTTAAAAACAGAACCAAAGCTCAATTTAAGATCAGCAGCTGCCACAAATTCTTAGTATTTCTAAAGGCTTAGCCAAACAGGCAGATCTTTTTCACCATTTCCCTAAAACTAGAGAAAGGAGGAGCGATGCAAGCATTGATAGGCATTCAAAAGCAGCAGTGCCACAATGAAGAATGCACTAATTCAGGCTGGCAACCTAGTGCAGGAGAGAGCCAAGCTGGATGACTTTGTCAGTTCCATATGTTTTGCCTGGTTCCGTGTTTA
Source organism: Podarcis liolepis (assembly GCF_965112155.1). NCBI lineage: Eukaryota > Metazoa > Chordata > Lepidosauria > Squamata > Lacertidae > Podarcis > Podarcis liolepis. The sequence continues at coordinate 1,908,850 of NW_028148790.1, read as the reverse complement.
AATGGTTCCATGTCTGCAGCTGTCTGCAGCATCCCCCCAGGAGAATTTTCACCAGGAACCTGACTAGCAGCAGGGACATAGTACAATTCTTACCATGTTGGAAGGTGCTACAAATGATGATGTTTCAATGCTGGAAACTTGCATCTACTGCCACGGAACACACAAACATTGTGCGTAAAGGTAAAACTGTGTAACATGATGGTGGCCTCCAGGTAAGTGCCTAAAATCAGGTAAAGGTAAAGGTAAAGGGACCCCTGACCATTAGGTCCAGTCGTGGCTGACTCTGGGGTTGCGGCACTCATCTCACTTTTTTGGCCAAGGGAGCCGGCGTACAGCTTCCGGGTCATGTGGCCAGCATGACTATGCCGCTTCTGGCAAACCAGAACAGCGCATGGAAACGCTGTTTACCTTCCCGCTGGAGTGATACCTTTTGACATGCTTTTGAACTGCTAGGTTGGCAGGAGCAGGGACCGAGCAATGGGAGCTCACCCCGTCGCGGGGATTCGTACCGCGACCTTCTGATCAGCAAGCCCTAGGCTCTGTGGCTTAACCCACAGCGCCACCCACGCTCCAATTAAAAATCAGGTGATATTTTGCTTTCTGCCTCCAGCACAGCACAGCCAGATGCAAAGAAAGCCAGGCTCCCTGTACCTTTGCCAGTTGTGGACAAGGAAATGCAATTTCAGGAGCAGCTTGGTAAACAGGACTGAAAAAAGCCACACCTACTGAAATTCTCTACACAACTGTTGTGTCTGCTTCAACGTCTCCAGATCACAATGGGGGGATGGGCAGCATTCACACCGTTTTCAAGTGACAATTTCATACAGATAGGAGGGTTGTTGCAGCAAGCTCTGGCCTTAGCTCAGTCTGCAGAACTTAGCTCAGTCTGCAGAACAAGAGACTCTTAATCTCAAGATTGTGGGTTTGAGCTCTACGATGGGCAAAAGATTCCTGCTTTGCAGGGGGTTGAGCTGGATGACCCTCATAGTCCCTTCCAACTCTACAATTCTATGGTTCTAAGTTCTAATGATATAAGACATGTACAGCCCTATATAGAGAACTTCGTGATCCCTCATAGGCTGGGTGTGGCTGCTACTCTTTATTCCTAGGGTCACTCCTCCCAACAAACATGTGCTGGTCCCGGGGGGGGGGGAGGTACTATTACCTTCGCCAAAGTTCAGTCCAGAGTCGCTAGCAGGGTAGACGATCACTAGATGAGACGCGAGGTCTGAAACAGGGAGCCGGGCGGGGGAACAGGAACGCTGGTAGGGCAGAAGCAGGAAGCCAGGCGGGGAACAGGAACACTGGGAGTGCAGATCTAGGTCTGGGTAAAGCAGGTACTCCACAACAACGTTGCTCCCGCAACCTGGGACCGGGCTGCCTGACCTTTATCTTTTCTAAGGCCGGGGGCGGTCCCGGCCCCCAGGAGCCCCGCCTCTCCTGGCCTTAAGGCGAGCACTCCTCCTGGGAGAAACCAGTTCCCTTCGCCTCTCTGCCCTAAGCCTCTGCAGTTCAGGAGAGGCCGAAGGGTTACTGGGCCCCGGGGGAGGCTCACCTGTAGACACTGAGTCCTCCAGCACCTCTGGGGCCAGAATGGTTTCACCTGGTGCCTGCTCCTGAGGATCTGGCACAGGTGCAGGCTCCTCAGCATCTAGGCCTTGCCCTAATTCAGCCGGCCCTGGAGGCGGGGACTCCTGTGCCGGCTGGGATTCCTCCAGTTCACTCTCAGACTCGGAATCCCAGGCCATCACAAAACAACTGTCATCAGCAACCTAGAGTTGCCACATTTCACTTTGAAAGCTCTGTGCAAGGGCAATGGTTCTCAAACTCCCCATCTTCATAGAACGCTTTCTACAACGAACCCCTGAGCAACTGCTACAGAATCCCTGCAACATTGCAGAGAATTGCAAGGCAAATTTGAAAGTGCAAACCCCGTTGAAATGGGGCACCTCTACAACCTCACTGTCACCTTCCACAAACTGTGTGTACACCTTAGGATGCGCATATTGCAAGAGGGAAGTAACAGGGGGAATTGTGCAAAATTTATCTATTTATTTTAGCTATCGAATATTTCAATAGTGCAACCTGTCGGCTAGCAAGTCGATGGTGCATGAGGTTTTGCATGCAATTAAATGCTTGCTTTGGTCTGGAAGTTGGTCTAAGGGGCTATTTAGCAACGCAGGTTTGTTCTATAAATTATTTTACCAGTTTCAACCCAACCTAATACTTCTGGGCAGCACAAGAGAGCCTGACCTGCAGCTTTCCCTGCGAGCTCTCACAGCAGGGTACTATAAGTCTCTCTTTTCCAGCAGCTGCCCCTTGGAATCTGCAATCTGGGGACAATGAGCGGCGTTTGCCTTGGAATTTCCCTTAGCAAGGGCTTTCCTTTTAAAATGTTTCACACTATGTCCGAGTTAGTTTGCTGCCAGTGTGGTGTAGTGGTTAAGAGCGGTGGACTTGTAATCTGGTGAACCGGGTTCGCTTCCCCGCTCCTCCACATGCAGCTGCTGGGTGACCTTGGGCTAGTCACACTTCTCTGAAGTCTCTCAGCCCCACTCACCTCACAGAGTGTTTGTTGTGGGGGAGGAAGGGAAAGGAGAATGTTAGCCGCTTGGAGTCTCCTTAAAGGGAGTGAAAGGCAGGATATCAAATCCAAACTCTTCTTCTTCTTCTGCCTGTTGGGGATTGGAGGGAGGGGCCACATTCTTCATCAATATCTTTGGGCAGCTCTCTCTTTCAGTCCTGCATTTAAAAATAGCTTCTCAATGTGGAAGAGATGAGCTGGTGCTTTATACAGGAAGAATCTCAATCTTTCTCTCCCTCTCTCACAAGCTTCTCTCTCTCTCTCTCTCTTTGTGTATTGCAGGATGGACTATTGCAATGCGCTCTACCTTTGAAAGTAGACTTGGAAATTGCAACTAATCCAGAATGCGGCAGCTAGACTGGTGACTGGGAACAACTGACCAGGACCATATAACACCGGTCCTAAAGGATCGACACTGGCTGCAAGCACAATTCAAAGTGCTGGCACTGACCTTTAAATCTCTAAACGGCCTCGGCCCAGTATACCTGAAGGAGCATCTCCACCCCCATCGTTCAGCCCGGACACCGAGGTCCAGCTCCGAGGGCCTATGGTGGTTCCCTCACTGCAAGAAGTGAAGATGCAGAGAACCAGGCAGAGGGCCTTCTCGGTAGTGGCGCCTGCCCTGTGGAACGCCCTCCCATCAGATGTCAAGGAAATAAACAGCTATATAACTTTTAGTAGACATCTGAAGGCAGCCCTGTATCATGAGGTTTTTAATGCTTGATGTTTTGTTATGTTTTTATATGTGTTGGAAGCCACCCAGAGTGGCTGGGGAAACCCAGCCAGATGGGCGGGCTATTATTATTATTACAGTGGTACCTCTGGTTGTGAACAGGATCCGTTCCGGAGCCCCGTTCGCAACCCGAGCAGAACGCAACCCGCGTCTGCGCGTGCGCGGGTCATGATTTGCCGCTTCTGCACATGATGTCATTTTGAGCGTCTGCGCATGCGCGAGCAGCAGAACCCGGAAGTAACCCTTTCCGGTACTTCCGGGTCGCCACGGGACGCAGCCTGAAAAGATTTAATCCGAATCGTCTTTAACCTGAGGTATGATTGTATTATTATTATTATTATTATTATCCAGCAACTCTGTTCTAGTCACCCTTCCTACCTACCTGGTAGTCTTTTGCCCACTTGGCCAATAAACAGTCCATGCCACTGAATTATTATGGGGCAGGTTTCGGGTGTTTTGCCCCCTCAGAATCTTTCCATTCACTAAAGATTTTTGTGTTGATATTTGGCTGTTGTGTGCACGGGTGCAGTTTTGGCTCCCAAAGCTCTGCACGCTCAGGAAGAATCTCACTGGGATTAGCATATATGATCAATAAATTAACCAATTTACTGGACCTAAAAGGGGGAGGGAGAGAAAATATTCTATTCCCTAATCTACTCATTTAATGTCCTCTTGCTACGCTACTTAGCAATTATAAAAATACACTGGGGGGAGGACAAACAAAAGCCCACTTGCTGGCTTCTGAGGTGCCAAGTATATTCAAGCAAAAACCTAATTCAGAATAATTAGCATACTTGATAGATTTCAATTCTTTCTTCTCACAGAACAGCCACTGACGGATTCCTCCTGTGACTTTATGAATAATTCCCCTCCCTCGCCGCTAGTCCTTGTTTAATCTCTGCATTTTTGCCAGTTGCCTGCTGTAAGAATTTTGATACCTTTTATTCGAAATGCAAGTAATGGTTAGCAGAATGTCAAACTTCAGGCTGAAACTGAAGTTCCTGTATTGTGGCTGTAGTGGTTGGGAGTTACTCGTGCGTAATCCTGCTCCGTTTGAGCATTAGATTGCCTGGTTAAACCATCCGGACTGCACAGCCCATCTCAGCGTGGCTGCCCTCAGTCACTCGTAGAGTCTGTCTGTGGGCGTTTCTTAAAGCGTTGCCAACATAAGAGTTGTTTGACGCCTAATCGTCTCCGCCTCTCACTGCGCGGGAGTCTCCTGCGCAGGGTGGGCATGGGCAGCGGGGTGCTTGGGCTCTCCTCACTAACTTCCAACGAAGAGTCCTGGAGCCCCTGCACCTCCCTGTCCCGTTGCTCTCCTGGATCCCTGGTGTTACACTCATTCTCTTCCCCTTCTTCCCAGTCGAGTCTCTCCCTAGCGCTGGTACCTTCTCCTACAGAGTCAGAGACCCTCTCCTTCTCCCGTGCCTCTGATGTCAGTTCCCTGACAGTGGCATTCACCAAACTGGTGACCCTTTGGCTGTTTGGGGTCCAAACTGCTGGAAAGAAACCGATAGTGAAGGTTGCCATACTGGGTATACACACTATAGTGTGTTGGGATAAATTCAGAAGACCAGCAACAACCTTGCAGTAGCAGCCATACAAAACTGAGGACCCACTTGCAGCAAAGAGAGAATTTCATGTCACTGTTGAGATTCTTGATTACTGCAAATGGATCTATTTTCATTTCCTACGATGTTGCCTGACAGAGATCAGGGATTTCTCAGAAGCATGTTGATAGTCTGAGATTACAGGAAATCTCTCTCCAGTCCTTGGAATCCAATACCTATCGGATTTAGCACGGCTAACTGGAAGTGGCAAAGTTTGGTGCCAGTCTTCCATCAGGTGTTAGTTGCCTTGGGGCATTGGTGGTCTTGTAGTAAGGTAAAAGCTTACTAGGAAATGATATATAATAAATTGAAAAAGGTGTTTAAAATAACATTTGTTAAAAAACAAAACAAAACCCAGAAGCTTTCCTTTTGGGAATTATAGGAATAGAACTACGGTACTCAAACCGTATAGAAATTTATTCATGTATGTGACTACAGTGGCAAGAATGCTACTTGCCCAAATATTGGAAAGAAGAAGAAGTCCCAGTGAAAGAAGAATGGATACAAAAAGTTATGGAATATGCAGAAATGGCGAAACTCACTGGATAATTAAGAAATCAAGATAACAATTTTTTATTTACAAATAAACTGTAAACAGATAAGAGCACTGGCAGGCTTACTGTAACAACCTGCAGTTTTATAAGAGTATATATTTAAAGTACATGAAAAAATGAGTAAATTAAGTTAATTTGGAACATGCAGAAAATATAAAAATAAATAAATTAAGGAACCGCAGAAAGAGGGGAGAGGAAGTCAAGTTTTGAAATGTTAAAATGACTGTAAAGTTATTGAAATGTATAAAACTGAAAATCATAAATAAATAAATAAATGGATCCTTGGGGCTGGGAGACTAAGGAAGGATCAGTGGCTGTGGAGTCTGCTTAAGGGAGTATATTTGTGCTCTGTTTATACATTTCTACAGGGGGAAAAAATTAGAAATAATTGATAAGATCCCAACATGCTATCTTCCAAAGAAAATGAAAACATATACTACTCCACAATGTGAAATGGGAGGATTTAAAGAAACCTATAGCATTGTTATCAATGCAAGACAAACTCTGTTAAGCAAAAAATCTGTATTTTGCCTGCACACCTTTCTTTCTTTCTTTCTTTCTTTCTTTCTTTCTTTCTTTCTTTCTTTCTTTCTTTCTTTCTCTCTTTCTCTCTTTCTCTCTTTCTCTTTCTTTCTTTCTTTCTTTCTCTCTATTTCTTTCTTTCTTTCTCTCTATTTCTTTCTTTCTTTCTTTCTTTCTTTCTTTCTTTCTTTCTTTCTTTCTTTCGTATACTAGCCTTCATCCGCAGATCTCAGGGCAGTTCACAACATAACTCTTATTGAATCGTTCATAACGGTGTCCATCCACTGTGTAGAATCACTACAACTGGGCCAAACATAGGGGGGATAACCACATAATCCACATGTGGCTATCTTACCACTAGCAAGTACATTTTTTGCTCTGGTGAAAGCACTAAATAAATAAACTTGACTTAGATTTTAACACTTGCTGGATCCAGGGATTAGAGAGGTTTGGGACCCACAAAATCATTACAATATTGTGTATCTGGAGCTGCACTCAGAACTAGAATTCTCCACCTGTACAGGATCCATTCTCTCCATTCCATGTTATACTATATATTTTTGCCATATGTATATAGCCAGGCTAAACCACTTATTACGTGAACAAGAACAAATAGGTGATTGTGTTACCACATTCCATCCAACAAACACAGCAGCAACGAATGACCACTCTAGAGAAAATATTGCACCTTTCTATGTAACAATATGCTATTCCAGCCTTAACATTGCCATACATGAAGGTGCCTTAGTTTCACAATGACGGAATCAGAACACAGAATAAATCTGTAGAATAAAAGGCAAACATAAACTTGGGGTACTTTTCATCTTAAAAACTAAGCCGTAGCAGCTCTTAAAAAAATACTAATACTGCTATCACAGTTGAATTGTCATTTTAATTCATAAATTCCTTCCAATTCCGTAACATGTTCTAGCTGATAAATTAGCAAATGACGCCATTAAGTAAAAGTATTGGATGTTCCCACAGTCTGCTGTGACACATCCTGGGATCTTTAGATGAAAGGTGTATACAAATTTAATTCATTGATTAATTATACTAATAATAATCCCCCCGTTCTGCTCTGCGGTGAGGCTACCTTCTGCAACATTCAGTCTGAATACTAACAGAAAGCAAAGCTCTGCTGTTGCTTCAGCAGCAGTCAGACTTAGACCAAGGACTCAAACTACATTGGCAAACAAAAAGCACTTTACCGTATTTTTTGCTCTATAAGACGCACTTTTTCCCTCCTAAAAAGTAAGGGGAAATGTGTGTGCGTCTTATGGAGTGAATGCAGGCTGCGCAGCTATCCCAGAAGCCAGAACAGCGAGAGGGAGCGCTGCGCAGCCCTGCGGAGGCTTCGCGTGGCTAAGCCAGATCCTGCTTGCTGCCCTGGCTTCTGGCTTAGCCGCACGCAGCCTCTTCCGGGCAGGGGGAGCCTTCATCCTGCTGCCCGGGAGAGGCTTCGCGCGGCAATCCCAGAAGCCAGATCCCTCTTGCTGTTCTGGCTTCTGGGATTCAGAATATATTTTTTTCTTGTTTTACTCCTCCAAAAACTAGGTGCGTCTTATGGTCTGGTGCTGGTGCGTCTTATAGAGCGAGAAATACGGTATATGTCTTATAATGCTGTGGCACCAGGTGGCGCTGGGGAGTCCCGTCTTTCCCCACATGATTTCCCTTAATGAAATTTAGAACGTGTTTTCCTGAAACGCTTTATTGATGGGTCTAGATCCAGCCCAATCCCTATATAAGAGCAGCAGTTGCGTTCCAACAGTCTGCCTTCACTTGCAAGGGCCCCAGCACACCACTTCAGCCATCGCATAATCCTACACAACAGGGAAGGCTGGCCACGCTGAAGCTTCTGAAATGGGTTCTTCTGAGTCCTACGGTAGCAATGCTCACACTATGGAGTGTATTCTGACAACAATAAAATTTATTTTTACACAGGCAAGCAGGTTGTGTGCACAAACTGATCACACACATTTGCTGCACAAAAAGAAACCCAGCTGTGTGGACTAACTTCTAAAGCCCTGGAAGAAAAGATTTGAGAAATCCCATCCCTAGAATCCGCCTAGTGTTCGTACAATGAGGGATAAGCCTAGGCAATTCAAAGATTGTGTGCTTTATCTTATACAAGGTACTACTGTCAGGAAAGGCAAATTCAAAGGGGAGGCAAGTTCAAAAAGTTGCAGAAATGCAAACATACTGCAATGAAACGTACTGGAATTGGAAAGGCAAGTGTGGCGTTATTACTGTTAGCTTCTGAATTACTCCAGAAACAAGCATGATTAGAATGTTAAGAAAACCCAGATTCCACTACCTTTCAGTCTATATAACATACTTATACCTCTACGATTCATTTTTTAAAAAAAATATCTCTGAATGTGTTAGGAAAGAATTTACGAACATTTCAAACTGCTCATTTTCAGTTTGGAGAGAAATCTGATTCTTGTTAGAGTGGCCCAACTGAGATAAATAAACTCCCATTGATTAAACGTATAAAATACGGTAATGTTGAAAACACAAGTCCAGAATTGCTAGAGAGGAAAGTCCTACAATCCTGAGTGAAATAAACAAAACAATGTCACCACCTTGACCAAATTAAGAATGTTTTGTTCACCACAAGCTTATTACTGCAGGTTAGAGGGTGAAAGAGGAGAATGCAAAATATGGTCTGAAGCTCAACATCAAAAAAACTAAGATCATGGCCACTGGTCCCATCACCTCCTGGCAAATAGAAGGGGAAGAAATGGAGGCAGTGAGAGATTTTACTTTCTTGGGCTCCATGATCACTGCAGATGGTGATAGCAGTCACGAAATCAAAAGACACCTGCTTCTTGGGAGAAAAGCAATGACAAACCTAGACAGCTTCTTAAAAATCAGAGACATCACCTTGCCAACAAAGGTCCGTATAGTTAAAGCTATGGTTTTCCCAGTAGTGATGTATGGAAGTGAGAGCCGTAAAGTAGGCTGATCGCCCCTGCTGTGCCCACAGAAGGATTGGTCCGTATAGTTAAAGGTCCATATAGTTAAAGCTATGGTTTTCCCAGTAGTGATGTATGGAAGTGAGAGCTGGACCATAAAGAAGGCTGATCGCCGAAGAATAGATGCTTTTGAATTATGGTGCTGGAGGAGACTCTTGAGAGTCCCATGGACTGCAAGAAGGTCAAACCTCTCCATTCTGAAGGAAATCAGCCCTGAGTGCTCACTGGAAGGACATATCATGAAGCTGAGGCTCCAATACTTTGGCCACCTCATGAGAAGAGAAGACTCCCTGGAAAAGACCCTGATGTTGGGAAAGATGGAGGGCACAAGGAGAAGGGGACGACAGAGGACGAGATGGTTGGACAGTGTTCTCGAAGCTACCAGCATGAGTTTGACCAAACTGCGGGAGGCAGTGGAAGACAGGAGTGCCTGGCGTGCTCTGGTCCATGGGGTCACGAAGAGTCGGACACAACTAAACGACTAAACAACAACAAATCCTATTGGAAAGACAGCAGTAAAAGATGCTGACCAAACAATGAGAAAGAAGAAAATATGGACTGCCAAGATTACACACAACCCAGTCAGATTTTTCATGAGCAACAGCAAACTGGTCAGCCCTTCAAATGTGGACAAAGGGCAGGACCAATGGCATGGCTCAGTATAAGGGAGATTCCTAAATTAAAGCACTTGGGGGGGGTAGTTCAGGGGAAATGTTACTAATGGGTTTATACAATTTGGAACAGTGGATAGCGACCCCTCTATCCCAAACTTAACTATAGCAGGAGGAAACATGTCAGTCTGTCTAGTATTTAGCAGCTCATCTGGTAACTGCTGACATGCAAGTGAAGAGGAGGAATCCTGCACCAGGTTGGTAGAAGCATTTATGTTTTTATCAGTGGCTACCGCCTGTGTTTCCATGTGACTGCTGGGGAGAGAAGGTTCTCTTCCTTCCAGTGTGGAAATGCAAGCTAGCAGGCTTTTAAGCAGCCTAGTAAAACAACTGCAGGCTGGCAGTTCTTGCGAGCTTATTCACAATACAAGAAAAATGAATCTTAGGCATGCAAGGCCATACTCTTGCTTTACATCCGATTGCCCATTGGTCTGATCCACCCGAGTCTTCTTGTGCTTGCATAGTCTTAAGATGTGAGTGTACCATTCCAAAAATCAGCCCTTCTCTCTCTCTCTCTCTCTCTCTCTCTCTCTCTCTCTCTCTCTCTCTCTCCCACACACACCCCCCTGGATTGGAGAATTAACATTCTCATTTGTTGATCTATGTTAGCCATTTATTTGCTATTCTTCCATATGGAATAATTCTTGATATACCGTATTTTTCTGTGTATATGACTCGGTTTTCCCCCTAAAAATTTAGGGGGCGTCTTATACATGGGGCCATCTCCCCCCATTTTCTTAAATCTAAGTCCCCCAAAATAGGGGGTCTTATACATGGGGGCGTCTTATAGACTGAAAAATAGGGTAACTTGAACATAAAATCTAATGACAACAAAACGACCTGAAAGCAAAACAGTGGATTGAAGCCAGAGGATGCTGTTTTTATGCCAGATCAGACCATCTAGGCCAGTGTTGTGGCAGCAGATCTCCAATATTTCAGATGGGATTACTCCCAGCCTTACTTTGAGATGCAAGAGACTGAACCCTGGATTTTTCGAATGCAAAGCATGCGGTCTACCACTGAACCCTTTCCCCACAGGCTTGTCACATTCAAATTGTCAAATGAGCAACCCTGTGGAGAGCATTCCACAGATGTGGTGCTATCTCATAGAAGATGCTCTCCTGGTTGCCACCCACCTCCCTCCAGATGGCAAAGATGCTTAGAGGAGAGCTGCAAAGATTGCATTAGTGCACAAGTAGTCCCATAATTGGTAGCAAGTTCGGCATTTCCTCTATCAAGGTCCAACTTCCTGTTAGTACAACCTGCAAGTCTCCTGTGAAGCCTGGATAGCAGACCTTTGTAAACCTCGGAAGTACCTCGGAAGTCGAACGGAATCCGTTCCACAAGTCCAAACATGCAACCAAGGTGTGGCTTCTGATTGGCTGCAGGAAGCTCCTGCAGCCAATCGGAAGCCACGGAAGTCCCATTAGACGTTTGGGTTCCAAAGAACGTTCGCAAACCGGAACTCTCACTTCCGGGTTTGCGGCGTTCGGGAGCCAAAACGTTCAAGTCACAAGGCGTTTGTCAGCCAAGGTACGACTATATAGGTAAAATATTTATTCTTCTTCAATTTATATTAAGTACAGGCAAGTCCCAACTCACATGCATTCAAGTCACGCACAACTGTGCTCTCATGAGCCGTTTTCAGTGCCGAAAGGGTGAGGCGTGCAACGGGCTGACACGCACGGCAGTCGGGAACAGAGCGCCTACATAAAGAGGGATTCCTCTGTACCAGGGTAGGCAACCTAAGGCCCGTGGGCCGATTGTGGCCCAATCGCCTTCTCATTCTGACCCGCGAACAGTCCAGGAATCGGCGTGTTTTTCCATGAGTAGAATGTGTCCTTTTATTTAAAATGCATCTCTGGGTTATCTGTGGGGCATAGGAATTCGTTCATTCCCCCCCCCCAAAAAAAGTAGTCTGGCCCACCACATGGTCTGAGGGACGGTGGACCGGCCCATGGCTGAAAAAGGTTGCTGACCCCTGCTACAGTATACCTGAAACTTATGTGCATTTAACTTGCGCACATTCAGTTTTACGTGCTTGTTATAAAAAATAAAAATTAAGGAGGCAGAAATGGGGCTGGTGTCGGGGGGGGGGGGAGAGAATTTGCCAGTCCCACCCACCACTGCACCCAATGTGTTTTGACTATACATGATTTGGGCTTTAGGCACGATTCCCAGAACATAACCCTCGCACACGTTGTGGGCTTACAGCAATGTCAGTGTCCAAATTGTTTAGCTAAATGAATCACAAAGATTAAAAACCCAAATATTTCATTTGCTGTATTCTACCCACAAAGAAGAAAAATACCTGCCCCCCCAAAAAAACTAAATCTAAAACATTGGGGGGGGGGATGTAAACTTTATCTCCTTTCTCCTTTGGCTAATGCCAGTTCTGTTGATTCCAACTGACCTTATTTTCAGTTGTTTTGTTCAGGGTCTACAAAACTTGGTAGGACAGGTTCCCGGAATTCTACGCTCAACGTTACAAATGGTAAGTCTTAGTGCTACAAAGCACACTTTGGTGTGGAGGAATCCTTGATGACAGTAAAGAGTAGAGGCACTACTTGTCAGGGGATAAGGCATGAATAAATGGGCCCCCCGTGAACTTTCCCTGCTTCTGCCACAAGAGTGCCATACTTAGCTAAAACAGATCGCTAACACTTCTTTCTTAATCACAATTCTTTACTTCTATACAGCGTTCAAAGCGCTTCACAAATGCCATCTGTTTTCCTTGTAACAAACCTATAAAGCTCAGTTGGTTAGCTCACTGGTAACACCAAGGTTGCAGGTTTGATCGCCATAAGGGACAGCTGCATATTCCTGAATTGCAGGGGGGTGGACTAGAATCATAGAGTTGGAAGAGACCACAAGGGCCATCGAGTCCAACCCCCTGCCAAGCAGGAAACACCATCAGAGCACTCCTGACATATGGTTGTCAAGCCTCTGCTTAAAGACCTCCAAAGTAGGAGACTCCACCACACTCCTTGGCAGCAAATTCCACTGTCAAACAGCTCTTACTGTCAGGAAGTTCTTCCTAATGTTTAGGAGGAATCTTCTTTCTTGTAGTTTGGATCCATTGCTCCGTGTCCGCTTCTCTGGAGCAGCAGAAAACAACCTTTCTCCCTCCTCTATGTGACATCCTTTTATATATTTGAACATGGCTATCATATCACCCCTTAGATGATCCTCGGGGTCCCTTCCAACTCTATGGTACTATGATTCTAATGACATCAGTTATTATCCACAAGTAGCAATGGAGCGGGTGGGATGGGAACATCAAGGCTGAGAGAATAATGGCCTGCTAAAGATCATCTTGTAAGTACTTAGCAGAGACAGGCTTCAACCTGGCGATTCTCCAGTTCCACACCTTAGGCATAAAGCCACACCAGCTGTTGACCCTGCAGTTAATATTTTGGAATTGCCAAACTGTTGCAGAAGCTGTTCACATTTTTCATTTTTAGGAGTATACGTTTTAAGAGCATATACCGTATTTCCCCGTGCATAAGACTAGGGTTTTCCCCTAAAAAATAATGTCAAAAATTAGGGGGCATCTTATACACGGGTCTATCTCCCCCCCCCCATTTTCTTAAATCAGAGTCCCCCAAAATAGGGGGCGTCTTATACATCGGCGTCTTATTTTTCTTATAGACGGAAAAATACGGTCATGTGTGTAGATAAATGTAAATATAAATATTCTTAGGTATACACCTAAGTAATATTCCAAACCGAATGTGTTATTTTCCAGAACGTCCTATAGAGTGAAAAATACGGTATATGGCAGTCCAGAAGTCAGGAACAGGGTACATACCATGGGGGAATAAGTTTATGACCATTGTTTAGCACATCAGTTAGGTGGCAAGCCATGTTGGCACACACTTTAAGGAAAAGAATGAAGTATCATTGGCCAGATTTCGTTCCGCATTATTAGCCAGTAAAGTAAAAAGACACAGGGGTTCAGAAAGCTTTGTTTCCAGAAGTATGCTTGCTGGCCTTTGCTATTTGATATTTGATAAAGACACTTTATCATTATTTAACATAAAAAACAGTATAAAAACCAGGGTGGAGGCTCAATTTCAGCCAGGGCTCGGTCAGTTGCTGAAATGGGCTTTCAAAATGGGCTCATAGATTTCTGAGAAATTCACCAAAGTTAAATCCCAGGGGAGAATTCCCATTATAAAATGAATGCGCAGGTGCTCATTTTTAGAAGACAAACATTTATCTTGCCATACAAAATACAATGAGTTCTCTAACCGAATTTACTGCTGACATCAGATCAGATACTGATAAAAACTGCTGTATTTTATTTACAAGGCACTGTATCCTGAATTCTTTAGCATGGAAGAAACCGCTGTTGCGTGTATCTTAAAGAGTCACTACTAGATGCAAAATTTAAATGACTCGCCAGAATGTTTTCATTGCATCCACACATTTAAAATAGGATTGCAATATGAAGTTGCTCCAACAGAACAGACCTGAGTCCACTTCCACATGATATGGGCAGTTTTTTCTTTGTTTCTTTATAGTTGCATGCACATGGGAACGGATGTAGTGGTAAACCTCAAATCCCACAAAGAGGAAGGGCAAAGTTTATGAAGTCTGTGAAAGTCAGAATAAACTATCTTCATCCCCTAAATACAAAGTGGCACACCTGTGGACACAGCAAACAAATTAAGCCAGCCACTGTCTTAGTTTGAATCAATTCTCATGAATCAAATTACAGGGAAATGTCTTCCTACAAGTCCTATTAAACAACAACAACAACAACATCATTCACCCAGCATAAGAAAGGGTAGGTCTATTCAAGCAAACTTGCTACAACCATTGAAAACTGTAGCAGCCAAAATTGATCTTAATTTCCATAATTAAACTATAGTTTAAGAAGCCAAGAGGTGGAGTGGAGAGTCTGCTACCCTGTGCGTAACACCCCAGAGAAATTTCAAAACTACTTTTGCTCCCCTTGAAATTTGTCAGAGGGACTGCCCCGAAATCACATCAGAATTTAACTTCAGGAAAATTGAGAGGCAATTCATAAAAATTCAAGGAACACTGACAAACAACATCCTAAAGCAAGTCGCCTTCTTAAAGCATTCATTCTTGCAAGCTTCCAGCAACATAATAACTATTAACTAGACTGCAAGAGCAATAACCAGAGTCAAAACGGAAAAGACAACCTCAGTTTAAAACATAAAGGGTAGGAGCAGGGTGATCCAAACAGTAATGTTATTAGTGCTTGGAACTCAATTGCTGCCTACCAATTCACCAATCATAAAGCAGGTTACATCTTGTTACCTGGATCCCATACATTCAGTCTATAGCTGCAGTGAATAATTAAGAAGTATGCTTCTTTTACAACAACCTTGGGATCCCTTGAAAAGTTATGCTATTATAACCACCAGCCGAACTCACAAAATACGCCAAAATTATTCAGTAACATTGTTGACGTTTTCACTTCCAAAAGTCTGAGTTCTCTGAAGTGTTCTGTTCCCCAGCTGAGCCCATTCAAAGAAACCACTTGAGGAAAACAAAAAAGTAACTGTGCATAGTTGAAGGCACACAGGGAAGAAACGAAGCCCTCCTGCTAGATTTATCACCCCACACATTCTTCATGTAAGAACACCCCGGAATTATGACTTCTTTGAATCATTTGATTAAGAGAAGCAGCTTTAGCTTTAGATGAAAGACAAACCTAATGTTTCTATTCTTCTTTTCAGTGAAGAGATTCTCTACTCAGCTATACATCACTCAAGTCAAACACACATACAGGCGCACACACATTCATGTTGTGGTACAAAACCAGCAGATTCTACATTACAAAGCAAGACAAATACTGGATGCAGCTTCTGTTATCCTTTGTGGGGTTAAATGCCGGACTGTTTATTCCTCCCGTTAACAGAATAACAGAAACCTCATTCATTGATACATACCCTCCAACATTTCTCCAATGAAAACAGGGATGTCCCATTCCCTAGTGATAATTTTGCTATTTGTACCCCACACATCTTACTGGGTTGCCCCAGCCACTCTGGGCGGCTTCCAACACATATAAACACATTTCTTTAAAAAAAATCTTCCCTGTACAGGATTTCCTTCAGATGGCTCCATACCCTCCAACATTTCTCCAGTAAAAACAGGGACATCCTAAGGAAAAGCAGGACATTCCTGGATCAAATCAGAAACCAGGACGGCTTCTCTAAATCAGAGAAAATAGAGACACATGGAAGGGTCTGTGTGTATCTGCCATCAGCATAAGGCAATAAGTTTGTCCAACTCCAGCCCTCTTTTCTGCCTTCGTAGGCTCAGTGCTGATAACCAGGGTGGGAAGAAGTGCAGGTAACATCCACCGCCGCCGAAACGTGGCTTGTTTGTTTTTAAACACGCGCGCACGGCACACACACACACGTTCCTTCAATGCACGCGACACCTCGAGAACGCTGCGATTGCAAATGCCCAAAAAAAGAGAGGTCAGGTTACCTGGCCCCAACCTGCGCGCTTGCACAAAAGGGGCATTTGAAAGCGAGCCGTGTCTCGTGGGCTGCCTTGCATTCCCCCCCCCCCGGCGCAGCCTGCGCTTTTTTGCGAAGAGTTGCGCCGCAGAGGAGCCGGCGGTGGCCCCTTTCCAGTGCCCGGGATGCGCCGCGTTCCCCAGCTGGAGGAGAAGAAGGGGGACTCACCTCGGTGCGAGTCTGCAGCCTCTTGTTCATCTCATAGATCCGGTACTCGGGCTGCACCATGTACGGCGTGTGCCTCCGGTAGAAGGGGCCGAAGGGCGAAGAATAGAAGGGGTCGTGCGGCGCCGCGCTCGACATCTTGGCCGCCGCTCGCCGGCGAGGCTCAGGGCGCGCGGGAGGCGGCGGCAGCCCACAGCCGCGCCGAGCACATGGGAAGCGCGGGGCGGGCGGCTGCTGCTGCTGCTGCTTGCTGCGCGGGGAGGGAGCGCGAGCGAGGCCGGCGGGCGGGGAGGGGAAGGCGGGCGCGGGCGAGGCGGGCAGCCCGGCGAGGGAGGCTGGGCGGCGGGGAGCGAGGCTGGCGCGCGAGACTGGCGGGGAGCTTGTTTTTCAAGGCGCCGTCGGCGGGGAAGGGGTCATTTCCTGTCCGCCTCCTGCGAAAACAACGCGGGGTTTTGCACCCCCCTCTCTCTTTTTCTCCTCAGGGTGACACAAAAGGAGGTTTCCTGTGAGGAACTGGGCTGGGTGGGGGGCAAGAGGGTCGGCGCTTCCCCGGCTTCCCCACCCAGCCAAGTCGCCAACAACACCACACACACAGAAACACACACAGGGTACAATCTCGTGCCTCGAGAGACGCATCCTGCCCCTTCAAAGTTTGTTGGCTTGTTTCCTGCAGTGGCGTAGCGTGGGTTGTCAGCACCCGGGGCAAGGCAAGTAATTTGCTTCCCCTAACCCGTGGATTTGCGCCCCCTAACCCGTGGATTTGCGCCCCCTAACCCGTGGATTTGCGCCCCCTAACCCTAACCCCCAGATGTTGCGCCCGGTGCGGCCAGCCCCCCTGCACCCCCCACGCTACGCCACTGGTTTCCTGATTTGCCTGCCCAGGCGCAGTCCCTCAGGGAGGCAGAAGGCAAACACAGGACAGCATCTTCTGCGGGATTAAAATGGCCACAACTTTGTTCAATTTCGCCTGTAGGAAACCTGGGCGTGTAGACGGGGTCAGTCAGGAACTGGACACTGCACAACGTGCATTTACACAGCTGGCCCCCTTTATCCCCACAGCCAGTGGCGTAGCGTGGGTTGTCAGCCTCCGGGGCAAGGCAAGTAATTTGCTCCCCCTAACCCGTGGATTTGCGCCCCCTAACCCCCAGATGTTGCGCCCGGTGCGGCCGGCCCCCCCTGCATCCCCCACGCTACGCCACTGCCCACAGCTGAGGGGAGGACTGTGACCCACAGCTGTGCACTTGTGGCCAGAGACTCCCCTCCAGTGGCGTAGCATGGTCAGGTGGTACCCGGTGCAGAAAATTTCTTGTCACGCGCCCCCCCCCCAATTGAAATCCAGTTGGACTCCCAAGGGACTGCGATCTACTAAACGTTGGGTTGAATGCGCTTAGGGTTGAGTGCGTTTGAGTTGCGGTCCACGGCAACTCGGAAGTAACGGAGCGCGTTACTTCCAGGTTTCGCTGCATGCGCAGATGCTCAAAATGACCTCACGCGCATGTGCAGAAGCGGTGAAAGGTGACGCGCACGTGCGCAGACGTGCCATCACTAGTTACGTTTGCTTCTAGAGACGAACGGAGCTCCGGAACGGATCCCGTTTGTATCCAGAGGTACCCCTGTATAAAAATACTGGCTGTGATTGTCATTGCTGTTGAGCTTTTGGGGTAGGCAGGAGGTAGGCAGGTGGTGCGCCGAATATCACCCCCCTAGGTGATGACACCCGGGATGTGCTGCACCCACCTTGCTCTGTCCCTGCTCCACTCAAGACCCCTTTGATGGGGAACCTGATATTGGAGAACGGATGACTCGCCACATCAACCCCTCACTGAATATGGGGCTAAAGGATTCCGCCCAAGACCTAAAACCGCCAAAGTTGTGACAATTGCTATGGGGAAGGGAAACATGCGGAGCAGGGGAAATCCCTTCTCTGCTCTGAAATACAGCAACCATCGCCCAGGAACCTAGAAAGGGAAAGGTGTGCCGAAAAGAAAAGATACAAGTACAGGGAGGGCTGGGGGGGGGGTGATGCTCTGGGGCAAACTGTGATGCTTGATTTCAGCGCAAGTCCCCTTTTATTCTTTAGGAGTGGACTGGAGTGAAGACTGCTCACTTCCAGTCTGCTCCCTTTGCCCTGCCCCCCAGGCCACCACAGATAAAGGTAAAGGTACACCTGATCATTAGGTCCAGTCGTGACCGACTCTGGGATTGCGGCGCTCATCTCGCTTTATTGGCCAAGAGAGTTGGGGTACAGCGTCCGGGTCATGTGGCCAGCATGACTAAGCCGCTTCTGGCGAACCAGAGCAGTGCACGGAAATGCCATTTACCTTCCCGCCGGAGCGGTACCTATTTATCTACTTGCACTTTGATGTGCTTTTGAACTGCTAGGTTGGCAGGAGCTGGGACCGAACAATGGGAGCTCACCCCGTTGCGGGGATTCGAACCGCCGACCTTCTGATCGGCAAGTCCTAGGCTGTCCTAGACACCAGGGTTTATATGCAAGGAATTTCTCAGAACAGGACTCAGAATGCCATATTCTCCAGCATTCCCCAACATTCTTATTTCATCCAATTTTGTAATTGAGAAGTAGAACTTGGTGCAAGCAGGAAGAGCTGAGATTTCAACTTAGGGCAGTGTTTCTCAACCTGTGGGTCCCCAGATGTTGTTGGACTACAACTCCCATCATTCCTAGCCAGCATGACCATGGAATCATAGAATCATAGAGTTGGAAGAGACCACAAGGGCCATCGAGTCCAACCCCCTGCCAAGCAGGAAACACCATCAGAGCACTCCTGACATATGGTTGTCAAGCCTCTGCTTAAAGACCTCCAAAGTAGGAGACTCCACCACACTCCTTGGCAGCAAATTCCACTGTCGAACAGCTCTTACTGTCAGGAGGTTCTTCCTAATGTTTAGGTGGAATCTTCTTTCTTGTAGTTTGGATCCATTGCTCCGTGTCCGCTTCTCTGGAGCAGCAGAAACCAACCTTTCTCCCTCCTCTATGTGACATCCTTTTATATATTTGAACATGGCTATCATATCACCCCTTAACCTCCTCTTCTCCAGGCTAAACATGCCCAGCTCCCTTAGCTGTTCCTCATAAGGCATCGTTTCCAGGCCTTTGACCATTTTGGTTGCCCTCCTCTGGACACGTTCCAGTTTGTCAGTGTCCTTCTTGAATTGTGGTGCCCAGAACTGGACACAGTACTCCAGGTGAGGTCTGACCAGAGCAGAATACAGTGGCACTATTACTTCCCTTGATCTAGACCAGTGGTCAGGGATGATGGGAGTTGTAGTCCAACAACATCTGGGGACCCGCAGGTTGAGAACTGGATTAAGGGCACTGTTGGGCATTGCTGGGCACTTGAACAAGGACCCTCCCACTGCATGGTCATCATACTGCGAGTTATTGCTGCTTGGCATCACCACCTGTTTGCTCCTCCAGCTTTTTCCTTCAGTGATAGAGGGAGCAAGCAAGTGTGGACAAGGGAGAAAGAACATTTGTTGTCATCTGCTCATTCACTTATTGCCTGTTCCCTGGACAGGTGAGTAAGCAATGGTGTCTGGAGAGCAACAGAACGAGGGGATGGACATGTAATCAATCTATACCCAACCTGAAATACTGTAATTTATTGAAAGTTTTTTGGGGGGCACATGTCAAAGAGTTCTCTCCTCCCCACTTATAACAATGTATAAGGTTGAGATCCCTTGTCTGAGGAAATGAAGTTAAAATCAGGGTTTGGCGAGGAGGGGTTGGAGTCAGGATAGGCAAGTGGAAGAGAATCATAGTCGGGGCAGAGTTTGACAGGATTTGACAGGGTGTGTGCAGATTATTAGGAGCTCCAGGGTCAGTCACAAAGCAATAGATACTGCTTCGTGAAATGGACCACCTCTCCCAAAAAGAACTGACCTGGACCCTGCAATTATCATCTAAGGCTCTTCTTTGTGTGCCTCCTACACGACAGGTCCAGAGGGTGGCAACAAGAGAACTGGCCTTTTCCACAGTGGCTCCCCACTTGAGGAATGATCTCCTCAGGAAGTCTTGCCCGGGTGCCTTTGTTTCATATCTTTAGGTGATGGGCAAAAATGTTTGGCTGGTTAACATTTCATGGCATTTTTAATATGTTAAAGATGCAGCACAAATGGTACCTCACCCCCTCAAGACTATCAAAGATGTAGAAAAATTTAGCAAATACATGTTGGAGGTGTGGTGGGAGCAAGAACTCAGCTAGCAAATGCAGTGGCATGGCAACTAGAAGTTAAAGGATCCTGTATCTGCAAAGAGCCAAGGTAGTGCTGTTCACTATCCATTTCTGAATATACCGTATTTTTCGCACCATAACACTCACTTTTTTCCTCCTAGAAAGTAAGGGGAAATGTCTGTGCGTGTTATAGAGGGAATGCCTATGGGTGGCGGGGGGGATCTGCTGCAGTCGTGAACAGAGGATCCATGGTTCCCCTTCCTTCCCTCCTCCGTGGCTCGCTTTGAAACAGCAAAGCGGGAGAAGAGCCGCTGAGTGGGGAGGAGAGAGGGACAGAAAGCCTGCTTGCTTTAAAGGAGTAAAGTAGGAGTGGAGAGGAGCCTTCTCCCCTTATACCCCTCTTCTGCATGATTAGCAGCAACCAAACGCCTGGCTGACAAAGACCACTTAACAACTGAGTTACAGAATCTCTCAAATGTGTTAATCGCCAATGGATACCAGCAAAACAGGGTTACGAAGCTAATCCAAAAAGAAACACCCCCCAAAAACCAAGACACAGAAGAAAACAATGGCATGGCCCTCCTTCCTTATATCAAGGGCACTACAGATAAAATTAGCAAAATCCTCCATAAACACAATATCAAAACAGCCTTTTGCACCAACCAAAAAATAGCCAATATCCTCAGAAACCCCAAAGATAAAATCCAGTTGGAAAACCAAGGGGTCTATGAAATACCCTGCAAAGTCTGCCCAGCCACGTACATTGGACAAACAAACAGACGAATAAATGCACGTATCGCAGAACACAACAATGCCGTCAAAAAAGAAGAAAAAACTTCCTCTCTTTTCCAACACATGAAAGAAACAGGACACGAAATTAATTTTGCAGATTCCAAATTGCTCTTTAACATGGAACATCACCACAAGAGAATAATCATGGAAGCCATCGAGATAGAGAAACACCCTCACAACATGAACAAGCGTGACGACACGTCCCGCCTGCCAGACATCTGGAAATTAGCCCTCCCCACAAAAACCGACACCAGAACCAGAGGCACACAGAACGCCATCACCAATCAACCACACCAGACCCAAACCCAGACCCTCTCCACAGATAAATCACAGACACCATCCAGTAACCAAACCATAGTGGCACCTCCGGATGCTGCACCCCCCTGCAATCCCTACACAGATCTGGCTGGCACAGGGCACAAAACCACAGCTCGCCCCTATACACGAAGCCAAGCCAGAGCACAACTAAGTGCAGTACAGCCATCTTCTCAGAAAAACTCTTCACAAGCTCAAGAGGTCAAGACACGAAAGCTTTAGCAACTAATCCACACCTAATGACCCACCTAAGTGGTACTCAGAATATCACTCAAGAAATCACTCAAGATATCCCTCAAGTAATTAAGGAACAAAAGAAGAAAAGGCACACTAACCTGGGAACCTCCTCTCTGCCCAGAACGTTGGAGGCTATACACCACACCCCCTCAACAGTATTTATAGGAACTCAAACACTGAGATCCTGCTCTGTTCCAGTAACAAGAAGCCGAAAGCACCAGCCTGAAGATGACGAGTGAGACCTCGTCGAAACGTCGCCTAGACACCCCAACTCTTACACGGGAAGACACCCGAAGACACCAAAACCTGCATTCCTGTACCCGTGAAAATCTACGAAAGCATATATATATATATGTCCAGTAGCACCTTAGAGACCAACTAGGTTTGCTCTTGGTGTGTGCATGCACATGAAAGCTCATACCAAGAACAAACTTAGTTGGTCTCTAAGGTGCTACTGGACTTTTCTTAAATTTTTAAAAAATATATTAAACATAATGTCCAGATTGGCCGCAAATACCAGAACACAGGCTATGCAGGCCTATTCCTGATCAGTGAATTAGTACTGGTCATGTACTGATCTGTTTTAGCACTGTGCAATTTTTCAATATATTGACCAAAATCCTTATAGTTAAGAAGAAAATTAATATTAGATTCTAGATTTTGTATTTTGTGCTAGTTAATTGAACAAAATAAACCATCATAGCAGATGTTAATCTAATATCAATTAATGAGCCTACCTAAACATCTTTCTCAGCCTGGTATCTGAGGCTGACAGTATGGGTGCCATGAATGTTTCCCTGGGGAGAGCATTCATTCATTCATTCATTCATTCATTCATTCATTATTAAATTTCTATACCACCCTTCATCCAAAGATCACAGGGCGGTTCACAATGTAACAATATAAAATGAGAATACAAAAAAACCCAAAAACCAACAACCCGAAAAACATATTGTTTTTGCTTTATTTATGCTTACGCACCAACAAGATACACAAAAATAGACATCCCCAAAGGGCCTAATTTTTTTTCATTGTTTCTGGTTTCTTCCTCGCACGATAAGGGTGAGTCAGCAGTCAGCCTTTGGTCCCCACCATTTTCACCTCTTTTCAATCCTTTCTCCCTCCTTCCCCGTTGTCCTGGTCCCGTGGGTTACCCAAGAGGCAAGGTCCAAGTCTGGTCCATAGCCAAAGGTGCAACGTGGAGGCAGTCTTTAGTAGCTGAAGCTGGGTGCAGGGCAGGGAGTCGGGTGGAGTCAGGAACAGGCATGCAAGCAGGGAGACAGGGCGGATGAGCTCAGGCAGGAAAGCAGGACAGAGTTCAGGCAGGAACTAGCAATCAACAATGTTGCTCCCACAACTTGGGACTGGGGCTGGCTGGCTTTTATCTGCCCCGAGGCATAGGGCGGCCCCGATCCTCAGGTGACTCGCCTCTCCTGGCCTGGAGGCGAGCACTCCTCCTGCGGGAACTTAGTTCCCTCCGCCTCTCTGCCCTGAGCCTCTGCAGCTCAGGAGAGGCTGGAGGGTTACCTCAATCTTATCGCCCTCGTTCTTCCTTACTCCCTTTTAACTCTTCCATAGCAGAGCACCTTCCCTTGACCCGTCACGTCAGCAACTCATTCCAGATCTTCTACAATTATGTCCTTCAGGTGCTGGCCTAATATGGGCCCGGTTTCACGCTATTGCCTTCTCGAGCTCTGGAAAGCTCTTGAAGAGCTTTGTCACAGCTGGTGCCAGAGGAGGCTGCTCCTTGGGCTGGAGCGGGGCCACTTTATTGTTCTTTTTGAGCTGCATTATGCTTCTCAGTCTCCTGAGCCACTCTGTTCCACGAAGGACAAGTCCGCTGAACTTTCCTTCTTCCTGAAGGTCTGGAACTGACCGCATGGTTGATGCTGGCTCCGCTTCCTCTTTAAGCAGTCAAAATCAGAAGAAAATCCAAATACTCTGCTTTCTCTCTTACCACCAACCGCACCTACACACCTCTCTCTGTCTCTCCTCACGAACCCACAATGGACGCCTGTAGTTGGTGGCTTTTAAGGGAGAAGCAGGAGATGTCACAAAGGAGGGCAGGCCCATTGTTACCATGGCAACCCACCCACCTGGACCCTGCCCCCCCAATGTTTCTTCAGAACTTTGAAGCACCTGCTGTTCCGTCTGCAGGTGAATCTTCTCTTTTGGAGTTCATGTTTCTATATTGGAACATTCTTCATTCAGCCTCATTTCCAAAATGTCCTGTCTAATCCTGTGCTATGGACACCCCTAGACTTGGGAGTCTTCTACCCGTTGCAGGGATTTTAACCGCCGACCTTCTGATCGGCAAGTCCTAGGCTCTGTGGTTTAACCCACAGTGCCACCCGCGTCCCTACCCCATCAGATATCTGCATGCAAAATAATGGAATGAATCAAAAAATTCTGTTGTACATAAAAGTTCTATAGGAATTTTGTATCATTTGCCCACCTTTCATGGGGCAAACTGGCTGGTTTAAAAACAGTTTTGGGCAGGAACCCAGGCTGCAATCCCTGTCCACCATCTGACCTGGTGAGCGGAGGTGATCTTCTCTAGCCCCCCAGGATTTGTGTGTGTGTGTTTAGGTGGCCAGAGCAGCAGATTAAGAGTAGTGACAGTTGCAAAGGGGGTTCATCCGTGGCTCAGATCCTGGTGGAAATATGAATTTGGTAAATATCCTTCAAAGCTGAAGAAGAAGAATGTAAACCGCTTCTTGAGGGAAATCAGCAAAGTAGGGGCTGGATTACGTAGGAGAGCCTAGATATTCTTCTGTGGAATGAAGCCTGGATATGCTCCAAGGAATCTTATTGGTATAATGCCATCGTATGGGCATTACAGAAGCTGAGGCCGTTCATCTGGGGTTGAACTTTTACTTTATGAACTGACCATTCACCCTTGATGTTGCTGAGGTCAATGAAGACCAACAGTAAGTTGTTGAGGTGGGCCCTATCACTGCAAGACTTTAATTTTACAGTGGTGCCCCGCAAGACGAATGCCTCGCAAGACGAAAAACCCGCTAGACGAAAGGGTTTTCCGTTTTTCGATGCGCTTCGCAAGACGAATTTCCCTATGGGCTTGCTTCGCAAGACGAAAACGTCTTGCGAGTCTTGCGATTTTTTTCCGCTCCCCCCCTTTTTCTAAGCCGCTAAGCCTTTAATAGCCGCTAAACCGCTAATAGCGCTAATCCACTAATAGGGTTGCTTTGCAAGACGAAAAAACCGCTAGATGAAGAGACTCGCGGAACGGATTATTTTCGTCTTGCGAGGCACCACTGTACGATTAAAAATGTGAAAGGGACCCTGAATACCGTCACAGATGCCTTGTACAGAAGACCTGCAGTTGAAAGTTAACTGAATACCTAACATGTAACAGGTTTTTGTATATATGTATATTTTACCAAAACACAGTATTTGATGTACAAATGTTAGGTGTGATGTGAAGGGTGAAATGACAGGTGAGGAAATGTTTATTTGCCTTAAAGATGTACTGCTGATTGATCAGGTTAAGTTATCCCTCCTGAGTCAATCTTCTTAAGGGAGGAGGAATGTGGCATTTGCCTCCTAGGATGGGTCAAGGAAAGGGTTAAAATGGGTGTGATGTGATTGGCCAGTGAGAATGCAAGGGGGGAGTAAAAGATAGAGTGGGAGGTTTTGAAAAAGTCAGTTGAGGTTTGGGAGTTGGGAGTTGAGGTTTGTCAGTTGGGAGTTGAGGCTTGGGTGTTGGAGAAGGAAGAGGGTGGAATAGGCAGTGGGTTGGTCGAGTTGTACTGTGAGAGAGTGAGAGGAATTGTTAGGCTGAGTCAGATAGATAGTTGGAATAATCAGTTTGGAGTTGTTAGGAACTAAGATTAGGAAACTGACACGAGAAAAATAAACTGCATCCATACGCTTGTTCCTGCATTTAAAAATAAACTTGATCACTTGTTTATGTTAACAACTGTCTGGACTCCGTGTGTCCCGGTGAGAAACGGGGTGGTGGCAGCGAAGAATGCGACTGCAGTGGTGGCACAGGGTTAATAATAATAATAATAATAATAATAATAATAATAACAATAATAATTTTTATTTATACCCCGCCCTCCCCAGCCAAGGCCGCGCTCAGAGCGGCTTACAAGCAATAATAAAAACTAGTTGAATGATTACAACTTAAAAACAACATTAAAATACAACATTAAAATATTGAAACATTAAAATATTAAAATGTAGCCTCATCGCAGGAGGAGAAGGAAAAGAAAAAAGAAATAGAGGGAGGGAGGGAGGGAATCAAATTGGCTCCAATAGACCGTGAAACATCCGGGGGCCTCAGTATAATAACCAGCAGGGTTAAAACAGAAAAAACAAACAAACAAAACACCCAACTAGCCAGAACTTTTGAGCACAAGTCCCCACCCCACCCCCACCCCCACCCCAAGTCTGGCTTATGTTATGAAAGGGAAACGGTCCTTTTGAAATAATAAACGGATTTAATCATAATTTAGCATTTATGGAGAGCTTTCATTTGAGGACCCTGGGTACTTCACACGTTTGATCCCGTAATGTCTCTAAGGTGTATCCATATTATCATCACCCCCATATTGCAGGTGGAGGGATGGGGGCATGGGAAAATTGCTGGTTCAAGGCTAATGCACAAATTCCTGGCACACATGGACGTGTGCACACAAGGGCAAGAGGAAACAGCAGCAAACGATTCCCCACATTGAAAATTATTCTCTTAAGAAGTACAGTACAAGAATAATCAGTTTCTATGCAAATAACACAAGAGACGCAGGTGGCGCTGTGGGTTAAAAAACAGAGCCTAGGACTTGCGGATCAGAAGGTCGGCAGTTCGAATCCCTGCAACGGGGTGAGCTCCTGTTGCTCGGTCCCTGCTCCTGCCAACATAGCAGTTTGAAAGCACGTCAAAGTGCAAGTAGATAAATAGGTACCGCTCCAGCGGGAAGGTGAACGGAGTTCCATGCGCTGCTCTGGTTCGCCAGAAGCGGCTTAGTCATACTGGCCACATGACCCGGAAGCTGTGTGCCGGCTCCCTCGGCCAATAAAGCGAGATGAGCGCTGCAACCCCAGAGTCGGCCACGACTGGGCCTAATGGTCAGGGGTCCCTTTACCTTTATGTAAATAACACATGACGCAAGGTACAAGCTCTCTCTATGCGTATAGGAGTGTTTGTGTGAGAGGGTGTACATTAGAAGTCACATGTGAGTCACAGTACAGGTGTGCAGCGCAGCTCTTTGTGTATAGGTTTACACAGATTGCACACTCATCGAATGCAACATGTGCAAAATTTATTGTGTAATAAAACCAGGACAGTGCAATAACAGCAGTTATTGCTGTGCAATCTGGGAATTTATAATATAGAACAGGGGTCAGCTCAGCAAACCTTTACAGCAGGGGCTGGTCCACTGTCCCTCAGACCTTGTGGGGGGTCCAGACTATATTTTTGGGGAAAATATTGAATGAATTCCTATTCCCCACAAAATAAAAGGACACATTCTACTCATGTAAAAACATGCTGATTCCTGGACCGTCCGGGGGCCGGATTCATTTGGGGCTGCCCATTGTCACTGATTCCTGCTGGGGCAATGGGGCTTCTCCTTCCCATCGTTGGCTCAGAAGGGGGGGTGCTGGGGAAACCTCTGGAGATTACAGTGGTACCTCGGGTTAAGTACTTAATTCATTCCGCAGGTCCGTTCTTAACCTGAAACTGTTCTTAACCTCAATCACCACTTTAGCTAATGGGGCCTCCTGCTGCTGCCGCACCGCCAGAGCACGATTTCTGTTCTCATCCTGAAGCAAAGTTCTTAACCTGAAGCACTATTTCTGGGTTAACGGAGTCTGTAATCTGAAGCGTCTGTAACCTGAAGCGTATGTAACCCAAGGTACCACTGTATTTGCAGAGGGGACAAGTAGAAATCCATTTCTGCAGTGTTGGATTATCACCCATACAGTTTAAAACATGTCTAAACTGAACAATTACCGTATTTTTTGCTCTATAAGACTCACTTTTTCCTGCCTAAAAAGTAAGGGGAAATGTGTGTGCGTCTTATGGAGCGAATGCAGTCTGCGCAGCTATCCCAGAAGCCAGAACAGCAAGAGGGATTGCTGCTTTCACTGCACAGCGATCCCTCTTGCTGTTCTGGCTTCTGAGATTCAGAATATTTTTTTTCTTCTTTTCCTACTCCAAAAACTAGGTGCGTCTTATAGAGCAAAAAATACGGTAAATTAAATTGAATGGGAATGAATGTGATTAAGAGTGACAGAAGTCTTGGGAGTTAAGGCTGTGAAAGATTGCCCTGATTTTTGATTTTTTTAAAATAAAAGTGTAAGTGAATTAGCAAGAAAGAGAAGCTGACCAAAACAAGACTGGAAGAGAATTAAAACTGCACTGCTGGATTATAACAATTTATGGTGATTATTATTTAGTAGAAACTGTGCACTTAAAGTTGAAAGGAAAGTGAACTGGAAATAGAGATTGCAAATGTAGCTTGAAAAATAATGGAGTCTGCTGAAGTGAATTCTAAAAAAAAAAAGGAGGTACACATGAGGCAAGTCTATTAGAAACAGAATTGGACCCAGACAAAAATAAAGAGGCTGTATGAGATTGTGAGGAGAGTAAAAATATTTTTTAAATGCTAAGGAGAGCAAGACAGAATTTGAGACTTAGCAAACTGGTGCGTAATGTATCTGTGAACATTATATAACTATAATACATACCTTAAATTTTAACTTAAATTTGAACAAATGACATTTTCTGAAAAACACTGATTAGTATACTGAAGAAGACTGATAAATGTTATTTTAGTATCAGTTTTTAGACTTGCTGAATTGTTTTGAATATATAATAATGTGGAAGTTATCAGCTTAATTTTCAGGTTAAAGTAAAGGTGTGTATTATAAGGGCAAAACCAAAGCAAAATTCAGTGTATAAAAA
Organism: Podarcis liolepis; assembly: GCF_965112155.1. NCBI lineage: Eukaryota > Metazoa > Chordata > Lepidosauria > Squamata > Lacertidae > Podarcis > Podarcis liolepis. The sequence goes on along the minus strand of NW_028148790.1, from coordinate 1,880,056 downwards.
GAGGAAAACAAGAAAAACGAAAAAGCTTTTGAACAGAAATATAGATATCAAAAAATGAATTAACATGAAATCATAACTGAATAATATATATGAAGTATAGTTGAACAACTTAAAATGAAGATTGGAAACCTTAATTTAATCTATTGGTAGCCTAATTCTCAGGAATATTCCTGGAAAGTCAAATCAGGAAATTTGTTAGCTTTTATGGAAAAAGAAATAGCAAAGCTTTTGAACTTAGAGTCTGTTTAGTTAGAATCTGAAAATTAATTAAGCATTGCAACCTCAAAACATGAATGAGATTATCAAGAGAATATAAAGCGAAAACTAAAATATTAGGGAAAGAACCATAGTTCCATGGTGGAACAAATGTTTTCTATGTGAAAAGTCAGAGACTCAAGACACAAGATTTACCCACCCTGGAAGAATGGCAGATGAAGGTGATGGACTACATGGAACTGGCGGAAATGACTGGCAGAATCCGAGACCAGGGAGAAGAGTCGGTGGAAGAAGATTGGAAGAAATTTAAAGATTATTTACAGAAATATTGCAAAATTGATGAATGTTAGAATGATGTTGGATTGAAGTTAAGTGGTTTTTAGCAGCAATACTATAAAGGAATATGTAAAAATGGATTGTTAACAGGTGATAACCTAAAGTTATAATATATTAAGATAAAAGATTAAGATAAAATCAAAGAGGGAAAGGATTTGCTGAATTAACTAATTGAACTGGAATACAAAAAAGGGAGGTGTGAGGAGGTCAGGGAAACAAGCAAATGAAAGATAAGATAGGGAAAGACTGATTTGTTTTTAACTGTTGTTACTTTGTATTTTTATTTTTATTTTTTTAATTTTCTTTTACTTTTTTCTCTTATTTTTGTAATATGCTGAAATTTTAATAAATATCTTTTTGAAAGAAAAAAGAAAGAAAAGTCAGAGACTCAAACTCTGGCATCCATCATTTGAAATATTAGGTATTTTAGACTGAAGTAGTGTGAAAAATCTGACTGAGACCTTAAAGTGGTGCTTTTCGTCAGAGGAGGCCACACTTATTCAGATTAACAAATAGCTCAATTTAAGAAACCTTTCTATGTTGCTGTCATTTAACTGGCATAATAAAAACTTTTTGTTCAGAAGGTTGAGTTTCAGATGGCAAAACAGACCTATTTGCATATTACTCATAGAATTGTAGATTTGGAAGCAACCCAAGGGCCATATAGTCAAGCTGAAGCAGGGCTGTTATGTACTGAGTTGAATAGGATCCAAACTGCAGCAGTCTGATTGGTCCTAGAACAATAGGATCCAAAAGGCAGCAGTCTGATTGGTCCTAGAACAATAGGATTCAGAATGCAGCAGTCTGATTGGTCCTAGAACAATGCAGCACTATGATTGGTTGGCAGGAACCACCCAATCAGGCTCCAGATAGAAGTGAATCCACAACCTGATTGGCTTACAGTAGAATTCCGGAATTAGCCAATCATGTGCAGCCCATTGTGTAAATAATGTATATAAAGCAGATACTTTGAGGGGACATTCATTCATTCCTCCTCACCACTATGAGCTGAATAAAGAGCATGAAATCACTTTGTGACTCTGAGTATATTTCAGGGGCCATGAATCTTGCCTTAACTCTGCATTGCTGTGCTAGGTCCTCTGTCTCACATTGACTTTGGTTGACTGTGTGGTTGCTCCTTAAGGTAAAGGAAAAGGGACCCCTGACCATTAGGTCCAGTCGTGACCGACTCTGGGGTTGCGGCACTCATCTCGCTTTATTGGCCGAAGGAGCCGGCGTACAGCTTCCGGGTCATGTGGCCAGCATGACTAAGCCGCTTCTGGCAAACCAGAGCAGCACACGGAAATGCCGTTTACCTTCCCGCTGGAGCGGTACCTATTTATCTACTTGCACTTCATGCTTTCAAACTGCTAGGTTGGCAGGAGCAGGGACCGAGCAACAGGAGCTCACCCCGTCATGGGGATTCGAACCGCCGACCTTCTGATTGGCAAGTCCTAGGCTCTGTGGTTTAACCCACAGAGCCACCCATGTCCCAAGTGGTTGCTCCTTATGTGTGAGCAATTGCTTGCACTTAGGAGCTACACCCAACTGGGACACCTGATGTCACAGAGCCATGCCAGTCAGTAATTACGCAGTCCAACGTTGGCGTTATTAGCAAAAACATGATCTCCACAGACTTGGCTGAGTGTCAGGCCTAATGATCATAGCAGTTCATTCCGGGTGTGTCTTACTCCATGGAATCAGTTGCCAAGACTAAAGGTCCCTGCCCCCTCCCCGCAGCTAACTATGCCTCCTCCTCTCCAGGGCTTTCCTCAAGCAATCAGAGACTGTGCCTGCATGCAGCCGATTTTCCCTCTGCCCTTTTCATCCCGCTCCTAGTGCCTTGAACCCCAGGATACCCAGAGGTAAGTTTTGCTGGTGCACACAGTCCCAAGGGCAATACTAGAGTGCTTTCAGACAGCCCAAATGGTCAAATCCCAGTCCGGTCCAATACAACCAGCAAGATCTGAAGTCAATCTGCAAGGTCAGGTTCCCACCTCCACAGAGGATCCAGGGTTGGAACACCTAGGTCAGTCCCAAAATCCCAGTCCAGTAGAGTTCCCAAAGAGGTCAAGCCATGGTCCATCAATGGAGAAAGCTGAGCAGGCACAGAGTCACTACCTTGCTTCCCTTTTATCCTTTCCGATCCTGATTGCCGCACCTGAGCTTGCCCCTCCCTTCCTCGGCATCCAACAAGTCCGACAACATCTGATTGTGTTGAGTTCCTAAATGCATGGAACAGTGGTTAGGGTGTTGGACTAGGACCTGGTGACAAAGCAAGTGAACAGTATTTATTTTAAACCACAAAAGCTGCTTTGTTGTTGTTTAGTTGTTTAGTCGTGTCCAGCTCTTTGTGACCCCATGGACCAGAGCACGCCAGGCACTCCTGTCTTCCACTGCCTCCCGCAATTTGGTCAGACTCATGTTTGTAGCTTCAAGAACACTGTCCAACCATCTCGTCCTCTGTCGTCCCCTTCTCCTTGTGCCCTCCATCTTTCCCAACATCAGGGTCTTTTCCAGGGAGTCTTCTCTTCTCATGAGGTGGCCAAAGTCTTGGAGCCTCAGCTTCAGGATCTGTCCTTCCAGTGAGCACTCAGGGCTGATTTCCTTCAGAATGGATGCGTTTGATCTTCTTGCAGTCCATGGGACTCTCAAGAGTCTCCTCCAGCACCAGAATTCAAAAACATCAATTCTTCGGCGATCAGCCTTCTTTATGGACAAAAGCTGCTAGTTCTTATGAAATGGCAAGACATACTATGTGGAAAATGTAACTAAATTCTGCTTAAATCCTTTTCCTGGTCTTGCAGAGCACGAGAGAAGAGGCTTATGGAAGCTCCTTTCTGTTTGTGCATGTAGTGCTAAATAATGTTTTAGTGTTATGTTTAAATGTCAGGAGATCTATTGATATTATTCACCACATTAATATGGAAGAAAAAAGCAGATTCATTTATCAACAAAGAGAAGGCATTTGATTAAGTAAAATAGAAACCTATGTTTCAATGTTGATTGAGAGCTCATTATATACTATTCTTCATTCTGTACTCTTCATAAATGAGTATCTTTCAAAAACCATTTCATGATTTTTGAGAATGGGTTACCCATGAGAAAGCTACAATAATCCTGGCTGGTAGTTAAAACTAAATCCTAATGTATGACACAAAGGATGAAATATCATTAAATAAAATGTCAATGAAAGCTGATGGTATTGTCATTTCAGTGTCTATATCAGAGATGGGGAGTCTTTCTCAGACCAAAACCCACATTCCTATCTGGGCAACTTTGTCAGGGTAACATTCCAGTAGTGGGCAGACCAAAGATAAAAGTGGGCAAAGCAATAAATGTATGTTTCCCCTTTGTACAGTAGGCTAATTTTAATACAAACACTCCTATCTATCCCCACCCCGATCTACACCACTACAATCTTGCACTGTGCAGTCCTATGCATGCTTACTCAAAAGTAAGTCCAACTGAATCCAATGGTGCTTTTCTTCCAAAAAAATTGAGTATAGGATTGCAGCCTTAGGTTGCATTTACAAAAATAAAAAAGGATTTGAATACCTACTTAGAAACTCAAAATGAAATATTAAGTATCTGTCCTATGCCCTAAAAACAAAATAAGATTATTTTGTTTTGAAGTAATTATTTATATTTATTAGTTTTTTATGCAAAAAAAAAAAAAAAGTAAAAGAAGTTCAGGAATAACTAGCATTAGTCTGGTTTTTGAAAAAATGAAACGTCAGGAACCATAGGTAAAAGGAACACTGGTAAGTAATATCAGGAAACAACACAAACAAAGCTGGAATGATCAAAAGGCTTAGGAGATGTACATATTAGGAGCTTAAAATTCAGCAAGGTTGCTGCATTGCAAGTCGTGTTTGCACAATGGAATATACGTCAGAGTAGGGATGGGAATGTATTCACATTTTAAAAAAAATGCTTTATTGTTCATACTTGCATCTGTACATCAAAGACATATCTTCCTTATTTTACATAAGTCAGTTTTGTCAAAACGAAAATCCAACAAAAGAATAAAAGTCCTCCTACAATATATTTAGTACATAAGTTTGACTTTCCGTCTTTTCCCAATTTTCCCACTCTAATAAACCTATTGCCTCAATATATTAAAAGGTAAAGGGGCCCCTGGCTATTAGGTCCAGTCGTGACTGACTCTGGGGCTGTGGCGCTCATCTCACTTTATTGGCCAAGGGAGGTGGCGTACAGCTTCCGGGTCATGTGGCCAGCATGACTAAGCCGCTTCTGGCAAACCAGAGCAGCACACGGAAACGCCGTTTACCTTCCCGCTGGAGCAGTACCTATTTATCTACTTGCACTTGACGTGTTTTCGAACTGCTAGGTTGGCAGGAGCTGGGACCGAGCAACGGGAGCTCACCCCGTTGCGGGGATTCGAACCGCCGACCTTCTGATCAGCAAGTCCTAGGCTCTGTGGTTTAACCCACAGCGCCACCCCCTCAATATATTACTCATGAAATAATGATTTTCATACATATATTCACCTAAAGTGCAAGGCCCCCACCCCGGAATTCCTCTTCATGAAGCTGCCATCTGCACATGTGTGATGTCTTTCTCAAATGTACATACCATTCTCAAGTATGAAGTGAATCCAGATCAGAGCTGGTTTGAGAAAACCTTCCACCAAGCAGCAGCATTTCTCAAGAAACCACACAGGATTGACATAGGCATGAGCATAGTTGGGGGGTGGCGGTAAGGGGCAGCTCCCCCAACAAGTCAAGTAAATAAATAAAAAGACTTAACTAAAAGTAGAAATTGTAGATTTTTGACAATTTTTTGAGCACTTGGGGTCAAAAGAAAGTACAGGGGTACCTCGGGTTAAGTACTTAATTCGTTCCGGAGGTCTATTCTTAACCTGAAACTGTTCTTAACTTGAAGCACCACTTTCGCTAATGGGCCTCCTGCTGCCGCCGCACCGCCGGAGCACAATTTCTGTTCTCATCCTGAAGCAAAGTTCTTAACCTGAAGCACTATTTCTGGGTTAGCAGAGTCTGTAACCTGAAGTGTATGTAACCTGAAGCGTATCTAACCCGAGGTACCACTGTACCCCATTTTTTTAGTGTATAAGACTAGGTTTTTCCCCTGAAAAATAATGTCCGAAATTAGGGGCGTCTTATACACGGATAGTGCCGAGGGTGGATTTTCTTAAATCTGAGTCCCCCAAAATAGGGGGTATCTTATACATGGGGGTGTCTTATAGACGGAAAAATACAGTAATTTAAAACAACTGTTGTTGAGTCATTACATTCCAAATCTGCTAGACAGAGCCAGACAAAGGACAATGGCTGGTGGGTGTCCTGCCCCCCCCAACATAGACCCCAAGGGCATGAATTGCCCTAACATCATGTGTATGTGGCTTCAAAATTGGCAGTGGGAGCACAATGGATATGAAGTAAGTGCTAATGTATGCACTTCAGCCATAAAATATTGGGGGGGGGGCAAAGTTGATGGGCATTGCCATTCCATTGCTGTGCACATGCTGTGGTTGCTACCACGCTCCTCCAGTGGTCCCCACCTCTTACCTTCCTCCTTGACTGAAGAAGATGTTGACTCCTTGACAACATTTCTTGATGCCGTTGACATTTCCTGCGAAAGGAAAAAGTGAGCCCCTTTAGTTGTGGACCACCAGTGTTCTGGAATATAACATGGACTGCATTCTCAAATCAGATCACGTGTAAAACTGCACTGCAGATTTAGTCTAAATGTTCAAAACAACATCTATTAAAGTATAGACTTATTTGGTAGGTATTTTCCTCCAAATACTTGTCATGAAGGACACAGCTGGCAGTCAACATATAGAGCTGATGGCCATTTCTCTCTCTCTCTCTCTCTCTCTCTCTCTCTCCCCCCCTCTCTCTTCAATAGCAACTACTCACTCACAGTTGCATTACATTAATGCTCAAATAGAAGTTCAGGAGTTGCTAAGGGAAAATAAAAAAAACCCAGTGAAATTGCAGGAAATCTGATTCAGCTGTGTTGTGTGGGAAGTAGCAATGTGGTATTCTATAGCTGAATGACATAGGGCTTACTCACACAAGCTAGATAAAGCAGGCCACTATGTTTCAGGTCTTCATTTGAACTTAAGCGCAACATATTCAATAGTCCTAGGGTTCTGCCTGAAAAGGTTTAATGCCATTTGCACTGATATTGCATCCTAAAGAAAACCAGTTCCCCATAACTCCAGCAGTACATTCCTGTTCTTAAGAAAGGTGCCAAAATATGAGAAGGACTCTTAGTGCATAACCCAGGGGACTTTTTGTACTGTAGTGCGCTAGCAGAACTTGTCATGGTGGTAGTTTAAATGGTAGTAGGAAACAAAGCAAACTGTGAGCACATGAAAAAGAGAGGTCTAGTGAGAGGTGTAGTGAGCACCAGCAGAGAAGAGAGCACAGGAAAACCTATGGCAGCAGCCATTTCAAAATCAGTACAGTCATACCTCGGATTACACACACTTCAGGTTGCACGTTTTCGGGTTGCGCACTGCACCAAACCCAGAAGTACTGGAACAGGTTACCAGTGGCGTAGCGTGGGTTGTCAGCACCCGGGGCAAGGCAAGTAATTTGCGCCCCCTAACCCGTGGATTTGCGCCCCCTAACCCGTGGATTTGCGCCCCCTAACCCTAACCCCCAGATGTTGCGCCCGGTGCGGCCGGCCCCCCCTGCACCCCCATGCTATGCCACTGCAGGTTACTTCCGGGTTTCGGCGTTTGTGCATGCACAGAAACGCTAAATCACGCTTTGCGCATGCACAGAAGCGCCGAATTGCAACCGCGCATGTGCAGACACGGCACTGCGGGTTGCAAAAGCTGCGGGTTGCGAACGTGCCTCCCGCACGGATCACGTTCGCAACCTGAGCGTCCACTGTATTTATGGTAGCATTTGCAAGGCATTGAGCAAAGCTGTTCGTTCAAACTTTCAGTCACCTGTAGCATTAATTTATAAGATATTTTTGAAGCGGTTGTTTCTGCTACTGGCTAAATACACTGAACAGCAGGTACCTGCAACACAGGTAGAAGGGCCCAGGGATGAAATCAGTTTGGCAGATCCACTCCATGGATATTTAAAGAATAGCCATCAAACATTTAAAGCCCATGACTGTAGCTTGTTCAGGAGGCTGGGAGTTGTGGTGCTGTGAGGGGAAACTAAATTTCCCAGGATTCTCCCAGGGAAGTCGTGTGCTTTCAATGTGCCTTGAATGTGCTTTAGATTAACAAGTCTCACGGAAGCAGGGAAAGGAGCAAAGCAGGGTTAGATTTGTAGGTCATTTTCATAGCTAGGGCATCAGGGGCATGACAAGTGCATGACAGAGGCAAGTGAGGGTGGGTGCTGATCCAGGAGAGACGGGGAGAGATTTATAGGATTTGTTGCCACCTGCGAGGCAGGAGCTAGGCTGGGGGGGGGGAGGGATGGTTCTAAGCAGTCAGAGACAGAGGAGGGGGCGCAGGACAAGTTGAATCCTTGTCATCCCCTGCCCTGCTGCCACCAAGAGGGGCTTAAAAAGGTTACATCAACTGCTCGCCAGGCACAAACCCAGAAAAGCTAACACCAGGTACATAAACACTAGAAACATGTGCGCATGTGTATCCAGTGCAGTTTAGGAGCTGCTGTAAGTCCGTGCTTTTGTCAATAAGGAATTAACTACCAGCCATTCATCTTTCTTGGCTGGGTGTGCGCAGGGCACAGACCAACAAAGGAGGAAGCAGCTTCAGCCATTAATCGTTTTAGAGACCTGCCACTGTTCGGTTCTGGTATACAGTGGTACCTTGGTTTAAGAATAGCTTAGTTTATGAACAACTTGGATTAAGAATGCTGCAAAAATAGAAGTAGGTGTTTTGGTTTGTGAACTTTGTCTTGGAATAAGAACATGTCTCGCTTCCTGTTGAGTGTGTTCCATTTGTAAATTGAGTCCTCCACTACTATGGGAAAGCATGCCTTGGCTTAAGAATGCTTTGGTTTAAGAACAGACTTCTGGAACGGATTAGGTTCGTAAACCATGGTACCACTGTAATTCAGAAGATAGTTGCAAGTCCTTATTTGCAATCGCTCGAATTTATTTTTTTACTTCTGTTGTCTGGCTGACAAAAGCAGTGCCCCCTGATAATTTGCAGAATCCCTTTTGCTCTGTTTGTGATCACAAGACTTATCCAGGTCTCCCTGGAGTCTCTCACCCCAATAGCCCTCCTGCCCTCCTTGTGGGCTTTCCAGAGGTATCTGTTCCGCCAAGATAGGAAACAGGATGCTGCCCCAGTAAGACTTTTGCTCTTCCGTCTTTATGCCTCTTGGACTGTACTCTTAATTCTATAAAAATCCAGGTTTATCCACTAGGTGCCACAGTAAATATGGAACACAGCGACTTCTACGTTTATTCCAGCAGATATTCCAGCCCACAACCCCCAGATTTACACACAGATTTAAGAACAAGCAGCCACTTTGTTATGTAAGTGTTGCAACAACAAGGGTAGAATGCAACAGTAGCTAAGTCTCATATTTAGTACAAAAGGGTACAAATGTGTCCATTCTACCAACAGAAATTATCTCTGTAACTCAAAAACACATGGGCCCCAAAACAAACAGAAAATGATTGGATTAAACCTGACCTATTTTCTATTGTTGTGTGTCTAGGAGTAACTCCGACTCCTTGTGTTCTCTCTCTCTCTCTCTCTGGAATTCACAGGGCTGTAGATTGGGGAGAGGCAAATGATGTACATAGTTCCAGGTAGAAACACAGCAGAAGGTCATTTGACTTTGAGGACAAAGCTGCCCCATCAGATAAAAGTAAAGGTAAAGGGACCCCTGACCATTAGATCCAGTTGCAGACGACTCTGGGGTTGCGGCGCTCATCTCGCTTTATTGGCCAAGGGGCGTACAGCTTCCGGGTCATGTGGCCGGCATGACTAAGCCGCTTCTGGCGAACCATTTACCTTCCCGCTGGAGCGGTACAGTGGTACCTTGGGTCACAGACGCTTCAGGTTACAGACACTTCAGCTTACAGACTCCGCTCACCCAGAAATAGTACCTCGGGTTAAGAACTTTGCTTCAGGATGCGAACAGAAATCGCACGATCGTGGCACAGAGGCAGCAGAAGGAGGCCCCATTAGCTAAAGTGGTACCTCAGGTTAAGAACAGTTTTTGGTCACTAATGGACCTCCAGAATGAATTACGGCAAGTTCTTAACCTGAGGTACCACTGTACCTATTTATCTACTTGCACTCTGACGTGCTTTCGAACTGGTTGGCAGGAGCAGGGACCGAGCAGCGGGAGCTCACCCCGTCGTGGGGATTCGAACCGCCGACCTTCTGATTGGCAAGTCCTAGGCTCTGTGGTTTAACCCACAGCGCCACCAGCGTCCCTACCCCATCAGATATCTGCATGCAAAATAATGGAATGAATCAAAAATTTCTATTGTACATAAAAGTTCTATAGGAATTTTGTATCATTTGCCCATCTTTCATGGGGCAAACTGACAGCATACACAAGGAACAACATTAAATATCAGACTGAGGATCATGGGTCTGCTCTTCTTAACCTTGGATGTTGTTTCAGAGAGCCCTTTAGAGTCAAGGGGATTCCTAATGGATTGAGGCTTCGCAGGCCTTCTTCACATGTTGCGCAACTGATTGACAAAGACGGAGCATTCGGGTAGTTTCTTCTCTTGGATTGTTGAGAGGTTTCTGTGATAACCTTATCAACTCCTGCCCTGCCCCCTATTGTTAAGTAATTGCCTGACATAAGAGACAATTATCCACAGGAACAGGTCTGTGGTGGCGGCTAATCCTCCAACCCACCCCTGCCTGAAGCGATGTCAAGAAGAAAAACCTGCAAGCTTCCCATAATAAGACGTCTGTCAAAGGAAACACTTTGCCTGCAAAACTGTATAATAAGAAGAACTCTCCAATGAGAAGCTTTGGAAAACTATGCAAGGCTCTACATATATGAACCATGATATAAATATTATGCCCTAAAGGTTTAAGAGTGCACCTTTAAGTTTTAACAGAAGAGCAAAAATGCTTTCACATTCACCACTGCATGGAAAATCTAAGTAATGGTTGCTGCCTCAATTTACAGGTTGCTTAATTCTACAAAAATCCAGGTTTATCCAATAGGCACCACAACTTAGCCTTCATTCACTTTCCCTTCATCTTGCAACCACAATCTAGGCACCAAATTTCTTATTGATTTTATAATGGGACAACACTGGAGACAAATGTGGGTTTTTTTGTCCGTATTTATGAAGTAAAACAAATAACTGATGCACATTAAATAAATTAAAGCTGTATGTTATTGTGAATGGCAGAAAATGGAGATTGTCTACTGTCCAGTGCAGATTTCCCCAATCTCACACCCTCCCAATGTTTTCGCACTGAAACTCCAGTCATTTTGAGCTAGCACAGCTGATGGTCATGCTGGGTTGAGCTGACAGGAGTTGTCGTTCAAAATGTCTGGAAGGTACCAGGTTGGATGATGATGATGATGATGATGATAACTGTAACCCACCCATCTATCTGGGTTGTTCTGGTGGAAAATGTCACCTACTATCAACATTCATAGTAAAGATATAAAAATAATTCCCAGTACAGTGGTACCTCAGGTTACATACGCTTCAGGTTACATACACTTCAGGTTACAGACTCCGCTAACCCAGAAATAGTACCTCAGGTTAAGAACTTTGCTTCAGGATGAGAACAGAAATCGTGCTCCGGCGGCCCGGCGGCAGCAGGAGGCCCCATTAGCTAAAGTGGTGCTTCAGGTTAAGAACAGTTTCAGGTTAAGTACGGACCTCCGGAACGAATTAAGTACTTAACCCGAGGTACCACTGTATTTCCAATTCCTAGCATATGCACTTGGATTTAGCAAACACTTTCAACAGCCTTAAAAACCACACTCCCTGAACGATGTTTCTGGGATTTCTTTGAAAGGGGTTGAAAATGTTTGAGCATATGAAGTGAGAGCAGTCAATGATCCCTTGAGGAAGAGTTTCCTCACTCTCAATAGGCTTCGTCTTCACTGACATTGCCGTGTAACCAAATTTGATTGGCTACATAGCACTGCAACATCATGTCATCTGCTATGTAATCTCTGATAGGCTGAGAATGTTTGTTTGATTAACAAGGAAGATCAGATACAAAAATCTGAAGGCAAGAATGTGCCAAAGTTGCAGCAGCATGGGAAAACAATGGCTTTAAAAGGTTTACATTAATGAACTATTGAAAATATATCCCTTCAGCTTACATCCCCAAAGTAGAACTGGTTGAAAATTTAGTGAAGCCTTAATTTACACTAACTGTCCCCTGAAGAAAGTCAAAATGTCTGTCTTGACCCAGTTTATTTGTACTATATAAGTGTTTTAAATTAAAAGGAAACAGAAATATTATAATGTTTTTATATTGTGCAGTCATGACATAGTCTTGGCGTTCTTGCCATATAAATGTGCCTTGCTTCTTGAAGTGTAGTATAAATAACAAAAGATTGTGGCAGATTCTTGTGTAGCAAGTTTTTACTGATTAAATGCATACAATTCAGAGCCTTCTTGGTGGTGGCACCTCAATTGTGGAACATGCTTCCCCCAGAAAGTAGACTGGTGCTAACCCTGATGAGCTTTCCATTCCAGATGAAATATTTCTTTTTTGCCTCTGAAGTTCAGTTTCTTTTAACTTTGTTATTGGTGCAGATGGACAGACACATTGATTGATTTTACTTCAACTCTGACATATCCGAATCATCACGGATCCAACATTGCTGGATTGATCTTATGTAACGTGTTTGTTGTGACACGGCCATTTTACAGTACAAATCTCAAAATAAATATAAATCTCAAAAATAAATAAAGTGCTTGAGAACATTTCCCCACCATTTTGTGTTGTTCATGTAGGGTGCAATGTGCATTATAATCTGTGTTCTTGGTTACAGTACCAACACTAAGCCAGGCTAGGATAAAGAGTGTGATTTGCCAAGGGTCACCCACTGAAATTTATGGATAAATGGGAAATTTGAGCCTTGCACACCCCTGTTGATATCCATCACTTGATTTCATTTGTCCTCCAGTGATTAAGGGCTGGTCAAATTTATGAACCGCTGTGTGTTGGTCATACACCCAAACCATGGACTTGTTCATGCAAGGTGAATACTACCAGGTCTGTAGAAATTCTGTAAGGACATGGTATGGTGATCACACAGGGTCCCCGGACGTTTGACAGTCTATTGATCCCTGTGCCACCACAATGGTCACTTCCCCACTGCCACCAACCCATTTCTCTTGGGTACACACTGAGCCCAGACAGTTGTTAACATTAAAACAAATAATCAAGTTTATTTTATAAGCATGAACAAGTTTATGGTTTCAGTTAATTTTTCTTGTCAGTTTCTTATCCTTAGTTTATATACCAGATTATACCTTCCTAATAACTGCTAACTGATTATCACAACCATCTATCTGACTCCTCCTATCAATTTCTCTCACTCTCTCACATCAAAACTCGACCAACCCACAGACTTATCTTCCCTCTTCCTTCTCCAACTCCCAACTGACTTCCCAACAACTCCAACTCTAACTCTAACTCCTCCCCTTGGGTTCCCACTGGCCAATCACTTCACACTCATTTAACCCTTTCCTTATGACCCACCTAGGAGGGGAAACGCCACACATGGGTATACAGTACTAAGAAGTCACCGCAAGTCAGTGGGAAACAGCAAACATCTTTAATGCAAATGACCTAATATATTTCAACTAAAGTTGGCATGGGGCATAACATCCAGCTCTCTAGCCAAGGATGATGTCATCTAGGTATGTCTGTGCATAACCGAACAAGAGAAGAAGCTATTAGAGACTGAGCAAAAGTTAAGAGAGCTGGTTTTAAGCTTTGTGTCAGGGAACTGACATCGGAGCGAGAGGCGAAGGGGAGGCTCCCAGATGATGCTGGCGAAGGACCCAGCAGCAGGGGGAGAAACAGCTCAGTGGAGGGGGAAGCCAATCAGCGCAACACCAGGGATAAAGGGGGGCAGACGGGGGAATTGGAGAGAGGGCTCCAGGACTCTTCACTGGACATCAGTGAGGAGAGCCCAGGTCCTCCGCTACCCACGCCTTCCCTGCGCAGAAGACTCCCACGCAGTGAGAGGAGGAGGAGACTGGGTGTCAAACAACTTTTATGTTGGAAGAGGTTCAAGAAACGCCCACTGACGGATTCTGCCAGTGACTGAGGCAGCCACGGTGAGAAGGGGCTGTGCAGTCAGAAAGGTTTAACAAGGCAAATTAACCGAGAAAGGCACCAGTTTATGCACGAGTAACTCATACCTATTACACTTTGGAAAGCCCAGGGGTGGGTGGGGGTCTGCCTCTCTGGAGCCAGATGTAGAACACTGGATTTGCTTCTCGATAGAAATGCAAGCTGCCTGCTCATCTTGTATATTTGTAAGGCATTTGGAGATTTTTAGTTTAAGAAGACAAGCAAGGGCAGGCATTGAGAGATGTGTAACTCAGCGTGGAGAGACTTTTTCTCTCCCTCTCACAGTATTATCATTTGGGGGGTCCTAGCTTGCCGTTGGGAAAGATGGAGGGCACAAGGAGAAGGCTATGACAGAGAATGAGATGGTTGGACAGTGTTCTCAAAGCTACCAGCATGAGTTTGACCAAACTGCAGAGGCAGTGGAAGACAGGAGTGCCTGGCGTGCTCTGGTCCATGGGGTCACGAAGAGTCGGACACGACTAAACGACTAAACAACAACAACAACAACAACAATGAAACTGAGCACAGGAGATCCAAGACAGACAAAAGGAAGTCCTTATTCACATCACACATCAAGCTGGTTTGCATGACACAGTAAGACAAACCATGGCTTGCTGGGGCGACCATGCAGATGTGTGGTTTCCTCAAGAGCAGCTCACAGCCACTTTGATTCCCCCCCCCCAGTTCTTTTAACAGCCTGTGCACAAAGTCAAGGGCTGGCTTAGTGCGTTATCCAAACTGGTTCTTGCATCGCCCAAACTGGTATTTGCATAATCAAAACCAATACTTTCCTCATCAATCATAATTAGTAGCCAAGGTTTGTTTCCAAACTCTGTGGCAAGCATTCTCAGATTTTGGCTCCTTTTGCATCACCCTCCACTATTCTTCTCTTCCCTTCTTTCCTTGTACCCTTACACTACTTGCCTTCTTCGTTCAAATAACACATTAGACATTTTCCTCGGTTTTGACTGCATCACCAGTTCAGGAATAGATTTTTTTACTTTTGCTTCCTAACAGGTTGTTCTGCTCATTTTCCTGGCTTTCTTTGGCAAACAGCACCACATCTGTTAGAGAGAAAAAGGTAAAGGTACCCCTGACCGTTAGGTCCAGTCGCGGACGACTCTGGGGTTGTGCGCTTATCTCTCTTTACTGGCTGAGGGAGCCAGCGTTTGTCCGCAGACAGCTTCCGGGTCATGTGGCCAGCATGACTAAGCCGCTTCTGGCGAAACCAGAGCAGTGCAAGGAAACGGCGTTTACCTTTCCGCCAGAGAGGTACCTATTTATCTACTTGCACTTGACGTGCTTTCAAACTGCTAGGTGGGCAGGAGCTGGGACCGAACAATGGGAGCTCAGAAAGTCAACACTTAATGCCTCCCCCTCTTTAAAAACAAAATGGGGGTGGGTTGGAACTGAATGAAGTTTAAGTACAGGCCAAAGCAAAATATATTAAATAATTTAAAAAATGTCCAGTAGCACCTTAGAGTGTATCTGTGTATCTGAAGAACTGTGCATGCACATGAAAGCTTATACCAAGAACAAACTTAGTTGGTCTCTAAGGTGCTAATGGACAATTTTTTTATTTTTTAAAAAATATATTTCGACTGTGTCAGACCAACACGGCTACCTACCTGAATCTAGGTCAAAGTAAGGAGAAGGTGGAAGTGGAACATTTTGTCTCCTGCATGTTCAGCATCTGAGAAGACAAGAAGATTGCATTTTTTATTTTATTTTTTGCAAGAAGGTTGCATTTTTGCCAGGAAAATGGAGAGAGGGATTGAAGAGAGAAATAAGTGAAGAGGTTTGGAAGCCTGATCAACAAAAGTAGCCAAGTAAACAGACAACCCTGAAGCTGGGAAAGCCTGTCTAGAGATGGAAATGCATTTTCAAATTTCCTTCCTGCTGCTGAATTTAAATCAACAGGAAGGCTGCTTTGGACTCAGGTGGCAAACCTTGGCTTTCAAGCTATTTTAGCCAACTGCTAATTAACAGCTAGCTAAATGTCTTTATTATAGGTGAGGAGGGAATTGCACATTCCCATCAGAATTAGATGGCCATAAATTCCATGTAAGCGGGCGGACGGTGTGTGTGTGTGGGGGGGGGGGCGACTTACAATAATAATCCATCTAAACAATCTTCACACAGTAGATTCTTCCTAAACATTTACTAATGTAAATTGTTGTATTAATAGGTGAGATGGAAAGCATTAACATTTCCTTTTATGGGAGAAGCAGAGGCATCAGTAAATTCCTTGCCAATAGCCACTGCTGGAATCTGCAATACACAGACCTCCGTGGTTTCCAGTTTCCAATCCTCCTGCTTCAGAGAGTAACTCCTCGCAACAGAGTTAAACTAGCCGTTGATACCCCTTCTCTCTTTTCCCAGAGAACGCTGGGAAATACAGCTCTGTGACAGGGAAGATCACAAACACAGCACATAACCAATTATAATTCCCCAGGAGTCTTTGTGGGAATTAAAGTGCTACAGAACCGATGCTTTCATGAGGTGGCTAAGCCAACGGAGTTGAAAGGAGAGCAAAAATGCTGCTATGCTTGTCATCTTTCACACTTGCTGACTCTTGAAGGTCCAGAAACTAAGGATGTGTTCACATTATCACCTCAGAGTGCAGGAAAGGTGCCCTCGCCCAGGGTGCACTTCATAGCTCTTCCTCACACCCCTGCAAAAAACACACACACAGCTGTTCGCATCAGCACAGCTTCATTGGTGTCAGTTTCATTTCTGTTTGGCTACACGGGGAGGGGGCAAATGTCAATAGGCCAGGATGTCTTTACTATGCAGAGCTGTTCACACCTTGGCTAGAGAGGGATGCGGGTGGCACTATGGGTTAAAGCACAGAGCCTGGGACTTGCCGATCAGAAGGTCAGCGGTTCGAATCCCCGCGACGGGGTGAGCTCCCGTTGCGCAGTCCCTGCTCCTGCCAACCTAGCAGTTCGAAAGCACGTCAAAGTGCAAGTAGATAAACAAGTACCGCTCTGGCGGGAAGGTAAACAGCATTTTCATGCACTGCTCTGGTTCGCCAGAAGCGGCTTAGTCATGCTGCCTGCATCACCCGGAAGCTGTATGCCGGCTCCCTCGGCCAATAAAGCGAGATGAGTGCCGCAACTCCAGAGTCGGTCACGACTGGACCTAATGGTCAGGGGTCCCTTTACCTTTACCTAGAGGTATCTTAAACCAATCAGGATATCTCCTTTCAGGTGAAGACTCACATGTGTGTCAACACATATGTAGGACCCTTTCATATGGCTGCCAGACATATGGCCTGTGAGTGGCAGTTGGCCAATATATACATTTGCAAGACGTAGGGCTCTTTCAATTATTAAGGGAGTGGGGAGGATTTGAGTGAATATTGAAATACTGAAAAAAAATCAGGTTTTAATGTGATGTCATTAGAATAAAGCGAATAAAGCGAATTTCAGCCAATAAAGTGAGATGAGCGCCACAACCCCAGAGTCGATCACGACTGGACCTAATGGTCAGGGGTCCCTTTATCTTTTAAGGCATGTGCAGGCAACAGAAGGCCCAGGGGCTGGATCCAGCCCAATCGTATTCTCAATCCAGCCCGTGGACGGTCCAGGGATTAGCGTGTTTTTACATGAGTAGAACGTGTCCTTTTATTTAAAATGCATCTCTGGGTTATTTGTGGGGCCTGCCTGGTGTTTTTACATGAGTAGAATGTGTCCTTTTATTTAAAATGCATCCTCTGGGCATAGGAATTTGTTCATTTTTTATTTTTTTCCAAAACATAGTTCGGCCCCCCCACAAGGTCTGAGGGACAGTGGACTGACTCCTCCTGCTGCAAAAGTTTGATGACGCCTGTATGAGCATTCCTTCCTGCTGTCTAGTGAGTGTGATGAACGACAGCCCTCCTGCGCAAACTTCTGCCAAGGGGGATTGTCCCCTCACTTGTGCAGCACAACAAAGATAAGTGCCAACTCTCCTTGGGGAGGGCGAATAGGGAAGTGGATTGGGCTGCCCATTTGGCCCATTGCCCATGCAGTGTCAGAGGGAGAGCCGGCCCAAGACCTCTAGGCTAGGTCCTGGTGATCACAAATTCTGACTAGCCAAAAAGCCAGACAAAAATTCTTCAAAGGTTGAAAAAGGTTGGTCACCCCTGGTTTAAGGACTCCAGTCAACATGAAGCTAGCCTGAGAAACAGCACATCAAACAGTAGTATATCACAGGATGCATATGCATTTTGGATGACATGGTATATTAAAAATATTAAAAGCTCAGCACTAGAAATGCAGTAAGTATACAGTAAATGAGAGTAGGTAAAGGTAAAAGGACCCCTGACCATTAGGTCCAGTCGTGGCCGACTCTGGGGTTGTGGCGCTCATCTTTTTATTGGCCGAAGGAGCCGGCGTACAGCTTCCGGGTCATGTGCTTCTGGCATAAAGACTCTCCTCCCCGAAGGGGAGGGGAGGGGTTGTGGTCGGGGCTCGAGCTCCGGCTAGCAGGGGGCGTGGCCCCCTGCTGCCCACTCACCTGGCTGGCGCTCACGCCCCCTCGGTGGCCATCCAACCGGGGGCCACGGTGGGGGCGTGTTCAGCAGCATTTTGCTGCAGCGCCAGCCTTCCCCCGGCCTCATTCTTCCTCCTTCGCCTATAGTCGGATTGGCATCGACAGGCTCCACCTACTGGTGAAGAACCCACTTATTTTGATCCAATGCCTAAGCCAATACCTTTTCAAATGCTGTAACCAATAAAGTTGTGGCCTTTTCCTAGCCCATTAACCTTATATCACGTGTCCTTGTGTCTTCATTTCACTTCACCGGGGTCGGGTCCTCGAACCACAACTAAGCCTCTTTTGGCGAACCAGAGCAGCACATGGAAACGCCGTTTACCTTCCCGCCGGAGCGGTACCTATTTATCTACTTACACTTTGACGTGCTTTCAAACTGCTAGGTTGGTAGGAGCTGGGACCGAGCAATGGGAGCTCACCAAGTCGCAGGGATTCGAACCGCCAACCTTCTGATCGGTAAGCCCTAGGCTCTGTGGTTTAGACTACAGCGCCACCCGCGTCTCCAAATGAGAGTAGGACTATGACCTAAATCTGAGTCTTGGGCAGATCTCTCAAATTAAGAAGGTCGGTATGTCCACATTATAGATATTTAGAGGTCTTCTGCAAAACAACCAGCCTTTCTTTGTCAGCGCTGTGTTGTACCTGGTGTTGTACACTAGCTGTGATGGGCGCCTCACTGATCTCATCGCCTCAAATCCCAGAGCAGTTGTATTTTATTTTATTTACCTCATGAAATTTATACGCTGCTTGAATGTGTATTAAAACACACACACACAAAGCAGTTTACAAAAAGATAAAACAAGGAAATCAAGAAAAAAAATGGGCTCAGAAGGTTTACAGTGAAGGTGCCTGCTTGATCTCAACAAGCAGGAAGTTCCAAAGTGTACATCTTACCAATGTAGAACGTCTATTATGTGGCATCTGTAGCAGTTATATTTCTGCCAATCGAAGAGGTCGAGGTTGCACATGTTATGTAAGGCAATCTCAGGTGTAAACTGGTCCCAAGTTCTTAATGGCTTTATATACTAATAGCAACACCTTGAATTTGGCCTGGTAGCAAATCGGAAACCAGTACAGTGGTACTTCGGGTTACATACGCTTCAGGTTACATACGCTTCAGGTTACAGACTCTGCTAACCCAGAAACAGTACCTCGGGTTAAGAACTTTGCTTCACGATGAGAACAGAAATCATGTTCTGGCGGCGCAGCAGCAGCGGGAGACCCCATTAGGTTCAGGTTCAGAGCAGTTTCAGTTTAAGAATGGACCTCCGGAACGAATTAAGTACTTAACCCGAGGTACCACTGTATAGTCTCTGAGCACAGGTGTTCTATGCTGACAGGGCCTCGCTCCTGTCAGCAATCACGCTGCAGCATTCTGCACTAACTGTAGCTTCCAGATCAAGCAGAAGGGCAGCCTCACAATATGTGTGTGTGTGTGTGTGTGTTAGCTGGAGCAAATTCAGCTTGCTGGTCTGCCTGCCTGCCTGCCTATCAAGCAAACTGAGCCGTCAGGCTCACATTGCAGAGGAAAATCATGCCCACCGCTGTTAGAATCTCAATATAGAAGCTAAGGAGCACATCTATAGGCTTTCTTCTTCTTCTTTTTTACTGTTTCACACTTTCCAGTTTCCAACAGGGAGTCTGAAGCTGTTGCCCAGTACCAGAGAGAAACTAGGTTTAGAGACCCTCTTGATGACTCAGAACACTTACAACCCCTTGCCAAACTGCCTGGTACACAGAACTATTGATTTCTTTCAAGGATACACTTCACCACAATCATCAGTACTGCACAATCATCCATCATTAATGGGCTTATCCTCTCAGCTCCCCTTCTGAAATATTTTATTTTTATTTTCCTCTGTTGTTGAGACAGGAGAAAAACCTGGCGTAAAGCAGAGAAATCCAACACACCCTCGAGAGAACATCACACGCCAACACACTGTTGGAACACACCTTGTCTCAAGGTATACCTGGCCTGGTCTTTCAGCCTAACACCAGAAATCTGGTGGGTTTTATTAGGTGGGTGAGGGAATTTGTCAACTCTATTTTATCCCTCTACAGACCCACGTGTATGTTGAGACAAATAGAAAACGAAGCTGCAAGGCTTTTTCAAAATACAGGGCCTTTGCAGTCTCCCATGGGAGAAAGCCCACTCAGCAGTTTCTTAAGCATTTTAATTGAAAGCATAGGAATTAGGTATGAAACAGGCTACAGACTGAAAAATAAGTTTAAAACATATAGACTACTCACAGTAATGCATTTATCCTTAGCGGCAAAATGAGTGCAGGCAAAATACTTGCATTTACAGCAAAAAGAGCTTCAGGCATGTGCCTGATGCTGGGGTAATAATAATAATAATAGTCCATTATTAATAATAATAGTTTAATAGTTTATTTATTATTTATACCACGCACATCTGGCTGGGTTTCCCCAGCCACTTCTGGGTGGCTTCCAACAAAATATTAAAAATAAGATAAAACATCAGTCATTAAAAACTTCCATAAACAGGGCTTCCTCCAGATGTCTTCTAAAGGTCAGATAGTTGTTTATTTCCTTGACATCTGATGGGAAGGTGTTCCACAGGGCTGGTGCCACTACCAAGAAGGCCCTCTACCTGGATTCCTGAAACCTCATTTCTCGCGGTGAGGGAACCACCAGAAGGTCCTTGGCACTGGACCTCAGTGTCTGGGCAGAACGATGGGGGTGGAGACGCTCCTTCAGGTATACTGGGCCGAGGCCATTTAGGGCTTTAAAGGTCAACACCAGCACTTTGAATTCTGCTTGGAAACACTTCCCGGTAGCCGCAAGAAGGCGGGCGGACAGGGATCTGAAAGCTCCAGCTGAGAGCTGTCAGATTGGCTCTGCAGAGGGTTGGGGGGAGTGTGAGAGTGACACGCACCCCCAAGAAACCCCCAAGAAAGGAGTCTGGGGTCTCAAGGGGTCCTGTGACTGGCAATGGCAGTTCGGCAAGCTCCGGTCTCTGGGGGAGCAAACAACCACAAAACCGGTCAGTTAGGCAACATTGCAACCCTGTGGAGTGAAGCTTCTGTGCCAGCCTTCTACAGCAGTTACTTATCCAAAAAATAAAAAATCCAGGCCGACAGCAAGGGTAAGAAGACAAAGAAGACTGGCAAAACAAACTAACTGACTATGCTGGAATGATTAATGAACTTGAAGTTTTATAGCATATTTCTCAAAGCATTGTGTACAATATTATACACCAGCAGGATTTCGAAAAACACTTGTAATATGATAAACAACGTATAAAATTTGAAATTACTGTGAATTGAAGATATTAAGGACGTGCATTTACAACTGTAAAATGAAAGAACCAAGAAGGGAAGTGGAGGAAAGTCAGGGGATTATGGAAATCCCACATTGGGGAGTTGTGATGTTTTATTTTTATTTTCTGTTATTAAAAAATTTTAATAAAAATAGTGTAAAACAAAAAACAAAAGAAGGAGGGAACAGGGGAAAAAGGAACTGTGCTCAGAAACGTACTGGGAGCCAATGTAGGTCTTTCAGGTCCAGTGTTACATGGTCTCAGCAGCCATTCCAAGTCACCAGTCTAGCTGCCGCATTCTGGATTAATGGTAGTTTCCTGGTTACCTTCAAAGGTAGCTCCACATAGAGCACATTGCAGTAGTCCAAGCGGGAGATAACCAGAGCATGCACCACTCTGGCAAGACAATCTGCAAGTAGACAGACATCTGCTCCCATGGCTGGTTGAAAAAAGAGAGAGCGAGAGAAGAAGAAGAAGAAGAGTTTGGATTTGATATCCCGCCTTTCACTCCCCTTCAGGAGTCTCAAAGCGGCTAACATTCTCCTTTCCCTTCCTCCCCCACAACAAACACTCTGTGAGGTGAGTGGGGCTGAGAGACTTCAGAGAAGTGTGACTGGCCCAAGGTCACCCAGCAGCTGCATGTGGAGGAGCGGAGACGTGAACCCGGTTCCCCAGATTACGAGACTACCGCTCTTAACCACTACACCACACTGGCTCTCCAAGAAGGAAGGAAAAGAGAGAAGGAAAAGACATACTTCCTTGCTACTTCCCCTCAGGAGAGAAGAGGAAATGACATCACACAGAGCCTTTCTTACAAATTACATTTCTATGGTCTGAATCTGCCTAGCTGAAATACAGCTCTATGGTCTTAACCCCTTCACACACTAGCTAGCAAGAATTTGCATTCTTATATCTGAGTGCAAAATTTCCAACTCCTCTCAGCTCTGTTCAGAACCACCTTGGTATTCATGAACTTTCTTGATGAGGGTTCAGAAAAGTATATTTATTTATGGGAACATCCCCCACCTCCTAACACCAGCACTAATACACTAATGTGTTTTATTGTGACGCCCACTCTGAACGAATCTCATAGCACCAGCCATGATGGAAACCATCCTGAGAGTTCTGTTGAGGTTTCCCCTCTCCCAAATTTAAGGTGTCAGAAAAGGTTATTTTTGTATGCAACAACTGCTGCCCGTGAGCAAGGTCCCAACCAAAGAAGATTCACAACTTAAGTTGCCAGAATATGCACAACTTGCCGACTTAACATACAGAATAAGAGAACAAGAAGAACATACATTAAAATAAGACTGGAAAGCGTTGATTGAATATATGGGAAATAATTGTGCACAGCTGAAAATGCTGGCAGCATTAAGATAAATTCAGCAGTGTAAATAAGTTTTGATGGATGTAATAATGGATTGGTATAGTTTTTGTAAAATATGCAGAGATATAACATATGCAAAATGAACCATGCCAAGAGCAGGGAAGTCACTGATATCTTACGTATGTAAAATGTTTATCTGAAATTGTAAAATAGAAAATTAAATAAAAACAATATATATAAAAAACAAATTTAACCTCCCAGGAGTAGTAGTTGACATGTAAAGGTAAAGGTAAAGGGACCCCTGAGCATTAGGTCCAGTCGCGGACGACTCTGGGGTTGCGGCGCTCATCTCGCTTTATTGGCCGAGGGAGCCGGCGTACAGCTTCCGGGTCATGTGGCCAGCATGACTAAGCCACTTCTGGAGAAACCAGAGCAGTGCATGGAAACGCCGTTTACCTTTCCGCCGGAGCGGTACCTATTTATCTACTTGCACTTTGATGTGCTTTCCAACTGCTAGGTTGGCAGGAGCAGGGACTGAGCAACGGGAGCTCACCCTGTCGCGGGGATTCAAACTGCCGACCTTCTGATCGGCAAGTCCTTGGCTCTGTGGTTTAACCCACAGCCCCACCCGCGTCCCAGTTGACATGTAGTAAACAACCATACTCAAGAACAATAGTGATGCACCATAAATTCCTTTATTTCCCAGGAGGACTCCCCTGCTCAGCACCTCAGGGCCCCAGTCCTGCCACTCACCACCTGGTCTAGGTGGTGCCCATCAGGCCCCTATAAAGGACTGCTGCCACTGCTGCTGCTGGGCAGAGAGGGGTCCATTTTGTTTTGTTTTTTGTTTAAATTGCTGCTATTTTTTTATCTATGCCATTTTAAACTGTGATAATAATGCTGTATTCTTAGTTTTAGATTTATGTGGAAATTGTTTCCCATTTGGTTGTGTATTTTTTTTGATGTGGTTCATTTATTGTTTATAACTTTTGTAATTATGTAAATCTTGTAAGCCGCCTTGAGAATTGTTTTTTTAACTGTGGAATGGCGGCATACAAATAAAAAATGATGATGGTGATTGTTACCATTATTAGCAGTTTTGATTCGCCAGAATTTCTGCTCCTTTCTTTAAAAGGAGTTTTTATTTGTATTAACCTACTGCTTTTGTTTTTATTAACCTTCGCAGAAAAGACCTAGGGTGGGTTGCAACAATTTAGAATACAATGTTAGAAACAGTTTAAACGCTTAAAATTACCAAAAATAAAAATGCAAACACAGAGAATAGGGTGGGTCTTGAAAATATACAATTCAAGAAGAAAGAGGTAGCCAGAGCATAATCTGATATCCTTCTCCCAAGAAAAGCCACCCATCAAGGGGGCCAAGGCCAATTTGGGTCTGAAATTAGTCCTCTAAGGTAATCAGTATCCCCCAAGAATCACTGCAGTTGTGCCACTACATCCCTCAACATCTTTGCCAGAAAAGAGGCATTTGTGACCAATAGGACCAGTGTGGGCTTCTTTAGGACTGAAGGGAGTAGAGGGCAAATTAAATGTGACATAGGCAATCATCAATCAGGATCACCTTATTTTAAAAAAATATATTAAAGAAGTGGGGGGACATTTTTGACCAGGATCATGGAACCAGGGCTGCTTCCTGATAGGAGGCTCCTAAAAGGTAAAGGTAAAGGACCCCTGACAGTTAAGTCCAGTCGCAGACGACTCTGGGGTTGCGGCACTCATCTCGCTTTACTGGCCGAGGGAGCCGACGTTTGTCCTCAGACAGTTTTTCCAGGTCATGTGGCCAGCATGACTAAGCCACTTCTGGAGCAACGGAACACCAAAACCAGAGCAGCGCATGGAAACACCGTTTGCCTTCTCACCGGAGCGGGGCCTATTTATCTACTTGCACTTTTGGGTGTGCTTGTGAACTGCTAGGTTGGCAGGAGCTGGGACCGAGCAACCAGGATTTGAACCACCGACCTTCTGATCAGCAAGCCCAAGAGACTCAGTGGTTTAGACCACAGCACCATCCGTATCCCCAGGAGGCTCCTAGACCTGCCCAATAAATTCATCTACCATTATAAGCTACAAATAAAATTGCAGTTAACTTTCCACACTATTGGGAGTACATGTGTACTGTATATCCTACTGGTTCCATCTGCACAAAGGTGCTTGACATAGCTGCTGTGAGTAAGGCCATTTGCAGCTTGGGACACATGCTGTGCGTGGGTGACATTTCCTGAGCCCCTTTTTATTTTATTGCTAAAATACTTTCCCAGCTATAAAAAATAATAATTTAAATCACAAATGCACTTGCCAATATAGTACTGTAAGCGGAAAGTGTGTGTGTGTGTGTGTGTGTGTGTGTAAAAACATATTTGGGTGATTCAAAATACCCAAAAAGTTCAACTTTTAAAAGTATCTGGGCTTAATTGTAGACATTCTTCTTTTTATTTAGAAATGCACAAATTCTCCTGAGATAGTTGAAAGGGTTCTGTTCTAAACAGAATTTCATCTGTTTTGAATTACAGATGTGTTTCTGTCTTTCTTCTTTGTAAATAAGGATTAGCTGGCTATTTATTTCAGAGTGCTAATATGAGGTTTAATTGAAACATAATTGATTGTCTTCTTCATTTATATTATTCCATGCAGGTCATTTTAATTAGATGCATCACACATGCATCGCAGTGCAAAACTGAAATATCGCTGCCTTTGAAAACCAGGCTTATTTTCTGAAAGATTGAGAAAAACTGTATACTTGCACTTCCATTTACTGCTCAGCAAATGTATCTAAACCCTAAGATGTCTTCTCTTCTCCCTTTTCAAACATTTGTTCTGTCGAACAGCAGCTAATGGAATCTACGAGTGTGCACATATAGCATTGAAGCATTGGTTATGGAGAAGGAAACTGCACTGTGGCTCTCTCAAGAACTGGCATTTTGGCAAACGTACTGGTATTTTTATTTTCGAAACAAGTCTAAAAGCTGGAGACACAAAGGATCTAAGTCACATAAACACTGTAAAGGAAAATAAAAGATGCTGTTCAGCAGTACTGGTGGTGGGGATATAAATTACTGGGAGCTTACCTTAGTGAGGACCTCACTTGGAAAATCAACATAACTCAGGAGGCCAGAAAGGCCCAACAGAGACCCCATTTCCTCACGGTTTTGCAAAAGAACAATGTTAAACAACAAGTAATGAACTCCTTTTACCAGTCCACAATAGAAAGTGTCCTTTCATATTGTATCACAGTGTGGTATGCTGACCTGACAGCCACGGACAGAAAGTCTCTACAGAGGGTGGTGAATATAGCACATGATATCACGGGCTGCCCCTTGAGTCCGCTAGATGACATCTCAAGGGATCGTTGCCTTAGGAGAGCGAGAAAAATTCTCAGGAATGACTCACTCACATCCTGGCCATCGCCTCTTTAATCTTCTACCCTCGAGCAGGAGATATAGAAGTATAATCAGCCATACCAACAGGCTAAAAAATAGCTTCTATCCGTGGGCTGTTAGGCTGTTGCATGGAAAATAACATAGCGAAATTGACTGTGAGGTGGTGTGTTGTTCGATAAGAGATTGAGTGTGGGGTTTTTTTGGGGGGGCTCGTTGTACAATGACAATAAAGGTATTATTATTATTAAATACATCTAAGGAGTGTTTAAATCCTACATTAGTTACAGCCTGGCTCTATATATGTCTATTCAGAATCAAATCCGAATTGGAGCCTCAGCAGCATTTGCAAGAAATGCCACTAGAATTGTTTTTGAAAGATATTAGAGGCAAATATTCCAGTTGTAAAAGAATGGCTAAATGAAGTATGGGAATATGCCACAAATATCAAAATTAATTAACAACATACATATCCAGAAACTCCCAGACAATAATTAGATACTTTCTATAAGGCACGAATACCATTTATTAATATTTTGTTATATAAACCAGTGAAATCCAATATTCCAGAATGTTTCAAGATGCCCTAAAGATTAATGCTCAGTGCTATAAATTACTATAAACGTCTAAAAAAATAATAATTGAAAAACTAAATAGGTGTGGAGGCAACTATGTGAAAATGTTCAAATGTAGGCCTTTACCACTTTTCCCTGATGTTCATTTTTTAAAACATGATAAATACCTTCAAAACTATAGAAGAATCCCTCACCGCTATGATGAAACGTGGAATGAGGGAGACTGTGTGTTCTAGTGGCAGCACCTTGAAAGGCCACTACTGTGGTACCTCGGGTTACAGATGCTTCAGGTTACAGACGCTTCAGGTTACAGACTTCGCTAACCCAGAAATAGTACCTTGGGTTAAGAACTTTGCTTCAGGATGAGCACAGAAATTGTGCGGCGGTGGCGCGGCAGTGGGAGGCCCCATTAGCTAGTGTTGCTTCAGGCTAAGAACAGTTTCAGGTTAAGAACGGACCTCCAAAACGAATTAAGTTCTTAACCTGAGGTACCACTGTATTTAGTTAAGCAGAGCCGGCCCAGTGATGAGGTGAGGCAGAGCACCCGCCTCAGGCAGCGGAAGCACAAGAGAGGGCACCCTCCCCACCCCGCCGGTTCTGCCACCAGAGGAATGCCCCCCTCTCACCAGCGAGAAGGAGGTGTTCTGGCACATGGGGTGGAAAAGATGCACAGTTCAGTGAGTGGGGGGTCGTTCTGCCAGCATCGGAAGTGGTAGGGCCAGCGCTGGATTTACGTATAAGCTAAACAAGCTATAGCTTAGGGCTCCACTCTCTTGGGGGCCCCCAAAAAATTTAAAGGAAAACAACAACACTGGATGTACATTACCAAAATATAAGATAAAAAAACAAATAAAACAAAACCTACATACAGCAACAGGGACACAAGTGGCGCTGTGGTCTAAACCACTGAGCCTAGGGCTTGCTGATCAAAAGGTCGGCGGTTCAAATCCCCGTGACAGGGTGAGCTCCCGTTGCTCAGTCCCTGCTCCTGCCAACCTAGCAGTTCGAAAGCACGTCAAAGTGCAAGTAGATAAATAGGTACCGCTCCGGCGGGAAGGTAAACGGCGTTTCCGTGTGCTGCTGTGGTTCGCCAGAAGCGACTTAGTCATGCTGGACACATGACCTGGAAGCTGTACGCCGGCTCCCTCGGCCAATAAAGCGAGATGAGCACCGCAAACCCCAGAGTCAGCCATGACTGGACCTAATGGTCAGGGGTCCCTTTACCTTTACCTTTACATACAGCAACAGTGTTTTGTGTTGTGTAGGCTCCTATGATGTAGGTCATGGGCCCCTCCTCCTAGCCTGCTCCCTAAAATATCACTGGTTTGCTCATTTCTACATATAGGATGCCTACATTCTTCATGGACTGGTAGCATGGCAACATGCGCAAATGGCCTTAGATACCTATTAGGTCCATAAATTACCATATAGCATATATTCAACACAAAAAACAGCAACAATCTGTTGTTGGCAAAGGACAGCTGGACATATAAAGGGCCCCATTACCTTCAGTAGCTTAGGGCCTCATCAAATCTAAATTCGGCCCTGGGTAGGGTGAGGGCCATGGCAAGAGATTCCTGCTTTGCCACATGTGGCGATAGGGTGTGTGCCACGACTAGAGTTAAGACCAGAGCTTTTTTTGCAACTGGAACTTGCTGGAACTCAGTTCTGGCACTACTCAGGTTGCCATTAGAAGAGACCAAGGGAAGCATTCATGGTGAGTTCTGGCACATCTTTTTCTAGAAAAATAGCACTGGTTCATACTAAGTGGGAAACACCAATCAGTGTGAAACTCAGTACATAGATAGATAGATAGATAGATAGATAGATAGATAGATAGATGATAGATAGATGATAGATGATAGATGATAGATGATAGATGATAGATGATAGATGATAGATGATAGATGATAGATGATAGATGATAGATAGATAGATAGATAGATAGATAGACGATAGATAGATAGATAGATAGATAGATAGATAGATAGATAGATCGATATGATAGATAGATAGAAGTAGAGGTTCTGTGGTGGTATGGAAGCTTGCTCAGATGATGTCAGGCTTCGGGGAATTATCTCCCCTGGTGGTGGCAAGAAGCAGAGAAAAACAAAGAAGAGTTCTTACTACAGTGGAATCTCGGAAGCCGAACGCCTTTGAACTCAAACGCTTTGGCTCCCAAAGGATCGAAACCCGGAAGTGATTGTTTCGGTTTCCAAATGATTTTTGGAAGCTGAGCGTCCAGCACAGCTTCCAATTGGCTGCAGGATGCTATTGCGGCCAATCAGAAGCCATGCCTTGGTTTTCAAACTGTTCTGGGAGTCAAAAGGACTCATGGAACGGATTAAATTTGAAAACCAATGTACGACTGTAATGAGGTTATTCAATCATCACGGCGAGAGAGAAAGAAATGCAGTCTGTGTCCCATTAACGGCGTAGCTCCAACTGAGCTCCTCCCCGTCCCCTCCTAGCAACAGCAGTTCCCCTTGTGGTGGCCGCCTGGGGCTAATTATCTCTGAGTCCTTTGCTCTTGCACTCTCAATGAATGCCGAGTTCTGGGGGAAGGGAGGTAAAAAATACTCTCCAGTGATAACGTGTCACCTAAGGCTGCTCTGTCTCTGCCTTCTCTTCTCCCAACACCACCCAAGTCTTCTGTTTTCCTTCCTTTGAACAGCTTAGTTCTCAAACGTTTTGGCTCCCAAATGCCACAAAGTGAGTGTTCCGGTTTGCGAACTATTTTTGGAAGCTGGACGTCCAACGGGGCTTCTGTGGCTTCGTATTGCCTGCAGGAGCTTCCTGCAGCCAACCAGAAGAAGAAGAAGAGGAGGAGGAGGAGGAGGAGGAGGAGGAGGAAGAAGAAGAGGAGGAGTGGTGAAATATACTTGGAGTCGAGAGTGTATTTCATGCTCTTTATTCAGCTCATAGTGGTGAGGAGGAATGGAAGTTCCCCCATAATGTCTGCTTTATATACATTATTTACACAATAGGCCCCATGTGATTGGCTAATTCCGGGATTCTCCTGTAGGCCAATCAGGTTGCGGATTCACTTTCACCTGGAGCTGGATTGGGTGGCTCCTGTGGACCAATCAGACTGCTGAATTCTGGGTCCTATTGTTCTAGGACCAATCAGACTGCTGCATTCTGAATCCTATTGTTCTAGGACCAATCAGACTTCTGCATTTTGGATCCTATTCAACTCGGTACATAACAAGGAGGGAGAGTTTGGATTTGATATTCCTCTTTATCACTACCCTAAGGAGTCTCAAAGTGGCTAACAATCTCCTTTCCCTTCCTCCCCCACAACAAACACTCTGTGAGGTGAGTGGGGCTGAGAGACTTCAGAGAAGTGTGACTAGCCCTTGGTCACCCAGCAGCTGCATGTGGAGGAGTGGGGAAGCGAACCAGGTTCACCAGATTACAAGTCCGCCTCTCTTAACCACTACACCACACTTGCTCTCGGAAGCCGGAACGGATTCCGTTAAACTTCCAAGGTATGACTGTACTGCCTTCCTCATCTCCGGAAGCTTCAGGAGAAGGGGGAGCAATCTCCACCATTCCTCCTCCTCAATCTCGTCCCCTTCAGTCCAGTCCCTGACAACTGGGTGCTGGGCGTTTTCTGCACCTCAGCTGAGCAGCTTATGGAAGCTCAACCAACACCACTGCTACAGCTCACATGAGCCAAAGGACAGGGAGGCATGTTCAGGTGAGGCACAGGGAGGCTTATTTCCTGTATCTCAGCTCTGCTGGTCCACAGAGCAAGAGGAGGGACAGGGAGGTTTGCAGAGCTGATGTGCAGGGAAGTTTTGCTGAGGCTGGTCAGGTACTGCTCATCTGAGAGGTGCCAGAGTGCAGTTCCAGTGCGCTGAGGCTCAAAAAAAGAAGAAGGAAAAAAAGCTCTGGCAAGACTTGCAATGAGAAGTGAAACAAAAGCTACGTCAGTTTTCTTCCCAGTTTTTTTCATTCCAGGCAGTGCTTCTCATCATTTCATTGCAAGTGTAATGTTCCCAAGTCGAACAAAACTGTGGACTGTTTTTTCTATGATTTTCTCCTTTGCGCTCTCCCAAACTTCAAACAGAGCCTTTCTCACTAAATGGTGCATAAATCTTTTGTGTACCTGTATTTTCCCATACATTAGATAATATTTTCTTGTACGCGACAACAGCAGCGATAATGTTAATAGCCAATAATTGGAAAGGAAATTACATTCCAACCAAAGAAGAATGGCTGAATAAATTTTGCAAATACTTGGAATTAGCAAAACTGACGGATTTGATAAGACAAAAATCAAAAAATATAATCCAGAAACAATGGAAATGTTTAAATGATTATTTATGTAGACAAAGATTAAATGTAAAGTATTGGTTGTGTTTAGAATAGATTTATGAACGATTTAGAAAACTTATTGATTAGAATATTTGTGTGAGATTCTATGGGAAAAATACAGAATAACAGTTACAATCTTGCTTAAAATGTATATAGGAAGTGCAGTGTAAGTGATGGAAGTCAGTCAATGAAATTTTATTATTGTGATATTTGTAGAATAAATTTGGAAGAAATTCTTCCAACTTTTCTTCTTCTTCTTTTTCTCATTTTTTCTTTTCTTTTTTCTTATTTGTTCTTTTTATATATGTGTGCTCATCTGAAATATATATGTATGTATGTATTTGCAATATTTTGCTTATATTTTGTAATAATTATGTTAAGTAAAATTTTACATCTTTCAAAAGAAAACCAAACAAACTGTGGACTGTTTAATCCACTTTAGGAGGTCTGCCTCTTTTTTGTCAACTGCAGACTAAATGAATTAAAACTAAAATGAGGAGCTAGGTAATCAATCCATGTGGCACTTTCCCCCTGCCTAGAACCTGACATTATAAAAATTAGAACATGTTACAAGCATCCGCTACAACACAGTTAAGATATTGCCTGCAAAACTTGCTAGGTGAGCTTGCACCAATCTCTCTGAGCCCAACGTACTTCAGAGGGTTCTTTGACGGATAAAAGTACAGCACCACATATACTTTGCTGGGAGGATCAATTTATTAAACGTCTAAAACACATTTAATACTTTAATACTTAAAGGAATTGTGGCTGCCCCGTCCCGCCTAAGTCGGCTCATCCTGTCAGGGGTCGCTCCCAGCCCAGCTGCCAGCCATGGCGTACAGCGGGCAAGGCCAGAAGGTGCAGAAAGTGATGGTGCAGCCCATCAACCTCATCTTCAGATACCTACAGAATAGGTCCAGAATTCAGGTGTGGCTGTATGAACAGGTGAACATGAGGATAGAAGGCTGTATTATTGGATTTGATGAATATATGAACTTGGTTCTGGATGATGCTGAGGAGATTCACTCCAAGACAAAATCAAGGAAACAGCTGGGTCGAATCATGTTAAAAGGAGACAATATTACTCTTCTACAGAGTGTTTCTAACTAGAAATAGTTATTGAGTCTGTTTTGCTTATTATTTTAATCTTTAAAACCTATAGAAGAAAACATGCAGTGGTGTAATGGTATCGCTCCCAATTCTACCATTGGTGTCTGAAGTGTGAAGAATGAAGCCAGTTACCTAATTTGTGCTTGCATAATTTTCAATAACTTTTCTACATTGGTGTTGAATTGTAGTTCTTTATAAATAAAACTTTTTGTTAGTAAAAAAAAAAAAATACTTAAAGGAATTAAGACGTCTGTTCTATACATTACCCATTGTGAGGCTTTTATGGAGAAAGTTTACCTCATATAATTAGTTCCTTTCCCCAGGAAAGTGACTGATAGCATAACTGACAGAAAAGAATCCTTGCCGCCTCAGATTATTAAGCACTTGCTTGCCCATGAGGTAAAAATATGGAGGGGGTGGGATTTAACTTTTCCTACCAAAAAGGTCTTGCAGAGGGAGGATTGAAGCCCCACCCTCGCTCACCTTCCCTGACCATTAGCAATACATAAACATGCCAATTTCAGTTTATCTCAATTTCTCATTTTTCCAGTCTGAGGTCTGGTTCTCCACATTTCAGTATGCATTAAAAAAAAAAAGTCCTTACAAAAATTCAACATCATTTTATTGCTAATTTCTCAAAATCTACACATATTCTTGTATGCGATTTTGCCTAATAAACACATTTTTACAAAGCAATTTCCCCAAACAGAATGCTATTTTCATTATACGCATTCCTATCCACCTAAACATATGCATTTTTGTTGCACATTACTTGGCTGGAGAACTGCGCTACAAAATTCAGGGAAGTTTGAATTTTGAAGACAGAGTTTCAAGTCATCTGTTGTTTCACAAAGTGCCATTTCAGTAGGCTCACCTTTAAATGTGAACTGGATTTCTCTTCCTCCTTACTGCTTCCTCCTCAGCCCAGGCTCATGCATGGAAGTGAGCTGTTGTTGTTGTTTAGTCATTTAGTTGTGTCCGACTTTTCGTGACCCGATGGACCAGAGCACGACAGGCACTCCTGTCTTCCACTGCTTCCCGCAGTTTGGTCAAACTCATGTTGGTAGCTTCGAGAACACTATCCAACCATCTCACCCCCTTCTCCTTGTGCCCTCCATCTTTCTCAACATGAGGGTCTTTTCCAGGGAGTCTTCTCTTCTCATGAGGTGGCCAAAGTACTGGAGTCTCAGCTTCAGGATCTCTCCTTCCAGTGAGCACTCAGGGCTGATTTCCTTCAGAATGGAGAGGTTTGATCTTCTTGCAGTCCATGGGACTCTCAAGAGTCTCCTCCAGCACCAGAATTCAAAAGCATCAATTCTTCGGCGATCGGCCTTCTTTATGGTCCAGCTCTCACTTCCATACACAGGGAGAAAATGTCTTTAAACAGCAGAGCACGGAGAGGGAAGGCAGAGTTGGCATGCCTTTTGGTATAAAGAGAGAAGCCCACTTGTCGTGGGTAGATGAGGGGAATACGTTTGGGAGAACTGCAGCAGATAATTGAAATCTAGAGAAGCAGCCGCTTTGAAATCGTGGCTTCATTTGATAAACCTTTCAGTCATTAATATGACAAGGAGGGTTTGGGTTGTTGAAAAATAATTACTTCTCTGGAGCTCCCAGTGGTGTCCCATCTGGGTTTCTAAGCTGTTTCATAAATGTTGCAGTATCTGGTAGTCCTGGACCATGTTCCAGGTCTACTTACTAAGTATGCTGAGATGTTGGGTTGGCTGATTCTGAGGTCTAACCATCAATGTTAAATATCTTTCTTTTTCTTGCTGGCTTGAGAATTTCTATACTGGTGGACAGGACAGCTTGGCAAGAAAACTGTCTGGCTTTCATCCAAAGCAATAAAAATGAGATAAGTGAAGCAAGAGGTGTCTTCTGCATTTTTCTCCCAGAAAGTAAGAGGAAAGGGCCTCTCTCTCCCTCTCCCTCTCCCCCTCTCTCTCTCTCTCTCTCTCTGTGTGTGTGTGTGTGTGTGTGTGTGTGTGAGAGAGAGAGAGAGAGAGAGAGAGAGAGAGAGAGAGAGAGAGTATACACACTACCAGCTTAAACAGCAGCTATGTTGTTCTTTTTCTCAATTTGGATTGAAGCTGGTTTGGGGGAAAACACATCAAAATGCAATATTTCACAAGGCACAGCCAGATAGATCTGGATTGTCACTCACATTGTATGTGCACTGCTTCCTAAACAAGTCGTGGGAATGAACTAGATGCAGAATAAACAGGAGTGCGTACAAAGCCAGAGAGAGACAGATTCCAGTTCTAAATTATTAGTGCAAGGAAGGTTTCTTGCACTAGCCTCTGTACAATAAACATGAGTTTGCACAGCTGCTTTCAAAAGGGTCTTGTGCAGCACAACATCCCAGAAGATGGTTCCTAAGTTCTTCTGAACAGACAAAAAAAAAAAAAAAAAAAAGGCACTCATTAAATGTCTTCCTAATCCTCCTGACTCTAATTGATATATTTTAAGCATGTGGATATCCCTTACTCTGCTGGTGACATTATTTTCCCCTCCCCAATTTTCCTTGCTGTCAAACTCTATTTGCTGAAAATGTGAGGCTGTGACAGGGTTTGTGTGGGTGGGTGAGTCATGTGGCATTAAGGTTGTGCAGGAACAAAGATTGCTTGAGACATCTGCAGGAGATTCTGAGCATCTCTCTCTCTCTCTCTCTCTCCCCCCCCTACCAACCTCAACATAAACACACATTACCTACAAGCTAGCAGATTCAGAGACAGCAGTCACTCTTGCTACTCAAATAAACAATGTGATGTCAAAAAAGACCAACATTAATAATGCATCTTTCCAGTATATCTGTATGTGTGACAATGAAACTTAAGCTGCTGGTTTTCAATTACCGTATTTTTTGCTCTATAAGACTCATTTTTCCCTCCTAAAAAGTAAGGGGAAATGTGTGTGTGTCTTATGCCGCGAATGCAGGCTGCGCAGCTATCCCAGAAGCCAGAACAGCAAGAGGGATCGCTGCTTTCACTGCACAGCGATCCCTCTTGCTGTTCTGGCTTCTGAGATTCAGAATATTTTTTCCCCTTGTTTTCCTCCTCCAAAAACTAGGTGCGTCTTGTGGTCTGGTGCATCTTATAGAGCGAAAAGTATGGTACACATTTAAGAGCGATGCTGATGCATAAAATTGTTACGTAATAAATATACAGACTATATAGAATAAAGTTAAGAATGTAAAAGGACTGTTGTGCTGGATCAAACAAAATACCCACCTGGCACAGAATTCTTTTTTCAAGCATAGTTAGTCTGGTGCCTCTGAAAGCTTAAAAACAAGGTATGGAGTGGGTACAATCCCCTGGTACTTAGTGGAGCATTGCTCCAGACCATGGAAGTTCCACTTAGCTATCATAGTTAAGAGTCATTCAGAGGTCTATCTCCTGTGGATTTGTCTAATTTCCTTATAAAGCCATCTACTCCACAGGGCATGACTACATCTTGAATTCTGCATGTTAATTGTGTGCTGTAGTCCTGTTGATTCGGCTAGTCCTGGACCTGCTTCCAGTCTGTTTTCATTTTTGTGACCTTTATTCTGAAAGGATAAAATGCCTCCAGGTCTTCTCTTCACAACATTAATAACCGTAAGCCTCTATCATGCCTTTTCAGGGGCGGTGTGTCCCGTTCCACCACCTGCAGGAAATATTTTTAATGGATCTTGCCTAGTGGATGGTATTTCTCCACTGTAACCAATTACAGCCAGAAAAGGTTCCCTTCCCCAGTTTGAACAATGAAAATAATTTATGTGTAGCACCAGACTAGCAGTGCAGGGCTCCGAAAGAAGACTCCTATTAGCTATACAATTTATATTAGCAATCGTAATTACGTAAATTAAGTGTGTGTGTGTGTGTGTGTGTGTGTGTGTGCGTATACCCTTAAAACTTTACAAAACAAAAGCGTTTGTGTGTGTGTTGGCCGTAAACAAATTGCACATTATTTCATAATCTTTCAACAGGTTTTTTTTTTAAAAAAGAAATAGATACAATGGGGTGAAAGTACCCCAAATTGTTGCTGCAAAGCAGGACCCAGGGTGAGAAGCATCAGAACCAGAATCTGACTATAGGACTGATCTCCTGGAGGAGCAGATCTCAAAACTGTATTCTGCTCTGGTCAGACCTCACCTGGAGTACTGTGTCCAGTTCTGGGCACCACAGTTCAAGAAGGACACTGACAAACTGGAACGTGTCCAGAGGAGGGCAACCAAAATGGTCAAAGGCCTGGAAACGATGCCTTATGAGGAACGGCTAAGGGAGCTGGGCATGTTTAGCCTGGAGAAGAGGAGGTTAAGGGGTGATATGATAGCCATGTTCAAATATATAAAAGGATGTCACATAGAGGAGGGAGAAAGGTTGTTTTCTGTTGCTCCAGAGAAGCGGACACGGAGCAATGGATCCAAACTACAAGAAAGAAGATTCCACCTAAACATTAAACATTAGGAAGAACTTCCTGACAGTAAGAGCTGTTTGACAGTGGAATTTGCTGCCAAGGAGTGTGGTGGAGTCTCCTACTTTGGAGGTCTTTAAGCAGAGGCTTGACAACCATATGTCAGGAGTGCTCTGATGGTGTTTCCTGCTTGGCAGGGGGTTGGACTCGATGACCCTTGTGGTCTCTTCCAACTCTATGATTCTATGATTCTATGAAACTATTCTGGAGAACCCTTTGGTTCTTCAATGAGAATCAGCAACTTACCATATTTTTCGCTCCATAAGACACACTTTTTTCTTCGTAAGGGGAAAATGTCTGTGCATCTTATGGAGCAAATGTGTGGTCCCTGGAGCCAAAATGCCCAGGGGCAAAAAGCAGATCATGCTTTTTGTTTTTTTGAAAGAGGGAAGTGGGTGTTGAAACAAAGCCGCTGATCGGCAAGCGATCGGGAGCGAGATAAGGGACGCTAGCAATAAAGGAGGCTGCCTGGGAGGGGGGAGGTAAAGACAGCAAACTTGCAAGGTTCTAAAAACTCTAAAGCAAGGCTCTAAAAACTAGGTGCGTCTTAGGTGCGTCTTATGGAGCGAAAAATAGAGGACTTCTTTATTTCATAGATTTCTAGGATGGCAACGGGAACAAGCTCCCCTGAAATAGAGCTCGCAAATCCTACTGATTTCCACACGTCTCCTGCAGTGCAGATGTTGGCATCCATCTGTGGTTGTAGAAACTGATACAGGAGGTACATGTGGGGCAGAGGAAGGCATCTGGTTTTGCAGCTACAGGTGCACTATGGTTTTTCTTCTCCCCGTACTCCTCACAGCAGTCATTCCTTCCTTGGCTTTTTAAAATGATTTTATTTATGATTTTCAATTTTATACATTTCAATAATTTTATAACCACTTTAACATTTCAAAGCTTGGCTTCCTTCCCCCTCTTTCTGCGGTTCCTTAAATTTGCTTTTCATGTTTTCTGCATATCCAAATTAACCTAATTTACTCATTTATTCATCTGATTTAAATACATACTCTTAAATACATACTGCAGGTTGTTATAGTAATCCTGCCAATGTTCTTATCTGTTTACAATTTATTTGTAAATATTCCATAAACCATTTCCATTATTTTTTTAAAAAGTTTGTTTTCCTGATTTCTTATTTTTCCAGTAAGTTTCGCCATTTCCGCATATTCCACCAGTTTTTGTATCCATTCTTCCTTCCTTTGCTCACTGCTGTGGATTCATGATCTGACTGACTGTCTCTCGGCACTGCAGTTATCTGCAAGGGATTAATGTTAATGTTGCCAGCCTTCAGGTCACATGTGCAGGCATCTTTGTAATGCAGAGTTGGCCTGCCAAGGGGCCCGGTGCATAAAGCTCCCCATAGGCTGTGGGTTAAACCACAGAGCCTAGGACTTGCCGATCAGAAGGTCGGCGGTTTGAATCCCTGTGACAGGGTGAGCTCCCATTGCTCGGTCCCTGCTCCTGCCAACCTAGCAGTTCGAAAGCACGTCAAAGTGCAAGTAGATAAATAGGTACCACTCCGGCGGGAAGGTAAACGGCATTTCCGTGCGCTGCTCTGGTTCGCCAGAAGCGGCTTAGTCCTGCTGGCCACATGACCCGGAAGCTGTACACCGGCTCCCTTGGCCAATAAAGTGAGATGAGCGCCGCAACCCCAGAGTCAGTCACGACTGGACCTAATGGTCACAGGTCCCTTTAACTTTACTAGGCCAGGCTTCCTCAGCCTCGGCCCTCCAGATGTTTTTGGCCTACAACTCCCATGATTACCATGTATCATCCACTGACAGCTTAAGAGTTTTCAAAAGCAAGATGGGAAACAATACTATTTATGTGGGGAAAATGAATCCCCAGATAGATAATTATCCTTGAGATGAAGGGATAAAAGGTTAAGGCCATGGGTAGGCCTGGGGGCCGGATCCGGCCCAATTGCCTTCTAAATCTGGCCCACGGATTGTCTGGGAATCAGCGTGTTTTTGCATGTGTCCTCTTATTTAAAATGCATCTCTGGGTTATTTGTGGGGCATATCAATTTGTTCATTTCTCCCCCCAAAATATAGTCCGCCCCCCCACAAGGTCTGAGGGACCTTTTCTCCTGCTGGAAAATTTTGCTGACCCCTGGTTAAGACTATCTTGTGAACAAAAGAAAGAGAATTGTAGTATCTAGTAACACAGAAAGTACTGTGGTACCTCGGGTTAAAAACTTAATTCATTCTGGAGTTCTGTTCTTAACCTGAAACTGTCCTTAACCTGAGGTACCACTTTAGCTAATGGGGCCTCCCGCTGCCACCGCCACGTGATTTCTGTTCTCATCCTGAAGCAAAGTTCTTAACCTGAAGCACTATTTCTGGGTTAGCGGAGTCTGTAACCTGAAGTGTCTGTAACCTGAAGCATCTGTAACCCGAGGTACCACTGTATGTTTAAGGAAACTACAGCCATTTTGACAGTTGTTTTGAGGTTGTGTTGCCTCATACGCAGCACACCTGCCTTTTCAACACACCTCCTCTACTGTTTTGCTGTGAATTTTTAACTCATAGTGAGGCCTCATCACTTCATTGCAGAATATGTTAAGCTGAATGTTTAATATTCTTGCTCCAGTTCACAGTGTGGCAGGGGCGGGGAAGGCTTTGCACATCCTTTGCACTCAGATGGTGCTAGCTTCAGTCCCTGGCACTGCTAGTTTAAAAGATCTGGTTGTAGGTGACAGGGGAAGACTTCTGTTCAAGACCTTGGGAAGCCACTGATACACTCGAGTGGAAGGTTTATATCAGGCTTCCTCAACCTCAGCCCTCCAGATGTTTTTGGCCTACAACTCCCATGATCCCTAGCTAGCAGGACCAGTGGTCAGGGATGATGGGAATTGTAGTCTCAAAGCATCTGGAGGGCTGAGGTTGAGGAAGCCTGCCATAGGGCATGTCCTTGAGGATCTTGCCATCTTCCATTTTATGGGCACGACCAAGCCAGTGTAGCCATTTCTGAGGCAGGAATGGAAACATGCTGGGAGCACATCTTTGTCTGAGACTCTGTCCTGCCATGTGATGCCCAAATTCTTCATGTTGCAGCACACGTGGAAGGCATGGAGGCATTGCTCCTGGAGGTTGTAAGTTGCCAACGACTCACATCCATATAGCAGAATGCTCAACCAGCACGTTGGCCTGGTAGACCTTCATCTTGGTGTTGAATGTTGGCATCACATTCTCTCCTACCCTTTCGGAGAGGTGCGCCATTGCCATAGCTGACTTTGCCAATACATTTTCCAGCTCAGCATCAATGGACAGGTTGCTGGTAATGGTGCAACCCAGGTCGACAAAATTGTCTGCCGCTTCAAGCGTGTGATGATCACCAATGCTGATGTGTGGATTGCTGCCAATGTCCTGACCCAAAATGTTGGTCTTTGTCAAGCTGAACTCCCTGCAGGCTTGGGCAAAACAGCTGCTGAGTCTCTGCAGAGCTGCACTGTCAAGGCTGCATCAACAAGTGATATGGCCGTAGACCCATTACTTTTTATACTTTGTATCAAAACTGTTGTTCTAATATCCTTGAATTGAATGTACATGTTATATATATATTTATATATCTCTGAATCATTGTCAGGCATTGCCGTGCACCCCCTCATTCCTATCAACTGGTAGCTTCCCCTCACTTTGGATTCAGCTCCATCCTTGACACATTGCTCTATACTTGAGCAGATGGGAAATAATGAGAAATGATTTCTCATTATAATGCCTGCCCACTTAAATAGGCAGATATGCAAGGGAGGAGAGTCACTGTAGGGCTCACTGATCTACACAGCTCGCTTTCGAGCTACAATTCCTGTTGCTGCTGACTTCAATCCTACATAAACACCAGAAAGAAAAGAAGAACAGAACTGCTACGGTGTTAATAACATCTGTCATGCTAATGTTGAAATTAAACTGGAAAGCTGCAGCCAAGGCATTACCAGTTAGTTCAAATCAATACGTGAAATCCAGTCTCCGTCAACTGCTTGCTCCGTGCCCCAGGTTGTCTTCTTAGGGTCACCAGTGACAATGTTGTTTTGTTTGCTTGCTTCTCAGATGTATAAACCTCCTCTTGGCACAAGTTCCCTAGGCATTTAGCAACGCATACGCTTCAGCTGATTCTACTCCCAGGCTCAGTGTCCCATGGCCACAGCTTGGTAGGTTGGGCACATGCTTCTCAAAGCAGAAAGGCCCACATTCAAGTCTTGACCTCTCTGCTTTAAAAGGCTCTCACCTGGGGAAACGTTCATCCTAGAAGAATGCTGCTTTCGGTCTGAGCAGACAACTGAGGGAGATGGGCCAGTGGTTTGATTTAGTTGAAGGCAGGTCTGCATGTTCAGATCAGACGCCTGTCACTCTTTTGTTTCTCTGAGTTGTTCTGAGAGCCTCTTCTCTAAAATGCTTTTAGCGACAGTTGCTAGTATGGACACTTTCCATGTTTTCATAGAATCACCAGAAGTTCTCTTAGCAGCGATGCAGTAGAGTCCAGGCTCAATTCCCAGAAGTAGAAAGCATTCTCAGAGTGGGCATCTGTGATTCATTATATGGGGCACTCAGTGATAAAGGGGCCCACAGGGATCCATGTTCAGGATTGCAACTTTTGTTCTCTCAGTGATCCCTGGCTTTTAATTTCAGGGAGAAGGAGAATCGTCAGCTAACACAGAAATCTTGAAAAAAATACTTCAGTATTCAACAACAACAGGCTCCACAGGCTTAGATCAGGCCCCAGGAATTCTATCTGTCCAGTGCCTTGGTTTGGGTCAGGCAACCAAAGATGCAAGAGGTCCTGTCTACAGTCTGGGATTCTGGAGAGAAGAAAGTGATTGAGGAGGTGGTCATGGCTCAAGAGGCCAACGGCTGCAGAGCCTTCGGACATGCAAATGCAGAAGAGTGAGGTGCAGAGAAGATGCTTTGCAGGTTCATTGACAGATCCCTCAGTGTGATCAGTTAGCACCATCAGAATTTTATTTGTAAGGTAAAGGTACAGGCCAGTCATGTCCGACTCTAGGGTTGCATGCTCATCTCGCTCTAGAGGCCGTGAGCCGGCGCTGTCTGAAGACACTTCCGGGTCATGTGGCCAGCGTGATGAAGCTGCTCTGGCGAGCCAGCACCAGTGCCGCACATGGAAACGCCGTTTACCTTCCCGCTATAAAGCGGTACCTATTTATCTACTTGCACTTAGGGGTGCTTTCGAACTGCTAGGTGGGCAGGAGCTGGGACTGAACGACGGGAGCTCACCCCGCCGCGGGGATTCGAACCGCCGACCATACGATCGGCAAGTCCTAGGCACTGAGGTTTTACCCACAGCGCCACGCGCGTCCCCTATTTCTAGCTCACACTTTAAACCCTTCTAGGCCCTGACCACAACTCCCAGGCCCCATTCTGCCCTGATGGAGGAGAAGAAGAGATCATACAAAGGGACAACCTTCCGGTACGCCTGGACTCAAGCACTCCATCACTTCATCTCCAAACTGGTATGCTCCCTTTCCTGGTTAAGAGGGAGAAAGAGGGACCTGGCATGTTCGGATATGGTGTCTTAGGGAAACTGAACTCTGGATGAACTGTCTGTCTGAATATTGCTTCAGGTATTGGGTTCCATTCCCATAGAATCAAACCCTGGCTCTCACTCTTCTTCTTCCTTCTTCTTCTTTCATTTATTGGGTTTTATAAACAAGAATAATGTTATGCAAACAAGTATACCAAGTTTTCTCATGTCATTTGAATATCACAAAAATAGCATGATAAATGTGGAAAAATATCTACAACATATGTTTCATTATTAGCGGTCATTGTATATGTTCTTGGTTCATGAATTGGTTTAAACAAGTAGGAAGAAGAGGAATAAAAAAGGGGGGGAAGAGGGGAGGTGAATGGGGTGGAGTCGGGTGTCTATGCTTTTATTATTCTACTTCTATTGTTCTACTTTGTTGGGGGGTTGTATGGGTTCTCTTACTATTCACTTGTTGTATTTCCTTGGTGGTGAGAGAGGTTGGGGGTGGCTTAGGGGGTGGTTGGTTGTCTTTGGTTGGCTGTAGTGAGAATTGTTTTTGTGTGAGAGCAGGGTATGAGTGTGTATTTTTGAATCAGGTTAGCCAGAGTCATATGCTCTCGGGGGATCCTTGTTGTTGTCTTGTTGGGTTTTGTATGTGATAAAGGGGAACCAAATCGGGGTGAAGGCATCTTCTTCTACAGTGGTGCCCTGCAAGACGAATGCCTCGCAAGACGGAAAACTCGCTAGACGAAAGAGTTTTCCATTTTGGAGGTGCTTCGCAAAACGAATCTCCTATGGGCTTGCTTCGCAAGACGATAATGTCTTGCGAGTTCCTGCGGTTTTTTCCCCTCCCCCCCCTTTTCTAAGCCGCTAAGCCGCTTATCAGCTGATCCGATAAGCTGATAAGCCGCTAAAAGCCGCTAATAGCGCTAATCCGCTAATCCGTCAATGGGCTTGCTTCGCAAGACGAAAAAACCGCTAGACGAAGAGAATCATAGAACGGATTCTTTTCGTCTTGCGAGGCACCACTGTATTTGTCCTCGTGTCAGTTTCGGTTTATTGGTTAGCTTTTCTAATAAAGCCCTTTCCCATACTATTTGATACCCATCATCCCTGACCACTGGTTCTGCTAGCTAGGGATCATGAGAGTTGTAGGCCAAAAACATCTTGAGGGCTGAGGTTGA
This sequence comes from Podarcis liolepis, assembly GCF_965112155.1. NCBI lineage: Eukaryota > Metazoa > Chordata > Lepidosauria > Squamata > Lacertidae > Podarcis > Podarcis liolepis. The sequence continues at coordinate 1,836,581 of NW_028148790.1, read as the reverse complement.
GGAAGCCTGGTCTACACCCGTGTTTCTCAAACTTGGGTCCCCAGCTGTTGTTGGACCACAACTTCCATCACCTTGCTAACTAGGGATGATGGGAGTTGTAGTCCAACAACAAGAGGAGACCCAAGGTTGTAATAATAATAATAATAATAATAATAATAATAATAATAATTTATATTACATATTGCAATATTATTTTGCAGGACTCCAGCTCTATTAACTAGATTTTCTAGTTAGAAGTATTTCTAATGCTTTTTTTTTTTTGAGGGGAGAGCAAATTTAAGAATTGAAATAAGTGTGTGTTAAACACATATATAATAGCTTATACATTGACATGCAGGTCTTGGTTAACAGGAGGAAATGCTGATATATTGTGCTAAATAATCAAGACAAGATGTTTGAATGATTCTTTCTTAGGGAAAATAACCAAGTCAGAAAATCAAAGGCATGATTAATACACAGGGTTATGAATTGCTGATTTAAGTAATGATTAAGATTTATTGTTTAAATTCCAGTGATTTAAATCAACCTATCAGGCTTAATTGGCATCATGATTAGCTTATGGACGACCTGCTTCCTCAGGCTGTTTTTACAAAGATGATAAAATATTAAATACCTGCTGCGGCAGAATTCAACAACAGAAATAGAGGCATGTAACTTACATTTTGCTTGTTTGGGGGACTATGTTTTGTACATTGCTCTTCTTTATCTTAATTGTCTACAAAGGGGTGCAAGGTGGTTTAGAGCTCCAAAAATGTTTTTACAAGAAGACTATAAGAGAAGTAAGCTAACATTTGTTTCTCTGCAAAGCTGAAGCTAAACAAGAGGTTACTATCATGGCTGTTGCCAAAAATAGCAGTTGCACAATCAGCGTCCAGTCTCTGCAAGTTGTCCTGATGTCTTAGCATTCAGTGTTTCTATGCTCCGCTCCCCACTCAGTTCCACTCGACTCCACTCTTCTTTATCGTGAACATTTCACGGGAATTTTGTTGATTTTGTATTCTGTTTTTGTATGCTAAGGGATGCATAGCTTTTATCGTGAGGTCTGTGGACTGGATCAATACATTGGTTGAGTTAGATATTGCTGCATTGCACTGCAATCTCAGAGCAGGGCAAGGTTCCAGGGGTTCTAGGTCTATTATTTTTGAAAATTCTTGGAGAACAGGTGAGGTCCCTACAGACTGGAGGCGGGCAAATGTTGTCCCCATCTTTAAAAAGGAGGAAAAGGAAGACCCAGGTAACTACCAATCAGTGAGCTGGACATTGATACCAGGGAAGGTCCTAGAACAGATACCACATTTCTTGCTCTATAAGACTTACTTTTTCCCTCTTAAAAAGTAAGGGGAAATGTGTGTGCGTCTTATGGTGCGCATGCAGGCTGTGCAGCTATCCCAGAAGCCAGAACAGCAAGAGGGATCGCTGCTTTCACTGCACAGCAATCCCTCTTGTTGTTCTGGGTTCTGAGATTCAGAATATTTTTTTCCTTGTTTTCCTCCTCCAAAAACTAGGTGCGTCTTATGTGTTGAATGGTTTCTTTAAATGTAAAGGTTCATCATTGTTCCACTCCATGTGTATGTCTTTAAAGGGCCAGAGCAAGGGCCAGAGCAAGATAACGAGACCCAGCTTTACAGCTGTGAAACATAGCAGGTGCTGCTGAGTTGTATTTGATTAAGGTGTGTCAGCATCTGGGTGTAGTATATAAGGAGCAGCACCTAGCTCTCCCATTACCCTGGGGGATGGGTTGGTGGTTGGGTCTGGTTTGTTGATGTATTTAGTGTAAATGGAGTTTTTGTTTTTCTTATTAAAACCTTCTTTAAGTTATTTTTTAGTCCCTTTTTAATGCATGGTCTCCCCAGCAAGCTCTCTGCAGTGCTACCATACTGCAAAAAGCCAACATTATGATCTGGTGCGTCTTATAGAGCGAAAAATATGGGTGATTCAACAGTCGGTCTGTGAGCATTTAGAAAAGGATGCTGTGATTACTAAGACCCAGCAAGGGTTTCTCATAAATAAGTCGTGCCACACCAATCTGATTTCTTTTTTTGATGCAATTACAAACTTGGTGGATCAGGGAAATGCTGTAGACATAGTAAATCTTGATTTCAGTAAGGCTTTTGACAAAGCCCCCCATGATATTCTTGCAAAGAAGCTGGTAAAATGTGGGTTGAACGAGGTAACTGTTAGGTGGATTTGTAGCTGGTTGACTGAGCGAACCCGAAGAGTACTCATTAATGGTTTCTCATAATCCTGGGGGGAAAGTGACAAGTGGGGTGCCGCAGGATTCTGTCCTGGGGCCGTTGTTGCTTAACGTCTTTGTAAATGACTTGGATGAAGGAATTGAGGGGATGCTCATCAAATTTGCAGATGACAGCAAACTGGGAGAGGTAGCTAATGCTGCAGAAGACAGAATCAGAATTCAAAATGACCTTAACAGATTGGAGAACTGGGCCCAAACTAACAAAATGGATTTCAACAGGGACAAATTCCTGGGCTTAGGCAGGAAGAACCAGTAAGAGTTGTTTGGCAGTGGAACAGACTTCCATGAGAGGTGGTGGACTCTCCTTCGTTGGAAGATATTAAACCGATGTTGGACGGTCATCTGTCATGGTTGCTTTAGCTGAGATTCCAGCATTGCAGGGGGTTGGACTAGATGACCCTTGGGGTCCCTTCCAACTCTATTATTCTTTTATTCTTTGATATCCAACCTGAGCCTACAATGGAGGGGTGCACAGCATCAACAACCCAAAAGGGTCTTGTTTCTCCCATAGCCACGGCCTCAGACTCAAAGATAATAATAGTAGTAGTAATAATAATAATAATAATAATAATAATAATAATAATAATAATTTATTATTTATACCCCCCCATCTGGCTGGGCCTCCCCAGCCACTCTGGGCAGCTTCCAAAAGAATATTAAAATACTATAATACATCAAACATTAAAAGCTTCCCGAAACAGGGCTGCCTTCAGATGTCTTCTAAAAGCCTGGTAGTTGTTGTTCTCTTTGACATCTGGTGGGAGGGTGTTCCACAGGGAAGGCGCCACTACCGAGAAGGCCCTCTGCCTGGTTCCCTGCAACTTGGCTTCTCGCAGTGAGGGAACCGCCAGAAGGCCCTCGGTGCTGGACCTCAGTCTCCGGGTAGAACGATGGGGGTGGAGACGCTCCTTCAGATATACTGGACCAAGGCCGTTTAGGGCTTTAAAGGTCAGCACTAACACTTTGAATTGTGCTCGGAAACGTACTGGGAGCCAATGTACGTCACCAGTCACCAGTCTAGCTGCCGCGTTCTGGATTAATTGTAGTTTCCGGGTCACCTAAAAAGGTAGCCCCACGTAGAGCGCATTGCAGTAATCCGAGCGGGAGATAACCAGAGCATGCACCACTCTGGCGAGGCAGTCCGCAGGCAGATAGGGTCTCAGCCTGCGTACCAGATGGAGCTGGTAAACAGCTGCCCTGGACACAGATTTGACCTGTGCCTCCATGAACAGCTGTGAGTCCAAAATGACTCCCAGGCTGCGCACCTGGTCCTTCAGGGGCACAGTTACCCCATTCAGGACCAGGGAATCCTCCACACCTGCCCGCCTCCTGTCCCCCCAAAACAGTACTTCTGTCTTGTCAGGATTCAACCTCAATCTGTTAGCCACCATCCAACCTCCAACCACCTCAAACATCATTCTCTGACTTGCTGCTTTACTTCTTACAGTCACACACAAACACCACACCCCCTCTCTAAACTCTGGCTTTATCTGTTGAGAGAGGCCCTTCCCATTTGCCATCTTGCCCTGAGCTCCTTAATCCTCATTAATGGCTCATCACCCAGGCTATCGTCTCATGAGAAGCTAGCTGGGCTTGATAAAATTCTAACACTTGCTGGACCTAGGGATTAATTAGAGAGGTCTGGCACCCACAGACTGTAGAGTTATCAACTATTATGGGGGCATCTATGAAGCACAACAGCGTCACCACATGCAACTCCTATATATAACATTCGGTTTGTAAAGAGAGAGAGAGATATACCAGACAAAAATGTTTGTGTGTGTACGAGAGAGAAACCCAGGAGGATAGACCTCACTGGCTTAAGGATTTTTGCTAATGGTGTCTCTATATATCTGCATCCATAATGGCCAGGCGGGAGCACAATGTTGTTTGCTTTCTATCAATAACTTGCTGCAGAAGAACTGCAGCTTCAGGAGTGATTCAAGCATGGGCTGCTAGCTAGCATCTAATCAGTTACCAAACACCGCAGGCAACGCCAGGTTAGCTCAAGAGCAGCGACTCTTCTATTTCAGTAATCATCTTTAAAATATATTGGTGCTTGAGGTAAAATCGGATGGAGGCTTCCGTGCTTCTTTACTGCTGTGTTTCTAATTAGCTCCCGTCTCTTCATTTATTTAGAACCATTTCCAAATAAATTTTTATTTTTTTAACCTCAACCATCCCTCAAGCCATGCGGGCAAGGAGAAGCAACACTGAAAAATCAATGAGACTGTTAAAAAGACTAATTATTTTTTAAAAAATTGAAATTAGCCACTTAAAAGAGCTCTTTGTAGGCACCAGCGGCTTGCTAAAATAACAGTAATAAAGGCTGGATCTAGATACATAAAAAAAAAAAGTTTCAGGAAAACACGTTGTAAAGCTCATAAGGGTCGTACTGTACAACGCCATCTGGTGCCCCAGTGTTATAACGCATTTAAAATGATTTTTTTAAAAAAAACTAACGTAGCTGAGTCAAAAATCTATCATTTCTTCACCAGACTTTCCATTTCGGGCTTTGTCTGACATCCAGTAGAAAAGAGGTCTAAAGATTAGGAATAGCTACCAGTAAAGTCTCAAGAAGGAACACTGGTTGCCTAAAGGTAAAGGTAACGGGACCCCTGACCATTAGGTCCAGTCGTGGCCGACTCTGGGGTTGCGGCGCTCATCTTGCTTTATTGGCCGAGGGAGCCGGCGTACAGCTTCCGGGTCATGTGGCCAGCATGACTAAGCCGCTTCTGGCAAACCAGAGCAGCGCACGGAAACCCTGTTTACCTTCCTGCCAGAGCGGTACCTATTTATCTACTTGCACTTTGACGTGCTTTCAAACTGCTAGGTTGGCAGGAGCAGGAACCGAGCAACAGGAGCTCACCCCATCGTGGGGATTCAAACTGCCGACCTTCTGATCGGCAGGCCCTAGGCTCTGTGGTTTACACCACAGCGCCAAACGCGTACCACAACTGGTTGCCTACCGATAAGCAAACCTGAGAGCAAAGCAATATACAGTGGTACCTCCAGTTAGGAACTTAATTCATTCTGGAGGTCCGTTCTTAACCTGAAACCGTTCTTAACCTGAGGTACCACTTTACCTAATGGGGCCTCCTGCTGCCACCGCACCGTCACCATGCGATTTCTGTTCTCATCCTGAAGTAAAGTTCTTAACCCGAGGTACTATTTCTGGGTTAGCGGAGTCTGTAACCTGAAGCGTATGTAACCTGAAGCTTCTGTAACCCGAGGTACCACTGTACAATGAGTGTGAAGGAACTTGTGTACAGCTTGCTACTCAGCCATGAAAGAGAATGCAAAAAAAGAAAAAAGCTTCAGAGGCACACGTAATCCTGAGCCCACACAACTAAAACCTCAACAATCAGCTGTATGGAAGACAGAATCCACCCCACTCCCTCTCCTTCCTTTGAGCGCTTGGTGAGTGTGGTTGTAACCTTTTCAAAAGGGACTTCTTGCATGCAGCTGCGGCTCAAAGAAGGAACTACTACACACAGAAGTCCTATTTGCAAGTACACGGATCCACAGCCAGCTGGAAGTCTACCTCTGCATGAATCGTGCCCTTAGCTGGAGTGAGGTGAATCTTAAACCATTACTTGATAGAATTTCCAGTACAATACCCACAGTTAATGCCCTGCGCCTTCGAATGCTGTTCAAATGTCACCAGTCGTCGGCACTAAATTCTAACCTTTCCATGTTTTACCTCTTGCTTCCAGGGCATTCATTTGAGACATCTCTAACCCACCTTTCAATTAAAGCAAAAAGCCCAAGGTTTCCTTCAGCACCGTTTTCTTCAGCTGAGTTTTGACGGTAGCAAGTTCCAATCTCATCCCATACATACCTAGATAGACGCTGCTATCTGAATCCCTCTCAGGCATTCTCCTTACGGTGATGCTATTCACCACGCCCACTGTAAAGTTGTTAGGGAAATGATACAAACGAAATAGAAGCCTACATGGACAGCACTGGCTGGCATTGGGCAGTTTATGATGTTCGCTGCTGTATTTGGGACCGCTTCATATATTAATTAAATAATAATAATAATAATGTACATAATAAAGCTTTGCCGAAGGAAGTGCACTGGATCTTACTTTTTTCCTGAACCCACTGCAGTAGTCAGTTTGCTGTTAGGTGTCCCAGAGCCTTCCATGCCTCAGAAATAGTTGCAGAAGTCATCTTCTCAGCTTGGAACTCACATTTGGTGGGAATGAGGGAGCAGAGAGGTCATATGTCCTATTTTACAGAGATCCTCTGTTTGGAGGGGTCCTGTGATGGCCTGGGATTCGGACTCAGATGCTGAACCTGAGGGATCCCAGCCTGCACAGGATTCCCCGCCTCCAGAACCAGCTGAGCCAGGGCTGGGGCATGAGCCTGAAGGGTCCTCACCTGTGCTGGATCCTCAGGTGCAGGCATCAGCTGAGTCTGCTCTGGCTCCGGAGGTGATGGAGGACCCATTGCCTGCAGGTGCTCCACTCTCAGCCCCATCAGAGAAAGCTGAGGTTGCCTCTGGGTCCGGTAACCCTCCAGCCTCTCCTGAACTACAGAGGCTCAGGGCAGAGAGGCGGAGGGAACTAAGTTCCCGCAGGAGGAGTGCTCACCTCCAGGCCAGGAGAGGTGAATCACCAGAGGATCGGGGCCGCCCTATGCCTCGGGGCAGATAAAAGCCAGCCAGCCCCAGTCCCAAGTTGTGGGAGCAACATTGTTGATTGCTAGTTCCCTGCTTGCAAGCCTGTTGCTAGCTTCACCCGACTCCCTGCCCTGCACCCAGCTTCAGCTACTACAGACTGCCTCCACGTTGCACCTTGACCACAGACCGGTCTTGGACCTCGCCTCTCGGGTAACCCACGGGACCAGCACAGGTCCTCTAGTTGAAGCCCAGTTTGAAGATAAAGAACCATAAGATCAGGGGATTTGAAGTTGCCCAAACATCAAGTTTAACAACAAAGCAACGAAATATAATACAGGGATAGTAATAGGCACACCTGGGAGGAGAGATATGTCTCAGCCAGGCACTCAAAAGGACGCCGGTGTTGGAGCCAGGCAGGCCTCCCTGGGGAGCACACTCCATAGACTAGGGAGAGGGCAGTAGTGGAGCTTCCTGCTGTGGCACTGGGGGCGGAGAGCAGGCGGGGGCGTGGCTGGTGCGCATCGTGGGGGCATGGTGCCCAGCGCAGGGGGGCAGCTGAGATGGCACCCCACTGGGATCATGGTGTCACGGGCGGTGCGCTCCCCCACCCCCCTCTTCCTCTGCCAGTGGGAGGGGGGGGGGAAATAACCAAAAAGGCTTACAGTCATACCTCATGTTACGGACTCTTCAGGTTACGTGTTTTCAGGTTGCAGACTGTGCAAAACCCAGAAGTACTGGAACAGGTTACAGTGGTACCTCGGGTTAAGAACTTAATTCGTTCTTAACCTGAAACTGTTCTTAACCTGAGGTACCACTTTAACTAATGGGGTCTCTCGCTGCTGCTGCGCCGTCGTCGTGTGATTTCTGTTCTCATCCTGAAGCAAAGTTCTTAGTCCGAGGTACTATTTCTGGGTTAGCGGAGTCTGTAACCTGAAGCATCTGTAACCTGAGGTACCACTGTACTTCTGGGTTTTGCCACTCGTGCATGCGCAGAAGCACCAATTCGCGCAGACGCGGCGCTTCAGGATGCGAACTTTGAGGGTTGCGGACGTGCCTCTGTCACGGATTACGTCCACAACCCGAGGTTCCACTGTATATTGCATTGTTGTTTTATTGCCATGGCCGATGGCTGACGCAAATAAAGATTAATTCATTCAACCGAAAAAGCTTGTTCGCATGTTGCCACCCTCTGAAAGTCAGGAAAGGACCTCAGGTTCCTGGTGTGTTAAGTCAAGAGATACGTTAAAACAAGCACTTTGAATAATAATAATAATAATAATAATAATAATAATAAATTTTATTTATATCCCGCCCTCCCCAGCCGAAGCTGGGCTCAGGGCGGCTAACAACAATCAAAATAATCCAACATTCTAAAACATTCATTATAAAATTAATTAAATCAAATTAAAATCAAATTAATGGCAACCATCAAGCAAAATTTTGTGCATATTGCCAGAGGAGGGGGTCAGGCTGCGCCCTGACAAAAGGCTTGGTGGAACAGCTCTGTCTCTGGTGGAATAGGCTCAGAAATGTATGAGCAGCCAAAGCAGCAATGCCAAAACTGGGGTTATATGCTCAGAATCACATTTAGTGGCAGGACATACAACATACCAGTAAGAGGAGACACTGGGTAATTGAATTGCATTCCTATTTTTCCTCCTTCTTAATATTTCCCCCTCAATACCTTAAGATATTAAATCTGTGTTTCTTCAGCTGTTCAATAATATATCTGAGTTGAACATCAAAGCATTGTATTACAAACTTTGGTCGGACTATGTTGATTTATCTGGACTGTGGATGAAGCTTTTATAATGGAGATAATTATGCCTGATATAATCAATCTGTAGTATTCCCCTACCGATTGTTACTGGACTAAAACCCAACAAGCTAAACAATTTAACTCTCTCTGACCATGAACCTGAAATGTCATTGTTCGTAAGATCTGTCTTGATGAAGGGAAAGCTGCAGCGCTTTAATTCTGTAAGTTCAAGTACTATTCTGCACATGCAAGCACACCCATTAATACCAACGACTGCAATTCAAATGGCAGCCCCACGGTAACAGCATATGCTTACAATTAAAACTACCATCAGGGAATTCAACCTTATCGAGGACAGAGAGGAGGCCTTAGCAGGGAAACCTCAAGAATCCTTAAAAAAAATTAAAAAATAAAAAGGAGTTGGGGGCGGGATTGGAGATGGATGAGAAAGCTGAAATAGGGAAACCATTCCAGGGTAATGGAAAAAACATGGCTTTATAAAAAATACACTCTGGCGCCAGTCCAAGCTGCCGCACAAACCTGCAGAACATTTGCTAAACAAAAATGCACCGAGAAACAAGTCCCTCTTTCTCTGCTAAGAACAATTATGTGTCCTGCTTTTGATTTTAATGTGAGCTTCCTTCCCAGCCCAATTATAATAGGATCTGCCGCCTCAGCAAATTACAACGAAGGAGACTGGCCAATCATGTCAGCTTCATGACCCGCAAACACTTGTTTCATGCTCTTGGTGAAGAATATTCTGACAGCTGCCCTAAACTGGCATGAAGGTGCAAATGTTGAGGTTCAGGAGGGTGTACATAGAATCACAGAACTGTAGAGTTGGAAGGGACCCCGATGGCCGTCTAGTCTAACCCCCTGCAATGCAGGAATCTCAGCTAAAGCATCCATGACAGATTGCACTATTGCAGCTGCCCCATTTCAGATTTGCATTGTCTAGACCTGGCCCTACCATTCGCAGCTGCCTCAGGCAGTAAATATGGGGGCATAACGAAAGCACAGACAGCAAATGGTTAATTATTTCATTTATCTTTGTTTTATTTTTAATCCCAGGTATTTGTATTCCTCTATCACAAAACAACTTGGCTAGCCTTTGGTGCTCTGCACCTTGAGTAGAGAAAAGGAGACCAGGCGAGTGCTACTTGTGTCTTCCAGCCTTCCTTTTTCTTAAAAAAAATAAATAAAATTACTCCCTATGGCCCACCTACATATTTTAAATTCTCAGAACAAGAGATAACTTAGGAATGATTGTAAGGAGTATCTCAGACCCTCCAGCTGTCCCTATTTTCCAGGGACAGTCCCAGAGTTACAGAAGCCGTCCTGGTTTCTGATTTGATCCTGAAATGTCCCTCTTTTCCTTAAAGGTAAAGGTAAAGGTAAAGGGACCCTGACCGTTATGTCCAGTTGCGGACAACTCTGGGGTTACGCCCTCATCTCACACTATAGGCCAAAGGAGCCAGCGTTTGTCTGCAGACAGTTTTTCCAGGTCATGTGGCCAGCATGACTAAGCTGCTTCTGGCTTCTGGCAAACCAGAGCAGCACAGGGAAACACCGTTTACCTTCCCACTGGAGCGGTACCTATTTATCTACTTGCACTTTTTGATGTGCTTTCAAACTGCTAGGTTGGCAGGAGCTGGGACTGAACAACAGGAGCTCACCCCATCGGGGGATTCGAACCACTGACCTTCTGATCGGCAAGCTCTAGGCCAGAGGTCAGCAAATTTTTCAGCAGAGGGCCAGTCCACTGTTCCTCAGACCTTGTGGGGGGCCGGAGTATATTTGGGGGGGGGAGGAATTGAATGAATTCCACTGCCCCACAAGTAACCCAGAGATGCATTTTAAATAAAAGGACACATTCTACTCATGTAAGAACATGCTGATTCCTGGACTGTCTGCTGGCCGGATTTAGAAGGCGATTGGGCCGGATCCAGCCCCTGGGCCTTAGTTTGCCTACCCATGCCCTAGGCTCTGTGGTTTAGACCACAGTGCCACCCACATCTTTTCCTTAGGACGTCCCTATTTGCATGACAGAAATGTCGGCGGGTATGAAGTCATGTGAACGCTGAGCCAAGGAGATAAGTAGCTATACATCCTTCAGAAGACATCTGAAAGCAGCCCAGTATAGGGAAGTTTTAAAAATGTTTAATTGTGTTTTTATATATGATAGAAGCTGGAGCAACCCAGTCAATGGATGGGGTGTCAATAATAAAATTATTATTATTATTATTATTATTATTATTATTATTATTATTATTATTATTATTATTAGATAAGACATCCCTATTTTCTTTGGAGAAATGTTGGAAGGTATGGTACCTTGCTGTACCAGACTTTCCTTGCAATAGTCTCAACAAACAGCAAGCATTTGGTAGCTTACTGCAAAACTACCTCTTGACCCGGTAATGGGCTAGCCTGTGCCATCTGCTCACCCCTCTTGGCAGTTGCCACAACTAGATGCTTTATGCTGTTGAAAGGGGAGAGCTACACTACTAAAAACTGCCTTGACATTTCCATTCTCTCAACTTCACAGCAGAAAACTGAAATCAGCAACACAGTCAACAAGATTATAAACCGCATAAACAAATATCTCATTTTTGCACAATAGTTTGAAAATTCAAAAGGCCTCCGGCAACACAAATCTACAGAAAAGTGATTTTATTATTCTCCTGTTTTGCAAGTATTTGGATACAATTAAACAGAAAAGAGTGGGACTTTTTTCCAAGTAAACATATTTGTGATCAGGCCACACATGTGAACGATAGACTTACAGTAAGCTTAGTCTTAAACGTGGCGTCCTTTGTCAAACTGGGTTTCTATTACAGAAGAGCACATTTAGATTAACTTTATTAATAAGATCAGTTCAGCAAAGGTACAAGCTGTCTAAAGTCAGTTGTAGACTCACTTTCCTTGGACAGTTTGAAGAAAATATTTCCTTGTGTCATACTACATTTTCCATCTCTTTCATCTGAATGTTATTGTTGCTAGTATGCTAGAATTCTAAGCATACCTTATGTGAAAGTAGACTGTACTGAACACAGAATTCAGATTAGGTCAAAAGTAGGGTTGCATCACTGATACACCAGTTATATCAGGTGTCAATCTGCATTCCACATCCCTAACAGGCAGAAGTGGGGGCGGGGCTAATGTTCAGAGATGGATCCTGAAGAAATTTAACTGGTTAGGAGTGGTGATAGGGTAAACTCTGGTTGATCAGAGGCAGATTAGGGTGGGCTTGTTTGTAGGATTTGATCATTCATTGGCAGACTGGCAGAAACTGGAGCTTTCGAACACCTGAGTACTGTGGGAACGAAAGGTTGATTTGCTTCTAAGTGAAATCACTAGGAGGCTTAGAATTAGGCAAACTTCGAAACCAACACCACCAGATGTTTCTGGAATAAACAGTAGCTTTTCAGGTGAGAGCAGACAAAACAACCCAGCATATTGGCTATGAGCTGCATATATAGTAGTCTTCCAGGACCCAAGAGATCCAGACGCCCTTGGAAAAAACTGATTTTCTAGATCCATTTCAATCAGGATTCAGATACAAAAACTGCTTTGGTCACCCTTTATGATGACCTCTGTCAGAAGAGACAAGGGAAATGTGTCATTGCTAATACACCTCAACCTCTCAGTGGCTTTTGTTTTTTGTTTTTTTTATAATAATATTTATTGAAAGTTTTAAACAATTAATAAACAAAGATAAACATACAAAACAAAAGAACAAAGCATAGAATAAAGAAAGAAGAGAAAGAAAATAGTATCCAATATCTCATATCCAATTTTCATAACCTTTTGGACCTCCTCACATCTCCCGTACCTGCGTTCCCAATTATAAATTTATAAACAGCAATTTATCACCTTATTTCAATACTTATAATGTAGTTTTCAAATATTATGTAACCATCTTTACATATTTTTATGTAAATATACATAGAAACTTAATTTAGACATAGCGTTACTCCAAATTACTTCTTTTTTCTTGAATATCACTTAATCTCATATTTCTTACAATTCAGTTATTAGTGCCATATTATTTTCTATCCTGCATCTTCTTAACATTCATACAGCTTATAGTGTTTTTGCAAATAGTCCTTGAACTTTTTCCAGTCCTCTTCCACTGTCTCTTCTTCCAAGTCTTGAATTCTGCCAGTCATTTCTGCCAGTTCCATATAATCTTTCAGTTGCGTCTGCCATTCTTCCAGCGTGGGCAAATCCTGGGTCTCTCTCTCAGTGGCTTTTGATACCATTGATCAGAGTATCCTTCTGAAGTGGCTGTCTGAGTTAGAGGTCCCAGACCTACTACTTTGATGGCTGCTTCCAGAGGGTGATAGCTGGGGAGAGCTCTTCAGCCTTCTGGAGCCTTCAATGTGAGGTTCCTCAGGGTTTGCTTTTATCTCCTATGCTATGAAACTAATGAGTAGGGTCATCCACAGTTTTGGAGTATGTTGTCAGCCAGGGGCATCTTGCCAATAGATGCAAGTGGCGCAGGGCGCCAGGGTGTCAAGTTCTGAGGGTGCCAGGGAAGAGGCGGAGGCTGGACACAGCATCTCCCGGCATCAGCTCGCTGCCCTCGCCCACCTCTGCCATGCCGTGCCAAAGCAGCGCCATGCCTGGAATCTCCGTCTGACGTGGCCACCAAGGCACAGGCACCAGGGAAGAGGTGGAGGCTGGGCGCGGCGCCTCCTGGCATCAGCTCACTGTCCTTGCCCGCCTTGCTGAAGCAGCGCCGTGCCCGGAGCCTCCACCTCTTCCCCATCAGAGGAGCTGCCCTCCAGTCGCTGCCCACCTCCTCTAGCCCTGCAAAGCTGCCGGCAGTGTCGTAAAAAGGTTGGTAACTCTGGGAAAGGGAGGCACGCCGGAAGGATCTTTGCACCACGGCACCGGATAGACTTAAGGTGACCCTGTTGTCAGCAACATGCCGACAACACACAGCTCTATTCCTTTACATTTGCAGTTGTGGCAGTGGATGTGCATGTCTTGCTTTAGTAATGGACTGGATGAGATCCAATAAACAGAAGCTCAGTTCAAGTTGTTGTGCCCATGTCAGCTCACTTGGGTCCCTGATTTATGTCACACCAGAGGTTGAGGGATCTTCGCAGTGTGACGGCTGGAAGGAGACGATCCAGCTGGGGGCTAGCCAGCTGGCCGTTTGACCCCCAGATGCCGACAACAATAAGATGGAGGCACTGTTAATGGGCAGTTCCCTGGACCAGATGAATGGGAGGTTGCCTGCTCTTGATGGGGTTAAACTCCCTCTGAAGGACCAGGTATGCAGCTTGGATCCTTTGCTGTTGCTTAAGACTCAGGTGGCCTTGGTGGTGTGGAGTGTCCTCCATCAGCTTCGGCTAGTGGCCCAGGATAGGGACTATCTGGACAGGGATAGTCTAACTTTTGTTGTCTATGGCCTGGTAACCTCTAGGTTAGAGTACTATACATGGGGCCGTCTCTGAAGTGGGTTTAGAAACTGGTGCAGAATTCAACAGCCAGGTTGCTCAAGAGGAACTCAAGCTTCAGGCCTGAGTTGGTTGGTTGACTAATATTCAGAGATTGCTTAGAGGCTCATGGGAAATGGTGGTGGTTGGGTTTTTGCTAGTGGGGTGGGGGGTAAGAGAGAGAATGGACCAACGGTGTAAATGTAAAACTACAATGGTATGAACCTACTCAATTCTAGCAAAAGAAACTATACCATCCAAAAGTCCTCTGGTCGAAAATGTAAGCTATTCTGCAATATCCTGTACTACGAAAGGGTTCTAAGTGACATAACTAGCAGGATGCAGGAATGCTGAACTGGAATGCAAAGAGCTTGAACAAAAATAAGAATAAAACCTGGCTGCAAAAACAGTTTGATGTAGGAATGATTAAACGTGTCAGTTAAATCCTCTACCCCACTGCCAGTATGGTGCAAAAGTAAATCTGTTGTCTGATGTTTTGCTTTTTAAGTTCAAGAATCTCTGAAACCAATCCTTCTGTGGGCACAGCAGGGGCCAAGACTGGTAAATGAGCCTTGTTGTTGTTTAGTCATTAAGTCATGTCCGACTCTTCATGCCCCCATGGACCAGAGCATGCCATGCACTCCTGTCTTCCACTGCCTCCTGCAGTTTGGTCAGACTCATGCTGGTAGCTTCAAGAACACTGTCCAACCATCTCGTCCTCTGTCATCCCCTTCTCCTTGTCCCCTCCATCTTTCCCAATATCAGGGTCTTTTCCAGGGAGTCTTAGCTTCTCATGAGGTGACCAAAGTCTTGGAGCCTCAGCTTCAGGATCTGTCCTTCCAGTTAGCACTCAGGGTTGATTTCCTTCAGAATGGATACGTTTGATCTTCTTGCAGTCCATGGGACTCTCAAGAGTCTCCTCCAGCACCATAATTCAAAAGCATCAATTATTCAGCAATCAGCCTTCTTTATGGTCCAGCTCTCACTTCCATACATCACTACTGGGGAAACCATAGCTTTGACTATACGGACCTTTAACTATACAGACCAATACTTCTGTGGGCACAGCAGGGGCCAAGATTGGTAGAGGAGCCTATCCTAATCTTATTCAGCAGCAAGGGATTAGGATTGTTCTCTAAACTATAAATTAACAAGTCCAAACAACAAGTCCCAAAAACTGCAATATGGAGACAGTAAAAATACTGTCCTTCTGAGTTTGTTGCAAGGATTATACAGCAAGATAATGTGTGTGAGTGTTGGGTTGAAATAAACGACAGACGAATGGCAAGTGTCATATGGGAGGCATCTCTCGAGCAAGTCTCGGGAAGTCCCTTTTATTGAATATTACAGCATTGCCACATATGTGCTTGTTGCTGATTGGTTTACACAAATACAATGCAAGGGTTGAATATAGGCATTAATCATCAATAGATTAAAGGTTGGGAAAGAGAACACAGAATTGGACAGGCGTGAAAACCTCCTTATTAAACAATTACTAATGATTGATATAGCAAGACTTAAACTATTACTAGTGATTGATATATAACTAGTGATTGCAGTGGCGTAGCGTGGGGGGTGCAGGGGGGGCCGGCCGCACCGGGCGCAACATCTGGGGGTTAGTGTTAGGGGGCGCAAATCCACGGGTTAGGGGGTGCAAATTACTTGCATTGCCCCGGGTGCTGACAACCCACGCTACGCCACTGAGTGATTGATATAGCAAAGCTTAGAAGAACATAACCACCGCATTCTGTAAATGTGGTCAACCATGCATTAAGAACAGGTCAGGGTACAATGTTTTATGAACTCAATGTGAACTGAACATTCTAGGGCAGGTGAGGAAAGAATGTGCAGAACGAAAACTTCCCATCATGTGAGGTCAGTTTTAGTTCCACTCTCAAATGTACATTGCTGTGTTTTCTCTCTACAACCTGATGCATTTTCTACTTTCTCTGCTGATAATTCTGCCTTTGCTACTGAGCGCATTTCTTAGTCCTTCTGGAGAATTCAGCTTCCAACCTGAAGCCTTTCCCTCTTACCGAATAATCTCCCCACTTAAAGTTCAAGGACTCTTTGTTAACAAATATTGCCAAACCATGCATTAGAGTTTTCAAAATAGAAAAATTACAAAGAGGGGGTCCTTCACATTCAGCTAGCAAGAAAGCAATTCAACAAGCAATACCAAACAATGTAGATAACCTAAGAATGACAACATCCCATAAAAAAAGCAGAATCATGAAAGTGAAAGGTGGAGGGAAGACTATATGTAAACACCATGACTTAAAACCTGATCCGTTGCCTGTTTACTCAGAAGTAAGTCCCTGTAAGTTCAATGAAACATACACCCAGGAAGTACTGTATATTGAGGACTGCAACATTGTGAATCGGGGCTCTTAGACTTAACTCATTTCTTTCAGGGGAGAAATGGGGAGATATATGTCAGGATTTGTGTGTGTGTGTGTGTTTATACTCTTATTGACAGCGACAGCCTCATTGTTCCCACAACTAGAGCATGGGTAGAAACCATTTTGCCAGCAAAGTGGCTCAAACGCCGCTTTCTAGCTAACGCAGCATTTTTCACCATCTGTTCTTGGGAAAACCATTTCCTAACATAGTTCGCACACCTTTCTGCTCTGAATTTTGGCTGCTGGTGCAGATTCCTGTTCCAGTTTCTGTCACAAAATGCTCAGTGTTCATTTGTGTCTTAACTTCGCCATGTGGTTTGTGTTAGTGCAAATGGGATTTTCAGGTTTTACCTAGCCAGCAGAGCAGCCTACATTCCTGGTGGGGATGGAGTCGTCAAGTCTACATATGGGAGATGCCTTTCCAGAATACACACTATAGCTATTATTTACACATTGCACTACACAACAGCGATCTTTCAAGTGCTTGTTTGTTTTTAAAAGATTATCTTTTCCACTCAAAGATATTGGGCCCAGTCCATATTAATTCTAATTATGTGCTAAGATAATTGTGAATAGTCTATAAAAATGTTAATATTGCCAAGGATTCACTTGTAGGCAGCTTTGTTTATATTTATATTTTGAAAGGTATGTTACAGTACACCTTCTGCAACATTAGAAAGGCAAGTTTCAATTCCATAGTGCTATACATATGATTACATATCACACACAAATAATTTTGCTTTCTTGAGAAAAAATGAATGTAATTATTTTTCACAGAATAATCCTAGACATGTCTACTCAGAAACAAGTTCCACTGAGTTTACTTGTGCTTACTCCCAGGAAAGTGTGTATAGGATTGCAGCCCAGAACGGCAAAGCCAAGCATGTTTCATATATCTGACAGTTTCATTCTTTTCAATAGAGATGGGAAGAAATCTGGATGGACTCCCAACAATTATTGGTAAAAATTCCTAGTAAACGGAAGCTCCAGAGCTGGGTAGGATTCTATCAGAGGAAGATTACATAAGAATCCCTGTAATTGTATATGATATATAATGGGGGGAATTTGAATTTGAATTATTTTCATTATATTTTGAGCTCATGATTTAATTAGAAGATGAGTATTATATTCAATACAGCTATTTCATGTAGCCATTTTACTACAAACATGGAAAATAATTATAAATTCTTGTATGATTATTTAAGTCCAGGTTAAACTATAGTGGGTGCTGTTTTTTCAAAACTCCTCACTATAATTTAACCTGGACTGGAACACTCTCCCTACTTGTGCTTCTGAGCAATTGATATTTAAAGGCATCCTGGTTCTGCTGCTGGCAGTAGTAAATAGCCATCATAGTCACCGATAGCATTATCCTCCCCCCCCCAAAAAAATTCTAACCCCCTTTTAAAGCCATCCACTATATCGTGTGTTAGCAAATTCTGTTGTTTAATTATGGCACTGTGTGACAAACTGTTATGTACTGAGTTGAACAGGATCCAAAATGCAGCAGTCTGATTGGTCCACAGGAGCCACCCAATCCAGCTCCAGGTGGAAGTGAATCCGCAACCTGATTGGCCTACAGGAGAATCCCGGAATTAGCCAATCACGTGGGGCCCATTGTGTAAATAATGTATATAAAGCAGACATTCATGGGGAACTTCCATTCCTCCTCACCACTATGAGCTGAATAAAGAGAATGAAATCCACTCTCGACCCGAGTATATTTCACGAGATATCTCCTTTTGTCTGTCCTGAATGTTCCAACATTCAGCATTGGATATTCTAGTCTTATGAGAGAAGCTCCCCTCTGTCTGCCTTCTACAGACCATGCATAATCTTATACCTAATCTTAACTGGGCAGTTGCTAAGAAAGTAGCCCATTTTGAGGCCCAATCCTGCTATTTTGCATGGAAAGCTTGAATGCAAACCTCTGTTCATAAAAGCCAGGTGACAATTTATTTATGCTCAGCAGAATTAAGCTGCAAGTCTTGTTTAAGAATGTACCACACCAGGCTGTCGAATCCTCACCTATTATTTGCATTTGTTTTGGGGGGAAATAAAAAAAATGAACCAAGTGGGGGCTTATTTAGTTCAATTTTCATTTGTTATAGAATAAACGCAAAGATCTATGAATGGATACGCAATCTCTATCAAATTACTGAATGGAAGAGAAGATATTACTGGTTATGCTATTCCAGAAACACAAAGAACGCACCATTTTGGTTATTTAAAAGAAATAGATGTCAGTCTTTTGATGTCTGTGATAGCAACAGCTAGGCAAAAAGGCCTTGCTAGCAACTGGAAATCTTCAATGCCTATTGAGACGATGCAAGGATATGTGTCTGGGATACAGCACTTCTCAGCTTACATTTAGAAGGAATAGGGAAGGAAAGTCGCCAAATAGAATTTTTTAAACATTGGGAGTTTATCAATCATTCAGTACTAAGTTATGAGACAATGTTCATCTTTATACTTTGTAGTATATATCTTTATACTTTGCAGAGAGCCTTCTCGGTAGTGACACCCTACCTGCGGAACACCCTCCCATCAGATGTCAACTACAGTCATACCTCGGGTTAAATATGCTTCAGGTTGAGCGTTTTCAGGTTACGCTCCGCGGTGACCTGGAAGTAACAGAACGCGTTGCAGATGCTCAAAATGACACCACGTGCTTCGCGGAAGCGGCAAAATGCAGACATGCAGTCACGTGTTACGTTTTACCCAGGATGCAAATGGGGCTCCAGAACGGATCCCATTCGCATCCAGAGGTACTACTGTATCTGATTTTTAGAAGACATCTGAAGGCAGCCCTGTTTAGGGAAGTTTTTAATGTTTGATGTTTTATTGTATTTTTAATATTCTGTTGAGAGCTGCCTAGAGTGGCTGGGGAAACCCAGCCAGATGGGTGGGGTATATTTTTTTAATAATAATAATAATAATAATAATAATTTCTAGCCCCAGGAGAAGGCATGGTGCCCCCAGAGTTCCAAGACTCACTCAGAATGCTGGTTACCTATTTTGGCCTGGCTATTTACACATATAAATAACACGGCTCAAATTCTTGCCAGCTGGAAGATGAACATCATCTGAGCGTCTGCACAAGTGGCGAAACCCAGAAGTAACAAGCTCCATTACTTCCGGGTTGCCGCAGAGCGCAACCCGAAAGCGCTCAACCTGAAGCACATTCAACCTGAGGTATGACTGTACTCGATTCTGACCAAACTAAGCATCCCCGAGCATCAGGATGACACTGCGCACACACGCCATTTGAATGGCAATGTCCATCAACTTTGGGGGCCCTGGCCACCTCAAATATTTTATTGGGGGGCTGAGGGAACATCAGCCACAGGAGTTGCTTCCTATCATATCGCTTTGTACTCTCTCTTTCCTTTCACCCTTGTGACATAGACTCAGGAACAACAGTCTATGAGGATTGCCTTCATGCTGCTCTTTCTGAGAAGTGACCATGAGGAAAGATATCTTGCATCCTCTGCCCTACTGGTGGAAAAGGGCTTCATTACTTGTGTCTCTTCCCCCGCCCTCTTTTTTGAAGGAAAAAATATTTTATTTATGATTCCAGTTTTATACATTTCAATAATTTCACAGTCATTTCAACATTTCAAACCTTGACTTCCTTCCCCCTCTTTCTGCGGTTCCTTAAATTTATTTTTAATATTTTCTGCATATCCAAATTAACTTAATTTACTCATTTATTCATCTATTTTAAATATATATTCTTATAAAACTGCTGGTTATTGCAATAATCTTGCCCATGTTCTTATCTTACAGTTTATTTGTAAATATTCCATAAACCATTTCCATTCTTTTATATAAAGAAAGTTTGTTACCTTGATTTCTTATCTTTCTGGTAAGTTTCACCATTTCTGCATATTCCATAAATTTTTGTGGTGTGTCTGATATTTCTGCAGTTCCCTTCTTTGGCCACAGCAGGGCGGCTTTGCAGGTACAGGGTTGATTTTGTGGAGACATTATGGAATCCTTTGATATGCGTGAGGATTTTAAATAAGGATTGCAATCTCAAAAGATGGTTCAGATGCCTGAAATGTGTGGTTCTTTTGTCAACAGAACAATTTCCTAACATGTGTTGAGGTTCCCTCCTCTTGGCTGTTTTTCTTCATACACTGGATCTGACATCAGCCAATGCACTTCTACTGACAGACTCATAAAGTGATGTCTCAAATTTCAGTTTATGTAGTTAACTCCGCAAGAAAACAACTTTTTTCCTACTCATTGGATTCATGTGCGTGAAGAACACAGTCATCTCTGCAACAACTTTGCTGTCCACTCCATGTGTCTGATTTGCCTACCAAAACTTATCCATGGGTAGGCAACCTAAGGCCCTGGGGCCAGATCCAGCCCAATTGCCTTCTCAATCCAGCCCACGGACGGTCCGGTAATCAGCATGTTTTTACATGAGAAGAATGTGTCCTTTTATTTAAAATGCACCTCTGGGTTATTTGTGGGGCCTGCCTGGTGTTTTTAGTAGAATGTGTCCTTTTATTTAAAATGCATCTCTGGGCTATTTGTGGGGCATAGGAATTCGTTCATTTCCCCGCAAAAGAATATAGTCTGACCCCCCCCCCAAGGTCTGAGGGACAGTGGTCTTATGCCAAAACAAACTGACTAGTCTTTGTTGTGCTTGTTGCAACAGATTAATATGTCTACCCTTCTAGGAACTGGATATCAACTCTGAAACCTGGGTTTGCAGCTGAGTCATGTCTGAAAAGGTCCTTGGTATAAGAGAAGACCGAGGGATGAAAGCAACTGAGGGGAGGCCATTTTGAATGGAGGAATGTTTGTTTAAATACCCTCTTCTCTCCCTGCAAAGCCTAGTTTCTTGCACTTGTGAGGGGAAATTTTTATTGGGTGGGGGGGAAATAACCCAATAGTATATTTAATGTCAAGGGACGCGGGTGGCGCTGTGGGTTAAACCACAGAGCCTAGGACTTGCTGATCAGAAGGTCGGTGGTTCGAATCCCCGTGACGGGGTGAGCTCCCGTTGCTCGGTCCCTGCTCCTGCCAACCTAGCAGTTCGAAAGCATGTCAAAGTGCAAGTAGATAAATAGGTACCACTCCAGCGGGAAGGTAAATTGTGTTTCTGTGCGCTGCTCAAGAAGCGGCTTAGTCATGCTGGCCACATGACCCGGAAGCTGTACGCCGGCTCCCTCGGCCAATAAAGCGAGATGAGCGCTGCAACCCCAGAGTCGGTCACAACTGGACCTAATGGTCAGGGGTCCCTTTACCTTTACCTATATTTAATGTCATTTGGTCTGAAAGTAACAAGCATACAGGAAAGTACTTTAAAGTTTACATAAGAGAGGATTATTCTATTTAAATCATGAGTGCATCATTTGCCAAAGTTAAAATTAGAATACTGTTTGTATATCAATTTTTCATTAGAAATGACTGTAAAGATCTATTACCTGCAGTATTATAAATTTACACTGTAAATCAATATGCTGGCCATACGGATGTCAGGAAGAAACGTATGCATATTATCTCCGCCGAGAAGAACTTCATCAAATGTGAACTAAGGATCAAAATATTCAAATCGCCTTCTTTGTGGATAGTTCATAAATAATCTAGTAATATGTAATCTGCTCAGCATTGCTCAACTCTACACAATGCTCTCTTGCTGAGTCTTCAGCTGATTTTCCAACTTTGCTTTCATCTCTCTGTTCTATATGTTACACACACACAAATGAGACAAACAATCCCTACTGCCTCTCATATCGACAAATGTTACCAAATGTAGTTGATTATCTTCTCCCCTTTATCACACGTTACTAATAAATTGAGCTGAGAGCCAACTTGCCATGAATGGTGGTGGTTGTGAAATAAACCCATTTTGCCACACATATTAAAAATGTGCCATTTACTTTAATTCGTAGCTACATTTTTGAGTGCGCAAAACCTGGACCACTGTGTCCTTTGCAGATTTGAACAGACGACGAGGTAGTGAGCCTGTTTACTAACTGGAAATCCTCAACCTTTGAAGAATCAACCTTGTGTTGCCCTTATATGATACAACAGCAGTTTATAATCCTGAACATTAAACCTACACGTAACACCTTACTGGAACGCAGTCTGTCTAAATGGTAAATTGAACCTTGTCCTCCTTCGAAATTGCTTGCTATCCGGGGCAAGGTTTCTCCATCTACTCTGTTCAGGCAGCACCCACCATAGTGGCAAACCCTTAACACAGCTTTTAACAGGTTCACAGAACGCGACAGTGTCACATCAAGGTTCAGTAAGGAAGAGCAAAGAGTTTTTTGGGGGTTGGGAGTGAAAGTGTCACGTGCATTTTACATTAAATTGGGGAAATAGCTGTGCATTTTAACAGCTTTTGCTGTGGTTACTTTTCTTCTCTCTGCCAAGGCAATAATAATAATACTTAATGTTTTTGTATAGTGCTTTCAACAGTTCAAAGTGTGTCACATGTATTATTTAGCTGTCATTCATACAAAGGAAAAACCCCTGTAAGTCAGTATCATTAATTCCCACATTAGAGATTTGAGAGGCAGGAGAAAAGTGAGGCTGAGAGAGAGTTGACTTGCCAGAAGTCATTTAGTGAGTTCATGCCAGGGCCTTCCTGGTGCATAGCTTGGTCTCTTTGCCACAACAGTATACAATTATCCTGAAGGATAAATCACATGTTGCCTGAAACACAGTGAGGGGGGGCATCCCTGCTACTTTCATACCTGTGGAATAGGATGACACAACTTCAGGCTTGTGTGGCGTGCTTTCTTGATTTTTATTATTATTATAAAAGACACAAACACCTAAAATCTATCTATCTCTCTCTCTCTCTCTCTCTCTCTCTCTCTCTCTCTCTCTCTCTCTCTCTCACACACACACACACACACACACACACACACACAACATTCAGAAAGCAAAGAGGACTTATCGATGCAAGGCATAACCAGTGCTTTTTTTCTAAAAAAAATATGTTTAGGGGTACTCCCATTTTGACTTAAGAAAACCACCATTTTATAGTTCAAATTGGGAAAAATCAATACAGTACAGTGGTACCTTGGGTTCAGAACTTAATTCGTTCCGGAGGTCCATTCTTAACCTGAAACTGTTCTTAACCTGAGATACCTCTTTAGCTAATGGAGCCTCCCGTTGGTGCCGCGCCGCCGGAGCACGATTTCTGTTCTCATCCTGAAGCAAAGTTCTTAACCTGAGGTTCTGTTTCTGGGTTAGTGGAGTCTGTAACCTGAAGCGTCTGTAACCCGAGGTACCACTGTAAATGAACATCGGGGGTAGCAATGGAACTGACGATTCACTGTGCTAGAGAAGAAACTATTTAAAAAATAAATAAAAAATAGTTTCTTCTCCCATTAGATTCACAAAATGTTTAGGGGTATGAGTCCCCCTGCATCCCCCAGAAAAAAAAGCATGGGGAACAAAGATCAATCTTTGTTCAGTGATCCTAAGTAAGCACTATTGTAGAATCATAGAGTTGGAAGAGACCACAAGGGCCATTGAGTCCAACCCCCTGCCAAGCAGGAAACACCATCAGAGCACTCCTGACATATGGTTGTCAAGCCACTGCTTAAAGACCTCCAAAGTAGGAGACTCCACCACACTCCTTGGCAGCAAATTCCACTGTCGAACAGCTCTTACTGTCAGGAAGTTCTTCCTAATGTTTAGGTGGAATCTTCTTTCTTGTAGTTTGGATCCATTGCTCCGTGTCCGCTTCTCTGGAGCAGCAGAAAACAACCTTTCTCCCTCCTCTATGTGACATCCTTTTATATATTTGAACATGGCTATCATATCACCCCTTAACCTCCTCTTCTCCAGGCTAAACATGCCCAGCTCCCTTAGCCGTTCCTCATAAGGCATGGTTTCCAGGCCTTTGACCATTTTGGTTGCCCTCCTCTGGACACGTTCCAGTTTGTCAGTGTCCTTCTTGAACTGTGGTGCCCAGAACTGGACACAGCACTCCAGGTGAGGTCTGACCAGAGCAGAATACAGTGGCACTATTACTTCCCTTGATCTAGATGCTATACTCCTATTGATGCAGCCCAGAATTGCATTGGCTTTTTTAGCTGCCGTGTCACACTGTTGGCTCATGTCAAGTTTGTGGTCAACCAAGACTCCTAGATCCTTTTCACATGTACTGCTCTCAAGCCAGGTGTCCCCCATCTTGTATTTGTGCCTCTCATTTTTTTTGCCCAAGTGCAATACTTTACATTTCTCCCTGTTAAAGTTCATCTTGTTTGTTTTGGCCCAGTTCTCTAATCTGTCAAGGTCGTTTTGAAGTGTGATCCTGTCCTCTGGGGTGTTAGCCACCCCTCCCAGTTTGGTGTCATCTGCAAATTTGATCAGGATGCCCTTGAGTTCATCATCCAAGTCATTGATAAAGATGTTGAATAAGACCGGGCCCAAGAGAGAACCCTGTGGCACCCCACTAGTCACTCTTCTCCAGGATGAAGAGGAACCATTGATGAGCACCCTTTGGGTTCGGTCAGTCAGCCAGTTACAAATCCACTGAGTGGTAGCATAGTCAAGACCGCATTTTACCAGCTTATTGTCTAAGAAGATGATATTTCCTGGGTCAGGCCACCTTGCAGTAGGTCTGTCTGCTACAGTTCCAGAAACCATGAGGCACCAGGTCATCCTCTGGAAATTGACAAGTACCGTACTCCTTGAATAAATAGCAGTCTGCTACAGATGACACATCAAAAGGCCCATCTACGCAAGCACCTGGTTTTCCACAGTATCTAATACAACACTTCTGGGAAGCCTGCAAGCCCAGCCCCTGTAGATCTTGGAAAGCGCTGAGCAGAAAAGCTAAGAGCCCTGCCCATTTGAGTAACTTGTTACTGCTTTGGAATGATGAGATGGATCACACCAAACTACATTCTTGCTAACTGTCATGTTTTTATTTATTTATTTATTTACAGGGGGGAAATGGGGAGGGTTCAGTAGTGAAAGCATACATGAAGGGCTTGTAGGGTGTAATTTTTACCCTCCCCAGCTGCCACTACACATTCCGTGAGCCACTGCCCCCCACAGCAGGCTGTGTGTTTCACAACTGTGTGAAGGGGCTTTACATACATATATATGTCCGTATAGTTAAAGCTATGGTTTTCCCAGTGGTGATGTATGGAAGTGAGAGCTGGACCATAAAGAAGGCTGATTGCTGAATAATTGATGCTTTTGAATTATGGTGCTGGAGGAGACTCTTGAGAGTCCCATGGACTGCAAGAAGATCAAACGTATCCATTCTGAAGGAAATCAGCCCTGAGTGCTCACTGGAAGGACAGATCCTGAAGCTGAGGCTCCAATACTTGGGCCACCTCATGAGAAGAGAAGACTCCCTGGAAAAGCCCCTGATGTTGGGAAAGATGGAGGGCAGAAGGAGAAAGGGACGACAGAGGACGAGATGGTTGGACAATGTTCTTGAAGCTACCAGCATGAGTTTGACCAAACTGCGGGAGGCAGTGGAAGACAGGAGTGCCTGGCGTGCTCTGGTCCATGGGGTCACGAAGAGTCGGACACGACTAAACAACTAAACAACAACAAAATATGTGCATAGATAGGGGTATCTTGAACCAAGGATATCTCCTTTCGGGTGAAGACTCTCACATGCGTGTCAACACATATGTAGGACCCTTTCATATGGCTGCCAGACATATGGCCTGTGAGTGGCAGTTGGCCAATATATGCATTTGCAAGACGTAGGGCTCTTTCAATCATTAAGGGAGTGGAGAGGATTTGAGTGAATATTGAAATATTGAAAAAAATCAGGTTTTAATGTGATGTCGTTAGAACATCCATTTCCCAGTCAAATGTGAATGAAGAGCAGCTTAATTGTCTCAGTTGCACTCTCTGCTGAGTGTCAAGCACGAACATTAGCAACTCTACATTCCTTCTGTTTCATCTCCCTAAGAGCTAAATGCATTTGGTTTGTTCTCTGGATTACACAATACCAAAGAGTGGCCTTCCACAAAGTAGGATTATATTCTATTATATCACTTCCATATTTGAGGAAGTGGTTGATAATTGCATTTCAGAGTCTTCACCACAACCTCTCCAAGCTTCTTCTAAAGGGAGGAGAGATGCTTTTAAATAATTTAGACATCCAGCCACCCGAAAGCAATTCAAGGTCTTCATAGTGTGGTTATTCTGCTGCTTCCCCAAGCAGGATCAGACTTACCTTGCTTACAACTTGCGGTGGCAACAATACTGTTCTTGCTGTATATTAAATCTAGGGCAACTTTTAAAAAAGTAATAGTAACAATTTGTATTTGCATTTGTTTCAAAGCTTTCAAAAAGCACAGGATACATTAGCTATTTAAGGTCAAAACTTCCCCCTACAACATTGCCTGACTCCTATGTCTCTGACCCTATTAGATTACCAAAACTTCAAATTTTGCCCATCCGTGGCTTTCATGACAAATGTTCATATAATTTTCTTGCTCTCCATTTTTCCATGTGCTTCATCATGCTCACATTCTCTCAATGACCTAGTGATCTGCTTAGCACTGGGGATCCAGCTGTCTCTCATCTGTCACTACCTGTCAACTCAGGACAGAGGTACGGGATCCCCACTGCTTACAGTGCCCCTCTTGAGATTAGGGGAACATCCGTCTGATTCCAAGTCCCCTCGAAAAAATTTCCCACTCTTTAAATACCTGCTCTTCTTGCTCACTTATTCTAATTGTTAGACCTGCTAACTCTGCATATTCTATCATCTTAAGTTGCCAGTCTTCCTTACTAGGGACCTCACTCACCCTCCATTTTTGGACAAACAAAATCAAAGCCGCCTGGAAAGCCTTCTTTGCAAGCTTTAGTTATTCAATAAATATTGTACAGTGGTACCTCGGATTACATACACTTCAGGTTACATACACTTCAGGTTACAGACTCCGCTAACCCAGAAATAGTACCTCAGGTTAAGAACTTTGCTTCAGGATGAGAACAGAAATTGCGCAGCAGCAGCGCAGCAGCAGCAGGAGGCCCCATTAGCTAAAGTGGTGCTTCAGGTTAAGAACATTTTCAGGTTAAGAACGGACCTCTGAAACGAATTAAGTACTTAACCCGAGGTACCACTGTACTTCCATTTATTTCATTTTACATTTGAAAGGAAATGTCCAGTTTTGTGGGGTATTTATTTATTGGGGGGTTGGCTTGGGCATGGCGGATCAGAGCCAAGGAAAGAGGGGAGTGGGAACATCAGGTGCCCCTCTCTCCCCGGCTTGGGCTGGCCGTAGCTCAGGCCTCTTAATGAGGCTGAAAGAGGAGAGCTCAAAATATGGCCTGAAGCTCAACATCAAAAAAACTAAGATCATGGCCACTGGTCCCATCACCTTCTGGCAAATAGAAGGGGAAGAAATGGAGGCAGTGAGAGATTTTACTTTCTTGGGCTCCATGATCATTGCAGATGGTGACAGCAGTCACAAAATTAAAAGACGCCTGCTTCTTGGGAGAAAAGCAGTGACAAACCTAGACAGCATCTAAAAAAGCAGAGACATCACCTTGCCGACAAAGGTCCGTATAGTTAAAGCTATGGTGATGTATGGAAGTGAGAGCTGGACCATAAAGAAGGCTGATCGCCGAAGAATTGTTGCTTTTGAATTATGGTGCTGGAGGAGATTCTTGAGAGTCCCATGGACTGCAAGAAGATCAAACCTATCCATTCTTAAGGAAATCAGCCCTGAGTGCTCACTGGAAGGACAGATCCTGAAGCTGAGACTCCAAGACTTTGGCCACCTCATGAGAAGAGAAGACTCCCTAGGAAAGACCCTGATGTTGGGAAAGTTGGAGGGCACAAGGAGAAGGGGACGACAGAGGATGAGATGGTTGGACAGTGTTTTCGAAGCTACCAACATGAGTTTGACCAAACTGCAGGAGGCAGTGGAAGACAGGAGTGCCTGGCGTGCTCTGGTCCATGGGGCCATGAAGACACAGCTAAACAACAACAACTGGGCCTTTTAGTTTTGTTTAAGTCAACAGGGCTAACTGCTGGCAAAGCCACTCACATAGTAAATATGGAGTCTAGAGAGAAAAGAAATCATGGCATTACTTTACTGAGTAAACTGAGCAATAACAGTGTTTAAACTGAGGGGAAGTCAGCAGAGAACTTTAGGCTTTAAGTTAGGTCAGGCCTTGTCCATAACAGGGATAGGTATTCAAGAATTAAGAAAATGTTCTTAGCACCAACCAGCCAATCAGAATTCAACTTAGCAAGGATAACGCTGACCTGACTGGTTGCTAGGCAACGCCTCCAACCTCCTCTCTTTCTTGGTTGACTGTTCAAAGAATTAATCTTTATGTTACTAGCTGAATGATTCATCCACTATAGTATTCCAACACCTCTTCTCAACAGCAGATGGAGCATTCTACGAGGTTCATTCCTCTGATGAGCAGTACCGAAGCTCTATACTGCCTTGGTCCCTTTGATTGCAGAGTTTCCAGCAGAGTTTAATTTCCTTTGGTCCATACAGCATCCTTCTAAGCAAAGGATACTTTATTTACACACATGTGCACAGGGCATAGTGTAAATAAAGAGAGCTCACCTACTAATCTTGCATTCAGGCCTCAAAGAAAAAGCCACAGCACCCCCAAGAGTCTTCAAGATCAACCAACTGGCAGTTCTCTTTGCGTATCTTTGCTTCTCCAAAATTCAAATTGTTTCTATGCCTCCTCCCATTCACCTTCCACCCAACTCTCATGGGTATTGAGAGTCCTTTCTAAACATCCCCAGCTATCTTCTGTCATCAGCTTCTATTGATGAAACATTAACTGACCATCCTGGACAATTAGCAATCCATCGGCTTAAAGAATAATGACTTCCCAGAATATATTTTAAATAGTCCAGGATGTGTCCTTCAGTATTATCTTGAGCTCAAGGGTCATGAAGCTGTATGTTGAAGTGAGAGATGACAAGCTTTATATTATGGATTCTGAATGTCACTCTCAAGATGCGATTTTCCCCTCAGACACAAATCTCACAAATTTATTGCAGAAATGGGGGGAAAGTACTTTCAGTTGCTATGTTAATTTCAATATATGATGCACAGAAAGCATAAATGGGAAATGGTTTCTAGGCTGGCTTCCTTGCAGTGCAAGATTGATTCCCATATTACAGCCCAGTAATACAAGGAACATTCCTTACGTCTGAGACTTGCACACAACAGCAGGGGATCAATCTATTTGTTTCATGGGAAGAGCTATGTTGTCTCTAAGATTACACCACTTTTTCTCTAAATATAGAATGATACGTTAATCTGTTCAAAATCAGCACACAATTGGACTCAGATCTTTAGAAATTGCCAAATCTAACAACGTGAGGGCCCCTCATGACCCTGAAACTCCACAGGGAGGTTATCTCCTTGTGGGTGGATTTCAGGACTTCCACTCCAACCATGGCAACTGCTGACCAAACAAACACGAGCCCTTTGCCTTGCAGGATCACAGCCTGGCCACTCTGAGAAGTACAAACACACCCACATGAAAATCTCTGCTCAAAGAGTAATGCAACTCTTTAGAGGGGAAGGTGTGAGCGGCGGCGAAACACATAAGAATCCAGTTCATTAAAAAGGTTGGTTTAATTCCAAGTAAAGCACAGATAAGGGATGCAGATGGTGCTGTGGGTTAAACCACAGAGCCTAGGACTTGCCGATCAGAAGGTCGGCGGTTCGAATCCCCGCGACGGGGTGAGCTCCCGTTGCTCGGTCCCTGCTCCTGCCAACCTAGCAGTTCAAAAACACATCAAAGTGCAAGTAGATAAATAGGTAGAAAGGTAAACGGTGTTTCCGTGCGCTGCTCTGGTTCACCAGAAGCAGCTTACTCATGCTGGCCACATGACTCGGAAGCTGTACGCTGTAAAGTGAGATGAGCGCCGCAACCCCAGAGTCGGCCACGACTGGACCTAATGGTCAGGGGTCCCTTTACTTTTACCTTTACCACTAAGCTATGGCTCAGACCATACAATCAAAGAAACTTGCCTCTTCAAAGGTTCCTAGTTGTGCACAGACTCCTATGCACTTTGTGGGATGGATGGGGAGCAGGCCCAACATAAATGAAGAGGTACGAGCCTGCTTCCTCGCATAGAAAGGATTCTGTTGCCACTGCTGATCATTGCTATCCTTGCGTATCACTTGGCTCTTCACAGGCAGATTTCCTGCAGGAAGCAAAAGCCTGCTCCTCACTTCCAGTGATATGTAGCAAGCGAAGCAGCAGTGACCAGGTGTGCCTCTGTGAGGCTGCCACGAAGAGGAGTAGGAAACTGCTGGTCCACTGCATCAGATTTAAGAAGCACTGGTTTATACTATTTGTGCTTCTCAAACCATCTGATGCAGTGGACCAGCAGTTCCCCCTGCCTCTATGTGCTGACTGATACCATTGTATTATAAATTGGTATTGTTATAATGAGGCTATTATTGGATCGTAATTGAAAACTAATAAACAATATTATTTTTAAAAGAGTGAGGTGTTCTCTGAAATATTTGGTTCCAATTTATGTCATCAACTGCCAGAGATTCCCACCCACATACTGTGGGGATGTTTACGATAAAAGGCAAAGAAATATTTGTTAAGTATTATCCTTCCTTCACTCACTCATAGTGAGTGATGTAGCAGAGCAAATCCCCTCTATATTCAAGGAAGCTAGTTGATTTAGATTCGTTTGAATCTTTACAAGATGACCAATCCAATCAGGCTTGGCCAGATGGATTACTCCTGGTCTCCCCTTTTCTCCCCCTTAAAATATAATAAAGACTCACGATTCTGTCTTTAAAAGTATAACAATAAGTTTATTCACAAGTTGTTCACAATACACATCCTAGAAGGCAGGCTTTAAGTTGTTTAGTTGTTTAGTTGTGTCCGACTCTTCATGACCCCATGGACCAGAGCACGCCAGGCACTCCTGTCTTCCATTGCCTCCCACAGTTTGGTCAAACTCATGCTGGTAGCTTCAAGAACACTGTCCAACCATCTCGTCCTCTGTCGTCCCCTTCTCCTTGTGCCCTCAATCTTTCCAGCACCATAATTAAAAGCATCAATTCTTCGGCGATCAGCCTTCTTAATGGTCCAGCTCTCATTTCCATACATCACTACTGGGAAAACCATAGCTTTAACTATACGGACCTTTGTTGGCAAGGTGATGTCTCTGCTTTTTAAGATGCTGTCTAGGTTTGTCATTGCTTCAGGTTACAAACATATAATGTGGCTCACATCCTTTGTGAGGCTGGGCCTAAGTGCTGCTGGCTGAGAGCCAGAGACTAAACTGAACTGAATTGAACAAAGCTGAAATCAAAAAGAAGAAAATGGCTTTGTGACTCTGCTTTTTATAGAGTCACACTCATCTGCTGAGTTGTTTACAAGAGGAATAGGAAGTTACATATCCGCCTGTCTCTGTCTACTCTAGGAAGTAAAGCATGATGTAATTGACTGTACTGATGTAACACATACCACAGTTATTATATTGTATGTTTGTGATGGATATAATGATCAGCCACTTTGAGAGTCAAACAAATTAAATATGGGGTATAAATATAACCAAGAAACAAAGTTGTAATAAAATATGATATTCCATGGTGTGACAGTGTGCAGAGGCTATCCTTAACAAGAGACCAAAAGCTTCACCTGATAGAGAACTGACTACCAGAGGAATCTGGGTTGCTAGAACCACAAAGTATGTACATGCACATCATTTGGTGTCTGATCTCTTAAGCGCTCCACTGAACAACATTGTGCTTGCACTGACTTTGGATAGTAGCACCACTAAGTGGTGAGCATGAATGTATAAGGAAGGCTTGCAACAAAATGTTGCTGTGCTCCTTTTCAAGATTTCAGCCAGCCTGCCAGCCACATACTTTTCCAGGAGACTCCCATCAAATGCTACAATTCTATGATTCCATGATTCTATGCATCTGGAACATGTGGTACTTCTGTCTGAGTGCATAGTTGTGTTGTTTGGAGTTCTACTTAGGGGGAAATGCACAGTACCACACTTAACTCGTAAGGCTGCCCGAAAGCTGAACTACGAAGGAGAAGGAAAGCTGGCTGCAGCTTAACCTCTTGTCTGAGACCAGAGTAGGTGTCTCCTGGACCAAGGATTCTGCATTTCCTACTGATAATAATAATAATTTATTATTTATACCCCGCTCATCTGGCTGGGTTTCCCCAGCCACTCTGGGTGGCTTCCAACAGGATATTAAAAACACAGTGAAAGATCAAACATTAAAAACTTCCCTAAACAGGGCTGCCTTCAGATGTCTTCTAAAAGTCAGATAGTTGTTTATTTCCTTGACATCTGATGGGAGGGCATTCCACAGGGCAGGCACCACTATCGAGAAGGCCCTCTGCCTGGTTCCCTGTAACCTCACATCTTGCAGTAAGGGAACTGCTAGAAGGCCCTCAGTGCTGGACTTCAGTTGGGGTTGGAGACACTCCTTCAGGTATTCTGGGCCGAGTCCATTTAGGGCTTTCAAGGTCGGCACCAACACATTGAATTGTGCTCAGAAACGTACTAGGAGCCAATGTAGGTCTTTCAGGACCAGTGTTATGTGGACTCGGCAGCCTCTCCCAGTCACCAGTCTAGCTGCCACACCTGTCTGAGTCTACAGAGTCTTGCTGTAACCCTCTCACCTGCCTACTCTCATTTAGGAACTGGCGGATATCTGAATTTGGGGTTCTCTCATTTTCACAATTTCAATTTCTGCATCAATTTGCACGGGGGGAACACCTCATAAAATTCATCAGCATATTAGTGCACATTTTCTCCTATTATATACATTTTGTATGCGTTTTTGCCTAACATACATATTTTCCTCTAATATAATGAATTTATGTGTGCTAGGTTACATTTTTACTCATCTCCCCCCACCCTATTTTTAAGAAAGACTGTAGAAGAATAGCTCCTGAACTTGGGAGAATGCAGCAGTGGTTAGTAAAGAGAAGCAGAAATGTTGTGATTAGTTAGCCAAAATCTATGTATAAAATGCTTTTAAGTATCAACAAGAAAGGAAACCGTTCCAAAGCCAAAAAGCAACAGCTTTCTCATTTTTCAGTTTCTATTATTCTAATATTGTCATATATTTTGTCTGGAAAATCCAAATCTAATACTTCACTCCTCTCTTGCTACACCCTCAGGAAAAAAAATAGTGGAAAAATATCAAGAAATCTCAGTATTCTGATCAGGTTTTCTCTGGAGCCTTGCTGCTAGCAAAATGTCTTGGATAAATTTCCACTCAGCGGGGCAGTGTTTTGCATGAAGTAACTCCTAAGCAAAAAAATGATACGTTCTCAATTCCATACAACAACATTTAAACAGCACGTTCATGTATTAAGATAATCAGAATATCAGCTGATGGGGGACATTGAGGTGTTTCTCTGCGTTCTGGCTTCCATCACTGTGTCCTGTTGCACCAGAAGCTGTTTAGTCATGCAGGCCACATGACCCAGAAAGCAGTCTGTGGACAAACGCCAGTTCCCTTGGCCTGAAAATGGAGATTAGTCCCATACCCCATAGTCAAATTCGACTGGACTTAACCATCCAGGGGTCCTTTACGTTTCCCTTACCTATTAAGGCACTGGGTATTGCTAACAACTCTCTTTAAACATACTTTTAATATCTTTATATAGATATTGGGCCACATTTTCATATTTAAGGCTTCTAAAATAATATCTTACTATATGCATATGTGTTTTCTTAGCAAACAAATGCTCTTCTTAGGAAATCATTCTGCAGCAAGTAATTTCCCCCTCATCACCCTGGGAATATTTGCATCCGAAGTTATGCAGAGGAACTGAGCCTAATTGTTTTGGAAGCTCAAAAACGTGGGATTAATGTTTTGATATATATATATTTTCCAAATTAAAATTGTACAAGTCAGGTGCACTTGTGTTGGTAATCAATTTATTTTGGCAAGTTTCTCCATTCTCAAAGAAAAGGTCTTGATGATAATTTGATTCCCCATAAAATGTATTGATATGTTGGCTTCCTACATAAACCACTGAACCTTAGGACGAAAATGGCTCTTTTTAATAGTCCCTGAAAATTGGCTTATTTCGTATTGTTTTTCAAATCAGAGTGGCGATATAGCTACTCATACCGAAGGAGCTTCTTGACACAGCTCTGTGATTCAAGACTTTTAATTACCTTTTCATTACAATATATACTGTCTCTTAACATACAGAGGATTTGTGCCGATAAGCCCCCATCTCCCTTGTATAGCATCCTTTTACAGTCGTTTTTATCATTATAAAAATAATGATATCTTACTCATAAAATGTTCTCTTATCCGTTCACTTTGTGTGCAATAAATCAACATTCTGCTTGCTCTCTTTTTCCTGCGCAGATATGGGTTGTAAGTATGTATGACTGCCTATGTATGCTAAACCAGAAGATGTTGCTTGCATACAAATGGAAATTAGTTTTTCGGAGCTTTTCATTAAGGAAACTATAACAGGTTTGCTTCCAACCCAAGGAAAATTAATATCCCACATAAAAATTGCTGGAGCGTGCTTGAACCTCCTGCGAGGAGTCTTAGGTGTTTCGGAAAGATAAAAACAGAATGTTAGCTGCTCCTCCCCACCCGCAACTTATTTGAGCAATGAAGGACAGCAATGCACAGGATATCTGTAGTTCCATTTCTAATTGTTTTGCCTGCCGCATTATGCTGCACAGAATGGTAGATCATGCAGGACTGGTAAGTCAAGTCAGAATAGCTCCCCTTGCCATTCCCCCCCCCCCCAATAATAATTTTTTATTGGTTTTCAATTACAGTCCAATAAGAACCTCATTACAACAATACCAATTTATAGTACAGTTATTAATACCAATCATTCAAATACCAAATTCTACAATTTAAAGTGGCCCCCGCATGCTAGATTTGAAGGTTTGATGATTTTATTGATTTCTGTGTTCCAAAATCTTATTAATTTCCATTATCATATTTTTCCGTGTATAACACGCCCCCGTGTATAAGACGCCCCCTATTTTGGGGGACTCAAGATTAAGAAAATGGGGGGAGATTGCCCCCGTGTATAATACTACCGCCGCTTTCTAACATTATTTTTAGTAAAAAAACCACACCCTAGTCTTATACAGTGGTACCTCGGGTTACATACGCTTCAGGTTACAGACTCCGCTAACCCAGAAATAGTACCTCGGGTTAAGAACTTTGCTTCAGGATGAGAACAGAAATCGTGCTCCGGTGGCACGGCAGCAGTGGGAGGCCCCATTAGCTAAAGTGGTGCTTCAGGTTAAGAACAGTTTCAGGTTAAGAACGGACCTCCGGAACGAATTAGGCACTTAACCCGAGGTACCACTGTACACGGAAAAGTACGGTACATTCGGTCATAATAATAATCCTTCATACAACAACTGCAATATTAATAACTTTTATTTGTGTTGACACATTAAATGATTTATAAAACTACAAGTGAGGAACTCAAACTATATCCTTGTTCTTCCTGTGTGTGGCGATTATTCTGTCCGTGGTGTTTCTTCCTGTCCTGTCCTTGTAAGATATTATGTCTTTCTTCCCCCTATTGTTGCTGTTATCCATCATGCGTTGGGTGGAGCTGATATCCCATTGTTGTTCCACAAATTTCCCCATCGCTCTGTCCCGTGCTTCATTGTTTTGCAACTTTTGTAACAGCTGCAAAAGTCACTCTGTCCCAATAAATAACCAGAGTAGAACCGGAAGCCAGAACACCTCACTCTTTCAGTATAGCCTGGAAGTTCACTGCTTAAGAGTGAAACTTGAATGTGGTGCACATCTGGAAGCCTAAAGAAACTTTCATTCAGAAACATCCAACTTCTAGTCCTTCAACCTTACAAAAGAAATTTGGAAACATAGTACATTTTGGGGATGGGCTTCATATCGAAACAAAGAACCACATCAGACAATGGTTTGCCTCCAGAGCATTTGATGCATGACTCCTATCAGATGCATGCCCAATGGTCAAGGATTATGGGAGCTGTAGTCCAAAGTATCTGGAAGGTACCAGGTTAAGCTGTATGCAATCCAGTGTGTGTAAGGCCTTTTCATATTGCTGATTTGTGAAATAAAATCTGATTTTATGCAGTCTGAGCCTAGACATGATCTGTCTCAAACGTATCAAGTACGACATGTGTAAAGATGGCAGAAGTGCAGCCAAATTGGAAAGGAGTAAGTAAATAGTAATATTTATTGTTATAGATGTGCATAAAATTAATGAAGGATAGGATTTTCGCTATTTGTGGTGTGAAGGGAGATTGCAAGCTGCAAAGGAATTCCTGGGCTGGTTTATGCAAACCAGCCTGGTTTTGATGTTAGCGTTAAAAAAAGGTGTTGATCCTTTGGCCTGGGGAGTCACATGTCACAATGACCGCTCCCCACATCAAATGTGTGGTCATGCGCAGCCCCCCGGATCCCAGTGTGGCTCCCAGTAGTACGGGCTGGCTTCGCCCTCCCCAGACTCGATACCTGGAGGTCTCCGCCTACTTCAGCCAATCGCCCAATCCCACCTGGGGAGGCGTTGCCAGGGGATCGGCCAGGTAGGGGGAAGGACCACCCTGCCCACACAACAGAAGGTGAATCTTTCCTGCGAAGCGTCAGTTGGCTCCAGAGCTTCTCCCCCCCCCCAGCCCTCCCTCAGTTAAGCTTTCTTTTGCAGGTTAACCTCTTCTCCACAGGTACATGGGCGCTGGTACATCATGGTCGCTTTGAAGGGCTGGAAAGGGATTTTCCTGCATTGGCAGGTTTTAGCTATCCCATAGCAAAACATCACAACTTTGGCGGTTTCAGGCCTTGGGCGGAATCCTTTAGTCTATCTTCCTAAATGGGGGGGGGGGTGAAGTGGTGACCCATGCCCCCCTTGCGGTGGTGATCTCAGGGTTCCCCATTAAAGGGGTCTTGAGGGGAGGCATGGCCATATGCCCAGAGGTTATCATTGCTCTCCCCTGCGACGGTGGCAAAATGGGGGGCGGGCTCTCTGCTTGAACATATGTTCTCCAGAGCCAGCCCAATCCCCACACATTCTGGATAACCCTGATGTCCCCCCAGATCCCTAGCTGGGGACTGGGTGGGTTAAACACCCAATGCCTGAGCCAAGGTCTCCCTACATCTGAAACTTAATAAAGTTGTGGCCAATTTAACCCCATAGCACGTTGTCTTGAGTCATTATTCCGCTCAGTGTCGCCTGGGGTTGGGGGGACTCCGCCTATCCATGCAAAGGTTGCTGGGGTAACTGTGTGTTAGAGGAATCAGGAAAAGGGACATTTGAAGCAAGGGTTTCTGGGCAGAAGAAAGAGGAAGAGAGTTTGCCTGCAACGCTTTGGGCCATGCTACAAGATCTGGACGCCCTCCATGCAGACTGAAGGTGTGAATAAGTGAAGAAACCATATTTCTTAAAGCATGACAATCTCCACTGGGTCTTCTATTATCCAAAGGGACACAGACCCTGTGTGTGTGCCTGGGACCCCATGGGCTCTTGCCACCGCTTGGCAGAAAGAGGGGCAGGCGCCAGGTTTTTGTAATGTTCTCTATTAAGGAAAAGATAATCTAGCTGGTAGGACATTTCAAGAGCAAGCAACCGTGTTTTGGAGATAAAGAATAATAATGTATTCTCTCCACTTAAAAGAGCGTAGATGTGTCAATCATTTGAAGTTGAAAGAAATTCTCTCAGAAAAAGTATCTTAGCAATTCAAACCATCTTAAAAAGTACAAAAATTAGAGTGGAAAAGCTTTTCTTCCAACTATCACCTGCCTCATTTTGCTCTTAAATGGCTCTAGTACGTTGCAGGTGGAGCTGTAGTCATTACTTTTAACTGCAAAAGTAGTACCAATAACACCCATGGATATATATATATATATATATATATATATTTAAAAAAAACCAAATACTTCAAGAGAAATTGAGATCAGGAGAGCTGCTTCTACAGTGGGGATCATCTCTACAGAAAACAACCGTGTCTCCTGTTTATTAACAGGCACGTGTAAGAAGGTTTTCACTAAGCTTTTCAGACGTTTTCTTTGGAGAGTTTAATAGTCCATTCATAGAAAGTCAATTGATGGAGTGGTGTACTATTGACATGAGGATATATTATTATAATAGCAATGTCGGCCGTAAAGCCTGGGCTGGCGCAGTGGGTTCCATTCACCCTCTGCGCCCGGCCCTCGCCTGGCATGCACAGTGCACCCTGGGCACAAACAAACACAGCTACACCCCTGTGCTTATGTTATTATCAGCAGCCAGATTGATAATAGCCAGATACAGTGGTACCTCGGGTTACAGACGCTTCAGGTTACAGACGCTTCAGGTTACAGACTCCGCTAACCCAGAAATAGGACCTCGGGTTAAGAACTTTGCTTCAGGATGAGAACAGAAATCGTGCGGTGGTGGCGTGGCGGCAGCAGGAGGCCCCATTAGCTAAAGTGGTGCATCAGGTTAAGAACAGTTTCAGATTAAGAACGGACCTCCGGAACGAATTAAGTTCTTAACCCAAGGTACCACTGTACTGGAAACCATCAAAATTCCTGTGTGGAGGCATGGTTTATTAATGCAGAGAACTTTATCAGACATATATGTGTAGTCTGAGGCAAAGTCTAATCAGACCATTTTGATGCAGACTCGTGTCTATTTTTTATTATATAAGTAGCGAGAGTCCCGTGACACACTCCTCACTTTGGTTGGGCCATATAGACTCATCTTAAAAATGTGGCTATACATAGCTGCCTCTCTGTAACTTGTTTTTTTATTCTGAACATGGTGCTATTATTGTGTGTATGGCAATGTGTTTCTTTGAACGTATGTTTATGATAAATCGATTAAAAAAAATGAATGCCATAAATAAATTTAAAAAGCAGTAAACTAAATACAATTGAGCTTTCATGCCTCCTTATCACGGATTTTTCTCAGCTTCTTTAAAACCCATCTAAGCCAGTCGCTGTGATCACATCTTGTGACGGCATAAGAAACACAAAAGCTGCGTAATCGAACTCCTAACAATACAAATGTAAGCATAGCCGTCAACTTTTCCCTTTTCTTGCAAGGAATCCTATTCGGAATAAGGGAATTTCCCTTAAAAAGGGGGGGGGGGATGGACAGCTATGAATGTAAGCCGCAAATAGGCACGGGTCAACTCACACAAGGATTCCTCTGGCAAAACAGTAAGACTCGGATACTTCATAAAGCAATACAGGGCTAGGACCAGTGCTTTTTTCTGAGGGGACACAGGGGTACACATACCCCTAAACATGTTGTGGATCTAATGGGAGAATAAACTAAAATTTAATTTTTAAAAAGTTTTTTCTCTAGCATGGTGAACTGTCAGTTCTGTTGCTACCCCTGATGGTGGCTAAATTTCCTTTCCTGGTGTTTCCTGAGTTTCAAACAGAAGTGAGCGTTTAATGTGTGAAGCAGTGTGGAATGTGGATGTTTTACTGATGAAAGTTTGGCCTCATTGAAGGGCAGTATTTCAATAATGTTCATAAAATTGGTAGGCCCTTCTTTGAGTTTGTTGAAGCCTTCAGTGTATGTAAATTCATGGTTTTTGAAAGGATGACATCTGGCGACAGACACCAACAGCAAGCAGAGGAATCAGGAAAATGTTAGCGCACACAACCTCATGCCAACATGGAAGTTACTGGGAGCTGTCAGCTGTGTAATATGAGGTAATGCATGTTCTCTGTACTTTTGTCCATTTACTGTATTTAGTTTTCCCATTTGAACTATAAAATGGTGAATTTCTTGAGTCAAAATGAGAGTACCCCTAAACATTTTTTTGGGGGGGGGGGGAGAGCACTGGCTAGGACAATGTGGGCACAGCTGCTTCACATACAGTGTAACCAGTGCTATTTTTTTTTAGAAAAAGATGTGCTGAAACTCACCATGAATTCTTCCCTTGTTCTCTTAGAAGGGCAATGGCGCCCACCTGAGAGGTGCTGGATATCACGGTCCGGTCTATGGGCAATCAAAGTCCCGGCTGAGGACGTCGGGACCGGGGGCAAAATGGGGTGGGAGCAGGAACGAGAGTCCAGAAGCCAGGGGTCCGAGGGTTGAGAAGCAGGGAGTCAGAAAGTCAAGGGTCCAAGGGTCAAGAAGCAAGGAGTCAAGATTGAAAAAAATGTTGAAATATACATTTGTTAAGAAACCAGAGGCCTTTCTTCTTGGAATAACAGGTCTGGAATTGCCCCAAAAAGATGTTAAATTGTTTTTGTATGCCACAACTGCTGCTCGAATTTTACTAGCTAAGAACTGGAAAACGCAGGAAGTACCAACAGTGGAAGAATGGCAGATGAAGATGGAGTTTTCGGAGCTAGTCGACCTGACTGCAAGAGTCTGTGACCAGAAGGAGGAGGAGTATCAGGA
The DNA here is from genome assembly GCF_965112155.1 of Podarcis liolepis. NCBI lineage: Eukaryota > Metazoa > Chordata > Lepidosauria > Squamata > Lacertidae > Podarcis > Podarcis liolepis. Next base: position 1,795,750 of record NW_028148790.1, on the reverse strand, counting down.
AGAATGGAAGAAATTTAATGATTATCTAGCTAAATATGTTAAGTTAAATTAGTTGGAAAAAGCTTGCAAATACCGGATGGTCTTAGGATTACAATATGTATTATGTGATGAATCAATATGCTTAAAACTGAATTGGGAAGAAATATTGAGAACACTGATTTAGAAAACTGTTAAAATGATATATATTGAAATCCAACCAGGGGAATACGAGGAAGTCACTAAACAATGTTAATTAGATTAAGGTTTAAAAAGGCTATGATCTATGTTTGTGTTATGTACTGAAGTTCTCACCCTGGGCCAGCAGGGGGATACTGTGGATAGTTATGCAAATAAGGGATCGAGAGTGACGTTCAGTGATTGGATAGTTTTAGAAAATTGTTACAGTTACATTGTACTTGAGCTCTAAATAAGCAGGCTGACTGAACCCTTCAGTTCAGTTCTATTCTGGCCTGTGAATAAACAAGAGCTGTTTGAAGAATCGCTGTGTCGTCTGATATGTTCACCCACAACTTAACAGTTTGTTTGTTTGTGTGTGTGTGTGTTTAAATTTTTGTGAAAAACTAATTTAAAAAAGAAGAAGAAGCAGGAACAAAGAGTTGAGAAGCCGAGGTCCAAGGATGAGGAAGCAAGAAGCCCAAGGCATGAAATGAGCTGCTGTGGCAAAGAGCCCAAGGGAAATGCTGACCTTATATCCCTTCCCGGCTCTTGCCACCAGGTGCAATGAGTTACCAAGCGGCCTCACCTGTGTGGCCACGCCTTGCCTCTCCAGAACAAACTTAGGAAGGCCCCAGTCCTGCAAAGCCCTACTGGTCACAGGGCCTGGCTCCTGCATGCACTCCTGACACTGGAACTGAACTGCAGAGAGTTCTGGCTGAACAAAGCCCAGAGTCTAAGCTTCCAAGTTACTGGCTTTGTGGTGCTTGAGTCAGTATGAGATAGTTTTAATTTTGGTCTTAAAACAGTGGGTGGGTTTTGGTTTTTTAATTGACTACAGTACTCATTTACTACAAATTGCTGTGGGGTTTTTTTTTAAAATCAGTTTTATGTATTATTATTTCCAATCCAAATAGCTTGTAAAAAGAAGTTAACTACAGGCAAATCAGTTCACGGAAGAGACAATTTGTCTGATTATCTTGCAAGTTATCTAGGCCCAAGCAGAACACGCTCCCTCCTGCGCCCCCCACCGCCCCTTTAACAGTTTGCAAAATGTTCATCACTCTGTATGATGTTGAAAGTCAGTGCATAAATAAGGCCGTTATTCAAAACAAGAGCCTTCTTCCTCACAGCTTCACTGTTTGTTAGAGCATGAAACAAAACAAATGACTCCCAAGTGTGACTAAATGCAAAAATAAAAAGTAACCACTCAACTTTAATAGTTTTAAAAAATGCTATTAAACATAATGGCTCCTTGAAATTCAAACAGCACTACATTTTAAGTGATCTTCATTTTTAGAGGAGTATTTTATTTACATTTTAAATATTGATGGTGTGTAACGTTGATGCGTGTAGCAAATGATAGCCAGAAGTAGTTAAAATAATGGCCGCAAATGCAAGTCAGAAGTTTGTTCTGCTTCTGGAACCTGCTGCAAGATAAATGAACAAAGTTTGCAAATCTTCCTACATATGATGTTTTTAAAAAGGTAAAGGACCCCTGACAGTTAAGTCCAGTCGCGAACGACTCTGGGGTTGCGACGCTCATCTCGCTTTACTGGTCGAGGGAGCCAACATTTGTCCGCAAACAGTTTTTCCGGGTCATGTGGCCAGCATGACTAAATTTCTGGCAAAATCAGAGCAGCGCAACCGCACACCCATGACTCCTGAGCCTCCCCCAATCTCCTGCCCCCTTCCCTCTTTGTTTTGACAGATGGGGGGGGGGGGCTCGGGAGCCACAGGCAGGCAGCCATTGCCCAGTTTTTAAAAAACTCTGCGCATTTATGTTTCACAGGGTGCGAAAGAAGGGCTTTGCGCCTTTATACAATATGCATGTGTGTGTGGGCCCAGGGTCTTTTGCCTCACCATCCCCACTACTGACTCCCTGTTGCTCCTCAGCTTCAAAAAATAAAAATAAAAATAAAAAGTGTCCCCGGATTCATTGAAAAAAATCTGGTATCCATAGACTAGATGCTCCTGAGAGTCCCTTCCAACTCTACAATTCTATGAAATATGAACCAATGCAATTGTTTTCTATTGCATAATAGGTAACTGTGCCTTATTTCTATGCTCCATGTTGCTGTTGTTTCAAAAAACTCCATTTTCAGTGGTATTTATTCACGCAAAAAATAATAATGCAAGTTTTAAAAATTAAAGCAAATTGCCTGTCATCAGCAGGCAAATGGTGTCCGCTGTATTGTATTTCCTGAAAAACGTCCGACGCCCTTTCACAATTCTCTAAAGAAGAGGAAGAAAAGTAACAGATAATTAGACGGCAATTAGACTGCACCTCGGTATATTGGACTTTTTCGTAATGGTCAGAGAGGCATTGAACCCGTACGCACTTGGAAGTCAGCCCTCTAGGAGCGGCCTCTGGGATCAAGATGCACTAAAGTGGGGAAGCTATTTCTACAAAGCACAAACGGTATAGAAAAATAATAATGAGAGTTTTAATTACATTTCCAAAAACCCTTCAGAAACATAATGCTTTTTAGTCCGGTTGTCCATATATTGGTTGAAGATCACTTTTGGGACTGCTTGCTGAACATCACTTTTGGGACTTCCAGGCATTATTCTCACCCTCAGCTGCATGCGAACATAATGTTCCTGGGTGGGTCCTGATTCCCTCGATGTTCCATGCAGTTCCTGAGAACCAAATTGACACTGATGGATCCCATTGGGCCAGCAAGTCTCATGTTAGGTCATGTGACCAGCACCTTAGCACTGGCATACATGAAGCAGCTACCGTGAGTTGCTTCCAACATCTTGTAAAGACTTCTCTTTTGGCCCAGGCTTTCCCTGACCTTATAAGATTGGTTTGCAGGTATGAATGCTCTGGATCTCTGTTTTGCGTCTCGAGGTCCCCAAGCCACCCCTAATAAATTCACACTTCACACCGTAATTTTGTTTAAGGTTTTTGGCATAGTTTTGGCCACAACTTTATTAAAATACAAAATGTGAGTGGTTGCAACTATCTGTCCCCGCCCAGGGACAGAACTGACATCCGCACGCCTGCAAAGTCAGTAAGAGAAAACATTTTATGGGGAGTAAATGGAGCTGGGTACCAGACCCTCACTGTTATGTACTGAAGTTCTCACCCTGGGCCAGCAGGGGGATACTGTAGATAGTTTTCACCCAGGTCCACATATGCAAATAAGGGATCGAAAGTGACGTTCAGGGATTGGATAGTTACAGAAAATGGTTACTGTTGTGTTCTAGTGGAGCTCTATATAAGCGGGCTGGCTGAACCCTTCAGTTCAGTTCTGTTCTGGCCTGTGAATAAACAAGAGCTGCTTGAAGAATCACTGTGTCATCTGATATGTTCACCCAAAACTTAACACTGGCGATGAGGATGGGATCGATGGACAACAGACCACAGCCAGGTGCGGCCAACCTCTGAGCAGAGCTGAACCACTGAGCTGAAACACCAAGTAAAATCAGTGAACGTCACTTTCAATCTCTTATTTGCATATGTGGACCTGAGAGAAAACTATCTACAGTATCCCCCTGCTGGCCCAGCGTGAGAACTTTAGTACATAACACCTCTCCCCACCAACACTCACCTCTCCCCAAATACTCCCAGGGGCTCTTGCGTGGCCCTGGCCTCCTTGACAAGGGTGTGGACAAAAGCATGGTGAGCCCCTGGATTCCTTTAACGAAATTCCCTTGCAGCAGCAGCATTGGAGGGGCAGGCACAGCCAATCCATACCCCTCCACCAACCAATTTTCTAAAACCAATGCCTAACTGCAACCTTACAAGTTGTGACGATTTGCTACGCAGTAGGCAAAAACCAAATGGCATCAGCCAAATGGACAAAATTCCTACCAGGCCCCTGCCCCAAAAGCAGACAATCCCATGACAGGCATAGCAAGGTCAAACACAAAAAAATGCCCTAAAATTAGGGAGGGTGGGCGGGTGATCCGATGTACGCAGTGAAAAGAGGAAGCTCAACGCTGCGTGCAGGGAATCATAGAATCATAGAGTTGGAAGAGACCACAAGGGCCATCGAGTCCAACCCCCTGCCAAGCAGGAATATATAAACTAAGGCTGTCAATCAAAATTGGCAACATCAAACTCTCCCCAGCAACCAGAGGAGCCCAATCGCAACGGTGGTCATCCAAACTAACTCGCCCAGCAACAGAGGGGTGTCTGGTTAACCCCACCACAACCCGTGCTCTCCATGAAGGAGAACATGCTTTATTGGCTTTTATATGTTTTCGGGGGTTTTAGGTGGAATTTTTGCTTTTTCTCCATTGCTAAAAGGGGTTGACATCAATGAATTAAGAGCATTGCACACCTAGTCAAAGAAGCTTTTCACTGAATAGATCATTAACTAAGCAATGGGGGGGGGGAGTGATCTGCCTTTCCGCCCTAAAATAATAAAGCAGTTTGCGGGGCCAAGTCTGATTGTGAAAATGATCCTCAGAGAATAAGTTAAGCACCTTCTCCTCCAGAACTGCGGTGGGTGCTATACCCAAATTGACCACCCCTTGGCCTGTATTCCCCCCCCCCCGGAAGAAAAAAAATCAACCGTGGTGTAGGAGTAAATGGGTCTTCGCGCAAACTCCACTACCTTTCAGCTTTCACACTTTTCATGTGACTTGCGTGGGAGTGCGGCTGGGAAGCCGCATGTTCCAGTTTTTGGCCTCAACATTTTGCCAGGGATGTCCTCCTGCAATATGCGAAGAATAATACCCAAGGGCTTTGTTTTTGTGATGGAACTCCCACAAGTAAACGCTAAGAGTTGCGGGTAACGAAACCATCCCTTGAGCACAAAGACTTCCCCATGAACAATGGTCTTGGGAGAAAAGCAATGACAAACCTAGACAGCTTCTTAAAAAGACATCACCTTGCCAACAAAGGTCCGTATAGTTAAAGCTATGGTTTTCCCAGTAGTGATGTTTGGAAGCGAGAGCTGATAAAGAAGGCTGATTGCCGAAGAATTGATGCTTTTGAATTATGGTGCTGAGGAGACTCTTGAGAGCCCCATGGACTGCAAGAAGATCAAACCTATCCATTCTGAAGGAAATCAGCCCTGAGTGCTCACTGGATTGACAGATCCTGAAGCTGAGGTTCCGATACTTTGGCCATCTCATGGGAAGAGAAGACTCCCTGGAAAAGCCCCTGATGTTGGGAAAGATTGAGGGCAGAAGGTGAAGGGGACAACAGAGGACGAAATGGTTGGACAGTGTTCTCGCGGGTGGCGGGTGGCGCTGTGGGTTAAACCACAGAGCCTAGGACTTGCCAGTCAGAAGATCGGCGGTTCGAATCCCCGCGACGGGGTGAGCTCCCGTTGCTCGGTCCCTGCTCCTGCCAACCTAGCAGTTCGAAAGCACATCATAGTGCAAGTAGATAAATAGGTACCACTCCAGCGGGAAGGTAAACGGCGTTTCCGTGAGCTGCTCTGGTTCACCAGAAGTGGCTTAGTCATGCTGGCCACATGACCCGGAAGCTGTACGCCGGCTCCTTCGGCCAATAAAGCGAGATGAGCGCCGCAACCCCAGAGTTGGTCACGACTGGACCTAATGGTCAGGGGTCCCTTTACCTTTACCTTTACCTGTGGGGGAAAGTTTCTCTCCCCTGAGCCCTTTCAATGGGGTGATTACTGCAGGGTTAGACACACACACTGAAGATCCTGAGAAAGTGGCTAAAATCCTGAAATTAAAACCTTGAAATTTCCAGTTAAACCCTGAGAATTGACAATCCTACTCTACCCTTAAGGCACAATCCCGTTAAACATTAGCACTTTTAACGTTCTAGCAATCAATGGGAGCATGAAGCACATGGTGAAATCTTCCCCACTGAGACTTTAAGCGGCCTAACTTTGGCGGGATCGTGCCCTAATTTTTTCAGACTCTCAGCGAGAAAGGTCATGAAAATGGCAAGAAGGAAAAGATGGTAATATTAATCCTGTTGTGCAAATAGATAGAAGAAGGAAGGTTTCCAGAAACTGTCTTTTTATGGAAATGTTTCATTTTCTCTAAATTAAACACTCAGGCTTATATTGTTATGAATTTCCTCAGAAAGACCACCTAAGAAATATTTGGTTTATATGCAGTGTCTTATGCAAAGCTCCTATTTTCATGACCAAACATAGATGCACATTAGCTGTCAAAACAATGAGACTGTTAACAGATTCTTTTCCACCACCATCCCTCCAAAAAATCAAGGGTCCTCACCTTCTGAGGAAATGCCTTATTTCTGCTGAAATGTTAGAGAGAAGGCACTGGAAGGAAAAGCTGCAAAGAAAATCCTGTTTAATCTGGTGTTATTTATATGAATGATTTAATGGCTACTAAAGAAAGAAGCTCAAATTCTCCCTACAGGGGAAAAACCCTTGCATAATGCTGAATATTGTTGACGTTAAAGACCAATAGACTTTTTGTTTGATTTCTTTTTTTAGGAAAAAGGAATTTACAAACATTTATTTTACAAGGTCAGAAGCTCGCTCCGTGTCCTTTGGCTAAACATTTGTTAAGTTTGTTATGCACTACTCTCTGTGTCAGTAGAAAAATAATAATTTTAGACTGCACACCCTTGTATGGTTTAAGATATTTAGCGTGTGTTGGATTTCACACAGCCATTTTCACACTCTTCTCCTGGGAGAATGGGGATGTAGTGGTTCAAGTGGTTGCTCGTGCGTAAGCCGGTGCCCACCCCTGGCTGGGTTGCCTAAGTGAACCTTTTCTGCCCGGACAGCCACTCACCCGTGGCTGTCTCAATCGCTGGCAGAATCCGTCAGTGGGCGTTTCTTAAACTTCTTCCAGCAAAGAAGCTCTTTGACGCCTAGTCTCCACCTACTCTCTCTGCACGGAAGCCTTCTGCGCAAGGAGGGCGTAGGCAGCGGAGGACCTCTACTCTCCCCGCTGGTCCCCGGCAAGGAGTCATGGGACCGCCTCGCCCCTTCCCCCATCTGCCCCCCTTCTCCACTGGAGCTGAGCTGGTTCCCTTCCCCAGAAGATGGGCTGCCTCTCCCAATCCCGGGACGCTCTCTGGGATCCCTCTGGAGCTGTCTCTCTCCCTCCGGCACTGATGGCCGTTCCCTGACAGGATACGATCATCTTTTCACTTGGCATTACATGATAGCATTCCCATAACAATATTTTGGCCCCGTGCCATAGCTAAGCACATTAATGTCTATGTGAGCTTTCAGCACACCCAATAATGATGATAGCATTCATGCATTTTAAAGGCCAGGAGGGAATAACATAGTAATCTTGTGGAAACTCACGCATATGAGCAAGCAGTAGTAATTATCTGCATTTATATATTCAGGTTTTTTTTTTAAAAAATCCCTGTCCCCAAAGTCATAACAGATTAAAAACTGCATTTAAAATTAATAATGCTCAAATCACATACAAAATAATGAAACAAGCCCCTTACATTTCCAAAGTGCATCCCACAGTGAACCTCCCTGCTACTGGTATCCGTTTAATCTCAGCCATAGAAAACAATCCAAACTGGACATTGACCAGGTGTGAGCTTTTCCTTTTGGCTGGTTGGGTGGGTGTGTGATCAAACAATATCTGTATATTGATTTATAATATATATGGTATCCCTCTCAGTATGAATTCTCTTTTATTTTCAATTATATTTTATTAAATTTCAACATTTTTAACATACACAGTTAAAACACAATTTGTCTTTTCTCTTATTTTTGTTGACTTCCCACCCTGATTTCCATGGAATTGTTTTTTCTCCACTTCTGCCTTCTATCTATCATATAATATAATGACTTCTGTTGCTCCTAGCTCAAATCCTGCTCATGAGTTCAACATGCTATAATATTTCTTTAAATAGTCCAAAAAGGCATCTTTTATGCCACAAAACACTCACCATTAGATTCTCTTAATTTTGCTGTTAGTTTTGCCAGTTCTGCACAGTCCATTATCTTACTTATCCATTCTTCTTTGGTTGGAACTTCTTCTTCCAACAAAAGAAGAATGAATAAGTAAGATAATGGACTGTGCAGAACTGGCAAAACTAACAGCAAAATTAAGAGGATCTAATCTTTTTCCTGTTGCCTTTGTTCATGGAGTTTTCTTGGCAGGGATACTGGAGTGGCTTGCCAGTTCCTGCTCCAGGTGGATCACGTTTGGTCAAAACTCTCCACTATGACCTGTCCATCTTGGGTGGCCCTGCATGGCATAGCTCATAGTTTCTCTGAGTTATTCAAGCCTCTTCGCCATGACAAGGCAGTGATCCATGAAGGGGATGTCACGAAATTAAAAGACGACTGCTCCTTGGGAGAAAGGCGATGGCAAACCTAGACAGCATCTTAAAAAGCAGAGACATCACCTTGCCAACAAAGGTCCGTATAGTTAAAGCCATGGTTTTCCCAGTAGTGATGTATGGAAGTGAGAGCTGGACCATAAAGAAGGCTGATCGCCGAAGAATTGATGCTTTTGAATTCTGGTGCTGGAGGAGACTCTTGAGAGTCCCATGGACTGCAAGAAGATCAAACCTCTCCATTCTTAAGGAAATCAGCCCTGAGTGCTCACTGGAAGAACAGGTCCTGAAGCTGAGGCTCCAATACTTTGGCCACCTCATGAGAAGAGAAGACTCCCTGGAAAAGACCCTGATTTTGGGAAAGATGGAGGGCACAAGGAGAAGGGAACGACAGAGGACGAGATGGTCAGACAGTGTTCTCGAAGCTACAAACATGAGTCTGACCAAACTGCGGGAGGCAGTGGAAGACATTTACCAGTGCTTACATTTACTTTCAAACCTGCCCACTGGTTCAGACATGCATTCATGAGCAGTGGTGGAGCAAGTCGATCGGGCGTCTTGGGTGGCATGTGTGCCCTGCACCCAGGGGTGGGGCCAGCTGCCCGCGAGACGGGGTGAGCCAGGGCAGTACGCTCCATGGGGCCTCCAAGGTGTCTGACTGCCTTCTCCCACTCAGCTGCCCTACGACTGAGGGGGAGGTGGCAGGCGGACTATTTGGGGCAGGGCGGGCACCCAAGCCACTGTGTCACTCCCAGGAGAGACGCATGGCTCGGGCACGCTGCAGGCCCTGCAGTGAGTGCCACCCGGCATTTTGTCACCCCCCTCAGTGGTGACACCCGGGGCAGCCCGCCCCCACCACACCCCCTTCCTCCACCTTTGTTCATGAGGAAGAACAGCTCCACATGTGGCCAGGTGGACCCTTCTTCACCCCTTGCGTCACTTGACCCCTTCTGAGCTGGCAGTTGTGATGCCACCTTTGGGCCATCTGCAGAAGAGAGCAGTCCAGTATCTCCCTCCTGGTCTAGAAAAAATGTCACTGTGATGAGGACTAGAGTGAAGTACCCAAATCCAGCTGCAAAGCGCCCGGATTTGAAGTTTCTGGTGCCTTGCACTCATCTACTTTCTCAACCAGAAGAAGAGTTTGGATTTGATATCCCGCTTTATCACTACCCGAAGGAGTCTCCAAGCGGCTAACATTCTCCTTTCCCTTCCTCCCCCACAACAAACACTCTGTGAGGTGAGTGGGGCTGAGAGACTTCAGAGAAGTGTGACTGGCCCAAGGTCACCCAGCAGCTGCATGTGGAGGAGCAGAGACGCGAACCCGGTTCACCAGATTACGAGTCTTCCATTCTTAACCACTACCACCACACTGGCTGGTGTGCACCTTGTCTCTAATACTCTTCTGAATCCCGAATGCCCCATTGAAAACACAACGCTATGCTTCTAACAATGCAGATTAGACAAAAGAGCGACGAATTTTTGGTTCCCATGAAGTGGCATTCTGTCTTTCCCTCCGGCTGCTCCAAGAAGAACAATCTCTTGGCTTTGGTATTAGTCCGCTGAGGACTCACCATATCATCTAATTGAACTATTAATTCCAGAGCTGAATCTTCAATTTAACATTCCAGAAAGGAGGGAGAGGAAACGAAACACTTTTGTGTCGTGAAAACGCTACTTGTTATACATCTCCATAGTATATTTTTGCCATAAAAATTGTTACCTGCAGTTGAGTGTGTGCAAATTAAAAAAAAAATGTGTTTGTCTGGCCTTGATTATACTTTAAAATCAGTTTCCAAACTTATCATTAACTTATAGAGCAAATCAAACCGGTACTGCAAGTTTTGATTAATTGAAGAGGTAAATTAATCCATTAACTGGTCAAATGATTAACTGGGAGAAGCCAGGATCAGTAGGTGTGATGGCCTGGGAATCCGATTCAGAGGATGAACCAGAGGAATCCCAGCCTGCACAGGAGTCCTCACCTCCAGGGCCGGCTGAACTGGGGCAGGGCCTTGATTCTGAGGCGCCTACACCTGTGCCGGATCCTCAGGAGCAGGCACCAGGTGAATCCATTCTGGCTCCAGAGGTGGTTGAGGACTCAGTGCCTACAGGTGAGTCTCCCCCTGGGTCCAGTAACCCTTCAGCCTCCCCTAACTGCAGAGGCTCAGGGCAGAGAGGCGAAGGGAACTGGTTTCTCCCAGGAGGAGTGCTCGCCTTAAGGCCAGGAGAGGCCTGGACCGCCCCTGGCCTCAGAGAAGATAAAGGCCAGTCAGCCCGGTCCCAGGTTGCAGGAGCAACGTCGTCGTTGAGTACCTGCTCCTACCCGGACCCAGACCTGACCTTCCAGTGTTCCTGTCCCCACCCGGCTTCCTGCTTCTGACCTTCCAGTGTTCCTGTCCCCACCTGGCTTCCTGCTTCGGACCTTGCCTTGCTCCTTGTGAACTGTTTCCAGGCTAGTGACTCAGGACTGGACTTTGACTACGACAACGGTAACCTTCCCCCCGGGACTAGCACAGTAGGTAAGGAGTAAGAACATATGTTGTCAGTCTGGAAACTATTAATTAGAGAGACCATATGGGGGGGGGGGCAAGGGGACGGTTGGTGCCACACCCAATCTATGTAGCCGTTGGACAGCATAAATGCTGGCAAAATTCAGTTCAGTTACGGGAGGGGAAATGGAGCTGTCATCACATACAGGAAATTCAGTGGATGCTGACATTTTCTGGTAATTCTTACACTTTATGTGAAACGTTGGGGGGGGGATATTCATGAGATAATTACCTGCCTTGGCATTCCAAGCAATCAGGCGGTGGTTCACTTTCTACAGAGTAGCAATTTTACTCATGAGGAGTGTGCTCCAGCCTGCCACTTGTCTCTTGTTGTGTCTCATGATTCTTCCTGTCTTGTGCTTTGCATGTGGCCTTCTGTTGGAATCAATACATTAATTAGTCCATTTGTAATTACTTTAGAAAAGTCATAATGTCTGGAAGGCAATTATTTTTTTTCACAACTCTGGGCATCTCCCAACCTGTCCTGGCAAACAGGGAAACGGGTCATTTTTTCGAACGCACTTACTGCATCTTTAGAGACGTACTGGTAAATGTCAACAATGATTGAGTCATGAGGCTTTTTATCAACATTTACATGAAGGTCATAGCACATGTTGTCCTTTATTAGAAAATTATTAAAATGAAATTTGCTAATTTACTGGACTGTCACTGTTGGCCTTGAGATTTATCACTTCATGTTTCAAAGCCAGCCTAAAGATTTGCAGTAGCCTTCTGCAATACGAAAAAGAGTTATGTCTTTATTGTTTCATATCTATTTCCTTACCTGCAACTTAGGAAAAAGCAAAACAAACAAATGAAAATAACTTTGGAACTAAAATTTACATAGGGCAAGTTTTTATGCATCCCGTGATTTTTTCCTATTATTTCTTTATTAGCGTACGGCTGATGACTGGCAGCTGAACATGTAATTTTCCTCCTCGGAAAAACATTGTAGTGGATATCATGGTGCATGAATTAATTATGTGACAATCCATTCAAACACGCAAGTTTTCACATTATGTCACAGTCACAAAGTAAGGCAGCCCATTATTGCAGTGGAACAGGGACCCTTGTTTTATGGCTAGCGCTGGTCTCCATGGCATGTTAATTTAACCCAGCCTTGATCGGAATTTTACAAAATTGCAAAACTAACGTTGAAGCTGCTAGTAGGGGAAAATACTGGATTTGCCCTGAGAGCATTGCTGTATGGAGAGAGGGAAGATTTGTCAATCATATGTTGTGCTAAAGGAAGCAGTGGGTTTGTTCCCGGGTGTGTAAAAATGTACACTTCCTGGCTGCCATCCCAGCAGGAGCAGCTGAAAAGCTGCGCTTGTGACAGATTTCAGGTGAGGTTCTGGCAGGCAGTGGTTCCTGCCTAATTACGTTTATATATAACACCTCTCAGGGGCCAGGCTGGAAGTAACAACAAACAACATGTTGAGATGTGGGCAAGACGTTGGAGCTCATCCTCATTCAATCCATGGTCCCGTGTGCTTTAATACAGAACAAATTTGGCAAAGGGCATAAGCTGCAGTTTTGGTTGCCCAATCTCAGGACAATAATATAGACAATCCTTATTTTGGAATCAATCCACACGTATCAGCACACCACCACTTTCTGTGATGTCTTTATGACATTTTGAGGCTACTTCTGGGTTTGGCACTGTGTGCGCAGACGCAATCGTGCATCATTTGGACACACCTAAATCAGTTATTAAGGGACGCGAGTGGCGCTGTGGGTTAAACCACAGAGCCTAGGACTTGCCGATCAGAAGGTCAGCGGTTCGAATCCCCGCAACGGGGTGAGCTCCCGCCCGTTGCTCGGTCCCTGCTCCTGCCAACCTAGCAGTTCGAAAGCACATCAAAGTGCAAGTAGATAAATAGGTACCACTCTGGCAGGAAGGTAAACGGTGTTTCTATGCGCTAGCAGCTTAGTCATGCTGGCCACATGACCCGGAAGCTGTATATCGGCTCCCTCGGCCAATAAAGCAAGATGAGCGGCGCAACCCCAGAGTCGGCCACAACTGGACCCTGGACTGGACTGGGTCAGGGGTCCCTTTACCTTTTAAATCAGTTATTGCCTGTAGCTAGAAAACATGTAAGGAAGAGCAACTAACCTTGCAAAGGTTTGTAGTTTTGAGGGCCAGCACTGAGTGAAGGACACCTTCCAAGGCTCACATCTCAGCCTTGAAGGCTCACATCCCAGACTCCTGGAATCATCTGGTCCTGCTGTTGTTTGACCTTTGCTGTTGTCACCTGTTCACCTGCCACAGGATGTCGGCCAGCCACTAACTTAGATGTCCTGAAAAGGAATTAGAGAATTTAATGAATTCTAGATGGAACTGTCATGCTCAGATGCAGTAAAACTATGAGTACCATCCAATAGGAAAGAAGAATGCTTATGACTGCAAAGCCTATCAGCCCCAGTCTATGGTAAAGGTAAAGGACCCCTGGACAGTTAAGTCTAGTCAAAGGTGACTATGGGGTTGCGGCGCTCATCTCGCTTTCATGCCGAGGGAGTTGGCATTTGTCCACAGACAGCTTTCTGGGTCGTGTGGCCAGCAGGACTAAACCACTTCTGGTGCAACGGGACACCGTGATGAGTGTCAGAGCTCACGGAAATGCCATTTACCTTCCTGCCGCTGCGGTACCTATTTATCTACTTGCACTGGTGTGCTAGGTTGGCAAGAGCCGGGACTGAACAAAGGGAGCTCACCTCATCACGGGGATTCGAACCGCCAACCTTCTGATCAGCAAGCCCAAGTGGCTCAGTGGTTTAGACCACAGCGCCACCCACATCCCTATGACTTATGATCTATGGAACATGCAGAAGGGAAAGTAATTTGTTAAGGATGCATGTGCCAGACATACCAACTGAAGCAAAAATGCACAAATATATGTATTCAAATGGATTATGGCTCACTTATTATGATTTCCCACTATGCTTTTCCGATGTCTTCTGTCTGAAGCACTTTAAACACGTACCGGAGGCATTTGCTAGAGCTATTTAAACCCACCTGCCTAGTGTTTAAGTGATGCACACTTCCAATGCTGACTATATTATTGCATTAATAGTTTGTCCCCAATTCCACTGAAGTACTGAAAGAAGCTGGAAAGCACAATCAACTATCTAAAAGCCAAAAGGAACAAGTAATGGGATGTATTTATTTGTCAACTGATTTATCAAGCCTGCATTCCAGATTATTGTTTTCCCCTTCTGGGCTACATACGAATTTTCTAGTTTGGATTCATTACCGATATGCTCAGCAATAAAATTTAAAGACAAAAAAGTATATCAGCCTGGCACTGCACATTATTATTATTATTATTATTATTATTATTATTATTATTATTATTAACTCTCTCTCTCTATATATATATATATGTATATATGATTTATTTATTTATGTATATATGATTTATTAGTTTACAAAAATATGTGCATTGTCTCTTTTTTCAAGTTGCGCTTTCTGCAGATCAGTTTCATTTGTTGTGAGAGACATTATTGTTGCATGCAGTATTTGTCCCTGTGTCTGTTTCAGTTTATTGGTTAGTTGTTCTGGTAAGGCTGTTTCCCATACTATTTGATCCCACTGGTCCATACTTATTCCTGACAGGCCTCTCCAGTGTCTGGCTATGATGTTTCTGGCTGCTGAGAGTAGATGGGTTATGAGCTCTTTATGGTGTGAGTGGGCATTATTATCTCGGAAGATGTTTAGGAGGGCAGTTCTGGGCTGACTTACAATACAGTGGAACCTCCGGTTACGAACCGTCCTCCTTACACACGCTTTTGGTAATGAGCTCCGCTAACCCAGAAGTAGCTGCTCCCAGTAGCAAACTTTGCCCCGGGATGTAAGCAAAAGTTTTGCGCCGGCAGAGGTTAAGAACAGTTTCAGGTTAAGAACAGACCTCCGGAACGAATTAAGTTCGTAACTGGATGTACCACTGTACTTGCTTAGTGATTTTGCATATTTCTTATATGATTGCTGTCGAGAATAGTTGGATTTGGGGACATTCCCACCACATGTGGAGGTATGTGCCTGTGGAGGTGCCGCCTCTCCAGCATTTTGGTGATGTTCCTGAGTGCCAGTTTCCATGGTGTTAGGTAGCATCTGTAAGTGAGTTTCAGGGCACTGTACTTGATAAAAGATAGCTTCTCAACATTATCCTCAGTGTTTTCTTCTAGCATAGTAAATATGAAACTACCTAGATCAGACCACTGGTCCGTCCAGTACTGTCTACCCCAACTGGCAACAGCCCTGAGGTTGTGTTTGTGTATGGCTGCTCCTACTAATTAAGAGATAGCAAATGTGGTCCCCTCGAGAGGTTTTGGACTACAATTCTTGTTAGCTCCAGCCAACATGGTCAGTGGTCAGGAATGATGGGAGTTGTCACCCCGCATATCTGCACTGAGCCTAGGTCTTGCCGATCAGAAGGTCAGTGGTTTGAATCCCCATGATGGGGTGAGTTCCCATTGCTCGGTCCCTGCTCCTGCCAACATTTGAAAGCATGTCAAAGTGCACGTAGATAAATAGGTACTGCCCTGGCGGGAAGGTAAACAGCATTTCCGTGCACTGCTCTGGTTTTGCCAGAAGCAGCTTAGTCATGCTGGCCACATGACCCGGAAAAACTGTCTGCGGACAAACGCCAGCTCCCTCGGCCAGTAAAGCGAGATGAGCACCGCAACCCGAGAGTCGTCCACGACTGGACTTAACAGTAAGGGGTCCCTTTACCTTTACCTTTTACCTCTGCACTACCTGGTATCCTGGCAACTAAGCCTGGGGTGTTCTCTGTGCACTGAACCATGTGCTTTTCCACCGAGTTGTGCTATAATAATTGTGCCTGGCTGAACTAGATGGTATGGTTTTATTGTTTTCTGCTTGTTATTATTATACTGTTGATTGTTCCGAGCCAGTTTTATCAGACCTTGTATGCTGCCTTGGGAAAATATTGCTTTGAAAGGTGTCTGACAAATTTATTACTATAAATAAATCTGAGCAAGTTAAGCTTGTTAATCCGATACATAAATATTGCCACAACAACAACAAAGATTTGCAGGAATTTTCACCTCAGCTGGGTTGCAACGTGACCGGGGCTGGATCTACACTGACCTTTTAAATGTTATTAGAACGATATATTGTTCTAAAACATCAAAAGAAGAAACGTTCTCCTTTGCTTTCTCTCCACTGTCTCCCTGGTTTCTGGTTGGTCTGCAGCGTCCTCTGGTGTCGCATTTTAATGTTAAGAGCAGAACATCATGGGCACCACAGTTCAAGAAGGACACTGACAAACTGGAACGTGTCCAGAGGAGGGCAACCAAAATGGTCAAAGGCCTGGAAACGATGCCTTATGAGGAACAGCTAAGGGAGCTGGGCATGTTTAGCCTGGAGAAGAGGAGGTTAAGGGGTGATATGATAGCCATGTTCAAATATATAAAAGGATGTCACATAGAGGAGGGAGAAAGGTTGTTTTCTGCTGCTCCAGAGAAGCGGACACAGAGCAATGGATCCAAACTACAAGAAAGAAGATTCTACCTAAACATTAGAAAGAACTTCCTGACAGTAAGAGCTGTTCGACAGTGGAATTTGCTGCCAAGGAGTGTGGGAGTCTCCTTCTTTGGAGGTCTTTAAGCAGAGGCTTGACAACCATATGTCAGGAGTGCTCTGATGGTGTTTCCTGCTTGGCAGGGGGTTGGACTCGATGGCCCTTGTGGTCTCTTCCAACTCTATGATTCTATGATTCTATGTGGCTATGTGGTTATCAGAACCATTCCTGTTTCTTAGCGTTAAAAACCATGAGTGTAGATCCACCCATGGTATACTCAGAATGGGAGCATTAAAAAGATGGGAGCTCTGCATTTGTAAGTTCTTTGGTTGACCCTGAAACTCCAGTGATGTTGCCTCTGGCTGACCTTAAATAACTGAGTTGAAACAGTTTAGATTATAAGCTCCTAGGAGCCGGGTTCATTTACCACCTCTCCTTGAGTTACTTTGCATGCACTGGTGGTCTTATCAATCCAAAGAATTGTAATATTTCTGTTAAAGTGCCCTACTGCAGAAGCTCTGCATTAGTTATTAATTTATTCCCCCCACCTCCACTTGATGTTGGCATGTGCAAGCCAGCTAACAAAATCAGCAATGCAAAAAGCAATTGCCCCAAATCAATATAAAACTGATGAGGATAAAGATAAGAGGTGACATCCAATTTTGTACAAGCAGACTTCTGCTGATGCAACAGGGCTTCTTTCTTCCCTTCTGCCTGTAGATGCCCCTCCCACATCTGCTCCAGAGGACCGGAATAAGTCCCATTGCATGAGCGGAAGGAAGTCCGTGTGCCAAAGGCTAGAATGGTTCAGTAGCACAAAAATAATGTTGTGTTGGTCAAAATCTATGAGAAGCAAGTGAATGTGATGGCTCAGAATCACAAAGTCAGTTGTGTTTGTCAGCCTCCATGCCTTTAACAAACTTAGCTGACCCTTCGCTCTGCTGCAGTCTTCAGACAGAAGCAGTCGTGCTAAACACAGATCACAGAGAGCATCCTCCTCCTGTGTTGCCTAGGCAACAAGACTAAGCAAGCTGCTAGCATTCGCATCATCCCTCTCCTTATTAGCCACTACCCTCCGGCAATAACTTTTTTTATTTTGGTCTAATGGAACCAGCTGTACTTCAAGGAAATACCTAAATCAAATAGAATGAGGTTTGGGAAATTCACCGAAACGCCATTGGCATGATACATTTAAACAGTTGTGGTTCTCCCCACAGAATCCTGGGAAGTGTAATTTGTTATGGAGGCTGAGAGATGTTAGGTGACCCCTTGTTCCCCAGATAGGTATATAATCTTCAGAGTAGTCAATCCCTCTTCTGTAAGGGCAATAGGGATCTCCAAACATCTCTCAGCACTCTTAATAAAGGACACTTCCCAAGATGCTTTGGGGAAAGCTGTGACTGTTTAAAGTGGCACAAAACTGCAGTAAGTGCCTGCTGCAGATGGGTCTGTTTCCTCAATTTCACAAAATTTTGGTAGAACACATTGCTTCTCCTCAGTTGTAAAGCGAAGCAAGGAATTGCAGTGAGGGGGCGGGGAGGAGAAGGCCAATGTCCATAGTGTGCTCCACAGCTGAAGTAAGACCCATGTCTATCTGAAGGAAGCCCTTTCCCCACACAGGTCCAGGGTCTAAAATTAGGCTCCAATGAGTGGAAACTCAAATCTGAATGCCTGCAGGAACCATGGTTGTCACCCTCTTTTGAGTCCCCTCCCAAATAATTATCTGAAGAGGTGCTACTCTGGTGTTTGTTGTCACCATAACTGGCAGAAAACTGAGGATTAGCCCTGCTGTCAGCTTTGGGCAACCGAAATTGGGAAGTGGCCGCTGCAGGGATGGCTATTTATTCACTGCGCCACAACCCCACAAAAGTGTTTTACCCTGAGGTTGGCTTGATCTGGGTCACAACAGGTGTAGGTGTGTAAAATAACTGCTTTCGTTTTAAAAATGTGTTGCACGGAAAGCATGTGTCCTGTGTGTTGATCTCTATATGTGAGGATTGCATATATGTGGACTACTGCAATGTGCTCTACGTGGGGCTACCTTTGAAGGTGACCTGGAAACTACAACTAATCCAGAATGCGGCAGCTAGACTGGTGACTGGGAGTGGCCGCCGAGACCATATAACACCAGTCTTGAAAGACCTACATTGGCTCCCAGCACGTTTCCAAGCACAATTCAAAGTGTTGGTGCTGACCTTTAAAGCCCTAAACGGCCTCGGTCCAGTATATCTGAAGGAGCGTCTCCACCCCCATCGTTCTGCCCGGACACTGAGGTCCAGCTCTGAGGGCCTTCTGGTGGTTCCCTCACTGCAAGAAGCCAAGTTACAGGGAACCAGGCAGAGGGCCTTCCCGGTAGTGGCGCCCTTCCTGTGGAATGCCCTCCCACCAGATATCAAAGAGAAGAACAACTACCAGACTTTTAGAAGACATCTGAAGGCAGCCCTGTTTAGGGAAGCTTTTAATGTTTGATGTATTACAGTATTTTAATATATTTTTTGGGAAGCCGCCCAGAGTGGCTGGGGAAGCCCAGCCAGATGGGCGGGGTATAAATAAATTATTATTATTATTATTATTATTATTATTATTATTATTATTATTATTATTATTATTATTATTATTATAGATATTCCACACAGTGCACCTCTCAGCAAATCTACTGTTGCTATATCAAAACCCCAATCAAGCAGGCATTCCCCTTGATATTCCTTCATCTGCTTGACATTCATGTGCAGTCCTGCATTGATGCATAGAATTACCAAGATGTGTTTAGTTTAAACGACAGAGTGATGCCGATGTATTTAATGCCAGTAAGTTATTGATAACATTCAGTGAGGAGACTAGCAGCAAAGGAGCAACTTAGCAGAGCTCTTAAACTTCATGCTTACTGCATGGTCTACTAATGCCGTCTTAAAAACACAACTGCTCATCACATCTGGCGCTGTGCTGAGCAAGAGATGTGGATTATTTGTTATAATTACAAAATGCTTGCTTACTGTCAGGAATAATGCAAAGAGCTGGAGATTATGTACTTGAAAGCCACCCTGAGGAGAGGATGTACCACTGAGAAACTGTTGTTGCGATGGAAAAAAATATTTAAAGAACAATAGACACCCAGAGGAGATACAGCAGCAGATACAAGATTGCCATTGACTCCAGCAAAGAGAGGAAGATAAGCAACACAAAAGAAGGGAAACGAGTCATTCTAAATTGAAAAAACCTGCTTGTAGATTATACGCTGTACACAAGGGGGAGGGCAAATTGCAGCCTTGCAGATTATTTGATACAAAAATGAAATGAAATTAAATGAAATGAAAGAAATTGCCAGCTCCTGGTGTGGACAAGGGCCGTTTGTCCACAGTGCAGCAAATGGAAGATCTTCTGGTGGCAATCTGGTTAAGCACATTGCTAAATATGCTCCTTCAATTCTGTACTAATCACTAGAGCAGGAAGAGAGTAGTCAACCCTCCTCATTAGACGTGTAGGGAGGTCAGGTGGTACCCGGTGTGAAAAAATTCTTGTCAACCCCCCTCCCCCCATTGATTATTATTTTTTGCTTGCAAAAATGGTCTTGCATTATTTCATATTTTCTTAAAAGGCACCATGTCTTCTCCTGGGGCTAATAATAATAATAATAATAATAATAATAATAACTTTTATTTATATCCTGCCCTCCCTGACCGAAGACGGGCTCAGGGCGGCGAACATCAAATACATAACATTGGTATAAAATAAAATAAAAATTATTATTTTTAAAATGCTTTTTATTGGTGTTTCATTCAATAAAACAAACAAAATACAGTAAAATTCAACAATCATTTACCTACATTCTTTCCCCACACTCTCTGAGCATTGACTTCCTTCCCTCCCTTCAACAGCTTTTCTTATGTCAGTTACTTTTCAAGTTTCTTATTGTATCCAATCCTATCTACATCGTAAGATTTATTTTAGTCCTGACAGAGTCTTCAGATTTCTACAGTTATTATTTATGTACTCCATAAGTTTACTCCAATCTTTTTGGAATTTTTTCGGAATAAAAAAATAATTAAATTACCTCCTAAAAACATGTCGAAATCAAATTAAAGTCTAATTAGATGGCTTTGCACAGGGTTAGGGCTGGGAACAGTAAGTGCTCCACTGAATTGAAATTTCAGCCCTCACGACATAGGAAAATGGCCAAGTAAACAGCTATTTTTGTGGAGGACGGTCAAGATATTAACTGATATGCATGAAATTTCATGTATAGCTATATAATCCCTTGTGTGGTAAACTAAGACCTTTGGAGCAGGCATTTTCCCAAAAAAGATTTTTTGTGAACTGCCCTAGTAGGGCATTAATTGTTGCTTGATAATTTGTCACACACCCCTCCATGAAGGCACCCGGGGCTGACTGCCCCCCCCACCCCCCTTCCTATGCCCCTGCTCCTCATGAGCCCCAGATGGCATGGCAAAGAATCAGGGATGATGGGCATTGGAGTCCTGTGCGCAAGAATGCTTCCATCATCGTTTAAGGTGGCTGATGGCTGCAACCTAATCAGTAAAGTCGTACCTCGGTTGACAACGCCTTGCGACTCAAACGTTTTGGCTCCTAAATGCCACAAACCCAGTATTCCAGTTTGCGAACGTTCTTTGGAACCCAAACGTCCAACGTGGCTTCCGAATGGCTGCAGGAGCTTCCTGCAGCCAATTGGAAGCCACGCCTCGGTTTCCGGACGTTTTGGAAGTCGAAAGGGCTTCTGGAACAGATTCCGTTCAACTTCTGAAGTACAACTGTAGTGTGTGTGTGTGTGTGTGTGTGTGTGTGTGTGTGTGTGTGTGTGTTTGCTTGCTTAAACATCCTTGATTCAAAGATAATATTGACATTTGACCAAGCCTTGAGAAACTGGTGAATTAAAGTTTATTTTAAAAACGAAAAGATCTGGGGCACATGGTGGGGTTTTTGGCGGAGGTGTGGACTCAGTTTCTCAGTTGTTCTTTAAGTATACCCCATTTTCCTCCTGCTCAGAAATATCACACTCACAACAGTCTGTCTTCTTCACAGTTCTTTGCCAACTCTGCCAAAGTGGAAGGATGGATCGCAAAGCAATAATAATAATAATAATAATAATAATAATAATAATAATATCTTTATTGTCATTGCCCCCTTTGGGGACAATGAAATTACTTGACTGCTCCATAAAAACACTAATTAAACAATACAGTATAATACAGCAAGGGAGATTAGATGACTTTCAAAGTTCGGGCTTCCCATTCAGGGCCGAGATCGCTCTGGAGAAGAAGCTGTTCTTAAGACGGCTCGTTCTTGTCTTCATCGTCCTGTATCTCCGTCCCGACGGCAAGAGCTCGAAGAGACAGTGACCAGGATGCGATGGATCTTTTACTATGTCCGGTGCCTTCCTATGGCACCTTGTGGCATAAATCTGCTCTAAGGTGGAGAGTGGGCAGCCAACAATGCTCTCTGCTGCCTTAACAACCCTGCACAACCCCAACCTGTCCCGGGTAGTACAGCTTCCGTACCACACACATAAGCCATAAGTGAGCACGCTCTCAATGGCACAGTGATAGAAGGCAAGCAGCAGTTTCTGCGGAAGATGGTTTTTCCTTAGTATTCTCAAAAAGTACAGTCTCTGCTGCGCCTTCTTCACAAGCCCCCTTGTGTTGACACTCCAGGACAGATCCTCTTGTAATTCAGTGCCCAAAAATCTGAACGTTGTTACCCTCTCCACACAGACCCCATCAATCAAAAGTGGCTGGACGTTGCTCTTCTGTCTCCTGAAGTCCACCACAAGCTCCTTAAGAACAATAAGAGCAATGCGATTTGGATTCCCAGGTCTTCCGAACCACAGTCTGTGATGCAGAGGCAGAGCCCGGGACCTAACGAAGGGTATCTGTCAGAAGGGGGGGGGGGAGCATGTAGATACTTGGTAATTTTTCTAAAGAGATTTGAAGGCTCTCCTCTTAGCTGACCTACAGTGCAGGATCACTGCCTTTTCCTCTATTTTCAACCAAAGATTTATTATGCCTGGATACCTAACCATGAATAGTTACTCTCTCCCACAGAAACGTTGCAATACGAAGGAACATGTTGCAAAAGGATTGCCTTCCTGACATCCTGCTTCCTTAACCGCATTTCAATTTCTCTCGGTTTCTCTTTTCTTTCTATCTTAAATTTCCACATGTGTGCAGTTTTTAAAAAAACCACTCGTTTGCAAAAAAAATTAAAAAATCCCCTAAAAGAATGTGAAAAAATAATGCAAAAAGAATATAAAGGATGCATTTTTAAAAAATGTACTTTCACAAATATATGCATTTTTGCATGCACTCTCTGGGGGACTGCGCTGCCAAATTGAGAGACGTGCAAATGTTAAAGGAGCGCTGTGTTTCGGTTCCTGCACTTGTTCAGGAAGTGTGAACCCGTTTGCATTAAATGTTTGCATTCAAATGTGAACCACATCTCTTCCGTCCCTTTTAATGGCAACCATCTCTCTGGGGGCTAAGTGTACGGAGAATTATTAACATTTCTTTTCCCAGGAGGACCACAGAATCTCATATGCAGTGAATTGTATCTTCATGCAACATAGGAGACTCTGCACAGATCAGGACAAAGAGCTGTAAGATTGTATTAGCAGTACTGTTTCTGGCTTTCCCTCACTCAGTCACCACTGCCGCTTGGCCTGGTAATGAGCCTCCCCTTCATATTCCAGCAATTGGCCAGATGGGACACCAAAATTATTCATGTCCTGGGCTCCACTCTGCAACGCCTATGAGCTGAATGAGGACATCTGGGCCAGGGAACTGCAGGCATCTATAGACCTCTGCGTTGTTAGGCTTCTGTGGGAGCTGTGCAGGATTCTCTCAAGATAGGCTTCCCCAACACAGACATAGGGACTTGAAGTTGGGAGGGACATTGTCCTTTTCAGCTTCCTTTATGCGATTCAGGTGTGAAAGGGGCCAGAACAAGGCTGCCCAAGCAGCGGCGTAGCGTGGGTTGTCAGCACCCGGGGCAAGGCAAGTAATTTGCGCCCCCTAACCCCTAACCTGCCGCCGCTGCCAGCTTCTTGCTGCTGCCTGGTCTGGTCTGGTGTGGTTCTCTCCCGTGCTCAGCGCTGTGCTGGGCGGCCGCTGCACTGTCCCTCCCCCAGATAGTCCCTCGCTCTCTCTCCGCACCGCACGCCTGGCACCCCCCCCTCCACAGTGGGTGGCGACCCAGCGGCTCGGATCAGATTCGCACAGCCAGCACTGCACTGAGAGAGAGTGAGCCAGGTAGGGGCAGAGAGCTGCGAGTGCGAGCGCCCCCCCCCAGATGTTGCGCCCGGTGCGGCCGGCCCCCCCTGCACCCCCCACGCTATGCCACTGTGCCCAAGCTCTCAGGCCAAGTGGGCCACAAGAGGGCTTCAGCATGTACTGGGCTACACACTGAATTAAATTTCCATATCGTAAAGTGTTCACAATACTGTACAGTGAAGGAGGAGGAGGAGTTTGGATTTGATATCCCTTTTTATCACTACCCGAAGGAGTCTCAAAACGGCTAACATTCTCCTTTCCCTTCCTCCCCCACAACAAACACTCTGTGAGGTGAGTGGGGCTGAGAGACTTCAGAGAAGTGTGGCCAGCCCAAGGTCACCCAGCAGTTGCATGTGGAGGAGCGGAGACACTAACCCGGTTCCCCAGATTACGGGGTCTACTGCTCTTAACCACTACATCACACTGGCATTAATATTATCTAATACACACAATTGCATGTATATTAAATACTAAATTTTTTTACCAGTGATTACCTGCCTCCGCCTCAGTTCTGACTGCCACTTGCAGGTAAATTCTGAGCATAAAGGGACCCCTGACTGTTAGGTCCAGTCGCGGACGTCTCTGGGGTTGTGGCGCTCATCTCGCTTTATTGGCCGAGGGAGCCAGGTCATGTGGCCAGCATGACTAAGCCGCTTCTGGCGAAACCAGAGCAGCACACGGAAACGCTGTTTACCTTCCCACCGGAGCGGTACCTATTTATCTACTTGCACTTTGACGTGCTTTCGAACTGCTAGGTTGGCAGGAGCAGGGACCGAGTAACGGGAGCTCACCCCGTCATGGGGATTCGAACCGCCGACCTTCCGGCTGGCAAGCCTAAGAGGCTCAGTGGTTTAGACCACAGCACCACCCACATCTGAGCATAATGAGCATAATGGCATCGCAAATGCAGGAGGAGAAGTCAGGGAGCAGTGGACAAGCAGGCACAGAAACGTCCCATTTCAGCAAAGCTTGTTGTTTTTGAAATGTGCGCATGATAGACATGCTTCAGCAATATAGCACCCCACAGACATCAAGTTGGAGGTGCACAGTATATGAACCATTTCCTTTGGCTCGGCTCCGATTTTCGAAACTTGGGTACATTCCTGACTTTTGAGAATTAGAGCCATTCATCATTGTTCATGCACTAGCTTGGAATGCACAAAGTGAAACAAAGCGTTCAGCATTCACAATGGCATCCAGCTTCAAGCCGAGGTTGTGCTGCTCAGCAGATTGCTGAACCTTTTCAGTGGCGAGTTCCAGAACCCACGAAAATATACACTAGAAATGGTGAACTGGATGTTGGGCGGGGAGGGGGGAAGCTAGTCCTACATATATTTGCATCATATTAGCCATGAACTAATCGTTTCATAAATCCCATTACCCAGGTGCTAATATTTAGATTAGTTTTCGTATAATTTCCACATCCAAAACCCCACCATAGGTTATCAGAAATATGTACCATACTGTAGCTAATAGATAAATAAATAAATGGGAGGACAAGCCATCAATATTCTGGTGTAGTAAGAGAGATTGCCTTCTCCAATGACAATCAGCTCTGCATAATTAAAATAGCTTAGAGTGCTGAACTAATTTTCAGATTGGAGGTTTCTTCCGGTAGTGGTTCTTTACATACAAAGTTTCTACTGCGACTGAATTTAATTGTGAGTCTAATTACAATTTTAATGAATATCTCCAGCACTGCATGTAAAAATCGCACTCCACAACGAAGCTATATTAGCACCAGTAAAAGCTCTTTCTGATCGCAAATACAGATGATGCAAAAAAAAAAGGAAAAAAAGTGGCTCTGAAATCTAAATATATTTATATATTTAGATGCAGTATTTTTTCTATGTTTCTGAAACTGGCCGAAGCTCTGGGACATATTCCTTATGACATATTTATATTCTGCAAGGAAGATACCTGTGCAATTTGTTTGCTTATACTGCCCATCAGAGCAGATTTTAGGGCGGTTTACAAAAACAACCTAATTTTCAGTACAATGTAAAAAAAACAAATTATTTGCATG
Organism: Podarcis liolepis; assembly: GCF_965112155.1. Taxonomy (NCBI): domain Eukaryota; kingdom Metazoa; phylum Chordata; class Lepidosauria; order Squamata; family Lacertidae; genus Podarcis; species Podarcis liolepis. The sequence goes on along the minus strand of NW_028148790.1, from coordinate 1,769,972 downwards.
GGTGCATATATTTCGAGTGCAATCTACATTTATTTATTATGATGTTGATATTCTGTCCTGCTTTTCTGACAAAACTGGCTCCCAGTGCGTCTTTCGACAAATTAAAATCCACCACAATGATAGCAACATGCAATGTCAAGCATTCATGGGGGCAATAAGGTGGGTGAGAAGACATGGGAGGGAGAGATGACTGCAGCTCAAAATATCTTACTTCAAATTATTTGCTTTTTTCATTTTACCTGGCTGGCTGGTTCATTCCACTTTCAGAAAGAAGGAGGGAAAAAATGACTTTGCTTTTTGAACACAGTCAGCCCTGGGCAAAAGATTGGAGGGTTTTTTCTTCCCAAATAAAAATAAAAATTTACCCCCTCTTTTTCCTTCGTCATCTCACTTCCAATTAGTGTTTCGCTGTTATTGGTTATTGCATGTTGCCAATCTTTTGGGTTCTAGCAGATCAGAGCTGGGAATAAACCTTGTTTGTAAACACCACACTTTCAAGACACACACACACACACACACATGCTGAAGGAGAGGAGGGAGGAAGTGACACAGAGAGATAAAATATTTATTTGCGTCAGCCACAAGCCATAGCAAAAGAATCAAATACAATGAAATACAGATATAGCTGGATGGTTGGCTATACAAAATACATTCTGAGAATTTACAGCTATACAAATGAAAAGCTAATAACTGTCCTTGACCACAAATAAAACCTATGAATGAGTGGGTTTCTTTACTAGACATTGAAGAGGTTAGTCAGATGGTAGATCTAATTTGAATTGTTCCAGCTAAAAAAATTGCCGCATCCTTTTCACATGTACTGGTCTCAAGCCAGGTGTCACCCATCTTGTATTTGTGCCTCTTGGGCAAAAAAAATGAGAGGCACAAATACAAGATGGGTGACACCTGGCTTGAGAGCAGTACATGTGAAAAGGATTCTAGGAGTCTTGGTTGACCACAAACTTGACATGAGCCAACAGTGTGACGCGGCAGCTAAAAAAGCCAATGCAATTCTGGGCTGCATCAATAGGAGTATAGCATCTAGATCAAGGGAAGTAATAGTGCCACTGTATTCTGCTCTGGTCAGACCTCACCTGGAGTACTATGTCCAGTTCTGGGCACCACAGTTCAAGAAGGACACTGACAAACTGGAACGTGTCCAGAGGAGGGCAACCAAAATGGTCAAAGGCCTGGAAAGGATGCCTTATGAGGAACGGCTAAGGGAGCTGGGCATATTTAGCCTGGAGAAGAGGAGGTTAAGGGGTGACATGATAGCCATGTTCAAATATATAAAAGGATGTCACATAGAGGAGGGAGAAAGGTTGTTTTCTGCTGCTCCAGAGAAGCGGACACGGAGCAATGGATCCAAACTACAAGAAAGAAGATTCCACCTAAACATTAGGAAGAACTTCTTGACAGTAAGAACTGTTTGACAGTGGAATTTGCTGCCAAGGAGTGTGGTGGAGTCTCCTACTTTGGAGGTCTTTAAGCAGAGGCTTGACAACCATATGTCAGGAGTGCTCTGATGGTGTTTCCTGCTTGGCAGGGGGTTGGACTCGATGGCCCTTGTGGTCTTTTCCAACTCTATGATTCTATGATTCTATTCTATGATTCTATGGTGTCACCTGGTAATCTTGGTCTGCAAGAAGGAAGGACACTGTAGCAGTGGATGAACAACCTGGTTTGGATGACAGAAGAGAGGTAATAACCTTGTGATGCAGATCTTTACAAAGAGCAAGCTAGGAGTACATCAGCTACAGATTTGATACTGCCATCTCCGCATGGGCAAAATTTGATGGAAGCAACCCTCCAGAACCTCTGATGGTAGTATGTTCAATTTTGCATAGGTGAAGTCTGTAGTTTAAAACTTAGGTTTTGCAGACAGGATGCGGGTGTGTGGAGGAGACTAGGTGGGAATAATAATAATAATAATAATAATAATAATAATAATAATAATTTATTATTTATACCCCACCCATCTGGCTGGGCCTCCCAAGCCACTCTGGGCGGCTTCCAACAGAACATTAAAATACAATAACCTATTAAACATTAAAAGCTTCCCTAAACAGGTCTGCCTTCAGATGTCTTCTAAAAGTCTGGTAGTTGTTTTTCTCTTTGACATCTGGTGGGAGGGCGTTCCACAGGGCAGGTGCCACTACCAAGAAGACCCTCTGGCTGGTTCCCTGTAACTTGGCTTCTCGCAGTGAGGGAACCGCCAGAAGGCCCTCAGAGCTGGACCTCAGTGTCCGGGCAGAACGATGGGGGTGGAGACGCTCCTTCAGGTATACAGGACTGAGACCGTTTAGGGCTTTCAAGGTCAGCACCAACACTTTGAATTGTGCTCGGAAACATACTGGGAGCCAATGGACAAAAATTTCTTGCAGTGGCTAAATTATTCTGTTGCTCAATAGGCACTGCCTATTTAAATTCTTTGCTTCATCAAAGCCCAACATTGGGGTGATGAACCAGAGGAGTAGAGCTTTTGAGTAACAGTTTTGGTCCAAACACTCTCGTGACAGTCTTGCAATATTAAGGGGAATCGACCAGTGGGGATTAAGTTCAGATGAAGTCAATAAGTAGATTTACTGTACTAAATTTGTGATTCAACTGAGGAAAGGTTAGCCTTCAAGTGCAATGAAGTGTTTGGAACACAAGATGGCACTGAGAAAATTTGCCTTAAGAACTTGGACTGAACAGTTTCTATAGAGTCAAGCATTAGGCCAGATCTGTGCCCCATATAGCAGTGGGGCAAGGGGTTTAGCTTTGAACACCAATAGTGCTACCGCCTTTTGTGTGCAAAAGACGCAATAAAATTCTGGCACTTTGAGACTCTTTTTCCTTCACGTAATTCAGATGTGCTACCCAGGACCCTGTTGACTGAAATACAAGTCCAATATATTTAATGACTTTGACTTGTGCAATCTGATTATCCATTTGCCATCTATGGGCCCTGTGGTTTATTGAGAACACAATAACTTTGGTTTTATTGTAATTCATAGCCGGTTGTTCTTTTTGGCAGTATCCTGTGAATGTCCTCATCAATATTTTTAGGCCCACTTTTGTTCCTTCTTTAAGCCTTCCTTAACTCCTTTAGTAGCTTGTTCTGATCCTGAGAGGTGCCCATTCGTCAAGCATTGCACCTTCAGCACAGGGGTTTTGTTTTGTTTTGTTTTTGTTTTAGAAATTTTATTAGAAATTTAAACCAAACATATTATCTAAAAACATAACATCCTTAATTTTTCCCCATTTTCCTCCCCCCCCCCAATACACCCCCAACTTCCCTCAGTTCCAATATTTGGTTTCTCTATGAATGCTATTCTCTGCATGTTGCAAAATTGTATAAATCCTTAAATTGTCTAACTGATTATTGTCAATAAAGAGTTCCTGAGTGTTTATTCAAAACCTGCCAAGGAGTCCAATTCACTTTGTTGCGTCCTCAAGTACCTTGTAAAGGGTCCCCTTCCATCTTTGAAATCACAGTTGTCCTTGTCCCGTAGCTTATGTGAGCACAGGGATTTTATATAGACATTTGATCAGAAAGAGCAATCTATGGCTGAAGAATTCAACTTATCCCACAGTCGGAAGTCAGGTGTTAAGTTTGGCAGGGAGAAGTGCAGGGGTCTTGTGTGTCCCCTCCACCTGCACCTCACAGGTACTTCAGGCTTTCCAACTGCTCCCCTAAAATAGATTTTTTTGTTAAAGGAAGTAGGGGCTGCAGTTCTGCTTCAAGCAGCCACCTCCTGCCAGGGGCAGAGGAAGGGGGTGTGGTGGGTGCGGGCTGCCCTGGGAAACACAACTGAGGGGGGTGACAAAATGCCAGGCGGCACTCACCGTGGGGCCTGAAGCACTGTCAGGGACGATTTGGAGGAGCAATGGACAGAAGAGGCGGAACAGGGGCTCAGGGATGCTCAAGAGCCCTTCAACCACCCAGAGACAGAGGAAGCGGAAGAGAAGGCAGAGAGTAGCCAGGGAGAGCAGGGGCTCAGGGATACTGAAAAGCCCCTCAAGTACCCAGAGGCTCAGGAAGGAAGCTCAGACTCAGGAAAAGAGGGGAGTTTCAAATCAGCACAGACAAGGAGGGAAATGAACCGTAAGGATCAAAGACGTCTCGCACGATTCCCACGCCTACTTTGTTGGCACGGGAATCGTCGGAAGCCACTCCCCAAATCTGACCCAACGGGTTCGGACGCGTAATTCTGAACTGTAGCTGTTTCTTGTATATATGTAAGAATACCTACGGGACTGCCTCTCCTGGTATGCCCCGTGGAGGACCTTAAGGTCCACAAATGACAACACTTGGGAGGTCCCAAGTCGCAAGGTGGTTAGATTGGCCTCAACCAGGGCCAGGACCTTTTCAGTATTGGCCTCGACTTGGTGGAACGCTCTGTCACAAGAGACTGGGGCCCTGAGGGACTTGACATCTTTCCGCAGGGCCTGCAAGACGGAGCCTTTGGTCTTTGTTTTAGACTCAATCTGACCCTTATGTTTTCCCTCCCCTTACAGTTTTGATTCATGGGCTGCATTTTAAGTTGCATTTTAACCTGTATTTTAAATTGGTTCCCCCCCCCCAGGTAAAGGTAAACGTAAAGGGACCCCTGACCATTAGGTCCAGTCGTGACCGACTCTGGGGTTGCGGCGCTCATCTCGCTTTATTGGCCGAGGGAGCCGGCGTACAGCTTCCGAGTCATGTGGTCAGCATGACTAAACCGCTTCTGGCGAACCAGAGCAGCGTACGGAAACGCTTTGATGTGCTTTTGAACTGCTAGGTTGGCAGGAGCAAGGACCGAGCAACGGGAGCTCACCCTGTCGCAGGGATTCAAACCACCAACCTTCTGATCGGCAAGGTGTTAGCCGCCCTGAGCCCGGCTCTGGCCAGGGAGGGCGGGGTATAAATAAAATTTATTCTTATTCTTATTATTAAAGACTGTAAATACCAATGCTGACTGTGCTGGAGTGTTAATGCGAAGGGGAAACACCACCTTTACAAGCACGCCTGAGCCACACATCTTTCCTGGGAGAGACGCGGTGGCTTGGGCGCGCGCAGGCTCCATGCTGCCCAAATGGTCGGCCCCTGCCTCCCACCCCCCAGCTGTAGGGCAGCTGAGTAGGAGGAGGCAGGTAGACTCCGGAGGCCCTGTGGTGCACCCCACCCCTATGGGTGGCTTACTCCACCCTTGCCCCGCCCCTATGGGCAGTTCGCCCTGCCCCTGGGTGCACCGCCCCAGGCACCCAAGTGGCTTCCTCCGCCGCTGCTTCCTGCCCATGTGCACCCAGGTGCATTGCTCTGCAGGCTCATGCAGTTTTTGTCGTCTTTGCATACGTAATCAGACACATACGCACCAAGAGAATGCAAGGCGCGCATACACACATGCACATACATGGAGGCTGGAGACACCAGTTAAGCAGGTGCATAGAAGCGCCCCACCTCCCGAGCACTGTCTGACCAGGGACGTCTTACCCATAGGTGCTAGGGGTGTGGGGCACCCGGGTGCTAGGCTCTCAGGATCTTTGCACTCCAGCGCCGCATATGCTTAAGACAGCCCTGTGCCCCCCAAGCTTAAAATACCGCCCCCCTGAACTCAGCTTGCTGCAATGCCCCCTTATTATAGAATGGCACAGTCATTTTCCTCCTCCACACTTCTCAGTGAGTTCCTGCATTTTTTTCCTGGGGAAAAAAGGCACCGGGTAAAGGGGAAAAAAACATTTTGTTGCTGGAGAAAGTTTTTAAGGAAGGTATATGCTCAAGACATCCTAAGGGCAGAGGCAGCTTGGGAAGAACAACTTTTATGTTCATGCTAAATTTGTGAGAACAAGTGGTGGGGATCTAGCAGGATATTATGAAAACCTTGTTGTGCTTGAGAGAATATTTTTATTTCATTTTGTTGTTTAAAGTTAAGAACATTGCTACTAGCAATATATCACAGCCGGATGGCTCTTTTTAAGCAGCAGTTGTTGGCTAGTGTTTGCAAAAAGGACTGGAAGATAACAGGGGCAGGTTAGCCAGTCCCCACCCCCCTTGATACCCAAATTGGCAGGAAGAAACATTTTTAAGGGGAACACATCAAGTAGGATAGCGATGAATAATTTGGCTACATATTTAGGCTATATGTTTAATGTTTGATGTATTACTGTATTTTAATATTTGGTTGGAAGCCACCCAGAGTGGCTGGGGAAGCACTGCCAAATGGACAAGGTATAAATTATTATTATTATTATTATTATTATTATTATTATTATTATTATTATTATTATTACTACCTCCACCCACGTGACTAATATTCATGTACCATGAAATAACAGACTGTTATTTCACAGTGGGGGGGGGGGTGTCTGCGAATGTCCTCTTTTTTGCTCTTTGAAATATGGCAGACCAACTCTGTGTCACTCAGGAGATTGTACACACATGAATTTGATGGTTGGATGGTGAAGGACCCTGACTGAGAGGCAAGGAAGGGAAGATCTCCCAGGGTTGGAGGGTTGGAGGGTGGGAGAAGAAGGAAGCTCCCAGGTAAGAACTAGGATAGTTCATGCCTTTCTGTGTGAGATAACCATTAAGAGGTTGTAGTTGTTTTTGCATGGATGGATGGTGGCTAACAGATTGAGGTAGAATCCTGACAAGACAGAAGTACTGTTTTTGGGGGACAGGAGGCGGGCAGGTGTGGAGGATTCCCTGGTCCTGAATGGGGTAACTGTGCCCCTGAAGGACCAGTTGCACAGCCTGGGAGTCATTTTGGACTCACAGCTGTCCATGGAGGCACAGGTCAAATCTGTGTCCAGGGCAGCTGTTTACCAGCTCCATCTGGTATGTAGGCTGAGACCCTAACTACCTGTGGACTGTCTCGCCAGAGTGGTGCATGCTCTGGTTATCTCCCGCTTGGACTACTGCAATGCACTCTACGTGGGGCTACCTTTGAAGGTGACTCGGAAACTACAACTAATCCAGAATGCGGCAGCTAGACTGGTGACTGGGGGCGGTTTAGACCACAGTGCCACCCACGTTTTATTGCATTCTACGATGAAAAAGCTTCAATAAAAATTTATTAGGGGGGGATGCTTATGTAAGAAATCTGCCATGCAATTCTATACATATCTACTCAGAAGTAAGCTCCACTGAGTTCAATGGGACTTTTTAAAAAAAATATATTTATTAGCATTTTCTATAATAAAACAAAAACAAAAATAAACAACCACAACAAACAAACAAACAAACAAAAATATAACAGACATACAAAAATACAAAACTTAAAAACAATTAAAAACACATAAAGTTTCAATTGCTTATTTCTTTTAACTTATTTCTCAGACCTCCTTCCCTTCTTGTATTCCAATTCAAATTATTAGCTCAGCAAATCCTTATTACTTATTTCTCAACTTTAACTTAATAATTCAATTTAACATATTATTATTTTACTTTTTCTCTTTCATCCATTTCCTCAATTTATTTTTGCTAACCTTATTTTCATTTAATTTAGTTCATTTTAAAAAACCAATTTTACCTTATCCAAACTTAAACATCAATACGTATACATCAATACTCATTCTTAAAACATTTTTTCTAAAGTCGATCCAAATTCCCTTCCACGAATTTCCCAATTTTCATACAAATAACAAAACAAAATAAAAACAAAACAAATTATAATTATGTACCCTTTGGATTCCCAAACTCCACCCCCCTTTCCCGGTTTCAGTCCCCAATAAATGTCTATCAGTCTTAATCTACTATCAGCCTGGAGATCTCACATCCGAGGCTCTTAATTCTCTCTCAATTCCTCTCTGCCGGTTTTTTTTTGATAGTCCTTAATATTGAACACCAAATCTCGGAGAAGCTCTGGCCCAACGGGATCCATGTTTCTTCCAGCCAGACCTCCATACTTAAAAGTGGAGCCCAAATCTTGTTTCTTACTCCTTTCAAGTCCAAGTGTCCCCAAAGCTCCAACTTCCACCTTGAGCAAGTTTGTAATCCTTAGGTCTTCAGATCTCCACATAAGGAGATCTCTCCATTTTTCAATCTCCAATTCAGGCCAGATTTTCCACATCAAGTTTTTATTTTCCTTTGCTGCCATCATGTCTGGCCTCAAGCTCTCCTTTGTCATCTGCAACATTATAGCTCCTCCATCCTTTTCTTCAGGGACAACATATATCTCCTTCTCCAAATTCTCAAAGCTCTCAAGTTTCTCTTTTTGTCCAGTTGAATAGACTACCTGATTCAAATCCTTATCAAATTCAATAATGTTGTTTACTGTTAAGTCCAGAGTTGTAACATTTGTAGCCAAAACATCAATTTGGCCTTGTAACTTTCCCAAGAGAACAAAAACTCTGTCCACCTCAGCCTGAATTTTCCCTCCTCCAGCCATTCTTGTAATGTCCCAGAACCCCCTCTAGATGGATTTTGGTTCCTTGATATTCCTTCCAGTTCAAATCCAAAAATCAAGTTAGTTTGTATCAGCTCTTCCTTGTTTTCAACAAATTGTAGGAAAATTGTAACAAATATAACCAGCAGGAGCAACAGAAACAAAGTTCTCTTTTTCCGTCTTGACAGCTAATTTGACAGCTGTCAAACTCTTCAGTACCTCATCAACAGGCTTTCTCATGGAGCACTCCCGGGTCCGGGGGGGGTGGCACATCAGCTCCCAAAATTAGCTCTTTATCCTCCAGTAAAATTTCTTAAACTGCCAAACCGTGAAATTAAAATCTTTTACCAAAAAAGGGGAAAAAAGGGTTCACTCGACCTTAGTTAGCAGGTCCTTGCTTTAAATTATTTACAAGGAGGGAAGGCGGACTTCCTGTTTACGCCTTCCCCGATCGTGCCTAATTGATAAAAATGTTCTTTACAATTCCAATTTCCGTACTACTCATGGGTTGTTACTTTAAAGTCCAATTGCTCACAAGAAGAAGTCAGCGCTCTCCGACAACGGCAGTGCGGCTTCACTCTGCAGGAGAAGCAGTCGACTCTCAGCACCGCGCCGCTCACCCTGTTGAGTTCAATGGGACTTACTCCCCTGCTAAGAGTATGTAGGACTGCACTCCTAATTATCATGCTATGAGCTAGAATCGTTTTCGTATACCATATTGACCTGAATATAAGCCGCACCGAATATAAGCCGCACTTTTAAAATTCAAGGGGGAGAGGTGGAGGAAAAAAGCCAATACCTGAATATATGCTACTCCCTTAAAATTCCACAGGCACTCACACCCATTCCGTTTTGCCGTATGTATGTTTCAGCAGGGATATCGTAAAAGCCAATTGCGTAAGGTTGCGAATTTAAGTCGCACTTTAACTTTTCACGGTCAGAATTTGGAAAAAAAAGTGAGGCTTATAGTCAGGCCAATACAGTAATTTACCCACACTCACACAAACTCACTAGTTTGTCAGGACCATAGGCAAGGGTTTCAGAAATTAATGTTTCAGTAAAGAGCCAGTTGGAATGAAGCTCTAGGAGTGAGCTGTGTACCCGGAAACACAAAGATTTGATAGCCATTTACAAGAAGAGAGAATCCTCTGGAAAAGAGAGGCAGAAGAACGACACAGCTGGGGGAGACTCAGAAACTATTTGGATGACCTGTGGTTGCATTGCTATGGTACAAATCACACACACACAGATGTGTGTACAGTAGTACCTTGGTTCTCAAACTTAATCCGTTCCAGAAGTCTTTTGCGTGGACAGGCGGAGTCCCCAGATCCCGCGCGGTCCCCCCCGTCATGTGAAATAACGACTCATGACAACGTGCTATGGGATTAAATTGGCAACAACTTTATTAAATTTCAAATGTGGGTAGACCTTGGCTCAGGCATTGGGCGTTCTCCCTCCCCAGCCCCCAGCCGGGGACCTAGGGAGCATCAGGGTTATCCAGTGTGTGTGTGTGTGGGGGGGGTGGGCCGGCTCTGGAGAACATATGTTCAAGCAGAGATGGCCGCCCCCGTAACGCCGCCGCCGCAGGGGAGAGCAATGACAACCTTTCGGCGTATGGTCAAAGCCTCCCTTCAGAAACCCCGTTAACGGGGAACCCTGGTATCGCCACCGCAAAGAGGAAGATGGACTAAAGGATTCCGCCCAAGGCCGGATACCGCCAAAGTTGTGACGTTTTGCTACGGGAAAGGCGAAACCTGCCAATGCAGGGAAATTCCTTTCCGGCCCTTTAACAGCGACCTTAACGTAGCAGCGCCCGCATACCTGTGAAGAAAAGTTAACCTGCAAAACCTGTGAAGAAAAGTTAACCTGCAAATAAGACATTAACTGAGGGTGGGTAGGGTGGGAGAAGCTCTGGAGCCAAGTGAGGATTCCCAGGTAAGATCCTCCCTCTATTGTGTGGGCAGGTAATCCCTCCCCTACCTGGCCTGGTCTCCTTGGCAACGCTTCCCCCAGGTGGGATTGGAGAACTGACTGAGGTAGGCGGAGACCTCCAGGTATCCCACCTGAGGGAAGGCAAACCAAGCCTATGCTGTTGGAGCCGCTCCAGATCTAGGGGCTGCACGCGTCCACGCAAGGGCGCCCCCTGTTTTAAGCGGGGAGCGGTCATTTTCTTACCTGCACTGATTATAGTCATTGTTTGGATGGGGGGCTTTTATCCATTTCCACAGTCAATCAATCAATCAATCAATCAATCAGTAGCTGAACTGGGATCCACCCAGTAACAAAAGCAAATTAACTGAAAAAGCCTCAAAACAAAAACCGCAAAATAAATAGCAAAAACAAAAGCACTGAATATAACCTCCAAATATGACCTCAGAACACTGCAATCGGAAACGGAAGGCTTGAATTACAATGGGGGGGGGGCGCAAATTAGCAGTGCAACAGGAAACACAGGGGAACTCAAAACAGAGGACGTTCGGCTTCTGAAAAAGAGTTCGAAAACCGGTTTTGCAGTGTTTGGGTTCCGAGTTGTTCGTGAAACATTTGAAAACCAAGGTACCCCGTACTATGAATCAAAGCCCCGGCTGTGTGTGAACCAAGTCTCTGAGTGTGACAGCAAACGTAGCATAATGGAGGGGCTGAGACTGCAGTTTCTTTGCACACTAACCTGCTCACAAGCCCCAGTGAACACAATGGGAGGCATCTGGGAGTAAACATTGTTAGGATTGTTCTGAATGAGCCAGGGCCAAAAACGAAGCCATTTCATCGAGACCCAGCCATTTCCTACAGGCAGGGTAGGAGGAGCTTTTATTGAATGAGTCGATCTGATCTGTACCACCCATTAGAATTCTTGTCAGCAGCAGTACAATGCATGCCAAGGCTGGTTAAATAATAATTCAGTTGCATATGTTCGCTGTTGAGCCCGCCTCTTTGCTAGGCAAATGGTAATTTCGTTTTTGAAACCTCTTCTAGGAACCGTCATGACAGAAAAATCATTACCATTACTAGGAGATGATTCACACATGCAAATAACATCATTTACCGACAATGGAGTACTAGTAGCTGCATGTGTGGAAAGAGTCCATAGAAAAGCTTGCTTTTTTTAGTTCCTCAGAAATGCTTTAAATTGTTGTTACCCTTCACCTGTCGGAGAAATTCAAGGATTTGGTCTCTAAGTGAAAAGATAGGCCTTTATTGAAATACAAATGCATTTAAGGATAACCTCAAAAATAAGGAGGCTGAGAAAAACCACATCCAAAGCCATGCTTCTTACACACCTCCAGATTATGCACTTGATTCCATTTCACCATTCAAATTATCACAGCAATCTTAGCCCATAGCTGTCAACTTACAGATTTGAAAATAAGGGACCTGCAGCCTTGAAAATAAGGGACCTGCAGCCTCACCTGTTCCAGGCACTCCAGTCTTCCTGTCCTCTTGCAGTCTGGTCAAACTCATGCTGGTAGCTTCGAGAACACTGTCCAACCAACTTTGTAACCAGAGGTTCAACTGAATAGAATCTGAATCACATGCACCACAAGGCCTATGCAGCCTCAACTTAAGATGGCTCCCCGGCCTGGCTTTGCACTGCAAAGTTTGCAGCAGCACGTGCAACAAAATGGCGTCCAGCATTCAAAAACCTCCTCAGCTTGCATTAACTAGCCACACACAAGGCATGGAAGCCCCAACCCCAGTCGTTCTTAGACTTCTTATTGGGTGAGCAACACAGCCAAGCAACACAGCTGGAGCTTCCCTCCTCCCTGGCCGGCAGGGAGGGAGGGAGAGGAGCTGCTTCCTTTGAAATTTAAGGGACATCACTTAAGGGACATTTAAGGGACATCCATCAATAAGGGACAGCAGCGGGACATGGCTCTGGAGTAAGGGACTGTCCCTTCAAATAAGGGACACTTGACAGCTATGTCTTAGTCATTGCAACTCAGTGTCACCACCCTGAACCTATTAAAATCATTTAGCTCTCCAGATCAGCCCTTAACGTCTTTCTTTATTAAGACTTTGACTAATTTTCCTATTCATTAAATGTCTCCCAGTGGCCTCTTACATTATTATTATTATTTTCAGTTTTATACATTTCAATCATTTTACAATCATTTTAACATTTGAAAACTCAACATCTTTCCCCCTCTTTCTGTGGTTCCTTAATTTTGTTTTTAATATTTTCTGCATGTTCCAAATTAACTTAATTTACTCATTTATTCCTCTTCTTTAAATATATACTCTTATAGAACTGCAGGTTGTTACAATAATCCTGCCAATGTTCTTATCTGTTTGCAGTTTATTTGTAAATATTCACTAAACCATTTCAATTATTTTATAAAAAGTTTGTTATCTTGATTTCTTATTTTTCTGGTAAGTTTCATCCATTTCTGTGCAGTCCGTAAGTTTTTGTACCCATTATTCTTTCGCTGCAACTTCTTCTTCTTTCCATTTTTGGCCAAGTAACATTCTTGCTGCTGTAGTCACATACATGAATAAATTTCTATACATTTTAGGTAGTTCTGTCCCTATAATTTCCAAAAGGAAAGCTACTGGGTTTTCTTTTACAAACGTTATTTTAAACATCTTTTTCAATTCATTATATATCATTTCCCAGTAAGCTTTAACCTTACTGCAAGACCAATTCTTACATCTACCTACAAACCAGTTGAAGATTAATCAGAATTGCCAGGCCTAGCTAATTCTTTTCTGATGCATATAATTGCAGATCCCTATTTTCCAGGGACATCCCTGATTTAGAGAAGCCGTCCCGGTTTCTGATTTGATTCCGGAATGTCCCACTTTTCCTTTAGATGTTCCTATTTTCATTGGAGAAATGTTGGAGGGGATGGAGTTATCTGACCCCTGAGCCATCTGAAGGCAATCCTGTATAGGGAAGTGTTGTTTTTTAAAAAGTTTAATGTTTTATTATGTTTTTATATACAGTCATACCTCAGGCTACAGACAACTTCAGGTTGCATTTTTTCGGGTTACGGACCCGCCAAAACCCGGAAGTACCGGAACGGGTTACTTCCAGGTTTCAGGGGTTGCACATGTGCAGAAGCACTGAATCGTGCTTTGCACGTGCGCAGAAGCGCCGAATCGCAACCCATGCATGCACAGATGCGCCGCTGCAGGTTGCAAACACTTCGGGTTGCGAACATGCATCCCGCACAGATCACGTTTGCAACCACTGTATGTTGGAAACTGCCCAGAGTGGTTGGGGCAACCCAGTAAGATATGTGGGGGTATACATAGTAACATTATAGTGGTACCTCAGGTTACAGACGCTTCAGGTTATAGATGCTTCATGTTACAGACTTCGCTAACCCAGAAATAGTACCTCAGGTCAGTGGCGTAGCGTGGGTTGTCAGCACCCGGGGCAAGGCAAGTAATTTGCGCCCCCTAACCCGGTAGGGGCAGAGAGCTGCGAGTGCAAGCGCGCCCCCCCAGATGTTGCGCCCGGTGCGGCCGGCCCCCCCTGCACTCCCCACGCTACGCCACTGCCTCGGGTTAAGAACTTTGCTTCAGGATGAGAACAGAAATCGTGTGGCGGTGGCGTGGCGGCAGCGGGAGGCCCCATTAGCTAAAGTGGTGCTTCAGGTTAAGAACAGTTTTAGGTTAAGAACGGACCTCCAGAACAAATTAAGTTCTTAACCCAAGGTACCACTGTATTATTATGGAATTGTTGGAGGGTGTATATGCAATGGGCACCATAGAGACTAACAGTTTTGGGGTTTTTCAGCCTATCTGCAACAAAAGCAGATTCTCCTGTCATTGCAGCACTTCCATGGGAAAAAATGTGCATCTTCCAAATTTCTCTCTTCTTCAACCTCAGTTCACATCTCCTGAGAGTGCCAAAAAATTAAGTACAGCAAAATTATCTTAATAAATAATAAATTCGTTCAGCTGATATTCCCTCATGTATGTGATAAAGAAAAAAGAAAAAAATCAAGGCAGTTCAGAATTTTCCATATTTGAAAGTTTAAAAAGTAGATAGGACTGACATTATTTTTATTGTGATCTCTACATTGCAATAGTTTGTAATGCATATCTTGGTTGTGCTAATTAATGCATGTTAATTAACCTGCTGAGGAACGGGGCTTTGATCTACCAGTTGAGCCCTTGCAAATCATATCTTACTTAACCTAAATGTCAACAACATTGTTTAGAAAAGCCTCCGTTTAAAAATAATTACCTTTAAAGCACTAATCAGTATAAATTCAGACTACAAAGTAGTAAATACGAGATTCAAATAAAGAAGCGGATAGAAAGAAGTTTTTGTCAAGATGGTTTGCAACATTTGGAGGTGGCGGCAGAAATTCAACAGGTGCAGCTTTTGCCAGTGTATAAATGAGATGTAATGCTCAGCAAATCTGGAGACTAAAAAGAAAAGATTTTAGTTTTGAAAGAGTTTGACATTTGATATTTCAACAAAGCATCAAAGTAGTCATAATGGATAAAATCAGTACTTTGGTAGATTTCCTTACATTGCACTACACACATACACACCCTTTTTTCTGTTCTTGTTTTATTACTTTTCCCCATCTAAACCTGGGAGCATTCCACAAAGATAGATCGAAATAATTTGGGGACCCTGTTGTGTGCCCTGATAAATCTGAGTTATTGAGTCATTTTTTATTTCATATACACAAAAGAGTAATGTAGTCATGTTGTTCTCTAAACCACATATTGGGGCACTATAATCTTTTCAGTGCTTAGACCTCGAAAGTTCTTAAGCCAACTCTGATGATCAGGGAAAGCTGTGGCCTGTCAGTTTCTGGTTGTCATAAGCTGTTAAATGCTTACAGGTTCTGCTGGAGAAAAGGTGTCAATGGTAGCAGGTTGGTTTATTCACCTCACATCTTCTAGACTGGATATCCATCGTTTTTTAATCCAGGGCCGTCTTTAGCATATGCGCCGTCTGTGTGCAAAAAACCGCCCAGCGCCCCCCAATTTTTTGGGAGGGGGCAGGTCAAAGTTGTTGAGCTTTTAAGGACGGGAACAGCGAGGACCACTGACATGGAGGAGGAAGAAGAAGAAGAAGAAGAAGAAGAAGAAGAAGAAGAAGAAGAAGAGAAGAAGAAAAGAAGAGAAGAAGAAAAGAAGAGAAGAAGAAAAGAAGAGAAGAAGAAGAAGAAGAAGAAGAAGAAGAAGAAGAAGAAGAAGAAGAAGAGGAGTAGGAGTAGTAGTAGTAGTAGTAGTAGTAGTTTGGATTTGATATCCCACTTTATCACTTTTTTTAGGAGTCTCAAAGCAGCTAACATTCTCCTTTTCCTTCCTCCCCCACAACAAACACTCTGTGAGGTAAGTGGGGCTGAGAGACTTCAGAGAAGTGAGACTAGCCCAAGGTTACCCAGCAGCTGCATGTGGACGAGTGGAGATGCGAACCCGGTTCCCCAGATTACGAGTCTACCGCTGTTAACCACTACACCAGTGTTTTTCAACCACTATTCCGCGGCACACTAGTGTGCCGTGAGATGTTGCCTGGTGTGCCGTGGGAAAAATTGAAAAATTTGAAAGATTTTTTTTTAAAAAGTCACATTTTCGCCCACTAGGCGGGCGCCGGACTGTGTCCACCCTATTTCCCATCCATCCTGGGTGGGGATCAGATTGGATGGGATCGGATGAGAGCAGACAGGCGGTCCGCTCTCATCCGATTCCCCATAGAGAGCAGCGGGGCTCTGACATCTCCCTCTCCGCACACAGTGGTGGTGTGCCTCGTGATTTTTTTCATGAAACAAGTGTGCCTTTGCCCAAAAAAGGTTGAAAAACGCTAAAATTTGGAGACATAATAGTGGAAAGGTACAAACTAAAACAAGATTTAAGAGAATGTGAAGTACTGCTGAACATGATTTTGTAAATGGGAACACGGGAAAGGGAGACGTGAGGGAGTCTGAAAAGAGGGTTATGGAGACCGGGTATATGAAACTTAACTATTTTATATGTTTTTTATATGATTTTCATGTTCTGTGTGTATTTTTCTTTTCTACTTTGGTGAGGGTGTTTTTGATATTGTTTTTTGGTTGTGTATGTGTATGGTGTTATATTGTTTAAAACCTTTAATAAATATAATTTTTAAAAAAAGGTTGAAAAACACTGCACTACACCACACTGGGGGGGGGGGGGGAGGCTGCAGCAATAACTCCATCTTCCGTTACATTGATTCTGCAGCTCTTCCACAAAAGGGAACGGAAAAGACCCGTTGGCGATCAACCAGTTGGACATCCCTGAGGTAGATAGTTAAGAGCTTAGGCGGCTTCAGCACCCAACGCCCCCCGGAATTCAGCACCCAGGTGCCATGCACTCCTTGCACCCCTGGTAAAGATGGCCCTGGCAAGACTGGAAGACCTTTTAATACACCTAAGAACAGATTTGTAAGATTTAACTCGGGTTTCCGTTGACGAGGCTCAACTTAGTCTCATGAAATCAATGGACTTAGGTTACTAGGACTGCTGTTGGACATCTGTTGGACATCTGCCCATGTCTTTATAACTTGAACTGATATGAAGAAGTGAAGTCTGCTAGATATTGCCCACTGCCTGCATTTATCCATGGAACCATTGAAAGGAACCATTGAAAGAAGTTGGAACCTTATTTAGAATGACTTCAGTGTATGCAATGAAACTGAAGTGAAATGTGGCTATTTAAAATATGTCTTTCTTTAAAAATTCCTGCTTTTATAAATGATTTGGTGGAGTTTTTATCAACAGAGCACATTGCTTGTCACTTGATCACCGTTCAGTTGTAACTAGACAAACTTCAGTTATTTTTTTTAATGTACTATTCTGTATTTTTTTAAATGTACTATTTTTAAGCTTACTGTTCTGATCAATAGACTGAGCTTTGTTATTCAAAAGCAATAATAAGTGCTAAGATGGAAGCCAACTCCATGCCAATTGTTTCCACTCCTTTAGAAGCAGTGGTTCTCAAACATTTTCCTCTGGGCCACAGTTTCTGAATAAAAATTTGCTTGTGCCACGCTGATTTTATAAAAAAATAAGAAATACATTGGGAAACATTGGGGAAAGAATCAACTTCTAGCAGTGCTTGACTTATAACACAAAACACAACCACTTTATAATATGATCATGGGACACCCAGAAAGATGATGATGATGATGATTTTTAAACTTACTATTCTTTTTTAATTTTTAAACTTACACCCATCAGGCTTACAACATATCTAAAAATATAATAAAAACATCAGTCCTTTAAAAACTTTCCGATACAGGGCTGCCTTCAGATGTCTTCTAAAAGTTGTGTAGTTCTTTATCTTTTTGACATCTGATGGGAGGGTGTTCCACAGGGATGGAGCCACTACCGAAAAGGCCCTCTGCCTGGTTCCCTGTAACTTCATTTTCACAATGAGGGGACCAGTCTGGGAGGAGGACCTCAGTGTCAGGGCTGAACAACGGGGTGGAGACACTCCTTCAGGTACACTGGGCCAAGGCCATTTAGGGCTTTCAAGGTCAGCACCAACACTTTGAATTGTGCTCGGAAACTTTGCAACTTTGCCGTTAAAAATGCAAACATGCAAAAAGAATGAAGAGCAAAAGGATTTGCCTTAAAATTGTCTAAATATATTCTGGCAGAAAACATTTATAAACCCACACTATAAAACTCTTGGATGCGTGTGTGTGTACATACACACACACTTCCTAAGTTTCCGTTTCAATATATATCCAGACACAGGAGGACAAAGTCTTTGATAGATTCCTATTTCACCAAGAGAGTGAGGACTTACTTTCTAAAGCTTAAAAGCATGTTCTGAAGTAAAGCCAGCCAACATCTGCCCGTATTTTTTTGCTGCTACGCAGCTAGGCCTCCGTCAGCTCAGAATCCCAGAAAAAAACAGCTTGACCTTTGATTTCCTGCCATAAAGGAGAGAATGAAATGAAAGGCCCCTTCAGTGCTGTCTCACCTGGTTCTGTCTTTAATTATCAACTCTTTGCACCTGCGGTGAGCAAGAGAAGGCAACTTCTAACAGAACCTTCTGCCGCGTTTCAGCAACCCCATATCAAACGAGTGAGTACTTTTCTCTGTTGGTTTGAAACACAAAGGATGATCTGTAGGTGCACAGATTTGGGTTGGCACCATTTCCCCCATGTTTATAGCTTTATGTCTGTCTTGTTCCAGGGTATGACCCATCATAAAATCATAGAATCAAAGAAATGTAGAGTTGGAAGGGATCCCCAAGGGTCATCTAGTCCAACCCTCTGCAATGCAGGAATCATTTGTCCCATGTAGGACTCGAACCCACAACAGAAGCCTTAAAACCAGCACTCTATACTGGTGCAGCATACACTCCAACATTTCTCCGATGAAAATAGGGGTGTCCCAAGAACAATAATAAAAAATTTGTATGCCACAACGGCCGCCCGAATATTACTTGCCAAAAATTGGAAAACACAAGAACTACCAACAATGGAAGATTGGCAGATGAAGATGATGGACTTTTTGGAGCTAGCTGACCTGACTGGGAGAATCCGCGACCAGAAAGAAGAGGAGTTTCAAGAGGACTGGAGGAAATTTAAGGACTATTTGAATAAATATTGTAATATAAAAAATTAGAAATTGCTTGAAAGAAACAAATAGGCCAAGGATTAAACTAAGTTATAATTAAATAAATGGGATTTGGAATATTAAGAAATGTGAATAAGATGGACTATAATTGGAAATTGTTTTAGTTTAATAATGATATTGGAAAGCTGTTATTTTAAACTACAAGGAAACTCAGAAGGGAGGGACAAGAGGAAGTCAACCAAGATATTTAAAAGTTTGGATTGGTAAAGAATTAAGTTTGTTGTTATTGTTTATCTGTTTATTGTTCCTTTTTTCTTCTTTTGTTCATTGATGTGTTTTTCTTTTTTTCTGCTTTTGTGTGTCATTTTGCTTTGTGGTTTTTGTTATTATTGTGGAAAATGTAATAATTTTTTATATATATAAAAAGAATAATAATAAAAAGGGATGCGGGTGGAGCTGTGGTCTAAACCACAGAGCCTAAGGCTTGCCGATCAGAAGGTCGGCAGTTCAAATCCCTGCGATGGGGTGAGCTCCCGTTGCTCGGTCCCAGCTCCTGCCAACCTAGCAGTTCGAAAGCACATCAAAGTGCAAGTAGATAAATAGGTACCGCTCCAGCGGGAAGGTAAACGGCATTTCCGTGCACTGCTCTGGTTCGCCAGAAGCAGCTTAGTCATGCTGGCCACATGACCTGGAAAAACTGTCTGCAGACAAACGCCGGCTCCCTCGGCCAGTAAAGCGAGATGAGCGCCACAACCGCAGAGTTGTCTGCGACTGAACCTAACAGTCAGGGGTCCCTTTACCAAGAAGAAGAAGAAGAAGAAGAAGAAGAAGAAGAAGAAGAAGAAGAAGAAGAAGAAGAAGAAGAAGAAGAAGAAGAAGACTTTTAATAATAATACTTTTATTATTTATACCCCGCTCATCTGACTGTGTTGCCCAGCCACCCTGGGCAGCTTTCAACATATATAAAAATATAGTAAACATTAAACATTAAAAAACTTCCCCATACAGGGCTGCCTTCAGCTGTCTTCTAAAAGTTGTATAGTTAGTTATTTCCTTGGTTTGGTGGTTGCCTAACTCCACACCCCGCAACAGTTCTCCAATGAAAATAGGGACAACCTAAGGAAATAGAGATGTCCTATTTTAGGATAAAATAGGGACGTCCTAAGGAAAAGTGGGACATTCCGGGATTAAATCAGAAACCGGGATGGCTTCTGTAAATCCAGGACTGTCCCCGGAAAATAGGGATACCTGGAGGGTCTGGTGTAGCCCCAGTCCGGTCGCTGCTGATAATTCCAATTGCCTAATCAACAGAAGGCAGGGGCATTAGAGAACTCAACCCAGCCTCTGCAAATTATCTTGAACAGATTATTGAAGCTATTGCCACTTGTTTGATCAGGGCAATTGCATTTCCAGTTTGTTTTTTTCACTGAGCCAAGAAAACATGCCTACTTCTATGGTGTACGTCCTAGCTGAGGTTGTTGTTGTTGTTTAGTCGTTTAGTCATGTCCGACTCTTCGTGACCCCATGGACCAGAGCACGCCAGGCACTCCTGTCTTCCACTGCCTCCCACAGCTTGGTCAAACTCATGCTGGTAGCTTCGAGAACACTGTCCAACCATCTCGTCCTCTGTCATCCCCTTCTCCTTGTGCCCTCCATCTTTCCCAACATCAGGGTCTTTTCCAGGGAGTCTTCTCTTCTCATGAGGTGGCCAAAGTCTTGGAGCCTCAGCTTCAGGATCTGTCCTTTCAGTGAGTTAGGGTCTGGTATCTGTAGTGTTCCAGTTGTTGCTGGACTCCAGTTCCCATGAGCCCCAGCTAGGATGGCCAATAAATAGTATGGCATGATGGGAGGTACCAGTTCCATAACACATGGAGGATAAAAGATTCATCACTTAGGGGTAACCAACATGGTGTCCCCAAGATGGGAACCTTTGGCCCCCCAAATGTTGCTGGACTGCTGGGATAGCTAAGCTAGGAGAGCTCAGTTGGCCATGGGTTCAAACCCTACATTGGGCAAAAGATTCCTGCACTGCAGGAATGACCTCTGAGGTCCCGTCTAATTCTACAGTTCTATGGTTCTCTTCTATGCTACTCCCATCATGTTGCCAACCCAAATCCATTCACAACTCAGGACCTCAATACCTTGAGGACTGCCTCTCCCCATACGATGACCCTGCGCTTGTCGTCTGAAGCCCTTCTCTGTGTCCTCCTTCCCTGAGAGGTTCGGAGAATGACAAAGCGTGTTCTCCTTCATGGAGAGCACGTGTTGTGGTGGGGGCCGCCAGGACACTCCAAAGTTGGGGGTGGGCTAATTGATCGCTGGCCACTGATGCGATTGGGGCTTTCCTTGTTGTTGGGAAGAAGTTAATGTTGCCATTTGTTGATTGACAGCCAGAAATGCTAAAACTCCTTGCACGAGGCTAAGGCTTCCTCTTTTCGCCCGTGCATCCGATTGCCTGTCCCCCTCCCTATATTTAGGGGTTGTTCGCTTTGACCTTGCTATGCCTGTCATGGGGTCGTCTGCTTTGGGGCCTGGTAGGAATTTTGTCCATCTGGCTGATTGGCTGGGGCCATTTGGTTTTTGCCTACTGCGTAGCAAATCGTCACAACTTGTAAGGTTGCGGTTAGGCATTGGTTTATGGTTTGGTTGGTGGAGGGGCATGGATTGGCTGTGCCTGCCCCTCTAATGCTGCTGCTGCAAGGGATTCCGTTAAAGGAATTGGGAGCTAACTATTGCTTGTCCACTCTGTCAAGGGGGCTCGGGCCATAGCAATGAGCTCCTGGTTGCATTTGGGGTGAGGGCAGGTTCCCTGCTCCGTCGTTACCCCCAAGTGTATTCCCCTATTCTGACTTTCGCATTGTACGGAATGTCAGTCTGTCCCCCATGGTGGGGGCAGCTAGTCGCAACCAATGCCTAAGCAACCACTCACAAATTTGTATTTCAATAAAGTTGTGGCCAAAATTATGCCAAAAATCTTAAACAAAAAATTCTGTGTGATGTGTGAGTTATTGGGGTGGCCCTGGGGACCTCGACACGCAACCCGAGAATGGGCCTTTTCTGTGGTGACTCTCCATTTGTGGAATGCTCTCCCCAGAGAGGCTCGCCTGACACCATCATTTCATGTCTTTAGGCACCAGGCATTAAATCTATGGCCTTTTAAAAGTGTGGGGGGGGACTTATTATGATTTTTCTTTCGATTGTTTTATTTCTATTATGCTATGTATGTGGGAAGCACGTTCACAACCTGCAGCGTTCGCAATAATAATAATAATAATAATAATAATAATAATAATAATAATAATTTATTATTTGTACCCCGCCCATCTGGCTGGGTTTCCCCAGCCACTCTGGGCGGCTTCCATAGAAACCAAAAAACACTAAAATATCATACATTAAAAACTTCCCTGAACAGGGCTGCCTTAAGATGTCTTCTGAATGTCAGGTAGTTGTTTATCGTTTTGACATCTGATGGGAGGGCGTTCCACAGGGCGGGCGCCACTACCGAAAAGGCCCTCTGCCTGGTTCCCTGTAGCTTTGCTTCTCGCAATGAGAGAACCGACCGGAGGGCCCTCGGCACTGGACCTCAGCGTCCGGGCAGAACGATGGGGGTGGAGATGCTATTTCAGATATACTGGGCCGAGGCCGTTTAGGGCTTTAAAGGTCAACACCAGCACTTTGAATTGTGCTTGGAAACGTACTGGGAGCCAATGTAGGTCTTTCAAGACCGGTGTTATGTGGTCTCGGCGGCCACCCCCAGTTCGCAACCCACAGCACCATGTGTGCACATGCACGGATCTCAATTCGGTGCTTCTGCGCATGTGCAAGGCACGATCTAGCGCTTCTGCGCATGCGCCGAAACCTGGAAGTAACCTGTTCCGGTACTTCCAGGTTCGGCACGGTGAGCAACCTGAAATCACGCAACGTGAAGCGTCTGTAACCCGAGGTATGACTTTTTATATTATATTATTATTTTTAATGTTGCACACCACCCTGAGATCTTTGGTTAAAGAGTGATATATAAAATAATAACAACAACAATAAAATAATAATAATAACAATAATACTGTAATAATAAATGCTTTACTATTGATCTCCCTGTTTGGGTCCGATGGGGGCACAGCCTTGACCTCTCTGCTGTACTCCTGTTTGGACATGACCTTCGTTCGGAAACATGGAACATTCCTGCATAGCAGGGGATTGGACTAGATGACCCTCGCGGTACCTTCCAACTCTCCAATTCTATGATTCTGTGCCTCAGCTGCCATTGCATATAGTGCTGCAACACAGCAATAGGAAGGCAAAACCTGCCCAGGAGGGGTTCCTGTACCAAACAATGACTTACCTTTGTGTTTCCAGGTGCACAGGAATATTGGGGTGTGAATGGGTATTTCATTCCTCTCCTGCCTCCAGCAACAATTTCTGGAAGTTCTATACTAGCAAAAGTGAACTGCTGGATTGTGCATTCATGTGGGTGTGTTAACACAGCAGCTCAGCTCTCTGAAGCAGGCAACAGGGAAATAATTGAGGACCGAAGCATAAGCTTGCCATGGCTATTCCATCCCAAATAGCTGACTTCTGGTGACTGGTTCTTCTTCCCACGGTAACGTTTGAAATTATTTACCCAGTAGATCCGGGTGACTATCCTACGACTTGGCTACCTCATCTGTGCGATCAGTTCTTCCAAACTGAACAGCAGGGAAGGGGTGATTAGTCACTGCAGAGAAGCTAGAAATTTAAGCCAGTTTCAACCTGTTTTGACTCATGAACCCTGGGAATTTTAGTTCCATGAAAGGGCTGGGGATCTCGAAGAAGGAGGTCTCTGGATTTCCTCAAATAAGGTTCTTTGGGGAAAGTTGTGACGTGTCAGAGAAGTCTGAAATTAGTTTCAGGGCTGGATACAAACATATTGGTCCCTGAAACCCAACTCAAACGACACCACCACCATTGCTATGCTAGGTCAACACTTTAGCATCTCTTAACGTTGCTGTTCAGATAACGCTTTCTGCCTTCATTGGCAAACACCCCCCCCCCCTTTTATGGTGTTGTCTGAAGCAAGTCAGCTCACTCTGCCCTGTGGCAGGGCCTGTCCGTTATGGTTTAGATTTGTTGTGGGGATCTCATAAAAAGGAACATGTACTAATTGATTATAAATGAGATTATACATTTTATTGCTGTAAGCCACCTTGCAAAAAGGCTTTGGTCTTTCAGTCTTGAATGATGGCGCAGAAATGTCCGAAACAAAAATATTAATTACCGGTATATGGCATTGCGAATCCCGACGATCTCTTTAGTGGGTTGTTTTCCTTTGTTCCTCTATCCTGGGCTTTGATCAATTTCTGCCAAGATTACTTCATTCATTTTCAGGCTTGAGATAGCCCAGTTTATTGTCTCATTCATCATGCTGCCAGCACTTTAGGGTTTCCCTTTGAAATTTTGCTAAAGCAGATTCATTCAATCTACCCTGAGTAATGGGGCCATTGGCAGCTCTTACAGTGATTGGCTTGTGCCATATATTGGTTTGGACTTCAGTCGTTTTGTTCCCTCCGTTCCATTTGTTGAATTGTGGGCGCCTTTCTTTGCTTAAAGGACTTTGCTGCACAGGGGATGGACCAGAAGAGCAATTCAGATTTGTTTTGTAGCAGTTTTGGTTTCCCTTTCATCTTTAGCTTCAACAATCTAACTGCCCAGTTTATATACTGTACAGGGGGATGCGGGTGGTGCTGTGGTCTAAACCACTGAGCCTCTTGGGCTTGCCAATCACAAAGTCAGTGGTTCAAATCCCTGTGACAGGGTGAGCTCCCGTTGCTCTGTCCCAGCTCCTGCCAACCTAGCAATTCGAAAGCACGCCAGTGCAAGTAGATAAATAGGTACCTCCTCAAATTGTGGGATGCTCCTCAGATGACAACAAAAACCAACCTCTTTGTGTGTAATAAAGAATTCTGCATGTAAGAAAGAATTGGACTACACAGAAACAATCTTCCTGATGTGCTAGTTTACTACATACAAAGAGTTTAAAAAAGAAAAAAACATAAGCAGGGACACTGTCCACAATTTTGCCCCCGCCCCCAGTCTTCCAGTTAATTCTCCTTGACTAGGGATAATTATGAAGGCAGACAGAGACACCTGAAGGGGATTGTTGTCACTGCAAATATTATTTCTTCTTAGTAGCTAATCACTCCTTTCCTCCTCCTAATTCCTTCAAAATAAAATATCCACTAAAGGGAAGAGAAGCAGCAACAAACAAGAGATGGTCTAGGAATTCTCTCCAGGTAGAATTCTCTGCTTGTCTTCTGGGGACTTCAGAATTCAAAGCTTGGCTTGGACAGAGCAACAGAATGAGTGTAACACAGAGCCTAGCATCTAGGTGCGTTGCCTCTTTGTCAAGCAACTTGCACAGTCCAGTTACTCAATCTCATCCTCCCATTACTTAATTACTCAATCCTCTCTTTCATTGTTTACAGCACAATATATTCTCAAACTGATGTTGGGTAAATAAATTGCAAAGCAATGAATGAGCTTTACATGACACAATGTCACTTCATGCCTAACTGAAAAGTTAGAGTCATAGTGACCAGATGGATTTGTTTTTAAATGAAATTATTTTACTGCATTTCAGCGCAAATTGGCCGCAATCTGAAAACTAAATACATAAAATTGGCCATTAATCTTGCCATTAATTTTAGACAGGTCTTCTTGTTCTCCTGTAATCAGTTGCCGGGCACAGTAAATGTATGCACTACACATTAAGCAGCAGAAATATCCTTCCCTCTTTTTATAATGAAAAACAAAAGTGGCTCCCTGAGTCGAATTTCCAAAAAGAATTAATGGCTCCACAATATAGAACATTTCTTCTACTGCCTTGAAAACACATCCATTTGTTTAACAACATGTCCTTCATTTCTTAAAAAAACAGAAAACTTCAAGGCATCTTACAATAAGTTAAAACAAAAATAAATTACTAAAAGTATCAGAACGCCCACATCCACCTTTAAAGCAGCTATTTTAAATATGGGCATTTTCTAGTGGTCAAAAACAAGTACAGGGGCTTAAAAACCATTTGTAGCACAAAAGCCCACCCCACCCAAAAAGAAGGGTCCAGCCATTTAGCAGAAATTTGGAAGGGGTAAGATGTGTCTCCTCTGTGAGTTCCAGAGCCTGGCCACAACCATTGAACAGGCTTTCTCCCTGGTCCAAACCCAATGTACTTCTGGGGAATCTGGGACACCCAATAGGGTCTTTGATGAGGATCTTAGCAAACAGAAACAAAAGTATTTGATAATTTTTAACCCTACAATCCTGTGCCCATTTACCTGGGTGGAAGCCCAATGAGACCTGTGTGGGCTTGCAACCTTACTTTTTTATTATTACTTTTTTATTACTATTACTTGGCTGTGGTTATGGTAGACCAGGGTAACGTAAGTGGGTTTCTTCCCGTTTTATCCTGACACAACTGTGCAGTAACTTAGTCTCAAAGATGCCTGTGGCGTTTGCCCTCCTATGTGTGTGACATCATATTGGGTCATAAGGAAAGGGTTAACTAAGTGTAAAATGACTAACCAATAGGAACCCAAGGGGAGGAGTTAAAGTTGTTAAGAAGTCTGTCTGGAGTTAGAGAAGGGAAGGAGAGAGGATAAGTCTGTGGGTTGGGCTAGTCTGATGTGAGAGAGTGAGAGAATCTGTTAAGAGGAGTCAGTCAAACAGTTGAGATAATCAGTCAGAAGGTATTAGGAAGGTATAGGCCAGTAAAGAAACTAAAGTTAAGATACTGACAGGAATATTATCGGAGAAACCATAAACTTGTTAATACTTATAAAATATACTTGTTTATTTGGTTCAATTTAAACAACTGTCTGGACTCAGTGTGTACCCGAGAGTAATGGGTTGGTGGCAGCGGGGAAGCGAGCACAGTGGTGGCACAGGGATCAATAGACCATTAAACGTCCGGAGACCCTGTGTGATCGCCACAATGCCCAATAGGTTCCAAGGCTGTGTGGGGAGTGAAGCTCGAGTTAGCTCAGCCCAGATCCAGTGTGTTGGACTCCATTGTCATTCAATGCATTACATGATGCCTGTTTTGCACCTGAGAAGATGCAACAATCATCCCACTCTAATTGCACCTCTTTATTTAGTTCAGTGATACCTTGGTTTACAACCTTAATCCGTTCCGGAGGTCCAGGTTGTAACCCAAGGCACACTTTTGCCAATGGGGCCTCCTCCAAAAAATTGTTCGTAATTCCAAAAAATGGGTTGTAAGCCAAAAAAAGGTTGCAAACCGGGACACGCACTTCCGGGTTTGATGTGTTTGTAATCCAAAACATATGCAAACCAAGACGTATGCAAACCAAGGTACCACTGTATGAGTCTTTCTTCCTTTTGTCACTAGCCTTCTCCCAAAGCTCACAACATAAAGCAGGTGTGGGAACCTCTGGCCTTCCAGATGTTCCTGAACTACAATTCCCATAATCCATGGCTATTGGCTGTGTTTGCTGAGGCTGATGGGAGTTGTAGTTCTGCAACATCTGGAGGGGCAATGGTTCCCCACCCCTGCTACACGTTTGTGATAAAGATGTCTTGATCTCTTGATAAAAGAAGAAGAGTTTGGATTTGATATCCCGCTTTATCACTACCCGAAGGAGTCTCAAAGCGGATAACATTCTCCTTTCACTTCTTCCCCCACAACAAACACTCTGTGAGGTGAGTGAGGCTGAGAGACTTCAGAGAAGTATGACTAGCCCAAGGTCACCCAGCAGCTGCATGTGGAGGAACGGTGACGCGAACCAGGTTCCCCAGTTTACGAGTCCACCGCTCTTAACCACTACACCACGCTGGCTCTCAAGCAGATATTTTTAAGCTTAAGTTTGGATTCTTAGAACTATGCCCAAAGGCATATTCCATGTCCCCATTCCACGCCATACCAGGGACATAACTGTAGGGTGCAGTCTGTGGTGGTCCAGCTGCCTCAGACATACTTCTGGTTCCTTTCATGAATTTTCAGTTCTCAATAAAACACAAGAAAGTGCAGATCTCTATATGGAACAGAATAACGTGGTATATTTGTGAGGGAGTTTCAGGTGCAGGGTCCCCGTATTTAGTCTTCTTGTATGTTTTTTTTTTTAAAAAATGCTACAGATCATTACAGCTGTAGGACTTGAGGAGGATTTCATTTTGCACTGTGACTGGAATGGCTCTGCTTCTGGGGAAGAGGCAGATGTGGCAGGGGCAAGGTTATTTTTGTTCAGACTATAAGGGTGTGTTTGGAGGAGCTTCCAAATTTTACTTCATGCTTGAAAAGCTGCTTGCTCGTTAAGCTTCCTTTTCAAGACACAGAGTCAACAGTTTTGCCTAATCTTGCTTTTGCATCGTTTCTGACCACTAACTTAATAGTCTTCGTTAGTTATAGGTTCCTAAGAGATTTTACTTTCTTGGGCTCCATGATCACTGCAGATGGTGACAGCAGCCACAAAATTAAAAGACGCCTGCTTCTTGGGAGAAAAGCGATGACAAACCTAGAGAGCATCTTAAAAAGCAGAGACATCACCTTGCCAACAAAGGTCCGTATAGTAAAAGCTATGGTTTTCCCAGTAGTGATGTATGGAAGTGAAAGCTGGACCATAAAGAAGGCTGATCGCCGAAGAATTGGTGCTTTTGGATTATGGTGCTGGAGGAGACGCTTGAGAGTCCCATGGACTGCAAGAAGATCAAACCTATCCATTCTGAAGGAAATCAGCCCTGAGTGCTCACTGGAAGGACAGATTGTGAAGCTGAGGCTCCAATACTTTGGCCACCTCATGAGAAGAGAAGACTCCCTGGAAAAGACCCTGATGTTGGGAAAGATGGAGGGCACAAGGAGAAGGGGACGACAGAGGACGAGATGGTTGGACAGTGTTCTCGAAGCTACAAACATGAGTCTGATCAAACTGCGGGAGGCAGTGGAAGACAGGAGTGCCTGGCGTGCTCTGGTCCATGGGGACACGAAGAGTCAGACATGACTAAACAACTAAACAACAACAAAATGTAGCTGCCTGCGACAATAGCTGGTATTTAATTTTTCCAGGTGGCGGCTGGTTACATGTGCAATGGTGGAAAATGCAAATGTGGAAGTGTCCAAAAAAAATGGCAATGTATGCAAGAAGGCATCATTTTGTAATTTCATATCCTCTTTCATTTCCAGACTGTCTTCAAATGTATTCCCACAAAGAGCACATTCATTTTTTTCATTAAGGTAGAGCTGAAAAGGTGCTGAGACAAAATTTGAAAACTCATGTGTAAGGCTGGGTGAAGAAACACAATACACCCCCAACTTCCACAAATAATCCTCTAAGGCAGGGAAGACAGCTATGTTTCTGTACTGAAAATCACATACAAGGGCACAGTTCTACATAACAACCACAAAAACATGCCGAAAGGCACACAGCTGGAAAAACCATGTATTGACAATACAAAGAAGTAGACCAAATAGTGATACAATAGCAAAGTTAAAAATTCCAGCAAGATTTGCAAAGAACCACGATTCTGTGATTCTGTATAGCACAAAGAATATATTATTGCATTGAAGAATGCTCTCAGCAACTGAGAACAGACCGGCTTTCGGATAAAGTCCTGTTTCAAAGATCTTCCTCAGCTGGTTCTTCTTCAAAATCCTTCAAGTGTTTGCAAATGATTGCAGCGTTCACAACTGGAAGGACTTCTCATAAGAGGCTACTTAGATTCCAAAAGGTTCTGCAAGTGTCCAGAATTATAGGCAGGTGGGCAGAGGTGTACCAAGAGTCCCTTTTGCCCTTGGCAGGAGTATCAGGACCTGCAAAAAAACAAACCACAATAGCCGCATTGGAAATTACTACATTTTATGTGACCCAAGTGCTTGAAGCATCTGAAAATGATGTATAGATGGTATAGCACACCAGTGAAAATGGCAAAGATGTTTAGGAAAGAAAATAACAGATGTTGGAGATGTAAGGAAAAGGAAGGAACATTTTATCATATGTGGTGGGAATGCAAATGCATTAAAAAATATTGGGAAATGATATACAATGAATTGAAAAAAAAAATGTTTAAAATGAATTTTGTTAAACACCCTGAAGCCTTTTTGTTAGGTATCTCAACTCAAGACCTACCAAAAGAAAAATGGACATTATTTATATATGCTACAACAGCAGCAAGAATCTTGATTGCACAATATTGGAAGACGGAAGAAATACCATCAAAGGAACAATGGCAAGAAAAGCTGGCGATCTATGCAGAATTGGCTAAGCTAACAGATAAACTATGAGAGAAGGACAAAAAGAATTCCAAAAGAGTCTGGGAACCATTTACAGTTTATTTGCAGAAACAACAGAATGGACTGGATTCACTGGCAGGGTTTCAATAAACTTTCACAATTTCATTTGAGTAACAGATATTTCAGAGAAATGATAAGGGATTTTACTTTTGTGTAGGAAAAGCAGGATGTGATAAATAAAACTAAATAACTCAGCAGAGGGGGAGTTGTGGGAAGTCCAGAGCAGGGGAGGGAGAATAATTGTAAATAACATGATGAATGAGATTTGTATCGTTATTTGTTATAAAATTCAAGAAATATTCAAAAAAACCAAAACCAAACAAGTATTTGAAGCATCTGGAGTGAGGGTGAGGTGAGGAGGAAAGGGAGAAAAAAATGCACACTTTTGTGCCACCATGCAAGAAGGACAGGAAGACTGATCTCACAGCAACAGTGGTTGTGTATCACACACACATACTTGATTAGATAAGTGCATTGCAAAATTCAGAGAAGGGCAAATTCCGAAAGATGGCCATTTTCCCGATTCACATAATTTTGGGAAGTGTGACTGAAGTAGGTTCATCTCTAAATGCGAAGCAAGTCAAATTTATCCCACACGAGGAAGGAATTCTCCGCCTATTCTCCACCGCATCCTAAGTTGTGGCATATTCACTTTGTCCCACAAGATTCAGTGGGAGTCACTGTGAACCAAGCCAGTTCTGCATATTCTGCAGTTCTGTTTACAAATAAACAGGATGCCTGTGTTTCAACCATTCCTATATGAATGAATGAATGAATGAATGAATGAATGAATGAATGAACAAATGGAAATATATGCTTAAAAGCTCTGTGAGCCCTTCAGTATATCATCAGAATAAAATCTGCAAAGCGTTTAAATTATTTCTGCTTTACAACTAACGATGGAGCTATAACCCAGATTTTCTCTGGTTATTGCATTAGGCAGAAAGAGTTATGAAACTTCACGCCTTTCTACATTCTGTCGAGCTTGCAATCTCGGTTGAAGGGGAGAGCAAATTCTCAGGTGCTAAACGTCAAATTGCTGATTGGAACAGATGCTGGAGCAAGCTGAGTAAGCAAGACTTTCGAGGGTGGTGTTCCCACCAACCCACCCAGCCCCATCAAGAGCTAGATGCTTTTAAAAAGTATTATTGTTGAATGGACTTCTCAGGAGTCATGGTATGGTTGCTTCAACATATGTAGACGGACAGAAACCGGCAGCATGGTCTAACTAGCTCTGACTAGCATAGATGGGTAATTTCTTATCACATTCCAGGGTACCACAGGGTTCTTAGATAAAGTGACCATAAACTCAGAAAGAACAATCAAAACTTCTATACAGAATGGGAATGTATAGGTGAATACATGAAGAAATATGGTGTTAAAGCAGAGCTCTTAATAGGCAATTGTTAAGCATGTAAGCACAAAAGGAGCCATTATAATTTATCAGTTTTCATGTTATTTTATTTTGTTAAAGCAGCTAGAAAAAATATTATGTTGGGGAGATCTCACACAGGTGAAGGGAAGCAGTGGGGAGGAGGGGAGGGTTAGGTTGAATTTGGGAAATAAAATAATATATGGGACAGCAAAGGATATAATAGATTCTTATAGAATAGTAATATATTGAAACCAGAATAGAAGTTCAAAAGGGGAAGAAAATGTATTTTTAGTATTTTCATTATTGTAATAGTTATTATTATTTCTTATCAGTAGAAGGCAATGTTAACTTAGACTTCTTCGTTTTGCTGTCTGTATAATTTTCTTAAGTCAATAAAAAATAAATAAACTAAGAAAGAACAGCATCTCTCTCTGTGCATGGATATTTGTGAAAAAGTCTTATTAGTTTGAGAGGGGCAAAATGGATGGTGATGGCCCTACTGGAATAAAGCTCCACTGCCAGCTATGTACTACATGTTGTTTAATGTTTATTGATTGATTGATTTTTTTTAAAGAAAAGAAATAGTTGAACAACCTTCAGGGAAAAACAGTTTGCCCAGCATTTTGGGCCTTCTGGTTCCAATGCAATGAAAAGCTATAGTTAATGTACGGGTGTGTTCTAGATCTCACTCTTGGTTCTAATGGCACAACACTGTGGTCCAACTAGCTGGGCCGTTGCTCCACATGAATTGAATGTGTGCTATAAACTGTCCTAGAATCCTCTGCAATGATCTGGGGTTCTGGGGCAGAGGTACAGGTGTTTCTCTTCAGATGAGTCCCTGTGGAAAAGGCTCCATGAAAAGGTAGGCATTCTGAAAACCACTGGCATAGTTAGTTCTTCCAAGATGGAATTCAATCAATGTCACCTTCTGTCAGGGACTGGGAAGAGGAGGAATGGTGGAGACTGCCTCCCCATCCTGACCCTTCCAGGGAGGAGGAAGAGGAAGACAGTATAGATTTACAACAGGGGTTTGAGGGAGGTAGCAGCTCAGGGGCAGATGAGGGGGAAAGCTGGGAAATCATGGGAGAGCCAGAGCAACACCCAGAGCAACACGTTGTCATTAGAAAGCATTCCAGACCCTCCATCTCCCAGAACCCGGTGACCCTTAAAAGTAGGAGAGCAAAGAGTTCAAAGACAGAGGGCACGTAGCAGCACCCATGTTATTGTTTTTTTAAAAAAATATATTTTATTAAGGATTTTCTTGTTTTACAGAAGTAAGTGTAATGCCTCGTATTTTTTTTCCATGTAACATTTTTACAAATCTGTTTCATTTGTTGAGGCATTGGGGGAGAAGGGGGGGGGAAGGAAAGGGGGTGGAGGGGGGAAGATGGATGGGGTCGGGGTCGGGTGGCGGTGTTTCTATTATGCTTAATGTATGTAGAGTTTGGTGTCAGCGTTGCTTGTGTTGTTCATTTGTGTTTCTTTGGTGGTGAGAGAGGTTGGGGTTGGCCTAGGGTGTGATTGTTTGGCTGTGGTGATCTTTGTTTTCGTGTGTGAGTGAGGTGGGTGGGTGTTTTGGGTCAGGTTAGCCATATTGATTTGTATGCTGTTGGTGGGTTATTGTCATTGTCCTGTTGGGCTGTGTATGTGATAAAGGGGAGCCATACCGGGGTGAAGGTGTCTTCTTCTGTTTGTCCCCGTGTCAGTTTCAGTTTATTAGTTAATTTTTCTAGTAGGGCTGTTTCCCATACTATTTGGTACCATTGGTCCATGCTTACTCCTGACAGGTTCCTCCAGTGTCTGGTTATGGTGTTTCTGGCTGCTGAAAGTAGGTGGGTTATGAGTTCTTTGTGGTGTAAATGGGCATTGTTGTCTTGGAAGATGTTTAGTAGGGCCAATTCTGGGGTGAAGTCTAATACTTGCTTAGTTATTTTACATATTTCTCATATGGCTGTTGCCCAGAATAGTTGGATTTTGGGACACTCCCACCACATGTGGAGGTATGTGCCTGTGGAGGTGCACCCTCTCCAGCATTTTGGTGAGGTTCCTGGGTGTATTAGCGCTAGTTTCCTTGGTGTTAGGTACCACCTGTAGGTGAGTTTCAGAGTGAGTTCTTTTCTTTTCGTTGATATGGATTTAAAGGGGGGTTTAGACCACATTCTGGTCCATTGAGGGGTTAATCTCATAGCCTATGTCATTTTCCCATTGTTTTTTGATTGCGTCTAGGGGATTTGCGGGATTTTGGAGTAGTATTTTGTATATTGCGGATACCGTCCCTTTACCGTTTCCCTTTGTTGTTAGGAGGAGGTTTTCGAAGGTTGTCAGGGGCCTAGTTGCTGCTGATTTTACTGTTGGGTTGTTTAAGAGGGCATGTGTTAACCAGGGCATTTGGGTGTCTTCTAGTTTGTCTTGTATTTCTTGTGTTGACAAGGGTTTGTTATTTTTATAAAAGTCTATTAGGCGTTGTTGTTTAGTTGTTTAGTCATGTCCAACTCTTCGTGACCCCCTGGACCAGAGCACGCCAGGCACTCCTGTCTTCCACTGCCTCCTGCAGTTTGGTCAAACTCATGTTGGTAGCTTTGAGATCACTGTCCAACCATCTCATCCTCTGTCGTCCCCTTCTCCTTCTGCCCGCCATCTTTCCCAACATCAGGGTCTTTTCCAGGGAGTCTTCTCTTCTCATGAGGTGGCCAAAGTCTTGGAGCCTCAGCTTCAGGATCTGTCCTTCCAGTGAGCACTCAGGGCTGATTTCCTTCAGAATGGAGAGGTTTGATCTTCTTGCAGTCCATGGGACTCTCAGGAGTCTCATCCCACCCATAGAGGAGATGATAAGAATGACGAATGAAGAAGTGAGAGAGACTGGGGGATGGAGATTCACTCAGGACAATGCCATTATCCAAGAGGCTGTGTTCTATAGCCTCTCTCTGTAAAGATTGAAACAAAAAAGCACGGTAAGAAATGTTTCCTTGTCTTTATACTTTTCTGGGCAACCAGCTGGGAGCTGCTGACAGCAGCCTGACCCCTTAGCTCCAGACAGTAGTATACACTTGTCATTGTATAATATTCAGAACGATGGCTTGACAACATTCAACACTGGTATGCCATTACAACAAAGCAAGCTTAGAGTACCTGCATAGGTGTCTCTGTGGGAGCTGCATGTAAGCCAATTCAGCCTTCCCTAAGGAAGAGTTTATATATAATGCTTAGAATAAGCAAATCAAAAACAGGCCATCTTAGTATACTTTGAGTATGCATTCTATACAATCTAA
The DNA here is from genome assembly GCF_965112155.1 of Podarcis liolepis. Lineage (NCBI taxonomy): Eukaryota > Metazoa > Chordata > Lepidosauria > Squamata > Lacertidae > Podarcis > Podarcis liolepis. The sequence goes on along the minus strand of NW_028148790.1, from coordinate 1,735,179 downwards.
TGAATTCACAGTTTCCGAAACCATTTGCTAACCATAGCTAACCTTTGAAAGTCACACTCATTTGATTTTGCAATGCAGTTCTCCAAACAATGTTTCAAAAAATGCATATATGGGTGAGAATAATACACAAAAATGCATTACATTAGGGGAAATCCCTTACAAAATGTGTATATTAGCCCAAACTGTGTTTATTGGGGAAAATTGCACTGAAATCCAGAAGAATTTTCATGGTTATTATTTTTTTTTAATCACAAATTTCTGCAAAATGTGGAGAGCTAAATTTAAGACTGGAAAAATGAGAAACCGAGAAAACCAAAACTGGCAGATCCTTCCATCCCTAGTTTTGACAAAGGAAAGTGAATGTGTATCTCCCTTTTCAGCACAGGTTCTCGTTGCATTTGTGTCCATAAATCCCAAACGGAAGGTAAAATATTTATTTGCCTTCTCAGGATAATGGACCACATGATCCTATTTTCTTCCTTTGTATGTGAACCTCAATATAAAAGAAACTGAAGCAGCATGAAATCAAAACTTTATTACAGAAAATCTGTATAAAAGGTTGATTTATATAAAACTACCCTATGCATAAGGGACGCGGGTGGCGCTGTGGGTTAAACCATTGGGCTTGCCAATCAGAAGGTCGGCGGTTCGAATCCCTGCGACGGGGTGAGCTCCAATTGCTCAGTCCCAGCTCCTGCCAACCTAGCAGTTCAAAAGCACGTCAAAGTGCAAGTAGATAAATAGGTACCACTCCGGCAGGAAGGTAAACAGCGTTTCCGTGCGCTGCTCTGGTTCGCCAGAAGCGGCTTAGTCATGATGGCCACATGACCCAGAAGCTGTACGCCGGCTCCCTCGGCCAGTAAAGTGAGATGAGCGCTGCAACCCCAGAGTTGGCCACGACTGGACCTAATGGTCAGGGGTCCCTTTACCTTTACCCTATGCATATGAGGTTTACATGTTGACTGTTCTTGATCTAACCAGTACTCCAACTAAGGGGGAAAGTTGGCTTTGAGCCCATGGCCCTTATGACACAATCTGAGGACATAATTGTGATTACACTACCATAATTGGCACTTTTAAATTCCTGTACGGCCCGTGTGCCATTTTGTTTGTTGTCATCAGTGCCAAAGGCAAACATTTCCAGAAGGTCTGCCACAGTCCCTGTTGAATTTGTTTGCGGCAGTGATGTGTTGGCCCATTAGCGCTTCTCTTCACCTTTAACGTAATCTGTCAAAGAACGTGGCAAAATGCACCGTTGATCAGTCTCTCTGGTTTAATTTAGCAAGACAGGTCGTAATGACTGTGTTCCTCGGCCAGCAAAGTCAAAATGCTGTTTCCCTATATTTAATGTGACACAACTTGGATGGCTGTAATTTCTATGACAAGATAAAGAGAATTAGTTAAGACTTAATTAAAACCACCTGACTTGCAACTCTGACACCGTACATATTTAGTAACTTCAATACTTTGTTTCTGGTTTACCGAGAGGGGAAAGGGTCCGTGTGAATTTTTCTTGGCATTAGTAGTGCATCAATTAAGGGAGGAAATTAAAACACTGATTCTGAATAACCAGATAAGAAGCAAAATTAAAATTAGGTATATGCTTTGGCTCATGGAGCAGTAATGAGCTTCCACAGGGATACTTGTTTGCTAAAGTAATAGTAAAGGTGGTCAAATATTTCATGTTATTTATTGCTTATCGCCCATTTTTTCTTTCTGAGGGAAGCCCACTGCGACAAAATCATGGTCGTGCTACAACCCCTTTTGTGGGATTTTTGGTGTCAAATGAAGCCTTTTTTGAGTCAGCTCAGACCTTTTATACTTATCTTTTGAAACAAGCTCCAGAGCCCTCACATTTTTAATGTGGCTTCAGATAAATCTTATGCTTTCTGTCTTTTAGGGCCTGTCCCTATTGAATATTCTTTTGCTGTTAATCCACTCTCCCACCAAGGGCCGTCTTAAGCATATCCGGCGCCGTGGTGCAAAGATCCCTCCGGCGCCCCCCTTTCCCCGAGTGGTTGACCTTTCTTTAGGGCTGGAGGAGGTGGGCAGCGGCTGGAAGAAGAAGAAGAGTTTGGATCTTGATATCCCGCTTTATCACTACCCGAAGGAGTCTCAAAGCGGCTAACATTCTCCTTTCCCTTCCTCCCCCACAACAAACACTCTGTGAGGTGAGTGAGGCTGAGAGACTTCAGAGAAGTGTGACTGGCCCAAGGTCACCCAGCAGCTGCATGTGGAGGAGCCGAGACGCGAACCCGGTTCCCCAGATTACGAGTCCACCGCTCTTAACCACTACACCACACTGGCCCACTGGCAGCCCCTTCCCCCTCTCAGCCTGGCCCACCTCGCAGGGTTGTGGTGGTGCGGATAAACAGAGGAGGGAGAGGCGTTTGGCTGTCCTACTTGAGGCCCTTGGAGGAAAAGGTGGGCCACAAATGCTGTAAACAACAGCAGCAAGAACAGAAGCCCATTTTCCTACAAAATCCCCCTCCTTGCTCTGCCTACTGGGATGTTTACAGCCAATGGTCTCCTCCAGCCGGAAGTGCTTCCCTGACCCCGCGCGAGGCATGCTCTTAACCACTACACCATACTGGCTCTCACTGGAGGCATGGGGAAGAGGCGGAGGCTGGACGCGGCGCCTCCCGGCTCAGTGCCGGCTCAGTTTTTTCCCTTTTAGCCTTCTGTCACCCTGCAGAATTAGGCACCTGCAGACTAAAAGGGAGAAAACCGAGCCGGTGCTCGGCGGGAGCGGCGCATGCATCCTCGCTCACTCAGTGCACTCGTTCGGTGTTCCCCGGACTCTCACCTGGTGCCCTTCAGAACATGCCGCCCTGGCGTCTCGCACCACTAGCCTCTATGGGTAAGATGGTCCTGCTCCCACCATACAAATCACAATGGTACCTCGGGTTACAGACGCTTCAGGTTACAGACGCTTCAGGTTATAGACTCTGCTAACCCTGAAATAGTACCTCAGGTTAAGAACTTTTCTTCAGGATGAGAACAGAAATCGTGCGGCGGCAGCGCGGCGGCAGCAGGAGACCCCATTAGCTAACGTGGTACCTCAGGTTAAGAACAGTTTCAGGTTAAAAACGGACCTCCGGAAAGAATTAAGTTCTTAACCCAAGGTACCGCTGTACAACAGAGTAGTCTATGACGAGGAGCAACTTGGGTCTTTCCCTTTCATACCCGTAGGTGGGAAACCTATAACAGATTGGAAAACTGGGCCCAAACTAACAAAATGAATTTCAGTCAGGGCAAATGTAAGGTTCTGCACTTAGGCAGGAAATACTAGCTGGGGAACACCCAGCTTGCAAGCAGTACATGTGAAAAGGAGCTAGGGTTCTTAGTAGACCAGAAGCTTATCATGAGTCAATAGCAGCGGGGGGGGGGTAGCTAATGCTGTTCTAAGCTGCATCAACAGAAGTCTAGTGTCCAGGGCAATGGAAATAAAAGTACCTTGGTCTATTCTGCCTCTGTCAGACCACACCTGGAGTGCTGTGTTCAGCTCTGGGTGCAAGAATTTAACAAGGATATTGATAAACTGGAATTTGTACAGAGGAGGGCATCCAAGATGATCAAGGGTCTGGAAACCAAGTCTTATGAGGAATGCTTAAAGCAGCTGGGTAAGTTTAGCCTGGTAAAGGGGAGACTGAGAAGAGATACGATCGCCATCTTCCAATATCTCAAGGCCTGTCACATGGAAGATGGAGCAAGCTTGTTTTCTCCTGCTCTGGAGGGTGGGATTCAAACCAATGCCTTCAAGTTACAAGAAAGGAGATTCTGACTAAACATCAGGAAGAACTTCTAACAGTAAGAGCTGTTTGACAGTGGAACCAACTCCCTGGGGAGGCTGTGAACTCTCCTTCCTTGGAGGTTTTTAAGCAGAGGTTGGGTGGCCATCTGTCATAGATCAGGCATATTCAAACTCAGCCCTCCAGATGCTTTGGGACTACAACTCCCATCATCCCTGACCATTGGTCCTGTTAGCTAGGGAGGATGGGAGTTGTAGTCCCAAAACATCTGGAGGGCCAAGTTTGCCTATGCCTGGTCATAGATGCTTTAGCTGAGATTCCCTCCATGGCAGGGAGTTGGACCAGATGACCCTCAGGGTCTCTTCTAACTCTACAATTCTATGATTCTGTGTTTTTGTTGTTGTTTTCCCTTTCCTTCTAATCGGTTGATTCTATTGTGCAGGTTAAGTACTGACGGAGCCTTCTCAGCAGAAGTTAAAATGCTTTAAATAAAAAAATTGAATGACTGAGTTCCCTATGGTTCACGTATGTTTTAAGAACGTGTATTGTGTGTGTGTTTGTGTATGTGTGTATTCAGTGCCGTACTGTAATTCAAGAGATCTTGACGCTCTTCTTGGTTCCTTCAAGTGCAAACAGCTCAGAGCTGCTATTGATTTTGATTTTTTCCAGAATGAATATGTGAGTCACATTCCACTCCATTAGTGCCCTGAAATCAAGCTTGCTTTGCTTGTGGGTCACCCCTCCTTTAAGGCTGTCTGAAGGGGAACCAGGGAGTCAGACCGCAGCATCTGCTGTGCAAAGGCTCTTCTGAAAGCATTGGCTGAGCTGGCATACATAGATACCCTTCCCTTTCCCCTGCCCGGCTTCCTGAGCCTTCTGATGCCCCTTGAGATTTCCCTTCAACAGAGAGATCCTTCAGCAAATCTGCAACCTCTTCCTCTGCCAAACATCTCACCCCTGGGACATGTGCCGGGATTTATGCCAGAGAAAACTGGCAGCGATCCACAGAGAAGGCAGCCCAGTGTTTTCAAGTGTCTCTGTTCCAGCTGAGAGAATGTGTTTTCCAGAAGCCTCTGTTTAACACATTGAGGCTGCCATCCTATGCACCCTCCCCTGGGGAAAAAAGTCCCGCCCGTTGAAGACAGTGGGTAGATATGCATGGGGCTGCATTCTCAAATGTAACGTTTTGCAGCTAGAAAGCAACTTCTGAGGCCACCACCCTTTAAAACGGAAATCATGTCAGAGTGAGGAGTTACCTTCATTATTATTTTTTCAGCCGCTCTTTTCCTCACGGATGACCAACGTGAACTGCAAGAGCTGACTGTACCATATTTAATTACCTGAAAAGACTGTCCTCCAGGCCATGTGAGTGCTTGCCAACCCTGTGCTATGCAGAATTGGAAAACAGTCGATGGTGGAAATAACATCCAGCATTACTTGAACTCTTATTATTTCCACAAGCTAGGGGAGATTGGACGCGGGTGGCACTGTGGGTTAAACCACAGAGCCTAGGACTTTTTAACTTTGCTATTGTATCACTATTTGGTCTACTTCTTTGTATTGTCAATACACGGTTTTTCCAGCAGTGTGCCTTTTGGCATGTTTTTGTGGTTGTTATGTAGAACTGTGCCCTTGTTATGTGATTTTTAGTACAGAAACATAGCTGTCTTCCCTGCCTTAAAGGATTATTTGTGGAAGTTGGGGGTGTATTGTGCTTCTTCACCCAGCCTTACACATGAGTTTTCAGATTTTGTCTCAGCACCTTTTCAGCTCTACCTTAATGAAAAAAATGAATGTGCTCTTTTGGGGAATACATTTGAAGACAGTCTGGAAATGAAAGAGGATATGAAATTACAAAATGATGCCTTCTTGCATACATTGCCATTTTTTTTGGACACCTCCACATTTGCATTTTCCACCATTGCACATGTAACCAGCCACCACCTGGAACAAATTAAACACCAGCTATTGTGGCAGGGAGGGACATGGGTGGCGCTGTGGGTTAAACCACAGAGCCTAGGACTTGCCGATCAGAAGGCCAGTGGTTCGAATCCCTGTGACGGGGTGAGCTCCCGTTGCTCGGTCCCTGCTCCTGCCAACCTAGCAGTTCCAAAGCACGTCAAAGTGCAAGTAGATAAATACGTACCACTCTGGTGGGAAGTAAACGGCGTTTCCGTGCGCTGCTCTGGTTCGCCAGAAGCGGCTTAGTCATGCTGGTCACATGACCCGAAAGCTGTACGCCAGCTCCCTCGGCCAATAAAGCGAGATGAGCGCCACAACCCCAGAGTCGGTCACGACTGGACCTAATGGTCAGGGGTCCCTTTACCTTTACCTAGAGGAGATTATGTCCACAAACACCAATTAAGGGATTGGTGTCAGACCTGCCAAAGAGATTTAAAAATATTTTTATGTATGTGACAACGGCGGCAAGAGTCTTAATAGCACAAGGATGGAAGAACGAGGAAATCCCGACAAAAGAACTGTGGCAAGAAAAACTGATAGACTATGCGGAATTGGCAAAATTGGCACACAAACTACGTGACAAGGATAACTGAGAATTCAAAGATGAATGGGAACCTTTTACAAAATATTTGAAGAAGCAACAAAATGAACTGGACTCTTTGGCATGTTTTGAATAAACATTCAAGCGATCTGCAAGCGATCAAATCCTCTAAATTCTCTCCCTGGTTCTCCCTTATAAAATGGTCCATTTTAGAGCCAGTTACCTGTCAAATCGCCAGCCAGCCTCACTTAGATTTGCTTTTACTGAGCTGCTTTTTCAAACTATGCCCTCCACCTTCCTAGATGGACCGTATAACAGGATCCCATACAAAGACAGACTCTGTATATGTGGGCAACCGCAAATGGAAGGCATCTTGTATTATTTGCTATATTGCCCACTATACATTGGACCCAGGCGGCAGTTTCTCACTTTACCATCCATATAGGAAAGATGTCTCCCCCTGGCAAAGAAAGTCCTATGGCTTCTTAGTGATATAAACACTTCAGTGACTCATAAAGTTGCTGTTTTTTGCTTTGGTGGCCAAAAAGATCAGAAAGACGGCCCTGGACAATATAGCAGTGAACTTTAAGGAAGATGCAGAGATCTCAATAGAGACTATTATTTGTGGCTTGGCATCCCTTTTGCTTGTATTTATTTATTTTATTCAGATTTGTCCTGGCCAGTGGATAGCATAATAAAGTTATTTGGACTGGATATTTTTTTCAATGCCTATCCCACTTTTTCCAGCTTGAGATGGACCCAAGGCAGGTTATAACCAGAACAAAGAGAATTGCTATGGAATGAGCAGAAATCCATACAGAGCAATATAAAGACCAGCAGCTTAAAATATTTTCTCATACTATTTTTAAAAAAACGTATTCTGGCCTCAAATCATTTATTTACTATTATCTCACCTTTCATCTTAGAATCTCAGGACGCAATACAAATTGATTAAATTAAAAGCAAGCTAAGAAACAGAGCAGATAAAACATACCTAAAATTAACTGAAGAGACTAACCAAACCTTACAACGAGGGGGGGACGGGACCAAAGACAGCAATCAGAGAGTGAGGAGACCCCTGGACAAACAGGTTTAACCTGGCACCAGAAATGTCAAGAAAGAGCACATATTGAACACAAATAGACAGTCAAGTGAATACAAATAGGCCAAAGGGAAGATTTTCTGCTGCTGCTGCAATGCAAACAAGAGAAGACAACCACAGAAAAAGAGCCAGATGCAAGAAAGGACATCAGCCCAAGGTTCCCAACACATTTCTTTATCAAGGGAATCTATAAAATATATATTAAAAAACTGTATACTTGAAAAAGCATCTTAAAAAGCAGAGACATCACCTTGCCAACAAAGGTCCGTATAGTTAAAGCTATGCTTTTCCCAGTAGTGATGGATGGAAGTGAGAGCTGGACCATAAAGAAGGCTGATTGCCGAAGAATTGATGCTTTTGAATTCTGGTGCTGGAGGAGACTCTTGAGAGTACCATGGACTGCAAGAAGACCAAACCTATCCATTCTTAAGGAAATCAGCCCTGAGTGCTCACTGGAAGGACTGATCGTGAAGCTGAGGCTCCAAGACTTTTCCAAGACTCCTTGGAAAAGACCCTGATGTTGGGAAAGTTGGAGGGCACAAGGAGAAGGGGACGACAGAGGACGAGATGGTTGGACAGTGTTCTCGAAGCTACAAACATGAGTTTGACAAAACTGTGGGAGGCAGTGGAAGACAGGAGTGCCTGGCGTGCTCTGGTCCATGGGGGCACAAAGAGTCGGACATGACTAAACAACAACAACATACTTGAAAAATGTTCAACATCTAAGAATTTTCTGCAGCAGAGCTTTCTGAACAGCTCTTGCAGCAACCAGAGGTGCCTTTCTGAGGACCAAACCATAAGCCAAGAATGGAGCTTAAGATGATTGGACCAACTGAAATGCTACTCTTGGGGCATAATGTTGATTTACAGTGATCTGGCCTCACATTAATGTAGAGGCAGCTGCATAAAATTCTCTCCATCCCAGTGTGGTTCCACCATTTAAATGCAGTGTTTTTTTCAATCCTAGAAAAGTCTGGAGCAACCAGGATTTATTTTATTTTAAATTTTTTAAAAAACAACTTTTAAAGAGGGAAAGATCTGGGAAAATACTGGGATGGGAAATTTTTGTTCTAGTGGGGACGAGCCCTGGCTGAGAAGCAAATGGGGTAGGGAGAGATATAAAACATATGTTCAAAAATACAGTAAAGGTTTGCTATCTGTGCTACCATTTGATTGACGTTGGAGTGAGAATGAGTTGAGAAATAAGACTAAGAGCACATATTGATATAGGAATGTATTAGATAAAATGTAAAGAAATATACAATAATAAGAGTACATTCATTTGTAAAAAAGGAATATACAACGGGATAGACAGGAAGTCTAGTGTGTTGGTATGTATATGATTTGGGGGGGGTGTTTTTGTTTTTTCTCTTTGTTCTTTTTTTTTTGTTGCTTCATTTTCTTTCTAGGTATATAAAATTCATATATAATTTTTGTATACATGTTGGAAATTATATTATAGTAAGTCCTGTAATGTAATATGACAACGTTTACTGATGTAATATAAGAATGTTAACAAATAAATAAAATGCAAAATTTTATTTAGAGGGGGGGGGAGGGAGAGAAGCAAATGGGGTCAAGATGGAGAAAGCTGTAATGGTAAATTCCTGGAAAGAAACAGTATTTCCTTATTTACAGCCATGTTCTCCTAATCAATTCCATCTCAGACACCTATATGGTTCTGTGGGTGTGTACATCAAGACAGCCTCTCTACATAGCTGTCAAGCGTCCCTTATTTGGCGGGACAGTCCCTTATCACAGCGCCATGTCCCGCTGCTGTCCCTTATTGATGAGGCTTCGTTTGGCTGCTGGCTGGGCTTTCTGCCTTTGGCTCGGAGGGGCTCAGAAGTTGAATATACCTGTGCCCGGAAAATCCCTTATTTTGGCTGCTGATCCCTTATTTTCGAGGCTGCTGGTCCCTTATTTTCAAATCTGTAAGTTGACAGCTATGCTTCTCTATGTCACAATGTTACCTACCCATTTATGTTTCATGATGTTTAAAATGCTAGGCTGAATTCCACACCTGAGGAGCAAGCCAGCCAGTTGCCTTCCAAACATGCCCATCTGCTTCGATGGCAATCTGCCCACTTGAAATGTACATTTCATTTTCATTGAAACCTTTTATTATACCCAAGGTACTAATGCAGCTCACATTTAGACAGATGATCTGTATGTTGTCATGGGTGGAATTTCCTTCGAAAGAATCCTTAGTTTTAGACAATGGAGAAGGAACAATCTTCAAGATCTCCCTCATCATTTCATCGCATTGACTGAGGATTCGTCACTTAAAAGGAAAGGGAATACAGAGGTTGACCCCAGGTTTCCAGAGCCAGTTCAGATGTCCCAGCTGCACAATATGAAACATGCCTTGCTAAGAGATGCTGAGGCGAATCCATGACACATAATGTTACATGGGCATAAACTAAATCAAGGCTAAATCATTTGCAAGGAGAAAGATTTCATAGGAAAGCTGCAGTGTTATAAAACAGTCCTTTTCCCAATAAAGTCTTACAGGACTCCAGAGATTCATAATAGCTTTCCCATAAATTTCTGCTTTAAAAAGTGGGGGGGGGGGGGAGGAGAAGGAAGTATTCTTCTCAGCCTTAGAAATCAGTATTATTTGCCTGTGTTTCTGTAAAAAAAAGTTAAAGAATAAGCACACTGCTTATTTTGAAATGAACTTGACAAAATTTCAGAGGTTCTTTTCAAGAGTGGCGTGGAGGACTTGCTGAGTTAGTTATGACAATGGCCACTTCCTTTCCCAAATAGGTATTTTAGGGAAACAACAAATGTGTTTGTTGGATGAGCAGATCAGCTCAAAGAGATCACCTGTTAAGAGAAGTTTGTTGAACAAGCTGCTGAAGTCCAACAACTGCCAGATGTGATGCCGTATCTCAGAGACAGTCAATGTGTTATACAAAACACAGTGGAAGAACTTTGGACTGGACAAATCCAACTCAATGGTGTAACGCTGGAAAATGTCGATCACTTCTCCTACCTGGAAAGGTATAATTCCCCAAGGGCAGACATTGATGCCGAAATTCAGCATCACCTAAGCTCTGTGAGTGCGGCTTTCTCCCAGTTGAAGGCTGATTGCCAAAGAATTGATGCTTTTGAATTATGGTGCTGGAGAAGACTCTTGAGAGCCCCATGGACTGCAAGAAGATCAAATCTATCCATTCTGAAGGAAATCAGCCCAGAGTGCTCACTGGAAGGACAGATCCTGAAGCTGAGGCTCCAATACTTTGGCCACCTCATGAGAAGAGAAGACTCCCTGGAAAAGACCTTGATGTTGGGAAAGATGGAGGGCACAAGGAGAAGGGGACGACAGAGGACAAGATGGTTGGACAGTGTTCTCGAAGCTACCAGCATGCGTTTGACCAAACTGCGGGAGGCAGTGGAAGACAGGAGTGCCTGGCGTGTTCTGGTCCATGGGGTCACGAAGAGTCGGACACGACTAAACTAAACAACAACAAGAAGAGTAACCTTTTCCTTCTGCATCTTGTCTATTAGTCCAAATCTATTAAATCTCCATTATAACCAAAATTCACCCAATCCCACTAATACTTTTAATTGTTTGCAATACGTATATACATCTATTCAGATGGTAAAGGTAAAAGTAAAGGACCCCTGGACAAATTCAACTATGGGGTGTGGCCGAAGGAACCAGCATTTTGTCCACATGCAGCTTTTCCGCGTCATGTGGCCAGCAGGACTAAACCACTTCTGGTGCAATGGGACACTGTGACGAGTTCCAGAGCTCACAGAAACACCGTTGACCTTCCCGCTGCAGCAGTGCCTATTTATCTACTTGCGCTGGTGTGCTTTCAAACTGCCAGGTTGGCAGGAGCTGGGACAGAGCAAAAGGAGCTCACCCTGTCGCGGGGATTTGAACCTTGCAATCAGCAAGCCCAAGAGGCTCGATGTTTTAGATGGAGGACAGCCTAACAGGGCCTTCATATGGCTGCATCAGGAAAATAACACATTATCAGTGTAGGATATGCCGCTTAATTTGTACTTTTTTATATTATTACTATTATTATTTTTATTATTTGTTGAGCCAGATAGGAATGTAAAAAAACAGAATGTATTTAAAAGCAACGAAGCATTTTTAATCGAAGAAAGATGGGGATTTCTTTTGTGAGACTCCAGTCTTGCATCCTCTCCTAGAAGCATCCCATATTCTTAGATGTGACGTTGCCTTGGCAACCACACTTGGTGACCTCGTTATTTCAACCTAATCCTGCTTTGAAATTATAGTTGCTCCACCCTTTTGCCTGGCTAGGCTGATAACATAATCATTGTAAATGAGGATGGGGGGGGGGTCTCCAGCAAGATACCATTTCCCTTGTGACATAGGACTAGTCTCACGTTATCAAGAAAATATACCAACAATTAAAGTGCATAAATCTCAATGCCCCAGAAAAGGTAGCATTTGGAGATTATTATATTTTTTGTGTGTGACGTTTTGCCATTCTGCTTTGCAAAATGCTACTGCAGTGTTGTGTTGCTTTAATTGGAAACTAAGATTCTTTTTCATTTTGTTTCGTGTTTCCATTCCTAGAACCACAAATCTAACAGAATTAAAGTGTAGGCGTCCATTATGCATCTGATTTGACTACGGATAAATACACGGTGCATGATTAAAAATATACTTTTTGGGGGGGTTGCTCTCCTTTATTTAAAAAATATTTTTTAAGAAACTCAATGGCTACTTAGCTCTTTGGCCACGGTGGGAAAGAAATATATGTGCTCATATTATGTCCATGTTACATGATGTTGCAGTAGACTGATTTGACTGAAGAACATATTTCATTGTTGTCTCTTTTTCATTTCTGTAATTTTTAGCTCGATTCCCAACAAGACTTTTTTTTTGTAATTGTAAGTTTTTACAAACTGTTTTTAATGTTGTATTTTAAATTCTGTTAACACACCCTGGGAACTTAGGATGAAGAGCAGGTAACAAATTGAAGTGAAATCATCATCACCATTCCAGGCAAAAAGAAAATATTTACAATCTGATCCTATGATGAATTCAGTGAAACCAAGGGCCCTCGTGTTAATATGAATTGTGAAACCCTTGTGGCACATGAAGCACAGTGAACCAACACCAGCTGATGACATGGCTCCCCAAATCAACACTGACTGTGGAAACTTCACACTGGACTTCAAGCATCTGGCATTGTGTGCCTCCCCATTCTTCCTCCACATTCTGGGACCTTGGTTTCCAAATGAGATGCAAGAGCTGCTCTCATCAAAAAAGAGATTTGGGGAGCCATGTCATCAGCTGGTGTTGGTCCACTGTGCTTCATTAAGTTCAGGGTCAACACAGCCATCTACCAGGAGATTTTGAAGGACTTCATGCTTCCTTCCACAGACGAGCTTTATGGGGATGCTGACTTCATTTTCCAGCAGGACTTTGGCACCTGCCCACACTGACAAAAGTACCAAAACCTGGTTCAGTGCCCATGGGATTGCTGTGCTTGATTGGCAAACTCACCTGACCTGAACCCCATAGAGAATCTATGGGGCATTGCCAAGAGAAAGATGAGCGACATGAGACCGAGCAATGCAGAAGAGCTGAAGGCTGCTATTGAAGCTTCCTGGTCTTCCATAACACCTCAGCAGTGCCACAGGCTGATAGCATCCATGCCATGCCGCCTTGAGGCAGTAATTGATGCAAAAGGGGCCCAAACCAAGTACTGAGTACATATGCATGCTTCTACTTCTCAAAGGTCCAATATTGCTCTATTTGCAGTCCTTGTTTTGCTGGTTTCATTTAATATTCTAATTTTCTGAGATTGTTAATTTGGGGTTTTCATCAGCTGTACGCCATGATCATCACAATTATAACAAATAAAGGCTTGACATATCTCGCCTTGCATGCAATGAGTCTATCTCATATATTAGTTTCACCTTTTAAGTTGAAATACTGTAATAAATGAACTTTTCCACGATATTCTAATTTTCCGAGTTTCACCTGTAGGATTGCATTGCCAACCAGTTGTATTCATCTGCTCTGAAGTCTGCCATTTTGTTTCTTTACTTGTTTTGCTTTATTAATAGTGTCGTTACCATCATCGTTATTGGGCAGGCCATTGGCATGGACTGCAAGGGTTATAAAGCAATTCAATAAAATTAAGTTCAGTTTCACTTGCCTGTTAGAACATGTGTCCTAATCCTGCAAAGTTTTATAAGACCTTCTTATGTGGGTTCTTACTCGAGCAAAAATCATGTTAGTAATTCATGGTCAAACTGGAAAATTTTGCTGGAGTATCTGCAGTTTTGAAGGAAACTGGTGGCTGCCTAGTAAGTAAGATACAGTTATTAAACTTGGAGGAACATCATCAAGCATACACCCTAGTAATTCATATTCTACTGGGACTATCACAGTTTTTTTTAAAATTCCCAGTTTTGCAAGTCTCCTGCTGCATGGATTGCCTAGCTATGGAAGGCTATGATTCTGGTATCACAGAGTGGCTGACAAGAAATTGCAGAAGATGCTGCCATCTTAATAAAACATCTGTGTCCTTTCTAGGACTCTAATGTCATTGGCACTATCCCAAGAAAAGCAGCAAAAGTGAAGTGAAGTCTGGGAAGAAAAGGTCATGGGGTAAAAAGCTTTTGTTGCAAATATCTTGACTTTTTTTAAAAAAAAGTTAAAATGTGCCTACAAAAAGCATGCCACCCAACTTAGAGAGTGCCTCTTCTAAGAGGGCTATCTCATGCCCTGATTTGTCCCAGTCTCTGTTGTTGCATGTTTGCTTGAGAGCTGGCACAATTATTGAACTGCTGTTGCTAACACATTGCAAAGTAATAGAATCATAGAATCATAGAGTTGGAAGAGACCACAAGGGCCATTGAGTCCAACCCCCTGCCAAGCAGGAAACACCATCAGAGCACTCCTGACATATGGTTGTCAAGCCTCTGCTTAAAGACCTCCAAAGTAGGAGACTCCACCACACTCCTTGGCAGCAAATTCCACTGTTGAACAGCTCTTACTGTCAGGAAGTTCTTCCTAATGTTTAGGTGGAATCTTCTTTCTTGTAGTTTGGATCCATTGCTCCGTGTCCGCTTCTCTGGGGCAGCAGAAAACAACCTTTCTCCCTCCTCTATGTGACATCCTTTTATATATTTGAACATGGCTATCATATCACCCCTTAGCCTCCTCTTCTCCAGGCTAAACATGCCCAGCTCCCTTAGCCGTTCCTCATAAGGCATCGTTTCCAGGCCTTTTGGTTGCCCTCCTCTGGACACGTTCCAGTTTGTCAGTGTCCTTCTTGAACTGTGGTGCCCAGAACTGGATCCTCAGAGCAGATTTAAGGAACTGCTTAGAATTTTTGAGTCACAAAATGTGGACAAAAGTCAAAGATGGGGGGGGGGGGAATGGAGGAGGTAAGAACATCTTCTTTTAAAAAAAGTCCCAGTGTCTGTGGCAAGAGTGTACAGCACAAATGGGAAGTGTGTGTGTGTGTGTGTGTGTGTGTGTGTGTGTGTGAGAGAGAGAGAGAGAGAGAGAGAGAGAGAGAGAGAGAGAGAGATGCCTTCTTACAATATAAAAAGAAGCAAAGGTAAGGAAATTGTTGATGGGTGAAGAGCCAGCAGCACAAAGTACTTTGTATAAATTGGTACGCCAAGTGCAGCTGCTCCTAGCAAGAGGCTAACCACAGTAATGGATATTCTCAGGACCACAGGTGGATGATGGCACACCTTTATCTTACTGGCACCCCTTTGCACTGAGTTAATCCAGGAGTCCAGAATTCTCTGATGTTGCTGCCCACCCAGTAAGCTTGGCATCAGCCTTTCATGTTTTCTGCATCATGTGTAGTGCTGCTCTTAGAAAGTCCAGAAACTGCAGTTGTTCACAATGTGGCTGCTGAACATTTTAACTGAAAACATATACTTGATCAGTTTTGAAAGGGCTTCAGAGGTTGCCAGCTCCTGAGTACAGTTACAGGTAGCAGTGCTTATCCGTAAATAGTTCAGCCCTGAATAGTTTGGGATCCAGGAATGCCTGCTCACATATTGATCTATTTGCCATCTGCCAATGCTTGGGTGCTTCTGCCATTGGAAGAAGACAAGAGAACCTATTTGAATTATGGAATTCCTCACCCAGAGAAACTTGCCTGATCCCTACTTTGCTTTCCATTTTTGCCACTAAGCAACTCTCAGGTCGTGTGTGTGTGTGTGTGTGTGTGTGTGTGTAAATGTACTAATACACACCCACACCCACACGTATATATATATTAGTTTAATAACCCAGCCTGCTGTTTTTAATTACTATGCTCTTTTGTAGCTGCTGCTGTTATCCAGTGTTTCAGGGAATACTCAAGGGAACGCAATACCGGCACCTCTTTTTGTGGCACTTACTGTAACAACTTAATGATGTGTTCTGGCACCTGTTTTTCTAGGGAAAGAAAGCTCTACTGTTATATTTGGTCTGTATTGTATCTTTTAATTTGTTGCAAACTTCCCTGGGATCACTCAGATCAAGAGTGGTATACAAGCCTTTTTAAATAAAGCAAAATAAGTTGTAAGAGAAGTTTTGAGTAAGATGGGAAATGTTTGTACAGTGTCAGAAATGTCAGCGCACCACGGCACAAACAGATGCCGTTCTGTATATCAGCAAAGAGAAAGAGAGGCTATGGATTAATTCGTAGATTTTGGCTAATTGTCTCACTTTCAGTGTTTCCCGTTTTGCAGAATGGCACAAACACCTTAGGTGATGTCTTTCACGTTCTTAATTCCACAACAAAAAATGTATATATGTGTAATCTGACAAATCATTTGTGGCTGAGCAACACACACTTGAACGATCTATTCTGTGCAACTTAACACTTTCTGCTTCTGGTCTTTATATCCTGCAAAAACAAAACAAAACTGAATTGGAAAAACGTTTGTGAGTGTTTGGCGCTGCTTTGGAGTAAATCGGACGATGTTGGGTTTTGGGTGAAATCTTGATCCTGCGGGTTAGGGCGTCAAGGGTTCATTTGGGGGGGAGGCGCCATGAAATGTAGCGTTTTGACCACCAAACATTGCAGGGGCCTTTTCCCGCCATTTGGCACCGCTTTGGAGTGAAGAGGATGAAGTTGGATTTTTGGTGAAATCTTGACTCCGCAGGTAAGGATGCCAAGGGCTCATTTTGTTATCTCTAGTTATCTCATGCTTGGACTACTACAATGCGCTCTACGTGGGGCTACCTTTGAAGGTGACCCGGAAACTGCAATTAATCCAGAATGCGGCAGCTAGACTGGTGACTGGGAGTGGCCGCCGGGACCACATAACACCGATTCTGAGAGATCTGCATTGGCTCCCAGTACATTTCCGAGCACAATTCAAAGTGTTGGTGCTGACCTTTAAAGCCTTAAACGGCCTCGGTCCTGTATTCCTGAAGGAGCGTCTCCACCCCCATCGTTCAGCCTGGACACTGAGATCCAGCGCCGAGGGCCTTCTGGCGGTTCCCTCATTGCGAGAAGTGAGGCTACAGGGAACCAGACAGAGGGCCTTCTTGGTAGTGGCGCCCGCCCTGTGGAACGCCCTCCCATCAGATGTCAAAGAGATAAATAATTACCTGACATTCAGAAGACATCTTAAGGCAGCCCTGTTCAGGGAAGTTTTTAATATGTAACGCTGTACTGTTTTTAACACTGATTGGGAGCCGCCCAGAGTGGCTGGGGAAACTCAGCCAGATGGGCGGGATATAAATAATAAATTATTATTATTATTATTATTATTATTATTATTATTATTATTATTATTATTTGTGCGGCACTGTGAAACGTTGTGTTTTCACCGCCAAATGTTGCGGGGGGCCTTTCGTCGACGTCTGGCGCCACTTGGCAAAGAATTGGATGACATCAGGTTTTCCACGAAACCGTGACCCTGTGGGTTAGGGGGCCGAGGACTCGTTTTGTTGGGTGTCGTGAAATGTGGGATCTGTACATACTTGTTGTAGCTCCAGTATCAGACAGTGTGCATCTAAATTCCAACTGCTGGGCAGCACAAATTCAGAGAGTGCTGTCACATGCCTGTTCTGTTTCTGGGCTGTTCATAGGGCTCTGCTTGGCCACAGTGAAAATAGGATGCTGAGCTAGATTGTCCTTTGGTCTGATCCAGACAGACTCTTCAATGCTCTTCTAAGACCAGCTTATAAACAGTTATGTACCTGGACACTTTTGATGAGTAAGAATGCTGGCATCTGTTCATCTTGAGAAGCAATGGAGAAGTGCACCTTTGAGGATGAGGTCAAGCTGTTGGAAGGTTGCAGTGCCTGCTGTGGCTTTAGAGACCAATGCAAGAGAGACATGTTTTGTTGCAGCTGGGAGAGCTGAAGGTGTCCAGTTGTGATGCTGCAGCGCACTTGAGGTTGCAGACAATTTTGTCTCCCTGGGTTCCACCATAACCAGATACTGCTCCACAAAGCTAAGCTGGAGAAGCGTATTGGCAAGGCTTGCCTCTCCAAAAGGGTATGGGAGAATGTAATTCAATTAAGCAGACAATTTGGTTGATTTTTATTTATTTGTTCATCTGCTTTCCCTTGGAACAAATTGGACCGCTACATCACCCCCAATGACATTTGGTTTCTTCTCTCGTTTTGTCTGGGCTCCCACTCCTCCATTATTTGTTTTTGTTTTTGTTTTTGTTTTTGTTTTTGTTTTTGTTTTTGTTTTTGTTTTTGTTTTTGTTTTTGTTTTTGTTTTTGTTTTTGTTTTTGTTTTTGTTTTTGTTTTTGTTTTTGTTTTTGTTTTTGTTTTTGTTTTTGTTTTTTCATACCCTGCCTTTTTCCCTGACAGAGACTCAAGGCGGCTTAAGGATACGATAACAACAGCTAAAACACATAGGGGGGAAATCGTTTAAAAACATATTTAAAACGTAATTGACATAAAAACAGCACAGCGCCAGCCCTTTCCAAAAGCCTGTTGGAATGAGAAAGTCACCTGCTGGCAGAAGGACAAGGAAGGAGCCAGTCTAGCTTCTCTAGGGAGGGAATTCTAAAATCTGGGAGCAGCCACCACCAAGAAGGCCCTCTTCTTCATCCCTACCAAGCATGCCAGTGGGTGTGGTGGGACCAAGATTAGCCCCGTCCCCCAAGATCTCAGAACCCAGGCAAGCTTGTATTGCATGTTTGATCAGAATTAGGTGGCTATAGATCTGCAATGCTTGTCTGTTATAATCATGTATTTCTTTACATACATTTTCTGTTGATTTAATTATGACTAAGGGCCATACTAGACATGTACAGTGGTACCTCTGGTTGCGAACAGGATCCGTTCTGGAGGCCCGTTCGCAACATGAAAAGAGTGCAACCCGCAGCAGCGTGTCTATGCACGCGCTGGTTGCGATTTGTTGCTTCTGCGCATGCGCGTGATGTCATTTTGCGCTTCTACGCATGCACAAGCAGAGAAACCCAGAAGTAACCCTTTCCGGTACTTCCGGGTCACTGTTGGACATAACCTGAAAGAGCGTAACATGAACCGGATGTAACATGAGATATGACTGTACTTAAAGGAGTAGCAGGTAAAAACATATCTTCATTTATCCTTAACAAATTTCATGCCATGGGGTAAAGGAACCAACTCCTATGGGCCAAGGTCCCTTCAACTCTCCTAATAAAATATTTGAGGGGGCCGGGCTCCCCCCAAATTGATGGGCATTCCCATTCAATTTTGTGTTTGCCTTGTGATCTATTATGTGAAGTGGGGCTTACCTGCCCCCCATTTTTAATTCAAGTTGGCACCCTTGCCTGGGGCCCCCGATTCACCCTGTGAAGGCATTCCCTCAACAAGACTCTTATCTCAGTGCAGCAGTGAACAGATGAGTTTCCCCTTTGCAGTGAAAAATGAAACTTCCTTGTGCTTGGAACCAGTTAAGACACATTACAATTGCCTCATTACGTAAATCATGTTCAGAATACCACAACACACACGTAACTGGCTGTAAAGTAACATAACATTATATATAATAAAACTGTAATCGTCATATCAAAAAATTGCAAAGCACAGTTCCTGCAGGCAATAACATATCATATTACTATTAACTTTCTATATGTTTTTCTTGTCGTGAAGTCCAAGGATAGTCAAGTCCAAAGATTGTCAAATCCAAAGATTACAATGTACAGTTCCTGTTGGCAATGCCATTTCATACTAATCTCTTCCTTCTGCATTGTCCTATGTCTTAAAATTATAACAAACGAACTTGCCTTCTGCATGGTCCTATGTCTTGAGACTTTAACAAACAGAACTATTTAGAACAATAATGCTAGATCAGTTCTCAAGATACACCCTTGTTTCGCCCAGTGGGCTTCTTCAGCGACAAGGTTTCCAGCAGATTTTCCAGTAATATTTTTTCAGCCGAAATAGCCCACAGGAACGCAGAAGTTGCCGGTCAGAGACACTCCGTATCAATGATCATTGAAACTAAGCTATACAGTGGTACCTCGGGATGCGAGCAGGATCCGTTCCGGAGCCCCATTCACATCCTGAACAGAACGTATGACGTGACAGCGTGTCTGCGCGTGCGCGGGTCACGTTTTGCCGCTTCCGTGCATGACGTCATTTTGACCGCATGAGCGAGCGGCGAAACCCAGAAGTAACGCGCTCTGTTACTTCCAGGTCGCCGCACAGCACAACCCAGAAATACTTATCCTGAAGCGTATTTATCCCAAGGTATGACTGTATAGGAGCAATCCCTGCAATGGGGCAGGTGCAGGCAATTAGAATTAAATATTCTTAAAAAGACCTAATCGCAATGATCCCCAACCAATGGAAATCTAATATGTTAAGTTTTCCACATCTTCATTTCTATATGCTATTACAACTTTATCAAACTTATTCAGTGAGGCTTAATCATCAATGGATCCCATCTGGCAAATGGTCATTGTGGTCTCCACAATGGCAAACAAGATACATAGCCCACCACGTCTGGCCCACCAATTCATGCTGTGGTTGCCAAGACAGACAGAAAGACAGACAGACAGACAGACAGACACACACACACACACACACACACACACACACACACAATGAGTTAGTCCTGACCAATGCCTTTGGCTTTGTTGACTGATGTTAGTTCAGAGGGCAATAGCATATGCTATGGAAGGGTATCTGCCCAGTTTGCACATCTAAGAATTATTTTTTAAAAAAGGTGTGTAGGCGGGGTTTGGATTCATAAACATTAAATACCAGATCGGGTTAGCTTTTGTGAACACATTGCTAACATTTTGAAGTACATTTCTGCTTTAATAAATAATCAGATTTGCAAAAATCATCCAGCGAGTCGTTTTCCTTATTGACATTCTGGGGCTGTAGGACTAGAATAGCAAATAATTAAAAGAGATAATGATATTAATTTTTTTTAAAAAAAACCACCTTGCTTAGTACAGGACATTTTTACAACGGCGAGGATCGTAAGGCGGTTGGAAAAATTGTTATCTATTTGCTAATCATACAATGGGTACTTGAAGGGGGGAAAGGGGAAGAGGAGAGATTTAGAACAACAGAAGGTCTCTGCTGTATTTTGGTAAGATGGAAACTATATATATATATATATTTTAAAAATCCTTCTTTTAGATCACTAGTGACTCCCAGTGGTGAAATTTAACAGCTACACAGAAACCTATGGAAAAGATATAGCTGTTATCACAATTGGACATTTGATCAGTGGGGAACCCACCCTCTCCATAAACTTTTGGTGAAATAAGTGCCAAAGATATGTTTCAGATAAATCATCTATTGAAATATACTCGGAGTCGAGAGTGGATTTCATGCTCTTTATTCAGCTCATAGTGGTAAGAAGGAATGGAAGTTCCCCCAGAATGTCTGCTTTATATACATTATTTACACAGTGGACCCCACGTGATTGGCTAATTCCGGGATTCACCTGTAGGCCAATCAGGTTGCGGATTCACTTCCACCTGGAGCTGGATTGGGTGGCTCCTGTGGACCAATCAGACTGCTGCATTCTGGTGGACCCTATTGTTCTAGGACCAATCAGACTGCTGCATTCTGGATCCTATTGTTCTAGGACCAATCAGACTGCTGCCTTTTGGATCCTATTCAACTCAGTACAGTATGTCCCCGTCATACTAATGCTGAACTGTCGGAGGGGGGCAGAGTCCCGGGGACAGGGCTGTGCTGACATCAGCAGGAAGGCCAGCAGGTATAGTCCATCTCATCCTTTCAACTTGGATTTGGCGTACGTGTCGTGACAAAGATCTGTAATGGCCTTTTAAAGGAGGCAATATCTCTTTTTTAAAAATACTTTTTATTACTTTTCCATTTAAACATATATAATCACATGATTATTATATAATAATGATAATGATAATAATAATAATAATAATAATAATAATAATAATAATAATAATAATAATAATAATAATAATTTATTTATACCCCGCCCATCTGGCTGGGCTTCCCCAGCCACTCTGGGCGGCTTCCAAAAAATATTAAAATACTGTAATACATCAAACATTAAAAGCTTCCCTAAACAGGGCTGCCTTCAGATGTCTTCTAAAAGTCTGGTAGTTGTTGTTCTCTTTGACATCTGGTGGGAGGGCGTTCCACAGGGCGGGTGCCACTACCGAGAAGGCCCTCTGCCTGGTTCCCTGTAACTTGGCTTCCCCCAGTGAGGGAACTGCCAGAAGGCCCTCGGTGCTGGACCTCAGTGTCCGAGCAGAACGATGGGGGTGGAGACTCTCCTTCAGGTATACTGGACCGAGGCCATTTAGGGCTTTCAAGGTCAGCACCAACACTTTGAATTGTGCTCGGAAACGGACTGGGAGCCAATGTAGGTCTTTCAAGACCGGAGTTATATGGTCTCGGCGGCTGCTCCCAGTCACCAGTCTAGCTGCCGCATTCTGGATTAGTTGTAGTTTCCGGGTCACCTTCAAAGGTAGCCCCACATAGAGCGCATTGCAGTAGTTCAAGTGGGAGATAACCAGAGCATGCACCACTCTGGCGAGGCAGTCTGCAGGCAGATAGGGTCTCAGCCTGCGTATCAGATGGAGCTGGTAAACTTCTTTGGCTCTTTAGAGCCTTTCAACTTCCTTTCCTCCCACCTCTTGGCTTTCGAAACTAACCTTTTATCACAGCATTTTATATATTTTCCAATTCGAATATAACTGCAAAAACAAAAACGCAAAACAAATAGCAAAAACCGACAGACCTCAGCGTAGCACTCACATTCTGCTTCCGAAAAAAGTTTGCAAACGGGACACTTACTTCCGGGTTTGCAGTGTTTGGGTTCCAAGTTGTTTGAGTACCAAGGTGTTTGAGAACCAAGGTACCACTGTACCCCCCCCGTATGAATGGGGTAGCAGATTTTGTTAAAGACTTGAGCTTCTTTCAAACATTTCAATAATTAACATATTAATTGTGTAATAGTCTGCAATCTGTTTTAAAAATCTAAAGTGGCTTTTGTTGTGCATCTATAATTGCTGCAAACCGAACTGCAAAAAATGCTAAAGATTTCTTTCAATAAAAAACTCTGGGCCTACCTCCTGGGAATAACAGATTCAGATATTCCGCCAAAGAGGAAGGGTATCTTTTTATATGCGACCACGGCAACAAGAGTTCTGATCGCGGCAAAATGGAAGGGTAATGAAATCCCCTCTATACAAGATTGGATCTAAAAGCTGACAGAATATGCCGAATTAGATGGTCTATCAGAAAAAAATAAAGAATAAATCAAAACAGGAATTT
Organism: Podarcis liolepis; assembly: GCF_965112155.1. Taxonomy (NCBI): domain Eukaryota; kingdom Metazoa; phylum Chordata; class Lepidosauria; order Squamata; family Lacertidae; genus Podarcis; species Podarcis liolepis. Next base: position 1,712,121 of record NW_028148790.1, on the reverse strand, counting down.
GTTTCAAAATCGGAGGTTTTCAAAGAATAGCTGAAAAATAAATATAGTAGTTTAAATTCTGTTGCAGCATTCGAGGAACTTCAGTAATAGTTGCAAGGTAGATATAAGAAATTAGATTTATTAAGAATAAGTTTAATTATGATAAAAGTGTGTAATGGCAATAAGTAATATGAAATCGAAATATGGAATAGACAGGAGGTTGGGTCTTTAGTGTTAAGACCAATATATGTTTTATTGTTTGCTAAGAAAATTATGTGTCTATGGTTATTCCTGTGTGTAATTTGGTATTTGTGTTTTTTTCTTTTTTCTTGCTATATCAATAAAAATATTTTTAAAAAATAATACAATTGCTGCAAACCACTTTGTGTGTGTGCACGTGTGTATTTGTGGTATACAAGTATTTTTAAAGTAAATAAATAAATGTTTCTAAACCACCCTTCATCAGAACATAAGGAGATCCTTTGCAGTTTGTTGTCTCAGTGGCTAACCAGAAGAGTATGGGAAGCCCATAAACAAGACCCGGGTACCACTGAGTATTCCTAGCGACTAATATTCAGAAGCATACTGTCTCCAGTAGTGGAGCCAGAACATAACCACCATATTTAGTAGACATCGATAGCCTTAGCTCTTCCAACAAGTCTTTTAAGTTGAGGTCTCAAGTCTGCATCTGTACTGGAATTGTTTAAGAAGTTTTTTTTATTGTTTTATCGCTTGTTGCGTGACATCCTGGGCTCCTATAAATGGGCAGAATATAGATGTAATAAATTAAATTCGCCAGACTTAAGAGCAATTAATTAAATGCTGTCGTTTTCCTTAATGAACGTAAGGGCAGGAAAGGGGGTATTTGACAAGGAAGGGAAAACAGAGGGGAGAATGAATGTTTCCTATCTGTTCTGTTGCACAGAAGTTGTACTGTCAGTTTTCTGTTAGGGCGAATATCGAGTTTGTTTACCTCTGCGCAGTTCTGACATCACTAGTCTCAGCTAGTGATTGTGCCATCACTAAAAAGCACTGACATTTTGCCATTTGGGGCTCCTGGACTGTACATACATGCAGCACAATCTTAGGAATGTCTCCTCAAAAAGCCAGTCAAATCCCACTTGTTCAATGGGACTTAGTCCTAGGTGTGTTCAGAGCTGCAGCCTTAGGCTACTCAAAGCCCATTGACTTCAGCCCATGTTTGGACATACTAATCCACATCCCATTAGAACTGCTTTTGTTTTTATTTAAAATGCATTTTTGACCACAAGGAGTCACTGCGCGGTTTAACAGAATTCCTTAAAATGACATGGAAGGATGTGTAGTTAGAGAGAAAGAGAATTGTAGAGCTGGTCACAATTTCAGCAAAAATCTCAATTCACTCAAAAATGGTGCCAAACTGTTGCAAACAGAAGAGTTTTTATCATCGGAAACAGAATTAGCCCTCGACGTCTGAACTACATTTTTTTAAAAAATCCCTAAGCCACGCGGTCACAATTTCAGCAAAAATCTGACGTTCTGCAATTCACTCAAAAATGGTGCCAAACTGTTGCATACGATCCCCTGAAATGTTTTTCAGTGGAAACAGATGGGTTTTTATCATCGGAAACAGAATTAGCCCTCGACGTCTGAACAACTTTTTTTCACAATTCCAGCAAAAATCTGACGTTCTGCAATTCACTCGAAAATGGTGCCTAACTGTTGTATACGATCCCCTGAAAGGTTTTTCGGGGAAAACCGAAGGTTTTTTATCATTGGAAACAGAAGTAGCCCTCGACTTCTGAACAACCTTTTTTGAAAAAATGCCTAAGCCGCGCTGTCAGGGGTTCAGGAGCAGAGGCAAGGGCAAGGGAGGAAACAGAGAGCGAGGGGGAGGAGGCAGAAGAAAAGATGAGTGATGACGACGACCCGAGATCTCCGAGTCTTTCCAGTGAATCAGAAGATTCACAGAAAGGAGCACCAGTGGCCAGGGCAAGGGGGGAGCCTAGGGGGACACCCCAGGAAGAAAGGGCCAGAGGGGGCTCAGAAGGGAGCAGTGGGAAATCGGGACCAGCGTCACCAACAGAGAGCAGGGGAGAGGAAGGGCGCCAGGTATCAAGCGCTGGAAGCTCACAACAGGAGGGAGGGCACGAGTCAGGAGTGGCCACACCTCCATCGGGGAGCGAAGAAACGGTCAGACGGAAAGTGGCAGGTTGGGCGCACGCGCCAAGTTCAAATGCACAGGAAGGTGGCGCAGTAAGCAGCCCGGAAAGGGAGCCAGGTCCTAAAGCCCGGCGCAAGGAGACAGGAGGGTCCGGGGGGTCAGCGTCAGAAGAGTCCAGGAAGGAAGAGACCCCGGGGGGCAGAGGGACCCAGAGAAGAACAGTCAGGCGGAAAAGGAGGAGTAAGGCTAGGGTATTAAGTTGGTGTACAGGGGGCGGAGACTCAGACGGAGCTTCGCCGGTCTAACCCTTAAGACGTAGAGCTGCGCGCAGCAGCTTGAGAATGGAAACTGTAACTCAATAAAAGACTTTTACAAGTGACCGCTGGCTAGTGTGATCCTCTGTGAGCTAGGATCTGGAAGCAGCTCTGACAGTAAGCTCCGTCTCTCGTTGTGGGCATCTACAGCCTCGCGGACAGAGGAGAAGGAGGGTGCCTACGACTCAGCTCACGAACGGCAGACAAGATGACGGCCGAACAGCAGATAGGAGAACTCAGAGAAGCAGTGACACGTCTGAATGCCGAAATACTTGCATCCAGGAAGAGAGAGGAGGACGCAGCTGCCGCCTACAGGGATCTCCAGGTCAGGTTGGAAGTGCTTACGAAGCAAGGGCAACTGACACCCAAACCGGAGGGGATTGGGTTGGGGAGAAGAACAGACGGTCTAGTCTCTCACTTCGATGGGAATTTACAACTGTACCCCAACTTTAGAGCAGATGTACAGTGTGCACTGCAACTGCTGGACAAAGACTTTAGAGATGAGCAAGAGAAGGTGGGATTTATCATGTCCCATTTGCATGGAGATGCTAAAGCATGGCTGCGCAATTTGTGGAGAGACAAGGATCCAGCGCTCCAAACCGCGGATGCCTTTATTAAAGCGATGGATGGCTGCTTTTTATCTAGCATAGACGTGGATCTTGCCCGGAAGGAGGTGCATGGGCTGAAGCAAGGGAGGGCCAGCGTAAGACAGTACCATGCCCGCTTTTTTGCATTAGTCAGTGCCTTGGAATGGGACAGAGATTCAGCTCCAGTCAGGGATCTATTTTGGGAAGGCTTGAACAGTGCGGTTAAAGACGAAATTGCAAGGGGGGAGAGACCCCGGACCACGCAGGAGGTCGTTCAGAGGGCGCTGGCGGTGGGAGTGCGGCTGGAGGAACATCCATGGAGCAGGGACGAAGGACGTGGAGGGCGCGAACCAGCGAGAGGGTTCTCCTTCGTTCCCAGGGAAGCTGCGCGTGCGCAATCCACGCCTCCGCCAGGAGGGGGAGCGGAACCGATGGAGGTTGGCGGTGCCAGGGCTCAGTCAGCAGCCAGAGCCACAGCACCGGGAGCAGTCAAAGCGAAGCCTCCTAGAGGGAACAGGAAGTGTTACATCTGCGAAAGTCCACAGCACATGGCGAAAGAGTGTCCCCAGAGGCTCCACAAGCACACTGCAGCCTCAGCAATGGTAACTGCAGCAACTCAGCAAGGGGAACCACAGCAGGGAAACGACAGAGTCTGGCTGGAGAGAGAGGCACTGGGGCCCAGCCAGACGTGTCAGTGAAGCAGTCCCCAGAGATTTTGCAGCCCACAGACCCCCTCCCGCCCAAACCAGTGGTGAGGCTCACCGCATCGCTCCAGCTACCCAATGGACTCACCATGGACGTGCCAATCACCATTGACTCAGGAAGCAATGCGGACTTTATAGGGCAGGACTTTGTCGATAAACACGCTATACAGCTGTTGCCTGCCACGCTGCCCCTGCAGGTCGTCACGGTGGATGGCAGGGAGCTGCTAGGAGGGCAGGTGGTGAAGCAAACGCCACCAATGGTGATGCGACTTGGAAATCACAGGGAAATCATCAGTTTTAATGTCACCAGACTGTCGGACACGCCTATTGTCTTGGGCATGAGTTGGCTGGACAGACACAGTCCGACATTGGCTTGGTACCAGCGGCAGCTAGTCTTTGGCTCATCATACTGCGCTGAACACTGCATTATGCCCCGGCAGGAGGGAGAGGAGGAGGAAGCGCAGCTGCAGCTGGGGACGCTGCAAGCAATCCCCCACAAATACGCGGGATTTTGGGAGGTCTTCTGCGAGAAGGAAGCGGATAAGCTACCCCCCCACAGATCATATGACTGCAAGATTGACCTACTGCCAGGGGCGGCGCTGCCCAAAGGGAAGCTGTATTCCATGTCTGAGGACGAACTACAGGAACTCAAGGAGTTCATAGATCATAATTTGGAGCGCGGCTTCATCCGAGAGCCCAAGGCGGTGGGAGGCAGTCCTGTATTCTTTGTTAAGAAGAAGGACACGCCCCAAAAAAGACTTGTAGTGGACTACCGGATCTTGAACAGTGTGACCAAGCCATCGGACTTCCCCATGCCCAGGATCAACGACCTCCTCGCGACGGTACGCAAGGGCCGCGTGTTCACCAAGTTGGACCTGCGTGGGGCGTACAACCTCATTCGCATGTGGGAGGGTGATGAGTGGAAGACAGCCATGTTCACGCCCCTGGGCACCTACGAATACAGAGTTATGCCTTTTGGATTGCAAAATGGCTCCCACTGTTTTCAAGCTTTTATGCATCACGTGCTGGCGGGGCTCCTCTACAAGACGTGCGTCTGCTTCTTGGATGACATCCTGATATTTTCTGAATCGCAGCAGGATCACGACAGACACGTCAAGGAAGTGCTGAGCAGACTACAGCAGCATAGGCTTTACGCCAAGCTGGAAAAGTGCCAGTTCGACGTGACGGAGGTGGATTTCCTGGGATACAGGTTGTCAGACAAGGGGCTCGCCATGGACAGCGCCAAGGTTCATGCCGTGTTGGACTGGAAGAGCCCGCACAACCGGAAGGAGGTCCAGCGATTTGTTGGCTTTGCGAACTTCTATCGCAAGTTTATCAAGGGGTTCGCTATGCAAACAGCGGCCATCACAGACACGCTCAGTTCCAAGAAGAAGAAGTTCATCTGGACGGAGCAGGCGGAGCAGTCTTTTCAGGCACTCAAGCGTCTCTTCGCGTCGGAAGAGCAGCTGTTGCATGTCAACCCCAGCAGGCCTATGAGGGTGGAGACGGACGCATCAGACAAAGCCGTGGGAGCAGTCCTGTTGCAGCAAGACCCGCAGGGGGCCTGGAGGCCGGGAGCGTTTTACTCCAGGAAGCTCAGCAAGTCTAAACAGAACTACACCATCTGGGACAGGGAGTTGCTTGCCATTCATGCAGCTTTCAAGGCGTGGAGGCACTTCCTGATCGGCGCCAAGCACACGGTGCAGGTCTGCACGGACCACAAGAATCTGGAGCACTGGCGCACGGCGCAGTTCCTGAACCAGAGGCAGGAATTCTTTGCGAACTTCGACTTCCGAATAGAGTATGTCCCGGGGGACACCAACGTCATGGCGGATGCCCTATCCCGTAAACCACAGTACCTGGAGGAGGCGACGCCAGCGGCTGCCATGCACATCTTCGCACCGACGGTGTGGGCGTGCGCTTTGGCGACAGTTGACCTGGATGCGGTGAGGAGAGCGCTGCAGGATGACACCTTCGCGCGAGCCAAGATGGCAGAGGCGCAAAGGGGCACGGCGGCGACCGGCGAGTTCCAAGTTCGCGATGGATTACTCCTCCGTAAAGGGGCCATCTACGTGCCGGGGGACGATCTTCGCGCCAAGGTACTGCAGCAGCTGCACGACGCACCCACTGCCGGGCACTTTGGCACAGAGAAAACGATAGAATTAGTCGCCAGGGACTTCTGGTGGCCCAGAATGAGAGGGGAGGTCGCGGACTACGTGGCGAGGTGCGACACCTGCCAGAGGGCAAAACCAGTACACAGACCGCCGGCGGGACTGCTGGAACCGCTGCAAACCCCGTTCGAACCGTGGGAGAGAGTGGCCCTGGACTTTGTCACGGATCTGCCCAGCTCGAGGGGCAAGACGGCAGTGCTAGTGGTGGTGGACTTTTTCTCCAAGATGGCACATTTCATTCCGTGTGCGAAGGTGGCCACGACGGAACAAACCGCCAAACTGTTCATAGACCACTTTGTCATTGTTCCGGCGCCAGAAGGACTATAAACACTCAGTCCTTCTGGAAACCTCATCATCGGTCCAAATAAGAGGGATCAAATGGTCGGAGGCTGTGGCCCAAAAATACCAGGATTTTTTCCATAGGGAAATCACTGCCTATCTACCTCAAATAACTACTGATTTACAAGATTCCAATTCGGTTTTGAAACTTTTTAACCTTTTTACAACAAACCTTACCACTTTTTTTACATCACCTCCTCAAAAGGCGAAAGTGGCGCATTGCAGTGCTGGGGCCCCTTGGTATAACACCTCTTGCAAACAAGCAAGATCCCTTCTTCGTTCCATCTATAATGAATACAAAAACTCTAATGCCCAAGCTCTACCATCCTCCTATTTACAAGCCAAAAGAGCATACAAACAGACTTTAAAGCTGGCCAAACGCGAGTGGCATCAAAAGCGTTGGCGAGCCTTGATAGTGGCCTCTAGATCCCGCAGACCACAGGAATTTTGGGCTCTGATAAACATAAGAGGAAGGAAGTACCCACTGACGATTATCCCTGCGCCCACATGGGAAAAATTCTTGAGTAAATATTTCTCCTTGGCAGAGGAATCCAACTCATCCACGGAATTCCGAGCCGACCATCTACCTTTGTGGCCCTCTACCGACCCAGACCTGATAATGGACTTGATATTAGACCTGAAAACGGGCAAAGCCCCCGGGCCGGATCTAGTCCCTGCTGAGGCTATTGTTGCGCAACCGAGGTGGTGGGCTGAAATTCTGGCCAAAGTCTTTGACGCAATTAATTCTACGGGGCTTATCCCTAGGTCATGGAAGGAGGCCGTGATCGTGCCAGTCCATAAAAAGGGTCCCCCTGCTGACCCGGAGAACTATCGGAACATCAGCCTTTTGTCTATCATCGGGAAAATCTATGCAAAATTTTTGCTGTCTAAGCTGTCTCATTGGGCAAACGACTCAAATCTGATTGGCCATGAGCAAGCGGGCTTTAGGAACAATTACTCGACCTCTGACCATATGGTAATTATGTATCATCTTGCCAGAAAATATTCTGCCCCGAGGCGGGGGCGCCTATGTGTCGCTTTCATAGACCTAAAGGCCGCCTTTGACAGTATCCCAAGAAACTGTCTATGGAAGAAACTAGAGAGATGGGGCATAGATAGAAGACTGTTATGGCTTATAACCCAATTACACCACGGGTCGTCGGCTAGAGTGAGACTCACACCTGCGGGAAACCTATCCAACGAGGTCCCAATAAATAGAGGTGTGCGCCAAGGCTGCATTTTGGCCCCACTCCTCTTCAACCTGTTTATTAGCGACATGAAGCTCTTTCTGAATGAGTCTCAAGCCAACATTCATGCCCCCCGCCTAGCCGATTTTCGCTGCCCCTTGCTCCTATACGCCGATGATGCAGCGATCCTTTCCTACTCTAGAGTCGGTTTATGCAGAGCTCTAAAGATTTTTGCGGCTTATTGCAAACTCAACCATCTGACAATTAATCATGGGAAATCTAAAGTCCTGGTCTTTACCAGGTCTCGGAAAACTTACAGCTGGAAGTTAGATGGAGTCCAATTAGAACAGGTTTTTAAATTTAAATACCTGGGAGTCTTCTTTCACTACAACCTAAGCTGGAAGCCACAGATACAGTATTTACTAAACAAAGGGAAAACAATACTTTATGCTCTACTCCAATTTTTTGCGGCTGACGGAGCCTCCCACATCCCCTCTGCATTGAAGGTATACCACGCAAAAGTGGTTTCCACCCTCTGCTATGCTGCCCCGCTCTGGGCCCCCGGGTCCAATTTAACATTGCTGGAGACATTGCAGAATCAGTTTCTCCATCGCCTCCTGAAACTCCCCATGTGTGTGAGCAACGCAGCCATACGTCTGGAGTTAAGGATTGCAACATTGGAGACTGTCATCTGGAAGCGAGTCTTTGGCTATTGGCTGTCCAGCTGGCATAGGCTTCCCGACCATTACCTTTTTCAGTGCCTCTGGCGGGACGAATTTGTTAATCCGTGGGTAGGGAAAATCCATGCCAAACTTCTGAGCATCGGAATTTCCCCAGCGGACTCCCTAAAGATGAACTTACGCTCAGCTAAAAGCCTCATTGAGCAAAGATTAGCAGACATTGAAAATCAACACAACCTTGCCAGAGGTGGGGGTGTCTGCTCCCCCAGGTATCACGGAATAACCCCACCACTTGACCTTCCATCATACATGTCATCTCTTTCATCAGTACCACACCGACTTGCATTTATTCGTGCAAGGTTCAATGTCCTTCCATCGAACCTGCTGAGCCACAGATTTTCCAAGGGTTTGGTGTCTCCGCTATGCGTGTGTGATGGGAAAACTGTTGAATCTCTTCCACATATAATGTTCAACTGTCCCCTACATAGCATAGCCAGGACTAAATTCCTGGGCCCTGCTTTACTGCGCTTGGTTGGCAGGCCTGTTGAGTCACACGCCGCACTGCTTTTGCAGGATACAGACCCCTCTGTTACTCTGCAGGTGGCGAGATTCCTGAATGCGGTTATCTCACACGCAAAAACCACCAAAAAACAACAACATCAAAATCTAATCGGGCAGTTATGATGAGAGTGCATGTCGGATCTCGTCTTCAGTTTTCCTTTTTCTATGAACCGTCCCTTGGAGCTCTCCGGGCCACATCCTGTTATTTGGCTCTGCCCAATGACCCACCCTTGCATCGCAGTGTTCACCTTCTGTTGTCAGATATTTCGGTTTTTAAGCCTTTGTGCTTTTTATGATTGTACATATTTTATGGGCTAATAGCCGTAAATAAATAAATGAAATGAAATGAAATGTTCATAGATCACGTGTCCAGGGTTCACGGTCTGCCGCGGTCTATACTGTCCGACCGGGGGCGGCAGTTCACCTCGAACTTCTGGCAGAAGCTGATGGGCTTCCTGAACGTCAAGATCAACCTGGCTTCGGCTAGACACCCGCAGACCAACGGGCAAGCGGAGCGGGTCAATGCCATCATGCAGCAGTACCTGAGATGTTATGCGAATCAACAGCCTGCGACGTGGGTGGATTACCTGCCTCTCGCCGAGTTCGCCTACAACAACACGAAGCACGTGTCCACGGGGGTCACGCCGTTCTTCGCCAACAACGGGAGGCACCCCAGAACCTTCTCGGGACTGGAAAGAATGGGGGAGGGGGAGCCGCAGACGGCAGATGCGTTCGCGTCGGAGTTGCAGGAAGTCCACGATCAGCTTCGGCGGCACCTGGAGCTGGCTAAACACGCATATAAGGTACAAGCGGACAAACACAGGAGGGTTGGCGAAGAGATCCATGTGGGAGACTGGGTCTGGTTAGCAGCCCACGCAGTGCCGGCCAGGTCGTTGGCGAAGAAGAAACTAGGGCATAAACAACTGGGGCCCTACCAAGTCGGGCTGGCGCTTCCGGAGGGCTCCAGGATGCATCCGGTGTTCCACAGATCGGTGCTCACTCCCTACAAGGCACCTCACAGGTTTCAGGAACCTGGAACGGCACCGAGTCCACTCCGAGAGAGAACCGAGCAAGGGGGAGTGGCACAGGAGGAGCACATCAACGAAGTCACAGAGATTTTGGACTCCCGATGGGGGGAAGAGGGGGTAGAATACCTTCTCGCCAAGGAGGGCACCGCGGCCAGTGCCAACAGCTGGGTGCCGGGCTACGCTTTAGACGAACCTCTGCTCAAAGAAGAGTTTCATGCCCTCTTCCCACATAGGCCCATGCCAGCAGACTTTTTCGACGACTGGCTTTTCACGCCCACGCTTTCAGCCAACACGTTCCAGGGGTTCGACTTGGATGAGGAACCGACACGAGACGCCCGTTCCCCGGAGGGGTCACCCTCGGGATCTGCCTCAGAACCCTCGTATTGGTGGGACGATAGACCAGAAGAGCAGTGGCGCAGAAAGTGGCTGGAGGGTCCAGGATGGCCACACCTCCATCGGGGAGCGAAGAAACGGTCAGACGGAAAGTGGCAGGTTGGGCGCACGCGCCAAGTTCAAATGCACAGGAAGGTGGCGCAGTAAGCAGCCCGGAAAGGGAGCCAGGTCCTAAAGCCCGGCGCAAGGAGACAGGAGGGTCCGGGGGGTCAGCGTCAGAAGAGTCCAGGAAGGAAGAGACCCCGGGGGGCAGAGGGACCCAGAGAAGAACAGTCAGGCGGAAAAGGTGGAGTAAGGCTAGGGTATTAAGTTGGTGTACAGGGGGCGGAGACTCAGACGGAGCTTCACCGCTCTAACCCTTAAGACGTAGAGCTGCGCGCAGCAGCTTGAGAATGGAAACTGTAACTCAATAAAAGACTTTTACAAGTGACTGCTGGCTAGCGTGATCCTCTGTGAGCTAGGATCTGGAAGCAGCTCTGACACGCGCGGTCACAATTTGAGCAAAAATCTGACGTTCTGCAATTCACTCAAAATTGTTGGCAAACTGTTGCAAACGATCCCCTGAAAGGTTTTTCAGTGGAAACAGATGGGTTTTTATCATCGGAAACAGAATTAGCCCTCGATGCCTGAAAAACTTTTTTTCACAATTTCAGCAAAAATCTGACTTTTGGCAATTCACTCAATAATGGTGCCAAGCGGTTGCAAATGCTCCCCTGACAGGTTTGGCACTCGAAACAGAAGGCTTTTTATCACAGGACAAGAAATCAGCCCTCAAAAACTTAACCGGCAGAAAATATTTTTTTGAAAAAGTCCCTAAGCCCCGGGGTCACAATTTCAGCAAAAATCTGACTTTTGGCAGTTCACTCAAAGATGGTGCCAAAAGCTTAAAAATGCTCTCCTGAAAGGTTTGCCACTCGAAAAAGAACGGTTATTATCACAGGACAAGTAATCAGCCCTCAAACACTTAACCGGCAGAAAATATTTTTTTGAAAAAATCCCTAAGCCCCGGGGTCACAATTTCAGCAAAAATCTGACTTTTGGCAGTTCACTCAAAAATGGTGCCAAAAGCTTGAAAATGCTCTCCTGAAACCTTTGGCACTCGAAACAGAAGGCTTTTTAACACAGGACAAGAAATCAGCCCTCAAAAACTTAACCGGCAGAATTTTTTTTTTAAAAAAAATCCCTAAGCCCCAGGGTCACAATTTCAGCAAAAATCTGACTTTTGGCAATTCACTCAAAAATGGTGCCAAAAGCTTGAAAATGCTCCGCTGAAAGGTTTGGCACTCGAAACAGAAGGCTTTTTATCACAGGACAAGAAATCAGCCCTCAAAAACTTAACCGGCAGAAAATATTTTTTTGAAAAAATCCCTAAGCCCCGGGGGTCACAATTTCAGCAAAAATCTGACTTTTGGCAGTTCACTCAAAGATGGTGCCAAAAGCTTGAAAATGCTCTCCTGAAAGGTTTGCCACTCGAAAAAGAAGGGTTTTATCACAGGACAAGAAATCAGCCCTCAAAAACTTAAGCGGCAGAAAATATTTTTTTGAAAAAATCCCTAAGCCCCGGGGTCACAATTTCAGCAAAAATCTGACTTTTGGCAATACACTCAATAATGGTGCCAAGCGGTTGCAAATGCTCTCCTGAAAGCTTTGGCGATGGAAACAGAAGGCTTTTTATCACAGGACAAGAAATCAGCCCTCAAAAACTTAACCGGCAGAAAATATTTTTTTGAAAAAAACCCTAAGCCCCGGGGTCACAATTTCAGCAAAAATCTGACTTTTGGCAATTCACTCAAAAATGGTGCCAAAAGCTTGAAAATGCTACGCTGAAAGGTTTGGCGATGGAAACAGAAGGCTTTTTATCACAGGACAAGAAATCAGCCCTCAAAAACTTAACCGGCAGAAAATATTTTTTTGAAAAAATCCCTAAGCTCCGGGGTCACAATTTCAGCAAAAATCTGACTTTTGGCAGTTCACTCAAAAATGGTGCCAACCGGTTGCAAATGCTCACCTGAAAGCTTTGGCGATGGAAACAGAAGGCTTTTTATCACAGGACAAGAAATCAGCCCTCAAAAACTTAACCGGCAGAATTTTTTTTTTAAAAAAAATCCCTAAGCCCCAGGGTCACAATTTCAGCAAAAATCTGACTTTTGGCAATTCACTCAAAAATGGTGCCAAAAGCTTGAAAATGCTCCGCTGAAAGGTTTGGCACTCGAAACAGAAGGCTTTTTATGACAGGACAAGAAATCAGCCCTCAAAAACTTAACCGGCAGAAAATATTTTTTTGAAAAAATCCCTAAGCCCCGGGGGTCACAATTTCAGCAAAAATCTGACTTTTGGCAGTTCACTCAAAGATGGTGCCAAAAGCTTGAAAATGCTCTCCTGAAAGGTTTGCCACTCGAAAAAGAAGGGTTTTATCACAGGACAAGAAATCAGCCCTCAAAAACTTAAGCGGCAGAAAATATTTTTTTGAAAAAATCCCTAAGCCCCGGGGTCACAATTTCAGCAAAAATCTGACTTTTGGCAATACACTCAATAATGGTGCCAAGCGGTTGCAAATGCTCTCCTGAAAGCTTTGGCGATGGAAACAGAAGGCTTTTTATCACAGGACAAGAAATCAGCCCTCAAAAACTTAACCGGCAGAAAATATTTTTTTGAAAAAAACCCTAAGCCCCGGGGTCACAATTTCAGCAAAAATCTGACTTTTGGCAATTCACTCAAAAATGGTGCCAAAAGCTTGAAAATGCTACGCTGAAAGGTTTGGCGATGGAAACAGAAGGCTTTTTATCACAGGACAAGAAATCAGCCCTCAAAAACTTAACCGGCAGAAAATATTTTTTTGAAAAAATCCCTAAGCCCCGGGGTCACAATTTCAGCAAAAATCTGACTTTTGGCAGTTCACTCAAAAATGGTGCCAACCGGTTGCAAATGCTCACCTGAAAGCTTTGGCGATGGAAACAGAAGGCTTTTTATCACAGGACAAGAAATCTGCCCTCAAAAACTTAACCGGCAGAAAATATTTTTTTGAAAATATCCCTAAGCCCCGGGGTCACAATTTCAGACAAAAATGTGACTTTTGGCAGTTCACTCAAAAATGGTGCCAAAAGCTTGAAAATGCTCTCCTGAAAGGTTTGGCACTCGAAACAGAAGGCTTTTTATCACAGGACAAGAAATCAGCCCTCAAAAACTTAACCGGCAGAAAATATTTTTTTGAAAAAATCCCTAAGCCCCGGGGTCACAATTTCAGCAAAAATCTGACTTTTGGCAATTCACTGAAAAATGGTGCCAAAAGCTTGAAGATGCTCCGCTGAAAGGTTTGGCACTCGAAACAGAAGGCTTTTTATCACAGGACAATAAATCAGCCCTCAAAAACTTAACCGGCAGAAAATATTTTTTTGAAAAAATCCCTAAGCCCCGGGGGTCACAATTTCAGCAAAAATCTGACTTTTGGCAGTTCACTCAAAAATGGTGCCAAAAGCTTGAAAATGCTCTCCTGAAAGGTTTGGCACTCGAAAAAGAAGGCTTTTTATCACAGGACAAGAAATCAGCCCTCAAAATCTTATCCGGCAGAAAATATTTTTTTGAAAAAATCCCTAAGCCCCGGGGTCACAATTTCAGCAAAAATCTGACTTTTGGCAGTTCACTCAAAGATGGTGCCAAAAGCTTGAAAATGCTCCCCTGAAAGGTTTGGCACTCGAAACAGAAGGCTTTTTATCACAGGACAAGAAATCAGACCTCAAAAACTTAACCGGCAGAAAATATTTTTTTGAAAAAATCCCTAAGCCACGGGGTCACAATTTCAGCAAAAATCTGACTTTTGGCAATTCACTCAATAATGGTGCCAAGCGGTTGCAAATGCTCTCCTGAAAGCTTTGGCGATGGAAACAGAAGGCTTTTTATCACAGGACAAGAAGTCAGACCTCAAAAACTTAACCGGCAGAAAATATTTTTTTGAAAAAATCCCAAAGCCCCGGGGTCACAATTTCAGCAAAAATGTCACTTTTGGCACTTCACTCAATAATGGTGCCAAAAGCTTGAAAATGCTCTCCTGAAAGCTTTGGCACTCGAAACAGAAGGCTTTTTATCACAGGACAAGAAATCAGCCCTCAAAAACTTACCTGGCAGAAAATATTTTTTTGAAAAAATCCCTAAGCCCAAGGTCACAATTTCAGCAAAAATCTGACTTTTGGCAGTTCACTCAAAAATGGTGCCAACCTGTTGCAAATGCTCCCCTGACAGGTTTGGCACTCGAAACAGAAGGCTTTTTATCACAGGACAAGAAATCAGCCCTCAAAAACGTAACCGGCAGAAAATATTTTTTTGAAAAAATCCCTAAGCCCCGGGGGTCACAATTTCAGTAAAAATCTGACTTTTGGCAGTTCACTCAAAAATGGTGCCAAAAGCTTGAAAATGCTCTCCTGAAAGGTTTGGCACTCGAAACAGAAGGCTTTTTATCACAGGACAAGAAATCAGCCCTCAAAAACTTATCCGGCAGAAAATATTTTTTTGAAATAATTCCTAAGCCCCGGGGTCACAATTTCAGCAAAAATCTGACTTTTGGCAATTCACTCCAAAATGGTGCCAACCTGTTGCAAATGCTCCCCTGACAGGTTTGGCACTCGAAACAGAAGGCTTTTTATCACAGGACAAGAAATCAGCCCTCAATAACTTAACGGGCAGAAAATATTTTTTTGAAAAAATCCCTAAGCCCCGGGGGTCACAATTTCAGCAAAAATCTGACTTTTGGCAGTTCACTCAAAAATGGTGCCAAAAGCTTGAAAATGCTCTCCTGAAAGGTTTGGCACTCGAAAAAGAAGGCTTTTTATCACAGGACAAGAAATCAGCCCTCAAAAACTTATCCGGCAGAAAAAATTTTTTTTGAAAAAATCCCTAAGCCCCGGGGTCACAATTTCAGCAAAAATCTGACTTTTGGCAGTTCACTCAAAGATGGTGCCAAAAGCTTGAAAATGCTCTTCTGAAAGGTTTGCCACTCGAAAAAGAAGGGTTTTTATCACAGGACAAGAAATCAGCCCTCAAAAACTTAACCGGCAGAAAATATTTTTTTGAAAAAATCCCTAAGCCCCGGGGTCACAATTTCAGCAAAAATCTGACTTTTGGCAATTCACTCAATAATGGTGCCAAGCGGTTGCAAATGCTCTCCTGAAAGCTTTGGCGATGGAAACAGAAGGCTTTTTATCACAGGACAAGAAGTCAGACCTCAAAAACTTAACCGGCAGAAAATATTTTTTTGAAAAAATCCCAAAGCCCCGGGGTCACAATTTCAGCAAAAATGTCACTTTTGGCAGTTCACTCAATAATGGTGCCAAAAGCTTGAAAATGCTCTCCTGAAAGGTTTGGCACTCGAAACAGAAGGCTTTTTATCACAGGACAAGAAATCAGCCCTCAAAAACTTAACCGGCAGAAAATATTTTTTTGAAAAAATCCCTAAGCGCCGGGGTCACAATTTCAGCAAAAATCTGACTTTTGGCAATTCACTCAAAAATGGTGCCAAAAGCTTGAAAATGCTCCGCTGAAAGGTTTGGCACTCGAAACAGAAGGCTTTTTATCACAGGACAAGAAATCAGCCCTCAAAAACTTAACCGGCAGAAAATATTTTTTTGAAAAAATCCCTAAGCCCCGGGGGTCACAATTTCAGCAGAAATCTGACTTTTGGCAGTTCACTCAAAAATGGTGCCAAAAGCTTGAAAATGCTCTCCTGAAAGGTTTGGCACTCGAAACAGAAGGCTTTTTATCACAGGACAAGAAATCAGCCCTCAAAAACTTATCCGGCAGAAAATACTTTTTTGAAAAAATCCCTAAGCCCCGGGGTCACAATTTCAGCAAAAATCTGACTTTTGGCAGATCACTAAAAGATGGTGCCAAAAGCTTGAAAATGCTCTTCTGAAAGGTTTGCAACTCGAAAAAGAAGGGTTTTTATCACAGGACAAGAAATCAGCCCTCAAAAACTTAACCGGCAGAAAATATTTTTTTGAAAAAATCCCTAAGGTCACAATTTCAGCAAAAATCTGACTTTTGGCAATTCACTCAATAATGGTGCCAAGCGGTTGCAAATGCTCTCCTGAAAGCTCTGGCGATGGAAACAGAAGGCTTTTTATCACAGGACAAGAAATCAGACCTCAAAAACTTAACCGGCAGAAAATATTTTTTTGAAAATATCCCTAAGCCCCGGGGTCACAATTTCAGCAAAAATCTGACTTTTGGCAATTCACTCAAAAATGGTGCCAAAGCTTGAAAATGCTCTCCTGAATGGTTTGGCGATGGAAACAGAAGGCTTTTTATCACAGGACAAGTAATCAGCCCTCAAAAACTTAACCGGCAGAAAATATTTTTTTGAAAAAATCCCTAAGCCCCGGGGTCACAATTTCAGCAAAAATGTCACTTTTGGCAGTTCACTCAATAATGGTGCCAAAAGCTTGAAAATGCTCTCCTGAAAGCTTTGGCACTCGAAACAGAAGGCTTTTTAACACAGGACAAGAAATCAGCCCTCAAAAACTTAACCGGCAGAAAATATTTTTTTGAAAAAATCCCTAAGCGCCGGGGTCACAATTTCAGCAAAAATCTGACTTTTGGCAGTTCACTCAAAAATGGTGCCAAAAGCTTGAAAATGCTCTCCTGAAAGGTTTGGCACTCGAAACAGAAGGCTTTTTATCACAGGACAAGAAATCAGCCCTCAAAAACTTATCCGGCAGAAAATATTTTTTTGAAATAATTCCTAAGCCCCGGGGTCACAATTTCAGCAAAAATCTGACTTTTGGCAATTCACTCCAAAATGGTGCCAACCTGTTGCAAATGCTCCCCTGACAGGTTTGGCACTCGAAACAGAAGGCTTTTTATCACAGGACAAGAAATCAGCCCTCAAAAACTTAACGGGCAGAAAATATTTTTTTGAAAAAATCCCTAAGCCCCGGGGGTCACAATTTCAGCAAAAATCTGACTTTTGGAAGTTCACTCAAAAATGGTGCCAAAAGCTTGAAAATGCTCTCCTGAAAGGTTTGGCACTCGAAAAAGAAGGCTTTTTATCACAGGACAAGAAATCAGCCCTCAAAAACTTATCCGGCAGAAAAAATTTTTTTTGAAAACATCCCTAAGCCCCGGGGTCACAATTTCAGCAAAAATCTGACTTTTGGCAGTTCACTCAAAGATGGTGCCAAATGCTTGAAAATGCTCTTCTGAAAGGTTTGCCACTCGAAAAAGAAGGGTTTTTATCACAGGACAAGAAATCAGCCCTCAAAAACTTAACCGGCAGAAAATATTTTTTTGAAAAAATCCCTAAGCCCCGGGGTCACAATTTCAGCAAAAATCTGACTTTTGGCAATTCACTCAATAATGGTGCCAAGCGGTTGCAAATGCTCTCCTGAAAGCTTTGGCGATGGAAACAGAAGGCTTTTTATCACAGGACAAGAAGTCAGACCTCAAAAACTTAACCGGCAGAAAATATTTTTTTGAAAAAATCCCAAAGCCCCGGGGTCACAATTTCAGCAAAAATGTCACTTTTGGCAGTTCACTCAATAATGGTGCCAAAAGCTTGAAAATGCTCTCCTGAAAGGTTTGGCACTCGAAACAGAAGGCTTTTTATCACAGGACAAGAAATCAGCCCTCAAAAACTTAACCGGCAGAAAATATTTTTTTGAAAAAATCCCTAAGCGCCGGGGTCACAATTTCAGCAAAAATCTGACTTTTGGCAATTCACTCAAAAATGGTGCCAAAAGCTTGAAAATGCTCCGCTGAAAGGTTTGGCACTCGAAACAGAAGGCTTTTTATCACAGGACAAGAAATCAGCCCTCAAAAACTTAACGGGCAGAAAATATTTTTTTGAAAAAATCCCTAAGCCCCGGGGGTCACAATTTCAGCAGAAATCTGACTTTTGGCAGTTCACTCAAAAATGGTGCCAAAAGCTTGAAAATGCTCTCCTGAAAGGTTTGGCACTCGAAACAGAAGGCTTTTTATCACAGGACAAGAAATCAGCCCTCAAAAACTTATCCGGCAGAAAATACTTTTTTGAAAAAATCCCTAAGCCCCGGGGTCACAATTTCAGCAAAAATCTGACTTTTGGCAGATCACTAAAAGATGGTGCCAAAAGCTTGAAAATGCTCTTCTGAAAGGTTTGCAACTCGAAAAAGAAGGGTTTTTATCACAGGACAAGAAATCAGCCCTCAAAAACTTAACCGGCAGAAAATATTTTTTTGAAAAAATCCCTAAGCCCCGGGGTCACAATTTCAGCAAAAATCTGACTTTTGGCAATTCACTCAATAATGGTGCCAAGCGGTTGCAAATGCTCTCCTGAAAGCTCTGGCGATGGAAACAGAAGGCTTTTTATCACAGGACAAGAAATCAGACCTCAAAAACTTAACCGGCAGAAAATATTTTTTTGAAAATATCCCTAAGCCCCGGGGTCACAATTTCAGCAAAAATCTGACTTTGGGCAGTTCACTCAATAATGGTGCCAAAAGCTTGAAAATGCTCTCCTGAAAGCTTTGGCACTCGAAACAGAAGGCTTTTTATCACAGGACAAGAAATCAGCCCTCAAAAACTTAACCGGCAGAAAATATTTTTTTGAAAAAATCCCTAATCCCCGGGGTCACAATTTCAGCAAAAATCTGACTTTTGGCAATTCACTCAAAAATGGTGCCAAAGCTTGAAAATGCTCTCCTGAATGGTTTGGCGATGGAAACAGAAGGCTTTTTATCACAGGACAAGTAATCAGCCCTCAAAAACTTAACCGGCAGAAAATATTTTTTTGAAAAAATCCCTAAGCCCCGGGGTCACAATTTCAGCAAAAATGTCACTTTTGGCAGTTCACTCAATAATGGTGCCAAAAGCTTGAAAATGCTCTCCTGAAAGCTTTGGCACTCGAAACAGAAGGCTTTTTAACACAGGACAAGAAATCAGCCCTCAAAAACTTAACCGGCAGAAAATATTTTTTTGAAAAAATCCCTAAGCGCCGGGGTCACAATTTCAGCAAAAATCTGACTTTTGGCAATTCACTCAAAAATGGTGCCAAAAGCTTGAAAATGCTCCGCTGAAAGGTTTGGCACTCGAAACAGAAGGCTTTTTATCACAGGACAAGAAATCAGCCCTCAAAAACTTAACCGGCAGAAAATATTTTTTTGAAAAAATCCCTAAGCGCCGGGGTCACAATTTCAGCAAAAATCTGACTTTGGGCAATTCACTCAAAAATGGTGCCAAAAGCTTGAAAATGCTCCGCTGAAAGGTTTGGCACTCGAAACAGAAGGCTTTTTATCACAGGACAAGAAATCAGCCCTCAAAAACTTAACCGGCAGAAAATATTTTTTTGAAAAAATCCCTAAGCCCCGGGGGTCACAATTTCAGCAAAAATCTGACTTTTGGCAGTTCACTCAAAAATGGTGCCAAAAGCTTGAAAATGCTCTCCTGAAAGGTTTGGCACTCGAAACAGAAGGCTTTTTATCACAGGACAAGAAATCAGCCCTCAAAAACTTATCCGGCAGAAAATATTTTTTTGAAATAATTCCTAAGCCCCGGGGTCACAATTTCAGCAAAAATCTGACTTTTGGCAATTCACTCCAAAATGGTGCCAACCTGTTGCAAATGCTCCCCTGACAGGTTTGGCACTCGAAACAGAAGGCTTTTTATCACAGGACAAGAAATCAGCCCTCAAAAACTTAACGGGCAGAAAATATTTTTTTGAAAAAATCCCTAAGCCCCGGGGGTCACAATTTCAGCACAAATCTTACTTTTGGCAGTTCACTCAAAAATGGTGCCAAAAGCTTGAAAATGCTCTCCTGAAAGGTTTGGCACTCGAAAAAGAAGGCTTTTTATCACAGGACAAGAAATCAGCCCTCAAAAACTTATCCGGCAGAAAAATTTTTTTTTGAAAAAATCCCTAAGCCCCGGGGTCACAATTTCAGCAAAAATCTGACTTTTGGCAGTTCACTCAAAGATGGTGCCAAAAGCTTGAAAATGCTCTTCTGAAAGCTTTGCCACTCGAAAAAGAAGGGTTTTTATCACAGGACAAGAAATCAGCCCTCAAAAACTTAACCGGCAGAAAATATTTTTTTGAAAAAATCCCTAAGCCCCGGGGTCACAATTTCAGCAAAAATCTGACTTTTGGCAATTCACTCAATAATGGTGCCAAGCGGTTGCAAATGCTCTCCTGAAAGCTTTGGCGATGGAAACAGAAGGCTTTTTATCACAGGACAAGAAGTCAGACCTCAAAAACTTAACCGGCAGAAAATATTTTTTTGAAAAAATCCCAAAGCCCCGGGGTCACAATTTCAGCAAAAATGTCACTTTTGGCAGTTCACTCAATAATGGTGCCAAAAGCTTGAAAATGCTCTCCTGAAAGGTTTGGCACTCGAAACAGAAGGCTTTTTATCACAGGACAAGAAATCAGCCCTCAAAAACTTAACCGGCAGAAAATATTTTTTTGAAAAAATCCCTAAGCGCCGGGGTCACAATTTCAGCAAAAATCTGACTTTTGGCAATTCACTCAAAAATGGTGCCAAAAGCTTGAAAATGCTCCGCTGAAAGGTTTGGCACTCGAAACAGAAGGCTTTTTATCACAGGACAAGAAATCAGCCCTCAAAAACTTAACCGGCAGAAAATATTTTTTTGAAAAAATCCCTAAGCCCCGGGGGTCACAATTTCAGCAAAAATCTGACTTTTGGCAGTTCACTCAAAAATGGTGCCAAAAGCTTGAAAATGCTCTCCTGAAAGGTTTGGCACTCGAAACAGAAGGCTTTTTATCACAGGACAAGAAATCAGCCCTCAAAAACTTATCCGGCAGAAAATATTTTTTTGAAATAATTCCTAAGCCCCGGGGTCACAATTTCAGCAAAAATCTGACTTTTGGCAATTCACTCCAAAATGGTGCCAACCTGTTGCAAATGCTCCCCTGACAGGTTTGGCACTCGAAACAGAAGGCTTTTTATCACAGGACAAGAAATCAGCCCTCAATAACTTAACGGGCAGAAAATATTTTTTTGAAAAAATCCCTAAGCCCCGGGGGTCACAATTTCAGCAAAAATCTGACTTTTGGCAGTTCACTCAAAAATGGTGCCAAAAGCTTGAAAATGCTCTCCTGAAAGGTTTGGCACTCGAAACAGAAGGCTTTTTATCACAGGACAAGAAATCAGCCCTCAAAAACTTATCCGGCAGAAAATACTTTTTTGAAAAAATCCCTAAGCCCCGGGGTCACAATTTCAGCAAAAATCTGACTTTTGGCAGATCACTAAAAGATGGTGCCAAAAGCTTGAAAATGCTCTTCTGAAAGGTTTGCAACTCGAAAAAGAAGGGTTTTTATCACAGGACAAGAAATCAGCCCTCAAAAACTTAACCGGCAGAAAATATTTTTTTGAAAAAATCCCTAAGCCCCGGGGTCACAATTTCAGCAAAAATCTGACTTTTGGCAATTCACTCAATAATGGTGCCAAGCGGTTGCAAATGCTCTCCTGAAAGCTCTGGCGATGGAAACAGAAGGCTTTTTATCACAGGACATGAAATCAGACCTCAAAAACTTAACCGGCAGAAAATATTTTTTTGAAAATATCCCTAAGCCCCGGGGTCACAATTTCAGCAAAAATCTGACTTTGGGCAGTTCACTCAATAATGGTGCCAAAAGCTTGAAAATGCTCTCCTGAAAGCTTTGGCACTCGAAACAGAAGGCTTTTTATCACAGGACAAGAAATCAGCCCTCAAAAACTTAACCGGCAGAAAATATTTTTTTGAAAAAATCCCTAAGCCCCGGGGTCACAATTTCAGCAAAAATCTGACTTTTGGCAATTCACTCAAAAATGGTGCCAAAGCTTGAAAATGCTCTCCTGAATGGTTTGGCGATGGAAACAGAAGGCTTTTTATCACAGGACAAGTAATCAGCCCTCAAAAACTTAACCGGCAGAAAATATTTTTTTGAAAAAATCCCTAAGCCCCGGGGTCACAATTTCAGCAAAAATGTCACTTTTGGCAGTTCACTCAATAATGGTGCCAAAAGCTTGAAAATGCTCTCCTGAAAGCTTTGGCACTCGAAACAGAAGGCTTTTTAACACAGGACAAGAAATCAGCCCTCAAAAACTTAACCGGCAGAAAATATTTTTTTGAAAAAATCCCTAAGCGCCGGGGTCACAATTTCAGCAAAAATCTGACTTTTGGCAATTCACTCAAAAATGGTGCCAAAAGCTTGAAAATGCTCCGCTGAAAGGTTTGGCACTCGAAACAGAAGGCTTTTTATCACAGGACAAGAAATCAGCCCTCAAAAACTTATCCGGCAGAAAATATTTTTTTGAAAAAATTCCTAAGCCCCGGGGTCACAATTTCAGCAAAAATCTGACTTTTGGCAATTCACTCCAAAATGGTGCCAACCTGTTGCAAATGCTCCCCTTACAGGTTTGGCACTCGAAAGAGAAGGCTTTTTATCACAGGACAAGAAATCAGCCCTCAAAAACTTAACCGGCAGAAAATATTTTTTGGAAAAAATCCCTAAGCCCCGGGGTCACAATTTCAGCAAAAATCTGACTTTTGGCAATTCACTCAATAATGGTGCCAAGCGGTTGCATATGCTCTCCTGAAAGCTCTGGAGATGGAAACAGAAGGCTTTTTATCACAGGACAATAAATCAGACCTCAAAAACTTAACCGGCAGAAAATATTTTTTTGAAAATATCCCTAAGCGCCGGGGTCACAATTTCAGCAAAAATCTGACTTTGGGCAGTTCACTCAATAATGGTGCCAAAAGCTTGAAAATGCTCTCCTGAAAGGTTTGGCACTCGAAACAGAAGGCTTTTTATCACAGGACAAGAAATCAGCCCTCAAAAACTTAACCGGCAGAAAATATTTTTTTGAAAAAATCCCTAAGCGCCGGGGTCACAATTTCAGCAAAAATCTGACTTTGGGCAGTTCACTCAATAATGGTGCCAAAAGCTTGAAAATGCTCTCCTGAAAGGTTTGGCACTCGAAACAGAAGGCTTTTTATCACAGGACAAGAAATCAGCCCTCAAAAACTTAACCGGCAGAAAATATTTTTTTGAAAAAATCCCTAAGCGCCGGGGTCACAATTTCAGCAAAAATCTGACTTTTGGCAATTCACTCAAAAATGGTGCCAAAAGCTTGAAAATGCTCCGCTGAAAGGTTTGGCACTCGAAACAGAAGGCTTTTTATCACAGGACAAGAAATCAGCCCTCAAAAACTTAACCGGCAGAAAATATTTTTTTGAAAAAATCCCTAAGCCCCGGGGGTCACAATTTCAGCAAAAATCTGACTTTTGGCAGTTCACTCAAAAATGGTGCCAAAAGCTTGAAAATGCTCTCCTGAAAGGTTTGGCACTCGAAACAGAAGGCTTTTTATCACAGGACAAGAAATCAGCCCTCAAAAACTTATCCGGCAGAAAATATTTTTTTGAAATAATTCCTAAGCCCCGGGGTCACAATTTCAGCAAAAATCTGACTTTTGGCAATTCACTCCAAAATGGTGCCAACCTGTTGCAAATGCTCCCCGGACAGGTTTGGCACTCGAAACAGAAGGCTTTTTATCACAGGACAAGAAATCAGCCCTCAAAAACTTAACCGGCAGAAAATATTTTTTTGAAAAAATCCCTAAGCCCCGGGGTCACAATTTCAGCAAAAATCTGACTTTGGGCAATTCACTCAAAAATGGTGCCAAAGCTTGAAAATGCTCTCCTGAATGGTTTGGCGATGGAAACAGAAGGCTTTTTATCACAGGACAAGTAATCAGCCCTCAAAAACTTAACCGGCAGAAAATATTTTTTTGAAAAAATCCCAAAGCCCCGGGGTCACAATTTCAGCAAAAATGTCACTTTTGGC
The DNA here is from genome assembly GCF_965112155.1 of Podarcis liolepis. NCBI lineage: Eukaryota > Metazoa > Chordata > Lepidosauria > Squamata > Lacertidae > Podarcis > Podarcis liolepis. Next base: position 1,688,225 of record NW_028148790.1, on the reverse strand, counting down.
AGTTCACTCAATAATGGTGCCAAAAGCTTGAAAATGCGCTCCTGAAAGGTTTGGCACTCGAAACAGAAGGCTTTTTATCACAGGACAAGAAATCAGCCCTCAAAAACTTAACCGGCAGAAAATATTTTTTTGAAAAAATCCCTAAGCCCCGGGGGTCACAATTTCAGCAAAAATCTGACTTTTGGCAGTTCACTCAAAAATGGTGCCAAAAGCTTGAAAATGCTCTCCTGAAAGGTTTGGCACTCGAAACAGAAGGCTTTTTATCACAGGACAAGAAATCAGCCCTCAAAAACTTAACCGGCAGAAAATATTTTTTTGAAAGAATCCCTAAGCCCCGGGGTCACAATTTCAGCAAAAATCTGACTTCTGGCAATTCACTGAAAAATGGTGCCAAAAGCTTGAAAATGCTCCGCTGAAAGGTTTGGCACTCGAAACAGAAGGCTTTTTATCACAGGACAAGAAATCAGCCCTCAAAAACTTATCCGGCAGAAAATACTTTTTTGAAAAAATCCCTAAGCCCCGGGGTCACAATTTCAGCAAAAATCTGACTTTTGGCAGTTCACTCAAAGATGGTGCCAAAAGCTTGAAAATGCTCTTCACTGCATCCTCGGGGGGAGAAGTATGTAAACTCCCCGCTTCTATCGCCTTTTGTTGAACCGTTCACAATCTGCAAATTAAAGTTGTTACATAATTCAAGTAGGCGTAAGCCTTCGTTGTTTACAACCCTATCTCTGGAGAATCGTCCTATTTTCAGGGCATGTGCGATATCATTATCAGTATTCCAATTTAGTTTGCTACATAGTTGTTCATTGTTGGTTCCCACTCTGGCATTGAAATCACCTGCTATTATCAGTGAGGCATTTGGGTATTTATCGGTCAAATTTTCTATATAAAAGGTTAGTTGTGACCAATTTTCACTGCTGCTGTTGTTTTTGGTTGGGGGGATATAGACATTTACAAGTAGCAAAGTATCGTCTTTTTGGGTTAAAAGTAGAGCTTGTGCAAGTGGTAAGCATTTTTCTAGCTGCTTGATTTCAAACCCTAAGTTGTCTTTGATCATGCAACAGAACCCTGCTTTCGGCCGGCCCTTCGTGTTTGTTTTCACTGCGGGTTTCGTATAGGAGGTGAATCCATTGATTTTAATATCTCTAGTTGACCATGTTTCTTGTAGAAGTATTAATTCAAAATCTTTAAGGAAGTTCATTAGGTCTGGGTCTCCGTCTTTGTTTCCCCACCCTGCAATATTCCAGGACAGCAAGCGTAGGATCCGTTTTTGAGTTGATGGCTGGTTGACAGCATTTAGTCATTCTAGTTCTGTTATTGAGTCCAGCGAGGGATTTTGTCTTGTGCAGATACAGCCATTTGTCGCTGCTTTCGGCGGGGAACATAATGGTGGGTCTTTTAGATTCTTTTTTAAAGTGCGGGAAATTAAAATTTCCTCCCTTTCTTGGTTTTCTTCCTTAACTATTCCTTGTTCCTGAGAAATTTCTGTGGTTGGTAGACTGTTGTGGACAGTAGGACTGTTTTCAGTCTCTACTTCCATTTCTTTGGCCTCATTTGATGTTGGGCTCAGTGAATCAGGTCTGTTGGAGGTCATCTTTTGTTCGGCAATGTTAGAGTCCTTTGTAGTACTTAAATAAGGGGTACCTATTTCGTTTAGAGCTAGTATTTGATATCTCAGCCAGGAATTTGTGGTCTCATTGCTGGAGTTTTTCCTTGCCATTTCATATTCTAAAGGAGGCTGGATTTGAAGGTCTGCATCTATACATTTGAAAGTTCCATTGGTGGCTTTCTTTTTGACTATGCATTTAGGGGAGAGGGCTGGTAAGTGTAAAGTTTGATTGTGTATTGTTTCTACTGCATTTTGTTGCCCTTGTTGGTGAATTTCGGTCAATCTGGCCTGTAGTTTCGTCAATTTACTGAGTATGTTTATTTGTTCTTTGTCTGGTAGCTTGGTAAAGTTACTCAGCAGATCTACTTCTTCTGGGACTGTCCAGTCTATTGTATCAAGGGCGAGGCTGTTATTTGATGCTACAGTCGCTTGGTTTGAGAGCTTGGATTTTTCTTGTGTGATTTCCCGGGTAGCTGGCTGCGGTTTCTCCCATCTACTGGGTTCTTCCACGGGAGTAGGGCAGATGTCGGCTTCTGGTAGAATGGCCTTATTCATCTTGTTCTGTCTTTTAGATGCAATCAATGGTCTGAGTGATATATCTTCAAAGTGTCGACGCGGAATAATTCCTTTCTGGGCTAAATAAGCCTTTACCCTTAGGATTTTGGTTGGAATTCTATGACTACCAAATTTTAGTAGTACTTTTTTGGAATGTCCATCGTTAGTGAGCCTCTTGACTGCTTTTAGGTCGATGCTTCCACCCTCAAGGCCTAGGAGCAGATTTAGATGGTGTCTGGCCCAGAAGGATGACTCCCAGTAAGGTAGGGGCCCTCTATATGGAAAAATGTGGAGAACAATCTCACATGGCCTCAGTATCAGGTTGACTGAGTGAGGGGGGCTTCCTCTGGTTTTTGGCTGGTTTAGAGGTATAAATTTGTATTTGTTCTGTTTGTCTCCAGGGCTTATTAAGGATGGCAAAAAGGGAGTGAGTTGCCTCCTTTCATCTGGGTTATCCAGCTTCTTGGAGATGTTTTGTAATTGTTCAAAGATTTTTTGAACTGTTTGAGCAGTCATTAGGCAGCATTCCTCCAGCAGCTCCACCTTTCTATCAATTAGCACTTGTGCCTCGGTTATGGGAGTAGTAGCCTTGTCCTCATTTATTCCTAGGGATATCTCTTCAACTGTCTTTCCATGTAAAGAGTTGAGGAAGGTTTTGGGAGGAGATATGTGCTGTTTTTGAGGTAGCAGGTAATTATCTAGATTACTCTGTTTGAAACCGGAGGGCTCTGCGTCAGTTTCTGTATCAGGGCATCTGAGTCTTTTGGCTCTTCTCATTGCTAGATTCTTCTTAAATCAATGAGATCAGACTTCTAAACGGAGTGATAGAGTGTTAAAGTTCTCAGGTCGCAATCTCATTCAATTCTCATTCAGTCCTGGCTGGGCTGCTGCGAGGAGTTTAAAACTGGGTCCAATTAGAGCACTCCTTTGAAGTATCCCCCCCCCTTCTTCTCAGTTTGTTAAAACAACTGAGATGCTTGGGGGTCCACGAAGTTAGAGGTGGTGGGAGAAATTTGTGGTTTTATAAATTTATAGTTTTTAGGGTTAAAAGCCCATTAGAGGTCCTTAAAGATCCTTGGGATAAGTTTGTCACGAGGAGTCAACGAGAAACTGGGAGGGAGTGCCTTAATGCCCGGGAGGGAATGTCTGAGAGCCTTCGTTAAAACTTCATTAACTTCACTAAGTCCCGGCACCGAGGAGGATAAGATAAGATGTTCAAAAGCCCAGCGAAGTAGCGAAAGGAAATAAAATCCAAAAGAAGGAGGAGAGTCGGCAACAAAGGCATTTAGTTAAAAAATTCTTTGAGCTCCGATAAGAGCGTCTTACCTTGGCGCCATCTTGGGGAAGTTTAAACCAAGCCTTATAATATTATAAATTCAATCATGGACCTCAAAATTGGAACGCGTACTGAAAGCGACCATCAGCCATTATTGTTGTCTATTAACTTAAAGGACGAAACCAAAATAACCAAGTACAATATCATAGAACCTTCTCAATACAAACAAATGACCCAATTAAAATGGTCCCAGGAAATGAGTGCAGCAGTGGGGCAAAAACTTACAGCCAACCTGAGAAAACAAGTATTATCCAACTTAAAGACCACTAATCCCTACAGTGATATTCCGAAAATTTATAATGAAATCTTCCAAATGTTCGTAGAGCTTAGTACTCCACCTAAAGTTTGGGTACTTAAACATAGCGCTAGCCCTTGGTTTGATGATGAATGTTTCCAGCTAAAAAGAAAGCTGCGTCAAACATTTAAAAATAATCGCGCTAAACTAGAGCCCTCTTATCTTGATGAAAAAAGACAATACCATTACATTCTGGCCGAAAAGAAACAGAAATATGCAACCCAAAAATGGCTACAATTACTCGACTCAATTCAGAGTAAAAACAACAAAGCGTTCTGGAACCTAGTGTACGGAGGATTGAAAGCCGAAAACCAACTAACTCTACCACCAATTGCAGAATCCAAATGGTCCCAATACTTCACATCTGTATTCAACAATCTACACAGTGAACTCAAAGGAAATGAGACCACTAAAAATAAAATCAATAAACTCCAGGAGTGGCCAAGGGTAGAAGAAGAGGAAATTAGAGAGATAGTTAAAAATTTCAAATCGGGGAAATCTCCTGGGCCAGACGGTCTACCAGTAGAATTATTCAAGACCTATATAGATTGGTGGGCAGAACCCTTAGCTCAATTGTTTACTCTCATAGATAAATATGGGATCATACCTGAGATATGGTTAAGATCAATAATTATCCCAATCTTTAAAAATGGCGACCCAAAAGAACCAAGGAATTACAGACCGATAAGCCTATTATCAGTGATAGGGAAAATCTACGCTAAGCACCTTTTATCTAAACTTCTTACCTGGATGAAAAATCTAAATTTACCAGGGAAAGAGCAAATAGGTTTCTCCAAAGGTTGCTCTACATTAGACCACTGCCTTATACTTATGCATTTGGTTGAAAAATATAGATCCCAAAGGCAATCTAAGATATATGCTGCTTTTGTAGACTTTCGTGGTGCATTCGACTCAATTGACCGCCCAAAGCTGTGGAGGAAACTCGCAGAATTAAAAATTGATCAGCGCTTATTGATTCTAATACAAAATCTATACTCTTCCAATACCTGTCAAGTCAAACTTAACACCAAAGGTCACCTTTCATCAGACATCCCAAACTCGAAAGGGGTAAAACAAGGGTGTATTCTCGCTCCCTTTCTATTTAATTTATTTTTATCAGACTTGCCAGATCACCTCCAAAAAATAGAATCACATGCCCCTAAACTTAATCAGAAACCAGTTCCTCTCTTATTATACGCAGACGATGCTGTCCTACTATCATTAACGAGCTTGGGTCTGAAACGTCTTATATCTTCTCTGATCCTCTACTGCGAATGTAACAAACTCTCTATAAATTATGAGAAGACAAAAATTTTGGTCTTCTCGAATGGTTGGAAATTAGAGAAATGGAAAATAAGAGGGCAAGAAATCCAACAAGTGAAAATCTATAGGTATCTGGGAATCTTATTCCAGAGCAATTTAGGGTGGGCAAATCATCGCACAAATGCCATAAAACAGGCAAAGTGTACCTCATCAGCAGTTGCCCGTTTTTATTATCAGAAAGGTAATCAATTTATTCCTGCGGCCAATCAGATATTTCAAACAAAAGTGCAATCCCAGATATTCTATGGAATCCCGCTATGGGTCCAAGCATATAACAGTGATTTAAAAAAGATTCACTCCAGCTTTCTGAGACGTATTCTTGGACTCCCAGCTGTGATCAAATATGAAACAATGTGTGCAGAAATAGGCATACACACAATGGAATATTGGGCATGGTCCACCTCAATAAAGTACTGGTTACGCTGCCATTTTCGCTGCCCTCCATCAAGTCTGCTCGCTGATTTGCTCAAAGACTCCTATAAATCAAGATGGTATCAGTACCTCGAAAAAAAGATTGAATCTTTAGGCATCGAGCTGGAGCCCCTGTACAATCAGCCCTCAAAAACTTAACCGGCAGAAAATATTTTTTTGAAAATATCCCTAAGCCCCGGGGTCACAATTTCAGCAAAAATCTGACTTTGGGCAGTTCACTCAATAATGGTGCCAAAAGCTTGAAAATGCTCTCCTGAAAGCTTTGGCACTCGAAACAGAAGGCTTTTTATCACAGGACAAGAAATCAGCCCTCAAAAACTTAACCAGCAGAAAATATTTTTTTGAAAAAATCCCTAAGCCCCGGGGTCACAATTTCAGCAAAAATCTGACTTTTGGCAATTCACTCAAAAATGGTGCCAAAGCTTGAAAATGCTCTCCTGAATGGTTTGGCGATGGAAACAGAAGGCTTTTTATCACAGGACAAGAAATCAGCCCTCAAAAACTTAACCGGCAGAAAATATTTTTTTGAAAAAATCCCTAAGCGCCGGGGTCACAATTTCAGCAAAAATCTGACTTTGGGCAATTCACTCAAAAATGGTGCCAAAAGCTTGAAAATGCTCCGCTGAAAGGTTTGGCACTCGAAACAGAAGGCTTTTTATCACAGGACAAGAAATCAGCCCTCAAAAACTTAACCGGCAGAAAATATTTTTTTGAAAGAATCCCTAAGCCCCGGGGGTCACAATTTCAGCAAAAATCTGACTTTTGGCAGTTCACTCAAAAATGGTGCCAAAAGCTTGAAAATGCTCTCCTGAAAGGTTTGGCACTCGAAACAGAAGGCTTTTTATCACAGGACAAGAAATCAGCCCTCAAAAACTTAACCGGCAGAAAATATTTTTTTGAAAGAATCCCTAAGCCCCGGGGTCACAATTTCAGCAAAAATCTGACTTTTGGCAATTCACTGAAAAATGGTGCCAAAAGCTTGAAAATGCTCCGCTGAAAGGTTTGGCACTCGAAACAGAAGGCTTTTTATCACAGGACAAGAAATCAGCCCTCAAAAACTTATCCGGCAGAAAATACTTTTTTGAAAAAATCCCTAAGCCCCGGGGTCACAATTTTAGCAAAAATCTGACTTTTGGCAGTTCACTCAAAGATGGTGCCAAAAGCTTGAAAATGCTCTTCTGAAAGGTTTGCAACTCGAAAAAGAAGGGTTTTTATCACAGGACAAGAAATCAGCCCTCAAAAACTTAACCGGCAGAAAATATTTTTTTGAAAAAATCCCTAAGCCCCGGGGTCACAATTTCAGCAAAAATCTGACTTTTGGCAATTCACTCAATAATGGTGCCAAGCGGTTGCAAATGCTCTCCTGAAAGCTCTGGCGATGGAAACAGAAGGCTTTTTATCACAGGACAAGAAATCAGACCTCAAAAACTTAACCGGCAGAAAATATTTTTTTGAAAATATCCCTAAGCCCCGGGGTCACAATTTCAGCAAAAATCTGACTTTGGGCAGTTCACTCAATAATGGTGCCAAAAGCTTGAAAATGCTCTCCTGAAAGCTTTGGCACTCGAAACAGAAGGCTTTTTATCACAGGACAAGAAATCAGCCCTCAAAAACTTAACCGGCAGAAAATATTTTTTTGAAAAAATCCCTAAGCCCCGGGGTCACAATTTCAGCGAAAATCTGACTTTTGGCAATTCACTCAAAAATGGTGCCAAAGCTTGAAAATGCTCTCCTGAATGGTTTGGCGATGGAAACAGAAGGCTTTTTATCACAGGACAAGTAATCAGCCCTCAAAAACTTAACCGGCAGAAAATATTTTTTTGAAAAAATCCCAAAGCCCCGGGGTCACAATTTCAGCAAAAATGTCACTTTTGGCAGTTCACTCAATAATGGTGCCAAAAGCTTGAAAATGCTCTCCTGAAAGGTTTGGCACTCGAAACAGAAGGCTTTTTATCACAGGACAAGAAATCAGCCCTCAAAAACTTAACCGGCAGAAAATATTTTTTTGAAAAAATCCCTAAGCGCCGGGGTCACAATTTCAGCAAAAATCTGACTTTTGGCAATTCACTCAAAAATGGTGCCAAAAGCTTGAAAATGCTCCGCTGAAAGGTTTGGCACTCGAAACAGAAGGCTTTTTATCACAGGACAAGAAATCAGCCCTCAAAAACTTAACCGGCAGAAAATATTTTTTTGAAAAAATCCCTAAGCCCCGGGGTCACAATTTCAGCAAAAATCTGACTTTTGGCAATTCACTCAATAATGGTGCCAAGCGGTTGCAAATGCTCTCCTGAAAGCTCTGGAGATGGAAACAGAAGGCTTTTTATCACAGGACAATAAATCAGACCTCAAAAACTTAACCGGCAGAAAATATTTTTTTGAAAATATCCCTAAGCCCCGGGGTCACAATTTCAGCAAAAATCTGACTTTTGGCAGTTCACTCAATAATGGTGCCAAAAGCTTGAAAATGCTCTCCTGAAAGCTTTGGCACTCGAAACAGAAGGCTTTTTATCACAGGACAAGAAATCAGCCCTCAAAAACTTAACCGGCCGAAAATATTTTTTTGAAAAAATCCCTAAGCCCCGGGGTCACAATTTCAGCAAAAATCTGACTTTTGGCAATTCACTCCAAAATGGTGCCAACCTGTTGCAAATGCTCCCCGGACAGGTTTGGCACTCGAAACAGAAGGCTTTTTATCACAGGACAAGAAATCAGCCCTCAAAAACTTAACCGGCAGAAAATATTTTTTTGAAAAAAATTCCTAAGCCCCGGGGTCACAATTTCAGCAAAAATCTGACTTTTGGCAGTTCACTCAAAAATGGTGCCAACCGGTTGCAAATGCTCCCCTGAAAGCTTTGGCGATGGAAACAGAAAGCTTTTTATCACAGGACAAGAAATCAGCCCTCAAACACTTAACCGGCAGAAAATACTTTTTTGAAAATATCCCTAAGCCCCGCGGTCACAATTTCAGCAAAAATCTGACTTTTGGCAATACACTCAATAATGGTGCCAAGCGGTTGCAAATGCTCTCCTGAAAGCTTTGGCGATGGAAACAGAAGGCTTTTTATCACAGGACAAGAAATCAGACCTCAAAAACTTAACCGGCAGAAAATATTTTTTTGAAAAAATCCCTAAGCCCCGGGGTCACAATTTCAGCAAAAATCTGACTTTTGGCAGTTCACTCAAAAATGGTGCCAAAAGCTTGAAAATGCTACGGTGAAAGCTTTGGCATTCGAAACAGAAGGCTTTTTATCACAGGACAAGAAATCAGCCCTCAAAAACTTAACCGGCAGAAAATATTTTTTTGAAAATATCCCTAAGCCCCGGGGTCACAATTTCATACAAAAATGTGACTTTTGGCAGTTCACTCAAAAATGGTGCCAAAAGCTTGAAAATGCTCTCCTGAAAGCTTTGGCACTCGAAACAGAAGGCTTTTTATCACAGGACAAGAAATCAGCCCTCAAAAACTTAACCGGCCGAAAATATTTTTTTGAAAAAATCCCTAAGCCCCGGGGTCACAATTTCAGCAAAAATCTGACTTTTGGCAATTCACTCCAAAATGGTGCCAACCTGTTGCAAATGCTCCCCGGACAGGTTTGGCACTCGAAACAGAAGGCTTTTTATCACAGGACAAGAAATCAGCCCTCAAAAACTTAACCGGCAGAAAATATTTTTTTGAAAAAAATTCCTAAGCCCCGGGGTCACAATTTCAGCAAAAATCTGACTTTTGGCAGTTCACTCAAAAATGGTGCCAACCGGTTGCAAATGCTCCCCTGAAAGCTTTGGCGATGGAAACAGAAAGCTTTTTATCACAGGACAAGAAATCAGCCCTCAAACACTTAACCGGCAGAAAATACTTTTTTGAAAATATCCCTAAGCCCCGCGGTCACAATTTCAGCAAAAATCTGACTTTTGGCAATACACTCAATAATGGTGCCAAGCGGTTGCAAATGCTCTCCTGAAAGCTTTGGCGATGGAAACAGAAGGCTTTTTATCACAGGACAAGAAATCAGACCTCAAAAACTTAACCGGCAGAAAATATTTTTTTGAAAAAATCCCTAAGCCCCGGGGTCACAATTTCAGCAAAAATCTGACTTTTGGCAGTTCACTCAAAAATGGTGCCAAAAGCTTGAAAATGCTACGGTGAAAGCTTTGGCATTCGAAACAGAAGGCTTTTTATCACAGGACAAGAAATCAGCCCTCAAAAACTTAACCGGCAGAAAATATTTTTTTGAAAATATCCCTAAGCCCCGGGGTCACAATTTCATACAAAAATGTGACTTTTGGCAGTTCACTCAAAAATGGTGCCAAAAGCTTGAAAATGCTCTCCTGAAAGGTTTGGCACTCGAAACAGAAGGCTTTTTATCACAGGACAAGAAATCAGCCCTCAAAAACTTAACCGGCAGAAAATATTTTTTTGAAAGAATCCCTAAGCCCCGGGGTCACAATTTCAGCAAAAATCTGACTTTTGGCAATTCACTGAAAAATGGTGCCAAAAGCTTGAAAATGCTCCGCTGAAAGGTTTGGCACTCGAAAAAGAAGGCTTTTTATCACAGGACAAGAAATCAGCCCTCAAAAACTTATCCGGCAGAAAATACTTTTTTGAAAAAATCCCTAAGCCCCGGGGTCACAATTTCAGCAAAAATCTGACTTTTGGCAGTTCACTCAAAGATGGTGCCAAAAGCTTGAAATTCTCTTCTGAAAGGTTTGCAACTCGAAAAAGAAGGGTTTTTATCACAGGACAAGAAATCAGCCCTCAAAAACTTAACCGGCAGAAAATATTTTTTTGAAAAAATCCCTAAGCCCCGGGGTCACAATTTCAGCAAAAATCTGACTTTTGGCAATTCACTCCAAAATGGTGCCAACCTGTTGCAAATGCTCCCCGGACAGGTTTGGCACTCGAAACAGAAGGCTTTTTATCACAGGACAAGAAATCAGCCCTCAAAAACTTAACCGGCAGAAAATATTTTTTTGAAAAAATTCCTAAGCCCCGGGGTCACAATTTCAGCAAAAATCTGACTTTTGGCAGTTCACTCAAAAATGGTGCCAACCGGTTGCAAATGCTCCCCTGAAAGCTTTGGCGATGGAAACAGAAAGCTTTTTATCACAGGACAAGAAATCAGCCCTCAAACACTTAACCGGCAGAAAATACTTTTTTGAAAATATCCCTAAGCCCCGCGGTCACAATTTCAGCAAAAATCTGACTTTTGGCAATACACTCAATAATGGTGCCAAGCGGTTGCAAATGCTCTCCTGAAAGCTTTGGCGATGGAAACAGAAGGTTTTTTATCACAGGACAAGAAATCAGACCTCAAAAACTTAACCGGCAGAAAATATTTTTTTGAAAAAATCCCTAAGCCCCGGGGTCACAATTTCAGCAAAAATCTGACTTTTGGCAGTTCACTCAAAAATGGTGCCAAAAGCTTGAAAATGCTACGGTGAAAGCTTTGGCACTCGAAACAGAAGGCTTTTTATCACAGGACAAGAAATAAGCCCTCAAAAACTTAACCGGCAGAAAATACTTTTTTGAAAATATCCCTAAGCCCCGGGGTCACAATTTCATACAAAAATGTGACTTTTGGCAGTTCACTCAAAAATGGTGCCAAAAGCTTGAAAATGCTCTCCTGAAAGGTTTGGCACTCGAAACAGAAGGCTTTTTATCACAGGACAAGAAATCAGCCCTCAAAAACTTAACCGGCAGAAAATATTTTTTTGAAAGAATCCCTAAGCCCCGGGGTCACAATTTCAGCAAAAATCTGACTTTTGGCAATTCACTGAAAAATGGTGCCAAAAGCTTGAAAATGCTCCGCTGAAAGGTTTGGCACTCGAAACAGAAGGCTTTTTATCACAGGACAAGAAATCAGCCCTCAAAAACTTATCCGGCAGAAAATACTTTTTTGAAAAAATCCCTAAGCCCCGGGGTCACAATTTCAGCAAAAATCTGACTTTTGGCAGTTCACTCAAAGATGGTGCCAAAAGCTTGAAAATGCTCTTCTGAAAGGTTTGCAACTCGAAAAAGAAGGGTTTTTATCACAGGACAAAAAATCAGCCCTCAAAAACTTAACCGGCAGAAAATATTTTTTTGAAAAAATCCCTAAGCCCCGGGGTCACAATTTCAGCAAAAATCTGACTTTTGGCAATTCACTCAATAATGGTGCCAAGCGGTTGCAAATGCTCTCCTGAAAGCTCTGGCGATGGAAACAGAAGGCTTTTTATCACAGGACAAGAAATCAGACCTCAAAAACTTAACCGGCAGAAAATTTTTTTTTTTAAAATATCCCTAAGCCCCGGGGTCACAATTTCAGCAAAAATCTGACTTTTGGCAGTTCACTCAATAATGGTGCCAAAAGCTTGAAAATGCTCTCCTGAAAGCTTTGGCACTCGAAACAGAAGGCTTTTTATCACAGGACAAGAAATCAGCCCTCAAAAACTTAACCGGCAGAAAATATTTTTTTGAAAAAATCCCTAAGCCCCGGGGTCACAATTTCAGCAAAAATCTGACTTTTGGCAATTCACTCAAAAATGGTGCCAAAGCTTGAAAATGCTCTCCTGAATGGTTTGGCGATGGAAACAGAAGGCTTTTTATCACAGGACAAGTAATCAGCCCTCAAAAACTTAACCGGCAGAAAATATTTTTTTGAAAAAATCCCAAAGCCCCGGGGTCACAATTTCAGCAAAAATCTGACTTTTGGCAATTCACTCCAAAATGGTGCCAACCTGTTGCAAATGCTCCCCGGACAGGTTTGGCACTCGAAACAGAAGGCTTTTTATCACAGGACAAGAAATCAGCCCTCAAAAACTTAACCGGCAGAAAATATTTTTTTGAAAAAATTCCTAAGCCCCGGGGTCACAATTTCAGCAAAAATCTGACTTTTGGCAGTTCACTCAAAAATGGTGCCAACCGGTTGCAAATGCTCCCCTGAAAGCTTTGGCGATGGAAACAGAAGGCTTTTTATCACAGGACAAGAAATCAGCCCTCAAAAACTTAACCGGCAGAAAATATTTTTTTGAAAAAATCCCTAAGCCCCGGGGGTCACAATTTCAGCAAAAATCTGACTTTTGGCAGTTCACTCAAAAATGGTGCCAAAAGCTTGAAAATGCTCTCCTGAAAGGTTTGGCACTCGAAACAGAAGGCTTTTTATCACAGGACAAGAAATCAGCCCTCAAAAACTTAACCGGCAGAAAATATTTTTTTGAAAGAATCCCTAAGCCCCGGGGTCACAATTTCAGCAAAAATCTGACTTTTGGCAATTCACTGAAAAATGGTGCCAAAAGCTTGAAAATGCTCCGCTGAAAGGTTTGGCACTCGAAACAGAAGGCTTTTTATCACAGGACAAGAAATCAGCCCTCAAAAACTTATCCGGCAGAAAATACTTTTTTGAAAAAATCCCTAAGCCCCGGGGTCACAATTTCAGCAAAAATCTGACTTTTGGCAGTTCACTCAAAGATGGTGCCAAAAGCTTGAAATTCTCTTCTGAAAGGTTTGCAACTCGAAAAAGAAGGGTTTTTATCACAGGACAAGAAATCAGCCCTCAAAAACTTAACCGGCAGAAAATATTTTTTTGAAAAAATCCCTAAGCCCCGGGGTCACAATTTCAGCAAAAATCTGACTTTTGGCAATTCACTCCAAAATGGTGCCAACCTGTTGCAAATGCTCCCCGGACAGGTTTGGCACTCGAAACAGAAGGCTTTTTATCACAGGACAAGAAATCAGCCCTCAAAAACTTAACCGGCAGAAAATATTTTTTTGAAAAAATTCCTAAGCCCCGGGGTCACAATTTCAGCAAAAATCTGACTTTTGGCAGTTCACTCAAAAATGGTGCCAACCGGTTGCAAATGCTCCCCTGAAAGCTTTGGCGATGGAAACAGAAAGCTTTTTATCACAGGACAAGAAATCAGCCCTCAAACACTTAACCGGCAGAAAATACTTTTTTGAAAATATCCCTAAGCCCCGCGGTCACAATTTCAGCAAAAATCTGACTTTTGGCAATACACTCAATAATGGTGCCAAGCGGTTGCAAATGCTCTCCTGAAAGCTTTGGCGATGGAAACAGAAGGTTTTTTATCACAGGACAAGAAATCAGACCTCAAAAACTTAACCGGCAGAAAATATTTTTTTGAAAAAATCCCTAAGCCCCGGGGTCACAATTTCAGCAAAAATCTGACTTTTGGCAGTTCACTCAAAAATGGTGCCAAAAGCTTGAAAATGCTACGGTGAAAGCTTTGGCACTCGAAACAGAAGGCTTTTTATCACAGGACAAGAAATAAGCCCTCAAAAACTTAACCGGCAGAAAATACTTTTTTGAAAATATCCCTAAGCCCCGGGGTCACAATTTCATACAAAAATGTGACTTTTGGCAGTTCACTCAAAAATGGTGCCAAAAGCTTGAAAATGCTCTCCTGAAAGGTTTGGCACTCGAAACAGAAGGCTTTTTATCACAGGACAAGAAATCAGCCCTCAAAAACTTAACCGGCAGAAAATATTTTTTTGAAAGAATCCCTAAGCCCCGGGGTCACAATTTCAGCAAAAATCTGACTTTTGGCAATTCACTGAAAAATGGTGCCAAAAGCTTGAAAATGCTCCGCTGAAAGGTTTGGCACTCGAAACAGAAGGCTTTTTATCACAGGACAAGAAATCAGCCCTCAAAAACTTATCCGGCAGAAAATACTTTTTTGAAAAAATCCCTAAGCCCCGGGGTCACAATTTCAGCAAAAATCTGACTTTTGGCAGTTCACTCAAAGATGGTGCCAAAAGCTTGAAAATGCTCTTCTGAAAGGTTTGCAACTCGAAAAAGAAGGGTTTTTATCACAGGACAAAAAATCAGCCCTCAAAAACTTAACCGGCAGAAAATATTTTTTTGAAAAAATCCCTAAGCCCCGGGGTCACAATTTCAGCAAAAATCTGACTTTTGGCAATTCACTCAAAAATGGTGCCAAGCGGTTGCAAATGCTCTCCTGAAAGCTCTGGCGATGGAAACAGAAGGCTTTTTATCACAGGACAAGAAATCAGACCTCAAAAACTTAACCGGCAGAAAATTTTTTTTTTTAAAATATCCCTAAGCCCCGGGGTCACAATTTCAGCAAAAATCTGACTTTTGGCAGTTCACTCAATAATGGTGCCAAAAGCTTGAAAATGCTCTCCTGAAAGCTTTGGCACTCGAAACAGAAGGCTTTTTATCACAGGACAAGAAATCAGCCCTCAAAAACTTAACCGGCAGAAAATATTTTTTTGAAAAAATCCCTAAGCCCCGGGGTCACAATTTCAGCAAAAATCTGACTTTTGGCAATTCACTCCAAAATGGTGCCAACCTGTTGCAAATGCTCCCCGGACAGGTTTGGCACTCGAAACAGAAGGCTTTTTATCACAGGACAAGAAATCAGCCCTCAAAAACTTAACCGGCAGAAAATATTTTTTTGAAAAAATTCCTAAGCCCCGGGGTCACAATTTCAGCAAAAATCTGACTTTTGGCAGTTCACTCAAAAATGGTGCCAACCGGTTGCAAATGCTCCCCTGAAAGCTTTGGCGATGGAAACAGAAGGCTTTTTATCACAGGACAAGAAATCAGCCCTCAAAAACTTAACCGGCAGAAAATATTTTTTTGAAAAAATCCCTAAGCCCCGGGGGTCACAATTTCAGCAAAAATCTGACTTTTGGCAGTTCACTCAAAAATGGTGCCAAAAGCTTGAAAATGCTCTCCTGAAAGGTTTGGCACTCGAAACAGAAGGCTTTTTATCACAGGACAAGAAATCAGCCCTCAAAAACTTAACCGGCAGAAAATATTTTTTTGAAAGAATCCCTAAGCCCCGGGGTCACAATTTCAGCAAAAATCTGACTTTTGGCAATTCACTGAAAAATGGTGCCAAAAGCTTGAAAATGCTCCGCTGAAAGGTTTGGCACTCGAAACAGAAGGCTTTTTATCACAGGACAAGAAATCAGCCCTCAAAAACTTATCCGGCAGAAAATACTTTTTTGAAAAAATCCCTAAGCCCCGGGGTCACAATTTCAGCAAAAATCTGACTTTTGGCAGTTCACTCAAAGATGGTGCCAAAAGCTTGAAAATGCTCTTCTGAAAGGTTTGCAACTCGAAAAAGAAGGGTTTTTATCACAGGACAAGAAATCAGCCCTCAAAAACTTAACCGGCAGAAAATATTTTTTTGAAAAAATCCCTAAGCCCCGGGGTCACAATTTCAGCAAAAATCTGACTTTTGGCAATTCACTCAATAATGGTGCCAAGCGGTTGCAAATGCTCTCCTGAAAGCTCTGGCGATGGAAACAGAAGGCTTTTTATCACAGGACAAGAAATCAGACCTCAAAAACTTAACCGGCAGAAAATATTTTTTTGAAAATATCCCTAAGCCCCGGGGTCACAATTTCAGCAAAAATCTGACTTTGGGCAGTTCACTCAATCATGGTGCCAAAAGCTTGAAAATGCTCTCCTGAAAGCTTTGGCACTCGAAACAGAAGGCTTTTTATCACAGGACAAGAAATCAGCCCTCAAAAACTTAACCGTCAGAAAATATTTTTTTGAAAAAATTCCTAAGCCCCGGGGTCACAATTTCAGCAAAAATGTGACTTTTGGCAGTTCACTCAATAATGGTGCCAAAAGCTTGAAAATGCTCTCCTGAAAGCTTTGGCACTCGAAACAGAAGGCTTTTTATCACAGGACAAGAAATCAGCCCTCAAAAACTTAACCGGCAGAAAATATTTTTTTGAAAAAATCCCTAAGCCCCGGGGTCACAATTTCAGCAAAAATCTGACTTTTGGCAATTCACTCAAAAATGGTGCCAAAAGCTTGAAAATGCTCCGCTGAAAGGTTTGGCACTCGAAGCAGAAGGCTTTTTATCACAGGACAAGAAATCAGCCCTCAAAAACTTAACCGGCAGAAAATAATTTTTTGAAAAAATCCCTAAGCCCCGGGGGTCACAATTTCAGCAAAAATCTGACTTTTGGCAGTTCACTCAAAAATGGTGCCAAAAGCTTGAAAATGCTCTCCTGAAAGGTTTGGCACTCGAAACAGAAGGCTTTTTATCACAGGACAAGAAATCAGCCCTCAAAAACTTATCCGGCAGAAAATATTTTTTTTTCAAAAAATTCCTAAGCCCCGGGGTCACAATTTCAGCAAAAATCTGACTTTTGGCAATTCACTCCAAAATGGTGCCAACCTGTTGCAAATGCTCCCCTGACAGGTTTGGCACTCGAAACAGAAGGCTTTTTATCACAGGACAAGAAATCAGCCCTCAAACACTTAACCGGCAGAAAATACTTTTTTGAAAAAATCCCTAAGCCCCGGGGTCACAATTTCAGCAAAAATCTGACTTTTGGCAATTCACTCAAAAATGGTGCCAAAAGCTTGAAAATGCTCCGCTGAAAGGTTTGGCACTCGAAACAGAAGGCTTTTTATCACAGGACAAGAAATCAGCCCTCAAAAACTTAACCGGCAGAATATATTTTTTTGAAAAAATCCCTAAGCCCCGGGGTCACAATTTCAGCAAAAATCTGACTTTTGGCAGTTCACTCAAAAATTGTGCCAACCGGTTGCAAATGCTCACCTAAAAGCTTTGGCGTTGGAAACAGAAGGCTTTTTATCACAGGACAAGAAATCAGCCCTCAAAAACTTAACCAGCAGAAAATATTTTTTTGAAAAAATCCCTAAGCCCCGGGGTCACAATTTCAGCAAAAATCTGACTTTTGGCAGTTCACTCAAAAATGGTGCCAATCGGTTGCAAATGCTCCCCTGAAAGGTTTGGCACGCGAAACAGAAGGCTTTTTATCACAGGACAAGAAATCAGCCCTCAAAAACTTATCCGGCAGAAAATATTTTTTTGAAAAAATTCCTAAGCCCCGGGGTCACAATTTCAGCAAAAATCTGACTTTTGGCAATTCACTCCAAAATGGTGCCAACCTGTTGCAAATGCTCCCCTGACAGGTTTGGCACTCGAAACAGAAGGCTTTTTATCACAGGACAAGAAATCAGCCCTCAAAAACTTAACCGGCAGACAATATTTTTTTGAAAAAATCCCTAAGCCCCGGGGGTCACAATTTCAGCAAAAATCTGACTTTTGGCAGTTCACTCAAAAATGGTGCCAAAAGCTTGAAAATGCTCTCCTGAAAGGTTTGGCACTCGAAACAGAAGGCTTTTTATCACAGGACAAGAAATCAGCCCTCAAAAACTTAACCGGCAGAAAATATTTTTTTGAAAAAATTCCTAAGCCCCGGGGTCACAATTTCAGCAAAAATCTGACTTTTGGCATTTCACTCAAAAATGGTGCCAACCGGTTGCAAATGCTCACCTGAAAGCTTTGGCGATGGAAACAGAAGGCTTTTTATCACAGGACAAGAAATCAGCCCTCAAACACTTTACCGGCAGAAAATACATTTTTGAAAAAATCCCTAAGCCCCGGGGGTCACAATTTCAGCAAAAAACTGACTTTTGGCAGTTCACTCAAAGATGGTGCCAAAAGCTTGAAAATGCTCTCCTGAAAGGTTTGGCACTCGAAACAGAAGGCTTTTTATCACAGGACAAGAAATCAGCCCTCAAAAACTTATCCGGCAGAAAATATTTTTTTGAAAAAATTCCTAAGCCCCGGGGTCACAATTTCAGCAAAAATCTGACTTTTGGCAATTCACTCCAAAATGGTGCCAACCTGTTGCAAATGCTCCCCTGACAGGTTTGGCGCTCGAAACAGAAGGCTTTTTATCACAGGACAAGAAATCAGCCCTCAAAAACTTAACCGGCAGAAAATATTTTTTTGAAAAAATTCCTAAGCCCCGGGGTCACAATTTCAGCAAAAATCTGACTTTTGGCATTTCACTCAAAAATGGTGCCAACCGGTTGCAAATGCTCACCTGAAAGCTTTGGCGTTGGAAACAGAAGGCTTTTTATCACAGGACAAGAAATCAGCCGTCAAAAACTTTACCGGCAGAAAATACTTTTTTGAAAAAATCCCTAAGCCCCGCGGTCACAATTTCAGCAAAAATCTAACTTTTGGCAATTCACTGAAAAATGGTGCCAAAAGCTTGAAAATGCTCCGCTGAAAGGTTTGGCACTCGAAACAGAAGGCTTTTTATCACAGGACAAGAAATCAGCCCTCAAAAACGTAACCGGCAGAAAATATTTTTTTGAAAAAATCCCTAAGCCCCGGGGGTCACAATTTCAGCAAAAATCTGACTTTTGGCAGTTCACTCAAAAATGGTGCCAAAAGCTTGAAAATACTCTCCTGAAAGGTTTGGCACTCGAAAAAGAAGGCTTTTTATCACAGGACAAGAAATCAGCCCTCAAAAACTTATCCGTCAGAAAATATTTTTTTGAAAAAATCCCTAAGCCTCGGGGTCACAATTTCAGCAAAAATCTGACTTTTGGCAGTTCACTCAAAGATGGTGCCAAAAGCTTGAAAATGCTCTCCTGAAAGGTTTGCCACTCGAAAAAGAAGGGTTTTTATCACAGGACAAGAAATCAGCCCTCAAAAACTTAACCGGCAGAAAATATTTTTTTGAAAAAATCCCTAAGCCCCGGGGTCACAATTTCAGCAAAAATCTGACTTTTGGCAATTCACTCAATAATGGTGCCAAGCGGTTGCAAATGCTCTCCTGAAAGCTTTGGCGATGGAAACAAAAGGCTTTTTATCACAGGACAAGAAATCAGACCTCAAAAACTTAACCGACAGAAAATATTTTTTTGAAAATATCCCTAAGCCCCGGGGTCACAATTTCAGCAAAAATCTGACTTTTGGCAGTTCACTCAAAGATGGTGCCAAAAGCTTGAAAATGCTCTCCTGAAAGGTTTGCCACTCGAAAAAGAAGGGTTTTTATCACAGGACAAGAAATCAGCCCTCAAAAACTTAACCGGCAGAAAATATTTTTTTGAAAAAATCCCTAAGCCCCGGGGGTCACAATTTCAGCAAAAATCTCTCTTTTGGTAGTTCACTCAAAAATGGTGCCAACCGGTTGCAAATGATCACCTGAAAGCTTTGGCGATGGAAACAGAAGGCTTTTTATCACAGGACAAGAAATCAGCCCTCAAAAACTTAACCAGCAGAAAATATTTTTTTGAAAAAATCCCTAAGCCCCGCCCGGGGTCACAATTTCAGCAAAAATCTGACTTTTGGCAGTTCACTCAAAAATGTTGCCAAAAGCTTGAAAATGTTCTCATGAAAGGTTTGGCACTCGAAAAAGAAGGCTTTTTATCACAGGACAAGAAATCAGCCCTCAAAAACTTATCCGGCAGAAAATATTTTTTTGAAAAAATTCCTAAGCCCCGGGGTCACAATTTCAGCAAAAATCTGACTTTTGGCAATTCAGTCCAAAATGGTGCCAACCTGTTGCAAATGCTCCCCTGACAGGTTTGGCACTCGAAACAGAAGGCTTTTTATCACAGGACAAGAAATCAGCCCTCAAAAACTTAACCGGCAGAAAATATTTTTTTGAAAAAATCCCTAAGCCCAAGGTCACAATTTCAGCAAAAATCTGACTTTTGGCAGTTCACTCAAAAATGGTGCCAACCGGTTGCAAATGATCACCTGAAAGCTTTGGCGATGGAAACAGAAGGCTTTTTATCACAGGACAAGAAATCAGCCTTCAAAAACTTAACCAGCAGAAAATATTTTTTTGAAAAAATCCCTAAGCCCCGGGGTCACAATTTCAGCAAAAATCTGACTTTTGGCAGTTCACTCAAAAATGGTGCCAAAAGCTTGAAAATGTTCTCCTGAAAGGTTTGGCACTCGAAAAAGAAGGGTTTTTATCACAGGACAAGAAATCAGCCCTCAAAAACTTATCCGGCAGAAAATATTTTTTTGAAAAAATCCCTAGCCCCGGGGTCACAATTTCAGCAAAAATCTGACTTTTGGCAATTCACTCCAAAATGGTGCCAACCGCTTGCAAATGCTCCCCTGACAGGTTTGGCACTCGAAACAGAAGGCTTTTTATCACAGGACAAGAAATCAGCCCTCAAAAACTTAACCGGCAGAAAATATTTTTTTGAAAAAATCCCTAAGCCCAAGGTCACAATTTCAGCAAAAATCTGACTTTTGGCAGTTCACTCAAAAATGGTGCCAACCGGTTGCAAATGATCACCTGAAAGCTTTGGCGATGGAAACAGAAGGCTTTTTATCACAGGACAAGAAATCAGCCCTCAAAAACTTAACCGGCAGAAAATATTTTTTTGAAAAAATCCCTACGGCCCGGGGTCACAATTTCAGCAAAAATCTGACTTTTGTCAATTCACTCAAAAATGGTGCCAAAAGCTTGAAAAAGTTCCGCTGACAGCTTTGGCGATGGAAACAGAAGGCTTTTTCTCAAAGGACAAGATATCAGCCCTCAAAAACTTAAAAGGCACAAAATATTTTTTTGAAAAAATCCCTAAACCCCGGGGTCACAATTTCAGCAAAAATCTGACTTTTGGCAGTTCACTCAAAAATGGTGCCAAAAGCTTGAAAATGCTCTCCTGAAAGGTTTGGCACTCGAAAAAGAAGGCTTTTTATCACAGGACAAGAAATCAACCCTCAAAAACCTATCCGGCAGAAAATATTTTTTTGAAAAAATCCCTAAGCCCCGGGGTCACAATTTCAGCAAAAATCTGACTTTTGGCAGTTCACTCAAAGATGGTGCCAAAAGCTTGAAAATGCTCTTCTGAAAGGTTTGCCACTCGAAAAAGAAGGGTTTTTATCACAGGACAAGAAATCAGCCCTCAAAAACTTAACCGGCAGAAAATATTTTTTTGAAAAAATCCCTAAGCCCCGGGGTCACAATTTCAGCAAAAATCTGACTTTTGGCAATTCACTCAATAATGGTGCCAAGCGGTTGCAAATGCTCTCCTGAAAGCTTTGGCGATGGAAACAGAAGGCTTTTTATCACAGGACAAGAAATCAGACCTCAAAAACTTAACCGGCAGAAAATATTTTTTTTGAAAATATCCCAAAGCCCCGGGGTCACAATTTCAGACAAAAATGTGACTTTTGGCAGTTCACTCAATAATGGTGCCAAAAGCTTGAAAATGCTCTCCTGAATGGTTTGGCGATGGAAACAGAAGGCTTTTGATGACAGGACAAGTAATCAGCCCTCAAACACTTAACCGGCAGAAAATATTTTTTTTGAAAGAATCCCTAAGCCCCGGGGTCACAATTTCAGCAAAAATCTGACTTTTGGCAATTCACTGAAAAATGGTGCCAAAAGCTTGAAAATGCTGCACTGAAAGGTTTGGCACTCGAAACAGAAGGCTTTTTATCACAGGACAAGAAATCAGCCCTCAAAAACGTAACCGGCAGAAAATACTTTTTTGAAAAAATCCCTAAGCCCCGGGGGTCACAATTTCAGCAAAAATCTGACTTTTGGCAGTTCACTGAAAAATGGTGCCAAAAGCTTGAAAATGCTGCACTGAAAGGTTTGGCACTCGAAACAGAAGGCTTTTTATCACAGGACAAGAAATCAGCCCTCAAAAACGTAACCGGCAGAAAATACTTTTTTGAAAAAATCCCTAAGCCCCGGGGTCACAATTTCAGCAAAAATCTGACTTTTGGCAGTTCACTCAAAGATGGTGCCAAAAGCTTGAAAATACTCTCCTGAAAGGTTTGGCACTCGAAAAAGAAGGCTTTTTATCACAGGACAAGAAATCAGACCTCAAAAACTTAACCGGCAGAAAATATTTTTTTGAAAAAATCCGTAAGCCCCGCCCGGGGTCACAATTTCAGCAAAAATCTGACTTTTGGCAGTTCACTCAAAAATGGTGCCAAAAGCTTGAAAAAGTTCCGCTGACAGCTTTGGCGATGGAAACAGAAGCCTTTTTCTCAAAGGACAAGATATCAGCCCTCAAAAACTTAAAAGGCACAAAATATTTTTTTGAAAAAATCCCTAAACCCCGGGGTCACAATTTCAGCAAAAATCTGACTTTTGTCAATTCACTCAAAAATGGTGCCAAAAGCTTGAAAATGCTCTTCTGAAAGGTTTGGCAGTCGAAACAGAAGGCTTTTTATCACAGGACAACAAATCAGCCCTCAAAAAATTAACCGGCAGAAAATATTTTTTTGAAAAAATCCCTAAGCCCCGGGGTCACAATTTCAGCAAAAATCTGCCTTTTGACAATTCACTCAAAAATGGTGCCAAAAGCTTGAAAATGCTCGCCTGAAAGGTTTGGCACTCGAAACAGAAGGCTTTTTATCACAGGACAAGAAATCAGCCCTCAAAAACTTAACCAGCAGAAAATATTTTTTTGAAAAAATCCCTAAGCCCCGGGGTCACAATTTCAGCAAAAATCTGACTTTTGGCAGTTCACTCAAAAATGGTGCCAAAAGCTTGAAAACGCTCTCCTGAAAGGTTTGGCACTCTAAAGAGAAGGGTTTTTATCACAGGACAAGAAATCCGCCCTCAAAAACTTAACCGGCAGAAAATATTTTTTTGAAAAAATCCCTAAGCCCCGGGGTCACAATTTCAGCAAAAATCTGACTTTTGGCAATTCACTCAAAAATGGTGCCAAAAGCTTGAAAATGCTCGCCTGAAAGGTTTGGCACTCGAAACAGAAGGCTTTTTATCACAGGACAAGAAATCAGACCTCAAAAACTTAACCGGCAGAAAATGTTTTTTTGAAAAAATCCCTAAGCCACAATTTCAGCAAAAATCTGACGTTCACTCAAAAATGGTGCCAACCGGTTGCAAATGCTCCCCTGACAGGTATGGCACTCGAAAAAGAAGGCTTTTTATCACAGGACAAGAAATCAGCCCCCAAAAACTTAACCGGCAGAAAATATTTTTTTGAAAAAATCCCTAAGCCCCGGGGTCACAATTATAGCAAAAATCTTACTTTTGTCAATTCACTCAAAAATGGTGCCAAAAGCTTGGAAATGCTCTCCTGAAAGGTTTGGCACTCGAAACAGAATGCTTTTTATCACAGGACAAGAAATCAGCCCTCAAAAACTTACCTGGCAGAAAATATTTTTTTGAAAAAATCCCTAAGCCCAAGGTCACAATTTCAGCAAAAATCTGACTTTTGGCAGTTCACTCAAAAATGGTGCCAAAAGCTTGAAAATACTCTCCTGAAAGGTTTGGCACTCGAAAAAGAAGGCTTTTTATCACAGGACAAGAAATCAGACCTCAAAAACTTAACCGGCAGAAAATATTTTTTTGAAAAAATCCCTAAGCCCCGGGGTCACAATTTCAGCAAAAATCTGACTTTTGGCAATTCACTCAATAATGGTGCCAAGCGGTTGCAAATGCTCCCCTGAAAGCTTTGGCGATGGAAACAGAAGGCTTTTTATCACAGGACAAGAAATCAGACCTCAAAAACTTAACCGGCAGAAAATATTTTTTTGAAAATATCCCTAAGCCCCGGGGTCACAATTTCAGCAAAAATGTGACTTTTGGCAGTTCACTCAATAATGGTGCCAAAAGCTTGAAAATGCTCTCCTGAAAGCTTTGGCACTCGAAACAGAAGTCTTTTTATCACAGGACAAGAAATCAGACCTCAAAAACTTAACCGGCAGAAAATATTTTTTTGAAAAAATCCCTAAGCCCCGGGGTCACAATTCCAGCAAAAATCTGACTTTTGGCAATTCACTCAAAAATGTTGCCAAAAGCTTGAAAATTCTCCTCTGAAAGGTTTGGCACTCGAAACAGAAGGCTTTTTATCACAGGACAAGAAATCAGCCCTCAAAAACTTAACCGGCAGAAAATATTTTGTTGAAAAAATCCCTAAGCCCAAGGTCACAATTTCAGCAAAAATCTGACTTTTGGCAGTTCACTCAAAAATGGTGCCAACCGGTTGCAAATGATCACCTGAAAGCTTTGGCGATGGAAACAGAAGGCTTTTTATCACAGGACAAGAAATCAGCCCTCAAAAACTTAACCAGCAGAAAATATTTTTTTGAAAAAATCCCTAAGCCCCGCCCGGGGTCACAATTTCAGCAAAAATCTGACTTTTGGCAGTTCACTCAAAAATGGTGCCAAAAGCTTAAAAAAGTTCCGCTGACAGCTTTAGCGATGGAAACAGAAGGCTTTTTCTCAAAGGACAAGATATCAGCCCTCAAAAACTTAATAGGCACAAAATATTTTTTTGAAAAAATCCCTAAACCCCGGGGTCACAATTTCAGCAAAAATCTGACTTTTGTCAGTTCACTCAAAAATGGTGCCAAAAGTTTGAATATGTTCCGCTGAAAGCTTTGGCGATGGAAACAAAAGGCTTTTTATCACAGGACAAGAAATCAGCCCTCAAAATCTTATCCGGCAGAAAATATTTTTTTGAAAAAATCCCTAAGCCCCGGGGTCACAATTTCAGCAAAAATCTGACTTTTGGCAGTTCACTCAAAAATGATGCCAAAAGCTTGAAAACGCTCTCCTGAAAGGTTTGGCACTCGAAAGAAAAGGGTTTTTATCACAGGACAAGAAATCCGCCCTCAAAAACTTAACCGGCAGAAAATATTTTTTTGAAAAAATCCCTAAGCCCCGGGGTCACAATCTCAGCAAAAATCTGACTTTTGGCAATTCACTCAAAAATGGTGCCAAAAGCTTGAAAATGCTCGCCTGAAAGGTTTGGCACTCGAAACAGAAGGCTTTTTATCACAGGACAAGAAATCAGACCTCAAAAACTTAACCGGCAGAAAATATTTTTTTGAAAAAATCCCTAAGCCACAATTTCAGCAAAAATCTGACGTTCACTCAAAAATGGTGCCAACCGGTTGCAAATGCTCCCCTGACAGGTTTGGCACTCGAAAAAGAAGGCTTTTTATCACAGGACAAGAAATCAGCCCCCCAAAACTTAACCGGCAGAAAATATTTTTTTGAAAAAATCCCTAAGCCCCGGGGTCACAATTTCAGCAAAAATCTGACTTTTGTCAATTCACTCAAAAATGGTGCCAAAAGCTTGGAAATGCTCTCCTGAAAGGTTTGGCACTCGAAACAGAAGGCTTTTTATCACAGGACAAGAAATCAGACCTCAAAAACTTAACCGGCAGAAAATATTTTTTTGAAAATATCCCTAAGCCCCGGGGTCACAATTTCAGCAAAAATGTGACTTTTGGCAGTTCACTCAATAATGGTGCCAAAAGCTTGAAAATGCTCTCCTGAAAGCTTTGGCACTCGAAACAGAAGGCTTTTTATCACAGGACAAGAAATCAGACCTCAAAAACTTAACCGGCAGAAAATATTTTTTTTGAAAAAATCCCTAAGCCCCGGGGTCACAATTCCAGCAAAAATCTGACTTTTGGCAATTCACTCAAAAATGTTGCCAAAAGCTTGAAAATGCTCCGCTGAAAGGTTTGGCACTCGAAACAGAAGGCTTTTTATCACAGGACAAGAAATCAGCCCTCAAAAACTTAACCGGCAGAAAATATTTTTTTGAAAAAATCCCTAAGCCCAAGGTCAGAATTTCAGCAAAAATCTGACTTTTGGCAGTTCACTCAAAAATGGTGCCAACCGGTTGCAAACGATCACCTGAAAGCTTTGGCACTCGAAACAGAAGGCTTTTTATCACAGGACAAGAAATCAGCCCTCAAAAACGTAACCGGCAGAAAATATTTTTTTGAAAAAATCCCTAAGCCCCGGGGGTCACAATTTCAGCAAAAATCTGACTTTTGGCAGTTCACTCAAAAATGGTGCCAAAAGCTTGAAAATGCTCTCCTGAAAGCTTTGGCACTCGAAACAGAAGGCTTTTTATCACAGGACAAGAAATCAGACCTCAAAAACTTAACCGGCAGAAAATATTTTTTTTGAAAAAATCCCTAAGCCCCGGGGTCACAATTCCAGCAAAAATCTGACTTTTGGCAATTCACTCAAAAATGTTGCCAAAAGCTTGAAAATGCTCCGCTGAAAGGTTTGGCACTCGAAACAGAAGGCTTTTTATCACAGGACAAGAAATCAGCCCTCAAAAACTTAACCGGCAGAAAATATTTTTTTGAAAAAATCCCTAAGCCCAAGGTCAGAATTTCAGCAAAAATCTGACTTTTGGCAGTTCACTCAAAAATGGTGCCAACCGGTTGCAAATGCTCACCTGAAAGCTTTGGCGATGGAAACAGAAGGCTTTTTATCACAGGACAAGAAATCAGCCCTCAAAAACTTAACCAGCAGAAAATATTTTTTTGAAAAAATCCCTAAGCCCCGCCCGGGGTCACAATTTCAGCAAAAATCTGACTTTTGGCAGTTCACTCAAAAATGGTGCCAAAAGCTTAAAAAAGTTCTGCTGACAGCTTTGGCGATGAAAACAGAAGGCTTTTTCTCAAAGGACAAGATATCAGCCCTCAAAAACTTAATAGGCACAAAATATTTTTTTGAAAAAATCCCTAAACCCCGGGGTCACAATTTCAGCAAAAATCTGACTTTTGTCAGTTCACTCAAAAATGGTGCCAAAAGTTTGAATATGTTCCGCTGAAAGCTTTGGCGATGGAAACAGAAGGCTTTTTATAATAGGACAAGAAATCAGCCCTCAAAAACTTAACTGGCAGAAAATATTTTTTTGAAAAAAATCCCTAAGCCCCGGGGTCACAATTATAGCAAAAATCTTACTTTTGTCAATTCACTCAAAAATGGTGCCAAAAGCTTGAAAATGCTCTCCTGAAAGGTTTGGCAGTCGAAACAGAAGGCTTTTTATCACAGGACAACAAATCAGCCCCCAAAAAATTAACCGGCAGAAAATATTTTTTTGAAAAAATCCCTAAGCCCCGGGGTCACAATTTCAGCAAAAATCTGACTTTTGGCAGTTCACTCAAAAATGATGCCAAAAGCTTGAAAACGCTCTCCTGAAAGGTTTGGCACTCGAAAGAAAAGGGTTTTTATCACAGGACAAGAAATCCGCCCTCAAAAACTTAACCGGCAGAAAATATTTTTTTGAAAAAATCCCTAAGCCCCGGGGTCACAATCTCAGCAAAAATCTGACTTTTGGCAATTCACTCAAAAATGGTGCCAAAAGCTTGAAAATGCTCGCCTGAAAGGTTTGGCACTCGAAACAGAAGGCTTTTTATCACAGGACAAGAAATCAGACCTCAAAAACTTAACCGGCAGAAAATATTTTTTTGAAAAAATCCCTAAGCCACAATTTCAGCAAAAATCTGACGTTCACTCAAAAATGGTGCCAACCGGTTGCAAATGCTCCCCTGACAGGTTTGGCACTCGAAAAAGAAGGCTTTTTATCACAGGACAAGAAATCAGCCCCCCAAAACTTAACCGGCAGAAAATATTTTTTTGAAAAAATCCCTAAGCCCCGGGGTCACAATTTCAGCAAAAATCTGACTTTTGTCAATTCACTCAAAAATGGTGCCAAAAGCTTGGAAATGCTCTCCTGAAAGGTTTGGCACTCGAAACAGAAGGCTTTTTATCACAGGACAAGAAATCAGACCTCAAAAACTTAACCGGCAGAAAATATTTTTTTGAAAATATCCCTAAGCCCCGGGGTCACAATTTCAGCAAAAATGTGACTTTTGGCAGTTCACTCAATAATGGTGCCAAAAGCTTGAAAATGCTCTCCTGAAAGCTTTGGCACTCGAAACAGAAGGCTTTTTATCACAGGACAAGAAATCAGACCTCAAAAACTTAACCGGCAGAAAATATTTTTTTTGAAAAAATCCCTAAGCCCCGGGGTCACAATTCCAGCAAAAATCTGACTTTTGGCAATTCACTCAAAAATGTTGCCAAAAGCTTGAAAATTCTCCTCTGAAAGGTTTGGCACTCGAAACAGAAGGCTTTTTATCACAGGACAAGAAATCAGCCCTCAAAAACTTAACCGGCAGAAAATATTTTGTTGAAAAAATCCCTAAGCCCAAGGTCACAATTTCAGCAAAAATCTGACTTTTGGCAGTTCACTCAAAAATGGTGCCAACCGGTTGCAAATGATCACCTGAAAGCTTTGGCGATGGAAACAGAAGGCTTTTTATCACAGGACAAGAAATCAGCCCTCAAAAACTTAACCAGCAGAAAATATTTTTTTGAAAAAATCCCTAAGCCCCGCCCGGGGTCACAATTTCAGCAAAAATCTGACTTTTGGCAGTTCACTCAAAAATGGTGCCAAAAGCTTAAAAAAGTTCCGCTGACAGCTTTAGCGATGGAAACAGAAGGCTTTTTCTCAAAGGACAAGATATCAGCCCTCAAAAACTTAATAGGCACAAAATATTTTTTTGAAAAAATCCCTAAACCCCGGGGTCACAATTTCAGCAAAAATCTGACTTTTGTCAGTTCACTCAAAAATGGTGCCAAAAGTTTGAATATGTTCCGCTGAAAGCTTTGGCGATGGAAACAAAAGGCTTTTTATCACAGGACAAGAAATCAGCCCTCAAAATCTTATCCGGCAGAAAATATTTTTTTGAAAAAATCCCTAAGCCCCGGGGTCACAATTTCAGCAAAAATCTGACTTTTGGCAGTTCACTCAAAAATGATGCCAAAAGCTTGAAAACGCTCTCCTGAAAGGTTTGGCACTCGAAAGAAAAGGGTTTTTATCACAGGACAAGAAATCCGCCCTCAAAAACTTAACCGGCAGAAAATATTTTTTTGAAAAAATCCCTAAGCCCCGGGGTCACAATCTCAGCAAAAATCTGACTTTTGGCAATTCACTCAAAAATGGTGCCAAAAGCTTGAAAATGCTCGCCTGAAAGGTTTGGCACTCGAAACAGAAGGCTTTTTATCACAGGACAAGAAATCAGACCTCAAAAACTTAACCGGCAGAAAATATTTTTTTGAAAAAATCCCTAAGCCACAATTTCAGCAAAAATCTGACGTTCACTCAAAAATGGTGCCAACCGGTTGCAAATGCTCCCCTGACAGGTTTGGCACTCGAAAAAGAAGGCTTTTTATCACAGGACAAGAAATCAGCCCCCCAAAACTTAACCGGCAGAAAATATTTTTTTGAAAAAATCCCTAAGCCCCGGGGTCACAATTTCAGCAAAAATCTGACTTTTGTCAATTCACTCAAAAATGGTGCCAAAAGCTTGGAAATGCTCTCCTGAAAGGTTTGGCACTCGAAACAGAAGGCTTTTTATCACAGGACAAGAAATCAGACCTCAAAAACTTAACCGGCAGAAAATATTTTTTTGAAAATATCCCTAAGCCCCGGGGTCACAATTTCAGCAAAAATGTGACTTTTGGCAGTTCACTCAATAATGGTGCCAAAAGCTTGAAAATGCTCTCCTGAAAGCTTTGGCACTCGAAACAGAAGGCTTTTTATCACAGGACAAGAAATCAGACCTCAAAAACTTAACCGGCAGAAAATATTTTTTTTGAAAAAATCCCTAAGCCCCGGGGTCACAATTCCAGCAAAAATCTGACTTTTGGCAATTCACTCAAAAATGTTGCCAAAAGCTTGAAAATGCTCCGCTGAAAGGTTTGGCACTCGAAACAGAAGGCTTTTTATCACAGGACAAGAAATCAGCCCTCAAAAACTTAACCGGCAGAAAATATTTTTTTGAAAAAATCCCTAAGCCCAAGGTCAGAATTTCAGCAAAAATCTGACTTTT
The DNA here is from genome assembly GCF_965112155.1 of Podarcis liolepis. Taxonomy (NCBI): domain Eukaryota; kingdom Metazoa; phylum Chordata; class Lepidosauria; order Squamata; family Lacertidae; genus Podarcis; species Podarcis liolepis. The sequence continues at coordinate 1,658,258 of NW_028148790.1, read as the reverse complement.
GGCAGTTCACTCAAAAATGGTGCCAACCGGTTGCAAATGATCACCTGAAAGCTTTGGCACTCGAAACAGAAGGCTTTTTATCACAGGACAAGAAATCAGCCCTCAAAAACGTAACCGGCAGAAAATATTTTTTTGAAAAAATCCCTAAGCCCCGGGGGTCACAATTTCAGCAAAAATCTGACTTTTGGCAGTTCACTCAAAAATGGTGCCAAAAGCTTGAAAATACTCTCCTGAAAGGTTTGGCACTCGAAAAAGAAGGCTTTTTATCACAGGACAAGAAATCAGACCTCAAAAACTTAACCTGCAGAAAATATTTTTTTGAAAAAATCCCTAAGCCCCGGGGTCACAATTTCAGCAAAAATCTGACTTTTGGCAATTCACTCAATAATGGTGCCAAGCGGTTGCAAATGCTCCCCTGAAAGCTTTGGCGATGGAAACAGAAGGCTTTTTATCACAGGACAAGAAATCAGACCTCAAAAACTTAACCGGCAGAAAATATTTTTTTGAAAATATCCCTAAGCCCCGGGGTCACAATTTCAGCAAAAATGTGACTTTTGGCAGTTCACTCAATAATGGAGCCAAAAGCTTGAAAATGCTCTCCTGAAAGCTTTGGCACTCGAAACAGAAGTCTTTTTATCACAGGACAAGAAATCAGACCTCAAAAACTTAACCGGCAGAAAATATTTTTTTGAAAAAATCCCTAAGCCCCGGGGTCACAATTCCAGCAAAAATCTGACTTTTGGCAATTCACTCAAAAATGTTGCCAAAAGCTTGAAAATTCTCCTCTGAAAGGTTTGGCACTCCAAACAGAAAGCTTTTTATCACAGGACAAGAAATCAGCCCTCAAAAACTTAACCGGCAGAAAATATTTTGTTGAAAAAATCCCTAAGCCCAAGGTCACAATTTCAGCAAAAATCTGACTTTTGGCAGTTCACTCAAAAATGGTGCCAACCGGTTGCAAATGATCACCTGAAAGCTTTGGCGATGGAAACAGAAGGCTTTTTATCACAGGACAAGAAATCAGCCCTCAAAAACTTAACCAGCAGAAAATATTTTTTTGAAAAAATCCCTAAGCCCCGCCCGGGGTCACAATTTCAGCAAAAATCTGACTTTTGGCAGTTCACTCAAAAATGGTGCCAAAAGCTTAAAAAAGTTCCGCTGACAGCTTTGGCGATGGAAACAGAAGGCTTTTTCTCAAAGGACAAGATATCAGCCCTCAAAAACTTAATAGGCACAAAATATTTTTTTGAAAAAATCCCTAAACCCCGGGGTCACAATTTCAGCAAAAATCTGACTTTTGTCAGTTCACTCAAAAATGGTGCCAAAAGTTTGAATATGTTCCGCTGAAAGCTTTGGCGATGGAAACAGAAGGCTTTTTATAACAGGACAAGAAATCAGCCCTCAAAAACTTAACTGGCAGAAAATATTTTTTTGAAAAAATCCCTAAGCCCCGGGGTCACAATTATAGCAAAAATCTTACTTTTGTCAATTCACTCAAAAATGGTGCCAAAAGCTTGAAAATGCTCTCCTGAAAGGTTTGGCAGTCGAAACAGAAGGCTTTTTATCACAGGACAACAAATCAGCCCTCAAAAAATTAACCGGCAGAAAATATTTTTTTGAAAAAATCCCTAAGCCCCGGGGTCACAATTTCAGCAAAAATCTGACTTTTGGCAGTTCACTCAAAAATGATGCCAAAAGCTTGAAAACGCTCTCCTGAAAGGTTTGGCACTCGAAAGAAAAGGGTTTTTATCACAGGACAAGAAATCCGCCCTCAAAAACTTAACCGGCAGAAAATATTTTTTTGAAAAAATCCCTAAGGCCCGGGGTCACAATCTCAGCAAAAATCTGACTTTTGGCAATTCACTCAAAAATGGTGCCAAAAGCTTGAAAATGCTCGCCTGAAAGGTTTGGCACTCGAAACAGAAGGCTTTTTATCACAGGACAAGAAATCAGACCTCAAAAACTTAACCGGCAGAAAATATTTTTTTGAAAAAATCCCTAAGCCACAATTTCAGCAAAAATCTGACGTTCACTCAAAAATGGTGCCAACCGGTTGCAAATGCTCCCCTGACAGGTTTGGCACTCGAAAAAGAAGGCTTTTTATCACAGGACAAGAAATCAGCCCCCCAAAACTTAACCGGCAGAAAATATTTTTTTGAAAAAATCCCTAAGCCCCGGGGTCACAATTTCAGCAAAAATCTGACTTTTGTCAATTCACTCAAAAATGGTGCCAAAAGCTTGGAAATGCTCTCCTGAAAGGTTTGGCACTCGAAACAGAAGGCTTTTTATCACAGGACAAGAAATCAGACCTCAAAAACTTAACCGGCAGAAAATATTTTTTTGAAAATATCCCTAAGACCCGGGGTCACAATTTCAGCAAAAATGTGACTTTTGGCAGTTCACTCAATAATGGTGCCAAAAGCTTGAAAATGCTCTCCTGAAAGCTTTGGCACTCGAAACAGAAGGCTTTTTATCACAGGACAAGAAATCAGACCTCAAAAACTTAACCGGCAGAAAATATTTTTTTTGAAAAAATCCCTAAGCCCCGCCCGGGGTCACAATTTCAGCAAAAATCTGACTTTTGGCAGTTCACTCAAAAATGGTGCCAAAAGCTTGAAAAAGTTCCGCTGACAGCTTTGGCGATGGAAACAGAAGGCTTTTTCTCAAAGGACAAGATATCAGCCCTCAAAAACTTAAAAGGCACAAAATATTTTTTTGAAAAAATCCCTAAACCCCGGGGTCACAATTTCAGCAAAAATCTGACTTTTGTCAGTTCACTCAAAAATGGTGCCAAAAGTTTGAATATGTTCCGCTGAAAGCTTTGGCGATGGAAACAGAAGGTTTTTTTAACAGGACAAGAAATCAGCCCTCAAAAACTTAACTGGCAGAAAATATTTTTTTGAAAAAATCCCTAAGCCCCGGGGTCACAATTATAGCAAAAATCTTACTTTTGTCAATTCACTCAAAAATGGTGCCAAAAGCTTGAAAATGCTCTCCTGAAAGGTTTGGCAGTCGAAACAGAAGGCTTTTTATCACAGGACAACAAATCAGCCCTCAAAAAATTAACCGGCAGAAAATATTTTTTTGAAAAAATCCCTAAGCCCCGGGGTCACAATTTCAGCAAAAATCTGACTTTTGGCAATTCACTCAAAAATGGTGCCAAAAGCTTGAAAATGCTCGCCTGAAAGGTTTGGCACTCGAAACAGAAGGCTTTTTATCATAGGACAAGAAATCAGCCCTCAAAAACTTAACCGGCAGAAGATATTTTTTTGAAAAAATCCCTAAGCCCCGGGGTCACAATTTCAGCAAAAATCTGACTTTTGGCAGTTCACTCAAAAATGATGCCAAAAGCTTGAAAACGCTCTCCTGAAAGGTTTGGCACTCGAAAGAAAAGGGTTTTTATCACAGGACAAGAAATCCGCCCTCAAAAACTTAACCGGCAGAAAATATTTTTTTGAAAAAATCCCTAAGCCCCGGGGTCACAATTTCAGCAAAAATCTGACTTTTGGCAATTCACTCAAAAATGGTGCCAAAAGCTTGAAAATGCTCGCCTGAAAGGTTTGGCACTCGAAACAGAAGGCTTTTTATCACAGGACAAGAAATCAGACCTCAAAAACTTAACCGGCAGAAAATATTTTTTTGAAAAAATCCCTAAGCCACAATTTCAGCAAAAATCTGACGTTCACTCAAAAATGGTGCCAACCGGTTGCAAATGCTCCCCTGACAGGTTTGGCACTCGAAAAAGAAGGCTTTTTATCACAGGACAAGAAATCAGCCCTCAAAAACTTAACTGGCAGCAAATATTTGTTTGAAAAAATCCCTAAGCCCCGGGGTCACAATTTCAGCAAAAATCTGACTTTTGGCAGTTCACTCAAAAATGGTGCCAACCGCTTGCAAATGCTCCCCTGAAAGGTTTGGCACGCGAAACAGAAGGCTTTTTATCACAGGACAAGAAATCAGCCCTCAAAAACTAAACCGGTAGAAAATATTTTTTTGAAAAAATCCCTAAGCCCCGGGGTCACAATTTCAGCAAAAATCTGACTTTTGGCAGTTCACTAAAAAATGGTGCCAAAAGCTTGAAAATGCTCTCCTGAAAGCTTTGGCACTCGAAACAGAAGGCTTTTTATCACAGGACAAGAAATCAGACCTCAAAAACTTAACCGGCAGAAAATATTTTTTTGAAAAAATCCCTAAGCCCTGGGGGTCACAATTTCAGCAAAAATCTGACTTTTGGCAGTTCACTCAAAAATGGTGCCAAAAGCTTGAAAATGCTCTCCTGAAAGCTTTGGCACTCGAAACAGAAGGCTTTTTATCACAGGACAAGAAATCAGCCCTCAAAAACTTAACCGGCAGAAAATATTTTTTTGAAAAAATCCCTAAGGCCCGGGGTCACAATTTCAGCAAAAATCTGACTTTTGGCAATTCACTGAAAAATGGTGCCAAAAGCTTGAAAATGCTCTCCTGAAAGGTTTGGCACTCGAAAAAGAAGGCTTTTTATCACAGGACAAGAAATCAGCCCTCAAAAACTTATCCGGCAGAAAATATTTTTTTGAAAAAATCCCTAAGCCCCGGGGTCACAATTTCAGCAAAAATCTGACTTTTGGCAGTTCACTCAAAGATGGTGCCAAAAGCTTGAAAATGCTCCCCTGACAGGTTTGGCACTCGAAACACAAGGCTTTTTATCACAGGACAAGAAATCAGCCCTCAAAAACTTAACCGGCAGAAAATATTTTTTTGAAAAAATCCCTAAGCCCCGGGGTCACAATTTCAGCAAAAATCTGACTTTTGGCAATTCACTCAATAATGGTGCCAAGCGGTTGCAAATGCTCACCTGAAAGATTTGGCGATGGAAACAGAAGGCTTTTTATCACAGGACAAGAAATCAGCCCTCAAAAACTTAACCGGCAGAAAATATTTTTTTGAAAATATCCCTAAGCCCCGGGGTCACAATTTCAGCAAAAATCTGACTTTTGGCAGTTCACTCAAAAATGATGCCAACCGGTTGCAAATGATCACCTGAAAGCTTTGGCGATGGAAACAGAAGGCTTTTTATCACAGGACAAGAAATCAGCCCTCAAAAACTTAACCGGCAGAAAATATTTTTTTGAAAATATCCCTAAGCCCCGGGGTCACAATTTCAGACAAAAAGTGACTTTTGGCAGTTCACTCAATAATGGTGGCAAAAGCTTGAAAATGCTCTCCTGAAAGCTTTGGGACTCAAAACAGAAGGGTTTTTGTCACAGGACAAGAAATCAGCCCTCAAAAACTTAACCGGCAGAAAATATTTTTTTGAAAAAATCCCTAAGCCCCGGGGGTCACAATTTCAGCAAAAATCTGACTTTTGGCAGTTCACTCAAAAATGGTGCCAAAAGCTTGAAAATGCTCTCCTGAAAGCTTTGGCGATGGAAACAGAAGGCTTTTTATCACAGGACAAGAAATCAGACCTCAAAAACTTAACCGGCAGAAAATATTTTTTTGAAAAAATCCCTAAGCCCCGGGGTCACAATTTCAGCAAAAATTTGACTTTTGGCAATTCACTCAAAAATGGTGCCAAAAGCTTGAAAACGCTCTCCTGAAAGGTTTGGCACTCGAAAGAGAAGGGTTTTTATCACAGGACAAGAAATCCGCCCTCAAAAACTTAACCGGCAGAAAATATTTTTTTGAAAAAATCCCTCAGCCCCGGGGTCACAATTTCAGCAAAAATCTGACTTTTGGCAGTTCACTCAAAAATGGTGCCAAAAGCTTGAAAATGCTCGCCTGAAAGGTTTGGCACTCGAAACAGAAGGCTTTTTATCACAGGACAAGAAATCAGACCTCAAAAACTTATCCGGCAGAAAATATTTTTTTGAAAAAATTCCTAAGCCCCGGGGTCACAATTTCAGCAAAAATCTGACTTTTGGCAATTCACTCCAAAATGGTGCCAACCTGTTGCAAATGCTCCCCTGACAGGTTTGGCACTCGAAACAGAAGGCTTTTTATCACAGGACAAGAAATCAGCCCTCAAAAACTTAACCGGCAGAAAATATTTTTTTGAAAAAATCCCTAAGCCCAAGGTCACAATTTCAGCAAAAATCTGACTTTTGGCAGTTCACTCAAAAATGGTGCCAACCGGTTGCAAATGATCACCTGAAAGCTTTGGCGATGGAAACAGAAGGCTTTTTATCACAGGACAAGAAATCAGCCCTCAAAAACTTAACCAGCAGAAAATATTTTTTTGAAAAAATCCCTAAGCCTCGCCCGGGGTCACAATTTCAGCAAAAATCTGACTTTTGGCAGTTCACTCAAAAATGGTGCCAAAAGCTTGAAAAAGTTCCGCTGACAGCTTTGGCGATGGAAACAGAAGGCTTTTTGTCAAAGGACAAGATATCAGCCCTCAAAAACTTAAAAGGCACAAAATATTTTTTTGAAAAAATCCCTAAGCCCCGGGGTCACAATTTCAGCAAAAATCTGACTTTTGGCAGTTCACTCAAAAATGGTGCCAACCGGTTGCAAATGATCACCTGAAAGCTTTGGCGATGGAAACAGAAGGTTTTTTATAACAGGACAAGAAATCAGCCCTCAAAAAATTAACCGGCAGAAAATATTTTTTTGAAAAAAATCCCTAAGCCCCGGGGTCACAATTTCAGCAAAAATCTGACTTTTGGCAATTCACTCAAAAATGGTGCCAAAAGCTTGAAAATGCTCGCCTGAAAGGTTTGGCACTCGAAACAGAAGGCTTTTTATCACAGGACAAGAAATCAGACCTCAAAAACTTAACCGGCAGAAAATATTTTTTTGAAAAAATCCCTAAGCCACAATTTCAGCAAAAATCTGACGTTCACTCAAAAATGGTGCCAACCGGTTGCAAATGCTCCCCTGACAGGTTTGGCACTCGAAAAAGAAGGCTTTTTATCACAGGACAAGAAATCAGCCCCCAAAAACTTAACCGGCAGAAAATATTTTTTTGAAAAAATCTTTAAGCCCCGGGGTCACAATTTCCGCAAAAATCTGACTTTTGGCAATTCACTCAAAAATGGTGCCAAAAGCTTGAAAATGCTCTCCTGAAAGGTTTGGCACTCGAAACAGAAGGCTTTTTATCACAGGACAAGAAATCAGCCCTCAAAAACTTAACTGGCAGAAAATATTTTTTTGAAAAAATCCCTAAGCCCCGGGGTCACAATTATAGCAAAAATCTTACTTTTGTCAATTCACTCAAAAATGGTGCCAAAAGCTTGGAAATGCTCTCCTGAAAGGTTTGGCACTCGAAACAGAAGGCTTTTTATCACAGGACAAGAAATCAGCCCTCAAAAACTTACCTGGCAGAAAATATTTTTTGGAGAAATCCCTAAGCCCAAGGTCACAATTTCAGCAAAAATCTGACTTTTGGCAGTTCACTCAAAAATGGTGCCAACCTGTTGCAAATGCTCCCCTGACAGGTTTGGCACTCGAAACAGAAGGCTTTTTATCACAGGACAAGAAATCAGCCCTCAAAAACTTAACCGGCAGAAAATATTTTTTTGAAAAAATCCCTAAGGCCAAGGTCACAATTTCAGCAAAAATCTGACTTTTGGCAGTTCACTCAAAAATGGTGCCAACCCGTTGCAAATGATCACCTGAAAGCTTTGGCGATGGAAACAGAAGGCTTTTTATCACAGGACAAGAAATCAGCCCTCAAAAACTTAACCGGCAGAAAATATTTTTTGAAAAAATCCCTAAGCCCCGGGGTCGCAATTTCAGCAAAAATCTGACTTTTGGCAGTTCACTAAAAAATGGTGCCAAAAGCTTGAAAATGCTCTCCTGAAAGCTTTGGCACTCGAAACAGAAGGCTTTTTATCTCAGGACAAGAAATCAGACCTCAAAAACTTAACCGGCAGAAAATATTTTTTTGAAAAAATCCCTAAGCCCTGGGGGTCACAATTTCAGCAAAAATCTGACTTTTGGCAGTTCACTCAAAAATGGTGCCAAAAGCTTGAAAATGCTCTCCTGAAAGGTTTGGCACTCGAAACAGAAGTCTTTTTATCACAGGACAAGAAATCAGCCCTCAAAAACTTAACCAGCAGAAAATATTTTTTTGAAAAAATCCGTAAGCCCCGCCCGGGGTCACAATTTCAGCAAAAATCTGACTTTTGGCAGTTCACTCAAAAATGGTGCCAAAAGCTTGCAAATGCTCACCTAGTTCTGCTGATAGCTTTGGCGATGGAAACAGAAGGCTTTTTATCACAGAACAAGAAATCAGCCCTCAAAAATTTAACCAGCAGAAATTTTTTTTTTTGAAAAAATCCCTAAGCCACAATTTCAGCAAAAATCTTACGTTCACTCAAAAATGGTGCCAACCGGTTGCAAACGCTCCCCTGAAAGCTTTGGCGATGGAAACAGAAGGCTTTTTATAACAGGACAAGAAATCAGCCCTCAAAAATTTAACTGGCAGAAAATATTTTTTTGAAAAAATCCCTAAGCCCCGGGGTCACAATTTCAGCAAAAATCTGACTTTTGGCAGTTCACTCAAAAATGGTTCCAAAAGCTTGAAAATGCTCGCCTGAAAGGTTTGGCACTCGAAACAGAAGGCTTTTTATCACAGGACAAGAAATCAGCCTTCAAAAACATAACCGGCAGAAAATATTTTTTAGAAAAAATCCCTAAGCCCCGGGGGTCACAATTTCAGCAAAAATCTGACTTTTGGCAGTTCACTCAAAAATGGTGCCAAAAGCTTGAAAATGCTCTCCTGAAAGCTTTGGCGATGGAAACAGAAGGCTTTTTATCACAGAACAAGAAATCAGACCTCAAAAACTTAACCGGCAGAAAATATTTTTTTGAAAAAATCCCTAAGCCCCGGGGGTCACAATTTCAGCAAAAATCTGACTTTTGGCAGTTCACTCAAAAATGGTGCCAAAAGCTTGAAAATGCTGTCCTGAAAGTTTTGGCACTCGAAACAGAAGGCTTTTTATCACAGGACAAGAAATCAGACCTCAAAAACTTAACCGGCAGAAAATATTTTTTTGAAAAAATCCCTAAGCCACAATTTCAGCAAAAATCTGACTTTTGGCAGTTCACTAAAAAATGGTGCCAAAAGCTTGAAAATGCTCCCCTGACAGGTTTGGCACTCGAAAGAGAAGGGTTTTTATCACAGGACAAGAAATCAGCCCTCAAAAACTTAACCGGCAGAACATATTTTTTTGAAAAAATCCCTAAGGCCCGGGGTCACAATTTCAGCAAAAATCTGACTTTTGGCAGTTCACTCAAAAATGGTGCCAAAAGCTTGAAAATGCTCTCCTGAAAGCTTTGGCACTCGAAACAGAAGGCTTTTTATCACAGGACAAGAAATCAGCCCTCAAAAACTGAACCAGCAGAAAATATTTTTTTGAAAAAATCCCTAAGCCCTGGGGGTCACAATGTCAGCAAAAATCTGACTTTTGGCAGTTCACTCAAAAATGGTGCCAAAAGCTTGAAAATGCTCTCCTGAAAGGTTTGGCACTCGAAAAAGAAGGCTTTTTATCACAGGACAAGAAATCAGCCCTCAAAAACTTATCCGGCAGAAAATATTTTTTTGAAAAAATCCGTAAGCCCCGGGGTCACAATTTCAGCAAAAATCTGACTTTTGGCAGTTCACTCAAAAATGGTGCCAAAAGCTTGAAAATGCTCTCCTGAAAGGTTTGGCACTCGAAAAAGAAGGCTTTTTATCACAGGACAAGAAATCAGACCTCAAAAACTTATCCGGCAGAAAATATTTTTTTGAAAAAATTCCTAAGCCCCGGGGTCACAATTTCAGCAAAAATCTGACTTTTGGCAATTCACTCCAAAATGGTGCCAACCTGTTGCAAATGCTCTCCTGACAGGTTTGGCACTCGAAACAGAAGGCTTTTTATCACAGGACAAGAAATCAGCCCTCAAAAACTTAACCGGCAGAAAATATTTTTTTGAAAAAATCCCTAAGCCCCGGGGTCACAATTTCAGCAAAAATCTGACTTTTGGCAGTTCACTCAAAAATGGTGCCAAAAGCTTGAAAATGCTCTCCTGAAAGGTTTGGCACTCGAAAAAGAAGGCTTTTTATCACAGGACAAGAAATCAGACCTCAAAAACTTATCCGGCAGAAAATATTTTTTTGAAAAAATTCCTAAGCCCCGGGGTCACAATTTCAGCAAAAATCTGACTTTTGGCAATTCACTCAATAATGGTGCCAAGCGGTTGCAAATGCTCTCCTGAAAGCTTTGGCGATGGAAACAGAAGGCTTTTTATCACAGGACAAGAAATCAGACCTCAAAAACTTAACCGGCAGAAAATATTTTTTTGAAAATATCCCTAAGCCCCGTTGTCACAATTTCAGCAAAAAAGCGACTTTTGGCAGTTCACTCAATAATGGTGCCAAAAGCTTGAAAATGCTCTCCTGAAAGGTTTGGCACTCGAAACAGAAGGCTTTTTATCACAGGACAAGAAATCAGCCCTCAAAAACTTAACCGGCAGAAAATATTTTTTTGAAAAAATCCCTAAGCCCCGGGGTCACAATTTCAGCAAAAATCTGACTTTTGGCAATTCACTCCAAAATGTTGCCAAAACCTTGAAAATGCTCCGCTGAAAGGTTTGGCACTCGAAACAGAAGGCTTTTTATCACAGGACAAGAAATCAGCCCTTAAAAACTTAACCGGCAGAAAATATTTTTTTGAAAAAATCCCTAAGCCCAATGTCACAATTTCAGCAAAAATCTGACTTTTGGCAGTTCACTCGAAAATGGTGCCAACCGGTTGCAAATGATCACCTGAAAGCTTTGGCGATGGAAACAGAAGGCTTTTTATCACAGGACAAGAAAACAGCCATCAAAAACTTAACCAGCAGAAAATATTTTTTTGAAAAAATCCGTAAGCCCCGCCCGGGGTCACAATTTCAGCAAAAATCTGACTTTTGGCAGTTCACTCAAAAATGGTGCCAAAAGCTTGCAAATGCTCACCTAGTTCTGCTGATAGCTTTGGCGATGGAAACAGAAGGCTTTTTATCACAGAACAAGAAATCAGCCCTCAAAAATTTAACCAGCAGAAATTTTTTTTTTTGAAAAAATCCCTAAGCCACAATTTCAGCAAAAATCTGACGTTCACTCAAAAATGGTGCCAACCGGTTGCAAACGCTCCCCTGAAAGCTTTGGCGATGGAAACAGAAGGCTTTTTATAACAGGACAAGAAATCAGCCCTCAAAAATTTAACTGGCAGAAAATATTTTTTTGAAAAAATCCCTAAGCCCCGGGGTCACAATTTCAGCAAAAATCTGACTTTTGGCAGTTCACTCAAAATTGGTTCCAAAAGCTTGAAAATGCTCGCCTGAAAGGTTTGGCACTCGAAACAGAAGGGTTTTTATCACAGGACAAGAAATCTGCCCTCAAAAACTTAACCGGCAGAAAATATTTTTTTGAAAAAATCCCTAAGCCCCGGGGTCACAATTTCAGCAAAAATCTGACTTTTGGCAGTTCACTCAAAAATGGTGCCAACCGGTTGCAAATGCTCACCTAAAAGCTTTGGCGATGGAAACAGAAGGCTTTTTATCACAGGACAAGAAATCAGCCCTCACAAACTTATCCGGCAGAAAATATTTTTTTGAAAAAATCCCTAAGCCCCGGGGTCACAATTTCAGCAAAAATCTGACTTTTGGCAGTTCACTAAAAAATGGTGCCAAAAGCTTGAAAATGCTCTCCTGAAAGGTTTGGCACTCGAAAGAGAAGGGTTTTTATCACAGGACAAGAAATCAGCCCTCGAAAACTTAACCGGCAGAAAATATTTTTTTTGAAAAAATCCCTAAGCCCCGGGGTCACAATTTCAGCAAAAATCTGACTTTTGTCAATTCACTCAAAAATGGTGCCAACCGGTTGCAAATGCTCACCTAGTTCCGCTGACAGCTTTGGCAATGGAAACAGAAGGCTTTTTATCACAGAACAAGAAATCAGCCCTCAAAAATTTAACCAGCAGAAATTTTTTTTTTGAAAAAATCCCTAAGCCACAATTTCAGCAAAAATCTGACGTTCACTCAAAAATGGTGCCAACCGGTTGCAAATGCTCCCCTGACAGGTTTGGCACTCGAAACAGAAGGCTTTTTATCACAGGACAAGAAATCAGCCCTCAAAAACTAAACTGGCAGAAAATATTTTTTTTGAAAAAATCCCTAAGCCCCGGGGTCACAATTTCAGCAAAAATCTGACTTTTGGCAGTTCACTCAAAAATGGTGCCAAAAGCTTGAAAATGCTCGCCTGAAAGGTTTGGCACTCGAAACAGAAGGCTTTTTATCACAGGACAAGAAATCAGCCTTCAAAAACTTAACCGGCAGAAAATATTTTTTAGAAAAAATCCCTAAGCCCCGGGGTCACAATTTCAGCAAAAATCTGACTTTTGGCAGTTCACTCAAAAATTGTGCCAACCGGTTGCAAATGCTCACCTAAAAGCTTTGGCGATGGAAACAGAAGGCTTTTTATCACAGGACAAGAAATCAGCCCTCACAAACTTATCCGGCAGAAAATATTTTTTTGAAAAAATCCCTAAGCCCAAGGTCACAATTTCAGCAAAAATCTGACTTTTGGCAGTTCACTCAAAAATGGTGCCAACCGGTTGCAAATGATCACCTGAAAGCTTTCGCGATGGAAACAGAAGGCTTTTTATCACAGGACAAGAAATCAGCCCTCAAAAACTTAACCGGCAGAAAATATTTTTTTGAAAAAATCCCTAAGCCCCGGGGTCACAATTTCAGCAAAAATCTGACTTTTGGCAGTTCACTAAAAAATGGTGCCAAAAGCTTGAAAATGCTCTCCTGAAAGGTTTGGCACTCGAAAGAGAAGGGTTTTTATCACAGGACAAGAAATCAGCCCTCGAAAACTTAACCGGCAGAAAATATTTTTTAGAAAAAATCCCTAAGCCCCGGGGTCACAATTTCAGCAAAAATCTGACTTTTGGCAGTTCACTCAAAAATGGTGCCAACCGGTTGCAAATGCTCACCTAAAAGCTTTGGCGATGGAAACAGAAGGCTTTTTATCACAGGACAAGAAATCAGCCCTCAAAAACTTAACCGGCAGAAAATATTTTTTTGAAAAAATCCCTAAGCCACAATTTCAGCAAAAATCTGACGTTCACTCAAAAATGGTGCCAAGCGGTTGCAAATGTTCCCCTGATAGGTTTGGCACTCAAAACAGAAGGCTTTTTATCACAGGACAAGAAATCAATCCTCAAAAACTTAACCGGCAGAAAATATTTTTTTGAAAAAATCCCTAAGGCACAATTTCAGCAAAAATCTGACGTTCACTCAAAAATGGTGCCAACCGGTTGCAAACGCTCCCCTGAAAGCTTTGGCGATGGAAACAGAAGGCTTTTTATAGCAGGACAAGAAATCAGCCCTCAAAAACTTAACTGGCAGAAAATATTTTTTTGAAAAAATCCCTAAGCCCCGGGGTCACACTTATAGCAAAAATCTTACTTTTGTCAATTCACTCAAAAATGGTGCCAAAAGCTTGAAAATGCTCTCCTGAAAGGTTTGACACTCGAAACAGAAGGCTTTTTATCACAGGACAAGTAATCAGCCCTCAAAAACTTAACCGGCAGAAAATATTTTTTTGAAAAAATCCCTAAGCCCCGGGGTCACAATTTCAGCAAAAATCTGACTTTTGGCAGTTCACTCAAAAATGGTGCCAACCGGTTGTAAATGCTCACGTAAAAGCTTTGGCGATGGAAACAGAAGGCTTTTTATCACAGGACAAGAAATCAGCCCTCACAAACTTATCCGGCAGAAAATATTTTTTTGAAAAAATCCCTAAGCCCCGGGGTCACAATTTCAGCAAAAATCTGACTTTTGGCAATTCACTCAAAAATGGTGCCAACCGGTTGCAAATGCTCCCCTGACAGGTTTGGCACTCGAAACAGAAGGCTTTTTATCACAGGACAAGAAATCAGCCCTCAAAAACTTAACCGGCAGAAAATATTTTTTTGAAAAAATCCCTAAGCCACAATTTCAGCAAAAATCTGACGTTCACTCAAAAATGGTGCCAACCGGTTGCAAACGCTCCCCTGAAAGCTTTGGCGATGGAAACAGAAGGCTTTTTATAACAGGACAAGAAATCAGCCCTCAAAAATTTAACTGGCAGAAAATATTTTTTTGAAAAAATCCCTAAGCCCCGGGGTCACAATTTCAGCAAAAATCTGACTTTTGGCAGTTCACTCAATAATGGTGCCAAAAGCTTGCAAATGCTCCCCTGAAAGGTTTGGCACTCGAAACAGAAGGCTTTTTATCACAGGACAAGAAATCAGCCCTCAAAAACTCAACCGGCAGAAAATATTTTTTTGAAAAAATCCCTAAGCCCCGGGGTCACAATTTCAGCAAAAATCTGACTTTTGGCAATTCACTCAAAAATGGTGCCAAAAGCTTGAAAATGCTCTCCTTAAAGGTTTGGCACTCGAAACAGAAGGCTTTTTTATCACAGGACAAGAAATCAGCCCTCAAAAACTTAACCGGCAGAAAATATTTTTTTGAAAAAATCCCTAAGCCCCGGGGTCACATTTTCAGCAAAAATCTGACTTTTGGCAGTTCACTCAAAAATGGCGCCAAAAGCTTGAAAATGCTCTCCTGAAAGGTTTGGCACTCGAAACAGAAGGCTTTTTATCACAGGACAAGAAATCCGCCCTCAAAAACTTAACCGGCAGAAAATATTTTTTTGAAAAAATCCCTAAGCCACAATTTCAGCAAAAATCTGACGTTCACTCAAAAATGGTGCCAACCGGTTGCAAATGCTCCCCTGACAGGTTTGGCACTCAAAACAGAAGGCTTTTTATCACAGGACAAGAAATCAGCCCTCAAAAACTTAACCGGCAGAAAATATTTTTTTGAAAAAATCCCTAAGCCCCGGGGTCACAATTTCAGCAAAAATCTGACTTTTGGCAGTTCACTCAAAAATGGTGCCAAAAGCTTGGAAATGCTCTCCTGAAAGGTTTGTCACTCGAAACAGAAGGCTTTTTATCACAGGACAAGAAATCAGCCCTCAAAAACTTATCCGGCAGAAAATATTTTTTTGAAAAAATCCCTAATGTAACAATTTCAGCAAAAATCTGACTTTTGGCAATTCACTCCAAAATGGTGCCAACCTGTTGCAAATGCTCCCCTGACAGGTTTGGCACTCGAAACAGAAGGCTTTTTATCACAGGACAAGAAATCAGCCCTCAAAAACTAAACTGGCAGAAAATATTTTTTTTGAAAAAATCCCTAAGCCCCGGGGTCACAATTATAGCAAAAATCTTACTTTTGTCAATTCATTCAAAAATGGTGCCAACCGGTTGCAAATGCTAACCTAAAAGCTTTGTCGATGGAAACAGAAGGCTTTTTATCACAGAACAAGAAATCAGCCCTCAAAAATTTAACCGGCAGAAATTTTTTTTTTGAAAAAATCCCTAAGCCACAATTTCAGCAATAATCTGACGTTCACTCAAAAATGGTGCCAACCGGTTGCAAACGCTCCCCTGAAAGCTTTGGCGATGGAAACAGAAGGCTTTTTATAGCAGGACAAGAAATCAGCCCTCAAAAACTTAACTGGCAGAAAATATTTTTTTGAAAAAATCCCTAAGCCCCGGGGTCACACTTATAGCAAAAATCTTACTTTTGTCAATTCACTCAAAAATGGTGCCAAAAGCTTGAAAATGCTCTCCTGAAAGGTTTGGCACTCGAAACAGAAGGCTTTTTATCACAGGACAAGAAATCAGCCCTCAAAAACTTAACCGGCAGAAAATATTTTTTTGAAAAAATCCCTAAGCCCCGGGGTCACAATTTCAGCAAAAATCTGACTTTTGGCAATTCACTCAAAAATGGTGCCAAAAGCTTGAAAATGCTCTCCTTAAAGGTTTGGCACTCGAAACAGAAGGCTTTTTTATCACAGGACAAGAAATCAGCCCTCAAAAACTTAACCGGCAGAAAATATTTTTTTGAAAAAATCCCTAAGCCCCGGGGTCACAATTTCAGCAAAAATCTGACTTTTGGCAGTTCACTCAAAAATGCTGCCAAAAGCTTGAAAACGCTCTCCTGAAAGGTTTGGCACTCGAAAGAGAAGGGTTTTTATCACAGGACAAGAAATCCGCCCTCCAAAACTTAACCGGCAGAAAATATTTTTTTGAAAAAATCCCTAAGCCCCGGGGTCACAATTTCAGCAAAAATCTGACTTTTGGCAGTTCTCTCAAAAATGGTGCCAACCGGTTGCAAATGCTCACCTAAAAGCTTTGGCGATGGAAACAGAAGGCTTTTTATCACAGGACAAGAAATCAGCCCTCACAAACTTATCCGGCAGAAAATTTTTTTTTGAAAAAATCCCTAAGCCCCGGGGTCACAATTTCAGCAAAAATCTGACTTTTGGCAATTCACTCAAAAATGGTGCCAACCGGTTGCAAATGCTCCCCTGTCAGGTTTGGCACTCAAAACAGAAGGCTTTTTATCACAGGACAAGAAATCAGCCCTCAAAAACTTAACCGGCAGAAAATATTTTTCTGAAAAAATCCCTAAGCCCCGGGGGCACAATTTCAGCAAAAATCTGACTTTTGGGAGTTCACTCAAAAATGGTGCCAAAAGCTTGAAAACGCTCTCCTGAAAGGTTTGGCACTCGAAAAAGAAGGGTTTTTATCACAGGACAAGAAATCAGCCCTCAAAAACTTATCCGGCAGAAAATATTTTTTTGAAAAAATCCCTAAGCCCCGGGGTCACAATTTCATCAAAAATCTGACTTTTGGCAATTCACTCCAAAATGGTGCCAACCTGTTGCAAATGCTCCCCTGACAGGTTTGGCACTCGAAACAGAAGGCTTTTTATCACAGGACAAGAAATCAGCCCTCAAAAACTAAACTGGCAGAAAATTTTTATTAAAAAAAAAATCCCTAAGCCACAATTTCAGCAAAAATCTGACCTTCACTCAAAAATGGTGCCAACCGGTTGCAAACGCTCCCCTGAAAGCTTTGGCGATGGAAACAGAAGGCTTGTTATCACAGAACAAGAAATCAGCCCTCAAAAATTTAACCAACAGAAGTTTTTTTTTTGAAAAAATCCCTAAGCCACAATTTCAGCAAAAATCTGACCTTCACTCAAAAATGGTGCCAACCGGTTGCAAACGCTCCACTGAAAGCTTTGGCGATGGAAACAGAAGGCTTTTTATCACAGGACAAGAAATCAGCCCTCAAAAACTCAACCGGCAGAAAATATTCTTTTGAAAAAATCCCTAAGCCCCGGGGGTCACAATTTCAGCAAAAATCTGACTTTTGGCAGTTCACTCAAAAATGGTGCCAAAAGCTTGAGAATACTCTCCTGAAAGGTTTGGCACTCGAAACAGAAGGCTTTTTATCACAGGACAAGAAATCAGACCTCAAAAACTTAACCGGCAGAAAATATTTTTTTGAAAAAATCCCTAAGCCACAATTTCAGCAAAAATCTGACGTTCACTCAAAAATGGTGCCAACCGGTTGCAAATGCTCCCCTGACAGGTTTGGCACTCGAAAAAGAAGGCTTTTTATCACAGGACAAGAAATCAGCCCCCAAAAACTTAACCGGCAGAAAATATTTTTTTGAAAAAATCCCTAAGCCCCGGGGTCACATTTTCAGCAAAAATCTGACTTTTGTCAGTTCACTCAAAAATGGTGCCAAAAGCTTGAAAATGCTCTCCTGAAAGGTTTGGCACTCGAAACAGAAGGCTTTTTATCACAGGACAAGAAATCCGCCCTCCAAAACTTAACCGGCAGAAAATATTTTTTTGAAAAAATCCCTAAGCCCCGGGGTCACAATTTCAGCAAAAATCTGACTTTTGGCAGTTCTCTCAAAAATGGTGCCAACCGGTTGCAAATGCTCACCTAAAAGCTTTGGCGATGGAAACAGAAGGCTTTTTATCACAGGACAAGAAATCAGCCCTCACAAACTTATCCGGCAGAAAATATTTTTTTGAAAAAATCCCTAAGCCCCGGGGTCACAATTTCAGCAAAAATCTGACTTTTGGCAATTCACTCAAAAATGGTGCCCACCGGTTGCAAATGCTCCCCTGACAGGTTTGGCACTCGAAACAGAAGGCTTTTTATCACAGGACAAGAAATCAGCCCTCAAAAACTTAACCGGCAGAATATATTTTTTTGAAAAAATCCCTAAGCCACAATTTCAGCAAAAATCTGACGTTCACTCAAAAATGGTGCCAACCGGTTTCAAATGCTCCCCTGACAGGTTTGGCATTCAAAACAGAAGGCTTTTTATCACAGGACAAGAAATCAGCCCTCAAAAACTTAACCGGCAGAAAATATTTTTTTGAAAAAATCCCTAAGCCCCGGGGTCACAATTTCAGCAAAAATCTGACTTTTGGCAGTTCACTCAAAAATGGTGCCAAAAGCTTGAAAACGCTCTCCTGAAAGGTTTGGCACTCGAAAAAGAAGGGTTTTTATCACAGGACAAGAAATCAACCCTCAAAAACTTATCCGGCAGAAAGTATTTTTTTGAAAAAATCCCTAAGCCCCGGGGTCACAATTTCAGCAAAAATCTGACTTTTGGCAATTCACTCCAAAATGGTGCCAACCTGTTGCAAATGCTCCCCTGACAGGTTTGGCACTCGAAACAGAAGGCTTTTTATCACAGGACAAGAAATCAGCCCTCAAAAACTTAACCGGCAGAAAATATTTTTTTGAAAAAATCCCTAAGCCACAATTTCAGCAAAAGTCTGACGTTCACTCAAAAATGGTGCCAAAAGCTTGAAAATGATTCGCTGAAAGCTTTGGCGATGGAAACAGAAGGCTTTTTATCACAGGACAAGAAATCAGCCCTCAAAAACTTAACCGGAAGAAAATATTTTTTTGAAAAAATCCCTAAGCCCCGGGGTCACAATTTCAGCAAAAATCTGACTTTTGGCAATTCACTCAAAAATGGTGCCAAAAGCTTGAAAATGCTCTCCTGAAAGGTTTGGCACTCGAAACAGAAGGCTTTTTATCACAGGACAAGAAATCAGCCCTCAAAAACTTAACCGGCAGAAAATATTTTTTTGAAAAAATCCCTAAGCCCCGGGGTCACAATTTCAGAAAAAATCTGACTTTTGGCAATCCACTCAAAAATGATGCCAAAAGCTTGAAAATGCTCCCCTGAAAGGTTTGGCACCCAAAACAGAAGGATTTTTATCACAGGACAAGAAATCAGCCCTCAAAAACTTAACCGGAAGAAAATATTTTTTTGAAAAAAAATCAGCAAAAATCTGACTTTTGGCAGTTCACTCAAAAATGGTGCCAAAAGCTTGAAAATGCTCACCTGAAAGGTTTGGCACTCGAAACAGAAGGATTTTTATCACAGGACAAGAAATCAGCCGTCAAAAACTTAACTGGCAGAAAATATTTTTTTGAAAAAATTCCTAAGCCACAATTTCAGCAAAAATCTGACTTTTGGCAGTTCACTCAAAAATGGTGCCAAAAGCTTGAAAATACTCTCCTGAAAGGTTTGGCACTCGAAACAGAAGGCTTTTTATCACAGGACAAGAAATCAGCCCTCAAAAACTTAACCGGCAGAAAATATTTTTTGGAAAAAAATCCCTAAGCCCCGGGGTCACAATTTCAGCAAAAATCTGACTTTTGGCAGTTCACTCAAAAATGGTGCCAACCGCTTGAAAATGCTCCCCTGAAAGGTTTGGCACTCGAAACAGAAGGCTTTTTATCACAGGACAAGAAATCAGCCCTCAAAAACTTAACCGGCAGAAAATATTTTTTTGAAAAAATCCCTAAGCCCCGGGGTCACAATTTCAGAAAAAATCTGACTTTTGGAAGTTCACTCAAAAATGGTGCCAACCACTTGAAAATGCTCCCCTGAAAGGTTTGGCACTCGAAACAGAAGGCTTTTTATCACAGGACAAGAAATCAGCCCTCAAAAACTTAACCGGCAGAAAATATTTTTTTGAAAAAATCCCTAAGCCCCGGGGTCACAATTTCAGAAAAAATCTGACTTTTGGCAGTTCACTCAAAAATGGTGCCAACCGCTTGAAAATGCTCCCCTGAAAGGTTTGGCACTCGAAACAGAAGGCTTTTTATCACAGGACAAGAAATCAGCCCTCAAAAACTTAACCGGCAGAATATATTTTTTTGAAAAAATCCCTAAGCCCCGGGGTCACAATTTCAGCAAAAATCTGACTTTTGGCAGTTCACTCAAAAATTGTGCCAACCGGTTGCAAATGCTCACCTAAAAGCTTTGGCGTTGGAAACAGAAGGCTTTTTATCACAGGACAAGAAATCAGCCCTCAAAAACTTAACCAGCAGAAAATATTTTTTTGAAAAAATCCCTAAGCCCCGGGGTCACAATTTCAGCATAAATCTGACTTTTGGCAGTTCACTCAAAAATGGTGCCAATCGGTTGCAAATGCTCCCCTGAAAGGTTTGGCACGCGAAACAGAAGGCTTTTTATCACAGGACAAGAAATCAGCCCTCAAAAACTTAACCGGCAGAAAATATTTTTTTGAAAAAATCCCTAAGCCCCGGGGTCACAATTTCAGAAAAAATCTGACTTTTGGCAGTTCACTCGAAAATGGTGCCAACCGGTTGCAAATGATCACCTGAAAGCTTTGGCGATGGAAACAGAAGGCTTTTTATCACAGGACAAGAAATCAGCCCTCAAAAACTTAACCGGCAGAAAATATTTTTTTGAAAAAATCCCTAAGCCCCGGGGTCACAATTTCAGCAAAAATCTGACTTTTGGCAGTTCACTCAAAAATGGTGCCAACCGCTTGCAAATGCTCCCCTGAAAGGTTTGGCGATGGAAACAGAAGGCTTTTTATCACAGGACAAGTAATCAGCCCTCAAAAACTTAACCGGCAGAAAATATTTTTTTGAAAAAATCCCTAAGCCCCGGGGTCACAATTTCAGCAAAAATCTGACTTTTGGCAGTTCACTCAAAAATGGTGCCAACCGCTTGAAAATGCTCCCCTGAAAGGTTTGGCACTCGAAACAGAAGGCTTTTTATCACAGGACAAGAAATCAGCCCTCAAAAACTTAACCGGCAGAAAATATTTTTTTGAAAAAATCCCTAAGCCCCGGGGTCACAATTTCAGAAAAAATCTGACTTTTGGCAGTTCACTCAAAAATGGTGCCAACCGCTTGAAAATGCTCCCCTGAAAGGTTTGGCACTCGAAACAGAAGGCTTTTTATCACAGGACAAGAAATCAGCCCTCAAAAACTTAACCGGCAGAAAATATTTTTTTGAAAAAATCCCTAAGCCCCGGGGTCACAATTTCAGAAAAAATCTGACTTTTGGCAGTTCACTCAAAAATGGTGCCAACCGCTTGAAAATGCTCCCCTGAAAGGTTTGGCACTCGAAACAGAAGGCTTTTTATCACAGGACAAGAAATCAGCCCTCAAAAACTTAACCGGCAGAAAATATTTTTTTGAAAAAATCCCTAAGCCACAATTTCAGCAAAAATCTGACGTTCACTCAAAAATGGTGCCAACCGGTTGCAAATGCTCCCCTGACAGGTTTGGCACTCGAAACAGAAGGCTTTTTATCACAGGACAAGAAATCAGACCTCAAAAACTTAACCGGCAGAAAATATTTTTTTGAAAAAATCCCTAAGCCCCGGGGTCACAATTTCAGCAAAAATCTGACTTTTGGCAGTTCACTCAAAAATGGTGCCAACCGCTTGCAAATGCTCACCTGAAAGCTTTGGCGATGGAAACAGAAGGCTTTTTATCACAGGACAAGAAATCAGCCCTCAAAAACTTAACCGGTAGGAAATATTTTTTTGAAAAAATCCCTAAGCCCCGGGGTCACAATTTCAGAAAAAATCTGACTTTTGGCAGTTCACTCAAAAATGGTGCCAAAAGCTTGAAAATGCTCCACTGAAAGGTTTGGCACTTGAAACAGAATGCTTTTTATCACAGGACAAGAAATCAGCCCTCAAAAACTTAACCGGCAGAAAATATTTTTTTGAAAAAATCCCTAGGCCCCGGGGTCACAATTTCAGCAAAAATCTGACTTTTGGCAGTTCACTCAAAAATGGTGCCAACCGGTTCCAAATGCTCCCCTGAAAGGTTTCGGCACGCGAAACAGAAGGCTTTTTATCACAGGACAAGAAATCAGCCCTCAAAAAATTAACCGGTAGAAAATATTTTTTTGAAAAAATCCCTAAGCCCCGGGGTCATAATTTCAGAAAAAATCTGACTTTTGGCAGTTCACTCAAAAATGGTGCCAACCGTTTGCAAATGCTCACCTGAAAGCTTTGGCGATGGAAACAGAAGGCTTTTTATCACAGGACAAGAAATCAGCCCTCAAAAACTTAACCGGCAGAAAATATTTTTTTGAAAAAATCCCAGGGTCACAATTTCAGCAAAAATCTGACTTTTGGCAGTTCACTCAAAAATGGTGCCAACCGCTTGCAAATGCTCACCAGAAAGGTTTGGCACTCGAAACAGAAGGCTTTTTATCACAGGACAAGAAATCAGCCCTCAAAAACTTAACCGGCAGAAAATATTTTTTTGAAAAAATCCCTAAACCCCGGTCACAATTTCAGAAAAAATCTGACTTTTGGCAGTTCACTCAAAAATGGTGCCAACCGGTTGCAAATGCTCACCTGAAAGCTTTGGCGATGGAAACAGAAGGCTTTTCATCACAGGACAAGAAATCAGCCCTCAAAAACTTAACCGGCAGAAAATATTTTTTTGAAAAAATCCCTAAGCCCCGGGGTCACAATTTCAGCAAAAATCTGACTTTTGGCAGTTCACTCAAAAATGGTGCCAACCGCTTGCAAATGCTCACCTGAAAGGTTTGGCACTCGAAACAGAAGGCTTTTTATCACAGGACAAGAAATCAGCCCTCAAAAACTTAACCGGCAGAAAATATTTTTTTGAAAAAATCCCTAAGCCCCGGGGTCACAATTTCAGAAAAAATCTGACTTTTGGCAGTTTACTCAAAAATGGTGCCCACCGCTTCCAAATGCTCACCTGAAAGCTTTGGCGATGGAAACAGAAGGCTTTTTATCACAGGACAAGAAATCAGCCCTCAAAAACTTAACCGGTAGAAAATATTTTTTTGAAAAAATCCCTAAGCCCCGGGGTCACAATTTCAGAAAAAATCTGACTTTTGGCAGTTCACTCAAAAATGGTGCCAAAAGCTTGAAAATGCTCCCCTGAAAGGTTTGGCACACGAAACAGAAGGCTTTTTATCACAGGACAAGAAATCAGCCCTCAAAAACTTAACCGGTAGAAAATATTTTTTTGAAAAAATCCCTAAGCCCCGGGGTCACAATTTCAGCAAAAATCTGACTTTTGGCAGTTCACTCAAAAATGGTGCCAAAAGCTTGAAAATGCTCCCCTGAAAGGTTTGGCACTCGAAACAGAAGGCTTTTTATCACAGGACAAGAAATCAGCCCTCAAAAACTTAACCGGTAGAAAATATTTTTTTGAAAAAATCCCTAAGCCGCGGGGTCACAATTTCAGAAAAAATCTGACTTTTGGCAGTTCACTCAAAAATGGTGCCAACCGCTTGAAAATGCTCCCCTGAAAGGTTTGGCACTTGAAACAGAAGGCTTTTTATCACAGGACAAGAAATCAGCCCTCAAAAACTTAACCGGCAGAAAATATTTTTTTGAAAAAATCCCTAAGCCCCGGGGTCACAATTTCAGCAAAAATCTGATTTTTGGCAGTTGACTCAAAAATGGTGCCAACCGGTTCCAAATGCTCCCCTGAAAGGTTTCGGCACGCGAAACAGAAGGCTTTTTATCACAGGACAAGAAATCAGCCCTCAAAAAATTAACCGGTAGAAAATATTTTTTTGAAAAAATCCCTAAGCCCCGGGGTCATAATTTCAGAAAAAATCTGACTTTTGGCAGTTCACTCAAAAATGGTGCCAACCGGTTGCAAATGCTCACCTGAAAGCTTTGGCGATGGAAACAGAAGGCTTTTTATCACAGGACAAGAAATCAGCCCTCAAAAACTTAACCGGCAGAAAATATTTTTTTGAAAAAATCCCGGGGTCACAATTTCAGCAAAAATCTGACTTTTGGCAGTTCACTCAAAAATGGTGCCAACCGCTTGCAAATGCTCACCAGAAAGGTTTGGCACTCGAAACAGAAGGCTTTTTATCACAGGACAAGAAATCAGCCCTCAAAAACTTAACCGGCAGAAAATATTTTTTTGAAAAAATCCCTAAACCCCGGTCACAATTTCAGAAAAAATCTGACTTTTGGCAGTTCACTCAAAAATGGTGCCAACCGGTTGCAAATGCTCACCTGAAAGCTTTGGCGATGGAAACAGAAGGCTTTTCATCACAGGACAAGAAATCAGCCCTCAAAAACTTAACCGGCAGAAAATATTTTTTTGAAAAAATCCCTAAGCCCCGGGGTCACAATTTCAGCAAAAATCTGACTTTTGGCAGTTCACTCAAAAATGGTGCCAAAAGCTTGAAAATGCTCACCTGAAAGGTTTGGCACTTGAAACAGAATGCTTTTTATCACAGGACAAGAAATCAGCCCTCAAAAACTTAACCGGCAGAAAATATTTTTTTGAAAAAATCCCTAAGCCCCGGGGTCACAATTTCAGCAAAAATCTGACTTTTGGCAGTTCACTCAAAAATGGTGCCAACCGGTTCCAAATGCTCCCCTGAAAGGTTTCGGCACGCGAAACAGAAGGCTTTTTATCACAGGACAAGAAATCAGCCCTCAAAAAATTAACCGGTAGAAAATATTTTTTTGAAAAAATCCCTAAGCCCCGGGGTCATAATTTCAGAAAAAATCTGACTTTTGGCAGTTCACTCAAAAATGGTGCCAACCGTTTGCAAATGCTCACCTGAAAGCTTTGGCGATGGAAACAGAAGGCTTTTTATCACAGGACAAGAAATCAGCCCTCAAAAACTTAACCGGCAGAAAATATTTCTTTGAAAAAATCCCGGGGTCACAATTTCAGCAAAAATCTGACTTTTGGCAGTTCACTCAAAAATGGTGCCAACCGCTTGCAAATGCTCACCAGAAAGGTTTGGCACTCGAAACAGAAGGCTTTTTATCACAGGACAAGAAATCAGCCCTCAAAAACTTAACCGGCAGAAAATATTTTTTTGAAAAAATCCCTAAACCCCGGTCACAATTTCAGAAAAAATCTGACTTTTGGCAGTTCACTCAAAAATGGTGCCAACCGGTTGCAAATGCTAACCTGAAAGCTTTGGCGATGGAAACAGAAGGCTTTTCATCACAGGACAAGAAATCAGCCCTCAAAAACTTAACCGGCAGAAAATATTTTTTTGAAAAAATCCCTAAGCCCCGGGGTCACAATTTCAGCAAAAATCTGACTTTTGGCAGTTCACTCGAAAATGGTGCCAACCGCTTGCAAATGCTCACCTGAAAGGTTTGGCACTCGAAACAGAAGGCTTTTTATCACAGGACAAGAAATCAGCCCTCAAAAACTTAACCGGCAGAAAATATTTTTTTGAAAAAATCCCTAAGCCCCGGGGTCACAATTTCAGAAAAAATCTGACTTTTGGCAGTTTACTCAAAAATGGTGCCCACCGCTTCCAAATGCTCACCTGAAAGCTTTGGCGATGGAAACAGAAGGCTTTTTATCACAGGACAAGAAATCAGCCCTCAAAAACTTAACCGGTAGAAAATATTTTTTTGAAAAAATCCCTAAGCCCCGGGGTCACAATTTCAGAAAAAATCTGACTTTTGGCAGTTCACTCAAAAATGGTGCCAAAAGCTTGAAAATGCTCCCCTGAAAGGTTTGGCACACGAAACAGAAGGCTTTTTATCACAGGACAAGAAATCAGCCCTCAAAAACTTAACCGGTAGAAAATATTTTTTTGAAAAAATCCCTAAGCCCCGGGGTCACAATTTCAGCAAAAATCTGACTTTTGGCAGTTCACTCAAAAATGGTGCCAAAAGCTTGAAAATGCTCCCCTGAAAGGTTTGGCACTCGAAACAGAAGGCTTTTTATCACAGGACAAGAAATCAGCCCTCAAAAACTTAACCGGTAGAAAATATTTTTTTGAAAAAATCCCTAAGCCGCGGGGTCACAATTTCAGAAAAAATCTGACTTTTGGCAGTTCACTCAAAAATGGTGCCAACCGCTTGAAAATGCTCCCCTGAAAGGTTTGGCACTTGAAACAGAAGGCTTTTTATCACAGGACAAGAAATCAGCCCTCAAAAACTTAACCGGCAGAAAATATTTTTTTGTAAAAATCCCTAAGCCCCGGGGTCACAATTTCAGCAAAAATCTGATTTTTGGCAGTTCACTCAAAAATGGTGCCAACCGGTTCCAAATGCTCCCCTGAAAGGTTTCGGCACGCGAAACAGAAGGCTTTTTATCACAGGACAAGAAATCAGCCCTCAAAAAATTAACCGGTAGAAAATATTTTTTTGAAAAAATCCCTAAGCCCCGGGGTCATAATTTCAGAAAAAATCTGACTTTTGGCAGTTCACTCAAAAATGGTGCCAACCGGTTGCAAATGCTCACCTGAAAGCTTTGGCGATGGAAACAGAAGGCTTTTTATCACAGGACAAGAAATCAGCCCTCAAAAACTTAACCGGCAGAAAATATTTTTTTGAAAAAATCCCGGGGTCACAATTTCAGCAAAAATCTGACTTTTGGCAGTTCACTCAAAAATGGTGCCAACCGCTTGCAAATGCTCACCAGAAAGGTTTGGCACTCGAAACAGAAGGCTTTTTATCACAGGACAAGAAATCAGCCCTCAAAAACTTAACCGGCAGAAAATATTTTTTTGAAAAAATCCCTAAACCCCGGTCACAATTTCAGAAAAAATCTGACTTTTGGCAGTTCACTCAAAAATGGTGCCAACCGGTTGCAAATGCTCACCTGAAAGCTTTGGCGATGGAAACAGAAGGCTTTTCATCACAGGACAAGAAATCAGCCCTCAAAAACTTAACCGGCAGAAAATATTTTTTTGAAAAAATCCCTAAGCCCCGGGGTCACAATTTCAGCAAAAATCTGACTTTTGGCAGTTCACTCAAAAATGGTGCCAACCGCTTGCAAATGCTCACCTGAAAGGTTTGGCACTCGAAACAGAAGGCTTTTTATCACAGGACAAGAAATCAGCCCTCAAAAACTTAACCGGCAGAAAATATTTTTTTGAAAAAATCCCTAAGCCCCGGGGTCACAATTTCAGAAAAAATCTGACTTTTGGCAGTTTACTCAAAAATGGTGCCCACCGCTTCCAAATGCTCACCTGAAAGCTTTGGCGATGGAAACAGAAGGCTTTTTATCACAGGACAAGAAATCAGCCCTCAAAAACTTAACCGGTAGAAAATATTTTTTTGAAAAAATCCCTAAGCCCCGGGGTCACAATTTCAGAAAAAATCTGACTTTTGGCAGTTCACTCAAAAATGGTGCCAAAAGCTTGAAAATGCTCCCCTGAAAGGTTTGGCACTCGAAACAGAAGGCTTTTTATCACAGGACAAGAAATCAGCCCTCAAAAACTTAACCGGTAGAAAATATTTTTTTGAAAAAATCCATAAGCCCCGGGGTCACAATTTCAGCAAAAATCTGACTTTTGGCAGTTCACTCAAAAATGGTGCCAAAAGCTTGAAAATGCTCCCCTGAAAGGTTTGGCACTCGAAACAGAAGGCTTTTTATCACAGGACAAGAAATCAGCCCTCAAAAACTTAACCGGTAGAAAATATTTTTTTGAAAAAATCCCTAAGCCGCGGGGTCACAATTTCAGAAAAAATCTGACTTTTGGCAGTTCACTCAAAAATGGTGCCAACCGCTTGAAAATGCTCCCCTGAAAGGTTTGGCACTCGAAACAGAAGGCTTTTTATCACAGGACAAGAAATCAGCCCTCAAAAACTTAACCGGCAGAAAATATTTTTTTGAAAAAATCCCTAAGCCCCGGGGTCACAATTTCAGAAAAAATCTGACTTTTGGCAGTTCACTCAAAAATGGTGCCAACCGCTTGAAAATGCTCCCCTGAAAGGTTTGGCACTCGAAACAGAAGGCTTTTTATCACAGGACAAGAAATCAGCCCTCAAAAACTTAACCGGCAGAAAATATTTTTTTGAAAAAATCCCTAAGCCCCGGGGTCACAATTTCAGAAAAAATCTGACTTTTGGCAGTTCACTCAAAAATGGTGCCAACCGCTTGCAAATGCTCACCTGAAAGGTTTGGCACTCGAAACAGAAGGCTTTTTATCACAGGACAAGAAATCAGCCCTCGAAAACTTAACCGGCAGAAAATATTTTTTTGAAAAAATCCCTAAGCCCCGGGGTCACAATTTCAGCAAAAATCTGACTTTTGGCAGTTCACTCAAAAATGGTGCCAACCGCTTGCAAATGCTCACCTGAAAGCTTTGGCGATGGAAACAGAAGGCTTTTTATCACAGGACATGAAATCAGCCCTCAAAAACTTAACCGGTAGAAAATATTTTTTTGAAAAAATCCCTAAGCCCCGGGGTCACAATTTCAGAAAAAATCTGACTTTTGGCAGTTCACTCAAAAATGGTGCCAAAAGCTTGAAAATGCTCCACTGAAAGGTTTGGCACTTGAAACAGAATGCTTTTTATCACAGGACAAGAAATCAGCCCTCTAAAACTTAACCGGCAGAAAATATTTTTTTGAAAAAATCCCTAAGCCCCGGGGTCACAATTTCAGCAAAAATCTGACTTTTGGCAGTTCACTCAAAAATGGTGCCAAAAGCTTGAAAACGCTCTCCTGAAAGGTTTGGCACTCGAAAGAGAAGGGTTTTTATCACAGGACAAGAAATCCGCCCTCAAAAACTTAACCGGCAGAAAATATTTTTTTGAAAAAATCCCTCAGCCCCGGGGTCACAATTTCAGCAAAAATCTGACTTTTGGCAGTTCACTCAAAAATGGTGCCAACCGGTTGCAAATGCTCACCTGAAAGCTTTGGCGATGGAAACAGAAGGCTTTTTATCACAGGACAAGAAATCAGCCCTCAAAAACTTAACCGGCAGAAAATATTTTTTTGAAAAAATCCCGGGGTCACAATTTCAGCAAAAATCTGACTTTTGGCAGTTCACTCAAAAATGGTGCCAACCGCTTGCAAATGCTCACCTGAAAGGTTTGGCACTCGAAACAGAAGGCTTTTTATCACAGGACAAAAAATCAGCCCTCAAAAACTTAACCGGCAGAAAATATTTTTTTGAAAAAATCCCTAAGCCCCGGTCACAATTTCAGAAAAAATCTGACTTTTGGCAGTTCACTCAAAAATGGTGCCAACCGGTTGCAAATGCTCACCTGAAAGCTTTGGCGATGGAAACAGAAGGTTTTTTATCACAGGACAAGAAATCAGCCCTCAAAAACTTAACCGGCAGAAAATATTTTTTTGAAAAAATCCCTAAGCCCCGGGGTCACAATTTCAGCAAAAATCTGACTTTTGGCAGTTCACTCAAAAATGGTGCCAACCGCTTGCAAATGCTCACCTGAAAGGTTTGGCACTCGAAACAGAAGGCTTTTTATCACAGGACAAGAAATCAGCCCTCAAAAACTTAACCGGCAGAAAATATTTTTTTGAAAAAATCCCTAAGCCCCGGGGTCACAATTTCAGAAAAAATCTGACTTTTGGCAGTTTACTTAAAAATGGTGCCCACCGCTTCCAAATGCTCACCTGAAAGCTTTGGCGATGGAAACAGAAGGCTTTTTATCACAGGACAAGAAATCAGCCCTCAAAAACTTAACCGGTAGAAAATATTTTTTTGAAAAAATCCCTAAGCCCCGGGGTCACAATTTCAGCAAAAATCTGACTTTTGGCAGTTCACTCAAAAATGGTGCCAACCGCTTGCAAATGCTCACCTGAAAGCTTTGGCGATGGAAACAGAAGGCTTTTTATCACAGGACAAGAAATCAGCCCTCAAAAACTTAACCGGCAGAAAATATTTTTTTGAAAAAATCCCTAAGCCCCGGGGTCACAATATCAGAAAAAATCTGACTTTTGGCAGTTCACTCAAAAATGGTGCCAACCGCTTGCAAATGCTCACCTGAAAGCTTTGGCGATGGAAACAGAAGGCTTTTTATCACAGGAAAAGAAATCAGCCCTCAAAAACTTAACCGGCAGAAAATATTTTTTTGAAAAAATCCCTAAGCCCCGGGGTCACAATTTCAGAAAAAATCTGACTTTTGGCAGTTCACTCAAAAATGGTGCCAACCGCTTGCAAATGCTCACCTGAAAGCTTTGGCGATGGAAACAGAAGGCTTTTTATCACAGGAAAAGAAATCAGCCCTCAAAAACTTAACCGGCAGAAAATATTTTTTTGAAAAAATCCCTAAGCCCCGGGGTCACAATTTCAGAAAAAATCTGACTTTTGGCAGTTCACTCAAAAATGGTGCCAACCGCTTGCAAATGCTCACCTGAAAGCTTTGGCGATGGAAACAGAAGGCTTTTTATCACAGGAAAAGAAATCAGCCCTCAAAAACTTAACCAGTAGAAAATATTTTTTTGAAAAAATCCCTAAGCCCCGGGGTCACAATTTCAGCAAAAATCTGACTTTTGGCACTTCACTCAAAAATGGTGCCAAAAACTTGAAAATGCTCCCCTGAAAGGTTTGGCACTCGAAACAGAAGGCTTTTTATCACAGGACAAGAAATCAGCCCTCAAAAACTTAACCGGCAGAAAATATTTTTTTGAAAAAATCCCTAAGCCCCGGGGTCACAATTTCAGAAAAAATCTGACTTTTGGCAGTTCACTCAAAAATGGTGCCAACCTCTTGCAAATGCTCACCTGAAAGCTTTGGCGATGGAAAAAGAAGGCTTTTTATCACAGGACAAGAAATCAGCCCTCAAAAACTTAACCGGCAGAAAATATTTTTTTGAAAAAATCTCTAAGCCCCGGGGTCACAATTTCAGAAAAAATCTGACTTTTGGCAGTTCACTCAAAAATGGTGCCAACCGCTTGCAAATGCTCACCTGAAAGGTTTGGCACTCAAAACAGAAGGCTTTTTATCACAGGACAAGAAATCAGCCCTCAAAAACTTAACCGGCAGAAAATATTTTTTTGTAAAAATCCCTAAGCCCCGGGGTCACAATTTCAGCAAAAATCTGACTTTTGGCAGTTCACTCAAAAATGGTGCCAACCGCTTGCAAATGCTCACCTGAAAGCTTTGGCGATGGAAACAGAAGGCTTTTTATCACAGGACAAGAAATCAGCCCTCAAAAACTTAACCGGCAGAAAATATTTTTTTGAAAAAATCCCTAAGCCCCGGGGTCACAATTTCAGAAAAAAACTGAGTTTGGCAGTTCACTCAAAAATGGTGCCAACCGGTTGCAAATGCTCCCCTGAAAGGTTTGGCACGCGAAACAGAAGGCTTTTTATCACAGGACAAGAAATCAGCCCTCAAAAACTTAACCGGCAGAAAATATTTTTTGGAAAAAATCCCTAAGCCCCGGGGTCACAATTTCAGCAAAAATCTGCCTTTTGGCAGTTCACTCAAAAATGGTGCCAACCGGTTGCAAATGCTCCCCTGAAAGCTTTGGTGATGGAAACAGAAGGCTTTTTATCACAGGACAAGAAATCAGCCCTCAAAAACTTAACCGGCAGAAAATAATTTTTTGAAAAAATCCCTAAGGCCCGGGGTCACAATTTCAGAAAAAATCTGACTTTTGGCAGTTTACTCAAAAATGGTGCCAAAAGCTTGAAAATGCTCCCCTGAAAGGTTTGGCACTCGAAACAGAAGGCTTTTTATCACAGGACAAGAAATCAGTCCTCAAAAACTTAACCGGCAGAAAATATTTTTTTGAAAAAATCCCTAAGCCCCGGGGTCACAATTTCAGAAAAAATCTGACTTTTGGCAGTTCACTCAAAAATGG
Source organism: Podarcis liolepis (assembly GCF_965112155.1). Lineage (NCBI taxonomy): Eukaryota > Metazoa > Chordata > Lepidosauria > Squamata > Lacertidae > Podarcis > Podarcis liolepis. The sequence continues at coordinate 1,626,539 of NW_028148790.1, read as the reverse complement.
TGCCAACCGCTTGCAAATGCTCACCTGAAAGGTTTGGCGATGGAAACAGAAGGCTTTTTATCACAGGACAAGAAATCAGCCCTCAAAAACTTAACCGGCAGAAAATATTTTTTTGAAAAAATCCCTAAGCCCCGGGGTCACAATTTCAGCAAAAATCTGACTTTTGGCAGTTCACTCAAAAATGGTGCCAACCGCTTGCAAATGCTCCCCTGAAAGCTTTGGCGATGGAAACAGAAGGCTTTTTATCACAGGACAAGAAATCAGCCCTCAAAAACTTAACCGGCAGAAAATATTTTTTTGAAAAAATCCCTAAGCCCCGGGGTCACAATTTCAGAAAAAATCTGACTTTTCGCAGTTCACTCAAAAATGGTGCCAACCGCTTGCAAATGCTCCCCTGAAAGGTTTGGCACTCGAAACAGAAGGCTTTTTATCACAGGACAAGAAATCAGTCCTCAAAAACTTAACCGGCAGAAAATATTTTTTTGAAAAAATCCCTAAGCCCCGGGGTCACAATTTCAGAAAAAATCTGACTTTTGGCAGTTCACTCAAAAATGGTGCCAACCGCTTGCAAATGCTCACCTGAAAGGTTTGGCGATGGAAACAGAAGGCTTTTTATCACAGGAAAAGAAATCAGCCCTCAAAAACTTAACCAGTAGAAAATATTTTTTTGAAAAAATCCCTAAGCCCCGGGGTCACAATTTCAGCAAAAATCTGACTTTTGGCACTTCACTCAAAAATGGTGCCAAAAACTTGAAAATGCTCCCCTGAAAGGTTTGGCACTCGAAACAGAAGGCTTTTTATCACAGGACAAGAAATCAGCCCTCAAAAACTTAACCGGCAGAAAATATTTTTTTGAAAAAATCCCTAAGCCCCGGGGTCACAATTTCAGAAAAAATCTGACTTTTGGCAGTTCACTCAAAAATGGTGCCAACCTCTTGCAAATGCTCACCTGAAAGGTTTGGCACTCAAAACAGAAGGCTTTTTATCACAGGACAAGAAATCAGCCCTCAAAAACTTAACCGGCAGAAAATATTTTTTTGTAAAAATCCCTAAGCCCCGGGGTCACAATTTCAGCAAAAATCTGACTTTTGGCAGTTCACTCAAAAATGGTGCCAACCGCTTGCAAATGCTCACCTGAAAGCTTTGGCGATGGAAACAGAAGGCTTTTTATCACAGGACAAGAAATCAGCCCTCAAAAACTTAACCGGCAGAAAATATTTTTTTGAAAAAATCCCTAAGCCCCGGGGTCACAATTTCAGAAAAAAACTGAGTTTGGCAGTTCACTCAAAAATGGTGCCAACCGGTTGCAAATGCTCCCCTGAAAGGTTTGGCACGCGAAACAGAAGGCTTTTTATCACAGGACAAGAAATCAGCCCTCAAAAACTTAACCGGCAGAAAATATTTTTTGGAAAAAATCCCTAAGCCCCGGGGTCACAATTTCAGCAAAAATCTGCCTTTTGGCAGTTCACTCAAAAATGGTGCCAACCGGTTGCAAATGCTCCCCTGAAAGCTTTGGTGATGGAAACAGAAGGCTTTTTATCACAGGACAAGAAATCAGCCCTCAAAAACTTAACCGGCAGAAAATATTTTTTTGAAAAAATCCCTAAGCCCCGGGGTCACAATTTCAGAAAAAATCTGACTTTTGGCAGTTCACTCAAAAATGGTGCCAAAAGCTTGAAAATGCTCCCCTGAAAGGTTTGGCACTCGAAACAGAAGGCTTTTTATCACAGGACAAGAAATCAGTCCTCAAAAACTTAACCGGCAGAAAATATTTTTTTGAAAAAATCCCTAAGCCCCGGGGTCACAATTTCAGAAAAAATCTGACTTTTGGCAGTTCACTCAAAAATGGTGCCAACCGCTTGCAAATGCTCACCTGAAAGGTTTGGCGATGGAAACAGAAGGCTTTTTATCACAGGACAAGAAATCAGCCCTCAAAAACTTAACCGGCAGAAAATATTTTTTTGAAAAAATCCCTAAGCCCCGGGGTCACAATTTCAGCAAAAATCTGACTTTTGGCAGTTCACTCAAAAATGGTGCCAACCGCTTGCAAATGCTCACCTGAAAGCTTTGGCGATGGAAACAGAAGGCTTTTTATCACAGGACAAGAAATCAGCCCTCAAAAACTTAACCGGCAGAAAATATTTTTTTGAAAAAATCCCTAAGCCCCGGGGTCACAATTTCAGAAAACATCTGACTTTTCGCAGTTCACTCAAAAATGGTGCCAACCGCTTGCAAATGCTCACCTGAAAGCTTTGGCGATGGAAACAGAAGGCTTTTTATCACAGGACAAGAAATCAGCCCTCAAAAACTTAACCGGCAGAAAATATATTTTTGAAAAAATCCCTAAGCCCCGGGGTCACAATTTCAGAAAAAACCTGACTTTTGGCAGTTCACTCAAAAATGGTGCCAACCGCTTGCAAATGCTCACCTGAAAGCTTTGGCGATGGAAACAGAAGGCTTTTTATCACAGGAAAAGAAATCAGCCCTCAAAAACTTAACCGGCAGAAAATATTTTTTTGAAAAAATCCCTAAGCCCCGGGGTCACAATTTCAGAAAAAATCTGACTTTTGGCAGTTCACTCAAAAATGGTGCCAACCGCTTGCAAATGCTCACCTGAAAGCTTTGGCGATGGAAACAGAAGGCTTTTTATCACAGGACAAGAAATCAGCCCTCAAAAACTTAACCGGCAGAAAATATATTTTTGAAAAAATCCCTAAGCCCCGGGGTCACAATTTCAGAAAAAACCTGACTTTTGGCAGTTCACTCAAAAATGGTGCCAACCGCTTGCAAATGCTCACCTGAAAGCTTTGGCGATGGAAACAGAAGGCTTTTTATCACAGGAAAAGAAATCAGCCCTCAAAAACTTAACCGGCAGAAAATATTTTTTTGAAAAAATCCCTAAGCCCCGGGGTCACAATTTCAGAAAAAATCTGACTTTTGGCAGTTCACTCAAAAATGGTGCCAACCGCTTGCAAATGCTCACCTGAAAGCTTTGGCGATGGAAACAGAAGGCTTTTTATCACAGGACAAGAAATCAGCCCTCAAAAACTTAACCGGCAGAAAATATTTTTTTGAAAAAATCCCTAAGCCCCGGGGTCACAATTTCAGAAAAAATCTGACTTTTGGCAGTTCACTCAAAAATGGTGCCAACCGCTTGCAAATGCTCACCTGAAAGCTTTGGCGATGGAAACAGAAGGCTTTTTATCACAGGACAAGAAATCAGCCCTCAAAAACTTAACCGGCAGAAAATATTTTTTTGAAAAAATCCCTAAGCCCCGGGGTCACAATTTCAGAAAAAATCTGACTTTTGGCAGTTCACTCAAAAATGGTGCCAACCGCTTGCAAATGCTTACCTGAAAGGTTTGGCACTCGAAACAGAAGGCTTTTTATCACAGGACAAGAAATCAGCCCTCAAAAACTTAACCGGCAGAAAATATTTTTTTTGAAAAAATCCCTAAGCCCCGGGGTCACAATTTCAGCAAAAATCTGACTTTTGGCAGTTCACTCAAAAATGGTGCCAACCGGTTGCAAATGCTCACCTGAAAGCTTTGGCGATGGAAACAGAAGGCTTTTTATCACAGGACAAGAAATCAGCCCTCAAAAACTTAACTGGCAGAAAATATTTTTTTGAAAAAATCCCTAAGCCCCGGGGTCACAATTTCAGCAAAAATCTGACTTTTGGCAATTCACTCAAAAATGGTGCCAACCGCTTGCAAATGCTCACCTGAAAGGTTTGGCACTCAAAACAGAAGGCTTTTTATCACAGGACAAGAAATCAGCCCTCAAAAACTTAACCGGCAGAAAATATTTTTTTGAAAAAATCCCTAAGCCCCGGGGTCACAATTTCAGCAAAAATCTGATTTTTGGCAGTTCACTCAAAAATGGTGCCAACCGCTTGCAAATGCTCACCTGAAAGGTTTGGCCCTCAAAACAGAAGGCTTTTTATCACAGGAAAAGAAATCAGCCCTCAAAAACTTAACCGGCAGAAAATATTTTTTTGAAAAAATCCCTAAGCCCCGGGGTCACAATTTCAGAAAAAATCTGACTTTTGGCAGTTCACTCAAAAATGGTGCCAACCGCTTGCAAATGCTCACCTGAAAGCTTTGGCGATGGAAACAGAAGGCTTTTTATCACAGGACAAGAAATCAGCCCTCAAAAACTTAACCGGCAGAAAATATATTTTTGAAAAAATCCCTAAGCCCCGGGGTCACAATTTCAGGAAAAATCTGACTTTTGGCAGTTCACTCAAAAATGGTGCCAACCGCTTGCAAATGCTCCCCTGAAAGCTTTGGCGATGGAAACAGAAGGCTTTTTATCACAGGACAAGAAATCAGCCCTCAAAAACTTAACCGGCAGAAAATATTTTTTTGAAAAAATCCCTAAGCCCCGGGGTCACAATTTCAGCAAAAATCTGACTTTTGGCAGTTCACTCAAAAATGGTGCCAACCGCTTGCAAATGCTCACCTGAAAGCTTTGGCGATGAAAACAGAAGGCTTTTTATCACAGGACAAGAAATCAGCCCTCAAAAACTTAACCGGCAGAAAATATTTTTTTGAAAAAATCCCTAAGCCCCGGGGTCACAATTTCAGAAAAAATCTGACTTTTGGCAGTTCACTCAAAAATGGTGCCAACCGCTTGCAAATGCTCACCTGAAAGCTTTGGCGATGGAAACAGAAGGCTTTTTATCACAGGACAAGAAATCAGCCCTCAAAAACTTAACCGGCAGAAAATATTTTTTTGAAAAAATCCCTAAGCCCCGGGGTCACAATTTCAGAAAAAATCTGACTTTTGGCAGTTCACTCAAAAATGGTGCCAACCGCTTGCAAATGCTTACCTGAAAGGTTTGGCACTCGAAACAGAAGGCTTTTTATCACAGGACAAGAAATCAGCCCTCAAAAACTTAACCGGCAGAAAATATTTTTTTGAAAAAATCCCTAAGCCCCGGGGTCACAATTTCAGCAAAAATCTGACTTTTGGCAGTTCACTCAAAAATGGTGCCAACCGGTTGCAAATGCTCACCTGAAAGCTTTGGCGATGGAAACAGAAGGCTTTTTATCACAGGACAAGAAATCAGCCCTCAAAAACTTAACCGGTAGAAAATATTTTTTTGAAAAAATCCCTAAGCCCCGGGGTCACAATTTCAGCAAAAATCTGACTTTTGGCAATTCACTCAAAAATGGTGCCAACCGCTTGCAAATGCTCACCTGAAAGGTTTGGCACTCAAAACAGAAGGCTTTTTATCACAGGACAAGAAATCAGCCCTCAAAAACTTAACCGGCAGAAAATATTTTTTTGAAAAAATCCCTAAGCCCCGGGGTCACAATTTCAGCAAAAATCTGATTTTTGGCAGTTCACTCAAAAATGGTGCCAACCGCTTGCAAATGCTCACCTGAAAGGTTTGGCCCTCAAAAAAGAAGGCTTTTTATCACAGGAAAAGAAATCAGCCCCCAAAAACTTAACCGGCAGAAAATATTTTTTTGAAAAAATCCCTAAGCCCCGGGGTCACAATTTCAGAAAAAATCTGACTTTTGGCAGTTCACTCAAAAATGGTGCCAACCGCTTGCAAATGCTCACCTGAAAGCTTTGGCGATGGAAACAGAAGGCTTTTTATCACAGGAAAAGAAATCAGCCCTCAAAAACTTAACCGGCAGAAAATATTTTTTTGAAAAAATCCCTAAGCCCCGGGGTCACAATTTCAGAAAAAATCTGACTTTTGGCAGTTCACTCAAAAATGGTGCCAACCGCTTGCAAATGCTCACCTGAAAGCTTTGGCGATGGAAACAGAAGGCTTTTTATCACAGGACAAGAAATCAGCCCTCAAAAACTTAACCGGCAGAAAATATATTTTTGAAAAAATCCCTAAGCCCCGGGGTCACAATTTCAGAAAAAACCTGACTTTTGGCAGTTCACTCAAAAATGGTGCCAACCGCTTGCAAATGCTCACCTGAAAGCTTTGGCGATGGAAACAGAAGGCTTTTTATCACAGGAAAAGAAATCAGCCCTCAAAAACTTAACCGGCAGAAAATATTTTTTTGAAAAAATCCCTAAGCCCCGGGGTCACAATTTCAGCAAAAATCTGACTTTTGGCAATTCACTCAAAAATGGTGCCAACCGCTTGCAAATGCTCACCTGAAAGGTTTGGCACTCAAAACAGAAGGCTTTTTATCACAGGACAAGAAATCAGCCCTCAAAAACTTAACCGGCAGAAAATATTTTTTTGAAAAAATCCCTAAGCCCCGGGGTCACAATTTCAGCAAAAATCTGATTTTTGGCAGTTCACTCAAAAATGGTGCCAACCGCTTGCAAATGCTCACCTGAAAGGTTTGGCCCTCAAAACAGAAGGCTTTTTATCACAGGAAAAGAAATCAGCCCTCAAAAACTTAACCGGCAGAAAATATTTTTTTGAAAAAATCCCTAAGCCCCGGGGTCACAATTTCAGAAAAAATCTGACTTTTGGCAGTTCACTCAAAAATGGTGCCAACCGCTTGCAAATGCTCACCTGAAAGCTTTGGCGATGGAAACAGAAGGCTTTTTATCACAGGACAAGAAATCAGCCCTCAAAAACTTAACCGGCAGAAAATATATTTTTGAAAAAATCCCTAAGCCCCGGGGTCACAATTTCAGGAAAAATCTGACTTTTGGCAGTTCACTCAAAAATGGTGCCAACCGCTTGCAAATGCTCCCCTGAAAGCTTTGGCGATGGAAACAGAAGGCTTTTTATCACAGGACAAGAAATCAGCCCTCAAAAACTTAACCGGCAGAAAATATTTTTTTGAAAAAATCCCTAAGCCCCGGGGTCACAATTTCAGCAAAAATCTGACTTTTGGCAGTTCACTCAAAAATGGTGCCAACCGCTTGCAAATGCTCACCTGAAAGCTTTGGCGATGAAAACAGAAGGCTTTTTATCACAGGACAAGAAATCAGCCCTCAAAAACTTAACCGGCAGAAAATATTTTTTTGAAAAAATCCCTAAGCCCCGGGGTCACAATTTCAGAAAAAATCTGACTTTTGGCAGTTCACTCAAAAATGGTGCCAACCGCTTGCAAATGCTCACCTGAAAGCTTTGGCGATGGAAACAGAAGGCTTTTTATCACAGGACAAGAAATCAGCCCTCAAAAACTTAACCGGCAGAAAATATTTTTTTGAAAAAATCCCTAAGCCCCGGGGTCACAATTTCAGAAAAAATCTGACTTTTGGCAGTTCACTCAAAAATGGTGCCAACCGCTTGCAAATGCTTACCTGAAAGGTTTGGCACTCGAAACAGAAGGCTTTTTATCACAGGACAAGAAATCAGCCCTCAAAAACTTAACCGGCAGAAAATATTTTTTTGAAAAAATCCCTAAGCCCCGGGGTCACAATTTCAGCAAAAATCTGACTTTTGGCAGTTCACTCAAAAATGGTGCCAACCGGTTGCAAATGCTCACCTGAAAGCTTTGGCGATGGAAACAGAAGGCTTTTTATCACAGGACAAGAAATCAGCCCTCAAAAACTTAACCGGTAGAAAATATTTTTTTGAAAAAATCCCTAAGCCCCGGGGTCACAATTTCAGCAAAAATCTGACTTTTGGCAATTCACTCAAAAATGGTGCCAACCGCTTGCAAATGCTCACCTGAAAGGTTTGGCACTCAAAACAGAAGGCTTTTTATCACAGGACAAGAAATCAGCCCTCAAAAACTTAACCGGCAGAAAATATTTTTTTGAAAAAATCCCTAAGCCCCGGGGTCACAATTTCAGCAAAAATCTGATTTTTGGCAGTTCACTCAAAAATGGTGCCAACCGCTTGCAAATGCTCACCTGAAAGGTTTGGCCCTCAAAAAAGAAGGCTTTTTATCACAGGAAAAGAAATCAGCCCTCAAAAACTTAACCGGCAGAAAATATTTTTTTGAAAAAATCCCTAAGCCCCGGGGTCACAATTTCAGAAAAAATCTGACTTTTGGCAGTTCACTCAAAAATGGTGCCAACCGCTTGCAAATGCTCACCTGAAAGCTTTGGCGATGGAAACAGAAGGCTTTTTATCACAGGACAAGAAATCAGCCCTCAAAAACTTAACCGGCAGAAAATATATTTTTGAAAAAATCCCTAAGCCCCGGGGTCACAATTTCAGGAAAAATCTGACTTTTGGCAGTTCACTCAAAAATGGTGCCAACCGCTTGCAAATGCTCCCCTGAAAGCTTTGGCGATGGAAACAGAAGGCTTTTTATCACAGGACAAGAAATCAGCCCTCAAAAACTTAACCGGCAGAAAATATTTTTTTGAAAAAATCCCTAAGCCCCGGGGTCACAATTTCAGCAAAAATCTGACTTTTGGCAGTTCACTCAAAAATGGTGCCAACCGCTTGCAAATGCTCACCTGAAAGCTTTGGCGATGAAAACAGAAGGCTTTTTATCACAGGACAAGAAATCAGCCCTCAAAAACTTAACCGGCAGAAAATATTTTTTTGAAAAAATCCCTAAGCCCCGGGGTCACAATTTCAGCAAAAATCTGACTTTTGGCAGTTCACTCAAAAATGGTGCCAACCGCTTGCAAATGCTCACCTGAAAGCTTTGGCGATGGAAACAGAAGGCTTTTTATCACAGGACAAGAAATCAGCCCTCAAAAACTTAACCGGCAGAAAATATTTTTTTGAAAAAATCCCTAAGCCCCGGGGTCACAATTTCAGCAAAAATCTGACTTTTGGCACTTCACTCAAAAATGGTGCCAAAAGCTTGAAAATGCTCCCCTGAAAGGTTTGGCACTCGAAACAGAAGGCTTTTTATCACAGGAGAAGAAATCAGCCCTCAAAAACTTAACCGGCAGAAAATATTTTTTTGAAAAAATCCCTAAGCCCCGGGGTCACAATTTCAGAAAAAATCTGACTTTTGGCAGTTCACTCAAAAATGGTGCCAACCGCTTGTAAATGCTCACCTGAAAGCTTTGGCGATGGAAACAGAAGCGTTTTTATCACAGGACAAGAAATCAGCCCTCAAAAATTTATCCGGCAGAAAATATTTTTTTGAAAAAATCCCTAAGCCCCGGGGTCACAATTTCAGAAAAAATCTGACTTTTGGCAGTTCACTCAAAAATCGTGCCAACCGCTTGCAAATGCTCACCTGAAAGCTTTGGCGATGGAAACAGAAGGCTTTTTATCACAGGACAAGAAATCAGCCCTCAAAAACTTAACCGGCAGAAAATATTTTTTTGAAAAAATCCCTAAGCCCCGGGGTCTCAATTTCAGAAAAAATCTGACTTTTGGCAGTTCACTCAAAAATGGTGCCAACCGCTTGCAAATGCTTACCTGAAAGGTTTGGCACTCGAAACAGAAGGGTTTTTATCACAGGACAAGAAATCAGCCCTCAAAAACTTAACCGGCAGAATATATTTTTTTGAAAAAATCCCTAAGCCCCGGGGTCACAATTTCAGCAAAAATCTGACTTTTGGCAGTTCACTCAAAAATGGTGCCAACCGGTTGCAAATGCTCACCTGAAAGCTTTGGCGATGGAAACAGAAGGCTTTTTATCACAGGACAAGAAATCAGCCCTCAAAAACTTAACCGGTAGAAAATATTTTTTTGAAAAAATCCCTAAGCCCCGGGGTCACAATTTCAGCAAAAATCTGACTTTTGGCAATTCACTCAAAAATGGTGCCAACCGCTTGCAAATGCTCACCTGAAAGGTTTGGCACTCAAAACAGAAGGCTTTTTATCACAGGACAAGAAATCAGCCCTCAAAAACTTAACCGGCAGAAAATATTTTTTTGAAAAAATCCCTAAGCCCCGGGGTCACAATTTCAGCAAAAATCTGACTTTTGGCAGTTCACTCAAAAATGGTGCCAACCGCTTGCAAATGCTCACCTGAAAGGTTTGGCACTCAAAACAGAAGGCTTTTGATCACAGGACAAGAAATCAGCCCTCAAAAACTTAACCGGCAGAAAATATTTTTTTGAAAAAATCCCTAAGCCCCGGGGTCACAATTTCAGCAAAAATCTGACTTTTGGCAGTTCACTCAAAAATGGTGCCCACCGCTTGCAAATGCTCCCCTGAAAGGTTTGGCACTCGAAACAGAAGGCTTTTTATCACAGGACAAGAAATCAGCCCTCAAAAACTTAACCGGCAGAAAATATTTTTTTGAAAAAATGTCTAAGCCCCGGGGTCACAATTTCAGCAAAAATCTGACTTTTGGCAGTTCACTCAAAAATGGTGCCAACCGCTTGCAAATGCTCACCTGAAAGCTTTGGCGATGGAAACAGAAGGCTTTTTATCACAGGACAAGAAATCAGCCCTCAAAAACTTAACCGGCAGAAAATATTTTTTTGAAAAAATCCCTAAGCCCCGGGGTCACAATTTCAGAAAAAATCTGACTTTTGGCAGTTCACTCAAAAATGGTGCCAACCGCTTGCAAATGCTCCCCTGAAAGCTTTGGCGATGGAAACAGAAGGCTTTTTATCACAGGACAAGAAATCAGCCCTCAAAAACTTAACTGGCAGAAAATCTTTTTTTGAAAAAATCCCTAAGCCCCGGGGTCACAATTTCAGCAAAAATCTGACTTTTGGCAGTTCACTCCAAAATGGTGCCAACCGCTTGCAAATGCTCACCTGAAAGCTTTGGCGATGGAAACAGAAGGCTTTTTATCACAGGACAAGAAATCAGCCCTCAAAAACTTAACCGGCAGAAAATATTTTTTTGAAAAAATCCCTAAGCCCCGGGGTCACAATTTCAGCAAAAATCTGACTTTTGGCAGTTCACTCAAAAATGGTGCCAACCGCTTGAAAATGCTCACCTGAAAGCTTTGGCGATGGAAACAGAAGGCTTTTTATCACAGGACAAGAAATCAGCCCTCAAAGACTTAACCGGCAGAAAATATTTTTTTGAAAAAATCCCTAAGCCCCGGGGTCACAATTTCAGAAAAAATCTGACTTTTGGCAGTTCACTCAAAAATGGTGCCAAAAGCTTGCAAATGCTCACCTGAAAGCTTTGGCGATGGAAACAGAAGGCTTTTTATCACAGGACAAGAAATCAGCCCTCAAAAACTTAACCGGCAGAAAATATTTTTTTGAAAAAATCCCTAAGCCCCGGGGTCACAATTTCAGAAAAAATCTGACTTTTGGCAATTCACTCAAAAATTGTGCCAAAAGCTTGAAAATGCTCACCTGAAAGCTTTGGCGATGGAAACAGAAGGCTTTTTATCACAGGACAAGAAATCAGCCCTCAAAAACTTAACCGGCAGAAAATATTTTTTTGAAAATATCCCTAAGCACCGGGGTCACAATTTCAGCATAAATCTGACTTTTGTTATTGCACTCAAAAGCTTGAAAATGCTCTCCTGAAAGGTTTGGCACTAGAAACAGAAGGCTTTTTATCACAGGACAAGAAATCAGCCCTCAAAAACTTAACCGGCAGAAAATGTTTTTTTTGAAAAAATCCCTAAGCCCCGGGGTCACAATTTCAGAAAAAATCTGACTTTTGGCAGTTCACTCAAAAATGGTGCCAAAAGCTTGAAAATGCTCTCCTGAAAGGTTTGGCACTCAAAACGGAAGGCTTTTTATCACAGGAAAAGAAATCAGCCCTCAAAAATTTAACCGGCAGAAAATATTTTTTTGAAAAAATCCCTAAGCCACAATTTCAGCAAAAATCTGATGTTCACTCAAAAATGGTGCCAAAAGCTTGAAAATGCTTCGCTGAAAGCTTTGGCGATGGAAACAGAAGGCTTTTTATCACAGGACAAGAAATCAGCCGTCAAAAACTTAACCGGCAGACAATATTTTTTTGAAAAAAACCCTAAGCCCCGGGGTCACAATTTCAGCAAAAATCTGACTTTTGGCAATTCACTCAAAAATGGTGCCAACCGGTTGCAAATGCTCCACTGACAGGTTTGGCACTCGAAACAGAAGGCTTTTTATCACAGGACAAGAAATCAGCCGTCAAAAATTTAACCGGCAGAAAATATTTTTTTGAAAAAATCCCTAAGCCCCGGGGTCACAATTTCAGCAAAAATCTGACTTTTGGCAGTTCACTCAGAAATGGTGCCAACCGCTTGCAAATGCTCACCAGAAAGCTTTGGCGATGGAAACAGAAGGCTTTTTATCACAGGACAAGAAATCAGCCCTCAAAAACTTAACCGGCAGAAAATATTTTTTTGAAAAAATCCCTAAGCCCCGGGGTCACAATTTCAGAAAAAATCTGACTTTTGGCAGTTCACTCAAAAATGGTGCCAAAAGCTTGCAAATGCTCACCTGAAAGCTTTGGCGATGGAAACAGAAGGCTTTTTATCACAGGACAAGAAATCAGCCCTCAAAAAGTTAACCGGCAGAAAATATTTTTTTGAAAAAATCCCTAAGCCCCGGGGTCACAATTTCAGCAAAAATCTGACTTTTGGCAGTTCACTCAAAAATGGTGACAACTGCTTGCAAATGCTCACGTGAAAGCTTTGGCGATGGAAACAGAAGGCTTTTTATCACAGGACAAGAAATCAGCCCTCAAAAACTTAACCGGCAGAAAATATTTTTTTGAAAAAATCCCTAAGCCCCGGGGTCACAATTTCAGCATAAATCTGACTTTTGTTATTGCACTCAAAAGCTTGAAAATGCTCTCCTGAAAGGTTTGGCACTAGAAACAGAAGGCTTTTTATCACAGGACAAGAAATCAGCCCTCAAAAACTTAACCGGCAGAAAATGTTTTTTTTGAAAAAATCCCTAAGCCCCGGGGTCAGAATTTCAGAAAAAATCTGACTTTTGGCAGTTCACTCAAAAATGGTGCCAAAAGCTTGAAAATGCTCTCCTGAAAGGTTTGGCACTTAAAACGGAAGGCTTTTTATCACAGGAAAAGAAATCAGCCCTCAAAAATTTAACCGGCAGAAAATATTTTTTTGAAAAAATCCCTAAGCCACAATTTCAGCAAAAATCTGATGTTCACTCAAAAATGGTGCCAAAAGCTTGAAAATGCTTCGCTGAAAGCTTTGGCGATGGAAACAGAAGGCTTTTTATCACAGGACAAGAAATCAGCCGTCAAAAACTTAACCGGCAGACAATATTTTTTTGAAAAAAACCCTAAGCCCCTGGGTCACAATTTCAGCAAAAATCTGACTTTTGGCAATTCACTCAAAAATGGTGCCAACCGGTTGCAAATGCTCCACTGACAGGTTTGGCACTCGAAACAGACGGCTTTTTATCACAGGACAAGAAATCAGCCGTCAAAAATTTAACCGGCAGAAAATATTTTTTTGAAAAAATGTCTAAGCCCCGGGGTCACAATTTCAGCAAAAATCTGACTTATGGCAATTCACTCAAAAATGGTGCCTAAAGCTTGAAAATGCTCCCCTGAAAGCTTTGGCGATGGAAACAGAACGCCATTTAGCACAGGACAAGAAATCAGCCTTCAAAAACTTAACCGGCAGAAAATATTTTTTTGAAAAAATCCCTAAGCCCCGGGGTCACAATTTCAGCAAATATCTGACTTTTGGCAGTTCACTCAAAAATGGTGCCAAAAGCTTGAAAATGCTCCCCTGAAAGGTTTGGCACTCGAAACAGAAGGCTTTTTATCACAGGACAAGAAATCAGCCCTCAAAAACTTAACCGGCAGAAAATATTTTTTTGAAAAAATCCCTAAGCCCCGGGGTCACAATTTCAGCAAAAATCTGACTTTTGGCAGTTCACTCAAAAATGGTGCCAACCGCTTGCAAATGCTCACCTGAAAGCTTTGGCGATGGAAACAGAAGGCTTTTTATCACAGGACAAGAAATCAGCCCTCAAAAACTTAACCGGCAGAAAATATTTTTTTGAAAAAATCCCTAAGCCCCGGGGTCACAATTTCAGCAAAAATCTGACTTTTGGCAATTCACTCAAAAATGGTGCCAAAAGCTTGAAAATGCTCCCCTGAAAGGTTTGGCACTCGAAACAGAAGGCTTTTTATCACAGGACAAGAAATCAGCCCTCAAAAACTTAACCGGCAGAAAATATTTTTTTGAAAAAATCCCTAAGCCCCGGGGTCACAATTTCAGCAAAAATCTGACTTTTGGCAGTTCACTCAAAAATGGTGCCAACCGCTTGCAAATGCTCACCTGAAAGCTTTGGCGATGGAAACAGAAGGCTTTTTATCACAGGACAAGAAATCAGCCCTCAAAAACTTAACCGGCAGAAAATATTTTTTTGAAAAAATCCCTAAACCCCGGGGTCACAATTTCAGCAAAAATCTGACTTTTGGCAGGTCACTCAAAAATGGTGCCAACCGCTTGCAAATGCTCACCTGAAAGGTTTGGCGATGGAAACAGAAGGCTTTTTATCACAGGACAAGAAATCAGCCCTCAAAAACTTAACCGGCAGAAAATATTTCTTTGAAAAAATCCCTAAGCCCCGGGGTCACAATTTCAGAAAAAAATCTGACTTTTGGCAGTTCACTCAAAAATGGTGCCAACCGCTTGCAAATGCTCACCTGAAAGCTTTGGCACGCGAAACAGAAGGCTTTTTATCACAGGACAAGAAATCAGCCCTCAAAAACTTAACCGGCAGAAAATATTTTTTTGAAAAAATCCCTAAGCCCCGGGGTCACAATTTCAGCAAAAATCTGACTTTTGGCAGTTCACTCAAAAATGGTGCCAACCGCTTGCAAATGCTCACCTGAAAGGTTTGGCACTCGAAACAGAAGGCTTTTTATCACAGGACAAGAAATCAGCCCTCAAAAACTTAACCGGCAGAAAATATTTTTTTGAAAAAATCCCTAAGCCCCGGGGTCACAATTTCAGAAAAAAATCTGACTTTTGGCAGTTCACTCAAAAATGGTGCCAACCGCTTGCAAATGCTCACCTGAAAGCTTTGGCACGCGAAACAGAAGGCTTTTTATCACAGGACAAGAAATCAGCCCTCAAAAACTTAACCGGCAGAAAATATTTTTTTGAAAAAATCCCTAAGCCCCGGGGTCACAATTTCAGCAAAAATCTGACTTTTGGCAGTTCACTCAAAAATGGTGCCAAAAGCTTGAAAATGCTCCCCTGAAAGGTTTGGCACTCGAAACAGAAGGCTTTTTATCACAGGACAAGAAATCAGCCCTCAAAAACTTAACCGGCAGAAAATATTTTTTTGAAAAAATCCCTAAGCCCCGGGGTCACAATTTCAGCAAAAATCTGACTTTTGGCAGTTCAATCAAAAATGGTGCCAACCGCTTGCAAATGCTCACCTGAAAGCTTTGGCGATGGAAACAGAAGGCTTTTTATCACAGGACAAGAAATCAGCCCTCAAAAACTTAACCGGCAGAAAATATTTTTTTGAAAAAATCCCTAAGCCCCGGGGTCACAATTTCAGCAAAAATCTGACTTTTGGCAGTTCACTCAAAAATGGTGCCAACCGCTTGCAAATGCTCCCCTGAAAGGTTTGGCACTCGAAACAGAAGGCATTTTATCACAGGACAAGAAATCAGCCCTCAAAAACTTAACCGGCAGAAAATATTTTTTTGAAAAAATCCCTAAGCCCCGGGGTCACAATTTCAGCAAAAATCTGACTTTTGGCAGGTCACTCAAAAATGGTGCCAACCGCTTGCAAATGCTCACCTGAAAGCTTTGGCGATGGAAACAGAAGGCTTTTTATCACAGGACAAGAAATCAGCCCTCAAAAACTTAACCGGCAGAAAATATTTTTTTGAAAAAATCCCTAAACCCCGGGGTCACAATTTCAGCAAAAATCTGACTTTTGGCAGGTCACTCAAAAATGGTGCCAACCGCTTGCAAATGCTCACCTGAAAGGTTTGGCGATGGAAACAGAAGGCTTTTTATCACAGGACAAGAAATCAGCCCTCAAAAACTTAACCGGCAGAAAATATTTCTTTGAAAAAATCCCTAAGCCCCGGGGTCACAATTTCAGAAAAAAATCTGACTTTTGGCAGTTCACTCAAAAATGGTGCCAACCGCTTGCAAATGCTCACCTGAAAGGTTTGGCACTCAAAACAGAAGGCTTTTTATCACAGGACAAGAAATCAGCCCTCAAAAACTTAACCGGCAGAAAATATTTTTTTGAAAAAATCCCTAAGCCCCGGGGTCACAATTTCAGAAAAAAATCTGACTTTTGGCAGTTCACTCAAAAATGGTGCCAACCGCTTGCAAATGCTCACCTGAAAGCTTTGGCACGCGAAACAGAAGGCTTTTTATCACAGGACAAGAAATCAGCCCTCAAAAACTTAACCGGCAGAAAATATTTTTTTGAAAAAATCCCTAAGCCCCGGGGTCACAATTTCAGCAAAAATCTGACTTTTGGCAGTTCACTCAAAAATGGTGCCAAAAGCTTGAAAATGCTCCCCTGAAAGGTTTGGCACTCGAAACAGAAGGCTTTTTATCACAGGACAAGAAATCAGCCCTCAAAAACTTAACCGGCAGAAAATATTTTTTTGAAAAAATCCCTAAGCCCCGGGGTCACAATTTCAGCAAAAATCTGACTTTTGGCAGTTCACTCAAAAATGGTGCCAACCGCTTGCAAATGCTCACCTGAAAGCTTTGGCGATGGAAACAGAAGGCTTTTTATCACAGGACAAGAAATCAGCCCTCAAAAACTTAACCGGCAGAAAATATTTTTTTGAAAAAATCCCTAAGCCCCGGGGTCACAATTTCAGCAAAAATCTGACTTTTGGCAGTTCACTCAAAAATGGTGCCAACCGCTTGCAAATGCTCCCCTGAAAGGTTTGGCACTCGAAACAGAAGGCATTTTATCACAGGACAAGAAATCAGCCCTCAAAAACTTAACCGGCAGAAAATATTTTTTTGAAAAAATCCCTAAGCCCCGGGGTCACAATTTCAGCAAAAATCTGACTTTTGGCAGGTCACTCAAAAATGGTGCCAACCGCTTGCAAATGCTCACCTGAAAGCTTTGGCGATGGAAACAGAAGGCTTTTTATCACAGGACAAGAAATCAGCCCTCAAAAACTTAACCGGCAGAAAATATTTTTTTGAAAAAATCCCTAAACCCCGGGGTCACAATTTCAGCAAAAATCTGACTTTTGGCAGGTCACTCAAAAATGGTGCCAACCGCTTGCAAATGCTCACCTGAAAGGTTTGGCGATGGAAACAGAAGGCTTTTTATCACAGGACAAGAAATCAGCCCTCAAAAACTTAACCGGCAGAAAATATTTCTTTGAAAAAATCCCTAAGCCCCGGGGTCACAATTTCAGAAAAAAATCTGACTTTTGGCAGTTCACTCAAAAATGGTGCCAACCGCTTGCAAATGCTCACCTGAAAGCTTTGGCACGCGAAACAGAAGGCTTTTTATCACAGGACAAGAAATCAGCCCTCAAAAACTTAACCGGCAGAAAATATTTTTTTGAAAAAATCCCTAAGCCCCGGGGTCACAATTTCAGCAAAAATCTGACTTTTGGCAGTTCACTCAAAAATGGTGCCAACCGCTTGCAAATGCTCACCTGAAAGGTTTGGCACTCGAAACAGAAGGCTTTTTATCACAGGACAAGAAATCAGCCCTCAAAAACTTAACCGGCAGAAAATATTTTTTTGAAAAAATCCCTAAGCCCCGGGGTCACAATTTCAGAAAAAAATCTGACTTTTGGCAGTTCACTCAAAAATGGTGCCAACCGCTTGCAAATGCTCACCTGAAAGCTTTGGCACGCGAAACAGAAGGCTTTTTATCACAGGACAAGAAATCAGCCCTCAAAAACTTAACCGGCAGAAAATATTTTTTTGAAAAAATCCCTAAGCCCCGGGGTCACAATTTCAGCAAAAATCTGACTTTTGGCAGTTCACTCAAAAATGGTGCCAAAAGCTTGAAAATGCTCCCCTGAAAGGTTTGGCACTCGAAACAGAAGGCTTTTTATCACAGGACAAGAAATCAGCCCTCAAAAACTTAACCGGCAGAAAATATTTTTTTGAAAAAATCCCTAAGCCCCGGGGTCACAATTTCAGCAAAAATCTGACTTTTGGCAGTTCACTCAAAAATGGTGCCAACCGCTTGCAAATGCTCACCTGAAAGCTTTGGCGATGGAAACAGAAGGCTTTTTATCACAGGACAAGAAATCAGCCCTCAAAAACTTAACCGGCAGAAAATATTTTTTTGAAAAAATCCCTAAGCCCCGGGGTCACAATTTCAGCAAAAATCTGACTTTTGGCAGTTCACTCAAAAATGGTGCCAACCGCTTGCAAATGCTCCCCTGAAAGGTTTGGCACTCGAAACAGAAGGCATTTTATCACAGGACAAGAAATCAGCCCTCAAAAACTTAACCGGCAGAAAATATTTTTTTGAAAAAATCCCTAAGCCCCGGGGTCACCATTTCAGCAAAAATCTGACTTTTGGCAGTTCACTCAAAAATGGTGCCAACCGCTTGCAAATGCTCACCTGAAAGCTTAGGCTATGGAAACAGAAGGCTTTTTATCACAGGACAAGAAATCAGCCCTCAAAAACTTAACCGGCAGAAAAAATTTTTTTGAAAAAATCCCTAAGCCCCGGGGTCACAATTTCAGAAAAAATCTGACTTTTGGCAGTTCACTCAAAAATGGTGCCAACCGCTTGCAAATGCTCCCCTGAAAGGTTTGGCACGCGAAACAGAAGGCTTTTTATCACAGGACAAGAAATCAGCCCTCAAAAACTTAACCGGCAGAAAATATGTTTTTGAAAAAATCCCTAAGCCCCGGGGTCACAATTTCAGCAAAAATCTGACTTTTGGCAGTTCACTCAAAAATGGTGCCAAAAGCTTGAAAATGCTCCCCTGAAAGGTTTGGCACTCGAAACAGAAGGCTTTTTATCACAGGACAAGAAATCAGCCCTCAAAAACTTAACCGGCAGAAAATATTTTTTTGAAAAAATCCCTAAGCCCCGGGGTCACAATTTCAGCAAAAATCTGACTTTTGGCAGTTCACTCAAAAATGGTGCCAACCGCTTTCAAATGCTCACCTGAAAGCTTTGGCGATGGAAACAGAAGGCTTTTTATCACAGGACAAGAAATCAGCCCTCAAAAACTTAACCGGCAGAAAATATTTTTTTGAAAAAATCCCTAAGCCCCGGGGTCACAATTTCAGCAAAAATCTGACTTTTGGCAATTCACTCAAAAATGGTGCCAAAAGCTTGAAAATGCTCCCCTTAAAGGTTTGGCACTCGAAACAGAAGGCTTTTTATCACAGGACAAGAAATCAGCCCTCAAAAACTTAACCGGCAGAAAATATTTTTTTGAAAAAATCCCTAAGCCCCGGGGTCACAATTTCAGCAAAAATCTGACTTTTGGCAGTTCACTCAAAAATGGTGCCAACCGCTTGCAAATGCTCACCTGAAAGCTTTGGCGTTGGAAACAGAAGGCTTTTTATCACAGGACAAGAAATCAGCCCTCAAAAACTTAACCGGCAGAAAATATTTTTTTGAAAAAATCCCTAAGCCCCGGGGTCACAATTTCAGAAAAAATCTGACTTTTGGCAGTTCACTCAAAAATGGTGCCAACTGCTTGCAAATGCTCACCTGAAAGCTTTGGCGATGGAAACAGAAGGCTTTTTATCACAGGACAAGAAATCAGCCCTCAAAAACTTAACCGGGAGAAAATATTTTTTTGAAAAAATCCCTAAGCCCCGGGGTCACAATTTCAGCAAAAATCTGACTTTTGGCAGTTCACTCAAAAATGGTGCCAACCGCTTGCAAATGCTCACCTGAAAGCTTTGGCGATGGAAACAGAAGGCTTTTTATCACAGGACAAGAAATCAGCCCTCAAAAACTTAACCGGCAGAAAATATTTTTTTGAAAAAATCCCTAAACCCCGGGGTCACAATTTCAGAAAAAATCTGACTTTTGGCAGTTCACTCAAAAATGGTGCCAACCGCTTGCAAATGCTCACCTGAAAGCTTTGGCGATGGAAACAGAAGGCTTTTTATCACAGGACAAGAAATCAGCCCTCAAAAACTTAACCGGCAGAAAATATTTTTTTGAAAAAATCCCTAAGCCCCGGGGTAACAATTTCAGAAAAAATCTGACTTTTGGCAGTTCACTCAAAAATGGTGCCAACCGCTTGAAAATGCTCACCTGAAAGGTTTGGCACGGGAAATAGAAGGCTTTTTATCACAGGACAAGAAATCAGCCCTCAAAAACTTAACCGGCAGAAAATATTTTTTTGAAAAAATCCCTAAGCCCCGGGGTCACAATTTCAGCAAAAATCTGACTTTTGGCAATTCACTCAAAAATGGTGCCAACCGCTTGCAAACGCTCCCCTGAAAGCTTTGGCGATGGAAACAGAAGGCTTTTTATAACAGGACAAGAAATCAGCCCTCAAAAACTTGACCGGCAGAAAATATTTTTTTGAAAAAATCCCTAAGCCGCGGGGTCACAATTTCAGAAAAAATCTGACTTTTGGCAGTTCACTCAAAAATGGTGCCAACCGCTTGCAAATGCTCCCCTGAAAGGTTTGGCACGCGAAACAGAAGGCTTTTTATCACAGGACAAGAAATCAGCCCTCAAAAACTTAACAAGCAGAAAATATTTTTTTGAAAAAATCCCTAAGCCCCGGGGTCACAATTTCAGCAAAAATCTGACTTTTGGCAGTTCACTCAAAAATGGTGCCAACCGGTTGCAAATGCTCACCTGAAAGCTTTGGCGATGGAAACAGAAGGCTTTTTATCACAGGACAAGAAATCAGCCCTCAAAAACTTAACCGGCAGAACATATTTTTTTGAAAAAATCCCTAAGCCCCGGGGTCACAATTTCAGCAAAAATCTGACTTTTGGCAGTTCACTCAAAAATGGTGACAACCGCTTGCAAATGCTCCCCTGAAAGGTTTGGCACGCGAAACAGAAGGCTTTTTATCACAGGACAAGAAATCAGCCCTCAAAAACTTAACCGGCAGAAAATATTTTTTTGAAAAAATCCCTAAGCCCCGGGGTCACAATTTCAGCAAAAATCTGACTTTTGGCAGTTCACTCAAGAATGGTGCCAACCGCTTGCAAATGCTCACCTGAAAGCTTTGGCGATGGAAACAGAAGGCTTTTTATCACAGGACAAGAAATCAGCCCTCAAAAACTTAACCGGTAGAAAATATTTTTTTGAAAAAATCCCTAAGCCCCGGGGTCACAATTTCAGCAAAAATCTGACTTTTGGCAGTTCACTCAAAAATTGTGCCAACCGGTTGCAAATGCTCCCCTGAAAGGTTTGGCACTCGAAACAGAAGGCTTTTTATCACAGGACAAGAAATCAGCCCTCAAAAACTTAACCGGCAGAAAATATTTTTTTGAAAAAATCCCTAAGCCCCGGGGTCACAATTTCAGAAAAAAATCTGACTTTTGGCAGTTCACTCAAAAATGGTGCCAACCGCTTGCAAATGCTCACCTGAAAGCTTTGGCACGCGAAACAGAAGGCTTTTTATCACAGGACAAGAAATCAGCCCTCAAAAACTTAACCGGCAGAAAATATTTTTTTGAAAAAATCCCTAAGCCCCGGGGTCACAATTTCAGCAAAAATCTGACTTTTGGCAGTTCACTCAAAAATGGTGCCAAAAGCTTGAAAATGCTCCCCTGAAAGGTTTGGCACTCGAAACAGAAGGCTTTTTATCACAGGACAAGAAATCAGCCCTCAAAAACTTAACCGGCAGAAAATATTTTTTTGAAAAAATCCCTAAGCCCCGGGGTCACAATTTCAGCAAAAATCTGACTTTTGGCAGTTCACTCAAAAATGGTGCCAACCGCTTGCAAATGCTCACCTGAAAGCTTTGGCGATGGAAACAGAAGGCTTTTTATCACAGGACAAGAAATCAGCCCTCAAAAACTTAACCGGCAGAAAATATTTTTTTGAAAAAATCCCTAAGCCCCGGGGTCACAATTTCAGCAAAAATCTGACTTTTGGCAGTTCACTCAAAAATGGTGCCAACCGCTTGCAAATGCTCCCCTGAAAGGTTTGGCACTCGAAACAGAAGGCATTTTATCACAGGACAAGAAATCAGCCCTCAAAAACTTAACCGGCAGAAAATATTTTTTTGAAAAAATCCCTAAGCCCCGGGGTCACCATTTCAGCAAAAATCTGACTTTTGGCAGTTCACTCAAAAATGGTGCCAACCGCTTGCAAATGCTCACCTGAAAGCTTAGGCTATGGAAACAGAAGGCTTTTTATCACAGGACAAGAAATCAGCCCTCAAAAACTTAACCGGCAGAAAAATTTTTTTTGAAAAAATCCCTAAGCCCCGGGGTCACAATTTCAGAAAAAATCTGACTTTTGGCAGTTCACTCAAAAATGGTGCCAACCGCTTGCAAATGCTCCCCTGAAAGGTTTGGCACGCGAAACAGAAGGCTTTTTATCACAGGACAAGAAATCAGCCCTCAAAAACTTAACCGGCAGAAAATATGTTTTTGAAAAAATCCCTAAGCCCCGGGGTCACAATTTCAGCAAAAATCTGACTTTTGGCAGTTCACTCAAAAATGGTGCCAAAAGCTTGAAAATGCTCCCCTGAAAGGTTTGGCACTCGAAACAGAAGGCTTTTTATCACAGGACAAGAAATCAGCCCTCAAAAACTTAACCGGCAGAAAATATTTTTTTGAAAAAATCCCTAAGCCCCGGGGTCACAATTTCAGCAAAAATCTGACTTTTGGCAGTTCACTCAAAAATGGTGCCAACCGCTTTCAAATGCTCACCTGAAAGCTTTGGCGATGGAAACAGAAGGCTTTTTATCACAGGACAAGAAATCAGCCCTCAAAAACTTAACCGGCAGAAAATATTTTTTTGAAAAAATCCCTAAGCCCCGGGGTCACAATTTCAGCAAAAATCTGACTTTTGGCAATTCACTCAAAAATGGTGCCAAAAGCTTGAAAATGCTCCCCTGAAAGGTTTGGCACTCGAAACAGAAGGCTTTTTATCACAGGACAAGAAATCAGCCCTCAAAAACTTAACCGGCAGAAAATATTTTTTTGAAAAAATCCCTAAGCCCCGGGGTCACAATTTCAGCAAAAATCTGACTTTTGGCAGTTCACTCAAAAATGGTGCCAACCGCTTGCAAATGCTCACCTGAAAGCTTTGGCGTTGGAAACAGAAGGCTTTTTATCACAGGACAAGAAATCAGCCCTCAAAAACTTAACCGGCAGAAAATATTTTTTTGAAAAAATCCCTAAGCCCCGGGGTCACAATTTCAGAAAAAATCTGACTTTTGGCAGTTCACTCAAAAATGGTGCCAACCGCTTGCAAATGCTCACCTGAAAGCTTTGGCGATGGAAACAGAAGGCTTTTTATCACAGGACAAGAAATCAGCCCTCAAAAACTTAACCGGGAGAAAATATTTTTTTGAAAAAATCCCTAAGCCCCGGGGTCACAATTTCAGCAAAAATCTGACTTTTGGCAGTTCACTCAAAAATGGTGCCAACCGCTTGCAAATGCTCACCTGAAAGCTTTGGCGATGGAAACAGAAGGCTTTTTATCACAGGACAAGAAATCAGCCCTCAAAAACTTAACCGGCAGAAAATATTTTTTTGAAAAAATCCCTAAACCCCGGGGTCACAATTTCAGAAAAAATCTGACTTTTGGCAGTTCACTCAAAAATGGTGCCAACCGCTTGCAAATGCTCACCTGAAAGCTTTGGCGATGGAAACAGAAGGCTTTTTATCACAGGACAAGAAATCAGCCCTCAAAAACTTAACCGGCAGAAAATATTTTTTTGAAAAAATCCCTAAGCCCCGGGGTCACAATTTCAGAAAAAATCTGACTTTTGGCAGTTCACTCAAAAATGGTGCCAACCGCTTGAAAATGCTCACCTGAAAGGTTTGGCACGGGAAATAGAAGGCTTTTTATCACAGGACAAGAAATCAGCCCTCAAAAACTTAACCGGCAGAAAATATTTTTTTGAAAAAATCCCTAAGCCCCGGGGTCACAATTTCAGCAAAAATCTGACTTTTGGCAATTCACTCAAAAATGGTGCCAACCGCTTGCAAACGCTCCCCTGAAAGCTTTGGCGATGGAAACAGAAGGCTTTTTATAACAGGACAAGAAATCAGCCCTCAAAAACTTGACCGGCAGAAAATATTTTTTTGAAAAAATCCCTAAGCCGCGGGGTCACAATTTCAGAAAAAATCTGACTTTTGGCAGTTCACTCAAAAATGGTGCCAACCGCTTGCAAATGCTCCCCTGAAAGGTTTGGCACGCGAAACAGAAGGCTTTTTATCACAGGACAAGAAATCAGCCCTCAAAAACTTAACAAGCAGAAAATATTTTTTTGAAAAAATCCCTAAGCCCCGGGGTCACAATTTCAGCAAAAATCTGACTTTTGGCAGTTCACTCAAAAATGGTGCCAACCGGTTGCAAATGCTCACCTGAAAGCTTTGGCGATGGAAACAGAAGGCTTTTTATCACAGGACAAGAAATCAGCCCTCAAAAACTTAACCGGCAGAACATATTTTTTTGAAAAAATCCCTAAGCCCCGGGGTCACAATTTCAGCAAAAATCTGACTTTTGGCAGTTCACTCAAAAATGGTGACAACCGCTTGCAAATGCTCCCCTGAAAGGTTTGGCACGCGAAACAGAAGGCTTTTTATCACAGGACAAGAAATCAGCCCTCAAAAACTTAACCGGCAGAAAATATTTTTTTGAAAAAATCCCTAAGCCCCGGGGTCACAATTTCAGCAAAAATCTGACTTTTGGCAGTTCACTCAAGAATGGTGCCAACCGCTTGCAAATGCTCACCTGAAAGCTTTGGCGATGGAAACAGAAGGCTTTTTATCACAGGACAAGAAATCAGCCCTCAAAAACTTAACCGGTAGAAAATATTTTTTTGAAAAAATCCCTAAGCCCCGGGGTCACAATTTCAGCAAAAATCTGACTTTTGGCAGTTCACTCAAAAATTGTGCCAACCGGTTGCAAATGCTCCCCTGAAAGGTTTGGCACGCGAAACAGAAGGCTTTTTATTACAGGACAAGAAATCAGCCCTCAAAAACTTAACCGGTAGAAAATATTTTTTTGAAAAAATCCCTAAGCCCCGGGGTCACAATTTCAGAAAAAATCTGACTTTTGTCAGTTCACTCAAAAATGGTGCCAAGCGCTTGCAAATGCTCCCCTGAAAGGTTTGGCACGCGAAACAGAAGGCTTTTTATCACAGGACAAGAAATTAGCCCTCAAAAACTTAACCGGCAGAAAATATTTTTTTGAAAAAATCCCTAAGCCCCGGGGTCACAATTTCAGCAAAAATCTGACTTTTGGCAGTTCACTCAAAAATGGTGCCAACCGCTTGCAAATGCTCACCTGAAAGCTTTGGCGATGGAAACAGAAGGCTTTTTATCACAGGACAAGAAATCAGCCCTCAAAAACTTAACCGGCAGAAAATATTTTTTTGAAAATATCCCTAAGCCCCGGGGTCACAATTTCAGCAAAAATCTGACTTTTGGCAGTTCACTCAAAAATGGTGCCAACCGCTTGCAAATGCTCACCTGAAAGCTTTGGCGATGGAAACAGAAGGCTTTTTATCACAGGACAAGAAATCAGCCCTCAAAAACTTAACCGGCAGAAAATATTTTTTTGAAAAAATCCCTAAGCCCCGGGGTCACAATTTCAGCAAAAATCTGACTTTTGGCAGTTCACTCAAAAATGGTGCCAACCGCTTGCAAATGCTCCCCTGAAAGGTTTGGCACGTGAAACAGAAGGCTTTTTATCACAGGACAAGAAATCAGCCCTCAAAAACTTAACCGGCAGAAAATATTTTTTTGAAAAAATCCCTAAGCCCCGGGGTCACAATTTCAGCAAAAATCTGACTTTTGGCAGTTCACTCAAAAATGGTGCCAACTGCTTGCAAATGCTCACCTGAAAGCTTTGGCGATGGAAACAGAAGGCTTTTTATCACAGGACAAGAAATCAGCCCTCAAAAACTTAACCGGTAGAAAATATTTTTTTGAAAAAATCCCTAAGCCCCGGGGTCACAATTTCAGCAAAAATCTGACTTTTGGCAGTTCACTCAAAAATTGTGCCAACCGGTTGCAAATGCTCCCCTGAAAGGTTTGGCACGCGAAACAGAAGGCTTTTTATTACAGGACAAGAAATCAGCCCTCAAAAACTTAACCGGTAGAAAATATTTTTTTGAAAAAATCCCTAAGCCCCGGGGTCACAATTTCAGAAAAAATCTGACTTTTGGCAATTCACTCAAAAATGGTGCCAAGCGCTTGCAAATGCTCCCCTGAAAGGTTTGGCACGCGAAACAGAAGGCTTTTTATCACAGGACAAGAAATCAGCCCTCAAAAACTTAACCGGCAGAAAATATTTTTTTGAAATAATCCCTAAGCCCCGGGGTCACAATTTCAGCAAAAATCTGACTTTTGGCAGTTCACTCAAAAATGGTGCCAACCGCTTGCAAATGCTCACCTGAAAGCTTTGGCGATGGAAACAGAAGGCTTTTTATCACAGGACAAGAAATCAGCCCTCAAAAACTTAACCGGCAGAAAATATTTTTTTGAAAAAATCCCTAAGCCCCGGGGTCACAATTTCAGCAAAAATCTGACTTTTGGCAGTTCACTCAAAAATGGTGCCAACCGCTTGCAAATGCTCACCTGAAAGCTTTGGCGATGGAAACAGAAGGCTTTTTATCACAGGACAAGAAATCAGCCCTCAAAAACTTAACCGGCAGAAAATATTTTTTTGAAAAAATCCCTAAGCCCCGGGGTCACAATTTCAGAAAAAATCTGACTTTTGGCAGTTCACTCAAAAATGTTGCCAACCGCTTGCAAATGCTCACCTGAAAGCTTTGGCGATGGAAACAGAAGGCTTTTTATCACAGGACAAGAAATCAGCCCTCAAAAACTTAACCGGCAGAACATATTTTTTTGAAAAAATCCCTAAGCCCCGGGGTCACAATTTCAGCAAAAATCTGACTTTTGGCAGTTCACTCAAAAATGGTGCCAACCGGTTGCAAATGCTCACCTGAAAGCTTTGGCGATGGAAACAGAAGGCTTTTTATCACAGGACAAGAAATCAGCCCTCAAAAACTTAACCGGTAGAAAATATTTTTTTGAAAAAATCCCTAAGCCCCGGGGTCACAATTTCAGCAAAAATCTGACTTTTGGCAGTTCACTCAAAAATGGTGCCAACCGCTTGCAAATGCTCCCCTGAAAGGTTTGGCGATGGAAACAGAAGGCTTTTTATCACAGGACAAGAAATCAGCCCTCAAAAACTTAGCAAGCAGAAAATATTTTTTTGAAAAAATCCCTAAGCCCCGGGGTCACAATTTCAGCAAAAATCTGACTTTTGGCAGTTCACTCAAAAATGGTGCCAACCGGTTGCAAATGCTCACCTGAAAGCTTTGGCGATGGAAACAGAAGGCTTTTTATCACAGGACAAGAAATCAGCCCTCAAAAACTTAACCGGCAGAACATATTTTTTTGAAAAAAATCCCTAAGCCCCGGGGTCACAATTTCAGCAAAAATCTGACTTTTGGCAGTTCACTCAAAAATGGTGCCAAAAGCTTGAAAATGCTCCCCTGAAAGGTTTGGCACTCGAAACAGAAGGCTTTTTATCACAGGACAAGAAATCAGCCCTCAAAAACTTAACCGGCAGAAAATATTTTTTTGAAAAAATCCCTAAGCCCCGGGGTCACAATTTCAGCAAAAATCTGACTTTTGGCAGTTCACTCAAAAATGGTGCCAACCGCTTGCAAATGCTCCCCTGAAAGGTTTGGCACGCGAAACAGAAGGCTTTTTATCACAGGACAAGAAATCAGCCCTCAAAAACTTAACCGGCAGAAAATATTTTTTTGAAAACATCCCTAAGCCCCGGGGTCACAATTTCAGCAAAAATCTGACTTTTGGCAGTTCACTCAAAAATGGTGCCAACCGCTTGCAAATGCTCCCCTGAAAGATTTGGCACGTGAAACAGAAGGCTTTTTATCACAGGACAAGAAATCAGCCCTCAAAAACTTAACCGGCAGAAAATATTTTTTTGAAAAATTCCCTAAGCCCCGGGGTCACAATTTCAGCAAAAATCTGACTTTTGGCAGTTCACTCAAAAATGGTGCCAAGCGTTTGCAAATGCTCCCCTGAAAGGTTTGGCACTCGAAACAGAAGGCTTTTTATCACAGGACAAGAAATCAGCCCTCAAAAACTTAACCGGCAGAAAATATTTTTTTGAAAAAATCCCTAAGCCCCGGGGTCACAATTTCAGCAAAAATCTGACTTTTGGCAGTTCACTCAAAAATGGTGCCAACCGCTTGCAAATGCTCACCTGAAAGCTTTGGCGATGGAAACAGAAGGCTTTTTATCACAGGACAAGAAATCAGCCCTCAAAAACTTAACCGGCAGAAAATTTTTTTTTGAAAAAATCCCTAAGCCCCGGGGTCACAATTTCAGCAAAAATCTGACTTTTGGCAGTTCACTCAAAAATGGTGCCAAAAGCTTGCAAATGCTCCCCTGAAAGGTTTGGCACTCGAAACAGAAGGCTTTTTATCACAGGACAAGAAATCAGCCCTCAAAAACTTAACCGGCAGAAAATATTTTTTTGAAAAATTCCCTAAGCCCCGGGGTCACAATTTCAGCAAAAATCTGACTTTTGGCAGTTCACTCAAAAATGGTGCCAACCGGTTGCAAATGCTCACCTGAAAGCTTTGGCGATGGAAACAGAAGGCTTTTTATCACAGGACAAGAAATCAGCCCTCAAAAACTTAACCGGCAGAAAATATTTTTTTGAAAAAATCCCTAAGCCCCGGGGTCACAATTTCAGCAAAAATCTGACTTTTGGCAGTTCACTCAAAAATGGTGCCAACCGCTTGCAAATGCTCCCCTGAAAGGTTTGGCACGTGAAACAGAAGGCTTTTTATCACAGGACAAGAAATCAGCCCTCAAAAACTTAACCGGCAGAAAATATTTTTTTGAAAAAATCCCTAAGCCCCGGGGTCACAATTTCAGCAAAAATCTGACTTTTGGCAGTTCACTCAAAAATGGTGCCAACCGCTTGCAAATGCTCCCCTGAAAGGTTTGGCACGTGAAACAGAAGGCTTTTTATCACAGGACAAGAAATCAGCCCTCAAAAACTTAACCGGCAGAAAATATTTTTTTGAAAAAATCCCTAAGCCCCGGGGTCACAATTTCAGCAAAAATCTGACTTTTGGCAGTTCACTCAAAAATGGTGCCAACCGCTTGCAAATGCTCCCCTGAAAGCTTTGGCGATGGAAACAGAAGGCTTTTTATCACAGGACAAGAAATCAGCCCTCAAAAACTTAACCGGCAGAAAATATGTTTTTGAAAAAATCCCTAAGCCCCGGGGTCACAATTTCAGCAAAAATCTGACTTTTGGCAGTTCACTCAAAAATGGTGCCAACCGCTTGCAAATGCTCACCTGAAAGCTTTGGCGATGGAAACAGAAGGCTTTTTATCACAGGACAAGAAATCAGCCCTCACAAACTTAACCGGCAGAAAATATTTTTTTGAAAAAATCCCTAAGCCCCGGGGTCACAATTTCAGCAAAAATCTGACTTTTGGCAGTTCACTCAAAAATGGTGCCAACCGCTTGCAAATGCTCACCTGAAAGCTTTGGCGATGGAAACAGAAGGCTTTTTATAACAGGACAAGAAATCAGCCCTCAAAAACTTAACAGGTAGAAAATATTTTTTTGAAAAAATCCCTAAGCCCCGGGGTCACAATTTCAGCAAAAATCTGACTTTTGGCAGTTCACTCAAAAATTGTGCCAACCGGTTGCAAATGCTCCCCTGAAAGCTTTGGCACGCGAAACAGAAGGCTTTTTATCACAGGACAAGAAATCAGCCCTCAAAAACTTAACCGGCAGAAAATATTTTTTTGAAAAAATCCCTAAGCCCCGGGGTCACAATTTCAGCAAAAATCTGACTTTTGGCAGTTCACTCAAAAATGGTGCCAAGCGCTTGCAAATGCTCCCCTGAAAGGTTTGGCACGCGAAACGGAAGGCTTTTTATCACAGGACAAGAAATCAGCCCTCAAAAACTTAACCGGCAGAAAATATTTTTTTGAAAAAATCCCTAAGCCCCGGGGTCACAATTTCAGTAAAAATCTGACTTTTGGCAGTTCACTCAAAAATGGTGCCAACCGCTTGCAAATGCTCCCCTGAAAGGATTGGCCCGCGAAACAGAAGGCTTTTTATCACAGGACAAGAAATCAGCCCTCAAAAACTTAACCGGCAGAAAATATTTTTTTGAAAAAATCCCTAAGCCCCGGGGTCACAATTTCAGCAAAAATCTGACTTTTGGCAGTTCACTCAAAAATGGTGCCAACCGGTTGCACATGCTCACCTGAAAGCTTTGGCGATGGAAACAGAAGGCTTTTTATCACAGGACAAGAAATCAGCCCTCAAAAACTTAACCGGCAGAAAATATGTTTTTGAAAAAATCCCTAAGCCCCGGGGTCACAATTTCAGCAAAAATCTGACTTTTGGCAGTTCACTCAAAAATGGTGCCAACCGGTTGCACATGCTCACCTGAAAGCTTTGGCGATGGAAACAGAAGGCTTTTTATCACAGGACAAGAAATCAGCCCTCAAAAACTTAACCGGCAGAAAATATGTTTTTGAAAAAATCCCTAAGCCCCGGGGTCACAATTTCAGCAAAAATCTGACTTTTGGCCGTTCACTCAAAAATGGTGCCAACCGCTTGCAAATGCTCACCTGAAAGCTTTGGCGATGGAAACAGAAGGCTTTTTATCACAGGACAAGAAATCAGCCCTCATAAATTTAACCGACAGAAAATATTTTTTTGAAAAAATCCCTAAGCCCTGGGGTCACAATTTCAGAAAAAATCTGACTTTTGGCAGTTCACTCAAAAATGGTGCCAACCGCTTGCAAATGCTCACCTGAAAGCTTTGGCGATGGAAACAGAAGGCTTTTTATCACAGGACAAGAAATCAGCCCTCAAAAACTTAACCGGCAGAAAATATGTTTTTGAAAAAATCCCTAAGCCCCGGGGTCACAATTTCAGCAAAAATCTGACTTTTGGCAGTTCACTCAAAAATGGTGCCAACCGCTTGCAAATGCTCACCTGAAAGCTTTGGCGATGGAAACAGAAGGCTTTTTATCACAGGACAAGAAATCAGCCCTCATAAACTTAACCGGCAGAAAATATGTTTTTGAAAAAATCCCTAAGCCCCGGGGTCACAATTTCAGAAAAAATCTGACTTTTGGCAGTTCACTCAAAAATGGTGCCAACCGCTTGCAAATGCTCCCTTGAAAGGTTTGGCGATGGAAACAGAAGGCTTTTTATCACAGGACAAGAAATCAGCCCTCATAAACTTAACCGGCAGAAAATATTTTTTTGAAAAAATCCCTAAGCCCCGGGGTCACAATTTCAGAAAAAATCTGACTTTTGGCAGTTCACTCAAAAATGGTGCCAACCGCTTGCAAATGCTCACCTGAAAGCTTTGGCGATGGAAACAGAAGGCTTTTTATCACAGGACAAGAAATCAGCCCTCAAAAACTTAACCGGCAGAAAATATGTTTTTGAAAAAATCCCTAAGCAACGGGGTCACAATTTCA
Organism: Podarcis liolepis; assembly: GCF_965112155.1. Taxonomy (NCBI): domain Eukaryota; kingdom Metazoa; phylum Chordata; class Lepidosauria; order Squamata; family Lacertidae; genus Podarcis; species Podarcis liolepis. Next base: position 1,595,172 of record NW_028148790.1, on the reverse strand, counting down.
GAAAAAATCTGACTTTTGGCAGTTCACTCAAAAATGGTGCCAACCGCTTGCAAATGCTCACCTGAAAGCTTTGGCGATGGAAACAGAAGGCTTTTTATCACAGGACAAGAAATCAGCCCTCAAAAACTTAACCGGCAGAAAATATTTTTTTGAAAAAATCCCTAAGCCCCGGGGTCACAATTTCAGCAAAAATCTGACTTTTGGCAGTTCACTCAAAAATGGTGCCAACCGGTTGCACATGCTCACCTGAAAGCTTTGGCGATGGAAACAGAAGGCTTTTTATCACAGGACAAGAAATCAGCCCTCAAAAACTTAACCGGCAGAAAATATTTTTTTGAAAAAATCCCTAAGCCCCGGGGTCACAATTTCAGAAAAAATCTGACTTTTGGCAGTTCACTCAAAAATGTTGCCAACCGCTTGCAAATGCTCACCTGAAAGCTTTGGCGATGGAAACAGAAGGCTTTTTATCACAGGACAAGAAATCAGCCCTCAAAAACTTAACCGGCAGAACATATTTTTTTGAAAAAATCCCTAAGCCCCGGGGTCACAATTTCAGAAAAAATCTGACTTTTGGCAGTTCACTCAAAAATGGTGCCAACCGGTTGCAAATGCTCACCTGAAAGCTTTGGCGATGGAAACAGAAGGCTTTTTATCACAGGACAAGAAATCAGCCCTCAAAAACTTAACCGGTAGAAAATATTTTTTTGAAAAAATCCCTAAGCCCCGGGGTCACAATTTCAGCAAAAATCTGACTTTTGGCAGTTCACTCAAAAATGGTGCCAACCGCTTGCAAATGCTCCCCTGAAAGGTTTGGCGATGGAAACAGAAGGCTTTTTATCACAGGACAAGAAATCAGCCCTCAAAAACTTAGCAAGCAGAAAATATTTTTTTGAAAAAATCCCTAAGCCCCGGGGTCACAATTTCAGCAAAAATCTGACTTTTGGCAGTTCACTCAAAAATGGTGCCAACCGGTTGCAAATGCTCACCTGAAAGCTTTGGCGATGGAAACAGAAGGCTTTTTATCACAGGACAAGAAATCAGCCCTCAAAAACTTAACCGGCAGAACATATTTTTTTGAAAAAAATCCCTAAGCCCCGGGGTCACAATTTCAGCAAAAATCTGACTTTTGGCAGTTCACTCAAAAATGGTGCCAAAAGCTTGAAAATGCTCCCCTGAAAGGTTTGGCACTCGAAACAGAAGGCTTTTTATCACAGGACAAGAAATCAGCCCTCAAAAACTTAACCGGCAGAAAATATTTTTTTGAAAAAATCCCTAAGCCCCGGGGTCACAATTTCAGCAAAAATCTGACTTTTGGCAGTTCACTCAAAAATGGTGCCAACCGCTTGCAAATGCTCCCCTGAAAGGTTTGGCACGCGAAACAGAAGGCTTTTTATCACAGGACAAGAAATCAGCCCTCAAAAACTTAACCGGCAGAAAATATTTTTTTGAAAACATCCCTAAGCCCCGGGGTCACAATTTCAGCAAAAATCTGACTTTTGGCAGTTCACTCAAAAATGGTGCCAACCGCTTGCAAATGCTCACCTGAAAGCTTTGGCGATGGAAACAGAAGGCTTTTTATCACATGACAAGAAATCAGCCCTCAAAAACTTAACCGGCAGAAAATATTTTTTTGAAAACATCCCTAAGCCCCGGGGTCACAATTTCAGCAAAAATCTGACTTTTGGCAGTTCACTCAAAAATGGTGCCAACCGCTTGCAAATGCTCACCTGAAAGCTTTGGCGATGGAAACAGAAGGCTTTTTATCACAGGACAAGAAATCAGCCCTCAAAAACTTAACCGGCAGAAAATATTTTTTTGAAAAAATCCCTAAGCCCCGGGGTAACAATTTCAGCAAAAATCTGACTTTTGGCAGTTCACTCAAAAATGGTGCCAACCGCTTGCAAATGCTCCCCTGAAAGATTTGGCACGTGAAACAGAAGGCTTTTTATCACAGGACAAGAAATCAGCCCTCAAAAACTTAACCGGCAGAAAATATTTTTTTGAAAAATTCCCTAAGCCCCGGGGTCACAATTTCAGCAAAAATCTGACTTTTGGCAGTTCACTCAAAAATGGTGCCAAGCGTTTGCAAATGCTCCCCTGAAAGGTTTGGCACTCGAAACAGAAGGCTTTTTATCACAGGACAAGAAATCAGCCCTCAAAAACTTAACCGGCAGAAAATATTTTTTTGAAAAAATCCCTAAGCCCCGGGGTCACAATTTCAGCAAAAATCTGACTTTTGGCAGTTCACTCAAAAATGGTGCCAACCGCTTGCAAATGCTCACCTGAAAGCTTTGGCGATGGAAACAGAAGGCTTTTTATCACAGGACAAGAAATCAGCCCTCAAAAACTTAACCGGCAGAAAAATTTTTTTTGAAAAAATCCCTAAGCCCCGGGGTCACAATTTCAGCAAAAATCTGACTTTTGGCAGTTCACTCAAAAATGGTGCCAAAAGCTTGCAAATGCTCCCCTGAAAGGTTTGGCACTCGAAACAGAAGGCTTTTTATCACAGGACAAGAAATCAGCCCTCAAAAACTTAACCGGCAGAAAATATTTTTTTGAAAAATTCCCTAAGCCCCGGGGTCACAATTTCAGCAAAAATCTGACTTTTGGCAGTTCACTCAAAAATGGTGCCAACCGGTTGCAAATGCTCACCTGAAAGCTTTGGCGATGGAAACAGAAGGCTTTTTATCACAGGACAAGAAATCAGCCCTCAAAAACTTAACCGGCAGAAAATATTTTTTTGAAAAAATCCCTAAGCCCCGGGGTCACAATTTCAGCAAAAATCTGACTTTTGGCAGTTCACTCAAAAATGGTGCCAACCGCTTGCAAATGCTCCCCTGAAAGGTTTGGCACGTGAAACAGAAGGCTTTTTATCACAGGACAAGAAATCAGCCCTCAAAAACTTAACCGGCAGAAAATATTTTTTTGAAAAAATCCCTAAGCCCCGGGGTCACAATTTCAGCAAAAATCTGACTTTTGTCAGTTCACTCAAAAATGGTGCCAACCGCTTGCAAATGCTCCCCTGAAAGGTTTGGCACGTGAAACAGAAGGCTTTTTATCACAGGACAAGAAATCAGCCCTCAAAAACTTAACCGGCAGAAAATATTTTTTTGAAAAAATCCCTAAGCCCCGGGGTCACAATTTCAGCAAAAATCTGACTTTTGGCAGTTCACTCAAAAATGGTGCCAACCGCTTGCAAATGCTCCCCTGAAAGCTTTGGCGATGGAAACAGAAGGCTTTTTATCACAGGACAAGAAATCAGCCCTCAAAAACTTAACCGGCAGAAAATATGTTTTTGAAAAAATCCCTAAGCCCCGGGGTCACAATTTCAGCAAAAATCTGACTTTTGGCAGTTCACTCAAAAATGGTGCCAACCGCTTGCAAATGCTCACCTGAAAGCTTTGGCGATGGAAACAGAAGGCTTTTTATCACAGGACAAGAAATCAGCCCTCAAAAACTTAACCGGCAGAAAATATTTTTTTGAAAAAATCCCTAAGCCCCGGGGTCACAATTTCAGCAAAAATCTGACTTTTGGCAGTTCACTCAAAAATGGTGCCAACCGCTTGCAAATGCTCACCTGAAAGCTTTGGCGATGGAAACAGAAGGCTTTTTATAACAGGACAAGAAATCAGCCCTCAAAAACTTAACAGGTAGAAAATATTTTTTTGAAAAAATCCCTAAGCCCCGGGGTCACAATTTCAGCAAAAATCTGACTTTTGGCAGTTCACTCAAAAATTGTGCCAACCGGTTGCAAATGCTCCCCTGAAAGCTTTGGCACGCGAAACAGAAGGCTTTTTATCACAGGACAAGAAATCAGCCCTCAAAAACTTAACCGGCAGAAAATATTTTTTTGAAAAAATCCCTAAGCCCCGGGGTCACAATTTCAGCAAAAATCTGACTTTTGGCAGTTCACTCAAAAATGGTGCCAAGCGCTTGCAAATGCTCCCCTGAAAGGTTTGGCACGCGAAACGGAAGGCTTTTTATCACAGGACAAGAAATCAGCCCTCAAAAACTTAACCGGCAGAAAATATTTTTTTGAAAAAATCCCTAAGCCCCGGGGTCACAATTTCAGCAAAAATCTGACTTTTGGCAGTTCACTCAAAAATGGTGCCAACCGCTTGCAAATGCTCCCCTGAAAGGATTGGCCCGCGAAACAGAAGGCTTTTTATCACAGGACAAGAAATCAGCCCTCAAAAACTTAACCGGCAGAAAATATTTTTTTGAAAAAATCCCTAAGCCCCGGGGTCACAATTTCAGCAAAAATCTGACTTTTGGCAGTTCACTCAAAAATGGTGCCAACCGGTTGCACATGCTCACCTGAAAGCTTTGGCGATGGAAACAGAAGGCTTTTTATCACAGGACAAGAAATCAGCCCTCAAAAACTTAACCGGCAGAAAATATGTTTTTGAAAAAATCCCTAAGCCCCGGGGTCACAATTTCAGCAAAAATCTGACTTTTGGCAGTTCACTCAAAAATGGTGCCAACCGGTTGCACATGCTCACCTGAAAGCTTTGGCGATGGAAACAGAAGGCTTTTTATCACAGGACAAGAAATCAGCCCTCAAAAACTTAACCGGCAGAAAATATGTTTTTGAAAAAATCCCTAAGCCCTGGGGTCACAATTTCAGCAAAAATCTGACTTTTGGCCGTTCACTCAAAAATGGTGCCAACCGCTTGCAAATGCTCACCTGAAAGCTTTGGCGATGGAAACAGAAGGCTTTTTATCACAGGACAAGAAATCAGCCCTCATAAATTTAACCGGCAGAAAATATTTTTTTGAAAAAATCCCTAAGCAACGGGGTCACAATTTCAGCAAAAATCTGACTTTTGGCAGTTCACTCAAAAATGGTGCCAACCGCTTGCACATGCTCACCTGAAAGCTTTGGCGATGGAAACAGAAGGCTTTTTATCACAGGACAAGAAATCAGCCCTCAAAAACTTAACCGGCAGAAAATATGTTTTTGAAAAAATCCCTAAGCCCCGGGGTCACAATTTCAGCAAAAATCTGACTTTTGGCAGTTCACTCAAAAATGGTGCCAACCGGTTGCACATGCTCACCTGAAAGCTTTGGCGATGGAAACAGAAGGCTTTTTATCACAGGACAAGAAATCAGCCCTCATAAACTTAACCGGCAGAAAATATGTTTTTGAAAAAATCCCTAAGCCCCGGGGTCACAATTTCAGCAAAAATCTGACTTTTGGCCGTTCACTCAAAAATGGTGCCAACCGCTTGCAAATGCTCACCTGAAAGCTTTGGCGATGGAAACAGAAGGCTTTTTATCACAGGACAAGAAATCAGCCCTCATAAATTTAACCGACAGAAAATATTTTTTTGAAAAAATCCCTAAGCCCTGGGGTCACAATTTCAGAAAAAATCTGACTTTTGGCAGTTCACACAAAAATGGTGCCAACCGCTTGCAAATGCTCACCTGAAAGCTTTGGCGATGGAAACAGAAGGCTTTTTATCACAGGACAAGAAATCAGCCCTCAAAAACTTAACCGGCAGAAAATATGTTTTTGAAAAAATCCCTAAGCCCCGGGGTCACAATTTCAGAAAAAATCTGACTTTTGGCAGTTCACTCAAAAATGGTGCCAACCGCTTGCAAATGCTCACCTGAAAGCTTTGGCGATGGAAACAGAAGGCTTTTTATCACAGGACAAGAAATCAGCCCTCAAAAACTTAACCGGCAGAAAATATGTTTTTGAAAAAATCCCTAAGCCCCGGGGTCACAATTTCAGCAAAAATCTGACTTTTGGCAGTTCACTCAAAAATGGTGCCAACCGCTTGCAAATGCTCCCCTGAAAGGTTTGGCGATGGAAACAGAAGGCTTTTTATCACAGGACAAGAAATCAGCCCTCATAAACTTAACCGGCAGAAAATATTTTTTTGAAAAAATCCCTAAGCCCTGGGGTCACAATTTCAGAAAAAATCTGACTTTTGGCAGTTCACTCAAAAATGGTGCCAACCGCTTGCAAATGCTCACCTGAAAGCTTTGGCGATGGAAACAGAAGGCTTTTTATCACAGGACAAGAAATCAGCCCTCAAAAACTTAACCGGCAGAAAATATGTTTTTGAAAAAATCCCTAAGCCCCGGGGTCACAATTTCAGAAAAAATCTGACTTTTGGCAGTTCACTCAAAAATGGTGCCAACCGCTTGCAAATGCTCACCTGAAAGCTTTGGCGATGGAAACAGAAGGCTTTTTATCACAGGACAAGAAATCAGCCCTCAAAAACTTAACCGGCAGAAAATATGTTTTTGAAAAAATCCCTAAGCCCCGGGGTCACAATTTCAGCAAAAATCTGACTTTTGGCAGTTCACTCAAAAATGGTGCCAACCGCTTGCAAATGCTCCCCTGAAAGGTTTGGCGATGGAAACAGAAGGCTTTTTATCACAGGACAAGAAATCAGCCCTCATAAACTTAACCGGCAGAAAATATTTTTTTGAAAAAATCCCTAAGCCCTGGGGTCACAATTTCAGAAAAAATCTGACTTTTGGCAGTTCACTCAAAAATGGTGCCAACCGCTTGCAAATGCTCACCTGAAAGCTTTGGCGATGGAAACAGAAGGCTTTTTATCACAGGACAAGAAATCAGCCCTCAAAAACTTAACGGGCAGAAAATATTTTTTTGAAAAAATCCCTAAGCCCCGGGGTCACAATTTCAGAAAAAATCTGACTTTTGGCAGTTCACTCAAAAATGGTGCCATGCGCTTGCAAATGCTCACCTGAAAGGTTTGGCACGCGAAACAGAAGGCTTTTTATCACAGGACAAGAAATCAGCCCTCAAAAACTTAACCGGCAGAAAATATTTTTTTGAAAAATCCCTAAGCCCCGGGGTCACAATTTCAGAAAAAATCTGACTTTTGGCAGTTCACTCAAAAATGGTGCCAATCGCTGGCAAATGCTCACCTGAAAGCTTTGGCGATGGAAACAGAAGGCTTTTTATCACAGGACAAGAAATCAGCCCTCAAAAACTTAACCGGCAGAAAATATTTTTTTGAAAAAATCCCTAAGCCCCGGGGTCACAATTTCAGCAAAAATCTGACTTTTGGCAGTTCACTCAAAAATGGTGCCAACCGCTTGCAAATGCTCACATGAAAGCTTTGGCGATGGAAACAGAAGGCTTTTTATCACAGGACAAGAAATCAGCCCTCAAAAACGTAACCGGCAGAAAATATGTTTTTGAAAAAATCCCTAAGCCCCGGGGTCACAATTTCAGCAAAAATCTGACTTTTGGCAGTTCACTCAAAAATGGTGCCAACCGGTTGCACATGCTCACCTGAAAGCTTTGGCGATGGAAACAGAAGGCTTTTTATCACAGGACAAGAAATCAGCCCTCAAAAACTTAACCGGCAGAAAATATGTTTTTGAAAAAATCCCTAAGCCCTGGGGTCACAATTTCAGCAAAAATCTGACTTTTGGCAGTTCACTCAAAAATGGTGCCAACCGCTTGCAAATGCTCACCTGAAAGCTTTGGCGATGGAAACAGAAGGCTTTTTATCACAGGACAAGAAATCAGCCCTCAAAAACTTAACCGGCAGAAAATATTTTTTTGAAAAAATCCCTAAGCCCCGGGGTCACAATTTCAGCAAAAATCTGACTTTTGGCAGTTCACTCAAAAATGGTGCCAACCGGTTGCACATGCTCACCTGAAAGCTTTGGCGATGGAAACAGAAGGCTTTTTATCACAGGACAAGAAATCAGCCCTCAAAAACTTAACCGGCAGAAAATATGTTTTTGAAAAAATCCCTAAGCCCCGGGGTCACAATTTCAGCAAAAATCTGACTTTTGGCAGTTCACTCAAAAATGGTGCCAACCGGTTGCACATGCTCACCTGAAAGCTTTGGCGATGGAAACAGAAGGCTTTTTATCACAGGACAAGAAATCAGCCCTCAAAAACTTAACCGGCAGAAAATATGTTTTTGAAAAAATCCCTAAGCCCCGGGGTCACAATTTCAGCAAAAATCTGACTTTTGGCCGTTCACTCAAAAATGGTGCCAACCGCTTGCAAATGCTCACCTGAAAGCTTTGGCGATGGAAACAGAAGGCTTTTTATCACAGGACAAGAAATCAGCCCTCATAAATTTAACCGACAGAAAATATTTTTTTGAAAAAATCCCTAAGCCCTGGGGTCACAATTTCAGAAAAAATCTGACTTTTGGCAGTTCACACAAAAATGGTGCCAACCGCTTGCAAATGCTCACCTGAAAGCTTTGGCGATGGAAACAGAAGGCTTTTTATCACAGGACAAGAAATCAGCCCTCAAAAACTTAACCGGCAGAAAATATGTTTTTGAAAAAATCCCTAAGCCCCGGGGTCACAATTTCAGCAAAAATCTGACTTTTGGCAGTTCACTCAAAAATGGTGCCAACCGCTTGCAAATGCTCACCTGAAAGCTTTGGCGATGGAAACAGAAGGCTTTTTATCACAGGACAAGAAATCAGCCCTCAAAAACTTAACCGGCAGAAAATATGTTTTTGAAAAAATCCCTAAGCCCCGGGGTCACAATTTCAGCAAAAATCTGACTTTTGGCAGTTCACTCAAAAATGGTGCCAACCGCTTGCAAATGCTCCCCTGAAAGGTTTGGCGATGGAAACAGAAGGCTTTTTATCACAGGACAAGAAATCAGCCCTCATAAACTTAACCGGCAGAAAATATTTTTTTGAAAAAATCCCTAAGCCCTGGGGTCACAATTTCAGAAAAAATCTGACTTTTGGCAGTTCACTCAAAAATGGTGCCAACCGCTTGCAAATGCTCACCTGAAAGCTTTGGCGATGGAAACAGAAGGCTTTTTATCACAGGACAAGAAATCAGCCCTCAAAAACTTAACCGGCAGAAAATATGTTTTTGAAAAAATCCCTAAGCCCCGGGGTCACAATTTCAGAAAAAATCTGACTTTTGGCAGTTCACTCAAAAATGGTGCCAACCGCTTGCAAATGCTCACCTGAAAGCTTTGGCGATGGAAACAGAAGGCTTTTTATCACAGGACAAGAAATCAGCCCTCAAAAACTTAACCGGCAGAAAATATGTTTTTGAAAAAATCCCTAAGCCCCGGGGTCACAATTTCAGCAAAAATCTGACTTTTGGCAGTTCACTCAAAAATGGTGCCAACCGCTTGCAAATGCTCCCCTGAAAGGTTTGGCGATGGAAACAGAAGGCTTTTTATCACAGGACAAGAAATCAGCCCTCATAAACTTAACCGGCAGAAAATATTTTTTTGAAAAAATCCCTAAGCCCTGGGGTCACAATTTCAGAAAAAATCTGACTTTTGGCAGTTCACTCAAAAATGGTGCCAACCGCTTGCAAATGCTCACCTGAAAGCTTTGGCGATGGAAACAGAAGGCTTTTTATCACAGGACAAGAAATCAGCCCTCAAAAACTTAACGGGCAGAAAATATTTTTTTGAAAAAATCCCTAAGCCCCGGGGTCACAATTTCAGAAAAAATCTGACTTTTGGCAGTTCACTCAAAAATGGTGCCATGCGCTTGCAAATGCTCACCTGAAAGGTTTGGCACGCGAAACAGAAGGCTTTTTATCACAGGACAAGAAATCAGCCCTCAAAAACGTAACCGGCAGAAAATATGTTTTTGAAAAAATCCCTAAGCCCCGGGGTCACAATTTCAGCAAAAATCTGACTTTTGGCAGTTCACTCAAAAATGGTGCCAACCGGTTGCACATGCTCACCTGAAAGCTTTGGCGATGGAAACAGAAGGCTTTTTATCACAGGACAAGAAATCAGCCCTCAAAAACTTAACCGGCAGAAAATATGTTTTTGAAAAAATCCCTAAGCCCCGGGGTCACAATTTCAGCAAAAATCTGACTTTTGGCAGTTCACTCAAAAATGGTGCCAACCGGTTGCACATGCTCACCTGAAAGCTTTGGCGATGGAAACAGAAGGCTTTTTATCACAGGACAAGAAATCAGCCCTCAAAAACTTAACCGGCAGAAAATATGTTTTTGAAAAAATCCCTAAGCCCCGGGGTCACAATTTCAGCAAAAATCTGACTTTTGGCCGTTCACTCAAAAATGGTGCCAACCGCTTGCAAATGCTCACCTGAAAGCTTTGGCGATGGAAACAGAAGGCTTTTTATCACAGGACAAGAAATCAGCCCTCATAAATTTAACCGACAGAAAATATTTTTTTGAAAAAATCCCTAAGCCCTGGGGTCACAATTTCAGAAAAAATCTGACTTTTGGCAGTTCACTCAAAAATGGTGCCAACCGCTTGCAAATGCTCACCTGAAAGCTTTGGCGATGGAAACAGAAGGCTTTTTATCACAGGACAAGAAATCAGCCCTCAAAAACTTAACCGGCAGAAAATATGTTTTTGAAAAAATCCCTAAGCCCCGGGGTCACAATTTCAGCAAAAATCTGACATTTGGCAGTTCACTCAAAAATGGTGCCAACCGCTTGCAAATGCTCACCTGAAAGCTTTGGCGATGGAAACAGAAGGCTTTTTATCACAGGACAAGAAATCAGCCCTCAAAAACTTAACCGGCAGAAAATATGTTTTTGAAAAAATCCCTAAGCCCCGGGGTCACAATTTCAGCAAAAATCTGACTTTTGGCCGTTCACTCAAAAATGGTGCCAACCGCTTGCAAATGCTCCCCTGAAAGGTTTGGCGATGGAAACAGAAGGCTTTTTATCACAGGACAAGAAATCAGCCCTCATAAACTTAACCGGCAGAAAATATTTTTTTGAAAAAATCCCTAAGCCCTGGGGTCACAATTTCAGAAAAAATCTGACTTTTGGCAGTTCACTCAAAAATGGTGCCAACCACTTGCAAATGCTCACCTGAAAGCTTTGGCGATGGAAACAGAAGGCTTTTTATCACAGGACAAGAAATCAGCCCTCAAAAACTTAACCGGCAGAAAATATTTTTTTGAAAAAATCCCTAAGCCCCGGGGTCACAATTTCAGCAAAAATCTGACTTTTGGCAGTTCACTCAAAAATGGTGCCAACCGGTTGCACATGCTCACCTGAAAGCTTTGGCGATGGAAACAGAAGGCTTTTTATCACAGGACAAGAAATCAGCCCTCAAAAACTTAACCGGCAGAAAATATGTTTTTGAAAAAATCCCTAAGCCCCGGGGTCACAATTTCAGCAAAAATCTGACTTTTGGCAGTTCACTCAAAAATGGTGCCAACCGGTTGCACATGCTCACCTGAAAGCTTTGGCGATGGAAACAGAAGGCTTTTTATCACAGGACAAGAAATCAGCCCTCAAAAACTTAACCGGCAGAAAATATGTTTTTGAAAAAATCCCTAAGCCCCGGGGTCACAATTTCAGCAAAAATCTGACTTTTGGCAGTTCACTCAAAAATGGTGCCAACCGGTTGCACATGCTCACCTGAAAGCTTTGGCGATGGAAACAGAAGGCTTTTTATCACAGGACAAGAAATCAGCCCTCAAAAACTTAACCGGCAGAAAATATGTTTTTGAAAAAATCCCTAAGCCCCGGGGTCACAATTTCAGCAAAAATCTGACTTTTGGCCGTTCACTCAAAAATGGTGCCAACCGCTTGCAAATGCTCACCTGAAAGCTTTGGCGATGGAAACAGAAGGCTTTTTATCACAGGACAAGAAATCAGCCCTCATAAATTTAACCGACAGAAAATATTTTTTTGAAAAAATCCCTAAGCCCTGGGGTCACAATTTCAGAAAAAATCTGACTTTTGGCAGTTCACTCAAAAATGGTGCCAACCGCTTGCAAATGCTCACCTGAAAGCTTTGGCGATGGAAACAGAAGGCTTTTTATCACAGGACAAGAAATCAGCCCTCAAAAACTTAACCGGCAGAAAATATGTTTTTGAAAAAATCCCTAAGCCCCGGGGTCACAATTTCAGCAAAAATCTGACTTTTGGCCGTTCACTCAAAAATGGTGCCAACCGCTTGCAAATGCTCCCCTGAAAGGTTTGGCGATGGAAACAGAAGGCTTTTTATCACAGGACAAGAAATCAGCCCTCATAAACTTAACCGGCAGAAAATATTTTTTTGAAAAAATCCCTAAGCCCTGGGGTCACAATTTCAGAAAAAATCTGACTTTTGGCAGTTCACTCAAAAATGGTGCCAACCGCTTGCAAATGCTCACCTGAAAGCTTTGGCGATGGAAACAGAAGGCTTTTTATCACAGGACAAGAAATCAGCCCTCAAAAACTTAACGGGCAGAAAATATTTTTTTGAAAAAATCCCTAAGCCCCGGGGTCACAATTTCAGAAAAAATCTGACTTTTGGCAGTTCACTCAAAAATGGTGCCAACCGCTGGCAAATGCTCACCTGAAAGCTTTGGCGATGGAAACAGAAGGCTTTTTATCACAGGACAAGAAATCAGCCCTCAAAAACTTAACCGGCAGAAAATATTTTTTTGAAAAAATCCCTAAGCCCCGGGGTCACAATTTCAGCAAAAATCTGACTTTTGGCAGTTCACTCAAAAATGGTGCCAACCGCTTGCAAATGCTCACCTGAAAGCTTTGGCGATGGAAACAGAAGGCTTTTTATCACAGGACAAGAAATCAGCCCTCAAAAACTTAACCGGCAGAAAATATGTTTTTGAAAAAATCCCTAAGCCCCGGGGTCACAATTTCAGAAAAAATCTGACTTTTGGCAGTTCACTCAAAAATGGTGCCAACCGCTTGCAAATGCTCACCTGAAAGCTTTGGCGATGGAAACAGAAGGCTTTTTATCACAGGACAAGAAATCAGCCCTCAAAAACTTAACCGGCAGAAAATATGTTTTTGAAAAAATCCCTAAGCCCCGGGGTCACAATTTCAGCAAAAATCTGACTTTTGGCCGTTCACTCAAAAATGGTGCCAACCGCTTGCAAATGCTCACCTGAAAGCTTTGGCGATGGAAACAGAAGGCTTTTTATCACAGGACAAGAAATCAGCCCTCATAAACTTAACCGGCAGAAAATATTTTTTTGAAAAAATCCCTAAGCCCCGGGGTCACAATTTCAGCAAAAATCTGACTTTTGGCAGTTCACTCAAAAATGGTGCCAACCGCTTGCAAATGCTCACCTGAAAGCTTTGGCGATGGAAACAGAAGGCTTTTTATCACAGGACAAGAAATCAGCCCTCAAAAACTTAACCGGCAGAAAATATTTTTTTGAAAAATCCCTAAGCCCCGGGGTCACAATTTCAGAAAAAATCTGACTTTTGGCAGTTCACTCAAAAATGGTGCCAACCGCTGGCAAATGCTCACCTGAAAGCTTTGGCGATGGAAACAGAAGGCTTTTTATCACAGGACAAGAAATCAGCCCTCAAAAACTTAACCAGCAAAAAATATTTTTTTGAAAAAATCCCTAAGCCCCGGGGTCACAATTTCAGCAAAAATCTGACTTTTGGCAGTTCACTCAAAAATGGTGCCAACCGCTTGCAAATGCTCACCTGAAAGCTTTGGCGATGGAAACAGAAGGCTTTTTATCACAGGACAAGAAATCAGCCCTCAAAAACTTAACCGGCAGAAAATATTTTTTTGAAAAAATCCCTAAGCCCCGGGGTCACAATTTCAGCAAAAATCTGACTTTTGGCAGTTCACTCAAAAATGGTGCCAACCGGTTGCACATGCTCACCTGAAAGCTTTGGCGATGGAAACAGAAGGCTTTTTATCACAGGACAAGAAATCAGCCCTCAAAAACTTAACCGGCAGAAAATATGTTTTTGAAAATATCCCTAAGCCCCGGGGTCACAATTTCAGCAAAAATCTGACTTTTGGCCGTTCACTCAAAAATGGTGCAAACCGCTTGCAAATGCTCACCTGAAAGCTTTGGCGATGGAAACAGAAGGCTATTTATCACAGGACAAGAAATCAGCCCTCATAAACTTAACCGACAGAAAATATTTTTTTGAAAAAATCCCTAAGCCCTGGGGTCACAATTTCAGAAAAAATCTGACTTTTGGCAGTTCACTCAAAAATGGTGCCAACCGCTTGCAAATGCTCACCTGAAAGCTTTGGCGATGGAAACAGAAGGCTTTTTATCACAGGACAAGAAATCAGCCCTCAAAAACTTAACCGGCAGAAAATATGTTTTTGAAAAAATCCCTAAGCCCCGGGGTCACAATTTCAGCAAAAATCTGACTTTTGGCCGTTCACTCAAAAATGGTGCCAACCGCTTGCAAATGCTCACCTGAAAGCTTTGGCGATGGAAACAGAAGGCTTTTTATCACAGGACAAGAAATCAGCCCTCATAAACTTAACCGGCAGAAAATATTTTTTTGAAAAAATCCCTAAGCCCTGGGGTCACAATTTCAGAAAAAATCTGACTTTTGGCAGTTCACTCAAAAATGGTGCCAACCGCTTGCAAATGCTCACCTGAAAGCTTTGGCGATGGAAACAGAAGGCTTTTTATCACAGGACAAGAAATCAGCCCTCAAAAACTTAACCGGCAGAATATATTTTTTTGAAAAAATCCCTAAGCCCCGGGGTCACAATTTCAGCAAAAATCTGACTTTTGGCAGTTCACTCAAAAATGCTGCCAACCGCTTGCAAATGCTCCCCTGAAAGGTTTGGCACGCGAAACAGAAGGCTTTTTATCACAGGACAAGAAATCAGCCCTCAAAAACTTAACCGGCAGAAAATATTTTTTTGAAAAAATCCCTAAGCCCCGGGGTCACAATTTCAGCAAAAATCTGACTTTTGGCAGTTCACTCAAAAATGGTGCCAACCGGTTGCAAATGCTCACCTGAAAGCTTTGGCGATGGAAACAGAAGGCTTTTTATCACAGGACAAGAAATCAGCCCTCAAAAACTTAACCGGCAGAAAATATTTTTTTGAAAAATCCCTAAGCCCCGGGGTCACAATTTCAGCAAAAATCTGACTTTTGGCAGTTCACTCAAAAATGGTGCCAACCGCTGGCAAATGCTCACCTGAAAGCTTTGGCGATGGAAACAGAAGGCTTTTTATCACAGGACAAGAAATCAGCCCTCAAAAACTTAACCGGCAGAAAATATTTTTTTGAAAAAATCCCTAAGCCCCGGGGTCACAATTTCAGAAAAAATCTGACTTTTGGCCGTTCACTCAAAAATGGTGCCAACCGCTTGCAAATGCTCACCTGAAAGCTTTGGCGATGGAAACAGAAGGCTTTTTATCACAGGACAAGAAATCAGCCCTCAAAAACTTAACCGGCAGAAAATATGTTTTTGAAAAAATCCCTAAGCCCCGGGGTCACAATTTCAGCAAAAATCTGACTTTTGGCAGTTCACTCAAAAATGGTGCCAACCGCTTGCAAATGCTCCCCTGAAAGGTTTGGCGATGGAAACAGAAGGCTTTTTATCACAGGACAAGAAATCAGCCCTCATAAACTTAACCGGCAGAAAATATTTTTTTGAAAAAATCCCTAAGCCCTGGGGTCACAATTTCAGAAAAAATCTGACTTTTGGCAGTTCACTCAAAAATGGTGCCAACCGCTTGCAAATGCTCACCTGAAAGGTTTGGCACGCAAAACAGAAGGCTTTTTATCACAGGACAAGAAATCAGCCCTCAAAAACTTAACCGGCAGAAAATATGTTTTTGAAAAAATCCCTAAGCCCCGGGGTCACAATTTCAGCAAAAATCTGACTTTTGGCAGTTC
Organism: Podarcis liolepis; assembly: GCF_965112155.1. NCBI lineage: Eukaryota > Metazoa > Chordata > Lepidosauria > Squamata > Lacertidae > Podarcis > Podarcis liolepis. The sequence continues at coordinate 1,579,609 of NW_028148790.1, read as the reverse complement.
ACTCAAAAATGCTGCCAACCGCTTGCAAATGCTCCCCTGAAAGGTTTGGCACGAAAAACAGAAGGCTTTTTATCAGAGGACAAGAGATCAGCCCTCAAAAACTTAACCGGCAGAAAATATTTTTTTGAAAAAATCCCTAAGCCCCGGGGTCACAATTTCAGCAAAAATCTGACTTTTGGCAGTTCACTCAAAAATGGTGCCAACCGCTTGCAAATGCTCACCTGAAAGCTTTGGCGATGGAAACAGAAGGCTTTTTATCACAGGACAAGAAATCAGCCCTCAAAAACTTAACCGGCAGAAAATATGTTTTTGAAAAAATCCCTAAGCCCCGGGGTCACAATTTCAGCAAAAATCTGACTTTTGGCCGTTCACTCAAAAATGGTGCCAACCGCTTGCAAATGCTCACCTGAAAGCTTTGGCGATGGAAACAGAAGGCTTTTTATCACAGGACAAGAAATCAGCCCTCATAAACTTAACGGGCAGAAAATATATTTTTGAAAAAATCCCTAAGCCCCGGGGTCACAATTTCAGAAAAAATCTGACTTTTGGCAGTTCACTCAAAAATGGTGCCATGCGCTTGCAAATGCTCACCTGAAAGGTTTGGCACGCGAAACAGAAGGCTTTTTATCACAGGACAAGAAATCAGCCCTCAAAAACTTAACCGGCAGAAAATATTTTTTTGAAAAATCCCTAAGCCCCGGGGTCACAATTTCAGAAAAAATCTGACTTTTGGCAGTTCACTCAAAAATGGTGCCAACCGCTGGCAAATGCTCACCTGAAAGCTTTGGCGATGGAAACAGAAGGCTTTTTATCACAGGACAAGAAATCAGCCCTCAAAAACTTAACCGGCAGAAAATATTTTTTTGAAAAAATCCCTAAGCCCCGGGGTCACAATTTCAGCAAAAATCTGACTTTTGGAAGTTCACTCAAAAATGGTGCCATGCGCTTGCAAATGCTCACCTGAAAGGTTTGGCACACGAAACAGAAGGCTTTTTATCACAGGACAAGAAATCAGCCCTCAAAAACTTAACCGGCAGAAAATATGTTTTTGAAAAATCCCTAAGCCCCGGGGTCACAATTTCAGCAAAAATCTGACTTTTGGCAGTTCACTCAAAAATGCTGCCAACCGCTTGCAAATGCTCCCCTGAAAGGTTTGGCACGCAAAACAGAAGGCTTTTTATCAGAGGACAAGAAATCAGCCCTCAAAAACTTAACCGGCAGAAAATATTTTTTTGAAAAAATCCCTAAGCCCCGGGGTCACAATTTCAGCAAAAATCTGACTTTTGGCAGTTCACTCAAAAATGCTGCCAACCGCTTGCAAATGCTCCCCTGAAAGGTTTGGCACGCAAAACAGAAGGCTTTTTATCAGAGGACAAGAAATCAGCCCTCAAAAACTTAACCGGCAGAAAATATTTTTTTGAAAAAATCCCTAAGCCCCGGGGTCACAATTTCAGAAAAAATCTGACTTTTGGCAGTTCACTCAAAAATGGTGCCAACCGCTTGCAAATGCTCACCTGAAAGCTTTGGCGATGGAAACAGAAGGCTTTTTATCACAGGACAAGAAATCAGCCCTCAAAAACTTAACCGGCAGAAAATATTTTTTTGAAAAAATCCCTAAGCCCCGGGGTCACAATTTCAGCAAAAATCTGACTTTTGGCCGTTCACTCAAAAATGGTGCCAACCGCTTGCAAATGCTCACCTGAAAGCTTTGGCGATGGAAACAGAAGGCTTTTTATCACAGGACAAGAAATCAGCCCTCATAAACTTAACCGGCAGAAAATATTTTTTTGAAAAAATCCCTAAGCCCTGGGGTCACAATTTCAGAAAAAATCTGACTTTTGGCAGTTCACTCAAAAATGGTGCCAACCGCTTGCAAATGCTCACCTGAAAGCTTTGGCGATGGAAACAGAAGGCTTTTTATCACAGGACAAGAAATCAGCCCTCAAAAACTTAACCGGCAGAAAATATTTTTTTGAAAAAATCCCTAAGCCCCGGGGTCACAATTTCAGCAAACATCTGACTTTTGGCAGTTCACTCAAAAATGCTGCCAACCGCTTGCAAATGCTCCCCTGAAAGGTTTGGCACGCAAAACAGAAGGCTTTTTATCAGAGGACAAGAAATCAGCCCTCAAAAACTTAACCGGCAGAAAATATTTTTTTGAAAAAATCCCTAAGCCCCGGGGTCACAATTTCAGCAAAAATCTGACTTTTGGCAGTTCACTCAAAAATGGTGCCAACCGCTTGCAAATGCTCACCTGAAAGCTTTGGCGATGGAAACAGAAGGCTTTTTATCACAGGACAAGAAATCAGCCCTCAAAAACTTAACGGGCAGAAAATATATTTTTGAAAAAATCCCTAAGCCCCGGGGTCACAATTTCAGAAAAAATCTGACTTTTGGCAGTTCACTCAAAAATGGTGCCATGCGCTTGCAAATGCTCACCTGAAAGGTTTGGCACGCGAAACAGAAGGCTTTTTATCACAGGACAAGAAATCAGCCCTCAAAAACTTAACCGGCAGAAAGTATTTTTTTGAAAAATCCCTAAGCCCCGGGGTCACAATTTCAGAAAAAATCTGACTTTTGGCAGTTCACTCAAAAATGGTGCCAACCGCTGGCAAATGCTCACCTGAAAGCTTTGGCGATGGAAACAGAAGGCTTTTTATCACAGGACAAGAAATCAGCCCTCAAAAACTTAACCGGCAGAAAATATTTTTTTGAAAAAATCCCTAAGCCCCGGGGTCACAATTTCAGCAAAAATCTGACTTTTGGCAGTTCACTCAAAAATGGTGCCAACCGCTTGCAAATGCTCACCTGAAAGCTTTGGCGATGGAAACAGAAGGCTTTTTATCACAGGACAAGAAATCAGCCCTCAAAAACTTAACCGGCAGAAAATATGTTTTTGAAAAAATCCCTAAGCCCCGGGGTCACAATTTCAGAAAAAATCTCACTTTTGGCAGTTCACTCAAAAATGGTGCCAACCGCTTGCAAATGCTCACCTGAAAGCTTTGGCGATGGAAACAGAAGGCTTTTTATCACAGGACAAGAAATCAGCCCTCAAAAACTTAACCGGCAGAAAATATGTTTTTGAAAAAATCCCTAAGCCCCGGGGTCACAATTTCAGCAAAAATCTGACTTTTGGCCGTTCACTCAAAAATGGTGCCAACCGCTTGCAAATGCTCACCTGAAAGCTTTGGCGATGGAAACAGAAGGCTTTTTATCACAGGACAAGAAATCAGCCCTCATAAACTTAACGGGCAGAAAATATTTTTTTGAAAAAATCCCTAAGCCCCGGGGTCACAATTTCAGCAAAAATCTGACTTTTGGCAGTTCACTCAAAATGCTGCCAACCGCTTGCAAATGCTCCCCTGAAAGGTTTGGCACGCGAAACAGAAGGCTTTTTATCACAGGACAAGAAATCAGCCCTCAAAAACTTAACCGGCAGAAAATATTTTTTTGAAAAAATCCCTAAGCCCCGGGGTCACAATTTCAGTAAAAATCTGACTTTTGGCAGTTCACTCAAAAATGGTGCCAACCGGTTGCAAATGCTCACCTGAAAGCTTTGGCGATGGAAACAGAAGGCTTTTTATCACAGGACAAGAAATCAGCCCTCAAAAACTTAACCGGTAGAAAATATTTTTTTGAAAAAATCCCTAAGCCCCGGGGTCACAATTTCAGCAAAAATCTGACTTTTGGCAGTTCACTCAAAAATGGTGCCAACCGCTTGCAAATGCTCACGTGAAAGCTTTGGCGATGGAAACAGAAGGCTTTTTATCACAGGACAAGAAATCAGCCCTCAAAAACTTAACCGGTAGAAAATATTTTTTTGAAAAAATCCCTAAGCCCCGGGGTCACAATTTCAGCAAAAATCTGACTTTTGGCAGTTCACTCAAAAATGGTGACAACTGCTTGCAAATGCTCACGTGAAAGCTTTGGCGATGGAAACAGAAGGCTTTTTATCACAGGACAAGAAATCAGCCCTCAAAAACTTAACCGGCAGAAAATATTTTTTTGAAAAAATCCCTAAGCCCCGGGGTCACAATTTCAGCAAAAATCTGACTTTTGGCAGTTCACTCAAAAATGCTGCCAACCGCTTGCAAATGCTCCCCTGAAAGGTTTGGCACGCAAAACAGAAGGCTTTTTATCAGAGGACAAGAAATCAGCCCTCAAAAACTTAACCGGCAGAAAATATTTTTTTGAAAAAATCCCTAAGCCCCGGGGTCACAATTTCAGCAAAAATCTGACTTTTGGCAGTTCACTCAAAAATGGTGCCAACCGCTTGCAAATGCTCACCTGAAAGCTTTGGCGATGGAAACAGAAGGCTTTTTATCACAGGACAAGAAATCAGCCCTCAAAAACTTAACCGGCAGAAAATATGTTTTTGAAAAAATCCCTAAGCCCCGGGGTCACAATTTCAGCAAAAATCTGACTTTTGGCCGTTCACTCAAAAATGGTGCCAACCGCTTGCAAATGCTCACCTGAAAGCTTTGGCGATGGAAACAGAAGGCTTTTTATCACAGGACAAGAAATCAGCCCTCATAAACTTAACCGGCAGAAAATATTTTTTTGAAAAAATCCCTAAGCCCTGGGGTCACAATTTCAGAAAAAATCTGACTTTTGGCAGTTCACTCAAAAATGGTGCCAACCGCTTGCAAATGCTCACCTGAAAGCTTTGGCGATGGAAACAGAAGGCTTTTTATCACAGGACAAGAAATCAGCCCTCAAAAACTTAACCGGCAGAAAATATTTTTTGGAAAAAATCCCTAAGCCCCGGGGTCACAATTTCAGCAAAAATCTGACTTTTGGCAGTTCACTCAAAAATGCTGCCAACCGCTTGCAAATGCTCCCCTGAAAGGTTTGGCACGCAAAACAGAAGGCTTTTTATCACAGGACAAGAAATCAGCCCTCAAAAACTTAACGGGCAGAAAATATTTTTTTGAAAAAATCCCTAAGCCCCGGGGTCACAATTTCAGCAAAAATCTGACTTTTGGCAGTTCACTCAAAAATGGTGCCAACCGCTTGCAAATGCTCACCTGAAAGCTTTGGCGATGGAAACAGAAGGCTTTTTATCACAGGACAAGAAATCAGCCCTCAAAAACTTAACGGGCAGAAAATATATTTTTGAAAAAATCCCTAAGCCCCGGGGTCACAATTTCAGAAAAAATCTGACTTTTGGCAGTTCACTCAAAAATGGTGCCATGCGCTTGCAAATGCTCACCTGAAAGGTTTGGCACGCGAAACAGAAGGCTTTTTATCACAGGACAAGAAATCAGCCCTCAAAAACTTAACCGGCAGAAAATATTTTTTTGAAAAATCCCTAAGCCCCGGGGTCACAATTTCAGAAAAAATCTGACTTTTGGCAGTTCACTCAAAAATGGTGCCAACCGCTTGCAAATGCTCCCCTGAAAGGTTTGGCACGCGAAACAGAAGGCTTTTTATCACAGGACAAGAAATCAGCCCTCAAAAACTTAACCGGCAGAAAATATTTTTTTGAAAAAATCCCTAAGCCCCGGGGTCACAATTTCAGCAAAAATCTGACTTTTGGCAGTTCACTCAAAAATGGTGCCAACCGCTTGCAAATGCTCACCTGAAAGCTTTGGCGATGGAAACAGAAGGCTTTTTATCACAGGACAAGAAATCAGCCCTCAAAAACTTAACCGGCAGAAAATATTTTTTTGAAAAAATCCCTAAGCCCCGGGGTCACAATTTCAGTAAAAATCTGACTTTTGGCAGTTCACTCAAAAATGGTGCCAACCGGTTGCAAATGCTCACCTGAAAGCTTTGGCGATGGAAACAGAAGGCTTTTTATCACAGGACAAGAAATCAGCCCTCAAAAACTTAACCGGTAGAAAATATTTTTTTGAAAAAATCCATAAGCCCCGGGGTCACAATTTCAGCAAAAATCTGACTTTTGGCAGTTCACTCAAAAATGGTGCCAACCGCTTGCAAATGCTCACGTGAAAGCTTTGGCGATGGAAACAGAAGGCTTTTTATCACAGGACAAGAAATCAGCCCTCAAAAACTTAACCGGTAGAAAATATTTTTTTGAAAAAATCCCTAAGCCCCGGGGTCACAATTTCAGCAAAAATCTGACTTTTGGCAGTTCACTCAAAAATGCTGCCAACCGCTTGCAAATGCTCCCCTGAAAGGTTTGGCACGCAAAACAGAAGGCTTTTTATCACAGGACAAGAAATCAGCCCTCAAAAACTTAACCGGCAGAAAATATTTTTTTGAAAAAATCCCTAAGCCCCGGGGTCACAATTTCAGCAAAAATCTGACTTTTGGCAGTTCACTCAAAAATGGTGCCAACCGCTTGCAAATGCTCACCTGAAAGCTTTGGCGATGGAAACAGAAGGCTTTTTATCACAGGACAAGAAATCAGCCCTCAAAAACTTAACGGGCAGAAAATATATTTTTGAAAAAATCCCTAAGCCCCGGGGTCACAATTTCAGAAAAAATCTGACTTTTGGCAGTTCACTCAAAAATGGTGCCATGCGCTTGCAAATGCTCACCTGAAAGGTTTGGCACGCGAAACAGAAGGCTTTTTATCACAGGACAAGAAATCAGCCCTCAAAAACTTAACCGGCAGAAAATATTTTTTTGAAAAATCCCTAAGCCCCGGGGTCACAATTTCAGAAAAAAATCTGACTTTTGGCAGTTCACTCAAAAATGGTGCCAACCGCTGGCAAATGCTCACCTGAAAGCTTTGGCGATGGAAACAGAAGGCTTTTTATCACAGGACAAGAAATCAGCCCTCAAAAACTTAACCGGCAGAAAATATGTTTTTGAAAAAATCCCTAAGCCCCGGGGTCACAATTTCAGCAAAAATCTGACTTTTGGCAGTTCACTCAAAAATGGTGCCAACCGCTTGCAAATGCTCACCTGAAAGCTTTGGCGATGGAAACAGAAGGCTTTTTATCACAGGACAAGAAATCAGCCCTCAAAAACTTAACCGGCAGAAAATATGTTTTTGAAAAAATCCCTAAGCCCCGGGGTCACAATTTCAGCAAAAATCTGACATTTGGCCGTTCACTCAAAAATGGTGCCAACCGCTTGCAAATGCTCACCTGAAAGCTTTGGCGATGGAAACAGAAGGCTTTTTATCACAGGACAAGAAATCAGCCCTCATAAACTTAACCGGCAGAAAATATTTTTTTGAAAAAATCCCTAAGCCCCGGGGTCACAATTTCAGAAAAAATCTGACTTTTGGCAGTTCACTCAAAAATGGTGCCAACCGCTTGCAAATGCTCACCTGAAAGCTTTGGCGATGGAAACAGAAGGCTTTTTATCACAGGACAAGAAATCAGCCCTCAAAAACTTAACCGGCAGAAAATATTTTTTTGAAAAATCCCTAAGCCCCGGGGTCACAATTTCAGAAAAAATCTGACTTTTGGCAGTTCACTCAAAAATGGTGCCAACCGCTGGCAAATGCTCACCTGAAAGCTTTGGCGATGGAAACAGAAGGCTTTTTATCACAGGACAAGAAATCAGCCCTCAAAAACTTAACCAGCAAAAAATATTTTTTTGAAAAAATCCCTAAGCCCCGGGGTCACAATTTCAGCAAAAATCTGACTTTTGGCAGTTCACTCAAAAATGGTGCCAACCGCTTGCAAATGCTCACCTGAAAGCTTTGGCGATGGAAACAGAAGGCTTTTTATCACAGGACAAGAAATCAGCCCTCAAAAACTTAACCGGCAGAAAATATTTTTTTGAAAAATTCCCTAAGCCCCGGGGTCACAATTTCAGCAAAAATCTGACTTTTGGCAGTTCACTCAAAAATGGTGCCAACCGGTTGGAAATGCTCACCTGAAAGCTTTGGCGATGGAAACAGAAGGCTTTTTATCACAGGACAAGAAATCAGCCCTCAAAAACTTAACCGGCAGAAAATATTTTTTTGAAAAAATCCCTAAGCCCCGGGGTCACAATTTCAGCAAAAATCTGACTTTTGGCAGTTCACTCAAAAATGCTGCCAACCGCTTGCAAATGCTCCCCTGAAAGGTTTGGCACGCGAAACAGAAGGCTTTTTATCACAGGACAAGAAATCAGCCCTCAAAAACTTAACCGGCAGAAAATATTTTTTTGAAAAAATCCCTAAGCCCCGGGGTCACAATTTCAGCAAAAATCTGACTTTTGGCAGTTCACTCAAAAATGGTGCCAACCGCTTGCAAATGCTCACCTGAAAGCTTTGGCGATGGAAACAGAAGGCTTTTTATCACAGGACAAGAAATCAGCCCTCAAAAACTTAACCGGCAGAAAATATTTTTTTGAAAAAATCCCTAAGCCCCGGGGTCACAATTTCTGTAAAAATCTGACTTTTGGCAGTTCACTCAAAAATGGTGCCAACCGGTTGCAAATGCTCACCTGAAAGCTTTGGCGATGGAAACAGAAGGCTTTTTATCACAGGACAAGAAATCAGCCCTCAAAAACTTAACCGGTAGAAAATATTTTTTTGAAAAAATCCCTAAGCCCCGGGGTCACAATTTCAGCAAAAATCTGACTTTTGGCAGTTCACTCAAAAATGGTGCCAACCGCTTGCAAATGCTCACGTGAAAGCTTTGGCGATGGAAACAGAAGGCTTTTTATCACAGGACAAGAAATCAGCCCTCAAAAACTTAACCGGTAGAAAATATTTTTTTGAAAAAATCCCTAAGCCCCGGGGTCACAATTTCAGCAAAAATCTGACTTTTGGCAGTTCACTCAAAAATGGTGACAACTGCTTGCAAATGCTCACGTGAAAGCTTTGGCGATGGAAACAGAAGGCTTTTTATCACAGGACAAGAAATCAGCCCTCAAAAACTTAACCGGCAGAAAATATTTTTTTGAAAAAATCCCTAAGCCCCGGGGTCACAATTTCAGCAAAAATCTGACTTTTGGCAGTTCACTCAAAAATGCTGCCAACCGCTTGCAAATGCTCCCCTGAAAGGTTTGGCACGAAAAACAGAAGGCTTTTTATCAGAGGACAAGAAATCAGCCCTCAAAAACTTAACCGGCAGAAAATATTTTTTTGAAAAAATCCCTAAGCCCCGGGGTCACAATTTCAGCAAAAATCTGACTTTTGGCAGTTCACTCAAAAATGGTGCCAACCGCTTGCAAATGCTCACCTGAAAGCTTTGGCGATGGAAACAGAAGGCTTTTTATCACAGGACAAGAAATCAGCCCTCAAAAACTTAACCGGCAGAAAATATGTTTTTGAAAAAATCCCTAAGCCCCGGGGTCACAATTTCAGCAAAAATCTGACTTTTGGCCGTTCACTCAAAAATGGTGCCAACCGCTTGCAAATGCTCACCTGAAAGCTTTGGCGATGGAAACAGAAGGCTTTTTATCACAGGACAAGAAATCAGCCCTCATAAACTTAACCGGCAGAAAATATTTTTTTGAAAAAATCCCTAAGCCCTGGGGTCACAATTTCAGAAAAAATCTGACTTTTGGCAGTTCACTCAAAAATGGTGCCAACCGCTTGCAAATGCTCACCTGAAAGCTTTGGCGATGGAAACAGAAGGCTTTTTATCACAGGACAAGAAATCAGCCCTCAAAAACTTAACCGGCAGAAAATATTTTTTGGAAAAAATCCCTAAGCCCCGGGGTCACAATTTCAGCAAAAATCTGACTTTTGGCAGTTCACTCAAAAATGGTGCCAACCGCTTGCAAATGCTCACCTGAAAGCTTTGGCGATGGAAACAGAAGGCTTTTTATCACAGGACAAGAAATCAGCCCTCAAAAACTTAACGGGCAGAAAATATATTTTTGAAAAAATCCCTAAGCCCCGGGGTCACAATTTCAGAAAAAATCTGACTTTTGGCAGTTCACTCAAAAATGGTGCCATGCGCTTGCAAATGCTCACCTGAAAGGTTTGGCACGCGAAACAGAAGGCTTTTTATCACAGGACAAGAAATCAGCCCTCAAAAACTTAACCGGCAGAAAATATTTTTTTGAAAAATCCCTAAGCCCCGGGGTCACAATTTCAGCAAAAATCTGACTTTTGGCAGTTCACTCAAAAATGGTGCCAACCGCTGGCAAATGCTCACCTGAAAGCTTTGGCGATGGAAACAGAAGGCTTTTTATCACAGGACAAGAAATCAGCCCTCAAAAACTTAACCGGTAGAAAATATTTTTTTGAAAAAATCCCTAAGCCCCGGGGTCACAATTTCAGCAAAAATCTGACTTTTGGCAGTTCACTCAAAAATGGTGCCAACCGCTTGCAAATGCTCACGTGAAAGCTTTGGCGATGGAAACAGAAGGCTTTTTATCACAGGACAAGAAATCAGCCCTCAAAAACTTAACCGGTAGAAAATATTTTTTTGAAAAAATCCCTAAGCCCCGGGGTCACAATTTCAGCAAAAATCTGACTTTTGGCAGTTCACTCAAAAATGGTGACAACTGCTTGCAAATGCTCACGTGAAAGCTTTGGCGATGGAAACAGAAGGCTTTTTATCACAGGACAAGAAATCAGCCCTCAAAAACTTAACCGGCAGAAAATATTTTTTTGAAAAAATCCCTAAGCCCCGGGGTCACAATTTCAGCAAAAATCTGACTTTTGGCAGTTCACTCAAAAATGCTGCCAACCGCTTGCAAATGCTCCCCTGAAAGGTTTGGCACGAAAAACAGAAGGCTTTTTATCAGAGGACAAGAAATCAGCCCTCAAAAACTTAACCGGCAGAAAATATTTTTTTGAAAAAATCCCTAAGCCCCGGGGTCACAATTTCAGCAAAAATCTGACTTTTGGCAGTTCACTCAAAAATGGTGCCAACCGCTTGCAAATGCTCACCTGAAAGCTTTGGCGATGGAAACAGAAGGCTTTTTATCACAGGACAAGAAATCAGCCCTCAAAAACTTAACCGGCAGAAAATATGTTTTTGAAAAAATCCCTAAGCCCCGGGGTCACAATTTCAGCAAAAATCTGACTTTTGGCCGTTCACTCAAAAATGGTGCCAACCGCTTGCAAATGCTCACCTGAAAGCTTTGGCGATGGAAACAGAAGGCTTTTTATCACAGGACAAGAAATCAGCCCTCATAAACTTAACGGGCAGAAAATATATTTTTGAAAAAATCCCTAAGCCCCGGGGTCACAATTTCAGAAAAAATCTGACTTTTGGCAGTTCACTCAAAAATGGTGCCATGCGCTTGCAAATGCTCACCTGAAAGGTTTGGCACGCGAAACAGAAGGCTTTTTATCACAGGACAAGAAATCAGCCCTCAAAAACTTAACCGGCAGAAAATATTTTTTTGAAAAATCCCTAAGCCCCGGGGTCACAATTTCAGCAAAAATCTGACTTTTGGCAGTTCACTCAAAAATGGTGCCAACCGCTGGCAAATGCTCACCTGAAAGCTTTGGCGATGGAAACAGAAGGCTTTTTATCACAGGACAAGAAATCAGCCCTCAAAAACTTAACCGGCAGAAAATATGTTTTTGAAAAAATCCCTAAGCCCCGGGGTCACAATTTCAGCAAAAATCTGACTTTTGGCAGTTCACTCAAAAATGGTGCCAACCGCTTGCAAATGCTCACCTGAAAGCTTTGGCGATGGAAACAGAAGGCTTTTTATCACAGGACAAGAAATCAGCCCTCAAAAACTTAACCGGCAGAAAATATGTTTTTGAAAAAATCCCTAAGCCCCGGGGTCACAATTTCAGCAAAAATCTGACTTTTGGCCGTTCACTCAAAAATGGTGCCAACCGCTTGCAAATGCTCACCTGAAAGCTTTGGCGATGGAAACAGAAGGCTTTTTATCACAGGACAAGAAATCAGCCCTCATAAACTTAACCGGCAGAAAATATTTTTTTGAAAAAATCCCTAAGCCCCGGGGTCACAATTTCAGAAAAAATCTGACTTTTGGCAGTTCACTCAAAAATGGTGCCAACCGCTTGCAAATGCTCACCTGAAAGCTTTGGCGATGGAAACAGAAGGCTTTTTATCACAGGACAAGAAATCAGCCCTCAAAAACTTAACCGGCAGAAAATATTTTTTTGAAAAATCCCTAAGCCCCGGGGTCACAATTTCAGAAAAAATCTGACTTTTGGCAGTTCACTCAAAAATGGTGCTAACCGCTGGCAAATGCTCACCTGAAAGCTTTGGCGATGGAAACAGAAGGCTTTTTATCACAGGACAAGAAATCAGCCCTCAAAAACTTAACCAGCAAAAAATATTTTTTTGAAAAAATCCCTAAGCCCCGGGGTCACAATTTCAGCAAAAATCTGACTTTTGGCAGTTCACTCAAAAATGGTGCCAACCGCTTGCAAATGCTCACCTGAAAGCTTTGGCGATGGAAACAGAAGGCTTTTTATCACAGGACAAGAAATCAGCCCTCAAAAACTTAACCGGCAGAAAATATTTTTTTGAAAAAATCCCTAAGCCCCGGGGTCACAATTTCAGCAAAAATCTGACTTTTGGCAGTTCACTCAAAAATGGTGCCAACCGGTTGCACATGCTCACCTGAAAGCTTTGGCGATGGAAACAGAAGGCTTTTTATCACAGGACAAGAAATCAGCCCTCAAAAACTTAACCGGCAGAAAATATGTTTTTGAAAATATCCCTAAGCCCCGGGGTCACAATTTCAGCAAAAATCTGACTTTTGGCCGTTCACTCAAAAATGGTGCAAACCGCTTGCAAATGCTCACCTGAAAGCTTTGGCGATGGAAACAGAAGGCTATTTATCACAGGACAAGAAATCAGCCCTCATAAACTTAACCGACAGAAAATATTTTTTTGAAAAAATCCCTAAGCCCTGGGGTCACAATTTCAGAAAAAATCTGACTTTTGGCAGTTCACTCAAAAATGGTGCCAGCCGCTTGCAAATGCTCACCTGAAAGCTTTGGCGATGGAAACAGAAGGCTTTTTATCACAGGACAAGAAATCAGCCCTCAAAAACTTAACCGGCAGAAAATATGTTTTTGAAAAAATCCCTAAGCCCCGGGGTCACAATTTCAGCAAAAATCTGACTTTTGGCCGTTCACTCAAAAATGGTGCCAACCGGTTGCAAATGCTCACCTGAAAGCTTTGGCGATGGAAACAGAAGGCTTTTTATCACAGGACAAGAAATCAGCCCTCAAAAACTTAACCGGCAGAAAATATTTTTTTGAAAAATCCCTAAGCCCCGGGGTCACAATTTCAGCAAAAATCTGACTTTTGGCAGTTCACTCAAAAATGGTGCCAACCGCTGGCAAATGCTCACCTGAAAGCTTTGGCGATGGAAACAGAAGGCTTTTTATCACAGGACAAGAAATCAGCCCTCAAAAACTTAACCGGCAGAAAATATTTTTTTGAAAAAATCCCTAAGCCCCGGGGTCACAATTTCAGCAAAAATCTGACTTTTGGCAGTTCACTCAAAAATGGTGCCAACCGCTTGCAAATGCTCACCTGAAAGCTTTGGCGATGGAAACAGAAGGGTTTTTATCACAGGACAAGAAATCAGCCCTCAAAAACTTAACCGGCAGAAAATATTTTTTTGAAAAAATCCCTAAGCCCCGGGGTCACAATTTCAGAAAAAATCTGACTTTTGGCAGTTCACTCAAAAATGGTGCCAACCGCTTGCAAATGCTCACCTGAAAGCTTTGGCGATGGAAACAGAAGGCTTTTTATCACAGGACAAGAAATCAGCCCTCAAAAACTTAACCGGCAGAAAATATGTTTTTGAAAAAATCCCTAAGCCCCGGGGTCACAATTTCAGCAAAAATCTGACTTTTGGCAGTTCACTCAAAAATGGTGCCAACCGCTTGCAAATGCTCCCCTGAAAGGTTTGGCGATGGAAACAGAAGGCTTTTTATCACAGGACAAGAAATCAGCCCTCATAAACTTAACCGGCAGAAAATATTTTTTTGAAAAAATCCCTAAGCCCTGGGGTCACAATTTCAGAAAAAATCTGACTTTTGGCAGTTCACTCAAAAATGGTGCCAACCGCTTGCAAATGCTCACCTGAAAGGTTTGGCACGCAAAACAGAAGGCTTTTTATCAGAGGACAAGAAATCAGCCCTCAAAAACTTAACCGGCAGAAAATATTTTTTTGAAAAAATCCCTAAGCCCCGGGGTCACAATTTCAGCAAAAATCTGACTTTTGGCAGTTCACTCAAAAATGCTGCCAACCGCTTGCAAATGCTCACCTGAAAGCTTTGGCGATGGAAACAGAAGGCTTTTTATCACAGGACAAGAAATCAGCCCTCAAAAACTTAACCGGCAGAAAATATGTTTTTGAAAAAATCCCTAAGCCCCGGGGTCACAATTTCAGCAAAAATCTGACTTTTGGCCGTTCACTCAAAAATGGTGCCAACCGCTTGCAAATGCTCACCTGAAAGCTTTGGCGATGGAAACAGAAGGCTTTTTATCACAGGACAAGAAATCAGCCCTCATAAACTTAACCGGCAGAAAATATTTTTTTGAAAAAATCCCTAAGCCCTGGGGTCACAATTTCAGAAAAAATCTGACTTTTGGCAGTTCACTCAAAAATGGTGCCAACCGCTTGCAAATGCTCACCTGAAAGCTTTGGCGATGGAAACAGAAGGCTTTTTATCACAGGACAAGAAATCAGCCCTCAAAAACTTAACCGGCAGAAAATATTTTTTTGAAAAAATCCCTAAGCCCCGGGGTCACAATTTCAGCAAAAATCTGACTTTTGGCAGTTCACTCAAAAATGCTGCCAACCGCTTGCAAATGCTCCCCTGAAAGGTATGGCACGAAAAACAGAAGGCTTTTTATCAGAGGACAAGAAATCAGCCCTCAAAAACTTAACCGGCAGAAAATATTTTTTTGAAAAAATCCCTAAGCCCCGGGGTCACAATTTCAGCAAAAATCTGACTTTTGGCAGTTCACTCAAAAATGGTGCCAACCGCTTGCAAATGCTCACCTGAAAGCTTTGGCGATGGAAACAGAAGGCTTTTTATCACAGGACAAGAAATCAGCCCTCAAAAACTTAACCGGCAGAAAATATGTTTTTGAAAAAATCCCTAAGCCCCGGGGTCACAATTTCAGCAAAAATCTGACTTTTGGCCGTTCACTCAAAAATGGTGCCAACCGCTTGCAAATGCTCACCTGAAAGCTTTGGCGATGGAAACAGAAGGCTTTTTATCACAGGACAAGAAATCAGCCCTCATAAACTTAACGGGCAGAAAATATATTTTTGAAAAAATCCCTAAGCCCCGGGGTCACAATTTCAGAAAAAATCTGACTTTTGGCAGTTCACTCAAAAATGGTGCCATGCGCTTGCAAATGCTCACCTGAAAGGTTTGGCACGCGAAACAGAAGGCTTTTTATCACAGGACAAGAAATCAGCCCTCAAAAACTTAACCGGCAGAAAATATTTTTTTGAAAAATCCCTAAGCCCCGGGGTCACAATTTCAGAAAAAATCTGACTTTTGGCAGTTCACTCAAAAATGGTGCCAACCGCTGGCAAATGCTCACCTGAAAGCTTTGGCGATGGAAACAGAAGGCTTTTTATCACAGGACAAGAAATCAGCCCTCAAAAACTTAACCGGCAGAAAATATTTTTTTGAAAAAATCCCTAAGCCCCGGGGTCACAATTTCAGCAAAAATCTGACTTTTGGAAGTTCACTCAAAAATGGTGCCATGCGCTTGCAAATGCTCACCTGAAAGGTTTGGCACACGAAACAGAAGGCTTTTTATCACAGGACAAGAAATCAGCCCTCAAAAACTTAACCGGCAGAAAATATGTTTTTGAAAAATCCCTAAGCCCCGGGGTCACAATTTCAGCAAAAATCTGACTTTTGGCAGTTCACTCAAAAATGCTGCCAACCGCTTGCAAATGCTCACCTGAAAGCTTTGGCGATGGAAACAGAAGGCTTTTTATCACAGGACAAGAAATCAGCCCTCAAAAACTTAACCGGCAGAAAATATGTTTTTGAAAAAATCCCTAAGCCCCGGGGTCACAATTTCAGCAAAAATCTGACTTTTGGCCGTTCACTCAAAAATGGTGCCAACCGCTTGCAAATGCTCACCTGAAAGCTTTGGCGATGGAAACAGAAGGCTTTTTATCACAGGACAAGAAATCAGCCCTCATAAACTTAACCGGCAGAAAATATTTTTTTGAAAAAATCCCTAAGCCCTGGGGTCACAATTTCAGAAAAAATCTGACTTTTGGCAGTTCACTCAAAAATGGTGCCAACCGCTTGCAAATGCTCACCTGAAAGCTTTGGCGATGGAAACAGAAGGCTTTTTATCACAGGACAAGAAATCAGCCCTCAAAAACTTAACCGGCAGAAAATATTTTTTTGAAAAAATCCCTAAGCCCCGGGGTCACAATTTCAGCAAAAATCTGACTTTTGGCAGTTCACTCAAAAATGCTGCCAACCGCTTGCAAATGCTCCCCTGAAAGGTTTGGCACGAAAAACAGAAGGCTTTTTATCAGAGGACAAGAAATCAGCCCTCAAAAACTTAACCGGCAGAAAATATTTTTTTGAAAAAATCCCTAAGCCCCGGGGTCACAATTTCAGCAAAAATCTGACTTTTGGCAGTTCACTCAAAAATGGTGCCAACCGCTTGCAAATGCTCACCTGAAAGCTTTGGCGATGGAAACAGTAGGCTTTTTATCACAGGACAAGAAATCAGCCCTCAAAAACTTAACCGGCAGAAAATATGTTTTTGAAAAAATCCCTAAGCCCCGGGGTCACAATTTCAGCAAAAATCTGACTTTTGGCCGTTCACTCAAAAATGGTGCCAACCGCTTGCAAATGCTCACCTGAAAGCTTTGGCGATGGAAACAGAAGGCTTTTTATCACAGGACAAGAAATCAGCCCTCATAAACTTAACGGGCAGAAAATATATTTTTGAAAAAATCCCTAAGCCCCGGGGTCACAATTTCAGAAAAAATCTGACTTTTGGCAGTTCACTCAAAAATGGTGCCATGCGCTTGCAAATGCTCACCTGAAAGGTTTGGCACGCGAAACAGAAGGCTTTTTATCACAGGACAAGAAATCAGCCCTCAAAAACTTAACCGGCAGAAAATATTTTTTTGAAAAATCCCTAAGCCCCGGGGTCACAATTTCAGAAAAAATCTGACTTTTGGCAGTTCACTCAAAAATGGTGCCAACCGCTGGCAAATGCTCACCTGAAAGCTTTGGCGATGGAAACAGAAGGCTTTTTATCACAGGACAAGAAATCAGCCCTCAAAAACTTAACCGGCAGAAAATATTTTTTTGAAAAAATCCCTAAGCCCCGGGGTCACAATTTCAGCAAAAATCTGACTTTTGGAAGTTCACTCAAAAATGGTGCCATGCGCTTGCAAATGCTCACCTGAAAGGTTTGGCACACGAAACAGAAGGCTTTTTATCACAGGACAAGAAATCAGCCCTCAAAAACTTAACCGGCAGAAAATATGTTTTTGAAAAATCCCTAAGCCCCGGGGTCACAATTTCAGCAAAAATCTGACTTTTGGCAGTTCACTCAAAAATGCTGCCAACCGCTTGCAAATGCTCCCCTGAAAGGTTTGGCACGCAAAACAGAAGGCTTTTTTATCAGAGGACAAGAAATCAGCCCTCAAAAACTTAACCGGCAGAAAATATTTTTTTGAAAAAATCCCTAAGCCCCGGGGTCACAATTTCAGCAAAAATCTGACTTTTGGCAGTTCACTCAAAAATGCTGCCAACCGCTTGCAAATGCTCCCCTGAAAGGTTTGGCACGCAAAACAGAAGGCTTTTTATCAGAGGACAAGAAATCAGCCCTCAAAAACTTAACCGGCAGAAAATATTTTTTTGAAAAAATCCCTAAGCCCCGGGGTCACAATTTCAGAAAAAATCTGACTTTTGGCAGTTCACTCAAAAATGGTGCCAACCGCTTGCAAATGCTCACCTGAAAGCTTTGGCGATGGAAACAGAAGGCTTTTTATCACAGGACAAGAAATCAGCCCTCAAAAACTTAACCGGCAGAAAATATTTTTTTGAAAAAATCCCTAAGCCCCGGGGTCACAATTTCAGCAAAAATCTGACTTTTTGCCGTTCACTCAAAAATGGTGCCAACCGCTTGCAAATGCTCACCTGAAAGCTTTGGCGATGGAAACAGAAGGCTTTTTATCACAGGACAAGAAATCAGCCCTCATAAACTTAACCGGCAGAAAATATTTTTTTGAAAAAATCCCTAAGCCCTGGGGTCACAATTTCAGAAAAAATCTGACTTTTGGCAGTTCACTCAAAAATGGTGCCAACCGCTTGCAAATGCTCACCTGAAAGCTTTGGCGATGGAAACAGAAGGCTTTTTATCACAGGACAAGAAATCAGCCCTCAAAAACTTAACCGGCAGAAAATATTTTTTTGAAAAAATCCCTAAGCCCCGGGGTCACAATTTCAGCAAACATCTGACTTTTGGCAGTTCACTCAAAAATGCTGCCAACCGCTTGCAAATGCTCCCCTGAAAGGTTTGGCACGCAAAACAGAAGGCTTTTTATCAGAGGACAAGAAATCAGCCCTCAAAAACTTAACCGGCAGAAAATATTTTTTTGAAAAAATCCCTAAGCCCCGGGGTCACAATTTCAGCAAAAATCTGACTTTTGGCAGTTCACTCAAAAATGGTGCCAACCGCTTGCAAATGCTCACCTGAAAGCTTTGGCGATGGAAACAGAAGGCTTTTTATCACAGGACAAGAAATCAGCCCTCAAAAACTTAACGGGCAGAAAATATATTTTTGAAAAAATCCCTAAGCCCCGGGGTCACAATTTCAGAAAAAATCTGACTTTTGGCAGTTCACTCAAAAATGGTGCCATGCGCTTGCAAATGCTCACCTGAAAGGTTTGGCACGCGAAACAGAAGGCTTTTTATCACAGGACAAGAAATCAGCCCTCAAAAACTTAACCGGCAGAAAGTATTTTTTTGAAAAATCCCTAAGCCCCGGGGTCACAATTTCAGAAAAAATCTGACTTTTGGCAGTTCACTCAAAAATGGTGCCAACCGCTGGCAAATGCTCACCTGAAAGCTTTGGCGATTGAAACAGAAGGCTTTTTATCACAGGACAAGAAATCAGCCCTCAAAAACTTAACCGGCAGAAAATATTTTTTTGAAAAAATCCCTAAGCCCCGGGGTCACAATTTCAGCAAAAATCTGACTTTTGGCAGTTCACTCAAAAATGGTGCCAACCGCTTGCAGATGCTCACCTGAAAGCTTTGGCGATGGAAACAGAAGGCTTTTTATCACAGGACAAGAAATCAGCCCTCAAAAACTTAACCGGCAGAAAATATGTTTTTGAAAAAATCCCTAAGCCCCGGGGTCACAATTTCAGAAAAAATCTGACTTTTGGCAGTTCACTCAAAAATGGTGCCAACCGCTTGCAAATGCTCACCTGAAAGCTTTGGCGATGGAAACAGAAGGCTTTTTATCACAGGACAAGAAATCAGCCCTCAAAAACTTAACCGGCAGAAAATATGTTTTTGAAAAAATCCCTAAGCCCCGGGGTCACAATTTCAGCAAAAATCTGACTTTTGGCCGTTCACTCAAAAATGGTGCCAACCGCTTGCAAATGCTCACCTGAAAGCTTTGGCGATGGAAACAGAAGGCTTTTTATCACAGGACAAGAAATCAGCCCTCATAAACTTAACCGGCAGAAAATATTTTTTTGAAAAAATCCCTAAGCCCTGGGGTCACAATTTCAGAAAAAATCTGACTTTTGGCAGTTCACTCAAAAATGGTGCCAACCACTTGCAAATGCTCACCTGAAAGCTTTGGCGATGGAAACAGAAGGCTTTTTATCACAGGACAAGAAATCAGCCCTCAAAAACTTAACCGGCAGAAAATATTTTTTTGAAAAAATCCCTAAGCCCCGGGGTCACAATTTCAGCAAAAATCTGACTTTTGGCAGTTCACTCAAAAATGCTGCCAACCGCTTGCAAATGCTCCCCTGAAAGGTTTGGCACGCGAAACAGAAGGCTTTTTATCACAGGACAAGAAATCAGCCCTCAAAAACTTAACCGGTAGAAAATATTTTTTTGAAAAAATCCCTAAGCCCCGGGGTCACAATTTCAGAAAAAATCTGACTTTTGGCAGTTCACTCAAAAATGGTGACAACTGCTTGCAAATGCTCACCTGAAAGCTTTGGCGATGGAAACAGAAGGCTTTTTATCACAGGACAAGAAATCAGCCCTCAAAAACTTAACGGGCAGAAAATATTTTTTTGAAAAAATCCCTAAGCCCCGGGGTCACAATTTCAGAAAAAATCTGACTTTTGGCAGTTCACTCAAAAATGGTGCCATGCGCTTGCAAATGCTCACCTGAAAGGTTTGGCACGCGAAACAGAAGGCTTTTTATCACAGGACAAGAAATCAGCCCTCAAAAACTTAACCGGCAGAAAATATTTTTTTGAAAAATCCCTAAGCCCCGGGGTCACAATTTCAGAAAAAATCTGACTTTTGGCAGTTCACTCAAAAATGGTGCCAACCGCTGGCAAATGCTCACCTGAAAGCTTTGGCGATGGAAACAGAAGGCTTTTTATCACAGGACAAGAAATCAGCCCTCAAAAACTTAACCGGCAGAAAATATTTTTTTGAAAAAATCCCTAAGCCCCGGGGTCACAATTTCAGCAAAAATCTGACTTTTGGCAGTTCACTCAAAAATGGTGCCAACCGCTTGCAAATGCTCACCTGAAAGCTTTGGCGATGGAAACAGAAGGCTTTTTATCACAGGACAAGAAATCAGCCCTCAAAAACTTAACCGGTAGAAAATATTTTTTTGAAAAAATCCCTAAGCCCCGGGGTCACAATTTCAGCAAAAATCTGACTTTTGGCAGTTCACTCAAAAATGGTGCCAACCGCTTGCAAATGCTCCCCTGAAAGGTTTGGCGATGGAAACAGAAGGCTTTTTATCACAGGACAAGAAATCAGCCCTCAAAAACTTAACCGGTAGAAAATATTTTTTTGAAAAAATCCCTAAGCCCCGGGGTCACAATTTCAGCAAAAATCTGACTTTTGGCAGTTCACTCAAAAATGGTGCCAACCGCTTGCAAATGCGCCCCTGAAAGGTTTGGCGATGGAAACAGAAGGCTTTTTATCACAGGACAAGAAATCAGCCCTCAAAAACTTAACCGGTAGAAAATATTTTTTTGAAAAAATCCCTAAGCCCCGGGGTCACAATTTCAGCAAAAATCTGACTTTTGGCAGTTCACTCAAAAATGGTGACAACTGCTTGCAAATGCTCACCTGAAAGCTTTGGCGATGGAAACAGAAGGCTTTTTATCACAGGACAAGAAATCAGCCCTCAAAAACTTAACGGGCAGAAAATATTTTTTTGAAAAAATCCCTAAGCCCCGGGGTCACAATTTCAGAAAAAATCTGACTTTTGGCAGTTCACTCAAAAATGGTGCCATGCGCTTGCAAATGCTCACCTGAAAGGTTTGGCACGCGAAACAGAAGGCTTTTTATCACAGGACAAGAAATCAGCCCTCAAAAACTTAACCGGCAGAAAATATTTTTTTGAAAAATCCCTAAGCCCCGGGGTCACAATTTCAGAAAAAATCTGACTTTTGGCAGTTCACTCAAAAATGGTGCCAACCGCTGGCAAATGCTCACCTGAAAGCTTTGGCGATGGAAACAGAAGGCTTTTTATCACAGGACAAGAAATCAGCCCTCAAAAACCTAACCGGCAGAAAATATTTTTTTGAAAAAATCGCTAAGCCCCGGGGTCACAATTTCAGCAAAAATCTGACTTTTGGCAGTTCACTCAAAAATGGTGCCAAAAGCTTGCAAATGCTCCCCTGAAAGGTTTGGCACTCGAAACAGAAGGCTTTTTATCACAGGACAAGAAATCAGCCCTCAAAAACTTAACCGGCAGAAAATATTTTTTTGAAAAATTCCCTAAGCCCCGGGGTCACAATTTCAGCAAAAATCTGACTTTTGGCAGTTCACTCAAAAATGGTGCCAACCGGTTGGAAATGCTCACCTGAAAGCTTTGGCGATGGAAACAGAAGGCTTTTTATCACAGGACAAGAAATCAGCCCTCAAAAACTTAACCGGCAGAAAATATTTTTTTGAAAAAATCCCTAAGCCCCGGGGTCACAATTTCAGCAAAAATCTGACTTTTGGCAGTTCACTCAAAAATGCTGCCAACCGCTTGCAAATGCTCCCCTGAAAGGTTTGGCACGCGAAACAGAAGGCTTTTTATCACAGGACAAGAAATCAGCCCTCAAAAACTTAACCGGCAGAAAATATTTTTTTGAAAAAATCCCTAAGCCCCGGGGTCACAATTTCAGCAAAAATCTGACTTTTGGCAGTTCACTCAAAAATGGTGCCAACCGCTTGCAAATGCTCACCTGAAAGCTTTGGCGATGGAAACAGAAGGCTTTTTATCACAGGACAAGAAATCAGCCCTCAAAAACTTAACCGGCAGAAAATATTTTTTTGAAAAAATCCCTAAGCCCCGGGGTCACAATTTCAGTAAAAATCTGACTTTTGGCAGTTCACTCAAAAATGGTGCCAACCGGTTGCAAATGCTCACCTGAAAGCTTTGGCGATGGAAACAGAAGGCTTTTTATCACAGGACAAGAAATCAGCCCTCAAAAACTTAACCGGTAGAAAATATTTTTTTGAAAAAATCCCTAAGCCCCGGGGTCACAATTTCAGCAAAAATCTGACTTTTGGCAGTTCACTCAAAAATGGTGCCAACCGCTTGCAAATGCTCACGTGAAAGCTTTGGCGATGGAAACAGAAGGCTTTTTATCACAGGACAAGAAATCAGCCCTCAAAAACTTAACCGGTAGAAAATATTTTTTTGAAAAAATCCCTAAGCCCCGGGGTCACAATTTCAGCAAAAATCTGACTTTTGGCAGTTCACTCAAAAATGGTGACAACTGCTTGCAAATGCTCACGTGAAAGCTTTGGCGATGGAAACAGAAGGCTTTTTATCACAGGACAAGAAATCAGCCCTCAAAAACTTAACCGGCAGAAAATATTTTTTTGAAAAAATCCCTAAGCCCCGGGGTCACAATTTCAGCAAAAATCTGACTTTTGGCAGTTCACTCAAAAATGCTGCCAACCGCTTGCAAATGCTCCCCTGAAAGGTTTGGCACGAAAAACAGAAGGCTTTTTATCAGAGGACAAGAAATCAGCCCTCAAAAACTTAACCGGCAGAAAATATTTTTTTGAAAAAATCCCTAAGCCCCGGGGTCACAATTTCAGCAAAAATCTGACTTTTGGCAGTTCACTCAAAAATGGTGCCAACCGCTTGCAAATGCTCACCTGAAAGCTTTGGCGATGGAAACAGAAGGCTTTTTATCACAGGACAAGAAATCAGCCCTCAAAAACTTAACCGGCAGAAAATATGTTTTTGAAAAAATCCCTAAGCCCCGGGGTCACAATTTCAGCAAAAATCTGACTTTTGGCCGTTCACTCAAAAATGGTGCCAACCGCTTGCAAATGCTCACCTGAAAGCTTTGGCGATGGAAACAGAAGGCTTTTTATCACAGGACAAGAAATCAGCCCTCATAAACTTAACCGGCAGAAAATATTTTTTTGAAAAAATCCCTAAGCCCTGGGGTCACAATTTCAGAAAAAATCTGACTTTTGGCAGTTCACTCAAAAATGGTGCCAACCGCTTGCAAATGCTCACCTGAAAGCTTTGGCGATGGAAACAGAAGGCTTTTTATCACAGGACAAGAAATCAGCCCTCAAAAACTTAACCGGCAGAAAATATTTTTTGGAAAAAATCCCTAAGCCCCGGGGTCACAATTTCAGCAAAAATCTGACTTTTGGCAGTTCACTCAAAAATGCTGCCAACCGCTTGCAAATGCTCCCCTGAAAGGTTTGGCACGCAAAACAGAAGGCTTTTTATCACAGGACAAGAAATCAGCCCTCAAAAACTTAACCGGCAGAAAATATTTTTTTGAAAAAATCCCTAAGCCCCGGGGTCACAATTTCAGCAAAAATCTGACTTTTGGCAGTTCACTCAAAAATGGTGCCAACCGCTTGCAAATGCTCACCTGAAAGCTTTGGCGATGGAAACAGAAGGCTTTTTATCACAGGACAAGAAATCAGCCCTCAAAAACTTAACGGGCAGAAAATATATTTTTGAAAAAATCCCTAAGCCCCGGGGTCACAATTTCAGAAAAAATCTGACTTTTGGCAGTTCACTCAAAAATGGTGCCATGCGCTTGCAAATGCTCACCTGAAAGGTTTGGCACGCGAAACAGAAGGCTTTTTATCACAGGACAAGAAATCAGCCCTCAAAAACTTAACCGGCAGAAAATATTTTTTTGAAAAATCCCTAAGCCCCGGGGTCACAATTTCAGAAAAAATCTGACTTTTGGCAGTTCACTCAAAAATGGTGCCAACCGCTGGCAAATGCTCACCTGAAAGCTTTGGCGATGGAAACAGAAGGCTTTTTATCACAGGACAAGAAATTAGCCCTCAAAAACTTAACCGGCAGAAAATATTTTTTTGAAAAAATCCCTAAGCCCCGGGGTCACAATTTCAGCAAAAATCTGACTTTTGGAAGTTCACTCAAAAATGGTGCCATGCGCTTGCAAATGCTCACCTGAAAGGTTTGGCACACGAAACAGAAGGCTTTTTATCACAGGACAAGAAATCAGCCCTCAAAAACTTAACCGGCAGAAAATATGTTTTTGAAAAATCCCTAAGCCCCGGGGTCACAATTTCAGCAAAAATCTGACTTTTGGCAGTTCACTCAAAAATGCTGCCAACCGCTTGCAAATGCTCCCCTGAAAGGTTTGGCACGCAAAACAGAAGGCTTTTTATCAGAGGACAAGAAATCAGCCCTCAAAAACTTAACCGGCAGAAAATATTTTTTTGAAAAAATCCCTAAGCCCCGGGGTCACAATTTCAGCAAAAATCTGACTTTTGGCAGTTCACTCAAAAATGCTGCCAACCGCTTGCAAATGCTCCCCTGAAAGGTTTGGCACGCAAAACAGAAGGCTTTTTATCAGAGGACAAGAAATCAGCCCTCAAAAACTTAACCGGCAGAAAATATTTTTTTGAAAAAATCCCTAAGCCCCGGGGTCACAATTTCAGAAAAAATCTGACTTTTGGCAGTTCACTCAAAAATGGTGCCAACCGCTTGCAAATGCTCACCTGAAAGCTTTGGCGATGGAAACAGAAGGCTTTTTATCACAGGACAAGAAATCAGCCCTCAAAAACTTAACGGGCAGAAAATATATTTTTGAAAAAATCCCTAAGCCCCGGGGTCACAATTTCAGAAAAAATCTGACTTTTGGCAGTTCACTCAAAAATGGTGCCATGCGCTTGCAAATGCTCACCTGAAAGGTTTGGCACGCGAAACAGAAGGCTTTTTATCACAGGACAAGAAATCAGCCCTCAAAAACTTAACCGGCAGAAAATATTTTT
Organism: Podarcis liolepis; assembly: GCF_965112155.1. NCBI lineage: Eukaryota > Metazoa > Chordata > Lepidosauria > Squamata > Lacertidae > Podarcis > Podarcis liolepis. Next base: position 1,554,343 of record NW_028148790.1, on the reverse strand, counting down.
TTGAAAAATCCCTAAGCCCCGGGGTCACAATTTCAGAAAAAATCTGACTTTTGGCAGTTCACTCAAAAATGGTGCCAACCGCTGGCAAATGCTCACCTGAAAGCTTTGGCGATGGAAACAGAAGGCTTTTTATCACAGGACAAGAAATTAGCCCTCAAAAACTTAACCGGCAGAAAATATTTTTTTGAAAAAATCCCTAAGCCCCGGGGTCACAATTTCAGCAAAAATCTGACTTTTGGAAGTTCACTCAAAAATGGTGCCATGCGCTTGCAAATGCTCACCTGAAAGGTTTGGCACACGAAACAGAAGGCTTTTTATCAGAGGACAAGAAATCAGCCCTCAAAAACTTAACCGGCAGAAAATATTTTTTTGAAAAAATCCCTAAGCCCCGGGGTCACAATTTCAGCAAAAATCTGACTTTTGGCAGTTCACTCAAAAATGCTGCCAACCGCTTGCAAATGCTCCCCTGAAAGGTTTGGCACGCAAAACAGAAGGCTTTTTATCAGAGGACAAGAAATCAGCCCTCAAAAACTTAACCGGCAGAAAATATTTTTTTGAAAAAATCCCTAAGCCCCGGGGTCACAATTTCAGAAAAAATCTGACTTTTGGCAGTTCACTCAAAAATGGTGCCAACCGCTTGCAAATGCTCACCTGAAAGCTTTGGCGATGGAAACAGAAGGCTTTTTATCACAGGACAAGAAATCAGCCCTCAAAAACTTAACCGGCAGAAAATATGTTTTTGAAAAAATCCCTAAGCCCCGGGGTCACAATTTCAGCAAAAATCTGACTTTTGGCCGTTCACTCAAAAATGGTGCCAACCGCTTGCAAATTCTCACCTGAAAGCTTTGGCGATGGAAACAGAAGGCTTTTTATCACAGGACAAGAAATCAGCCCTCATAAACTTAACCGGCAGAAAATATTTTTTTGAAAAAATCCCTAAGCCCTGGGGTCACAATTTCAGAAAAAATCTGACTTTTGGCAGTTCACTCAAAAATGGTGCCAACTGCTTGCAAATGCTCACCTGAAAGCTTTGGCGATGGAAACAGAAGGCTTTTTATCACAGGACAAGAAATCAGCCCTCAAAAACTTAACCGGCAGAAAATATTTTTTTGAAAAAATCCCTAAGCCCCGGGGTCACAATTTCAGCAAACATCTGACTTTTGGCAGTTCACTCAAAAATGCTGCCAACCGCTTGCAAATGCTCCCCTGAAAGGTTTGGCACGCAAAACAGAAGGCTTTTTATCAGAGGACAAGAAATCAGCCCTCAAAAACTTAACCGGCAGAAAATATTTTTTTGAAAAAATCCCTAAGCCCCGGGGTCACAATTTCAGCAAAAATCTGACTTTTGGCAGTTCACTCAAAAATGGTGCCAACCGCTTGCAAATGCTCACCTGAAAGCTTTGGCAATGGAAACAGAAGGCTTTTTATCACAGGACAAGAAATCAGCCCTCAAAAACTTAACGGGCAGAAAATATATTTTTGAAAAAATCCCTAAGCCCCGGGGTCACAATTTCAGAAAAAATCTGACTTTTGGCAGTTCACTCAAAAATGGTGCCATGCGCTTGCAAATGCTCACCTGAAAGGTTTGGCACGCGAAACAGAAGGCTTTTTATCACAAGACAAGAAATCAGCCCTCAAAAACTTAACCGGCAGAAAGTATTTTTTTGAAAAATCCCTAAGCCCCGGGGTCACAATTTCAGAAAAAATCTGACTTTTGGCAGTTCACTCAAAAATGGTGCCAACCGCTGGCAAATGCTCACCTGAAAGCTTTGGCGATGGAAACAGAAGGCTTTTTATCACAGGACAAGAAATCAGCCCTCAAAAACTTAACCGGCAGAAAATATTTTTTTGAAAAAATCCCTAAGCCCCGGGGTCACAATTTCAGCAAAAATCTGACTTTTGGCAGTTCACTCAAAAATGGTGCCAACCGCTTGCAAATGCTCACCTGAAAGCTTTGGCGATGGAAACAGAAGGCTTTTTATCACAGGACAAGAAATCAGCCCTCAAAAACTTAACCGGCAGAAAATATGTTTTTGAAAAAATCCCTAAGCCCCGGGGTCACAATTTCAGAAAAAATCTGACTTTTGGCAGTTCACTCAAAAATGGTGCCAACCGCTTGCAAATGCTCACCTGAAAGCTTTGGCGATGGAAACAGAAGGCTTTTTATCACAGGACAAGAAATCAGCCCTCAAAAACTTAACCGGCAGAAAATATGTTTTTGAAAAAATCCCTAAGCCCCGGGGTCACAATTTCAGCAAAAATCTGACTTTTGGCCGTTCACTCAAAAATGGTGCCAACCGCTTGCAAATGCTCACCTGAAAGCTTTGGCGATGGAAACAGAAGGCTTTTTATCACAGGACAAGAAATCAGCCCTCATAAACTTAACCGGCAGAAAATATTTTTTTGAAAAAATCCCTAAGCCCTGGGGTCACAATTTCAGAAAAAATCTGACTTTTGGCAGTTCACTCAAAAATGGTGCCAACCACTTGCAAATGCTCACCTGAAAGCTTTGGCGATGGAAACAGAAGGCTTTTTATCACAGGACAAGAAATCAGCCCTCAAAAACTTAACCGGCAGAAAATATTTTTTTGAAAAAATCCCTAAGCCCCGGGGTCACAATTTCAGCAAAAATCTGACTTTTGGCAGTTCACTCAAAAATGCTGCCAACCGCTTGCAAATGCTCCCCTGAAAGGTTTGGCACGTGAAACAGAAGGCTTTTTATCACAGGACAAGAAATCAGCCCTCAAAAACTTAACCGGCAGAAAATATTTTTTTGAAAAAATCCCTAAGCCACGGGGTCACAATTTCAGCAAAAATCTGACTTTTGGCAGTTCACTCAAAAATGGTGCCAACCGGTTGCAAATGCTCACCTGAAAGCTTTGGCGATGGAAACAGAAGGCTTTTTATCACAGGACAAGAAATCAGCCCTCAAAAACTTAACCGGTAGAAAATATTTTTTTGAAAAAATCCCTAAGCCCCGGGGTCACAATTTCAGCAAAAATCTGACTTTTGGCAGTTCACTCAAAAATGGTGCCAACCGCTTGCAAATGCTCCCCTGAAAGGTTTGGCGATGGAAACAGAAGGCTTTTTATCACAGGACAAGAAATCAGCCCTCAAAAACTTAACCGGTAGAAAATATTTTTTTGAAAAAATCCCTAAGCCCCGGGGTCACAATTTCAGCAAAAATCTGACTTTTGGCAGTTCACTCAAAAATGGTGACAACTGCTTGCAAATGCTCACCTGAAAGCTTTGGCGATGGAAACAGAAGGCTTTTTATCACAGGACAAGAAATCAGCCCTCAAAAACTTAACGGGCAGAAAATATTTTTTTGAAAAAATCCCTAAGCCCCGGGGTCACAATTTCAGCAAAAATCTGACTTTTGGCAGTTCACTCAAAAATGGTGCCAACCGCTTGCAAATGCTCCCCTGAAAGGTTTGGCGATGGAAACAGAAGGCTTTTTATCACAGGACAAGAAATCAGCCCTCAAAAACTTAACCGGTAGAAAATATTTTTTTGAAAAAATCCCTAAGCCCCGGGGTCACAATTTCAGCAAAAATCTGACTTTTGGCAGTTCACTCAAAAATGGTGACAACTGCTTGCAAATGCTCACCTGAAAGCTTTGGCGATGGAAACAGAAGGCTTTTTATCACAGGACAAGAAATCAGCCCTCAAAAACTTAACGGGCAGAAAATATTTTTTGAAAAAATCCCTAAGCCCCGGGGTCACAATTTCAGAAAAAATCTGACTTTTGGCAGTTCACTCAAAAATGGTGCCATGCGCTTGCAAATGCTCACCTGAAAGGTTTGGCACGCGAAACAGAAGGCTTTTTATCACAGGACAAGAAATCAGCCCTCAAAAACTTAACCGGCAGAAAATATTTTTTTGAAAAATCCCTAAGCCCCGGGGTCACAATTTCAGAAAAAATCTGACTTTTGGCAGTTCACTCAAAAATGGTGCCAACCGCTGGCAAATGCTCACCTGAAAGCTTTGGCGATGGAAACAGAAGGCTTTTTATCACAGGACAAGAAATCAGCCCTCAAAAACCTAACCGGCAGAAAATATTTTTTTGAAAAAATCCCTAAGCCCCGGGGTCACAATTTCAGCAAAAATCTGACTTTTGGCAGTTCACTCAAAAATGGTGCCAAAAGCTTGCAAATGCTCCCCTGAAAGGTTTGGCACTCGAAACAGAAGGCTTTTTATCACAGGACAAGAAATCAGCCCTCAAAAACTTAACCGGCAGAAAATATTTTTTTGAAAAATTCCCTAAGCCCCGGGGTCACAATTTCAGCAAAAATCTGACTTTTGGCAGTTCACTCAAAAATGGTGCCAACCGGTTGGAAATGCTCACCTGAAAGCTTTGGCGATGGAAACAGAAGGCTTTTTATCACAGGACAAGAAATCAGCCCTCAAAAACTTAACCGGCAGAAAATATTTTTTTGAAAAAATCCCTAAGCCCCGGGGTCACAATTTCAGCAAAAATCTGACTTTTGGCAGTTCACTCAAAAATGCTGCCAACCGCTTGCAAATGCTCCCCTGAAAGGTTTGGCACGCGAAACAGAAGGCTTTTTATCACAGGACAAGAAATCAGCCCTCAAAAACTTAACCGGCAGAAAATATTTTTTTGAAAAATTCCCTAAGCCCCGGGGTCACAATTTCAGCAAAAATCTGACTTTTGGCAGTTCACTCAAAAATGGTGCCAACCGGTTGCAAATGCTCACCTGAAAGCTTTGGCGATGGAAACAGAAGGCTTTTTATCACAGGACAAGAAATCAGCCCTCAAAAACTTAACCGGTAGAAAATATTTTTTTGAAAAAATCCCTAAGCCCCGGGGTCACAATTTCAGCAAAAATCTGACTTTTGGCCGTTCACTCAAAAATGGTGCCAACCGCTTGCAAATGCTCCCCTGAAAGGTTTGGCGATGGAAACAGAAGGCTTTTTATCACAGGACAAGAAATCAGCCCTCAAAAACTTAACCGGTAGAAAATATTTTTTTGAAAAAATCCCTAAGCCCCGGGGTCACAATTTCAGCAAAAATCTGACTTTTGGCAGTTCACTCAAAAATGGTGACAACTGCTTGCAAATGCTCACGTGAAAGCTTTGGCGATGGAAACAGAAGGCTTTTTATCACAGGACAAGAAATCAGCCCTCAAAAACTTAACCGGCAGAAAATATTTTTTTGAAAAAATCCCTAAGCCCCGGGGTCACAATTTCAGCAAAAATCTGACTTTTGGCAGTTCACTCAAAAATGGTGCCAACCGCTTGCAAATGCTCACCTGAAAGCTTTGGCGATGGAAACAGAAGGCTTTTTATCACAGGACAAGAAATCAGCCCTCAAAAACTTAACCGGTAGAAAATATTTTTTTGAAAATATCCCTAAGCCCCGGGGTCACAATTTCAGCAAAAATCTGACTTTTGGCAGTTCACTCAAAAATGGTGCCAACCGCTTGCAAATGCTCCCCTGAAAGCTTTGGCGATGGAAACAGAAGGCTTTTTATCACAGGACAAGAAATCAGCCCTCAAAAACTTAACCGGCAGAAAATATTTTTTTGAAAAAATCCCTAAGCCCCGGGGTCACAATTTCAGCAAAAATCTGACTTTTGGCAGTTCACTCAAAAATGGTGCCAACCGGTTGCAAACGCTCCCCTAAAAGGTTTGGCGATGGAAACAGAAGGCTTTTTATCACAGGACAAGAAATCAGCCCTCAAAAACTTAACCGGTAGAAAATATTTTTTTGAAAAAATCCCTAAGCCCCGGGGTCACAATTTCAGCAAAAATCTGACTTTTGGCAGTTCACTCAAAAATGGTGACAACTGCTTGCAAATGCTCACCTGAAAGCTTTGGCGATGGAAACAGAAGGCTTTTTATCACAGGACAAGAAATCAGCCCTCAAAAACTTAACGGGCAGAAAATATTTTTTTGAAAAAATCCCTAAGCCCCGGGGTCACAATTTCAGAAAAAATCTGACTTTTGGCAGTTCACTCAAAAATGGTGCCATGCGCTTGCAAATGCTCACCTGAAAGGTTTGGCACGCGAAACAGAAGGCTTTTTATCACAGGACAAGAAATCAGCCCTCAAAAACTTAACCGGCAGAAAATATTTTTTTGAAAAATCCCTAAGCCCCGGGGTCACAATTTCAGAAAAAATCTGACTTTTGGCAGTTCACTCAAAAATGGTGACAACCGCTGGCAAATGCTCACCTGAAAGCTTTGGCGATGGAAACAGAAGGCTTTTTATCACAGGACAAGAAATCAGCCCTCAAAAACCTAACCGGCAGAAAATATTTTTTTGAAAAAATCCCTAAGCCCCGGGGTCACAATTTCAGCAAAAATCTGACTTTTGGCAGTTCACTCAAAAATGGTGCCAAAAGCTTGCAAATGCTCCCCTGAAAGGTTTGGCACGCGAAACAGAAGGCTTTTTATCACAGGACAAGAAATCAGCCCTCAAAAACTTAACCGGCAGAAAATATTTTTTTGAAAAATTCCCTAAGCCCCGGGGTCACAATTTCAGCAAAAATCTGACTTTTGGCAGTTCACTCAAAAATGGTGCCAACCGGTTGCAAATGCTCACCTGAAAGCTTTGGCGATGGAAACAGAAGGCTTTTTATCACAGGACAAGAAATCAGCCCTCAAAAACTTAACCGGTAGAAAATATTTTTTTGAAAAAATCCCTAAGCCCCGGGGTCACAATTTCAGCAAAAATCTGACTTTTGGCAGTTCACTCAAAAATGGTGACAACTGCTTGCAAATGCTCACGTGAAAGCTTTGGCGATGGAAACAGAAGGCTTTTTATCACAGGACAAGAAATCAGCCCTCAAAAACTTAACCGGCAGAAAATATTTTTTTGAAAAAATCCCTAAGCCCCGGGGTCACAATTTCAGCAAAAATCTGACTTTTGGCAGTTCACTCAAAAATGGTGCCAACCGCTTGCAAATGCTCACCTGAAAGCTTTGGCGATGGAAACAGAAGGCTTTTTATCACAGGACAAGAAATCAGCCCTCAAAAACTTAACCGGTAGAAAATATTTTTTTGAAAATATCCCTAAGCCCCGGGGTCACAATTTCAGCAAAAATCTGACTTTTGGCAGTTCACTCAAAAATGGTGCCAAAAGCTTGCAAATGCTCCCCTGAAAGGTTTGGCACTCGAAACAGAAGGCTTTTTATCACAGGACAAGAAATCAGCCCTCAAAAACTTAACCGGCAGAAAATATTTTTTTGAAAAAATCCCTAAGCCCCGGGGTCACAATTTCAGCAAAAATCTGACTTTTGGCAGTTCACTCAAAAATGGTGCCAACCGCTTGCAAATGCTTACCTGAAAGCTTTGGCGATGGAAACAGAAGGCTTTTTATCACAGGACAAGAAATCAGCCCTCAAAAACTTAACCGGCAGAATATATTTTTTTGAAAAAATCCCTAAGCCCCGGGGTCACAATTTCAGAAAAAATCTGACTTTTGGCAGTTCACTCAAAAATGGTGCCAACCGCTTGCAAATGCTCCCCTGAAAGCTTTGGCGATGGAAACAGAAGGCTTTTTATCACAGGACAAGAAATCAGCCCTCAAAAACTTAACCGGCAGAAAATATTTTTTTGAAAAAATCCCTAAGCCCCGGGGTCACAATTTCAGCAAAAATCTGACTTTTGGCAGTTCACTCAAAAATGGTGCCAACCGCTTGAAAATGCTCACCTGAAAGCTTTGGCGATGGAAACAGAAGGCTTTTTATCACAGGACAAGAAATCAGCCCTCAAAAACTTAACCGGCAGAATATATTTTTTTGAAAAAATCCCTAAGCCCCGGGGTCACAATTTCAGAAAAAATCTGACTTTTGGCAGTTCACTCAAAAATGGTGCCAACCGCTTGCAAATGCTCCCCTGAAAGGTTTGGCACGCGAAACAGAAGGCTTTTTATCACAGGACAGGAAATCAGCCCTCAAAAACTTAACCGGCAGAAAATATTTTTTTGAAAAAATCCCTAAGCCCCGGGGTCACAATTTCAGCAAAAATCTGACTTTTGGCAGTTCACTCAAAAATGGTGCCAACCGGTTGCAAACGCTCCCCTGAAAGCTTTGGCGATGGAAACAGAAGGCTTTTTATCACAGGACAAGAAATCAGCCCTCAAAAACTTGACCGGCAGAAAATATTTTTTTGAAAAATTCCCTAAGCCCCGGGGTCACAATTTCAGCAAAAATCTGACTTTTGGCAGTTCACTCAAAAATGGTGCCAAAAGCTTGAAAATGCTCCCCTGAAAGGTTTGGCACTCGAAACAGAAGGCTTTTTATCACAGGACAAGAAATCAGCCCTCAAAAACTTAACCGGCAGAAAATATTTTTTTGAAAAAATCCCTAAGCCCCGGGGTCACAATTTCAGCAAAAATCTGACTTTTGGCAGTTCACTCAAAAATGGTGCCAACCGCTTGCAAATGCTCCCCTGAAAGCTTTGGCGATGGAAACAGAAGGCTTTTTATCACAGGACAAGAAATCAGCCCTCAAAAACTTAACCGGCAGAAAATATTTTTTTGCAAAAAATCCCTAAGCCCCGGGGTCACAATTTCAGCAAAAATCTGACTTTTGGCAGTTCACTCAAAAATGGTGCCAACCGCTTGCAAATGCTCACCTGAAAGCTTTGGCGATGGAAACAGAAGGCTTTTTATCACAGGACAAGAAATCAGCCCTCTAAAACTTAACCGGTAGAAAATATTTTTTTGAAAAAATCCCTAAGCCCCGGGGTCACAATTTCAGCAAAAATCTGACTTTTGGCAGTTCACTCAAAAATGGTGCCAAAAGCTTGAAAATGCTCGCCTGAAAGCTTTGGCGATGGAAACAGAAGGCTTTTTATCACAGGACAAGAAATCAGCCCTCAAAAACTTAACCGGTAGAAAATATTTTTTTGAAAAAATCCCTAAGCCCCGGGGTCACAATTTCAGCAAAAATCTGACTTTTGGCAGTTCACTCAAAAATGGTGCCAACCGATTGCAAATGCTCACCTGAAAGCTTTGGCGATGGAAACAGAAGGCTTTTTATCACAGGACAAGAAATCAGCCCTCAAAAACTTAACCGGTAGAAAATATTTTTTTGAAAAAATCCCGGGGTCACAATTTCAGCAAAAATCTGACTTTTGGCAGTTCACTCAAAAATGGTGCCAACCGCTTGCAAATGCTCACCTGAAAGCTTTGGCGATGGAAACAGAAGGCTTTTTATCACAGGACAAGAAATCAGCCCTCAAAAACTTAACCGGTAGAAAATATTTTTTTGAAAAAATCCCTAAGCCCCGGGGTCACAATTTCAGCAAAAATCTGACTTTTGGCAGTTCACTCAAAAATGGTGCCAACCGCTTGCAAATGCTCACCTGAAAGCTTTGGCGATGGAAACAGAAGGCTTTTTATCACAGGACAAGAAATCAGCCCTCAAAAACTTAACCGGTAGAAAATATTTTTTTGAAAAAATCCCGGGGTCACAATTTCAGCAAAAATCTGACTTTTGGCAGTTCACTCAAAAATGGTGCCAACCGCTTGCAAATGCTCACCTGAAAGCTTTGGCGATGGAAACAGAAGGCTTTTTATCACAGGACAAGAAATCAGCCCTCAAAAACTTAACCGGTAGAAAATATTTTTTTGAAAAAATCCCTAAGCCCCGGGGTCACAATTTCAGCAAAAATCTGACTTTTGGCAGTTCACTCAAAAATGGTGCCAACCGATTGCAAATGCTCACCTGAAAGCTTTGGCGATGGAAACAGAAGGCTTTTTATCACAGGACAAGAAATCAGCCCTCAAAAACTTAACCGGTAGAAAATATTTTTTTGAAAAAATCCCGGGGTCACAATTTCAGCAAAAATCTGACTTTTGGCAGTTCACTCAAAAATGGTGCCAACCGCTTGCAAATGCTCACCTGAAAGCTTTGGCGATGGAAACAGAAGGCTTTTTATCACAGGACAAGAAATCAGCCCTCAAAAACTTAACCGGCAGAATATATTTTTTTGAAAAAATCCCTAAGCCCCGGGGTCACAATTTCAGAAAAAATCTGACTTTTGGCAGTTCACTCAAAAATGGTGCCAACCGCTTGCAAATGCTCCCCTGAAAGGTTTGGCACGCGAAACAGAAGGCTTTTTATCACAGGACAAGAAATCAGCCCTCAAAAACTTAACCGGCAGAAAATATTTTTTTGAAAAAATCCCTAAGCCCCGGGGTCACAATTTCAGCAAAAAACTGACTTTTGGCAGTTCACTCAAAAATGGTGCCAAAAGCTTGAAAATGCTCCCCTGAAAGGTTTGGCACTCGAAACAGAAAGCTTTTTATCACAGGACAAGAAATCAGCCCTCAAAAACTTAACCGGCAGAAAATATTTTTTTGAAAAAATCCCTAAGCCCCGGGGTCACAATTTCAGCAAAAATCTGACTTTTGGCAGTTCACTCAAAAATGGTGCCAACCGGTTGCAAATGCTCACCTGAAAGCTTTGGCGATGGAAACAGAAGGCTTTTTATCACAGGACAAGAAATCAGCCCTCAAAAACTTAACCGGCAGAAAATATTTTTTTGAAAAAATCCCTAAGCCCCGGGGTCACAATTTCAGCAAGAATCTAACTTTTGGCAGTTCACTCAAAAATGGTGCCAACCGCTTGAAAATGCTCACCTGAAAGGTTTGGCACGGGAAATAGAAGGCTTTTTATCACAGGACAAGAAATCAGCCCTCAAAAACTTAACCGGCAGAAAATATTTTTTTGAAAAAATCCCTAAGCCCCGGGGTCACAATTTCAGCAAAAATCTGACTTTTGGCAATTCACTCAAAAATGGTGCCAACCGCTTGCAAACGCTCCCCTGAAAGCTTTGGCGATGGAAACAGAAGGCTTTTTATAACAGGACAAGAAATCAGCCCTCAAAAACTTAACCGGCAGAAAATATTTTTTTGAAAAAATCCCTAAGCCCCGGGGTCACAATTTCAGAAAAAATCTGACTTTTGGCAGTTCACTCAAAAATGGTGCCAACCGCTTGCAAATGCTCCCCTGAAAGGTTTGGCACGCGAAACAGAAGGCTTTTTATCACAGGACAAGAAATCAGCCCTCAAAAACTTAACCGGCAGAAAATATTTTTTTGAAAAAATCCCTAAGCCCCGGGGTCACAATTTCAGCAAAAATCTGACTTTTGGCAGTTCACTCAAAAATGGTGCCAAAAGCTTGAAAATGCTCCCCTGAAAGGTTTGGCACTCGAAACAGAAGGCTTTTTATCACAGGACAAGAAATCAGCCCTCAAAAACTTAACCGGCAGAAAATATTTTTTTGAAAAAATCCCTAAGCCCCGGGGTCACAATTTCAGCAAAAATCTGACTTTTGGCAGTTCACTCAAAAATGGTGCCAACCGCTTGCAAATGCTCACCTGAAAGCTTTGGCGATGGAAACAGAAGGCTTTTTATCACAGGACAAGAAATCAGACCTCAAAAACTTAACCGGCAGAATATATTTTTTTGAAAAAATCCCTAAGCCCCGGGGTCACAATTTCAGAAAAAATCTGACTTTTGGCAGTTCACTCAAAAATGGTGCCAACCGCTTGCAAATGCTCCCCTGAAAGGTTTGGCACGCGAAACAGAAGGCTTTTTATCACAGGACAAGAAATCAGCCCTCAAAAACTTAACCGGCAGAAAATATTTTTTTGAAAAAATCCCTAAGCCCCGGGGTCACAATTTCAGCAAAAAACTGACTTTTGGCAGTTCACTCAAAAATGGTGCCAAAAGCTTGAAAATGCTCCCCTGAAAGGTTTGGCACTCGAAACAGAAAGCTTTTTATCACAGGACAAGAAATCAGCCCTCAAAAACTTAACCGGCAGAAAATATTTTTTTGAAAAAATCCCTAAGCCCCGGGGTCACAATTTCAGCAAAAATCTGACTTTTGGCAGTTCACTCAAAAATGGTGCCAACCGGTTGCAAATGCTCACCTGAAAGCTTTGGCGATGGAAACAGAAGGCTTTTTATCACAGGACAAGAAATCAGCCCTCAAAAACTTAACCAGCAGAAAATATTTTTTTGAAAAAATCCCTAAGCCCCGGGGTCACAATTTCAGCAAAAATCTAACTTTTGGCAGTTCACTCAAAAATGGTGCCAACCGCTTGAAAATGCTCACCTGAAAGGTTTGGCACGGGAAATAGAAGGCTTTTTATCACAGGACAAGAAATCAGCCCTCAAAAACTTAACCGGCAGAAAATATTCTTTTGAAAAAATCCCTAAGCCTCGGGGTCACAATTTCAGCAAAAATCTGACTTTTGGCAATTCACTCAAAAATGGTGCCAACCGCTTGCTAACGCTCCCCTGAAAGCTTTGGCGATGGAAACAGAAGGCTTTTTATAACAGGACAAGAAATCAGCCCTCAAAAACTTAACCGGCAGAAAATATTTTTTTGAAAAAATCCCTAAGCCCCGGGGTCACAATTTCAGAAAAAATCTGACTTTTGGCAGTTCACTCAAAAATGGTGCCAACCGCTTGCAAATGCTCCCCTGAAAGGTTTGGCACGCGAAACAGAAGGCTTTTTATCACAGGACAAGAAATCAGCCCTCAAAAACTTAACCGGCAGAAAATATTTTTTTGAAAAAATCCCTAAGCCCCGGGGTCACAATTTCAGCAAAAATCTGACTTTTGGCAGTTCACTCAAAAATGGTGCCAACCGCTTGCAAATGCTCCCCTGAAAGGTTTGGCACGCGAAACAGAAGGCTTTTTATCACAGGACAAGAAATCAGCCCTCAAAAACTTAACCGGCAGAATATATTTTTTTGAAAAAATCCCTAAGCCCCGGGGTCACAATTTCAGAAAAAATCTGACTTTTGGCAGTTCACTCAAAAATGGTGCCAACCGCTTGCAAATGCTCCCCTGAAAGGTTTGGCACGCGAAACAGAAGGCTTTTTATCACAGGACAAGAAATCAGCCCTCAAAAACTTAACCGGCAGAAAATATTTTTTTGAAAAAATCCCTAAGCCCTGGGGTCACAATTTCAGCAAAAAACTGACTTTTGGCAGTTCACTCAAAAATGGTGCCAAAAGCTTGAAAATGCTCCCCTGAAAGGTTTGGCACTCGAAACAGAAAGCTTTTTATCACAGGACAAGAAATCAGCCCTCAAAAACTTAACCGGCAGAAAATATTTTTTTGAAGAAATCCCTAAGCCCCGGGGTCACAATTTCAGCAAAAATCTGACTTTTGGCAGTTCACTCAAAAATGGTGACAACTGCTTGCAAATGCTCACCTGAAAGCTTTGGCGATGGAAACAGAAGGCTTTTTATCACAGGACAAGAAATCAGCCCTCAAAAACTTAACCGGCAGAAAATATTTTTTTGAAAAAATCCCTAAGCCCCGGGGTCACAATTTCAGCAAAAATCTAACTTTTGGCAGTTCACTCAAAAATGGTGCCAACCGCTTGAAAATATTCACCTGAAAGGTTTGGCACGGGAAATAGAAGGCTTTTTATCACAGGACAAGAAATCAGCCCTCAAAAACTTAACCGGCAGAAAATATTTTTTTGAAAAAATCCCTAAGCCCCGGGGTCACAATTTCAGCAAAAATCTGACTTTTGGCAATTCACTCAAAAATGGTGCCAACCGCTTGCAAATGCTCCCCTGAAAGCTTTGGCGATGGAAACAGAAGGCTTTTTATAACAGGACAAGAAATCAGCCCTCAAAAACTTAACCGGCAGAAAATATTTTTTTGAAAAAATCCCTAAGCCCCGGGGTCACAATTTCAGCAAAAATCTGACTTTTGGCAGTTCATCAAAAATGGTGCCAACCGCTTGCAAATGCTCCCCTGAAAGGTTTGGCACGCGAAACAGAAGGCTTTTTATCACAGGACAAGAAATCAGCCCTCAAAAACTTAACCGGCAGAAAATATTTTTTTGAAAAAATCCCTAAGCCCCGGGGTCACAATTTCAGCAAAAATCTGACTTTTGGCAGTTCACTCAAAAATGGTGCCAAAAGCTTGAAAATGCTCCCCTGAAAGGTTTGGCACTCGAAACAGAAGGCTTTTTATCACAGGACAAGAAATCAGCCCTCAAAAACTTAACCGGCAGAAAATATTTTTTTGAAAAAATCCCTAAGCCCGGGGGTCACAATTTCAGCAAAAATCTGACTTTTGGCAGTTCACTCAAAAATGGTGCCAACCGCTTGCAAATGCTCACCTGAAAGCTTTGGCGATGGAAACAGAAGGCTTTTTATCACAGGACAAGAAATCAGCCCTCAAAAACTTAACCGGCAGAAAATATTTTTTTGAAAAAATCCCTAAGCCCCGGGGTCACAATTTCAGCAAAAATCTGACTTTTGGCAGTTCACTCAAAAAAGGTGCCAACCGCTTGCAAATGCTCACCTGAAAGCTTTGGCGATGGAAACAGAAGGCTTTTTATCACAGGACAAGAAATCAGCCCTCAAAAACTTAACCGGCAGAAAATATTTTTTTTGAAAAAATCCCTAAGCCCCGGGGTCACAATTTCAGCAAAAATCTGACTTTTGGCAGTTCACTCCAAAATGGTGCCAACCGGTTGCAAATGCTCCCCTGAAAGGTTTGGCACTCGAAACCGAAGGCTTTTTATCACAGGACAAGAAATCAGCCCTCAAAAACTTAACCGGCAGAAAATATTTTTTTGAAAAAATCCCTAAGCCCCGGGGTCACAATTTCAGAAAAAATCTGACTTTTGGCAGTTCACTCAAAAATGGTGCCAACCGCTTGCAAATGCTCACCTGAAAGCTTTGGCGATGGAAACAGAAGGCTTTTTATCACAGGACAAGAAATCAGCCCTCAAAAACTTAACCGGCAGAAAATATTTTTTTGAAAAAATCCCTAAGCCCCGGGGTCACAATTTCAGCAAAAATCTGACTTTTGGCAGTTCACTCAAAAATGGTGCCAACCGCTTGCAAATGCTCCCCTGAAAGCTTTGGCGATGGAAACAGAAGGCTTTTTATCACAGGACAAGAAATCAGCCCTCAAAAATGGTGCCAACCGCTTGCAAATGCTCACCTGAAAGCTTTGGCGATGGAAACAGAAGGCTTTTTATCACAGGACAAGAAATCAGCCCTCAAAAACTTAACCGGCAGAAAATATTTTTTTGAAAAAATCCCTAAGCCCGGGGGTCACAATTTCAGCAAAAATCTGACTTTTGGCAGTTCACTCAAAAATGGTGCCAACCGCTTGCAAATGCTCACCTGAAAGCTTTGGCGATGGAAACAGAAGGCTTTTTATCACAGGACAAGAAATCAGCCCTCAAAAACTTAACCGGCAGAAAATATTTTTTTGAAAAAATCCCTAAGCCCCGGGGTCACAATTTCAGCAAAAATCTGACTTTTGGCAGTTCACTCAAAAAAGGTGCCAACCGCTTGCAAATGCTCACCTGAAAGCTTTGGCGATGGAAACAGAAGGCTTTTTATCACAGGACAAGAAATCAGCCCTCAAAAACTTAACCGGCAGAAAATATTTTTTTTGAAAAAATCCCTAAGCCCCGGGGTCACAATTTCAGCAAAAATCTGACTTTTGGCAGTTCACTCCAAAATGGTGCCAACCGGTTGCAAATGCTCCCCTGAAAGGTTTGGCACTCGAAACCGAAGGCTTTTTATCACAGGACAAGAAATCAGCCCTCAAAAACTTAACCGGCAGAAAATATTTTTTTGAAAAAATCCCTAAGCCCCGGGGTCACAATTTCAGAAAAAATCTGACTTTTGGCAGTTCACTCAAAAATGGTGCCAACCGCTTGCAAATGCTCACCTGAAAGCTTTGGCGATGGAAACAGAAGGCTTTTTATCACAGGACAAGAAATCAGCCCTCAAAAACTTAACCGGCAGAAAATATTTTTTTGAAAAAATCCCTAAGCCCCGGGGTCACAATTTCAGCAAAAATCTGACTTTTGGCAGTTCACTCAAAAATGGTGCCAACCGCTTGCAAATGCTCCCCTGAAAGCTTTGGCGATGGAAACAGAAGGCTTTTTATCACAGGACAAGAAATCAGCCCTCAAAAATGGTGCCAACCGCTTGCAAATGCTCACCTGAAAGCTTTGGCGATGGAAACAGAAGGCTTTTTATCACAGGACAAGAAATCAGCCCTCAAAAACTTAACCGGCAGAAAATATTTTTTTGAAAAAATCCCTAAGCCCTGGGGTCACAATTTCAGCAAAAATCTGACTTTTGGCAGTTCACTCAAAAATGGTGCCAACCGCTTGCAAATGCTCACCTGAAAGCTTTGGCGATGGAAACAGAAGGCTTTTTATCACAGGACAAGAAATCAGCCCTCAAAAACTTAACCGGCAGAAAATATTTTTTTGAAAAAATCCCTAAGCCCCGGGGTCACAATTTCAGCAAAAATCTGACTTTTGGCAATTCACTCAAAAATGGTGCCAACCGCTTGCAAACGCTCCCCTGAAAGCTTTGGCGATGGAAACAGAAGGCTTTTTATCACAGGACAAGAAATCAGCCCTCAAAAACTTAACCGGCAGAATATATGTTTTTGAAAAAATCCCTAAGCCCCGGGGTCACAATTTCAGCAAAAATCTGACTTTTGGCAGTTCCCTCAAAAATGGTGCCAACCGCTTGCAAATGCTCCCCTGAAAGGTTTGGCACGCGAAACAGAAGGCTTTTTATCACAGGACAAGAAATCAGCCCTCAAAAACTTAACCGGCAGAAAATATGTTTTTGAAAAAATCCCTAAGCCCCGGGGTCACAATTTCAGCAAAAATCTGACTTTTGGCAGTTCACTCAAAAATGGTGCCAACCGGTTGCAAATGCTCACCTGAAAGCTTTGGCGATGGAAACAGAAGGCTTTTTATCACAGGACAAGAAATCAGCCCTCAAAAACTTAACCGGCAGAAAATATTTTTTTTGAAAAAACCCCTAAGCCCCGGGGTCACAATTTCAGCAAAAATCTGACTTTTGGCAGTTCACTCAAAAATGGAGCCAACCGCTTGCAAATGCTCACCTGAAAGCTTTGGCGATGGAAACAGAAGGCTTTTTATCACAGGACAAGAAATCAGCCCTCAAAAACTTAACCGGCAGAAAATATTTTTTTGAAAAAATCCCTAAGCCCCGGGGTCACAATTTCAGCAAAAATCTGACTTTTGGCAGTTCACTCCAAAATGGTGCCAACCGGTTGCAAATGCTCCCCTGAAAGGTTTGGCACTCGAAACCGAAGGCTTTTTATCACAGGACAAGAAATCAGCCCTCAAAAACTTAACCGGCAGAAAATATTTTTTTGAAAAAATCCCTAAGCCCCGGGGTCACAATTTCAGAAAAAATCTGACTTTTGGCAGTTCACTCAAAAATGGTGCCAACCGCTTGCAAATGCTCACCTGAAAGCTTTGGCGATGGAAACAGAAGGCTTTTTATCACAGGACAAGAAATCAGCCCTCAAAAACTTAACCGGCAGAAAATATTTTTTTGAAAAAATCCCTAAGCCCCGGGGTCACAATTTCAGCAAAAATCTGACTTTTGGCAGTTCACTCAAAAATGGTGCCAACCGCTTGCAAATGCTCCCCTGAAAGCTTTGGCGATGGAAACAGAAGGCTTTTTATCACAGGACAAGAAATCAGCCCTCAAAAATGGTGCCAACCGCTTGCAAATGCTCACCTGAAAGCTTTGGCGATGGAAACAGAAGGCTTTTTATCACAGGACAAGAAATCAGCCCTCAAAAACTTAACCGGCAGAATATATTTTTTTGAAAAAATCCCTAAGCCCCGGGGTCACAATTTCAGCAAAAATCTGACTTTTGGCAGTTCCCTCAAAAATGGTGCCAACCGCTTGCAAATGCTCCCCTGAAAGGTTTGGCACGCGAAACAGAAGGCTTTTTATCACAGGACAAGAAATCAGCCCTCAAAAACTTAACCGGCAGAAAATATGTTTTTGAAAAAATCCCTAAGCCCCGGGGTCACAATTTCAGCAAAAATCTGACTTTTGGCAGTTCACTCAAAAATGGTGCCAACCGGTTGCAAATGCTCACCTGAAAGCTTTGGCGATGGAAACAGAAGGCTTTTTATCACAGGACAAGAAATCAGCCCTCAAAAACTTAACCGGCAGAAAATATTTTTTTTGAAAAAACCCCTAAGCCCCGGGGTCACAATTTCAGCAAAAATCTGACTTTTGGCAGTTCACTCAAAAATGGAGCCAACCGCTTGCAAATGCTCACCTGAAAGCTTTGGCGATGGAAACAGAAGGCTTTTTATCACAGGACAAGAAATCAGCCCTCAAAAACTTAACCGGCAGAAAATATTTTTTTGAAAAAATCCCTAAGCCCCGGGGTCACAATTTCAGCAAAAATCTGACTTTTGGCAGTTCACTCAAAAATGGTGCCAACCGCTTGCAAATGCTCACCTGAAAGCTTTGGCGATGGAAACAGAAGGCTTTTTATCACAGGACAAGAAATCAGCCCTCAAAAACTTAACCGGCAGAAAATATTTTTTTTGAAAAAATCCCTAAGCCCCGGGGTCACAATTTCAGCAAAAATCTGACTTTTGGCAGTTCACTCCAAAATGGTGCCAACCGGTTGCAAATGCTCCCCTGAAAGGTTTGGCACTCGAAACCGAAGGCTTTTTATCACAGGACAAGAAATCAGCCCTCAAAAACTTAACCGGCAGAAAATATTTTTTTGAAAAAATCCCTAAGCCCCGGGGTCACAATTTCAGAAAAAATCTGACTTTTGGCAGTTCACTCAAAAATGGTGCCAACCGCTTGCAAATGCTCACCTGAAAGCTTTGGCGATGGAAACAGAAGGCTTTTTATCACAGGACAAGAAATCAGCCCTCAAAAACTTAACCGGCAGAAAATATTTTTTTGAAAAAATCCCTAAGCCCCGGGGTCACAATTTCAGCAAAAATCTGACTTTTGGCAGTTCACTCAAAAATGGTGCCAACCGCTTGCAAATGCTCCCCTGAAAGCTTTGGCGATGGAAACAGAAGGCTTTTTATCACAGGACAAGAAATCAGCCCTCAAAAATGGTGCCAACCGCTTGCAAATGCTCACCTGAAAGCTTTGGCGATGGAAACAGAAGGCTTTTTATCACAGGACAAGAAATCAGCCCTCAAAAACTTAACCGGCAGAAAATATTTTTTTGAAAAAATCCCTAAGCCCTGGGGTCACAATTTCAGCAAAAATCTGACTTTTGGCAGTTCACTCAAAAATGGTGCCAACCACTTGCAAATGCTCACCTGAAAGCTTTGGCGATGGAAACAGAAGGCTTTTTATCACAGGACAAGAAATCAGCCCTCAAAAACTTAACCGGCAGAAAATATTTTTTTGAAAAAATCCCTAAGCCCCGGGGTCACAATTTCAGCAAAAATCTGACTTTTGGCAATTCACTCAAAAATGGTGCCAACCGCTTGCAAACGCTCCCCTGAAAGCTTTGGCGATGGAAACAGAAGGCTTTTTATCACAGGACAAGAAGTCAGCCCTCAAAAACTTAACCGGCAGAATATATTTTTTTGAAAAAATCCCTAAGCCCCGGGGTCACAATTTCAGCAAAAATCTGACTTTTGGCAGTTCCCTCAAAAATGGTGCCAACCGCTTGCAAATGCTCCCCTGAAAGGTTTGGCACGCGAAACAGAAGGCTTTTTATCACAGGACAAGAAATCAGCCCTCAAAAACTTAACCGGCAGAAAATATGTTTTTGAAAAAATCCCTAAGCCCCGGGGTCACAATTTCAGCAAAAATCTGACTTTTGGCAGTTCACTCAAAAATGGTGCCAACCGGTTGCAAATGCTCACCTGAAAGCTTTGGCGATGGAAACAGAAGGCTTTTTATCACAGGACAAGAAATCAGCCCTCAAAAACTTAACCGGCAGAAAATATTTTTTTTGAAAAAACCCCTAAGCCCCGGGGTCACAATTTCAGCAAAAATCTGACTTTTGGCAGTTCACTCAAAAATGGAGCCAACCGCTTGCAAATGCTCACCTGAAAGCTTTGGCGATGGAAACAGAAGGCTTTTTATCACAGGACAAGAAATCAGCCCTCAAAAACTTAACCGGCAGAAAATATTTTTTTGAAAAAATCCCTAAGCCCCGGGGTCACAATTTCAGCAAAAATCTGACTTTTGGCAGTTCACTCAAAAATGGTGCCAACCGCTTGCAAATGCTCCCCTGAAAGCTTTGGCGATGGAAACAGAAGGCTTTTTATCACAGGACAAGAAATCAGCCCTCAAAAATGGTGCCAACCGCTTGCAAATGCTCACCTGAAAGCTTTGGCGATGGAAACAGAAGGCTTTTTATCACAGGACAAGAAATCAGCCCTCAAAAACTTAACCGGCAGAATATATTTTTTTGAAAAAATCCCTAAGCCCCGGGGTCACAATTTCAGCAAAAATCTGACTTTTGGCAGTTCCCTCAAAAATGGTGCCAACCGCTTGCAAATGCTCCCCTGAAAGGTTTGGCACGCGAAACAGAAGGCTTTTTATCACAGGACAAGAAATCAGCCCTCAAAAACTTAACCGGCAGAAAATATGTTTTTGAAAAAATCCCTAAGCCCCGGGGTCACAATTTCAGCAAAAATCTGACTTTTGGCAGTTCACTCAAAAATGGTGCCAACCGGTTGCAAATGCTCACCTGAAAGCTTTGGCGATGGAAACAGAAGGCTTTTTATCACAGGACAAGAAATCAGCCCTCAAAAACTTAACCGGCAGAAAATATTTTTTTGAAAAAATCCCTAAGCCCTGGGGTCACAATTTCAGCAAAAATCTGACTTTTGGCAGTTCACTCAAAAATGGTGCCAACCACTTGCAAATGCTCACCTGAAAGCTTTGGCGATGGAAACAGAAGGCTTTTTATCACAGGACAAGAAATCAGCCCTCAAAAACTTAACCGGCAGAAAATATTTTTTTGAAAAAATCCCTAAGCCCCGGGGTCACAATTTCAGCAAAAATCTGACTTTTGGCAATTCACTCAAAAATGGTGCCAACCGCTTGCAAACGCTCCCCTGAAAGCTTTGGCGATGGAAACAGAAGGCTTTTTATCACAGGACAAGAAGTCAGCCCTCAAAAACTTAACCGGCAGAATATATTTTTTTGAAAAAATCCCTAAGCCCCGGGGTCACAATTTCAGCAAAAATCTGACTTTTGGCAGTTCCCTCAAAAATGGTGCCAACCGCTTGCAAATGCTCCCCTGAAAGGTTTGGCACGCGAAACAGAAGGCTTTTTATCACAGGACAAGAAATCAGCCCTCAAAAACTTAACCGGCAGAAAATATGTTTTTGAAAAAATCCCTAAGCCCCGGGGTCACAATTTCAGCAAAAATCTGACTTTTGGCAGTTCACTCAAAAATGGTGCCAACCGGTTGCAAATGCTCACCTGAAAGCTTTGGCGATGGAAACAGAAGGCTTTTTATCACAGGACAAGAAATCAGCCCTCAAAAACTTAACCGGCAGAAAATATTTTTTTTGAAAAAACCCCTAAGCCCCGGGGTCACAATTTCAGCAAAAATCTGACTTTTGGCAGTTCACTCAAAAATGGAGCCAACCGCTTGCAAATGCTCACCTGAAAGCTTTGGCGATGGAAACAGAAGGCTTTTTATCACAGGACAAGAAATCAGCCCTCAAAAACTTAACCGGCAGAAAATATTTTTTTGAAAAAATCCCTAAGCCCCGGGGTCACAATTTCAGCAAAAATCTGACTTTTGGCAGTTCACTCAAAAATGGTGCCAACCGCTTGCAAATGCTCCCCTGAAAGCTTTGGCGATGGAAACAGAAGGCTTTTTATCACAGGACAAGAAATCAGCCCTCAAAAATGGTGCCAACCGCTTGCAAATGCTCACCTGAAAGCTTTGGCGATGGAAACAGAAGGCTTTTTATCACAGGACAAGAAATCAGCCCTCAAAAACTTAACCGGCAGAATATATTTTTTTGAAAAAATCCCTAAGCCCCGGGGTCACAATTTCAGCAAAAATCTGACTTTTGGCAGTTCCCTCAAAAATGGTGCCAACCGCTTGCAAATGCTCCCCTGAAAGGTTTGGCACGCGAAACAGAAGGCTTTTTATCACAGGACAAGAAATCAGCCCTCAAAAACTTAACCGGCAGAAAATATGTTTTTGAAAAAATCCCTAAGCCCCGGGGTCACAATTTCAGCAAAAATCTGACTTTTGGCAGTTCACTCAAAAATGGTGCCAACCGGTTGCAAATGCTCACCAGAAAGCTTTGGCGATGGAAACAGAAGGCTTTTTATCACAGGACAAGAAATCAGCCCTCAAAAACTTAACCGGCAGAAAATATTTTTTTTGAAAAAACCCCTAAGCCCCGGGGTCACAATTTCAGCAAAAATCTGACTTTTGGCAGTTCACTCAAAAATGGAGCCAACCGCTTGCAAATGCTCACCTGAAAGCTTTGGCGATGGAAACAGAAGGCTTTTTATCACAGGACAAGAAATCAGCCCTCAAAAACTTAACCGGCAGAAAATATTTTTTTGAAAAAATCCCTAAGCCCCGGGGTCACAATTTCAGCAAAAATCTGACTTTTGGCAGTTCACTCAAAAATGGTGCCAACCGCTTGCAAATGCTCACCTGAAAGCTTTGGCGATGGAAACAGAAGGCTTTTTATCACAGGACAAGAAATCAGCCCTCAAAAACTTAACCGGCAGAAAATATTTTTTTGAAAAAATCCCTAAGCCCCGGGGTCACAATTTCAGCAAAAATCTGACTTTTGGCAGTTCACTCAAAAATGGAGCCAACCGCTTGCAAATGCTCACCTGAAAGCTTTGGCGATGGAAACAGAAGGCTTTTTATCACAGGACAAGAAATCAGCCCTCAAAAACTTAACCGGCAGAAAATATTTTTTTGAAAAAATCCCTAAGCCCCGGGGTCACAATTTCAGCAAAAATCTGACTTTTGGCAGTTCACTCAAAAATGGTGCCAACCGCTTGCAAATGCTCACCTGAAAGCTTTGGCGATGGAAACAGAAGGCTTTTTATCACAGGACAAGAAATCAGCCCTCAAAAACTTAACCGGGAGAAAATATTTTTTTGAAAAAATCCCTAAGCCCCGGGGTTACAATTTCAGCAAAAATCTGACTTTTGGCAGTTCACTCAAAAAAGGTGCCAAGCGGTTGCAAATGCTCACCTGAAAGCTTTGGCGATGGAAACAGAAGGCTTTTTATCACAGGACAAGAAATCAGCCCTCAAAAACTTAACCGGCAGAAAATATTTTTTTGAAAAAATCGCTAAGCCCCGGGGTCACAATTTCAGCAAAAATCTGACTTTTAGCAATTCACTCAAAAATGGTGCCAACCGCTTGCAAACGCTCCCCTGAAAGCTTTGGCGATGGAAACAGAAGGCTTTTTATCACAGGACAAGAAATCAGCCCTCAAAAACTTAACCGGCAGAAAATATTTTTTTGAAAAAATCCCTAAGCCCCGGGGTCACAATTTCAGCAAAAATCTGACTTTTGGCAGTTCACTCAAAAATGGTGCCAACCGCTTGCAAATGCTCCCCTGAAAGGTTTGGCACGCGAAACAGAAGGCTTTTTATCACAGGACAAGAAATCAGCCCTCAAAAACTTAACCGGCAGAAAATATGTTTTTGAAAAAATCCCTAAGCCCCGGGGTCACAATTTCAGCAAAAATCTGACTTTTGGCCGTTCACTCAAAAATGGTGCCAAAAGCTTGAAAATGCTCCCCTGAAAGGTTTGGCACTCGAAACAGAAGGCTTTTTATCACAGGACAAGAAATCAGCCCTCAAAAACTTAACCGGCAGAAAATATTTTTTTGAAAAAATCCCTAAGCCCCGGGGTCACAATTTCAGAAAAAATCTGACTTTTGGCAGTTCACTCAAAAATGGTGCCAACCGCTTGCAAATGCTCCCCTGAAAGCTTTGGCGATGGAAACAGAAGGCTTTTTATCACAGGACAAGAAATCAGCCCTCAAAAACTTAACCGGCAGAAAATATTTTTTTGAAAAAATCCCTAAGCCCCGGGGTCACAATTTCAGCAAAAATCTGACTTTTGGCAGTTCACTCAAAAATGGTGCCAAAAGCTTGAAAATGCTCACCTGAAAGGTTTGGCACGCGAAACCGAAAGCTTTTTATCACAGGACAAGAAATCAGCCCTCAAAAACTTAACCGGCAGAAAATATTTTTTTGAAAAAATCCCTAAGCCCCGGGGTCACAATTTCAGCAAAAATCTGACTTTTGGCAGTTCACTCAAAAATGGTGCCAACCGCTTGCAAATGCTCACCTGAAAGCTTTGGCGATGGAAACAGAAGGCTTTTTATCACAGGACAAGAAATCAGACCTCAAAAACTTAACCGGCAGAATATATTTTTTTGAAAAAATCCCTAAGCCCCGGGGTCACAATTTCAGAAAAAATCTGACTTTTGGCAGTTCACTCAAAAATGGTGCCAACCGCTTGCAAATGCTCCCCTGAAAGGTTTGGCACGCGAAACAGAAGGCTTTTTATCACAGGACAAGAAATCAGCCCTCAAAAACTTAACCGGCAGAAAATATTTTTTTGAAAAAATCCCTAAGCCCCGGGGTCACAATTTCAGCAAAAAACTGACTTTTGGCAGTTCACTCAAAAATGGTGCCAAAAGCTTGAAAATGCTCCCCTGAAAGGTTTGGCACTCGAAACAGAAAGCTTTTTATCACAGGACAAGAAATCAGCCCTCAAAAACTTAACCGGCAGAAAATATTTTTTTGAAAAAATCCCTAAGCCCCGGGGTCACAATTTCAGCAAAAATCTGACTTTTGGCAGTTCACTCAAAAATGGTGCCAACCGGTTGCAAATGCTCACCTGAAAGCTTTGGCGATGGAAACAGAAGGCTTTTTATCACAGGACAAGAAATCAGCCCTCAAAAACTTAACCGGCAGAAAATATTTTTTTGAAAAAATCCCTAAGCCCCGGGGTCACAATTTCAGCAAAAATCTAACTTTTGGCAGTTCACTCAAAAATGGTGCCAACCGCTTGAAAATGCTCACCTGAAAGGTTTGGCACGGGAAATAGAAGGCTTTTTATCACAGGACAAGAAATCAGCCCTCAAAAACTTAACCGGCAGAAAATATTTTTTTGAAAAAATCCCTAAGCCTCGGGGTCACAATTTCAGCAAAAATCTGACTTTTGGCAATTCACTCAAAAATGGTGCCAACCGCTTGCAAACGCTCCCCTGAAAGCTTTGGCGATGGAAACAGAAGGCTTTTTATAACAGGACAAGAAATCAGCCCTCAAAAACTTAACCGGCAGAAAATATTTTTTTGAAAAAATCCCTAAGCCCCGGGGTCACAATTTCAGAAAAAATCTGACTTTTGGCAGTTCACTCAAAAATGGTGCCAACCGCTTGCAAATGCTCCCCTGAAAGGTTTGGCACGCGAAACAGAAGGCTTTTTATCACAGGACAAGAAATCAGCCCTCAAAAACTTAACCGGCAGAAAATATTTTTTTGAAAAAATCCCTAAGCCCCGGGGTCACAATTTCAGCAAAAATCTGACTTTTGGCAGTTCACTCAAAAATGGTGCCAACCGCTTGCAAATGCTCCCCTGAAAGGTTTGGCACGCGAAACAGAAGGCTTTTTATCACAGGACAAGAAATCAGCCCTCAAAAACTTAACCGGCAGAATATATTTTTTTGAAAAAATCCCTAAGCCCCGGGGTCACAATTTCAGAAAAAATCTGACTTTTGGCAGTTCACTCAAAAATGGTGCCAACCGCTTGCAAATGCTCCCCTGAAAGGTTTGGCACGCGAAACAGAAGGCTTTTTATCACAGGACAAGAAATCAGCCCTCAAAAACTTAACCGGCAGAAAATATTTTTTTGAAAAAATCCCTAAGCCCTGGGGTCACAATTTCAGCAAAAAACTGACTTTTGGCAGTTCACTCAAAAATGGTGCCAAAAGCTTGAAAATGCTCCCCTGAAAGGTTTGGCACTCGAAACAGAAAGCTTTTTATCACAGGACAAGAAATCAGCCCTCAAAAACTTAACCGGCAGAAAATATTTTTTTGAAGAAATCCCTAAGCCCCGGGGTCACAATTTCAGCAAAAATCTGACTTTTGGCAGTTCACTCAAAAATGGTGCCAACCGGTTGCAAATGCTCACCTGAAAGCTTTGGCGATGGAAACAGAAGGCTTTTTATCACAGGACAAGAAATCAGCCCTCAAAAACTTAACCGGCAGAAAATATTTTTTTGAAAAAATCCCTAAGCCCCGGGGTCACAATTTCAGCCACAATCTAACTTTTGGCAGTTCACTCAAAAATGGTGCCAACCGCTTGAAAATATTCACCTGAAAGGTTTGGCACGGGAAATAGAAGGCTTTTTATCACAGGACAAGAAATCAGCCCTCAAAAACTTAACCGGCAGAAAATATTTTTTTGAAAAAATCCCTAAGCCCCGGGGTCACAATTTCAGCAAAAATCTGACTTTTGGCAATTCACTCAAAAATGGTGCCAACCGCTTGCAAATGCTCCCCTGAAAGCTTTGGCGATGGAAACAGAAGGCTTTTTATAACAGGACAAGAAATCAGCCCTCAAAAACTTAACCGGCAGAAAATATTTTTTTGAAAAAATCCCTAAGCCCCGGGGTCACAATTTCAGCAAAAATCTGACTTTTGGCAGTTCATCAAAAATGGTGCCAACCGCTTGCAAATGCTCCCCTGAAAGGTTTGGCACGCGAAACAGAAGGCTTTTTATCACAGGACAAGAAATCAGCCCTCAAAAACTTAACCGGGAGAAAATATTTTTTTGAAAAAATCCCTAAGCCCCGGGGTCACAATTTCAGCAAAAATCTGACTTTTGGCAGTTCACTCAAAAATGGTGCCAAAAGCTTGAAAATGCTCCCCTGAAAGGTTTGGCACTCGAAACAGAAGGCTTTTTATCACAGGACAAGAAATCAGCCCTCAAAAACTTAACCGGCAGAAAATATTTTTTTGAAAAAATCCCTAAGCCCCGGGGTCACAATTTCAGCAAAAATCTGACTTTTGGCAGTTCACTCAAAAATGGTGCCAACCGCTTGCAAATGCTCACCTGAAAGCTTTGGCGATGGAAACAGAAGGCTTTTTATCACAGGACAAGAAATCAGCCCTCAAAAACTTAACCGGCAGAAAATATTTTTTTGAAAAAATCCCTAAGCCCCGGGGTCACAATTTCAGCAAAAATCTGACTTTTGGCAGTTCACTCAAAAAAGGTGCCAACCGCTTGCAAATGCTCACCTGAAAGCTTTGGCGATGGAAACAGAAGGCTTTTTATCACAGGACAAGAAATCAGCCCTCAAAAACTTAACCGGCAGAAAATATTTTTTTTGAAAAAATCCCTAAGCCCCGGGGTCACAATTTCAGCAAAAATCTGACTTTTGGCAGTTCACTCCAAAATGGTGCCAACCGGTTGCAAATGCTCCCCTGAAAGGTTTGGCACTCGAAACCGAAGGCTTTTTATCACAGGACAAGAAATCAGCCCTCAAAAACTTAACCGGCAGAAAATATTTTTTTGAAAAAATCCCTAAGCCCCGGGGTCACAATTTCAGAAAAAATCTGACTTTTGGCAGTTCACTCAAAAATGGTGCCAACCACTTGCAAATGCTCACCTGAAAGCTTTGGCGATGGAAACAGAAGGCTTTTTATCACAGGACAAGAAATCAGCCCTCAAAAACTTAACCGGCAGAAAATATTTTTTTGAAAAAATCCCTAAGCCCTGGGGTCACAATTTCAGCAAAAATCTGACTTTTGGCAGTTCACTCAAAAATGGTGCCAACCGCTTGCAAATGCTCACCTGAAAGCTTTGGCGATGGAAACAGAAGGCTTTTTATCACAGGACAAGAAATCAGCCCTCAAAAACTTAACCGGCAGAAAATATTTTTTTGAAAAAATCCCTAAGCCCCGGGGTCACAATTTCAGCAAAAATCTGACTTTTGGCAATTCACTCAAAAATGGTGCCAACCGCTTGCAAACGCTCCCCTGAAAGCTTTGGCGATGGAAACAGAAGGCTTTTTATCACAGGACAAGAAATCAGCCCTCAAAAACTTAACCGGCAGAATATATTTTTTTGAAAAAATCCCTAAGCCCCGGGGTCACAATTTCAGCAAAAATCTGACTTTTGGCAGTTCCCTCAAAAATGGTGCCAACCGCTTGCAAATGCTCCCCTGAAAGGTTTGGCACGCGAAACAGAAGGCTTTTTATCACAGGACAAGAAATCAGCCCTCAAAAACTTAACCGGCAGAAAATATGTTTTTGAAAAAATCCCTAAGCCCCGGGGTCACAATTTCAGCAAAAATCTGACTTTTGGCAGTTCACTCAAAAATGGTGCCAACCGGTTGCAAATGCTCACCTGAAAGCTTTGGCGATGGAAACAGAAGGCTTTTTATCACAGGACAAGAAATCAGCCCTCAAAAACTTAACCGGCAGAAAATATTTTTTTTGAAAAAACCCCTAAGCCCCGGGGTCACAATTTCAGCAAAAATCTGACTTTTGGCAGTTCACTCAAAAATGGAGCCAACCGCTTGCAAATGCTCACCTGAAAGCTTTGGCGATGGAAACAGAAGGCTTTTTATCACAGGACAAGAAATCAGCCCTCAAAAACTTAACCGGCAGAAAATATTTTTTTGAAAAAATCCCTAAGCCCCGGGGTCACAATTTCAGCAAAAATCTGACTTTTGGCAGTTCACTCCAAAATGGTGCCAACCGGTTGCAAATGCTCCCCTGAAAGGTTTGGCACTCGAAACCGAAGGCTTTTTATCACAGGACAAGAAATCAGCCCTCAAAAACTTAACCGGCAGAAAATATTTTTTTGAAAAAATCCCTAAGCCCCGGGGTCACAATTTCAGAAAAAATCTGACTTTTGGCAGTTCACTCAAAAATGGTGCCAACCGCTTGCAAATGCTCACCTGAAAGCTTTGGCGATGGAAACAGAAGGCTTTTTATCACAGGACAAGAAATCAGCCCTCAAAAACTTAACCGGCAGAAAATATTTTTTTGAAAAAATCCCTAAGCCCCGGGGTCACAATTTCAGCAAAAATCTGACTTTTGGCAGTTCACTCAAAAATGGTGCCAACCGCCTGCAAATGCTCCCCTGAAAGCTTTGGCGATGGAAACAGAAGGCTTTTTATCACAGGACAAGAAATCAGCCCTCAAAAATGGTGCCAACCGCTTGCAAATGCTCACCTGAAAGCTTTGGCGATGGAAACAGAAGGCTTTTTATCACAGGACAAGAAATCAGCCCTCAAAAACTTAACCGGCAGAATATATTTTTTTGAAAAAATCCCTAAGCCCCGGGGTCACAATTTCAGCAAAAATCTGACTTTTGGCAGTTCCCTCAAAAATGGTGCCAACCGCTTGCAAATGCTCCCCTGAAAGGTTTGGCACGCGAAACAGAAGGCTTTTTATCACAGGACAAGAAATCAGCCCTCAAAAACTTAACCGGCAGAAAATATGTTTTTGAAAAAATCCCTAAGCCCCGGGGTCACAATTTCAGCAAAAATCTGACTTTTGGCAGTTCACTCAAAAATGGTGCCAACCGGTTGCAAATGCTCACCTGAAAGCTTTGGCGATGGAAACAGAAGGCTTTTTATCACAGGACAAGAAATCAGCCCTCAAAAACTTAACCGGCAGAAAATATTTTTTTTGAAAAAACCCCTAAGCCCCGGGGTCACAATTTCAGCAAAAATCTGACTTTTGGCAGTTCACTCAAAAATGGAGCCAACCGCTTGCAAATGCTCACCTGAAAGCTTTGGCGATGGAAACAGAAGGCTTTTTATCACAGGACAAGAAATCAGCCCTCAAAAACTTAACCAGCAGAAAATATTTTTTTGAAAAAATCCCTAAGCCCCGGGGTCACAATTTCAGCAAAAATCTGACTTTTGGCAGTTCACTCAAAAATGGTGCCAACCGCTTGCAAATGCTCACCTGAAAGCTTTGGCGATGGAAACAGAAGGCTTTTTATCACAGGACAAGAAATCAGCCCTCAAAAACTTAACCGGCAGAAAATATTTTTTTTGAAAAAACCCCTAAGCCCCGGGGTCACAATTTCAGCAAAAATCTGACTTTTGGCAGTTCACTCAAAAATGGAGCCAACCGCTTGCAAATGCTCACCTGAAAGCTTTGGCGATGGAAACAGAAGGCTTTTTATCACAGGACAAGAAATCAGCCCTCAAAAACTTAACCGGCAGAAAATATTTTTTTGAAAAAATCCCTAAGCCCCGGGGTCACAATTTCAGCAAAAATCTGACTTTTGGCAGTTCACTCCAAAATGGTGCCAACCGCTTGCAAATGCTCACCTGAAAGCTTTGGCGATGGAAACCGAAGGCTTTTTATCACAGGACAAGAAATCAGCCCTCAAAAACTTAACCGGCAGAAAATATTTTTTTGAAAAAATCCCTAAGCCCCGGGGTCACAATTTCAGAAAAAATCTGACTTTTGGCAGTTCACTCAAAAATGGTGCCAACCGCTTGCAAATGCTCACCTGAAAGCTTTGGCGATGGAAACAGAAGGCTTTTTATCACAGGACAAGAAATCAGCCCTCAAAAACTTAACCGGCAGAAAATATTTTTTTGAAAAAATCCCTAAGCCCCGGGGTCACAATTTCAGCAAAAATCTGACTTTTGGCAGTTCACTCAAAAATGGTGCCAACCGCTTGCAAATGCTCCCCTGAAAGCTTTGGCGATGGAAACAGAAGGCTTTTTATCACAGGACAAGAAATCAGCCCTCAAAAATGGTGCCAACCGCTTGCAAATGCTCACCTGAAAGCTTTGGCGATGGAAACAGAAGGCTTTTTATCACAGGACAAGAAATCAGCCCTCAAAAACTTAACCGGCAGAATATATTTTTTTGAAAAAATCCCTAAGCCCCGGGGTCACAATTTCAGCAAAAATCTGACTTTTGGCAGTTCCCTCAAAAATGGTGCCAACCGCTTGCAAATGCTCCCCTGAAAGGTTTGGCACGCGAAACAGAAGGCTTTTTATCACAGGACAAGAAATCAGCCCTCAAAAACTTAACCGGCAGAAAATATGTTTTTGAAAAAATCCCTAAGCCCCGGGGTCACAATTTCAGCAAAAATCTGACTTTTGGCAGTTCACTCAAAAATGGTGCCAACCGGTTGCAAATGCTCACCTGAAAGCTTTGGCGATGGAAACAGAAGGCTTTTTATCACAGGACAAGAAATCAGCCCTCAAAAACTTAACCGGCAGAAAATATTTTTTTTGAAAAAACCCCTAAGCCCCGGGGTCACAATTTCAGCAAAAATCTGACTTTTGGCAGTTCACTCAAAAATGGAGCCAACCGCTTGCAAATGCTCACCTGAAAGCTTTGGCGATGGAAACAGAAGGCTTTTTATCACAGGACAAGAAATCAGCCCTCAAAAACTTAACCAGCAGAAAATATTTTTTTGAAAAAATCCCTAAGCCCCGGGGTCACAATTTCAGCAAAAATCTGACTTTTGGCAGTTCACTCAAAAATGGTGCCAACCGCTTGCAAATGCTCACCTGAAAGCTTTGGCGATGGAAACAGAAGGCTTTTTATCACAGGACAAGAAATCAGCCCTCAAAAACTTAACCGGCAGAAAATATTTTTTTTGAAAAAATCCCTAAGCCCCGGGGTCACAATTTCAGCAAAAATCTGACTTTTGGCAGTTCACTCAAAAATGGAGCCAACCGCTTGCAAATGCTCACCTGAAAGCTTTGGCGATGGAAACAGAAGGCTTTTTATCACAGGACAAGAAATCAGCCCTCAAAAACTTAACCGGCAGAAAATATTTTTTTGAAAAAATCCCTAAGCCCCGGGGTCACAATTTCAGCAAAAATCTGACTTTTGGCAGTTCACTCAAAAATGGTGCCAACCGCTTGCAAATGCTCACCTGAAAGCTTTGGCGATGGAAACAGAAGGCTTTTTATCACAGGACAAGAAATCAGCCCTCAAAAACTTAACCGGGAGAAAATATTTTTTTGAAAAAATCCCTAAGCCCCGGGGTTACAATTTCAGCAAAAATCTGACTTTTGGCAGTTCACTCAAAAAAGGTGCCAAGCGGTTGCAAATGCTCACCTGAAAGCTTTGGCGATGGAAACAGAAGGCTTTTTATCACAGGACAAGAAATCAGCCCTCAAAAACTTAACCGGCAGAAAATATTTTTTTGAAAAAATCGCTAAGCCCCGGGGTCACAATTTCAGCAAAAATCTGACTTTTAGCAATTCACTCAAAAATGGTGCCAACCGCTTGCAAACGCTCCCCTGAAAGCTTTGGCGATGGAAACAGAAGGCTTTTTATCACAGGACAAGAAATCAGCCCTCAAAAACTTAACCGGCAGAAAATATTTTTTTGAAAAAATCCCTAAGCCCCGGGGTCACAATTTCAGCAAAAATCTGACTTTTGGCAGTTCACTCAAAAATGGTGCCAACCGCTTGCAAATGCTCCCCTGAAAGGTTTGGCACGCGAAACAGAAGGCTTTTTATCACAGGACAAGAAATCAGCCCTCAAAAACTTAACCGGCAGAAAATATGTTTTTGAAAAAATCCCTAAGCCCCGGGGTCACAATTTCAGCAAAAATCTGACTTTTGGCCGTTCACTCAAAAATGGTGCCAAAAGCTTGAAAATGCTCCCCTGAAAGGTTTGGCACTCGAAACAGAAGGCTTTTTATCACAGGACAAGAAATCAGCCCTCAAAAACTTAACCGGCAGAAAATATTTTTTTGAAAAAATCCCTAAGCCCCGGGGTCACAATTTCAGAAAAAAATCTGACTTTTGGCAGTTCACTCAAAAATGGTGCCAACCGCTTGCAAATGCTCCCCTGAAAGCTTTGGCGATGGAAACAGAAGGCTTTTTATCACAGGACAAGAAATCAGCCCTCTAAAACTTAACCGGTAGAAAATATTTTTTTGAAAAAATCCCTAAGCCCCGGGGTCACAATTTCAGCAAAAATCTGACTTTTGGCAGTTCACTCAAAAATGGTGCAAACCGCTTGCAAATGCTCACCTGAAAGCTTTGGCGATGGAAACAGAAGGCTTTTTATCACAGGACAAGAAATCAGCCCTCAAAAACTTAACCGGTAGAAAATATTTTTTTGAAAAAATCCCTAAGCCCCGGGGTCACAATTTCAGCAAAAATCTGACTTTTGGCAGTTCACTCAAAAATGGTGCCAACCGATTGCAAATGCTCACCTGAAAGCTTTGGCGATGGAAACAGAAGGCTTTTTATCACAGGACAAGAAATCAGCCCTCAAAAACTTAACCGGTAGAAAATATTTTTTTGAAAAAATCCCAGGGTCACAATTCCAGCAAAAATCTGACTTTTGGCAGTTCACTCAAAAATGGTGCCAACCGCTTGCAAATGCTCACCTGAAAGCTTTGGCGATGGAAACAGAAGGCTTTTTATCACAGGACAAGAAATCAGCCCTCAAAAACTTAACCGGTAGAAAATATTTTTTTGAAAAAATCCCTAAGCCCCGGGGTCACAATTTCAGCAAAAATCTGACTTTTGGCAGTTCACTCAAAAATGGTGCCAACCGCTTGCAAATGCTCACCTGAAAGCTTTGGCGATGGAAACAGAAGGCTTTTTATCACAGGACAAGAAATCAGCCCTCAAAAACTTAACCGGTAGAAAATATTTTTTTGAAAAAATCCCGGGGTCACAATTTCAGCAAAAATCTGACTTTTGGCAGTTCACTCAAAAATGGTGCCAACCGCTTGCAAATGCTCACCTGAAAGCTTTGGCGATGGAAACAGAAGGCTTTTTATCACAGGACAAGAAATCAGCCCTCAAAAACTTAACCGGTAGAAAATATTTTTTTGAAAAAATCCCTAAGCCCCGGGGTCACAATTTCAGCAAAAATCTGACTTTTGGCAGTTCACTCAAAAATGGTGCCAACCGCTTGCAAATGCTCACCTGAAAGCTTTGGCGATGGAAACAGAAGGCTTTTTATCACAGGACAAGAAATCAGCCCTCAAAAACTTAACCGGTAGAAAATATTTTTTTGAAAAAATCCCTAAGCCCCGGGGTCACAATTTCAGCAAAAATCTGACTTTTGGCAGTTCACTCAAAAATGGTGCCAACCGATTGCAAATGCTCACCTGAAAGCTTTGGCGATGGAAACAGAAGGCTTTTTATCACAGGACAAGAAATCAGCCCTCAAAAACTTAACCGGTAGAAAATATTTTTTTGAAAAAATCCCGGGGTCACAATTTCAGCAAAAATCTGACTTTTCTCAGTTCACTCAAAAATGGTGCCAACCGCTTGCAAATGCTCACCTGAAAGCTTTGGCGATGGAAACAGAAGGCTTTTTATCACAGGACAAGAAATCAGCCCTCAAAAACTTAACCGGCAGAATATATTTTTTTGAAAAAATCCCTAAGCCCCGGGGTCACAATTTCAGAAAAAATCTGACTTTTGGCAGTTCACTCAAAAATGGTGCCAACCGCTTGCAAATGCTCCCCTGAAAGGTTTGGCACGCGAAACAGAAGGCTTTTTATCACAGGACAAGAAATCAGCCCTCAAAAACTTAACCGGCAGAAAATATTTTTTTGAAAAAATCCCTAAGCCCCGGGGTCACAATTTCAGCAAAAAACTGACTTTTGGCAGTTCACTCAAAAATGGTGCCAAAAGCTTGAAAATGCTCCCCTGAAAGGTTTGGCACTCGAAACAGAAAGCTTTTTATCACAGGACAAGAAATCAGCCCTCAAAAACTTAACTGGCAGAAAATATTTTTTTGAAAAAAGCCCTAAGCCCCGGGGTCACAATTTCAGCAAAAATCTGACTTTTGGCAGTTCACTCAAAAATGGTGCCAACCGGTTGCAAATGCTCACCTGAAAGCTTTGGCGATGGAAACAGAAGGCTTTTTATCACAGGACAAGAAATCAGCCCTCAAAAACTTAACCGGCAGAAAATATTTTTTTGAAAAAATCCCTAAGCCCCGGGGTCACAATTTCAGCAAAAATCTAACTTTTGGCAGTTCACTCAAAAATGGTGCCAACCGCTTGAAAATGCTCACCTGAAAGGTTTGGCACGGGAAATAGAAGGCTTTTATCACAGGACAAGAAATCAGCCCTCAAAAACTTAACCGGCAGAAAATATTTTTTTGAAAAAATCCCTAAGCCCCGGGGTCACAATTTCAGCAAAAATCTGACTTTTGGCAATTCACTCAAAAATGGTGCCAACCGCTTGCAAACGCTCCCCTGAAAGCTTTGGCGATGGAAACAGAAGGCTTTTTATAACAGGACAAGAAATCAGCCCTCAAAAACTTAACCGGCAGAAAATATTTTTTTGAAAAAATCCCTAAGCCCCGGGGTCACAATTTCAGCAAAAATCTGACTTTTGGCAGTTCACTCAAAAATGGTGCCAACCGCTTGCAAATGCTCCCCTGAAAGGTTTGGCACGCGAAACAGAAGGCTTTTTATCACAGGACAAGAAATCAGCCCTCAAAAACTTAACCGGCAGAAAATATTTTTTTGAAAAAATCCCTAAGCCCCGGGGTCACAATTTCAGCAAAAATCTGACTTTTGGCAGTTCACTCAAAAATGGTGCCAAAAGCTTGAAAATGCTCCCCTGAAAGGTTTGGCACTCGAAACAGAAGGCTTTTTATCACAGGACAAGAAATCAGCCCTCAAAAACTTAACCGGCAGAAAATATTTTTTTGAAAAAATCCCTAAGCCCCGGGGTCACAATTTCAGAAAAAATCTGACTTTTGGCAGTTCACTCAAAAATGGTGCCAAGCGCTTGCAAATGCTCACCTGAAAGGTTTGGCACGCGAAACCGAAAGCTTTTTATCACAGGACAAGAAATCAGCCCTCAAAAACTTAACCGGCAGAAAATATTTTTTTGAAAAAATCCCTAAGCCCCGGGGTCACAATTTCAGAAAAAATCTGACTTTTGGCAGTTCACTCAAAAATGGTGCCAACCGCTTGAAAATGCTCACCTGAAAGGTTTGGCACGGGAAATAGAAGGCTTTTTATCACAGGACAAGAAATCAGCCCTCAAAAACTTAACCGGTAGAAAATATTTTTTTGAAAAAATCCCTAAGCCCCGGGGTCACAATTTCAGCAAAAATCTGACTTTTGGCAATTCACTCAAAAATGGTGCCAACCGCTTGCAAACGCTCCCCTGAAAGCTTTGGCGATGGAAACAGAAGGCTTTTTATAACAGGACAAGAAATCAGCCCTCAAAAACTTAACCGGCAGAAAATATTTTTTTGAAAAAATCCCTAAGCCCCGGGGTCACAATTTCAGCAAAAATCTGACTTTTGGCAGTTCACTCAAAAATGGTGCCAACCGCTTGCAAATGCTCCCCTGAAAGGTTTGGCACGCGAAACAGAAGGCTTTTTATCACAGGACAAGAAATCAGCCCTCAAAAACTTAACCGGCAGAAAATATTTTTTTGAAAAAATCCCTAAGCCCCGGGGTCACAATTTCAGCAAAAATCTGACTTTTGGCAGTTCACTCAAAAATGGTGCCAAAAGCTTGAAAATGCTCCCCTGAAAGGTTTGGCACTCGAAACAGAAGGCTTTTTATCACAGGACAAGAAATCAGCCCTCAAAAACTTAACCGGCAGAAAATATTTTTTTGAAAAAATCCCTAAGCCCCGGGGTCACAATTTCAGAAAAAATCTGACTTTTGGCAGTTCACTCAAAAATGGTGCCAAGCGCTTGCAAATGCTCACCTGAAAGGTTTGGCACGCGAAACCGAAAGCTTTTTATCACAGGACAAGAAATCAGCCCTCAAAAACTTAACCGGCAGAAAATATTTTTTTGAAAAAATCCCTAAGCCCCGGGGTCACAATTTCAGAAAAAATCTGACTTTTGGCAGTTCACTCAAAAAAGGTGCCAACCGCTTGCAAATGCTCACCTGAAAGCTTTGGCGATGGAAACAGAAGGCTTTTTATCACAGGACAAGAAATCAGCCCTCAAAAACTTAACCGGCAGAAAATATTTTTTTTGAAAAAATCCCTAAGCCCCGGGGTCACAATTTCAGCAAAAATCTGACTTTTGGCAGTTCACTCCAAAATGGTGCCAACCGGTTGCAAATGCTCCCCTGAAAGGTTTGGCACTCGAAACCGAAGGCTTTTTATCACAGGACAAGAAATCAGCCCTCAAAAACTTAACCGGCAGAAAATATTTTTTTGAAAAAATCCCTAAGCCCCGGGGTCACAATTTCAGAAAAAATCTGACTTTTGGCAGTTCACTCAAAAATGGTGCCAACCGCTTGCAAATGCTCCCCTGAAAGCTTTGGCGATGGAAACAGAAGGCTTTTTATCACAGGACAAGAAATCAGCCCTCAAAAATGGTGCCAACCGCTTGCAAATGCTCACCTGAAAGCTTTGGCGATGGAAAGAAGGCTTTTTATCACAGGACAAGAAATCAGCCCTCAAAAACTTAACCGGCAGAAAATATTTTTTTGAAAAAATCCCTAAGCCCCGGGGGTCACAATTTCAGCAAAAATCTGACTTTTGGCAGTTCACTCAAAAATGGTGCCAAAAGCTTGAAAATGCTCCCCTGAAAGGTTTGGCACTCGAAACAGAAGGCTTTTTATCACAGGACAAGAAATCAGCCCTCAAAAACTTAACCGGCAGAAAATATTTTTTTGAAAAAATCCCTAAGCCCCGGGGTCACAATTTCAGCAAAAATCTGACTTTTGGCAGTTCACTCAAAAATGGTGCCAACCGGTTGCAAATGCTCACCTGAAAGCTTTGGCGATGGAAACAGAAGGCTTTTTATCACAGGACAAGAAATCAGCCCTCAAAAACTTAACCGGCAGAAAATATTTTTTTGAAAAAATCCCTAAGCCCCGGGGTCACAATTTCGGCAAAAATCTGACTTTTGGCAGTTCACTCAAAAATGGTGCCAACCGCTTGCAAATGCTCACCTGAAAGCTTTGGCGATGGAAACAGAAGGCTTTTTATCACAGGACAAGAAATCAGCCCTCAAAAACTTAACCGGCAGAAAATATTTTTTTGAAAAAATCCCTAAGCCCCGGGGTCACAATTTCAGCAAAAATCTGACTTTTGGCAGTTCACTCAAAAATGGTGCCAACCGCTTGCAAATGCTCACCTGAAAGCTTTGGCGACGGAAACAGAAGGCTTTTTATCACAGGACAAGAAATCAGCCCTCAAAAACTTAACCGGCAGAAAATATTTTTTTGAAAAAATCCCTAAGCCCCGGGGTCACAATTTCAGCAAAAATCTGACTTTTGGCAGTTCACTCAAAAATGGTGCCAACCGCTTGCAAATTCTCCCCTGAAAGGTTTGGCACGCGAAACAGAAGGCTTTTTATCACAGGACAAGAAATCAGCCCTCAAAAACTTAACCGGCAGAAAATATGTTTTTGAAAAAATCCCTAAGCCCCGGGGTCACAATTTCAGCAAAAATCTGACTTTTGGCAGTTCACTCAAAAATGGTGCCCAAAAGCTTGAAAATGCTCCCCTGAAAGGTTTGGCACTCGAAACAGAAGGCTTTTTATCACAGGACAAGAAATCAGCCCTCAAAAACTTAACCGGCAGAAAATATTTTTTTGAAAAAATCCCTAAGCCCCGGGGTCACAATTTCAGCAAAAATCTGACTTTTGGCAGTTCACTCAAAAATGGTGCCAAAAGCTTGAAAATGCTCCCCTGAAAGGTTTGGCACTCGAAACAGAAGGCTTTTTATCACAGGACAAGAAATCAGCCCTCAAAAACTTAACCGGCAGAAAATATTTTTTTGAAAAAATCCCTAAGCCCCGGGGTCACAATTTCAGCAAAAATCTGACTTTTGGCAGTTCACTCAAAAATGGTGCCAACCGCTTGCAAATGCTCCCCTGAAAGGTTTGGCACGCGAAACAGAAGGCTTTTTATCACAGGACAAGAAATCAGCCCTCAAAAACTTAACCGGCAGAAAATATTTTTTTGAAAAAATCCCTAAGCCCCGGGGTCACAATTTCAGCAAAAATCTGACTTTTGGCAATTCACTCAAAAATGGTGCCAACCGCTTGCAAACGCTCCCCTGAAAGCTTTGGCGATGGAAACAGAAGGCTTTTTATCACAGGACAAGAAATCAGCCCTCAAAAACTTAACCGGCAGAAAATATTTTTTTGAAAAAATCCCTAAGCCCCGGGGTCACAATTTCAGCAAAAATCTGACTTTTGGCAGTTCACTCAAAAATGGTGCCAAAAGCTTGAAAATGCTCCCCTGAAAGGTTTGGCACTCGAAACAGAAGGCTTTTTATCACAGGACAAGAAATCAGCCCTCAAAAACTTAACGGGCAGAAAATATTTTTTTGAAAAAATCCCTAAGCCCCGGGGTCACAATTTCAGCAAAAATCTGACTTTTGGCAGTTCACTCAAAAATGGTGCCAACCGGTTGCAAATGCTCACCTGAAAGCTTTGGCGATGGAAACAGAAGGCTTTTTATCACAGGACAAGAAATCAGCCCTCAAAAACTTAACCGGCAGAAAATATTTTTTTGAAAAAATCGCTAAGCCCCGGGGTCACAATTTCAGCAAAAATCTGACTTTTGGCAGTTCACTCAAAAATGGTGCCAACCGCTTGCAAATGCTCACCTGAAAGCTTTGGCGATGGAAACAGAAGGCTTTTTATCACAGGACAAGAAATCAGCCCTCAAAAACTTAACCGGCAGAAAATATTTTTTTGAAAAAATCCCTAAGCCCCGGGGTCACAATTTCAGCAAAAATCTGACTTTTGGCAGTTCACTCAAAAATGGTGCCAACCGCTTGCAAATGCTCACCTGAAAGCTTTGGCGACGGAAACAGAAGGCTTTTTATCACAGGACAAGAAATCAGCCCTCAAAAACTTAACCGGCAGAAAATATTTTTTTGAAAAAATCACTAAGCCCCGGGGTCACAATTGCAGCAAAAATCTGACTTTTAGCAATTCACTCAAAAATGGTGCCAACCGCTTGAAAATGCTCCCCTGAAAGGTTTGGCACTCGAAACAGAAGGCTTTTTATCACAGGACAAGAAATCAGCCCTCAAAAACTTAACCGGCAGAAAATATTTTTTTGAAAAAATCCCTAAGCCCCGGGGTCACAATTTCAGCAAAAATCTGACTTTTGGCAGTTCACTCAAAAATGGTGCCAACCGCTTGCAAATTCTCCCCTGAAAGGTTTGGCACGCGAAACAGAAGGCTTTTTATCACAGGACAAGAAATCAGCCCTCAAAAACTTAACCGGCAGAAAATATGTTTTTGAAAAAATCCCTAAGCCCGGGGTCACAATTTCAGCAAAAATCTGACTTTTGGCAGTTCACTCAAAAATGGTGCCCAAAAGCTTGAAAATGCTCCCCTGAAAGGTTTGGCACTCGAAACAGAAGGCTTTTTATCACAGGACAAGAAATCAGCCCTCAAAAACTTAACCGGCAGAAAATATTTTTTTGAAAAAATCCCTAAGCCCCGGGGTCACAATTTCAGCAAAAATCTGACTTTTGGCAGTTCACTCAAAAAAGGTGCCAACCGCTTGCAAATGCTCACCTGAAAGCTTTGGCGATGGAAAGAAGGCTTTTTATCACAGGACAAGAAATCAGCCCTCAAAAACTTAACCGGCAGAAAATATTTTTTTGAAAAAATCCCTAAGCCCCGGGGTCACAATTTCAGCAAAAATCTGACTTTTGGCAGTTCACTCAAAAATGGTGCCAACCGCTTGCAAATGCTCACTTGAAAGCTTTGGCGATGGAAACAGAAGGCTTTTTATCACAGGACAAGAAATCAGCCCTCAAAAACTTAACCGGCAGAAAATATTTTTTTGAAAAAATCCCTAAGCCCCGGGGTCACAATTTCAGCAAAAATCTGACTTTTGGCAGTTCACTCAAAAATGGTGCCAACCGCTTGCAAATGCTCCCCTGAAAGCTTTGGCACGCGAAACAGAAGGCTTTTTATCACAGGACAAGAAATCAGCCCTCAAAAACTTAACCGGCAGAAAATATTTTTTTGAAAAAATCCCTAAGCCCCGGGGTCACAATTTCAGCAAAAATCTGACTTTTGGCAGTTCACTCAAAAATGGTGCCAACCGGTTGCAAATGCTCACCTGAAAGCTTTGGCGATGGAAACAGAAGGCTTTTTATCACAGGACACGAAATCAGCCCTCAAAAACTTAACCGGCAGAAAATATTTTTTTGAAAAAATCCCTAAGCCCCGGGGTCACAATTTCAGCAAAAATCTGACTTTTGGCAGTTCACTCAAAAATGGTGCCAACTGGTTGCAAATGCTCACCTGAAAGCTTTGGCGATGGAAACAGAAGGCTTTTTATCACAGGACAAGAAATCAGCCCTCAAAAACTTAACCGGCAGAAAATATTTTTTTTGAAAAAATCCCTAAACCCCGGGGTCACAATTTCAGCAAAAATCTGACTTTTGGCAGTTCACTCAAAAATGGTGCCAACCGCTTGCAAATGCTCACCTGAAAGTTTTGGCGATGGAAACAGAAGGCTTTTTATCACAGGACAAGAAATCAGCCCTCAAAAACTTAACCGGCAGAAAATATTTTTTTGAAAAAATCCCTAAGCCCCAGGGTCACAATTTCAGCAAAAATCTGACTTTTGGCAGTTCACTCAAAAATGGTGCCAACCGCTTGCAAATGCTCCCCTGAAAGCTTTGGCGATGGAAACAGAAGGCTTTTTATCACAGGACAAGAAATCAGCCCTCAAAAACTTAACCGGCAGAAAATATTTTTTTGAAAAAATCCCTAAGCCCCGGGGTCACAATTTCAGCAAAAATCTGACTTTTGGCAGTTCACTCAAAAATGGTGCCAACCGCTTGCAAATGCTCCCCTGAAAGGTTTGGCACGCGAAACAGAAGGCTTTTTATCACAGGACAAGAAATCAGCCCTCAAAAACTTAACCGGCAGAATATATTTTTTTGAAAAAATCCCTAAGCCCCGGGGTCACAATTTCAGAAAAAATCTGACTTTTGGCAGTTCACTCAAAAATGGTGCCAACCGCTTGCAAATGCTCCCCTGAAAGGTTTGGCACGCGAAACAGAAGGCTTTTTATCACAGGACAAGAAATCAGCCCTCAAAAACTTAACCGGCAGAAAATATTTTTTTGAAAAAATCCCTAAGCCCTGGGGTCACAATTTCAGCAAAAAACTGACTTTTGGCAGTTCACTCAAAAATGGTGCCAAAAGCTTGAAAATGCTCCCCTGAAAGGTTTGGCACTCGAAACAGAAAGCTTTTTATCACAGGACAAGAAATCAGCCCTCAAAAACTTAACCGGCAGAAAATATTTTTTTGAAAAAATCCCTAAGCCCCGGGGTCACAATTTCAGCAAAAATCTGACTTTTGGCAGTTCACTCAAAAATGGTGCCAACCGGTTGCAAATGCTCACCTGAAAGCTTTGGCGATGGAAACAGAAGGCTTTTTATCACAGGACAAGAAATCAGCCCTCAAAAACTTAACCGGCAGAAAATATTTTTTTGAAAAAATCCCTAAGCCCCGGGGTCACAATTTCAGCAAAAATCTAACTTTTGGCAGTTCACTCAAAAATGGTGCCAACCGCTTGAAAATATTCACCTGAAAGGTTTGGCACGGGAAATAGAAGGCTTTTTATCACAGGACAAGAAATCAGCCCTCAAAAACTTAACCGGCAGAAAATATTTTTTTGAAAAAATCCCTAAGCCCCGGGGTCACAATTTCAGAAAAAATCTGACTTTTGGCAGTTCACTCAAAAATGGTGCCAACCGCTTGCAAATGCTCCCCTGAAAGGTTTGGCACGCGAAACAGAAGGCTTTTTATCACAGGACAAGAAATCAGCCCTCAAAAACTTAACCGGCAGAAAATATTTTTTTGAAAAAATCCCTAAGCCCTGGGGTCACAATTTCAGCAAAAAACTGACTTTTGGCAGTTCACTCAAAAATGGTGCCAAAAGCTTGAAAATGCTCCCCTGAAAGGTTTGGCACTCGAAACAGAAAGCTTTTTATCACAGGACAAGAAATCAGCCCTCAAAAACTTAACCGGCAGAAAATATTTTTTTGAAAAAATCCCTAAGCCCCGGGGTCACAATTTCAGCAAAAATCTGACTTTTGGCAGTTCACTCAAAAATGGTGCCAACCGGTTGCAAATGCTCACCTGAAAGCTTTGGCGATGGAAACAGAAGGCTTTTTATCACAGGACAAGAAATCAGCCCTCAAAAACTTAACCGGCAGAAAATATTTTTTTGAAAAAATCCCTAAGCCCCGGGGTCACAATTTCAGCAAAAATCTAACTTTTGGCAGTTCACTCAAAAATGGTGCCAACCGCTTGAAAATATTCACCTGAAAGGTTTGGCACGGGAAATAGAAGGCTTTTTATCACAGGACAAGAAATCAGCCCTCAAAAACTTAACCGGCAGAAAATATTTTTTTGAAAAAATCCCTAAGCCCCAGGGTCACAATTTCAGCAAAAATCTGACTTTTGGCAGTTCACTCAAAAATGGTGCCAACCGCTTGCAAATGCTCCCCTGAAAGGTTTGGCACGCGAAACAGAAGGCTTTTTATCACAGGACAAGAAATCAGCCCTCAAAAACTTAACCGGCAGAAAATATTTTTTTGAAAAAATCCCTAAGCCCCGGGGTCACAATTTCAGCAAAAATCTGACTTTTGGCAGTTCACTCAAAAATGGTGCCAACCGCTTGCAAATGCTCCCCTGAAAGGTTTGGCACGCGAAACAGAAGGCTTTTTATCACAGGACAAGAAATCAGCCCTCAAAAACTTAACCGGCAGAAAATATTTTTTTGAAAAAATCCCTAAGCCCCGGGGTCACAATTTCAGAAAAAATCTGACTTTTGGCAGTTCACTCAAAAATGGTGCCAACCGCTTGCAAATGCTCCCCTGAAAGGTTTGGCACGCGAAACAGAAGGCTTTTTATCACAGGACAAGAAATCAGCCCTCAAAAACTTAACCGGCAGAAAATATTTTTTTGAAAAAATCCCTAAGCCCTGGGGTCACAATTTCAGCAAAAAACTGACTTTTGGCAGTTCACTCAAAAATGGTGCCAAAAGCTTGAAAATGCTCCCCTGAAAGGTTTGGCACTCGAAACAGAAAGCTTTTTATCACAGGACAAGAAATCAGCCCTCAAAAACTTAACCGGCAGAAAATATTTTTTTGAAAAAATCCCTAAGCCCCGGGGTCACAATTTCAGCAAAAATCTGACTTTTGGCAGTTCACTCAAAAATGGTGCCAACCGGTTGCAAATGCTCACCTGAAAGCTTTGGCGATGGAAACAGAAGGCTTTTTATCACAGGACAAGAAATCAGCCCTCAAAAACTTAACCGGCAGAAAATATTTTTTTGAAAAAATCCCTAAGCCCCGGGGTCACAATTTCAGCAAAAATCTAACTTTTGGCAGTTCACTCAAAAATGGTGCCAACCGCTTGAAAATATTCACCTGAAAGGTTTGGCACGGGAAATAGAAGGCTTTTTATCACAGGACAAGAAATCAGCCCTCAAAAACTTAACCGGCAGAAAATATTTTTTTGAAAAAATCCCTAAGCCCCGGGGTCACAATTTCAGCAAAAATCTGACTTTTGGCAATTCACTCAAAAATGGTGCCAACCGCTTGCAAATGCTCCCCTGAAAGCTTTGGCGATGGAAACAGAAGGCTTTTTATAACAGGACAAGAAATCAGCCCTCAAAAACTGAACCGGCAGAAAATATTTTTTTGAAAAAATCCCTAAGCCCCGGGGTCACAATTTCAGCAAAAATCTGACTTTTGGCAGTTCACTCAAAAATGGTGCCAACCGCTTGCAAATGCTCCCCTGAAAGGTTTGGCACGCGAAACAGAAGGCTTTTTATCACAGGACAAGAAATCAGC
The DNA here is from genome assembly GCF_965112155.1 of Podarcis liolepis. Lineage (NCBI taxonomy): Eukaryota > Metazoa > Chordata > Lepidosauria > Squamata > Lacertidae > Podarcis > Podarcis liolepis. Next base: position 1,509,742 of record NW_028148790.1, on the reverse strand, counting down.
CCTCAAAAACTTAACCGGCAGAAAATATTTTTTTGAAAAAATCCCTAAGCCCCGGGGTCACAATTTCAGCAAAAATCTGACTTTTGGCAGTTCACTCAAAAATGGTGCCAAAAGCTTGAAAATGCTCCCCTGAAAGGTTTGGCACTCGAAACAGAAGGCTTTTTATCACAGGACAAGAAATCAGCCCTCAAAAACTTAACCGGCAGAAAATATTTTTTTGAAAAAATCCCTAAGCCCCGGGGTCACAATTTCAGCAAAAATCTGACTTTTGGCAGTTCACTCAAAAATGGTGCCAACCGCTTGCAAATGCTCACCTGAAAGCTTTGGCGATGGAAACAGAAGGCTTTTTATCACAGGACAAGAAATCAGCCCTCAAAAACTTAACCGGCAGAAAATATTTTTTTGAAAAAATCCCTAAGCCCCGGGGTCACAATTTCAGCAAAAATCTGACTTTTGGCAGTTCACTCAAAAAAGGTGCCAACCGCTTGCAAATGCTCACCTGAAAGCTTTGGCGATGGAAACAGAAGGCTTTTTATCACAGGACAAGAAATCAGCCCTCAAAAACTTAACCGGCAGAAAATATTTTTTTTGAAAAAATCCCTAAGCCCCGGGGTCACAATTTCAGCAAAAATCTGACTTTTGGCAGTTCACTCCAAAATGGTGCCAACCGGTTGCAAATGCTCCCCTGAAAGGTTTGGCACTCGAAACCGAAGGCTTTTTATCACAGGACAAGAAATCAGCCCTCAAAAACTTAACCGGCAGAAAATATTTTTTTGAAAAAATCCCTAAGCCCCGGGGTCACAATTTCAGAAAAAATCTGACTTTTGGCAGTTCACTCAAAAATGGTGCCAACCGCTTGCAAATGCTCACCTGAAAGCTTTGGCGATGGAAACAGAAGGCTTTTTATCACAGGACAAGAAATCAGCCCTCAAAAACTTAACCGGCAGAAAATATTTTTTTGAAAAAATCCCTAAGCCCCGGGGTCACAATTTCAGCAAAAATCTGACTTTTGGCAGTTCACTCAAAAATGGTGCCAACCGCTTGCAAATGCTCCCCTGAAAGCTTTGGCGATGGAAACAGAAGGCTTTTTATCACAGGACAAGAAATCAGCCCTCAAAAATGGTGCCAACCGCTTGCAAATGCTCACCTGAAAGCTTTGGCGATGGAAACAGAAGGCTTTTTATCACAGGACAAGAAATCAGCCCTCAAAAACTTAACCGGCAGAAAATATTTTTTTGAAAAAATCCCTAAGCCCTGGGGTCACAATTTCAGCAAAAATCTGACTTTTGGCAGTTCACTCAAAAATGGTGCCAACCGCTTGCAAATGCTCACCTGAAAGCTTTGGCGATGGAAACAGAAGGCTTTTTATCACAGGACAAGAAATCAGCCCTCAAAAACTTAACCGGCAGAAAATATTTTTTTGAAAAAATCCCTAAGCCCCGGGGTCACAATTTCAGCAAAAATCTGACTTTTGGCAATTCACTTAAAAATGGTGCCAACCGCTTGCAAACGCTCCCCTGAAAGCTTTGGCGATGGAAACAGAAGGCTTTTTATCACAGGACAAGAAATCAGCCCTCAAAAACTTAACCGGCAGAATATATTTTTTTGAAAAAATCCCTAAGCCCCGGGGTCACAATTTCAGCAAAAATCTGACTTTTGGCAGTTCCCTCAAAAATGGTGCCAACCGCTTGCAAATGCTCCCCTGAAAGGTTTGGCACGCGAAACAGAAGGCTTTTTATCACAGGACAAGAAATCAGCCCTCAAAAACTTAACCGGCAGAAAATATGTTTTTGAAAAAATCCCTAAGCCCCGGGGTCACAATTTCAGCAAAAATCTGACTTTTGGCAGTTCACTCAAAAATGGTGCCAACCGGTTGCAAATGCTCACCTGAAAGCTTTGGCGATGGAAACAGAAGGCTTTTTATCACAGGACAAGAAATCAGCCCTCAAAAACTTAACAGGCAGAAAATATTTTTTTTGAAAAAATCCCTAAGCCCCGGGGTCACAATTTCAGCAAAAATCTGACTTTTGGCAGTTCACTCAAAAATGGAGCCAACCGCTTGCAAATGCTCACCTGAAAGCTTTGGCGATGGAAACAGAAGGCTTTTTATCACAGGACAAGAAATCAGCCCTCAAAAACTTAACCGGCAGAAAATATTTTTTTGAAAAAATCCCTAAGCCCCGGGGTCACAATTTCAGCAAAAATCTGACTTTTGGCAGTTCACTCAAAAATGGTGCCAACCGCTTGCAAATGCTCACCTGAAAGCTTTGGCGATGGAAACAGAAGGCTTTTTATCACAGGACAAGAAATCAGCCCTCAAAAACTTAACCGGCAGAAAATATTTTTTTTGAAAAAATCCCTAAGCCCCGGGGTCACAATTTCAGCAAAAATCTGACTTTTGGCAGTTCACTCAAAAATGGAGCCAACCGCTTGCAAATGCTCACCTGAAAGCTTTGGCGATGGAAACAGAAGGCTTTTTATCACAGGACAAGAAATCAGCCCTCAAAAACTTAACCGGCAGAAAATATTTTTTTGAAAAAATCCCTAAGCCCCGGGGTCACAATTTCAGCAAAAATCTGACTTTTGGCAGTTCACTCAAAAATGGTGCCAACCGCTTGCAAATGCTCACTTGAAAGCTTTGGCGATGGAAACAGAAGGCTTTTTATCACAGGACAAGAAATCAGCCCTCAAAAACTTAACCGGCAGAAAATATTTTTTTGAAAAAATCCCTAAGCCCCGGGGTCACAATTTCAGCAAAAATCTGACTTTTGGCAGTTCACTCAAAAATGGTGCCAACCGCTTGCAAATGCTCACCTGAAAGCTTTGGCGACGGAAACAGAAGGCTTTTTATCACAGGACAAGAAATCAGCCCTCAAAAACTTAACCGGCAGAAAATATTTTTTTGAAAAAATCCCTAAGCCCCGGGGTCACAATTTCAGCAAAAATCTGACTTTTGGCAGTTCACTCAAAAATGGTGCCAACCGCTTGCAAATTCTCCCCTGAAAGGTTTGGCACGCGAAACAGAAGGCTTTTTATCACAGGACAAGAAATCAGCCCTCAAAAACTTAACCGGCAGAAAATATGTTTTTGAAAAAATCACAATTTCAGCAAAAATCTGACTTTTGGCAGTTCACTCAAAAATGGTGCCCAAAAGCTTGAAAATGCTCCCCTGAAAGGTTTGGCACTCGAAACAGAAGGCTTTTTATCACAGGACAAGAAATCAGCCCTCAAAAACTTAACCGGCAGAAAATATTTTTTTGAAAAAATCCCTAAGCCCCGGGGTCACAATTTCAGCAAAAATCTGACTTTTGGCAGTTCACTCCAAAAAGGTGCCAACCGCTTGCAAATGCTCACCTGAAAGCTTTGGCGATGGAAAGAAGGCTTTTTATCACAGGACAAGAAATCAGCCCTCAAAAACTTAACCGGCAAAAAATATTTTTTTGAAAAAATCCCTAAGCCCCGGGGTCACAATTTCAGCAAAAATCTGACTTTTGGCAGTTCACTCAAAAATGGTGCCAACCGGTTGCAAATGCTCAACTGAAAGCTTTGGCGATGGAAACAGAAGGCTTTTTATCACAGGACAAGAAATCAGCCCTCAAAAACTTAACCGGCAGAAAATATTTTTTTGAAAAAATCCCTAAGCCCCGGGGTCACAATTTCAGCAAAAATCTGACTTTTGGCAGTTCACTCAAAAATGGTGCCAACCGCTTGCAAATGCTCCCCTGAAAGGTTTGGCACGCGAAACAGAAGGCTTTTTATCACAGGACAAGAAATCAGCCCTCAAAAACTTAACCGGCAGAAAATATTTTTTTGAAAAAATCCCTAAGCCCCGGGGTCACAATTTCAGCAAAAATCTGACTTTTGGCAGTTCACTCAAAAATGGTGCCAAAAGCTTGAAAATGCTCCCCTGAAAGGTTTGGCACTCGAAACAGAAGGCTTTTTATCACAGGACAAGAAATCAGCCCTCAAAAACTTAACCGGCAGAAAATATTTTTTTGAAAAAATCCCTAAGCCCCGGGGTCACAATTTCAGCAAAAATCTGACTTTTGGCAGTTCACTCAAAAAAGGTGCCAACCGCTTGCAAATGCTCACCTGAAAGCTTTGGCGATGGAAACAGAAGGCTTTTTATCACAGGACAAGAAATCAGCCCTCAAAAACTTAACCGGCAGAAAATATTTTTTTGAAAAAATCCCTAAGCCCCGGGGTCACAATTTCAGCAAAAATCTGACTTTTGGCAGTTCACTCAAAAATGGTGCCAACCGCTTGAAAATGCTCCCCTGAAAGCTTTGGCACGCGAAACAGAAGGCTTTTTATAACAGGACAAGAAATCAGCCCTCAAAAACTTAACCGGCAGAAAATATTTTTTTGAAAAAATCCCTAAGCCCCGGGGTCACAATTTCAGCAAAAATCTGACTTTTGGTAGTTCACTCAAAAAAGGTGCCAACCGCTTGCAAATGCTCACCTGAAAGCTTTGGCGATGGAAACAGAAGGCTTTTTATCACAGGACAAGAAATCAGCCCTCAAAAACTTAACCGGCAGAAAATATTTTTTTGAAAAAATCCCTAAGCCCCGGGGTCACAATTTCAGCAAAAATCTGACTTTTGGCAGTTCACTCAAAAATGGTGCCAACCGCTTGCAAATGCTCACCTGAAAGCTTTGGCGATGGAAACAGAAGGCTTTTTATCACAGGACAAGAAATCAGCCCTCAAGAACTTAACCGGCAGAAAATATTTTTTTGAAAAAATCCCTAAGCCCCGGGGTCACAATTTCAGCAAAAATTTGACTTTTGGCAGTTCACTCAAAAAAGGTGCCAACCGCTTGCAAATGCTCACCTGAAAGCTTTGGCGATGGAAACAGAAGGCTTTTTATCACAGGACAAGAAATCAGCCCTCAAAAACTTAACCGGCAGAAAATATTTTTTTGAAAAAATCCCTAAGCCCCGGGGTCACAATTTCAGCAAAAATCTGACTTTTGGCAGTTCACTCAAAAATGGTGCCAACCGGTTGCAAACAGTGGCGTAGCGTGGGGGGTGCAAGGGGTGCCAGCCGCACCGGGCGCAACATTTTTGGGGGCGCACTCGGAGCTCTCTGCCCCTACCTGGTCCTGGTGGCTCACTCTCTCTCTCACAGTGCTGGCTGCGCGCTCCCCAGCCCAGGCGCCGCCTTCTGCGCGCACACTCGCTTGCAGCTAGAAGCCCTGCAGAAAAGGCCGTCGGGTGCAGGAGCGGCGCCTACGTCGTGCCTCCCGGAGGGGGCACGTCGCAAGGCATTGGCGCGCGTTTGGGCGGGCTGCGGAGGGCGCGAGCGCTGCGTGCGCCCCAGGAGGCCGGCGAGCGCGGGAAAGCGGGTGGCTCGCTCCTCCCGTGCGCCCGAAGGGGCTTTTTTGGCGGTTCCCCCGCTGCTACGAAGTCCTAAGCAACGAGAAGGAAAGCCCCTCATGAGCATAGCACTGAAGGGTGAGTCTCAACTTTTCTGGACGAGCACTCAATGTGTTGCAGATATTAAGCATAAGAAAAGCTCCTCATTGTCCACACCCATAAAAATATTCATTTATTTTTTTATAAATATTTTATTAAATTTTCAAATACATAATACAAGATCCCTACACCAAAAAGCCAGAACCAAAATACCAAAGAGCCATATAGAAAGAAAGAAATAAAAAAGAGAAAAGAGAAAAATATAACCAACCATTCAGTACAACTTTTCTTATATAACTGATTGGACTTCCTCACATCTCCTTACCCTGCATTATTTATAATAAGAATGTCAGCAAATTATTACCTTGTTTCATACCTTATTTTGTACTTTCCAAATATTATACTTCTAAATTTAAAACAATTTTTATCAATTGCTCATACCTTAAAATTAAACGTAGTGTTGCCTTAAATTTCGACCTTTTCTTACTTATAACTTAATTTTCTATTTTACAAAGTCTATTTGCTGGAACTGATATTTTCTAAATCGGGCAAATACTTAACATTCATACAACTTATAATGTTTTTGTAAATAGTCCTTAAACTTCTTCCAGTCCTCTTCCATTGTTTCTTCTCCCAAGTCTCGGATTCTGCCAGTCATTTCAGCCAATTCCATATAGTCCATCAATTGCGTCTGCCACTCTTCCAGTGTGGGCAAGTCTTGTGTCTTCCAATACTTTGCAATAAGTATTCTTGCTGCTGTTGTCGCATACATAAAGAAACTTCTGTCCTTTTTTAACACTTTCTGGCCGACAATGCCCAAGAGGAAGGCCTCCGGTTTCTTAACAAAGGTATATTTAAATCAGTGGCGTAGCGTGGGGGGTGCAGGGGGGGCCAGCCGCACCGGGCGCAACATCTGGGGGTTAGGGGGCGCAAATCCACGGGTTAGGGGGCGCAAATTACTTGCCTTGCCCCGGGCGCTGACAACCCACGCTACGCCACTGGTTGCAAATGCTCAACTGAAAGCTTTGGCGATGGAAACAGAAGGCTTTTTATCACAGGACAAGAAATCAGCCCTCAAAAACTAAACCAGCAGAAAATATTTTTTTGAAAAAATCCCTAAGCCCCGGGGTCACAATTTCAGCAAAAATCTGACTTTTGGCAGTTCACTCAAAAATGGTGCCAACCGCTTGCAAATGCTCACCTGAAAGCTTTGGCACTCGAAACAGAAGGCTTTTTATCACAGGACAAGAAATCAGCCCTCAAAAACTTAACCGGCAGAAAATATTTTTTTGAAAAAATCCCTAAGCCCCGGGGTCACAATTTCAGCAAAAATCTGACTTTTGGCAGTTCACTCAAAAATGGTGCCAACCGGTTGCAAATGCTCTGCTGAAAGCTTTGGCGATGGAAACAGAAGGCTTTTTATCACAGGACAAGAAATCAGCCCTCAAAAACTTAACCGGCAGAAAATATTTTTTTGAAAAAATCCCTAAGCCCCGGGGTCACAATTTCAGAAAAAATCTGACTTTTGGCGGTTCACTCAAAAATGGTGCCAACCGCTTGAAAATGCTCACCTGAAAGGTTTGGCACTCGAAACAGAAGGCTTTTTATAACAGGACAAGAAATCAGCCCTCAAAAACTTAACCGGCAGAAAATATTTTTTTGAAAAAATCCCTAAGCCCCGGGGTCACAATTTCAGAAAAAAATCTGACTTTTGGCAGTTCACTCAAAAATGGTGCCAACCGGTTGCAAATGCTCCCCTGAAAGGTTTGGCACGCGAAACAGAAGGCTTTTTATCACAGGACAAGAAATCAGCCCTCAAAAACTTAACCGGCAGAAAATATTTTTTTTGAAAAAATCCCTAAGCCCCGGGGTCACAATTTCAGAAAAAATCTGAATTTTGGCAGTTCACTCAAAAATGGTGCCAACCGGTTGCAAATGCTCACCTGAAAGGTTTGGCACGCGAAACAGAAGGCTTTTTATCACAGGACAAGAAATCAGCCCTCAAAAACTTAACCGGCAGAAAATATTTTTTTGAAAAAATCTCTAAGCCCCGGGGTCACAATTTCAGCAAAAATCTGACTTTTGGCAGTTCACCCAAAAATGGTGCCAACCGCTTGCAAATGCTCACCTGAAAGCTTTGGCGATGGAAACAGAAGGCTTTTTATCACAGGACAAGAAATCAGCCCTCAAAAACTTAACCGGCAGAAAATAATTTTTTGAAAAAATCCCTAAGCCCCGGGGTCACAATTTCAGAAAAAATCTGACTTTTGGCAGTTCACTCAAAAATGGTGCCAACCGCTTGCAAATGCTCACCTGAAAGCTTTGGCGATGGAAACAGAAGGCTTTTTATCACAGGACAAGAAATCAGCCCTCAAAAACTTAACCGGCAGAAAATATTTTTTTGAAAAAATCCCTAAGCCCCGGGGTCACAATTTCAGAAAAAATCTGACTTTTGGCAGTTCACTCAAAAATGGTGCCAACCGGTTGCAAATGCTCACCTGAAAGGTTTGGCACTCGAAACAGAAGGCTTTTTATCACAGGACAAGAAATCAGCCCTCAAAAACTTAACCGGCAGAAAATATTTTTTTGAAAAAATCCCTAAGCCCCGGGGTCACAATTTCAGCAAAAATCTGACTTTTGGCAGTTCACTCAAAAATGGTGCCAACCGCTTGCAAATGCTCACCTGAAAGCTTTGGCACGCGAAACAGAAGGCTTTTTATCACAGGACAAGAAATCAGCCCTCAAAAACTTAACCGATAGAAAATATTTTTTTGAAAAAATCTCTAAGCCCCGGGGTCACAATTTCAGCAAAAATCTGACTTTTGGCAATTCACTCAAAAATGGTGCCAAAAGCTTGAAAATGCTCCCCTGAAAGGTTTGGCACTCGAAACAGAAGGCTTTTTATCACAGGACAAGAAATCAGCCCTCAAAAACTTAACCGGCAGAAAATATTTTTTTGAAAAAATCCCTAAGCCCCGGGGTCACAATTTCAGCAAAAATCTGACTTTTGGCAGTTCACTCAAAAATGGTGCCAACCGCTTGCAAATTCTCCCCTGAAAGCTTTGGCGATGGAAACAGAAGGCTTTTTATCACAGGACAAGAAATCAGCCCTCAAAAACTTAACCGGCAGAAAATATTTTTTTGAAAAAATCCCTAAGCCCCGGGGTCACAATTTCAGCAAAAATCTGACTTTTGGCAGTTCACTCAAAAATGGTGCCAACCGCTTGCAAATGCTCACCTGAAAGCTTTGGCGATGGAAACAGAAGGCTTTTTATCACAGGACAAGAAATCAGCCCTCAAAAACTTAACCGGCTGAAAATATTTTTTTGAAAAAATCCCTAAGCCCCGGGGTCACAATTTCAGAAAAAATCTGACTTTTGGCAGTTCACTCAAAAATGGTGCCAACCGGTTGCAAATGCTCACCTGAAAGGTTTGGCACTCGAAACAGAAGGCTTTTTATCACAGGACAAGAAATCAGCCCTCAAAAACTTAACCGGCAGAAAATATTTTTTTGAAAAAATCCCTAAGCCCCGGGGTCACAATTTCAGAAAAAATCTGACTTTTGGCAGTTCACCCAAAAATGGTGCCAACCGCTTGCAAATGCTCACCTGAAAGCTTTGGCGATGGAAACAGAAGGCTTTTTATCACAGGACAAGAAATCAGCCCTCAAAAACTTAACCGGCAGAAAATATTTTTTGGAAAAAAATCCCTAAGCCCCGGGGTCACAATTTCAGAAAAAATCTGACTTTTGGCAGTTCACTCAAAAATGGTGCCAACCGGTTGCAAATGCTCACCTGAAAGCTTTGGCGATGGAAACAGAAGGCTTTTTATCACAGGACAAGAAATCAGCCCTCAAAAACTTAACCGGCAGAAAATATTTTTTTGAAAAAATCCCTAAGCCCCGCGGTCACAATTTCAGAAAAAATCTGACTTTTGGCAGTTCACTCAAAAATGGTGCCAACCGCTTGCAAATGCTCACCTGAAAGCTTTGGCGATGGAAACAGAAGGCTTTTTATCACAGGACAAGAAATCAGCCCTCAAAAACTTAACCGGTAGAAAATATTTTTTTGAAAAAATCCCTAAGCCCCGGGGTCACAATTTCAGAAAAAATCTGACTTTTGGCAGTTCACTCAAAAATGGTGCCAACCGCTTGCAAATGCTCACCTGAAAGCTTTGGCGATGGAAACAGAAGGCTTTTTATCACAGGACAAGAAATCAGCCCTCAAAAACTTAACCGGCTGAAAATATTTTTTTGAAAAAATCCCTAAGCCCCGGGGTCACAATTTCAGAAAAAATCTGACTTTTGGCAGTTCACTCAAAAATGGTGCCAACCGGTTGCAAATGCTCACCTGAAAGCTTTGGCACTCGAAACAGAAGGCTTTTTATCACAGGACAAGAAATCAGCCCTCAAAAACTTAACCGGCAGAAAATATTTTTTTGAAAAAATCCCTAAGCCCCGGGGTCACAATTTCAGCAAAAATCTGACTTTTGGCAGTTCACCCAAAAATGGTGCCAACCGCTTGCAAATGCTCACCTGAAAGCTTTGGCGATGGAAACAGAAGGCTTTTTATCACAGGACAAGAAATCAGCCCTCAAAAACTTAACCGGCAGAAAATATTTTTTGGAAAAAAATCCCTAAGCCCCGGGGTCACAATTTCAGAAAAAATCTGACTTTTGGCAGTTCACTCAAAAATGGTGCCAACCGCTTGCAAATGCTCACCTGAAAGCTTTGGCGATGGAAACAGAAGGCTTTTTATCACAGGACAAGAAATCAGCCCTCAAAAACTTAACCGGCAGAAAATATTTTTTTGAAAAAATCCCTAAGCCCCGGGGTCACAATTTCAGCAAAAATCTGACTTTTGGCAGTTCACTCAAAAATGGTGCCAACCGCTTGCAAATGCTCACCTGAAAGCTTTGGCGATGGAAACAGAAGGCTTTTTATCACAGGACAAGAAATCAGCCCTCAAAAACTTAACCGGCAGAAAATATTTTTTTGAAAAAATCCCTAAGCCCCGCGGTCACAATTTCAGAAAAAATCTGACTTTTGGCAGTTCACTCAAAAATGGTGCCAACCGCTTGCAAATGCTCACCTGAAAGCTTTGGCGATGGAAACAGAAGGCTTTTTATCACAGGACAAGAAATCAGCCCTCAAAAACTTAACCGGTAGAAAATATTTTTTTGAAAAAATCCCTAAGCCCCGGGGTCACAATTTCAGAAAAAATCTGACTTTTGGCAGTTCACTCAAAAATGGTGCCAACCGGTTGCAAATGCTCACCTGAAAGCTTTGGCACGCGAAACAGAAGGCTTTTTATCACAGGACAAGTAATCAGCCCTCAAAAACTTAACCGATAGAAAATATTTTTTTGAAAAAATCTCTAAGCCCCGGGGTCACAATTTCAGCAAAAATCTGACTTTTGGCAATTCACTCAAAAATGGTGCCAAAAGCTTGAAAATGCTCCCCTGAAAGGTTTGGCACTCGAAACAGAAGGCTTTTTATCACAGGACAAGAAATCAGCCCTCAAAAACTTAACCGGCAGAAAATATTTTTTTGAAAAAATCCCTAAGCCCCGGGGTCACAATTTCAGCAAAAATCTGACTTTTGGCAGTTCACTCAAAAATGGTGCCAACCGCTTGCAAATTCTCCCCTGAAAGCTTTGGCGATGGAAACAGAAGGCTTTTTATCACAGGACAAGAAATCAGCCCTCAAAAACTTAACCGGCAGAAAATATTTTTTTGAAAAAATCCCTAAGCCCCGGGGTCACAAATTCAGCAAAAATCTGACTTTTGGCAGTTCACTCAAAAATGGTGCCAAAAGCTTGAAAATGCTCCCCTGAAAGGTTTGGCACTCGAAACAGAAGGCTTTTTATCACAGGACAAGAAATCAGCCCTCAAAAACTTAACCGGCAGAAAATATTTTTTTGAAAAAATCCCTAAGCCCCGGGGTCACAATTTCAGCAAAAATCTGACTTTTGGCAGTTCACTCAAAAATGGTGCCAACCGCTTGCAAATGCTCACCTGAAAGCTTTGGCGATGGAAACAGAAGGCTTTTTATCACAGGACAAGAAATCAGCCCTCAAAAACTTAACCGGCAGAAAATATTTTTTTGAAAAAATCCCTAAGCCCTGGGGTCACAATTTCAGAAAAAATCTGACTTTTGGCAGTTCACTCAAAAATGGTGCCAACCACTTGCAAATGCTCACCTGAAAGCTTTGGCGATGGAAACAGAAGGCTTTTTATCACAGGACAAGAAATCAGCCCTCAAAAACTTAACCGGTAGAAAATATTTTTTTGAAAAAATCCCTAAGCCCCGGGGTCACAATTTCAGAAAAAATCTGACTTTTGGCAGTTCACTCAAAAATGGTGCCAAAAGCTTGAAAATGCTCCCCTGAAAGGTTTGGCACTCGAAACAGAAAGCTTTTTATCACAGGACAAGAAATCAGCCCTCAAAAACTTAACCGGCAGAAAATATTTTTTTGAAAAAATCCCTAAGCCCCGGGGTCACAATTTCAGCAAAAATCTGACTTTTGGCAGTTCACTCAAAAATGGTGCCAACCGGTTGCAAATGCTCACCTGAAAGCTTTGGCGATGGAAACAGAAGGCTTTTTATCACAGGACAAGAAATCAGCCCTCAAAAACTTAACCGGCAGAAAATATTTTTTTGAAAAAATCCCTAAGCCCTGGGGTCACAATTTCAGAAAAAATCTGACTTTTGGCAGTTCACTCAAAAATGGTGCCAACCGGTTGCAAATGCTCACCTGAAAGCTTTGGCACGCGAAACAGAAGGCTTTTTATCACAGGACAAGAAATCAGCCCTCAAAAACTTAACCGGTAGAAAATATTTTTTTGAAAAAATCCCTAAGCCCCGGGGTCACAATTTCAGCAAAAATCTGACTTTTGGCAGTTCACTCAAAAATGGTGCCAACCGCTTGCAAATTCTCCCCTGAAAGCTTTGGCGATGGAAACAGAAGGCTATTTATCACAGGACAAGAAATCAGCCCTCAAAAACTTAACCGGCAGAAAATATTTTTTTGAAAAAATCCCTAAGCCCCGGGGTCACAATTTCAGCAAAAATCTGACTTTTGGCAGTTCACTCAAAAATGGTGCCAACCGCTTGCAAATGCTCACCTGAAAGCTTTGGCGATGGAAACAGAAGGCTATTTATCACAGGACAAAAAATCAGCCCTCAAAAACTTAACCGGCAGAAAATATTTTTTTGAAAAAATCCCTAAGCCCCGGGGTCACAATTTCAGCAAAAATCTGACTTTTGGCAGTTCACTCAAAAATGGTGCCAACCGCTTGCAAATGCTCACCTGAAAGCTTTGGCGATGGAAACAGAAGGCTTTTTATCACAGGACAAGAAATCAGCCCTCAAAAACTTAACCGGCAGAAAATATTTTTTTGAAAAAATCCCTAAGCCCTGGGGTCACAATTTCAGAAAAAATCTGACTTTTGGCAGTTCACTCAAAAATGGTGCCAACCACTTGCAAATGCTCACCTGAAAGCTTTGGCGATGGAAACAGAAGGCTTTTTATCACAGGACAAGAAATCAGCCCTCAAAAACTTAACCGGTAGAAAATATTTTTTTGAAAAAATCCCTAAGCCCCGGGGTCACAATTTCAGAAAAAATCTGACTTTTGGCAGTTCACTCAAAAATGGTGCCAAAAGCTTGAAAATGCTCCCCTGAAAGGTTTGGCACTCGAAACAGAAAGCTTTTTATCACAGGACAAGAAATCAGCCCTCAAAAACTTAACCGGCAGAAAATATTTTTTTGAAAAAATCCCTAAGCCCCGGGGTCACAATTTCAGCAAAAATCTGACTTTTGGCAGTTCACTCAAAAATGGATGCCAACCGGTTGCAAATGCTCACCTGAAAGCTTTGGCGATGGAAACAGAAGGCTTTTTATCACAGGACAAGAAATCAGCCCTCAAAAACTTAACCGGCAGAAAATATTTTTTTGAAAAAATCCCTAAGCCCTGGGGTCACAATTTCAGAAAAAATCTGACTTTTGGCAGTTCACTCAAAAATGGTGCCAACCGGTTGCAAATGCTCACCTGAAAGCTTTGGCACGCGAAACAGAAGGCTTTTTATCACAGGACAAGAAATCAGCCCTCAAAAACTTAACCGGTAGAAAATATTTTTTTGAAAAAATCCCTAAGCCCCGGGGTCACAATTTCAGCAAAAATCTGACTTTTGGCAGTTCACTCAAAAATGGTGCCAACCGCTTGCAAATTCTCCCCTGAAAGCTTTGGCGATGGAAACAGAAGGCTTTTTATCACAGGACAAGAAATCAGCCCTCAAAAACTTAACCGGCAGAAAATATTTTTTTGAAAAAATCCCTAAGCCCTGGGGTCACAATTTCAGCAAAAATCTGACTTTTGGCAGTTCACTCAAAAATGGTGCCAACCGCTTGCAAATGCTCACCTGAAAGCTTTGGCGATGGAAACAGAAGGCTATTTATCACAGGACAAGAAATCAGCCCTCAAAAACTTAACCGGCAGAAAATATTTTTTTGAAAAAATCCCTAAGCCCCGGGGTCACAATTTCAGCAAAAATCTGACTTTTGGCAGTTCACTCAAAAATGGTGCCAACCGGTTGCAAATGCTCACCTGAAAGCTTTGGCGATGGAAACAGAAGGCTTTTTATCACAGGACAAGAAATCAGCCCTCAAAAACTTAACCGGCAGAAAATATTTTTTTGAAAAAATCCCTAAGCCCTGGGGTCACAATTTCAGAAAAAATCTGACTTTTGGCAGTTCACTCAAAAATGGTGCCAACCGGTTGCAAATGCTCACCTGAAAGCTTTGGCACGCGAAACAGAAGGCTTTTTATCACAGGACAAGAAATCAGCCCTCAAAAACTTAACCGGTAGAAAATATTTTTTTGAAAAAATCCCTAAGCCCCGGGGTCACAATTTCAGCAAAAATCTGACTTTTGGCAGTTCACTCAAAAATGGTGCCAACCGCTTGCAAATTCTCCCCTGAAAGCTTTGGCGATGGAAACAGAAGGCTATTTATCACAGGACAAGAAATCAGCCCTCAAAAACTTAACCGGCAGAAAATATTTTTTTGAAAAAATCCCTAAGCCCCGGGGTCACAATTTCAGCAAAAATCTGACTTTTGGCAGTTCACTCAAAAATGGTGCCAACCGCTTGCAAATGCTCACCTGAAAGCTTTGGCGATGGAAACAGAAGGCTATTTATCACAGGACAAAAAATCAGCCCTCAAAAACTTAACCGGCAGAAAATATTTTTTTGAAAAAATCCCTAAGCCCCGGGGTCACAATTTCAGCAAAAATCTGACTTTTGGCAGTTCACTCAAAAATGGTGCCAACCGCTTGCAAATGCTCACCTGAAAGCTTTGGCGATGGAAACAGAAGGCTTTTTATCACAGGACAAGAAATCAGCCCTCAAAAACTTAACCGGCAGAAAATATTTTTTTGAAAAAATCCCTAAGCCCTGGGGTCACAATTTCAGAAAAAATCTGACTTTTGGCAGTTCACTCAAAAATGGTGCCAACCGGTTGCAAATGCTCACCTGAAAGCTTTGGCACGCGAAACAGAAGGCTTTTTATCACAGGACAAGAAATCAGCCCTCAAAAACTTAACCGGTAGAAAATATTTTTTTGAAAAAATCCCTAAGCCCCGGGGTCACAATTTCAGCAAAAATCTGACTTTTGGCAGTTCACTCAAAAATGGTGCCAACCGCTTGCAAATTCTCCCCTGAAAGCTTTGGCGATGGAAACAGAAGGCTATTTATCACAGGACAAGAAATCAGCCCTCAAAAACTTAACCGGCAGAAAATATTTTTTTGAAAAAATCCCTAAGCCCCGGGGTCACAATTTCAGCAAAAATCTGACTTTTGGCAGTTCACTCAAAAATGGTGCCAACCGCTTGCAAATGCTCACCTGAAAGCTTTGGCGATGGAAACAGAAGGCTATTTATCACAGGACAAAAAATCAGCCCTCAAAAACTTAACCGGCAGAAAATATTTTTTTGAAAAAATCCCTAAGCCCCGGGGTCACAATTTCAGCAAAAATCTGACTTTTGGCAGTTCACTCAAAAATGGTGCCAAAAGCTTGAAAATGCTCCCCTGAAAGGTTTGGCACTCGAAACAGAAGGCTTTTTATCACAGGACAAGAAATCAGCCCTCAAAAACTTAACCGGCAGAAAATATTTTTTTGAAAAAATCCCTAAGCCCCGGGGTCACAATTTCAGCAAAAATCTGACTTTTGGCAGTTCACTCAAAAATGGTGCCAACCGCTTGCAAATGCTCACCTGAAAGCTTTGGCGATGGAAACAGAAGGCTTTTTATCACAGGACAAGAAATCAGCCCTCAAAAACTTAACCGGCAGAAAATATTTTTTTGAAAAAATCCCTAAGCCCTGGGGTCACAATTTCAGAAAAAATCTGACTTTTGGCAGTTCACTCAAAAATGGTGCCAACCACTTGCAAATGCTCACCTGAAAGCTTTGGCGATGGAAACAGAAGGCTTTTTATCACAGGACAAGAAATCAGCCCTCAAAAACTTAACCGGTAGAAAATATTTTTTTGAAAAAATCCCTAAGCTCCGGGGTCACAATTTCAGAAAAAATCTGACTTTTGGCAGTTCACTCAAAAATGGTGCCAAAAGCTTGAAAATGCTCCCCTGAAAGGTTTGGCACTCGAAACAGAAAGCTTTTTATCACAGGACAAGAAATCAGCCCTCAAAAACTTAACCGGCAGAAAATATTTTTTTGAAAAAATCCCTAAGCCCCGGGGTCACAATTTCAGCAAAAATCTGACTTTTGGCAGTTCACTCAAAAATGGTGCCAACCGGTTGCAAATGCTCACCTGAAAGCTTTGGCGATGGAAACAGAAGGCTTTTTATCACAGGACAAGAAATCAGCCCTCAAAAACTTAACCGGCAGAAAATATTTTTTTGAAAAAATCCCTAAGCCCTGGGGTCACAATTTCAGAAAAAATCTGACTTTTGGCAGTTCACTCAAAAATGGTGCCAACCGGTTGCAAATGCTCACCTGAAAGCTTTGGCACGCGAAACAGAAGGCTTTTTATCACAGGACAAGAAATCAGCCCTCAAAAACTTAACCGGTAGAAAATATTTTTTTGAAAAAATCCCTAAGCCCCGGGGTCACAATTTCAGCAAAAATCTGACTTTTGGCAGTTCACTCAAAAATGGTGCCAACCGCTTGCAAATTCTCCCCTGAAAGCTTTGGCGATGGAAACAGAAGGCTTTTTATCACAGGACAAGAAATCAGCCCTCAAAAACTTAACCGGCAGAAAATATTTTTTTGAAAAAATCCCTAAGCCCTGGGGTCACAATTTCAGCAAAAATCTGACTTTTGGCAGTTCACTCAAAAATGGTGCCAACCGCTTGCAAATGCTCACCTGAAAGCTTTGGCGATGGAAACAGAAGGCTATTTATCACAGGACAAGAAATCAGCCCTCAAAAACTTAACCGGCAGAAAATATTTTTTTGAAAAAATCCCTAAGCCCCGGGGTCACAATTTCAGCAAAAATCTGACTTTTGGCAGTTCACTCAAAAATGGTGCCAACCGCTTGCAAATGCTCACCTGAAAGCTTTGGCGATGGAAACAGAAGGCTATTTATCACAGGACAAAAAATCAGCCCTCAAAAACTTAACCGGCAGAAAATATTTTTTTGAAAAAATCCCTAAGCCCCGGGGTCACAATTTCAGCAAAAATCTGACTTTTGGCAGTTCACTCAAAAATGGTGCCAACCGCTTGCAAATGCTCACCTGAAAGCTTTGGCGATGGAAACAGGCGGCTTTTTATCACAGGACAAGAAATCAGCCCTCAAAAACTTAACCGGCAGAAAATATTTTTTTGAAAAAATCCCTAAGCCCCGGGGTAACAATTTCAGCAAAAATCTGACTTTTGGCAGTTAACTCAAAAATGGTGCCAACCGCTTGCAAATGCTCCCCTGAAAGGTTTGGCATGCGAAACAGAAGGCTTTTTATCACAGGACAAGAAATCAGCCCTCAAAACTTAACCGGCAGAAAATATTTTTTTGAAAAAATCCCTAAGCCCCGGGGTCACAATTTCAGCAAAAATCTGACTTTTGGCAGTTCACTCAAAAATGGTGCCAACCGCTTGCAAATGCTCACCTGAAAGCTTTGGCGATGGAAACAGAAGGCTTTTTATCACAGGACAAGAAATCAGCCCTCAAAAACTTAACCGGCAGAAAATATTTTTTGGAAAAAATCCCTAAGCCCTGGGGTCACAATTTCAGAAAAAATCTGACTTTTGGCAGTTCACTCAAAAATGGTGCCAACCGCTTGCAAATGCTCACCTGAAAGCTTTGGCGATGGAAACAGAAGGCTATTTATCACAGGACAAGAAATCAGCCCTCAAAAACTTAACCGGCAGAAAATATTTTTTTGAAAAAATCCCTAAGCCCCGGGGTCACAATTTCAGCAAAAATCTGACTTTTGGCAGTTCACTCCAAAATGGTGCCAACCGCTTGCAAATGCTCACCTGAAAGCTTTGGCGATGGAAACAGGCGGCTATTTATCACAGGACAAGAAATCAGCCCTCAAAAACTTAACCAGCAGAAAATATTTTTTTGAAAAAATCCCTAAGCCCCGGGGTCACAATTTCAGCAAAAATCTGACTTTTGGCAGTTCACTCAAAAATGGTGCCAACCGCTTGCAAATGCTCACCTGAAAGCTTTGGCGATGGAAACAGAAGGCTTTTTATCACAGGACAAGAAATCAGCCCTCAAAAACTTAACCGGCAGAAAATCTTTTTTTGAAAAAATCATTAAGCCCCGGGGACACAATTTCAGCAAAAATCTGACTTTTGGCAGTTCACTCAAAAATGGTGCCAACCGCTTGCAAATGCTCCCCTGAAAGGTTTGGCACGCGAAACAGAAGGCTTTTTATCACAGGACAAGAAATCAGCCCTCAAAAACTTAACCGGCAGAAAATATTTTTTTGAAAAAATCCCTAAGCCCCGGGGTCACAATTTCAGCAAAAATCTGACTTTTGGCAGTTCACTCAAAAATGGTGCCAACCGCTTGCAAATGCTCACCTGAAAGCTTTGGCACGCGAAACAGAAGGCTTTTTATCACAGGACAAGAAATCAGCCCTCAAAAACTTAACCGGCAGAAAATATTTTTTTGAAAAAATCCCTAAGCCCCGGGGTCACAATTTCAGAAAAAATCTGACTTTTGGCAGTTCACTCAAAAATGGTGCCAACCGCTTGCAAATGCTCACCTGAAAGCTTTGGCACTCGAAACAGAAGGCTTTTTATCACAGGACAAGAAATCAGCCCTCAAAAACTTAACCGGCAGAAAATATTTTTTTGAAAAAATCCCTAAGCCCCAGGGTCACAATTTCAGCAAAAATCTGACTTTTGGCAGTTCACTCAAAAATGGTGCCAACCGCTTGCAAATGCTCACCTGAAAGCTTTGGCGATGGAAACAGAAGGCTTTTTATCACAGGACAAGAAATCAGCCCTCAAAAACTTAACCGGCAGAAAATATTTTTTTGAATAAATCCCTAAGCCCCGGGGTCACAATTTCAGAAAAAAATCTGACTTTTGGCAGTTCACTCAAAAATGGTGCCAATCGCTTGCAAATGCTCCCCTGAAAGGTTTGGCACGCGAAACAGAAGGCTTTTTATCACAGGACAAGAAATCAGTCCTCAAAAACTTAACCGGCAGAAAATATTTTTTTGAAAAAATCCCTAAGCCCTGGGGTGACAATTTCAGCAAAAATCTGACTTTTGGCAGTTCACTCAAAAATGGTGCCAACCGCTTGCAAATGCTCACCTGAAAGCTTTGGCGATGGAAACAGAAGGCTTTTTATCACAGGACAAGAAATCAGCCCTCAAAAACTAAACCAGCAGAAAATATTTTTTTGAAAAAATCCCTAAGCCCCGGGGTCACAATTTCAGCAAAAATCTGACTTTTGGCAGTTCACTCAAAAATGGTGCCAACCGCTTGCAAATGCTCACCTGAAAGCTTTGGCACGCGAAACAGAAGGCTTTTTATCACAGGACAAGAAATCAGCCCTCAAAAACTTAACCAGCAGAAAATATTTTTTTGAAAAAATCCCTAAGCCCCGGGGTCACAATTTCAGCAAAAATCTGACTTTTGGCAATTCACTCAAAAATGGTGCCAAAAGCTTGAAAATGCTCCCCTGAAAGGTTTGGCACTCGAAACAGAAGGCTTTTTATCACAGGACAAGAAATCAGCCCTCAAAAACTTAACCGGCAGAAAATATTTTTTTGAAAAAATCCCTAAGCCCCGGGGTCACAATTTCAGAAAAAATCTGACTTTTGGCAGTTCACTCAAAAATGGTGGCAACCGCTTGCAAATGCTCACCTGAAAGCTTTGGCACTCGAAACAGAAGGCTTTTTATCACAGGACAAGAAATCAGCCCTCAAAAACTTAACCGGCAGAAAATATTTTTTTGAAAAAATCCCTAAGCCCCGGGGTCACAATTTCAGAAAAAATCTGACTTTTGGCAGTTCACTCAAAAATGGTGCCAACCGCTTGCAAATGCTCACGTGAAAGCTTTGGCGATGGAAACAGAAGGCTTTTTATCAGAGGACAAGAAATCAGCCCTCAAAAACTTAACCGCCAGAAAATATTTTTTTGAAAAAATCCCTAAGCCCCGGGGTCACAATTTCAGCAAAAATCTGACTTTTGGCAGTTCACTCAAAAATTGTGCCAACCGCTTGCAAATGCTCCCCTGAAAGGTTTGGCATGCGAAACAGAAGGCTTTTTATCACAGGACAAGAAATCAGCCCTCAAAAACTTAACCGGCAGAAAATATTTTTTTGAAAAAATCCCTAAGCCCCGGGGTCACAATTTCAGCAAAAATCTGACTTTTGGCAGTTCACTCAAAAATGGTGCCAACCGCTTGCAAATGCTCCCTTGAAAGCTTTGGCGATGGAAACAGAAGGCTTTTTATCACAGGACAAGAAATCAGCCCTCAAAAACTTAACCGCCAGAAAATATTTTTTTGAAAAAATCCCTAAGCCCCGGGGTCACAATTTCAGCAAAAATCTGACTTTTGGCAGTTCACTCAAAAATGGTGCCAACCGCTTGCAAATGCTCACCTGAAAGCTTTGGCGATGGAAACAGAAGGCTTTTTACCACAGGACAAGAAATCAGCCCTCCAAAATTTAACCGGCAGAAAATATTTTTTTGAAAAAATCCCTAAGCCCCGGGGTCACAATTTCAGCAAAAATCTGACTTTTGGCAGTTCACTCAAAAATGGTGCCAACCGCTTGCAAATGCTCACCTGAAAGCTTTGGCACGCGAAACAGAAGGCTTTTTATCACAGGACAAGAAATCAGCCCTCAAAAACTTAACCGGCAGAAAATATTTTTTTGAAAAAATCCCTAAGTCCCGGGGTCACAATTTCAGCAAAAATCTGACTTTTGGCAATTCACTCAAAAATGGTGCCAAAAGCTTGAAAATGCTCCCCTGAAAGGTTTGGCACTCGAAACAGAAGGCTTTTTATCACAGGACAAGAAATCAGCCCTCAAAAACTTAACCGGCAGAAAATATTTTTTTGAAAAAATCCCTAAGCCCCGGGGTCACAATTTCAGAAAAAATCTGACTTTTGGCAGTTCACTCAAAAATGGTGTCAACCGCTTGCAAATGCTCACCTGAAAGCTTTGGCACTCGAAACAGAAGGCTTTTTATCACAGGACAAGTAATCAGCCCTCAAAAACTTAACCGGCAGAAAATATTTTTTTGAAAAAATCCCTAAGCCCCGGGGTCACAATTTCAGAAAAAATCTGACTTTTGGCAGTTCACTCAAAAATGGTGCCAACCGCTTGCAAATGCTCACCTGAAAGCTTTGGCGATGGAAACAGAAGGCTTTTTATCACAGGACAAGAAATCAGCCTTCAAAAACTTAACCGGCAGAAAATATTTTTTTGAAAAAATCCCTAAGCCCCGGGGTCACAATTTCAGCAAAAATCTGACTTTTGGCAGTTCACTCAAAAATGGTGCCAACCGCTTGCAAATGCTCACCTGAAAGCTTTGGCGATGGAAACAGAAGGCTTTTTATCACAGGACAAGAAATCAGCCCTCAAAAACTTAACCGGCAGAAAATATTTTTTTGAAAAAATCCCTAAGCCCCGGGGTCACAATTTCAGCAAAAATCTGACTTTTGGCAGTTCACTCAAAAATGGTGCCAACCGCTTGCAAATGCTCACCTGAAAGCTTTGGCGATGGAAACAGAAGGCTTTTTATCACAGGACAAGAAATCAGCCCTCAAAAACTTAACCAGCAGAAAATATTTTTTTGAAAAAATCCCTAAGCCCCGGGGTCACAATTTCAGCAAAAATCTGACTTTTGGCAATTCACTCAAAAATGGTGCCAAAAGCTTGAAAATGCTCCCCTGAAAGGTTTGGCACTCGAAACAGAAGGCTTTTTATCACAGGACAAGAAATCAGCCCTCAAAAACTTAACCGGCAGAAAATATTTTTTTGAAAAAATCCCTAAGCCCCGGGGTCACAATTTCAGAAAAAATCTGACTTTTGGCAGTTCACTCAAAAATGGTGCCAACCGCTTGCAAATGCTCCCCTGAAAGGTTTGGCACGCGAAACAGAAGGCTTTTTATCACAGGACAAGAAATCAGCCCTCAAAAACTTAACCGGCAGAAAATATTTTTTTGAAAAAATCCCTAAGCCCCGGGGTCACAATTTCAGCAAAAATCTGACTTTTGGCAGTTCACTCAAAAATGGTGCCAACCGCTTGCAAATGCTCCCCTGAAAGGTTTGGCACGCGAAACAGAAGGCTTTTTATCAGAGGACAAGAAATCAGCCCTCAAAAATTTAACCGGCAGAAAATATTTTTTTGAAAAAATCCCTAAGCCCCGGGGTCACAATTTCAGCAAAAATCTGACTTTTGGCAGTTCACTCAAAAATTGTGCCAACCGCTTGCAAATGCTCCCCTGAAAGGTTTGGCATGCGAAACAGAAGGCTTTTTATCACAGGACAAGAAATCAGCCCTCAAAAACTTAACCGGCAGAAAATATTTTTTTGAAAAAATCCCTAAGCCCCGGGGTCACAATTTCAGCAAAAATCTGACTTTTGGCAGTTCACTCAAAAATGGTGCCAACCGCTTGCAAATGCTCCCTTGAAAGCTTTGGCGATGGAAACAGAAGGCTTTTTATCACAGGACAAGAAATCAGCCCTCAAAAACTTAACCGCCAGAAAATATTTTTTTGAAAAAATCCCTAAGCCCCGGGGTCACAATTTCAGCAAAAATCTGACTTTTGGCAGTTCACTCAAAAATGGTGCCAACCGCTTGCAAATGCTCACCTGAAAGCTTTGGCGATGGAAACAGAAGGCTTTTTACCACAGGACAAGAAATCAGCCCTCAAAAACTTAACCGGCAGAAAATCTTTTTTTGAAAAAATCCCTAAGCCCCGGGGTCACAATTTCAGAAAAAATCTGACTTTTGGCAGTTCACTCAAAAATGGTGCCAACCGCTTGCAAATGCTCCCCTGAAAGCTTTGGCGATGGAAACAGAAGGCTTTTTATCACAGGACAAGAAATCAGCCCTCAAAAACTTAACCGGTAGAAAATATTTTTTTGAAAAAATCCCTAAGCCCCGGGGTCACAATTTCAGAAAAAATCTGACTTTTGGCAGTTCACTCAAAAATGGTGCCAAAAGCTTGAAAATGCTCCCCTGAAAGGTTTGGCACTCGAAACAGAAAGCTTTTTATCACAGGACAAGAAATCAGCCCTCAAAAACTTAACCGGCAGAAAATATTTTTTTGAAAAAATCCCTAAGCCCCGGGGTCACAATTTCAGCAAAAATCTGACTTTTGGCAGTTCACTCAAAAATGGTGCCAACCGGTTGCAAATGCTCACCTGAAAGCTTTGGCGATGGAAACAGAAGGCTTTTTATCACAGGACAAGAAATCAGCCCTCAAAAACTTAACCGGCAGAAAATATTTTTTTGAAAAAATCCCTAAGCCCTGGGGTCACAATTTCAGAAAAAATCTGACTTTTGGCAGTTCACTCAAAAATGGTGCCAACCGGTTGCAAATGCTCACCTGAAAGCTTTGGCACGCGAAACAGAAGGCTTTTTATCACAGGACAAGAAATCAGCCCTCAAAAACTTAACCGGTAGAAAATATTTTTTTGAAAAAATCCCTAAGCCCCGGGGTCACAATTTCAGCAAAAATCTGACTTTTGGCAGTTCACTCAAAAATGGTGCCAACCGCTTGCAAATTCTCCCCTGAAAGCTTTGGCGATGGAAACAGAAGGCTATTTATCACAGGACAAGAAATCAGCCCTCAAAAACTTAACCGGCAGAAAATATTTTTTTGAAAAAATCCCTAAGCCCCGGGGTCACAATTTCAGCAAAAATCTGACTTTTGGCAGTTCACTCAAAAATGGTGCCAACCGCTTGCAAATGCTCACCTGAAAGCTTTGGCGATGGAAACAGAAGGCTATTTATCACAGGACAAAAAATCAGCCCTCAAAAACTTAACCGGCAGAAAATATTTTTTTGAAAAAATCCCTAAGCCCCGGGGTCACAATTTCAGCAAAAATCTGACTTTTGGCAGTTCACTCAAAAATGGTGCCAACCGCTTGCAAATGCTCACCTGAAAGCTTTGGCGATGGAAACAGAAGGCTTTTTATCACAGGACAAGAAATCAGCCCTCAAAAACTTAACCGGCAGAAAATATTTTTTTGAAAAAATCCCTAAGCCCTGGGGTCACAATTTCAGAAAAAATCTGACTTTTGGCAGTTCACTCAAAAATGGTGCCAACCACTTGCAAATGCTCACCTGAAAGCTTTGGCGATGGAAACAGAAGGCTTTTTATCACAGGACAAGAAATCAGCCCTCAAAAACTTAACCGGTAGAAAATATTTTTTTGAAAAAATCCCTAAGCCCCGGGGTCACAATTTCAGAAAAAATCTGACTTTTGGCAGTTCACTCAAAAATGGTGCCAAAAGCTTGAAAATGCTCCCCTGAAAGGTTTGGCACTCGAAACAGAAAGCTTTTTATCACAGGACAAGAAATCAGCCCTCAAAAACTTAACCGGCAGAAAATATTTTTTTGAAAAAATCCCTAAGCCCCGGGGTCACAATTTCAGCAAAAATCTGACTTTTGGCAGTTCACTCAAAAATGGTGCCAACCGGTTGCAAATGCTCACCTGAAAGCTTTGGCGATGGAAACAGAAGGCTTTTTATCACAGGACAAGAAATCAGCCCTCAAAAACTTAACCGGCAGAAAATATTTTTTTGAAAAAATCCCTAAGCCCTGGGGTCACAATTTCAGAAAAAATCTGACTTTTGGCAGTTCACTCAAAAATGGTGCCAACCGGTTGCAAATGCTCACCTGAAAGCTTTGGCACGCGAAACAGAAGGCTTTTTATCACAGGACAAGAAATCAGCCCTCAAAAACTTAACCGGTAGAAAATATTTTTTTGAAAAAATCCCTAAGCCCCGGGGTCACAATTTCAGCAAAAATCTGACTTTTGGCAGTTCACTCAAAAATGGTGCCAACCGCTTGCAAATTCTCCCCTGAAAGCTTTGGCGATGGAAACAGAAGGCTTTTTATCACAGGACAAGAAATCAGCCCTCAAAAACTTAACCGGCAGAAAATATTTTTTTGAAAAAATCCCTAAGCCCTGGGGTCACAATTTCAGCAAAAATCTGACTTTTGGCAGTTCACTCAAAAATGGTGCCAACCGCTTGCAAATGCTCACCTGAAAGCTTTGGCGATGGAAACAGAAGGCTATTTATCACAGGACAAGAAATCAGCCCTCAAAAACTTAACCGGCAGAAAATATTTTTTTGAAAAAATCCCTAAGCCCCGGGGTCACAATTTCAGCAAAAATCTGACTTTTGGCAGTTCACTCAAAAATGGTGCCAACCGGTTGCAAATGCTCACCTGAAAGCTTTGGCGATGGAAACAGAAGGCTTTTTATCACAGGACAAGAAATCAGCCCTCAAAAACTTAACCGGCAGAAAATATTTTTTTGAAAAAATCCCTAAGCCCTGGGGTCACAATTTCAGAAAAAATCTGACTTTTGGCAGTTCACTCAAAAATGGTGCCAACCGGTTGCAAATGCTCACCTGAAAGCTTTGGCACGCGAAACAGAAGGCTTTTTATCACAGGACAAGAAATCAGCCCTCAAAAACTTAACCGGTAGAAAATATTTTTTTGAAAAAATCCCTAAGCCCCGGGGTCACAATTTCAGCAAAAATCTGACTTTTGGCAGTTCACTCAAAAATGGTGCCAACCGCTTGCAAATTCTCCCCTGAAAGCTTTGGCGATGGAAACAGAAGGCTATTTATCACAGGACAAGAAATCAGCCCTCAAAAACTTAACCGGCAGAAAATATTTTTTTGAAAAAATCCCTAAGCCCCGGGGTCACAATTTCAGCAAAAATCTGACTTTTGGCAGTTCACTCAAAAATGGTGCCAACCGCTTGCAAATGCTCACCTGAAAGCTTTGGCGATGGAAACAGAAGGCTATTTATCACAGGACAAAAAATCAGCCCTCAAAAACTTAACCGGCAGAAAATATTTTTTTGAAAAAATCCCTAAGCCCCGGGGTCACAATTTCAGCAAAAATCTGACTTTTGGCAGTTCACTCAAAAATGGTGCCAACCGCTTGCAAATGCTCACCTGAAAGCTTTGGCGATGGAAACAGAAGGCTTTTTATCACAGGACAAGAAATCAGCCCTCAAAAACTTAACCGGCAGAAAATATTTTTTTGAAAAAATCCCTAAGCCCTGGGGTCACAATTTCAGAAAAAATCTGACTTTTGGCAGTTCACTCAAAAATGGTGCCAACCGGTTGCAAATGCTCACCTGAAAGCTTTGGCACGCGAAACAGAAGGCTTTTTATCACAGGACAAGAAATCAGCCCTCAAAAACTTAACCGGTAGAAAATATTTTTTTGAAAAAATCCCTAAGCCCCGGGGTCACAATTTCAGCAAAAATCTGACTTTTGGCAGTTCACTCAAAAATGGTGCCAACCGCTTGCAAATTCTCCCCTGAAAGCTTTGGCGATGGAAACAGAAGGCTATTTATCACAGGACAAGAAATCAGCCCTCAAAAACTTAACCGGCAGAAAATATTTTTTTGAAAAAATCCCTAAGCCCCGGGGTCACAATTTCAGCAAAAATCTGACTTTTGGCAGTTCACTCAAAAATGGTGCCAACCGCTTGCAAATGCTCACCTGAAAGCTTTGGCGATGGAAACAGAAGGCTATTTATCACAGGACAAAAAATCAGCCCTCAAAAACTTAACCGGCAGAAAATATTTTTTTGAAAAAATCCCTAAGCCCCGGGGTCACAATTTCAGCAAAAATCTGACTTTTGGCAGTTCACTCAAAAATGGTGCCAAAAGCTTGAAAATGCTCCCCTGAAAGGTTTGGCACTCGAAACAGAAGGCTTTTTATCACAGGACAAGAAATCAGCCCTCAAAAACTTAACCGGCAGAAAATATTTTTTTGAAAAAATCCCTAAGCCCCGGGGTCACAATTTCAGCAAAAATCTGACTTTTGGCAGTTCACTCAAAAATGGTGCCAACCGCTTGCAAATGCTCACCTGAAAGCTTTGGCGATGGAAACAGAAGGCTTTTTATCACAGGACAAGAAATCAGCCCTCAAAAACTTAACCGGCAGAAAATATTTTTTTGAAAAAATCCCTAAGCCCTGGGGTCACAATTTCAGAAAAAATCTGACTTTTGGCAGTTCACTCAAAAATGGTGCCAACCACTTGCAAATGCTCACCTGAAAGCTTTGGCGATGGAAACAGAAGGCTTTTTATCACAGGACAAGAAATCAGCCCTCAAAAACTTAACCGGTAGAAAATATTTTTTTGAAAAAATCCCTAAGCTCCGGGGTCACAATTTCAGAAAAAATCTGACTTTTGGCAGTTCACTCAAAAATGGTGCCAAAAGCTTGAAAATGCTCCCCTGAAAGGTTTGGCACTCGAAACAGAAAGCTTTTTATCACAGGACAAGAAATCAGCCCTCAAAAACTTAACCGGCAGAAAATATTTTTTTGAAAAAATCCCTAAGCCCCGGGGTCACAATTTCAGCAAAAATCTGACTTTTGGCAGTTCACTCAAAAATGGTGCCAACCGGTTGCAAATGCTCACCTGAAAGCTTTGGCGATGGAAACAGAAGGCTTTTTATCACAGGACAAGAAATCAGCCCTCAAAAACTTAACCGGCAGAAAATATTTTTTTGAAAAAATCCCTAAGCCCTGGGGTCACAATTTCAGAAAAAATCTGACTTTTGGCAGTTCACTCAAAAATGGTGCCAACCGGTTGCAAATGCTCACCTGAAAGCTTTGGCACGCGAAACAGAAGGCTTTTTATCACAGGACAAGAAATCAGCCCTCAAAAACTTAACCGGTAGAAAATATTTTTTTGAAAAAATCCCTAAGCCCCGGGGTCACAATTTCAGCAAAAATCTGACTTTTGGCAGTTCACTCAAAAATGGTGCCAACCGCTTGCAAATTCTCCCCTGAAAGCTTTGGCGATGGAAACAGAAGGCTTTTTATCACAGGACAAGAAATCAGCCCTCAAAAACTTAACCGGCAGAAAATATTTTTTTGAAAAAATCCCTAAGCCCTGGGGTCACAATTTCAGCAAAAATCTGACTTTTGGCAGTTCACTCAAAAATGGTGCCAACCGCTTGCAAATGCTCACCTGAAAGCTTTGGCGATGGAAACAGAAGGCTATTTATCACAGGACAAGAAATCAGCCCTCAAAAACTTAACCGGCAGAAAATATTTTTTTGAAAAAATCCCTAAGCCCCGGGGTCACAATTTCAGCAAAAATCTGACTTTTGGCAGTTCACTCAAAAATGGTGCCAACCGCTTGCAAATGCTCACCTGAAAGCTTTGGCGATGGAAACAGAAGGCTATTTATCACAGGACAAAAAATCAGCCCTCAAAAACTTAACCGGCAGAAAATATTTTTTTGAAAAAATCCCTAAGCCCCGGGGTCACAATTTCAGCAAAAATCTGACTTTTGGCAGTTCACTCAAAAATGGTGCCAACCGCTTGCAAATGCTCACCTGAAAGCTTTGGCGATGGAAACAGGCGGCTTTTTATCACAGGACAAGAAATCAGCCCTCAAAAACTTAACCGGCAGAAAATATTTTTTTGAAAAAATCCCTAAGCCCCGGGGTAACAATTTCAGCAAAAATCTGACTTTTGGCAGTTAACTCAAAAATGGTGCCAACCGCTTGCAAATGCTCCCCTGAAAGGTTTGGCATGCGAAACAGAAGGCTTTTTATCACAGGACAAGAAATCAGCCCTCAAAACTTAACCGGCAGAAAATATTTTTTTGAAAAAATCCCTAAGCCCCGGGGTCACAATTTCAGCAAAAATCTGACTTTTGGCAGTTCACTCAAAAATGGTGCCAACCGCTTGCAAATGCTCACCTGAAAGCTTTGGCGATGGAAACAGAAGGCTTTTTATCACAGGACAAGAAATCAGCCCTCAAAAACTTAACCGGCAGAAAATATTTTTTGGAAAAAATCCCTAAGCCCTGGGGTCACAATTTCAGAAAAAATCTGACTTTTGGCAGTTCACTCAAAAATGGTGCCAACCGCTTGCAAATGCTCACCTGAAAGCTTTGGCGATGGAAACAGAAGGCTATTTATCACAGGACAAGAAATCAGCCCTCAAAAACTTAACCGGCAGAAAATATTTTTTTGAAAAAATCCCTAAGCCCCGGGGTCACAATTTCAGCAAAAATCTGACTTTTGGCAGTTCACTCCAAAATGGTGCCAACCGCTTGCAAATGCTCACCTGAAAGCTTTGGCGATGGAAACAGGCGGCTATTTATCACAGGACAAGAAATCAGCCCTCAAAAACTTAACCAGCAGAAAATATTTTTTTGAAAAAATCCCTAAGCCCCGGGGTCACAATTTCAGCAAAAATCTGACTTTTGGCAGTTCACTCAAAAATGGTGCCAACCGCTTGCAAATGCTCACCTGAAAGCTTTGGCGATGGAAACAGAAGGCTTTTTATCACAGGACAAGAAATCAGCCCTCAAAAACTTAACCGGCAGAAAATCTTTTTTTGAAAAAATCATTAAGCCCCGGGGACACAATTTCAGCAAAAATCTGACTTTTGGCAGTTCACTCAAAAATGGTGCCAACCGCTTGCAAATGCTCCCCTGAAAGGTTTGGCACGCGAAACAGAAGGCTTTTTATCACAGGACAAGAAATCAGCCCTCAAAAACTTAACCGGCAGAAAATATTTTTTTGAAAAAATCCCTAAGCCCCGGGGTCACAATTTCAGCAAAAATCTGACTTTTGGCAGTTCACTCAAAAATGGTGCCAACCGCTTGCAAATGCTCACCTGAAAGCTTTGGCACGCGAAACAGAAGGCTTTTTATCACAGGACAAGAAATCAGCCCTCAAAAACTTAACCGGCAGAAAATATTTTTTTGAAAAAATCCCTAAGCCCCGGGGTCACAATTTCAGAAAAAATCTGACTTTTGGCAGTTCACTCAAAAATGGTGCCAACCGCTTGCAAATGCTCACCTGAAAGCTTTGGCACTCGAAACAGAAGGCTTTTTATCACAGGACAAGAAATCAGCCCTCAAAAACTTAACCGGCAGAAAATATTTTTTTGAAAAAATCCCTAAGCCCCAGGGTCACAATTTCAGCAAAAATCTGACTTTTGGCAGTTCACTCAAAAATGGTGCCAACCGCTTGCAAATGCTCACCTGAAAGCTTTGGCGATGGAAACAGAAGGCTTTTTATCACAGGACAAGAAATCAGCCCTCAAAAACTTAACCGGCAGAAAATATTTTTTTGAATAAATCCCTAAGCCCCGGGGTCACAATTTCAGAAAAAAATCTGACTTTTGGCAGTTCACTCAAAAATGGTGCCAATCGCTTGCAAATGCTCCCCTGAAAGGTTTGGCACGCGAAACAGAAGGCTTTTTATCACAGGACAAGAAATCAGTCCTCAAAAACTTAACCGGCAGAAAATATTTTTTTGAAAAAATCCCTAAGCCCTGGGGTGACAATTTCAGCAAAAATCTGACTTTTGGCAGTTCACTCAAAAATGGTGCCAACCGCTTGCAAATGCTCACCTGAAAGCTTTGGCGATGGAAACAGAAGGCTTTTTATCACAGGACAAGAAATCAGCCCTCAAAAACTAAACCAGCAGAAAATATTTTTTTGAAAAAATCCCTAAGCCCCGGGGTCACAATTTCAGCAAAAATCTGACTTTTGGCAGTTCACTCAAAAATGGTGCCAACCGCTTGCAAATGCTCACCTGAAAGCTTTGGCACGCGAAACAGAAGGCTTTTTATCACAGGACAAGAAATCAGCCCTCAAAAACTTAACCAGCAGAAAATATTTTTTTGAAAAAATCCCTAAGCCCCGGGGTCACAATTTCAGCAAAAATCTGACTTTTGGCAATTCACTCAAAAATGGTGCCAAAAGCTTGAAAATGCTCCCCTGAAAGGTTTGGCACTCGAAACAGAAGGCTTTTTATCACAGGACAAGAAATCAGCCCTCAAAAACTTAACCGGCAGAAAATATTTTTTTGAAAAAATCCCTAAGCCCCGGGGTCACAATTTCAGAAAAAATCTGACTTTTGGCAGTTCACTCAAAAATGGTGGCAACCGCTTGCAAATGCTCACCTGAAAGCTTTGGCACTCGAAACAGAAGGCTTTTTATCACAGGACAAGAAATCAGCCCTCAAAAACTTAACCGGCAGAAAATATTTTTTTGAAAAAATCCCTAAGCCCCGGGGTCACAATTTCAGAAAAAATCTGACTTTTGGCAGTTCACTCAAAAATGGTGCCAACCGCTTGCAAATGCTCACGTGAAAGCTTTGGCGATGGAAACAGAAGGCTTTTTATCAGAGGACAAGAAATCAGCCCTCAAAAACTTAACCGCCAGAAAATATTTTTTTGAAAAAATCCCTAAGCCCCGGGGTCACAATTTCAGCAAAAATCTGACTTTTGGCAGTTCACTCAAAAATTGTGCCAACCGCTTGCAAATGCTCCCCTGAAAGGTTTGGCATGCGAAACAGAAGGCTTTTTATCACAGGACAAGAAATCAGCCCTCAAAAACTTAACCGGCAGAAAATATTTTTTTGAAAAAATCCCTAAGCCCCGGGGTCACAATTTCAGCAAAAATCTGACTTTTGGCAGTTCACTCAAAAATGGTGCCAACCGCTTGCAAATGCTCCCTTGAAAGCTTTGGCGATGGAAACAGAAGGCTTTTTATCACAGGACAAGAAATCAGCCCTCAAAAACTTAACCGCCAGAAAATATTTTTTTGAAAAAATCCCTAAGCCCCGGGGTCACAATTTCAGCAAAAATCTGACTTTTGGCAGTTCACTCAAAAATGGTGCCAACCGCTTGCAAATGCTCACCTGAAAGCTTTGGCGATGGAAACAGAAGGCTTTTTACCACAGGACAAGAAATCAGCCCTCCAAAATTTAACCGGCAGAAAATATTTTTTTGAAAAAATCCCTAAGCCCCGGGGTCACAATTTCAGCAAAAATCTGACTTTTGGCAGTTCACTCAAAAATGGTGCCAACCGCTTGCAAATGCTCACCTGAAAGCTTTGGCACGCGAAACAGAAGGCTTTTTATCACAGGACAAGAAATCAGCCCTCAAAAACTTAACCGGCAGAAAATATTTTTTTGAAAAAATCCCTAAGTCCCGGGGTCACAATTTCAGCAAAAATCTGACTTTTGGCAATTCACTCAAAAATGGTGCCAAAAGCTTGAAAATGCTCCCCTGAAAGGTTTGGCACTCGAAACAGAAGGCTTTTTATCACAGGACAAGAAATCAGCCCTCAAAAACTTAACCGGCAGAAAATATTTTTTTGAAAAAATCCCTAAGCCCCGGGGTCACAATTTCAGAAAAAATCTGACTTTTGGCAGTTCACTCAAAAATGGTGTCAACCGCTTGCAAATGCTCACCTGAAAGCTTTGGCACTCGAAACAGAAGGCTTTTTATCACAGGACAAGTAATCAGCCCTCAAAAACTTAACCGGCAGAAAATATTTTTTTGAAAAAATCCCTAAGCCCCGGGGTCACAATTTCAGAAAAAATCTGACTTTTGGCAGTTCACTCAAAAATGGTGCCAACCGCTTGCAAATGCTCACCTGAAAGCTTTGGCGATGGAAACAGAAGGCTTTTTATCACAGGACAAGAAATCAGCCTTCAAAAACTTAACCGGCAGAAAATATTTTTTTGAAAAAATCCCTAAGCCCCGGGGTCACAATTTCAGCAAAAATCTGACTTTTGGCAGTTCACTCAAAAATGGTGCCAACCGCTTGCAAATGCTCACCTGAAAGCTTTGGCGATGGAAACAGAAGGCTTTTTATCACAGGACAAGAAATCAGCCCTCAAAAACTTAACCGGCAGAAAATATTTTTTTGAAAAAATCCCTAAGCCCCGGGGTCACAATTTCAGCAAAAATCTGACTTTTGGCAGTTCACTCAAAAATGGTGCCAACCGCTTGCAAATGCTCACCTGAAAGCTTTGGCGATGGAAACAGAAGGCTTTTTATCACAGGACAAGAAATCAGCCCTCAAAAACTTAACCAGCAGAAAATATTTTTTTGAAAAAATCCCTAAGCCCCGGGGTCACAATTTCAGCAAAAATCTGACTTTTGGCAATTCACTCAAAAATGGTGCCAAAAGCTTGAAAATGCTCCCCTGAAAGGTTTGGCACTCGAAACAGAAGGCTTTTTATCACAGGACAAGAAATCAGCCCTCAAAAACTTAACCGGCAGAAAATATTTTTTTGAAAAAATCCCTAAGCCCCGGGGTCACAATTTCAGAAAAAATCTGACTTTTGGCAGTTCACTCAAAAATGGTGGCAACCGCTTGCAAATGCTCACCTGAAAGCTTTGGCACTCGAAACAGAAGGCTTTTTATCACAGGACAAGAAATCAGCCCTCAAAAACTTAACCGGCAGAAAATATTTTTTTGAAAAAATCCCTAAGCCCCGGGGTCACAATTTCAGAAAAAATCTGACTTTTGGCAGTTCACTCAAAAATGGTGCCAACCGCTTGCAAATGCTCACGTGAAAGCTTTGGCGATGGAAACAGAAGGCTTTTTATCAGAGGACAAGAAATCAGCCCTCAAAAATTTAACCGGCAGAAAATATTTTTTTGAAAAAATCCCTAAGCCCCGGGGTCACAATTTCAGCAAAAATCTGACTTTTGGCAGTTCACTCAAAAATTGTGCCAACCGCTTGCAAATGCTCCCCTGAAAGGTTTGGCATGCGAAACAGAAGGCTTTTTATCACAGGACAAGAAATCAGCCCTCAAAAACTTAACCGGCAGAAAATATTTTTTTGAAAAAATCCCTAAGCCCCGGGGTCACAATTTCAGCAAAAATCTGACTTTTGGCAGTTCACTCAAAAATGGTGCCAACCGCTTGCAAATGCTCCCTTGAAAGCTTTGGCGATGGAAACAGAAGGCTTTTTATCACAGGACAAGAAATCAGCCCTCAAAAACTTAACCGCCAGAAAATATTTTTTTGAAAAAATCCCTAAGCCCCGGGGTCACAATTTCAGCAAAAATCTGACTTTTGGCAGTTCACTCAAAAATGGTGCCAACCGCTTGCAAATGCTCACCTGAAAGCTTTGGCGATGGAAACAGAAGGCTTTTTACCACAGGACAAGAAATCAGCCCTCAAAAACTTAACCGGCAGAAAATCTTTTTTTGAAAAAATCCCTAAGCCCCGGGGTCACAATTTCAGAAAAAATCTGACTTTTGGCAGTTCACTCAAAAATGGTGCCAACCGCTTGCAAATGCTCCCCTGAAAGGTTTGGCACGCGAAACAGAAGGCTTTTTATCACAGGACAAGAAATCAGCCCTCCAAAATTTAACCGGCAGAAAATATTTTTTTGAAAAAATCCCTAAGCCCCGGGGTCACAATTTCAGCAAAAATCTGACTTTTGGCAGTTCACTCAAAAATGGTGCCAACCGCTTGCAAATGCTCACCTGAAAGCTTTGGCATGCGAAACAGAAGGCTTTTTATCACAGGACAAGAAATCAGCCCTCAAAAACTTAACCGGCAGAAAATATTTTTTTGAAAAAATCCCTAAGTCCCGGGGTCACAATTTCAGCAAAAATCTGACTTTTGGCAATTCACTCAAAAATGGTGCCAAAAGCTTGAAAATGCTCCCCTGAAAGGTTTGGCACTCGAAACAGAAGGCTTTTTATCACAGGACAAGAAATCAGCCCTCAAAAACTTAACCGGCAGAAAATATTTTTTTGAAAAAATCCCTAAGCCCCGGGGTCACAATTTCAGAAAAAATCTGACTTTTGGCAGTTCACTCAAAAATGGTGTCAACCGCTTGCAAATGCTCACCTGAAAGCTTTGGCACTCGAAACAGAAGGCTTTTTATCACAGGACAAGTAATCAGCCCTCAAAAACTTAACCGGCAGAAAATATTTTTTTGAAAAAATCCCTAAGCCCCGGGGTCACAATTTCAGAAAAAATCTGACTTTTGGCAGTTCACTCAAAAATGGTGCCAACCGCTTGCAAATGCTCACCTGAAAGCTTTGGCGATGGAAACAGAAGGCTTTTTATCACAGGACAAGAAATCAGCCCTCAAAAACTTAACCGGCAGAAAATATTTTTTTGAAAAAATCCCTAAGCCCCGGGGTCACAATTTCAGAAAAAATCTGACTTTTGGCAGTTCACTCAAAAATAGTGCCAACCGCTTGCAAATGCTCCCCTGAAAGGATTGGCACGCGAAACAGAAGGCTTTTTATCACAGGACAAGAAATCAGCCCTCAAAAACTTAACCGGTAGAAAATATTTTTTTGAAAAAATCCCTAAGCCCCGGGGTCACAATTTCAGAAAAAATCTGACTTTTGGCAGTTCACTCAAAAATGGTGCCAACCGCTTGCAAATGCTCCCCTGAAAGCTTTGGCACGCGAAACAGAAGGCTTTTTATCACAGGACAAGAAATCAGCCCTCAAAAACTTAACCGGTAGAAAATATTTTTTCGAAAAAATCCCTAAGCCCCGGGGTCACAATTTCAGCAAAAATCTGACTTTTGGCAATTCACTCAAAAATGGTGCCAACCGCTTGCAAATGCTCCCCTGAAAGGATTGGCACGCGAAACAGAAGGCTTTTTATCACAGGACAAGAAATCAGCCCTCAAAAACTTAACCGGTAGAAAATATTTTTTTGAAAAAATCCCTAAGCCCCGGGGTCACAATTTCAGAAAAAATCTGACTTTTGGCAGTTCACTCAAAAATGGTGCCAACCGCTTGCAAATGCTCCCCTGAAAGCTTTGGCACGCGAAACAGAAGGCTTTTTATCACAGGACAAGAAATCAGCCCTCAAAAACTTAACCGGTAGAAAATATTTTTTCGAAAAAATCCCTAAGCCCCGGGGTCACAATTTCAGCAAAAATCTGACTTTTGGCAATTCACTCAAAAATGGTGCCAAAAGCTTGAAAATGCTCCCCTGAAAGGTTTGGCACTCGAAACAGAAGGCTTTTTATCACAGGACAAGAAATCAGCCCTCAAAAACTTAACCGGCAGAAAATATTTTTTTGAAAAAATCCCTAAGCCCCGGGGTCACAATTTCAGCAAAAATCTGACTTTTGGCAGTTCACTCAAAAATGGTGTCAACCGCTTGCAAATGCTCCCCTGAAAGCTTTGGCACTCGAAACAGAAGGCTTTTTATCACAGGACAAGTAATCAGCCCTCAAAAACTTAACCGGCAGAAAATATTTTTTTGAAAAAATCCCTAAGCCCCGGGGTCACAATTTCAGAAAAAATCTGACTTTTGGCAGTTCACTCAAAAATGGTGCCAACCGCTTGCAAATGCTCCCTTGAAAGCTTTGGCGATGGAAACAGAAGGCTTTTTATCACAGGACAAGAAATCAGCCCTCAAAAACTTAACCGCCAGAAAATATTTTTTTGAAAAAATCCCTAAGCCCCGGGGTCACAATTTCAGCAAAAATCTGACTTTTGGCAGTTCACTCAAAAATGGTGCCAACCGCTTGCAAATGCTCACCTGAAAGCTTTGGCGATGGAAACAGAAGGCTTTTTACCACAGGACAAGAAATCAGCCCTCAAAAACTTAACCAGCAGAAAATCTTTTTTTGAAAAAATCCCTAAGCCCCGGGGTCACAATTTCAGAAAAAATCTGACTTTTGGCAGTTCACTCAAAAATGGTGCCAACCGCTTGCAAATGCTCCCCTGAAAGGTTTGGCACGCGAAACAGAAGGCTTTTTATCACAGGACAAGAAATCAGCCCTCCAAAATTTAACCGGCAGAAAATATTTTTTTGAAAAAATCCCTAAGCCCCGGGGTCACAATTTCAGCAAAAATCTGACTTTTGGCAGTTCACTCAAAAATGGTGCCAACCCCTTGCAAATGCTCACCTGAAAGCTTTGGCATGCGAAACAGAAGGCTTTTTATCACAGGACAAGAAATCAGCCCTCAAAAACTTAACCGGCAGAAAATATTTTTTTGAAAAAATCCCTAAGTCCCGGGGTCACAATTTCAGCAAAAATCTGACTTTTGGCAATTCACTCAAAAATGGTGCCAAAAGCTTGAAAATGCTCCCCTGAAAGGTTTGGCACTCGAAACAGAAGGCTTTTTATCACAGGACAAGAAATCAGCCCTCAAAAACTTAACCGGCAGAAAATATTTTTTTGAAAAAAACCCTAAGCCCCGGGGTCACAATTTCAGAAAAAATCTGACTTTTGGCAGTTCACTCAAAAATGGTGTCAACCGCTTGCAAATGCTCACCTGAAAGCTTTGGCACTCGAAACAGAAGGCTTTTTATCACAGGACAAGTAATCAGCCCTCAAAAACTTAACCGGCAGAAAATATTTTTTTGAAAAAATCCCTAAGCCCCGGGGTCACAATTTCAGAAAAAATCTGACTTTTGGCAGTTCACTCAAAAATGGTGCCAACCGCTTGCAAATGCTCACCTGAAAGCTTTGGCGATGGAAACAGAAGGCTTTTTATCACAGGACAAGAAATCAGCCCTCAAAAACTTAACCGGCAGAAAATATTTTTTTGAAAAAATCCCTAAGCCCCGGGGTCACAATTTCAGAAAAAATCTGACTTTTGGCAGTTCACTCAAAAATAGTGCCAACCGCTTGCAAATGCTCCCCTGAAAGGATTGGCACGCGAAACAGAAGGCTTTTTATCACAGGACAAGAAATCAGCCCTCAAAAACTTAACCGGTAGAAAATATTTTTTTGAAAAAATCCCTAAACCCCGGGGTCACAATTTCAGAAAAAATCTGACTTTTGGCAGTTCACTCAAAAATGGTGCCAACCGCTTGCAAATGCTCCCCTGAAAGCTTTGGCACGCGAAACAGAAGGCTTTTTATCACAGGACAAGAAATCAGCCCTCAAAAACTTAACCGGTAGAAAATATTTTTTCGAAAAAATCCCTAAGCCCCGGGGTCACAATTTCAGCAAAAATCTGACTTTTGGCAATTCACTCAAAAATGGTGCCAAAAGCTTGAAAATGCTCCCCTGAAAGGTTTGGCACTCGAAACAGAAGGCTTTTTATCACAGGACAAGAAATCAGCCCTCAAAAACTTAACCGGCAGAAAATATTTTTTTGAAAAAATCCCTAAGCCCCGGGGTCACAATTTCAGAAAAAATCTGACTTTTGGCAGTTCACTCAAAAATGGTGTCAACCGCTTGCAAATGCTCACCTGAAAGCTTTGGCACTCGAAACAGAAGGCTTTTTATCACAGGACAAGTAATCAGCCCTCAAAAACTTAACCGGCAGAAAATATTTTTTTGAAAAAATCCCTAAGCCCCGGGGTCACAATTTCAGAAAAAATCTGACTTTTGGCAGTTCACTCAAAAATGGTGCCAACCGCTTGCAAATGCTCACCTGAAAGCTTTGGCGATGGAAACAGAAGGCTTTTTATCACAGAACAAGAAATCAGCCCTCAAAAACTTAACCGGCAGAAAATATTTTTTTGAAAAAATCCCTAAGCCCCGGGGTCACAATTTCAGAAAAAATCTGACTTTTGGCAGTTCATTCAAAAATGGTGCCAACCGCTTGCAAATGCTCCCCTGAAAGGTTTGGCACTCGAAACAGAAGGCTTTTTATCACAGGACAAGAAATCAGCCCTCAAAAACTTAACCGGCAGAAAATATTTTTTTGAAAAAATCCCTAAGCCCCGGGGTCACAATTTCAGAAAAAATCTGACTTTTGGCAGTTCACTCAAAAATGGTGTCAACCGCTTGCAAATGCTCACCTGAAAGCTTTGGCACTCGAAACAGAAGGCTTTTTATCACAGGACAAGTAATCAGCCCTCAAAAACTTAACCGGCAGAAAATATTTTTTTGAAAAAATCCCTAAGCCCCGGGGTCACAATTTCAGAAAAAATCTGACTTTTGGCAGTTCACTCAAAAATGGTGCCAACCGCTTGCAAATGCTCACCTGAAAGCTTTGGCGATGGAAACAGAAGGCTTTTTATCACAGGACAAGAAATCAGCCCTCAAAAACTTAACCGGCAGAAAATATTTTTTTGAATAAATCCCTAAGCCCCGGGGTCACAATTTCAGAAAAAATCTAACTTTTGGCAGTTCACTCAAAAATGGTGCCAACCGCTTGCAAATGCTCCCCTGAAAGGATTGGCACGCGAAACAGAAGGCTTTTTATCACAGGACAAGAAATCAGCCCTCAAAAACTTAACCGGTAGAAAATATTTTTTTGAAAAAATCCCTAAGCCCCGGGGTCACAATTTCAGCAAAAATCTGACTTTTGGCAGTTCACTCAAAAATGGTGCCAAAAGCTTGAAAATGCTCCCCTGAAAGCTTTGGCACTCGAAACAGAAGGCTTTTTATCACAGGACAAGAAATCAGCCCTCAAAAACTTAACCGGCAGAAAATATTTTTTTGAAAAAATCCCTAAGCCCCGGGGTCACAATTTCAGAAAAAAATCTGACTTTTGGCAGTTCACTCAAAAATGGTGCCAAAAGCTTGAAAATGCTCCCCTGAAAGGTTTGGCACTCGAAACAGAAGGCTTTTTATCACAGGACAAGAAATCAGCCCTCAAAAACTTAACCGGCAGAAAATATTTTTTTGAAAAAATCCCTAAGCCCCGGGGTCACAATTTCAGCAAAAATCTGACTTTTGGCAGTTCACTCAAAAATGGTGCCAACCGCTTGCAAATGCTCACCTGAAAGCTTTGGCGATGGAAAGAGAAGGCTTTTTATCACAGGACAAGAAATCAGCCCTCAAAAACTTAACCGGCAGAAAATATTTTTTTGAAAAAATCCCTAAGCCCCGGGGTCACAATTTCAGAAAAAATCTGACTTTTGGCAGTTCACTCAAAAATGGTGTCAACCGCTTGCAAATGCTCACCTGAAAGCTTTGGCACTCGAAACAGAAGGCTTTTTATCACAGGACAAGTAATCAGCCCTCAAAAACTTAACCGGCAGAAAATATTTTTTTGAAAAAATCCCTAAGCCCCGGGGTCACAATTTCAGAAAAAATCTGACTTTTGGCAGTTCACTCAAAAATGGTGCCAACCGCTTGCAAATGCTCACCTGAAAGCTTTGGCGATGGAAACAGAAGGCTTTTTATCACAGGACAAGAAATCAGCCCTCAAAAACTTAACCGGCAGAAAATATTTTTTTGAAAAAATCCCTAAGCCCCGGGGTCACAATTTCAGAAAAAATCTGACTTTTGGCAGTTCACTCAAAAATGGTGCCAACCGCTTGCAAATGCTCCCCTGAAAGGATTGGCACGCGAAACAGAAGGCTTTTTATCACAGGACAAGAAATCAGCCCTCAAAAACTTAACCGGTAGAAAATATTTTTTTGAAAAAATCCCTAAGCCCCGGGGTCACAATTTCAGAAAAAATCTGACTTTTGGCAGTTCACTCAAA
This sequence comes from Podarcis liolepis, assembly GCF_965112155.1. Lineage (NCBI taxonomy): Eukaryota > Metazoa > Chordata > Lepidosauria > Squamata > Lacertidae > Podarcis > Podarcis liolepis. Next base: position 1,469,478 of record NW_028148790.1, on the reverse strand, counting down.
AATGGTGCCAACCGCTTGCAAATGCTCCCCTGAAAGCTTTGGCACGCGAAACAGAAGGCTTTTTATCACAGGACAAGAAATCAGCCCTCAAAAACTTAACCGGTAGAAAATATTTTTTCGAAAAAATCCCTAAGCCCCGGGGTCACAATTTCAGCAAAAATCTGACTTTTGGCAGTTCACTCAAAAATGGTGCCAAAAGCTTGAAAATGCTCCCCTGAAAGCTTTGGCACTCGAAACAGAAGGCTTTTTATCACAGGACAAGAAATCAGCCCTCAAAAACTTAACCGGCAGAAAATATTTTTTTGAAAAAATCCCTAAGCCCCGGGGTCACAATTTCAGAAAAAAATCTGACTTTTGGCAGTTCACTCAAAAATGGTGCCAAAAGCTTGAAAATGCTCCCCTGAAAGGTTTGGCACTCGAAACAGAAGGCTTTTTATCACAGGACAAGAAATCAGCCCTCAAAAACTTAACCGGCAGAAAATATTTTTTTGAAAAAATCCCTAAGCCCCGGGGTCACAATTTCAGCAAAAATCTGACTTTTGGCAGTTCACTCAAAAATGGTGCCAACCGCTTGCAAATGCTCACCTGAAATCTTTGGCGATGGAAAGAGAAGGCTTTTTACCACAGGACAAGAAATCAGCCCTCAAAAACTTAACCGGCAGAAAATCTTTTTTTGAAAAAATCCCTAAGCCCCGGGGTCACAATTTCAGAAAAAATCTGACTTTTGGCAGTTCACTCAAAAATGGTGCCAACCGCTTGCAAATGCTCCCCTGAAAGGTTTGGCACGCGAAACAGAAGGCTTTTTATCACAGGACAAGAAATCAGCCCTCAAAAACTTAACCGGCAGAAAATATTTTTTTGAAAAAATCCCTAAGCCCCGGGGTCACAATTTCAGCAAAAATCTGACTTTTGGCAGTTCACTCAAAAATGGTGCCAACCGCTTGCAAATGCTCACCTGAAAGCTTTGGCACGCGAAACAGAAGGCTTTTTATCACAGGACAAGAAATCAGCCCTCAAAAACTTAACCGGCAGAAAATATTTTTTTGAAAAAATCCCTAAGCCCCGGGGTCACAATTTCAGCAAAAATCTGACTTTTGGCAATTCACTCAAAAATGGTGCCAAAAGCTTGAAAATGCTCCCCTGAAAGGTTTGGCACTCGAAACAGAAGGCTTTTTATCACAGGACAAGAAATCAGCCCTCAAAAACATAACCGGCAGAAAATATTTTTTTGAAAAAATCCCTAAGCCCCGGGGTCACAATTTCAGAAAAAATCTGACTTTTGGCAGTTCACTCAAAAATGGTGCCAACCGCTTGCAAATGCTCCCCTGAAAGGTTTGGCACTCGAAACAGAAGGCTTTTTATCACAGGACAAGAAATCAGCCCTCAAAAACTTAACCGGCAGAAAATATTTTTTTGAAAAAATCCCTAAGCCCCGGGGTCACAATTTCAGAAAAAATCTGACTTTTGGCAGTTCACTCAAAAATGGTGTCAACCGCTTGCAAATGCTCACCTGAAAGCTTTGGCACTCGAAACAGAAGGCTTTTTATCACAGGACAAGTAATCAGCCCTCAAAAACTTAACCGGCAGAAAATATTTTTTTGAAAAAATCCCTAAGCCCCGGGGTCACAATTTCAGAAAAAATCTGACTTTTGGCAGTTCACTCAAAAATGGTGCCAACCGCTTGCAAATGCTCACCTGAAAGCTTTGGCGATGGAAACAGAAGGCTTTTTATCACAGGACAAGAAATCAGCCCTCAAAAACTTAACCGGCAGAAAATATTTTTTTGAATAAATCCCTAAGCCCCGGGGTCACAATTTCAGAAAAAATCTGACTTTTGGCAGTTCACTCAAAAATGGTGCCAACCGCTTGCAAATGCTCCCCTGAAAGGATTGGCACGCGAAACAGAAGGCTTTTTATCACAGGACAAGAAATCAGCCCTCAAAAACTTAACCGGTAGAAAATTTTTTTTTGAAAAAATCCCTAAGCCCCGGGGTCACAATTTCAGCAAAAATCTGACTTTTGGCAGTTCACTCAAAAATGGTGCCAAAAGCTTGAAAATGCTCCCCTGAAAGCTTTGGCACTCGAAACAGAAGGCTTTTTATCACAGGACAAGAAATCAGCCCTCAAAAACTTAACCGGCAGAAAATATTTTTTTGAAAAAATCCCTAAGCCCCGGGGTCACAATTTCAGAAAAAAATCTGACTTTTGGCAGTTCACTCAAAAATGGTGCCAAAAGCTTGAAAATGCTCCCCTGAAAGGTTTGGCACTCGAAACAGAAGGCTTTTTATCACAGGACAAGAAATCAGCCCTCAAAAACTTAACCGGCAGAAAATATTTTTTTGAAAAAATCCCTAAGCCCCGGGGTCACAATTTCAGCAAAAATCTGACTTTTGGCAGTTCACTCAAAAATGGTGCCAACCGCTTGCAAATGCTCACCTGAAAGCTTTGGCGATGGAAAGAGAAGGCTTTTTATCACAGGACAAGAAATCAGCCCTCAAAAACTTAACCGGCAGAAAATATTTTTTTGAAAAAATCCCTAAGCCCCGGGGTCACAATTTCAGAAAAAATCTGACTTTTGGCAGTTCACTCAAAAATGGTGCCAACCGCTTGCAAATGCTCACCTGAAAGCTTTGGCGATGGAAACAGAAGGCTTTTTATCACAGGACAAGAAATCAGCCCTCAAAAACTTAACCGGCAGAAAATATTTTTTTGAATAAATCCCTAAGCCCCGGGGTCACAATTTCAGAAAAAATCTGACTTTTGGCAGTTCACTCAAAAATGGTGCCAACCGCTTGCAAATGCTCCCCTGAAAGGATTGGCACGCGAAACAGAAGGCTTTTTATCACAGGACAAGAAATCAGCCCTCAAAAACTTAACCGGTAGAAAATTTTTTTTTGAAAAAATCCCTAAGCCCCGGGGTCACAATTTCAGCAAAAATCTGACTTTTGGCAGTTCACTCAAAAATGGTGCCAAAAGCTTGAAAATGCTCCCCTGAAAGCTTTGGCACTCGAAACAGAAGGCTTTTTATCACAGGACAAGAAATCAGCCCTCAAAAACTTAACCGGCAGAAAATATTTTTTTGAAAAAATCCCTAAGCCCCGGGGTCACAATTTCAGAAAAAAATCTGACTTTTGGCAGTTCACTCAAAAATGGTGCCAAAAGCTTGAAAATGCTCCCCTGAAAGGTTTGGCACTCGAAACAGAAGGCTTTTTATCACAGGACAAGAAATCAGCCCTCAAAAACTTAACCGGCAGAAAATATTTTTTTGAAAAAATCCCTAAGCCCCGGGGTCACAATTTCAGCAAAAATCTGACTTTTGGCAGTTCACTCAAAAATGGTGCCAACCGCTTGCAAATGCTCACCTGAAAGCTTTGGCGATGGAAAGAGAAGGCTTTTTATCACAGGACAAGAAATCAGCCCTCAAAAACTTAACCGGCAGAAAATATTTTTTTGAAAAAATCCCTAAGCCCCGGGGTCACAATTTCAGAAAAAATCTGACTTTTGGCAGTTCACTCAAAAATGGTGTCAACCGCTTGCAAATGCTCACCTGAAAGCTTTGGCACTCGAAACAGAAGGCTTTTTATCACAGGACAAGTAATCAGCCCTCAAAAACTTAACCGGCAGAAAATATTTTTTTGAAAAAATCCCTAAGCCCCGGGGTCACAATTTCAGAAAAAATCTGACTTTTGGCAGTTCACTCAAAAATGGTGCCAACCGCTTGCAAATGCTCACCTGAAAGCTTTGGCGATGGAAACAGAAGGCTTTTTATCACAGGACAAGAAATCAGCCCTCAAAAACTTAACCGGCAGAAAATATTTTTTTGAAAAAATCCCTAAGCCCCGGGGTCACAATTTCAGAAAAAATCTGACTTTTGGCAGTTCACTCAAAAATGGTGCCAACCGCTTGCAAATGCTCCCCTGAAAGGATTGGCACGCGAAACAGAAGGCTTTTTATCACAGGACAAGAAATCAGCCCTCAAAAACTTAACCGGTAGAAAATATTTTTTTGAAAAAATCCCTAAGCCCCGGGGTCACAATTTCAGAAAAAATCTGACTTTTGGCAGTTCACTCAAAAATGGTGCCAACCGCTTGCAAATGCTCCCCTGAAAGCTTTGGCACGCGAAACAGAAGGCTTTTTATCACAGGACAAGAAATCAGCCCTCAAAAACTTAACCGGTAGAAAATATTTTTTCGAAAAAATCCCTAAGCCCCGGGGTCACAATTTCAGCAAAAATCTGACTTTTGGCAGTTCACTCAAAAATGGTGCCAAAAGCTTGAAAATGCTCCCCTGAAAGCTTTGGCACTCGAAACAGAAGGCTTTTTATCACAGGACAAGAAATCAGCCCTCAAAAACTTAACCGGCAGAAAATATTTTTTTGAAAAAATCCCTAAGCCCCGGGGTCACAATTTCAGAAAAAAATCTGACTTTTGGCAGTTCACTCAAAAATGGTGCCAAAAGCTTGAAAATGCTCCCCTGAAAGGTTTGGCACTCGAAACAGAAGGCTTTTTATCACAGGACAAGAAATCAGCCCTCAAAAACTTAACCGGCAGAAAATATTTTTTTGAAAAAATCCCTAAGCCCCGGGGTCACAATTTCAGCAAAAATCTGACTTTTGGCAGTTCACTCAAAAATGGTGCCAACCGCTTGCAAATGCTCACCTGAAAGCTTTGGCGATGGAAAGAGAAGGCTTTTTACCACAGGACAAGAAATCAGCCCTCAAAAACTTAACCGGCAGAAAATCTTTTTTTGAAAAAATCCCTAAGCCCCGGGGTCACAATTTCAGAAAAAATCTGACTTTTGGCAGTTCACTCAAAAATGGTGCCAACCGCTTGCAAATGCTCACCTGAAAGCTTTGGCACGCGAAACAGAAGGCTTTTTATCACAGGACAAGAAATCAGCCCTCAAAAACTTAACCGGCAGAAAATATTTTTTTGAAAAAATCCCTAAGCCCCGGGGTCACAATTTCAGCAAAAATCTGACTTTTGGCAGTTCACTCAAAAATGGTGCCAACCGCTTGCAAATGCTCACCTGAAAGCTTTGGCACGCGAAACAGAAGGCTTTTTATCACAGGACAAGAAATCAGCCCTCAAAAACTTAACCGGCAGAAAATATTTTTTTGAAAAAATCCCTAAGCCCCGGGGTCACAATTTCAGCAAAAATCTGACTTTTGGCAATTCACTCAAAAATGGTGCGAAAAGCTTGAAAATGCTCCCCTGAAAGGTTTGGCACTCGAAACAGAAGGCTTTTTATCACAGGACAAGAAATCAGCCCTCAAAAACTTAACCGGCAGAAAATATTTTTTTGAAAAAATCCCTAAGCCCCGGGGTCACAATTTCAGAAAAAATCTGACTTTTGGCAGTTCACTCAAAAATGGTGTCAACCGCTTGCAAATGCTCACCTGAAAGCTTTGGCACTCAAAACAGAAGGCTTTTTATCACAGGACAAGAAATCAGCCCTCAAAAACTTAACCGGCAGAAAATATTTTTTTGAAAAAATCCCTAAGCCCCGGGGTCACAATTTCAGCAAAAATCTGACTTTTGGCAGTTCACTCAAAAATGGTGCCAACCGCTTGCAAATGCTCACCTGAAACTTTGGCGATGGAAACAGAAGGCTTTTTATCACAGGACAAGAAATCAGCCCTCAAAAACTTAACCGGCAGAAAATATTTTTTTGAAAAAATCCCTAAGCCCCGGGGTCACAATTTCAGAAAAAATCTGACTTTTGGCAGTTCACTCAAAAATGGTGCCAATCGCTTGCAAATGCTCCCCTGAAAGGTTTGGCACACGAAACAGAAGGCTTTTTATCACAGGACAAGAAATCAGCCCTCAAAAACTTAACCGGCAGAAAACATTTTTTTGAAAAAATCCCTAAGCCCCGGGGTGACAATTTCAGCAAAAATCTGACTTTTGGCAGTTCACTCAAAAATGGTGCCAACCGCTTGCAAATGCTCACCTGAAAGCTTTGGCGATGGAAACAGAAGGCTTTTTATCACAGGACAAGAAATCAGCCCTCAAAAACTTAACCGGCAGAAAATATTTTTTTGAAAAAATCCCTAAGCCCCGGGGTCACAATTTCAGCAAAAATCTGACTTTTGGCAGTTCACTCAAAAATGGTGCCAACCGCTTGCAAATGCTCACCTGAAAGCTTTGGCACGCGAAACAGAAGGCTTTTTATCACAGGACAAGAAATCAGCCCTCAAAAACTTAACCGGCAGAAAATATTTTTTTGAAAAAATCCCTAAGCCCCGGGGTCACAATTTCAGCAAAAGTCTGACTTTTGGCAGGTCACTCAAAAATGGTGCCAACCGCTTGCAAATGCTCACCTGAAAGCTTTGGCGATGGAAACAGAAGGCTTTTTATCACAGGACAAGAAATCAGCCCTCAAAAATTTAACCGGCAGAAAATATTTTTTTGAAAAAATCCCTAAGCCCCGGGGTCACAATTTCAGAAAAAATCTGACTTTTGGCAGTTCACTCAAAAATGGTGCCAACCGCTTGCAAATGCTCACCTGAAAGCTTTGGCACTCGAAACAGAAGGCTTTTTATCACAGGACAAGAAATCAGCCCTCAAAAACTTAACCGGCAGAAAATATTTTTTTGAAAAAATCCCTAAGCCCCGGGGTCACAATTTCAGAAAAAATCTGACTTTTGGCAGTTCACTCAAAAATGGTGCCAACCGCTTGCAAATGCTCACGTGAAAGCTTTGGCGATGGAAACAGAAGGCTTTTTATCAGAGGACAAGAAATCAGCCCTCAAAAATTTAACCGGCAGAAAATATTTTTTTGAAAAAATCCCTAAGCCCCGGGGTCACAATTTCAGCAAAAATCTGACTTTTGGCAGTTCACTCAAAAATGGTGCCAACCGCTTGCAAATGCTCACCTGAAAGCTTTGGCGATGGAAACAGAAGGCTTTTTATCACAGGACAAGAAATCAGCCCTCAAAAACTTAACCGGCAGAAAATATTTTTTTGAAAAAATCCCTAAGCCCCGGGGTCACAATTTCAGCAAAAATCTGACTTTTGGCAGTTCACTCAAACATGGTGCCAACCGCTTGCAAATGCTCACGTGAAACCTTTGGCGATGGAAACAGAAGGCTTTTTATCACAGGACAAGAAATCAGCCCTCAAAAATTTAACCGGCAGAAAATATTTTTTTGAAAAAATCCCTAAGCCCCGGGGTCACAATTTCAGCAAAAATCTGACTTTTGGCAGTTCACTCAAAAATGGTGCCAACCGCTTGCAAATGCTCACCTGAAAGCTTTGGCGATGGAAACAGAAGGCTTTTTATCACAGGACAAGAAATCAGCCCTCAAAAACTTAACCGGCAGAAAATATTTTTTTGAAAAAATCCCTAAGCGTCGGGGTCACAATTTCAGCAAAAATCTGACTTTTGGCAGTTCACTCAAAAATGGTGCCAACCGCTTGCAAATGCTCACCTGAAACTTTGGCGATGGAAACAGAAGGCTTTTTATCACAGGACAAGAAATCAGCCCTCAAAAACTTAACCGGCAGAAAATATTTTTTTGAAAAAATCCCTAAGCCCCGGGGTCACAATTTCAGAAAAAATCTGACTTTTGGCAGTTCACTCAAAAATGGTGCCAATCGCTTGCAAATGCTCCCCTGAAAGGTTTGGCACACGAAACAGAAGGCTTTTTATCACAGGACAAGAAATCAGCCCTCAAAAACTTAACCGGCAGAAAACATTTTTTTGAAAAAATCCCTAAGCCCCGGGGTCACAATTTCAGCAAAAATCTGACTTTTGGCAGTTCACTCAAAAATGGTGCCAACCGCTTGCAAATGCTCACCTGAAAGCTTTGGCGATGGAAACAGAAGGCTTTTTATCACAGGACAAGAAATCAGCCCTCAAAAACTTAACCGGCAGAAAATATTTTTTTGAAAAAATCCCTAAGCCCCGGGGTCACAATTTCAGCAAAAATCTGACTTTTGGCAGTTCACTCAAAAATGGTGCCAACCGCTTGCAAATGCTCACCTGAAAGCTTTGGCACGCGAAACAGAAGGCTTTTTATCACAGGACAAGAAATCAGCCCTCAAAAACTTAACCGGCAGAAAATATTTTTTTGAAAAAATCCCTAAGCCCCGGGGTCACAATTTCAGCAAAAGTCTGACTTTTGGCAGGTCACTCAAAAATGGTGCCAACCGCTTGCAAATGCTCACCTGAAAGCTTTGGCGATGGAAACAGAAGGCTTTTTATCACAGGACAAGAAATCAGCCCTCAAAAATTTAACCGGCAGAAAATATTTTTTTGAAAAAATCCCTAAGCCCCGGGGTCACAATTTCAGAAAAAATCTGACTTTTGGCAGTTCACTCAAAAATGGTGCCAACCGCTTGCAAATGCTCACCTGAAAGCTTTGGCACTCGAAACAGAAGGCTTTTTATCACAGGACAAGAAATCAGCCCTCAAAAACTTAACCGGCAGAAAATATTTTTTTGAAAAAATCCCTAAGCCCCGGGGTCACAATTTCAGAAAAAATCTGACTTTTGGCAGTTCACTCAAAAATGGTGCCAACCGCTTGCAAATGCTCACGTGAAAGCTTTGGCGATGGAAACAGAAGGCTTTTTATCAGAGGACAAGAAATCAGCCCTCAAAAATTTAACCGGCAGAAAATATTTTTTTGAAAAAATCCCTAAGCCCCGGGGTCACAATTTCAGCAAAAATCTGACTTTTGGCAGTTCACTCAAAAATGGTGCCAACCGCTTGCAAATGCTCACCTGAAAGCTTTGGCGATGGAAACAGAAGGCTTTTTATCACAGGACAAGAAATCAGCCCTCAAAAACTTAACCGGCAGAAAATATTTTTTTGAAAAAATCCCTAAGCCCCGGGGTCACAATTTCAGCAAAAATCTGACTTTTGGCAGTTCACTCAAACATGGTGCCAACCGCTTGCAAATGCTCACGTGAAACCTTTGGCGATGGAAACAGAAGGCTTTTTATCACAGGACAAGAAATCAGCCCTCAAAAATTTAACCGGCAGAAAATATTTTTTTGAAAAAATCCCTAAGCCCCGGGGTCACAATTTCAGCAAAAATCTGACTTTTGGCAGTTCACTCAAAAATGGTGCCAACCGCTTGCAAATGCTCACCTGAAAGCTTTGGCGATGGAAACAGAAGGCTTTTTATCACAGGACAAGAAATCAGCCCTCAAAAACTTAACCGGCAGAAAATATTTTTTTGAAAAAATCCCTAAGCCCCGGGGTCACAATTTCAGCAAAAATCTGACTTTTGGCAGTTCACTCAAAAATGGTGCCAACCGCTTGCAAATGCTCCCTTGAAAGCTTTGGCGATGGAAACAGAAGGCTTTTTATCACAGGACAAGAAATCAGCCCTCAAAAACTTAACCGGCAGAAAATATTTTTTTGAAAAAATCCCTAAGCCCCGGGGTCACAATTTCAGCAAAAATCTGACTTTTGGCAGGTCACTCAAAAATGGTGCCAACCGCTTGCAAATGCTCACCTGAAAGCTTTGGCGATGGAAACAGAAGGCTTTTTATCACAGGACAAGAAATCAGCCCTCAAAAATTTAACCGGCAGAAAATATTTTTTTGAAAAAATCCCTAAGCCCCGGGGTCACAATTTCAGCAAAAATCTGACTTTTGGCAGTTCACTCAAAAATGGTGCCAACCGCTTGCAAATGCTCCCCTGAAAGCTTTGGCGATGGAAACAGAAGGCTTTTTATCACAGGACAAGAAATCAGCCCTCAAAAACTTAACCGGCAGAAAATATTTTTTTGAAAAAATCCCTAAGCCCCGGGGTCACAATTTCAGAAAAAATCTGACTTTTGGCAGTTCACTCAAAAATGGTGCCAACCGCTTGCAAATGCTCACCTGAAAGCTTTGGCACGCGAAACAGAAGGCTTTTTATCACAGGACAAGAAATCAGCCCTCAAAAACTTAACCAGCAGAAAATATTTTTTTGAAAAAATCCCTAAGCCCCGGGGTCACAATTTCAGCAAAAATCTGACTTTTGGCAATTCACTCAAAAATGGTGCCAAAAGCTTGAAAATGCTCCCCTGAAAGGTTTGGCACTCGAAACAGAAGGCTTTTTATCACAGGACAAGAAATCAGCCCTCAAAAACTTAACCGGCAGAAAATATTTTTTTGAAAAAATCCCTAAGCCCCGGGGTCACAATTTCAGAAAAAATCTGACTTTTGGCAGTTCACTCAAAAATGGTGCCAACCGCTTGCAAATGCTCACCTGAAAGCTTTGGCACTCGAAACAGAAGGCTTTTTATCACAGGACAAGAAATCAGCCCTCAAAAACTTAACCGGCAGAAAATATTTTTTTGAAAAAATCCCTAAGCCCCGGGGTCACAATTTCAGAAAAAATCTGACTTTTGGCAGTTCACTCAAAAATGGTGCCAACCGCTTGCAAATGCTCACGTGAAAGCTTTGGCGATGGAAAAAGAAGGCTTTTTATCAGAGGACAAGAAATCAGCCCTCAAAAATTTAACCGGCAGAAAATATTTTTTTGAAAAAATCCCTAAGCCCCGGGGTCACAATTTCAGCAAAAATCTGACTTTTGGCAGTTCACTCAAAAATTGTGCCAACCGCTTGCAAATGCTCCCCTGAAAGGTTTGGCATGCGAAACAGAAGGCTTTTTATCACAGGACAAGAAATCAGCCCTCAAAAACTTAACCGGCAGAAAATATTTTTTTGAAAAAATCCCTAAGCCCCGGGGTCACAATTTCAGCAAAAATCTGACTTTTGGCAGTTCACTCAAAAATGGTGCCAAAAGCTTGCAAATGCTCCCCTGAAAGCTTTGGCGATGGAAACAGAAGGCTTTTTATCACAGGACAAGAAATCAGCCCTCAAAAACTTAACCGGCAGAAAATATTTTTTTGAAAAAATCCCTAAGCCCCGGGGTGACAATTTCAGCAAAAATCTGACTTTTGGCAGTTCACTCAAAAATGGTGCCAACCGCTTGCAAATGCTCACCTGAAAGCTTTGGCGATGGAAACAGAAGGCTTTTTATCACAGGACAAGAAATCAGCCCTCAAAAACTTAACCGGCAGAAAATATTTTTTTGAAAAAATCCCTAAGCCCCGGGGTCACAATTTCAGCAAAAATCTGACTTTTGGCAGTTCACTCAAAAATGGTGCCAACCGCTTGCAAATGCTCACCTGAAAGCTTTGGCGATGGAAACAGAAGGCTTTTTATCACAGGACAGGAAATCAGCCCTCAAAAACTTAACCGGCAGAAAATATTTTTTTGAAAAAATCCCTAAGCCCCGGGGTCACAATTTCAGCAAAAATCTGACTTTTGGCAGTTCACTCAAACATGGTGCCAACCGCTTGCAAATGCTCACGTGAAAGCTTTGGCGATGGAAACAGAAGGCTTTTTATCACAGGACAAGAAATCAGCCCTCAAAAATTTAACCGGCAGAAAATATTTTTTTGAAAAAATCCCTAAGCCCCGGGGTCACAATTTCAGCAAAAATCTGACTTTTGGCAGTTCACTCAAAAATGGTGCCAACCGGTTGCAAATGCTCACCTGAAAGCTTTGGCGATGGAAACAGAAGGCTTTTTATCACAGGACAAGAAATCAGCCCTCAAAAACTTAACCGGCAGAAAATATTTTTTTGAAAAAATCCCTAAGCCCCGGGGTCACAATTTCAGCAAAAATCTGACTTTTGGCAGTTCACTCAAAAATGGTGCCAACCGCTTGCAAATGCTCCCTTGAAAGCTTTGGCGATGGAAACAGAAGGCTTTTTATCACAGGACAAGAAATCAGCCCTCAAAAACTTAACCGGCAGAAAATATTTTTTTGAAAAAATCCCTAAGCCCCGGGGTCACAATTTCAGCAAAAATCTGACTTTTGGCAGGTCACTCAAAAATGGTGCCAACCGCTTGCAAATGCTCACCTGAAAGCTTTGGCGATGGAAACAGAAGGCTTTTTATCACAGGACAAGAAATCAGCCCTCAAAAATTTAACCGGCAGAAAATATTTTTTTGAAAAAATCCCTAAGCCCCGGGGTCACAATTTCAGCAAAAATCTGACTTTTGGCAGTTCACTCAAAAATGGTGCCAAAAGCTTGAAAATGCTCCCCTGAAAGCTTTGGCGATGGAAACAGAAGGCTTTTTATCACAGGACAAGAAATCAGCCCTCAAAAACTTAACCGGAAGAAAATATTTTTTTGAAAAAATCCCTAAGCCCCGGGGTCACAATTTCAGAAAAAATCTGACTTTTGGCAGTTCACTCAAAAATGGTGCTAACCGCTTGCAAATGCTCCCCTGAAAGCTTTGGCGATGGAAACAGAAGGCTTTTTATCACAGGACAAGAAATCAGCCCTCAAAAACTTAACCGGCAGAAAATATCTTTTTGGAAAAATCCCTAAGCCCCGGGGTCACAATTTCAGCAAAAATCTGACTTTTGGCAGTTCACTCAAAAATGGTGCCAACCGCTTGCAAATGCTCACCTGAAAGCTTTGGCGATTGAAACAGAAGGCTTTTTATCACAGGACAAGAAATCAGCCCCCAAAAACTTAACCGGCAGAAAATATTTTTTTGAAAAAATCCCTAAGCCCCGGGGTCACAATTTCAGCAAAAATCTGACTTTTGGCAGTTCACTCAAAAAAGGTGCCAACCGCTTGCAAATGCACACCTGAAAGCTTTGGCACTCGAAACAGAAGGCTTTTTATCACAGGACAAGAAATCAGCCCTCAAAAACTTAACCGGCAGAAAATATTTTTTTGAAAACATCCCTAAGCCCCGGGGTCACAATTTCAGCAAAAATCTGACTTTTGGCAGTTCACTCAAAAATGGTGCCAAAAGCTTGAAGATGCTCCCCTGAAAGGTTTGGCACTCGAAACAGAAGGCTTTTTATCACAGGACAAGAAATCAGCCCTCAAAAACTTAACCGGCAGAAAATATTTTTTTGAAAAAATCCCTAAGCCCCGGGGTCACAATTTCAGAAAAAATCTGACTTTTGGCAGTTCACTCAAAAATGGTGCCAACCGCTTGCAAATGCTCACCTGAAAGCTTTGGCGATGGAAACAGAAGGCTTTTTATCACAGGACAAGAAATCAGCCCTCAAAAACTTAACCGGCAGAAAATATTTTTTTGAAAAAATCCCTAAGCCCCGGGGTCACAATTTCAGAAAAAATCTGACTTTTGGCAGTTCACTCAAAAATGGTGCCAACCGTTTGCAAATGCTCCCCTGAAAGGTTTGGCACTCGAAACAGAAGGCTTTTTATCACAGGACAAGAAATCAGCCCTCAAAAACTTAACCGGCAGAAAATATTTTTTTGAAAAAATCCCTAAGGCCCGGGGTCAGAATTTCAGAAAAAATCTGACTTTTGGCAGTTCACTCAAAAATGGTGCCAACCGCTTGCAAATGCTCACCTGAAAGCTTTGGCACGCGAAACAGAAGGCTTTTTATCACAGGACAAGAAATCAGCCCTCAAAAACTTAACCGGCAGAAAATATTTTTTTGAAAAAATCCCTAAGCCCCGGGGTCACAATTTCAGCAAAAATCTGACTTTTGGCAATTCACTCAAAAATGGTGCCAAAAGCTTGAAAATGCTCCCCTGAAAGGTTTGGCACTCGAAACAGAAGGCTTTTTATCACAGGACAAGAAATCAGCCCTCAAAAACTTAACCGGCAGAAAATATTTTTTTGAAAAAATCCCTAAGCCCCGGGGTCACAATTTCAGAAAAAATCTGACTTTTGGCAGTTCACTCAAAAATGGTGCCAAAAGCTTGAAAATGCTCACCTGAAAGCTTTGGCACTCGAAACAGAAGGCTTTTTATCACAGGACAAGAAATCAGCCCTCAAAAACTTAACCGGCAGAAAATATTTTTTTGAAAAAATCCCTAAGCCCCGGGGTCACAATTTCAGCAAAATTCTGACTTTTGGCAGTTCACTCAAAAATGGTGCCAACCGCTTGCAAATGCTCCCCTGAAAGGTTTAGCACTCGAAACAGAAGGCTTTTTATCACAGGACAAGAAATCAGCCCTCAAAAATTTAACCGGCAGAAAATATTTTTTTGAAAAAATCCCTAAGCCCCGGGGTCACAATTTCAGCAAAAATCTGACTTTTGGCAGTTCACTCAAAAATGGTGCCAACCGCTTGCAAATGCTCACCTGAAAGGTTTGGCACTTGAAACAGAAGTCTTTTTATCACAGGACAAGAAATCAGCCCTCAAAAACTTAACCGGCAGAAAATATTTTTTTGAAAAAATCCCTAAGCCCCGGGGTCACAATTTCAGAAAAAAATCTGACTTTTGGCAGTTCACTCAAAAATGGTGCCAACCGCTTGCAAATGCTCACCTGAAAGTTTTGGCACGCGAAACAGAAGGCTTTTTATCACAGGACAAGAAATCAGCCCTCAAAAACTTAACCGGCAGAAAATATTTTTTTGAAAAAATCCCTAAGCCCCGGGGTCACAATTTCAGCAAAAATCTGACTTTTGGCAATTCACTCAAAAATGGTGCCAAAAGCTTGAAAATGCTCCCCTGAAAGGTTTGGCACTCGAAACAGAAGGCTTTTTATCACAGGACAAGAAATCAGCCCTCAAAAACTTAACCGGCAGAAAATATTTTTTTGAAAAAATCCCTAAGCCCCGGGGTCACAATTTCAGCAAAAATCTGACTTTTGGCAGTTCACTCAAAAATGGTGCCAAAAGCTTGAAAATGCTCCCCTGAAAGGTTCGGCACTCGAAACAGAAGGCTTTTTATCACAGGACAAGAAATCAGCCCTCAAAAACTTAACCGGCAGAAAATCTTTTTTTGAAAAAATCCCTAAGCCCCGGGGTCACAATTTCAGCAAAAGTCTGACTTTTGGCAGTTCACTCAAAAATGGTGCCAACCGGTTGCAAATGCTCCCCTGAAATGTTTGGCACGCGAAACAGAAGGCTTTTTATCACAGGACAAGAAATCAGCCCTCAAAAACTTAACCGGCAGAAAATATTTTTTTGAAAAAATCCCTAAGCCCCGGGGTCACAATTTCAGAAAAAATCTGACTTTTGGCAGTTCACTCAAAAATGGTGCCAACCGCTTGCAAATGCACACCTGAAAGCTTTGGCACGCGAAACAGAAGGCTTTTTATCACAGGACAAGAAATCAGCCCTCAAAAACTTAACCGGCAGAAAATATTTTTTTGAAAAAATCCCTAAGCCCCGGGGTCACAATTTCAGCAAAAATCTGACTTTTGGCAATTCACTCAAAAATGGTGCCAAAAGCTTGAAAATGCTCCCCTGAAAGGTTCGGCACTTGAAACAGAAGGCTTTTTATCACAGGACAAGAAATCAGCCCTCAAAAACTTAACCGGCAGAAAATATTTTTTTGAAAAAATCCCTAAGCCCCGGGGTCACAATTTCAGAAAAAATCTGACTTTTGGCAGTTCACTCAAAAATGGTGCCAACCGCTTGCAAATGCTCCCCTGAAATGTTTGGCACGCGAAACAGAAGGCTTTTTATCACAGGACAAGAAATCAGCCCTCAAAAACTTAACCGGCAGAAAATATTTTTTTGAAAAAATTCCTAAGCCCCGGGGTCACAATTTCAGCAAAAATCTGACTTTTGGCAGTTCACTCAAAAATGGTGCCAACCGCTTGCAAATGCTCCCCTGAAAGGTTTGGCACACGAAACAGAAGGCTTTTTATCACAGGACAAGAAATCAGCCCTCAAAAACTTAACCGGCAGAAAATATTTTTTTGAAAAAATCCCTAAGCCCCGGGGTCACAATTTCAGAAAAAATCTGACTTTTGGCAGTTCACTCAAAAATGGTGCCAACCGCTTGCAAATGCTCACCTGAAAGCTTTGGCACTCGAAACAGAAGGCTTTTTATCACAGAACAAGAAATCAGCCCTCAAAAACTTAACCGGCAGAAAATATTTTTTTGAAAAAATCCCTAAGCCCCGGGGTCACAATTTCAGAAAAAATCTGACTTTTGGCCGTTCACTCAAAAATGGTGCCAACCGGTTGCAACTGCTCCCATGAAAGGTTTGGCACTCGAAACAGAAGGCTTTTTATCACAGGACAAGAAATCAGCCCTCAAAAACTTAACCGGCAGAAAATATTTTTTTGAATAAATCCCTAAGTCCCGGGGTCACAATTTCAGAAAAAATCTGACTTTTGGCAGTTCACTCAAAAATGGTGCCAATCGCTTGCAAATGCTCCCCTGAAAGGTTTGGCACGCGAAACAGAAGGCTTTTTATCACAGGACAAGAAATCAGCCCTCAAAAACTTAACCGGCAGAAAATATTTTTTTGAAAAAATCCCTAAGCCCCTGGGTCACAATTTCAGCAAAAATCTGACTTTTGGCAGTTCACTCAAAAATGGTGCCAACCGGTTGCAAATGCTCACCTGAAAGCTTTGGCGATGGAAACAGAAGGCTTTTTATCACAGGACAAGAAATCAGCCCTCAAAAACTTAACCGGCAGAAAATATTTTTTTGAAAAAATCCCTAAGCCCCGGGGTCACAATTTCAGCAAAAATCTGACTTTTGGCAGTTCACTCAAAAATGGTGCCAACCGCTTGCAAATGCTCACCTGAAAGCTTTGGCACGCGAAACAGAAGGCTTTTTATCACAGGACAAGAAATCAGCCCTCAAAAACTTAACCGGCAGAAAATATTTTTTTGAAAAAATCCCTAAGCCCCGGGGTCACAATTTCAGCAAAAATCTGACTTTTGGCAGTTCACTCAAAAATGGTGCCAACCGCTTGCAAATGCTCACCTGAAAGCTTTGGCACGCGAAACAGAAGGCTTTTTATCACAGGACAAGAAATCAGCCCTCAAAAACTTAACCGGCAGAAAATATTTTTTTGAAAAAATCCCTAAGCCCCGGGGTCACAATTTCAGCAAAAATCTGACTTTTGGCAGTTCACTCAAAAATGGTGCCAACCGCTTGCAAATGCTCACCTGAAAGCTTTGGCGATGGAAACAGAAGGCTTTTTATCACAGGACAAGAAATCAGCCCTCAAAAACTTAACCGGCAGAAAATCTTTTTTTGAAAAAATCCCTAAGCCCCGGGGTCACAATTTCAGCAAAAATCTGACTTTTGGCAGTTCACTCAAAAATGGTGCCAACCGCTTGCAAATGCTCACCTGAAAGCTTTGGCACGCGAAACAGAAGGCTTTTTATCACAGGACAAGAAATCAGCCCTCAAAAACTTAACCGGCAGAAAATATTTTTTTGAAAAAATCCCTAAGCCCTGGGGTCACAATTTCAGCAAAAATCTGACTTTTGGCAATTCAGTGAAAAATGGTGCCAAAAGCTTGAAAATGCTCCCCTGAAAGGTTTGGCACTCGAAACAGAAGGCTTTTTATCACAGGACAAGAAATCAGCCCTCAAAAACTTAACCGGCAGAAAATATTTTTTTAAAAAATCCCTAAGCCCCGGGGTCACAATTTCAGAAAAAATCTGACTTTTGGCAGTTCATTCAAAAATGGTGCCAACCGCTTGCAAATGCTCACCTGAAAGCTTTGGCACTCGAAACAGAAGGCTTTTTATCACAGGACAAGAAATCAGCCCTCAAAAACTTAACCGGCAGAAAATATTTTTTTGAAAAAATCCCTAAGCCCCGGGGTCACAATTTCAGAAAAAATCTGACTTTTGGCAGTTCACTCAAAAATGGTGCCAACCGCTTGCAAATGCTAACCTGAAAGCTTTGGCGATGGAAACAGAAGGCTTTTTATCACAGGACAAGAAATCAGCCCTCAAAAACTTAACCGGCAGAAAATATTTTTTTGAAAAAATCCCTAAGCCCCGGGGTCACAATTTCAGAAAAAATCTGACTTTTGGCAGTTCACTCAAAAATGGTGCCAATCGCTTGCAAATGCTCCCCTGAAAGGTTTGGAACGCGAAACAGAAGGCTTTTTATCACAGGACAAGAAATCAGCCCTCAAAAACTTAACCGGCAGAAAATATTTTTTTGAAAAAATACCTAAGCCCCGGGGTCACAATTTCAGAAACAATCTGACTTTTGGCAGTTCACTCAAAAATGGTGCCAACCGCTTGCAAATGCTCCCCTGAAAGGTTTGGCACGCGAAACAGAAGGCTTTTTATCACAGGACAAGAAATCAGCCCTCAAAAACTTAACCGGCAGAAAATATTTTTTTGAAAAAATCCCTAAGCCCCGGGGTCACAATTTCAGCAAAAATCTGACTTTTGGCAGTTCACTCAAACATGGTGGCAACCGCTTGCAAATGCTCACGTGAAAGCTTTGGCGATGGAAACAGAAGGCTTTTTATCACAGGACAAGAAATCAGCCCTCAAAAATTTAACCGGCAGAAAATATTTTTTTGAAAAAATCCCTAAGCCCCGGGGTCACAATTTCAGCAAAAATCTGACTTTTGGCAGTTCACTCAAAAATGGTGCCAACCGGTTGCAAATGCTCACCTGAAAGCTTTGGCGATGGAAACAGAAGGCTTTTTATCACAGGACAAGAAATCAGCCCTCAAAAACTTAACCGGCAGAAAATATTTTTTTGAAAAAATCCCTAAGCCCCGGGGTCACAATTTCAGCAAAAATCTGACTTTTGGCAGGTCACTCAAAAATGGTGCCAACCGCTTGCAAATGCTCACCTGAAAGCTTTGGCGATGGAAACAGAAGGCTTTTTATCACAGGACAAGAAATCAGCCCTCAAAAATTTAACCGGCAGAAAATATTTTTTTGAAAAAATCCCTAAGCCCCGGGGTCACAATTTCAGCAAAAATCTGACTTTTGGCAATTCACTCAAAAATGGTGCCAAAAGCTTGAAAATGCTCCCCTGAAAGGTTTGGCACTCGAAACAGAAGGCTTTTTATCACAGGACAAGAAATCAGCCCTCAAAAACTTAACCGGCAGAAAATATTTTTTTAAAAAATCCCTAAGCCCCGGGGTCACAATTTCAGAAAAAATCTGACTTTTGGCAGTTCATTCAAAAATGGTGCCAACCGCTTGCAAATGCTCACCTGAAAGCTTTGGCACTCGAAACAGAAGGCTTTTTATCACAGGACAAGAAATCAGCCCTCAAAAACTTAACCGGCAGAAAATATTTTTTTGAAAAAATCCCTAAGCCCCGGGGTCACAATTTCAGCAAAAATCTGACTTTTGGCAGTTCACTCAAAAATGGTGCCAACCGCTTGCAAATGCTAACCTGAAAGCTTTGGCGATGGAAACAGAAGGCTTTTTATCACAGGACAAGAAATCAGCCCTCAAAAACTTAACCGGCAGAAATTATTTTTTTGAAAAAATCCCTAAGCCCCGGGGTCACAATTTCAGAAAAAATCTGACTTTTGGCAGTTCACTCAAAAATGGTGCCAATCGCTTGCAAATGCTCCCCTGAAAGGTTTGGAACGCGAAACAGAAGGCTTTTTATCACAGGACAAGAAATCAGCCCTCAAAAACTTAACCGGCAGAAAATATTTTTTTGAAAAAATCCCTAAGCCCCGGGGTCACAATTTCAGAAACAATCTGACTTTTGGCAGTTCACTCAAAAATGGTGCCAACCGCTTGCAAATGCTCACCTGAAAGCTTTGGCGATGGAAACAGAAGGCTTTTTATCACAGGACAAGAAATCAGCCCTCAAAAACTTAACCGGCAGAAAATATTTTTTTGAAAAAATCCCTAAGCCCCGGGGTCACAATTTCAGCAAAAATCTGACTTTTGGCAGTTCACTCAAAAATGGTGCCAACCGCTTGCAAATGCTCACCTGAAAGCTTTGGCGATGGAAACAGAAGGCTTCTTATCACAGGACAAGAAATCAGCCCTCAAAAACTTAACCGGCAGAAAATATTTTTTTGAAAAAATCCCTAAGCCCCGGGGTCACAATTTCAGCAAAAATCTGACTTTTGGCAGTTCACTCAAACATGGTGGCAACCGCTTGCAAATGCTCACGTGAAAGCTTTGGCGATGGAAACAGAAGGCTTTTTAACACAGGACAAGAAATCAGCCCTCAAAAACTTAACCGGCAGAAAATATTTTTTTGAAAAAATCCCTAAGCCCCGGGGTCACAATTTCAGCAAAAATCTGACTTTTGGCAGTTCACTCAAAAATGGTGCCAACCGGTTGCAAATGCTCACCTGAAAGCTTTGGCGATGGAAACAGAAGGCTTTTTATCACAGGACAAGAAATCAGCCCTCAAAAACTTAACCGGCAGAAAATATTTTTTTGAAAAAATCCCTAAGCCCCGGGGTCACAATTTCAGCAAAAATCTGACTTTTGGCAGGTCACTCAAAAATGGTGCCAACCGCTTGCAAATGCTCACCTGAAAGCTTTGGCGATGGAAACAGAAGGCTTTTTATCACAGGACAAGAAATCAGCCCTCAAAAATTTAACCGGCAGAAAATATTTTTTTGAAAAAATCCCTAAGCCCCGGGGTCACAATTTCAGCAAAAATCTGACTTTTGGCAGTTCACTCAAAAATGGTGCCAAAAGCTTGAAAATGCTCCCCTGAAAGCTTTGGCGATGGAAACAGAAGGCTTTTTATCACAGGACAAGAAATCAGCCCTCAAAAACTTAACCGGCAGAAAATATTTTTTTGAAAAAATCCCTAAGCCCCGGGGTCACAATTTCAGCAAAAATCTGACTTTTGGCAGTTCACTCAAAAATGGTGCCAACCGCTTGCAAATGCTCCCCTGAAAGCTTTGGCGATGGAAACAGAAGGCTTTTTATCACAGGACAAGAAATCAGCCCTCAAAAACTTAACCGGCAGAAAATCTTTTTTTGAAAAAATCCCTAAGCCCCAGGGTCACAATTTCAGCAAAAATCTGACTTTTGGCAGTTCAATCAAAAATGGTGCCAAAAGCTTGAAAATGCTTCCCTGAAAGCTTTGGCGATGGAAACAGAAGGCTTTTTATCACAGGACAAGAAATCAGCCCTCAAAAATTTAACCGGCAGAAAATATTTTTTTGAAAAAATCCCTAAGCCCCGTCACAATTTCAGCAAAAATCTGACTTTTGGCAGTTCACTCAAAAATGGTGCCAACCGCTTGCAAATGCTCACCTGAAAGGTTTGGCACTCGAAACAGAAGGCTTTTTATCACAGGACTAGAAATCAGCCCTCAAAAACTTAACCGGCAGAAAATCTGTTTTTGAAAAAATCCCTAAGCCCAGGGGTCACAATTTCAGAAAAAAATCTGACTTTTGGCAGTTCACTCAAAAATGGTGCCAACCGCTTGCAAATGCTCCCCTGAAAGGTTTGGCACGCGAAACAGAAGGCTTTTTATCACAGGACAAGAAATCAGCCCTCAAAAACTTAACCGGCAGAAAATATTTTTTTGAAAAAATCCCTAAGCCCCGGGGTCACAATTTCAGCAAAAATCTGACTTTTGGCAATTCACTCAAAAATGGTGCCAAAAGCTTGAAAATGCTCCCCTGAAAGGTTTGGCACTCGAAACAGAAGGCTTTTTATCACAGGACAAGAAATCAGCCCTCAAAAACTTAACCGGCAGAAAATCTTTTTTTGAAAAAATCCCTAAGCCCCGGGGTCACAATTTCAGAAAAAATCTGACTTTTGGCAGTTCAATCAAAAATGGTGCCAAAAGCTTGAAAATGCTTCCCTGAAAGCTTTGGCGATGGAAACAGTAGGCTTTTTATCACAGGACAAGAAATCAGCCCTCAAAAATTTAACCGGCAGAAAATATTTTTTTGAAAAAATCCCTAAGCCCCGGGGTCACAATTTCAGCAAAAATCTGACTTTTGGCAGTTCACTCAAAAATGGTGCCAACCGCTTGCAAATGCTCCCCTGAAATGTTTGGCACGCGAAACAGAAGGCTTTTTATCACAGGGCAAGAAATCAGCCCTCAAAAACTTAACCGGCAGAAAATATTTTTTTGACAAAATCCCGAAGCCCCGGGGTCACAATTTCAGAAAAAATCTGACTTTTGGCAGTTCACTCAAAAATGGTGCCAACCGCTTGCAAATGCTCACCTGAAAGCTTTGGCACGCGAAACAGAAGGCTTTTTATCACAGGACAAGAAATCAGCCCTCAAAAACTTAACCGGCAGAAAATATTTTTTTGAAAAAATCCCTAAGCCCCGGGGTCACAATTTCAGCAAAAATCTGATTTTGGCAGTTCACTCAAAAATGGTGCCAACCGCTTGCAAATGCTCCCCTGAAAGGTTTGGCACTCGAAACAGAAGGCTTTTCATCACAGGACAAGAAATCAGCCCTCAAAAACTTAACCGGCAGAAAATATTTTTTTGAAAAAATCCCTAAGCCCCGGGGTCACAATTTCAGAAAAAATCTGACTTTTGGCAGTTCACTCAAAAATGGTGCCAACCGGTCGCAAATGCTCCCCTGAAAGGTTTGGCACTCGAAACAGAAGGCTTTTTATCACAGGACAAGAAATCAGCCCTCAAAAACTTAACCGGCAGAAAATATTTTTTGGAAAAAATCCCTAAGCCCTGGGGTCACAATTTCAGCAAAAATCTGACTTTTGGCAGTTCACTCAAAAATGGTGCCAACCGGTTGCAAATGCTCACCTGAAAGCTTTGGCGATGGAAACAGAAGGCTTTTTATCACAGGACAAGAAATCAGCCCTCAAAAACTTAACCGGCAGAAAATATTTTTTTGAAAAAATCCCTAAGCCCCGGGGTCACAATTTCAGAAAAAATCTGACTTTTGGCAGTTCACTCAAAAATGGTGCCAACCGCTTGCAAATGCTCCCCTGAAAGGTTTGGCACGCGAAACAGAAGGCTTTTTATCACAGGACAAGAAATCAGCCCTCAAAAACTTAACCGGCAGAAAATATTTTTTTGAAAAAATCCCTAAGCCCCGGGGTCACAATTTCAGCAAAAATCTGACTTTTGGCAGTTCACTCAAAAATGGTGCCAACCGCTTGCAAATGCTCACCTGAAAGCTTTGGCACGCGAAACAGAAGGCTTTTTATCACAGGACAAGAAATCAGCCCTCAAAAACTTAACCGGCAGAAAATATTTTTTTGAAAAAATCCCTAAGCCCCGGGGTCACAATTTCAGCAAAAATCTGACTTTTGGCAGTTCACTCAAAAATGGTGCCAACCGCTTGCAAATGCTCACCTGAAAGCTTTGGCGATGGAAACAGAAGGCTTTTTATCACAGGACAAGAAATCAGCCCTCAAAAACTTAACCGGCAGAAAATCTTTTTTTGAAAAAATCCCTAAGCCCCGGGGTCACAATTTCAGAAAAAATCTGACTTTTGGCAGTTCACTCAAAAATGGTGCCAACCGCTTGCAAATGCTCCCCTGAAAGCTTTGGCACGCGAAACAGAAGGCTTTTTATCACAGGACAAGAAATCAGCCCTCAAAAACTTAACCGGCAGAAAATATTTTTTTGAAAAAATCCCTAAGCCCCGGGGTCACAATTTCAGCAAAAATCTGATTTTGGCAGTTCACTCAAAAATGGTGCCAACCGCTTGCAAATGCTCCCCTGAAAGGTTTGGCACTCGAAACAGAAGGCTTTTCATCACAGGACAAGAAATCAGCCCTCAAAAACTTAACCGGCAGAAAATATTTTTTTGAAAAAATCCCTAAGCCCCGGGGTCACAATTTCAGAAAAAATCTGACTTTTGGCAGTTCACTCAAAAATGGTGCCAAAAGCTTGAAAATGCTCCCCTGAAAGGTTTGGCACTCGAAACAGAAGGCTTTTTATCACAGGACAAGAAATCAGCCCTCAAAAACTTAACCGGCAGAAAATATTTTTTGGAAAAAATCCCTAAGCCCTGGGGTCACAATTTCAGCAAAAATCTGACTTTTGGCAGTTCACTCAAAAATGGTGCCAACCGTTTGCAAATGCTCACCTGAAAGCTTTGGCGATGGAAACAGAAGGCTTTTTATCACAGGACAAGAAATCAGCCCTCAAAAACTTAACCGGCAGAAAATATTTTTTTGAAAAAATCCCTAAGCCCCGGGGTCACAATTTCAGAAAAAATCTGACTTTTGGCAGTTCACTCAAAAATGGTGCCAACCGCTTGCAAATGCTCCCCTGAAAGGTTTGGCACGCGAAACAGAAGGCTTTTTATCACAGGACAAGAAATCAGCCCTCAAAAACTTAACCGGCAGAAAATATTTTTTTGAAAAAATCCCTAAGCCCCGGGGTCACAATTTCAGCAAAAATCTGACTTTTGGCAGTTCACTCAAAAATGGTGCCAACCGCTTGCAAATGCTCACCTGAAAGCTTTGGCACGCGAAACAGAAGGCTTTTTATCACAGGACAAGAAATCAGCCCTCAAAAACTTAACCGGCAGAAAATATTTTTTTGAAAAAATCCCTAAGCCCCGGGGTCACAATTTCAGCAAAAATCTGACTTTTGGCAGTTCACTCAAAAATGGTGCCAACCGCTTGCAAATGCTCACCTGAAAGCTTTGGCGATGGAAACAGAAGGCTTTTTATCACAGGACAAGAAATCAGCCCTCAAAAACTTAACCGGCAGAAAATCTTTTTTTGAAAAAATCCCTAAGCCCCGGGGTCACAATTTCAGAAAAAATCTGACTTTTGGCAGTTCACTCAAAAATGGTGCCAACCGCTTGCAAATGCTCCCCTGAAAGGTTTGGCACGCGAAACAGAAGGCTTTTTATCACAGGACAAGAAATTAGCCCTCAAAAACTTAACCGGCAGAAAATATTTTTTTGAAAAAATCCCTAAGCCCCGGGGTCACAATTTCAGCAAAAATCTGACTTTTGGCAGTTCACTCAAAAATGGTGCCAACCGCTTGCAAATGCTCACCTGAAAGCTTTGGCACGCGAAACAGAAGGCTTTTTATCACAGGACAAGAAATCAGCCCTCAAAAACTTAACCGGCAGAAAATATTTTTTTGAAAAAATCCCTAAGCCCTGGGGTCACAATTTCAGCAAAAATCTGACTTTTGGCAATTCACTCAAAAATGGTGCCAAAAGCTTGAAAATGCTCCCCTGAAAGGTTTGGCACTCGAAACAGAAGGCTTTTTATCACAGGACAAGAAATCAGCCCTCAAAAACTTAACCGGCAGAAAATATTTTTTAAAAAAATCCCTAAGCCCCGGGGTCACAATTTCAGAAAAAATCTGACTTTTGGCAGTTCACTCAAAAATGGTGCCAACCGCTTGCAAATGCTAACCTGAAAGCTTTGGCGATGGAAACAGAAGGCTTTTTATCACAGGACAAGAAATCAGCCCTCAAAAACTTAACCGGCAGAAAATATTTTTTTGAAAAAATCCCTAAGCCCCGGGGTCACAATTTCAGCAAAAATCTGACTTTTGGCAGTTCACTCAAAAATGGTGCCAACCGCTTGCAAATGCTCACCTGAAAGCTTTGGCACGCGAAACAGAAGGCTTTTTATCACAGGACAAGAAATCAGCCCTCAAAAACTTAACCGGCAGAAAATATTTTTTTGAAAAAATCCCTAAGCCCTGGGGTCACAATTTCAGCAAAAATCTGACTTTTGGCAATTCACTCAAAAATGGTGCCAAAAGCTTGAAAATGCTCCCCTGAAAGGTTTGGCACTCGAAACAGAAGGCTTTTTATCACAGGACAAGAAATCAGCCCTCAAAAACTTAACCGGCAGAAAATATTTTTTAAAAAAATCCCTAAGCCCCGGGGTCACAATTTCAGAAAAAATCTGACTTTTGGCAGTTCATTCAAAAATGGTGCCAACCGCTTGCAAATGCTCACCTGAAAGCTTTGGCACTCGAAACAGAAGGCTTTTTATCACAGGACAAGAAATCAGCCCTCAAAAACTTAACCGGCAGAAAATATTTTTTTGAAAAAATCCCTAAGCCCCGGGGTCACAATTTCAGAAAAAATCTGACTTTTGGCAGTTCACTCAAAAATGGTGCCAACCGCTTGCAAATGCTAACCTGAAAGCTTTGGCGATGGAAACAGAAGGCTTTTTATCACAGGACAAGAAATCAGCCCTCAAAAACTTAACCGGCAGAAAATATTTTTTTGAAAAAATCCCTAAGCCCCGGGGTCACAATTTCAGAAAAAATCTGACTTTTGGCAGTTCACTCAAAAATGGTGCCAATCGCTTGCAAATGCTCCCCTGAAAGGTTTGGAACGCGAAACAGAAGGCTTTTTATCACAGGACAAGAAATCAGCCCTCAAAAACTTAACCGGCAGAAAATATTTTTTTGAAAAAATCCCTAAGCCCCGGGGTCACAATTTCAGAAACAATCTGACTTTTGGCAGTTCACTCAAAAATGGTGCCAACCGCTTGCAAATGCTCACCTGAAAGCTTTGGCGATGGAAACAGAAGGCTTTTTATCACAGGACAAGAAATCAGCCCTCAAAAACTTAACCGGCAGAAAATATTTTTTTGAAAAAATCCCTAAGCCCCGGGGTCACAATTTCAGCAAAAATCTGACTTTTGGCAGTTCACTCAAAAATGGTGCCAACCGCTTGCAAATGCTCACCTGAAAGCTTTGGCACGCGAAACAGAAGGCTTTTTATCACAGGACAAGAAATCAGCCCTCAAAAACTTAACCGGCAGAAAATATTTTTTTGAAAAAATCCCTAAGCCCTGGGGTCACAATTTCAGCAAAAATCTGACTTTTGGCAATTCACTCAAAAATGGTGCCAAAAGCTTGAAAATGCTCCCCTGAAAGGTTTGGCACTCGAAACAGAAGGCTTTTTATCACAGGACAAGAAATCAGCCCTCAAAAACTTAACCGGCAGAAAATATTTTTTTAAAAAATCCCTAAGCCCCGGGGTCACAATTTCAGAAAAAATCTGACTTTTGGCAGTTCATTCAAAAATGGTGCCAACCGCTTGCAAATGCTCACCTGAAAGCTTTGGCACTCGAAACAGAAGGCTTTTTATCACAGGACAAGAAATCAGCCCTCAAAAACTTAACCGGCAGAAAATATTTTTTTGAAAAAATCCCTAAGCCCCGGGGTCACAATTTCAGAAAAAATCTGACTTTTGGCAGTTCACTCAAAAATGGTGCCAACCGCTTGCAAATGCTAACCTGAAAGCTTTGGCGATGGAAACAGAAGGCTGTTTATCACAGGACAAGAAATCAGCCCTCAAAAACTTAACCGGCAGAAAATATTTTTTTGAAAAAATCCCTAAGCCCCGGGGTCACAATTTCAGAAACAATCTGACTTTTGGCAGTTCACTCAAAAATGGTGCCAACCGCTTGAAAATGCTCCCCTGAAAGCTTTGGCGATGGAAACAGAAGGCTTTTTATCACAGGACAAGAAATCAGCCCTCAAAAACTTAACCGGCAGAAAATATTTTTTTGAAAAAATCCCTAAGCCCCGGGGTCACAATTTCAGCAAAAATCTGACTTTTGGCAGTTCACTCAAAAATGGTGCCAACCGCTTGCAAATGCTCACCTGAAAGCTTTGGCGATGGAAACAGAAGGCTTCTTATCACAGGACAAGAAATCAGCCCTCAAAAACTTAACCGGCAGAAAATATTTTTTTGAAAAAATCCCTAAGCCCCGGGGTCACAATTTCAGCAAAAATCTGACTTTTGGCAGTTCACTCAAACATGGTGGCAACCGCTTGCAAATGCTCACGTGAAAGCTTTGGCGATGGAAACAGAAGGCTTTTTATCACAGGACAAGAAATCAGCCCTCAAAAATTTAACCGGCAGAAAATATTTTTTTGAAAAAATCCCTAAGCCCCGGGGTCACAATTTCAGCAAAAATCTGACTTTTGGCAGTTCACTCAAAAATGGTGCCAACCGGTTGCAAATGCTCACCTGAAAGCTTTGGCGATGGAAACAGAAGGCTTTTTATCACAGGACAAGAAATCAGCCCTCAAAAACTTAACCGGCAGAAAATATTTTTTTGAAAAAATCCCTAAGCCCCGGGGTCACAATTTCAGCAAAAATCTGACTTTTGGCAGGACACTCAAAAATGGTGCCAACCGCTTGCAAATGCTCACCTGAAAGCTTTGGCGATGGAAACAGAAGGCTTTTTATCACAGGACAAGAAATCAGCCCTCAAAAATTTAACCGGCAGAAAATATTTTTTTGAAAAAATCCCTAAGCCCCGGGGTCACAATTTCAGCAAAAATCTGACTTTTGGCAGTTCACTCAAACATGGTGGCAACCGCTTGCAAATGCTCACGTGAAAGCTTTGGCGATGGAAACAGAAGGCTTTTTATCACAGGACAAGAAATCAGCCCTCAAAAACTTAACCGGCAGAAAATATTTTTTTGAAAAAATCCCTAAGCCCCGGGGTCACAATTTCAGCTAAAATCTGACTTTTGGCAATTCACTCAAAAATGGTGCCAAAAGCTTGAATATGCTCCCCTGAAAGGTTTGGCACTCGAAACAGAAGGCTTTTTATCACAGGACAAGAAATCAGCCCT
Source organism: Podarcis liolepis (assembly GCF_965112155.1). Lineage (NCBI taxonomy): Eukaryota > Metazoa > Chordata > Lepidosauria > Squamata > Lacertidae > Podarcis > Podarcis liolepis. Next base: position 1,441,276 of record NW_028148790.1, on the reverse strand, counting down.
CAAAAACTTAACCGGCAGAAAATATTTTTTTAAAAAATCCCTAAGCCCCGGGGTCACAATTTCAGAAAAAATCTGACTTTTGGCAGTTCATTCAAAAATGGTGCCAACCGCTTGCAAATGCTCACCTGAAAGCTTTGGCGATGGAAACAGAAGGCTTTTTATCACAGGACAAGAAATCAGCCCTCAAAAATTTAACCGGCAGAAAATATTTTTTTGAAAAAATCCCTAAGCCCCGGGGTCACAATTTCAGCAAAAATCTGACTTTTGGCAGTTCACTCAAAAATGGTGCCAAAAGCTTGAAAATGCTCCCCTGAAAGCTTTGGCGATGGAAACAGAAGGCTTTTTATCACAGGACAAGAAATCAGCCCTCAAAAACTTAACCGGCAGAAAATATTTTTTTGAAAAAATCCCTAAGCCCCGGGGTCACAATTTCAGCTAAAATCTGACTTTTGGCAATTCACTCAAAAATGGTGCCAAAAGCTTGAAAATGCTCCCCTGAAAGGTTTGGCACTCGAAACAGAAGGCTTTTTATCACAGGACAAGAAATCAGCCCTCAAAAACTTAACCGGCAGAAAATATTTTTTTAAAAAATCCCTAAGCCCCGGGGTCACAATTTCAGAAAAAATCTGACTTTTGGCAGTTCATTCAAAAATGGTGCCAACCGCTTGCAAATGCTCACCTGAAAGCTTTGGCACTCGAAACAGAAGGCTTTTTATCACAGGACAAGAAATCAGCCCTCAAAAACTTAACCGGCAGAAAATATTTTTTTGAAAAAATCCCTAAGCCCCGGGGTCACAATTTCAGAAAAAATCTGACTTTTGGCAGTTCACTCAAAAATGGTGCCAACCGCTTGCAAATGCTAACCTGAAAGCTTTGGCGATGGAAACAGAAGGCTTTTTATCACAGGACAAGAAATCAGCCCTCAAAAACTTAACCGGCAGAAAATATTTTTTTGAAAAAATCCCTAAGCCCCGGGGTCACAATTTCAGAAAAAATCTGACTTTTGGCAGTTCACTCAAAAATGGTGCCAATCGCTTGCAAATGCTCCCCTGAAAGGTTTGGAACGCGAAACAGAAGGCTTTTTATCACAGGACAAGAAATCAGCCCTCAAAAACTTAACCGGCAGAAAATATTTTTTTGAAAAAATCCCTAAGCCCCGGGGTCACAATTTCAGAAACAATCTGACTTTTGGCAGTTCACTCAAAAATGGTGCCAACCGCTTGCAAATGCTCACCTGAAAGCTTTGGCGATGGAAACAGAAGGCTTTTTATCACAGGACAAGAAATCAGCCCTCAAAAACTTAACCGGCAGAAAATATTTTTTTGAAAAAATCCCTAAGCCCCGGGGTCACAATTTCAGCAAAAATCTGACTTTTGGCAGTTCACTCAAAAATGGTGCCAACCGCTTGCAAATGCTCACCTGAAAGCTTTGGCGATGGAAACAGAAGGCTTCTTATCACAGGACAAGAAATCAGCCCTCAAAAACTTAACCGGCAGAAAATATTTTTTTGAAAAAATCCCTAAGCCCCGGGGTCACAATTTCAGCAAAAATCTGACTTTTGGCAGTTCACTCAAACATGGTGGCAACCGCTTGCAAATGCTCACGTGAAAGCTTTGGCGATGGAAACAGAAGGCTTTTTATCACAGGACAAGAAATCAGCCCTCAAAAATTTAACCGGCAGAAAATATTTTTTTGAAAAAATCCCTAAGCCCCGGGGTCACAATTTCAGCAAAAATCTGACTTTTGGCAGTTCACTCAAAAATGGTGCCAACCGGTTGCAAATGCTCACCTGAAAGCTTTGGCGATGGAAACAGAAGGCTTTTTATCACAGGACAAGAAATCAGCCCTCAAAAACTTAACCGGCAGAAAATATTTTTTTGAAAAAATCCCTAAGCCCCGGGGTCACAATTTCAGAAAAAATCTGACTTTTGGCAGTTCACTCAAAAATGGTGCCAACCGGTTGCAAATGCTCCCCTGAAAGGTTTGGCACTCGAAACAGAAGGCTTTTTATCACAGGACAAAAAATCAGCCCTCAAAAATTTAACCGGCAGAAAATATTTTTTTGAAAAAATCCCTAAGCCCCGGGGTCATAATTTCAGAAACAATCTGACTTTTGGCAGTTCACTCAAAAATGGTGCCAACCGCTTGCAAATGCTCACCTGAAAGCTTTGGCGATGGAAACAGAAGGCTTTTTATCACAGGACAAGAAATCAGCCCTCAAAAACTTAACCGGCAGAAAATATTTTTTTGAAAAAATCCCTAAGCCCCGGGGTCACAATTTCAGCAAAAATCTGACTTTTGGCAGTTCACTCAAAAATGGTGCCAACCGCTTGCAAATGCTCACCTGAAAGCTTTGGCGATGGAAACAGAAGGCTTCTTATCACAGGACAAGAAATCAGCCCTCAAAAACTTAACCGGCAGAAAATATTTTTTTGAAAAAATCCCTAAGCCCCGGGGTCACAATTTCAGCAAAAATCTGACTTTTGGCAGTTCACTCAAACATGGTGGCAACCGCTTGCAAATGCTCACGTGAAAGCTTTGGCGATGGAAACAGAAGGCTTTTTATCACAGGACAAGAAATCAGCCCTCAAAAATTTAACCAGCAGAAAATATTTTTTTGAAAAAATCCCTAAGCCCCGGGGTCACAATTTCAGCAAAAATCTGACTTTTGGCAGTTCACTCAAAAATGGTGCCAACCGGTTGCAAATGCTCACCTGAAAGCTTTGGCGATGGAAACAGAAGGCTTTTTATCACAGGACAAGAAATCAGCCCTCAAAAACTTAACCGGCAGAAAATATTTTTTTGAAAAAATCCCTAAGCCCCGGGGTCACAATTTCAGCAAAAATCTGACTTTTGGCAGGTCACTCAAAAATGGTGCCAACTGCTTGCAAATGCTCACCTGAAAGCTTTGGCGATGGAAACAGAAGGCTTTTTATCACAGGACAAGAAATCAGCCCTCAAAAATTTAACCGGCAGAAAATATTTTTTTGAAAAAATCCCTAAGCCCCGGGGTCACAATTTCAGCAAAAATCTGACTTTTGGCAGTTCACTCAAAAATGGTGCCAAAAGCTTGAAAATGCTCCCCTGAAAGCTTTGGCGATGGAAACAGAAGGCTTTTTATCACAGGACAAGAAATCAGCCCTCAAAAACTTAACCGGCAGAAAATATTTTTTTGAAAAAATCCCTAAGCCCCGGGGTCACAATTTCAGAAAAAATCTGACTTTTGGCAGTTCACTCAAAAATGGTGCCAACCGCTTGCAAATGCTCCCCTGAAAGCTTTGGCGATGGAAACAGAAGGCTTTTTATCACAGGACAAGAAATCAGCCCCCAAAAACTTAACCGGCAGAAAATATTTTTTTGAAAAAATCCCTAAGCCCCGGGGTCACAATTTCAGCAAAAATCTGACTTTTGGCAGTTCACTCAAAAATGGTGCCAACCGCTTGCAAATGCTCACCTGAAAGCTTTGGCACGCGAAACAGAAGGCTTTTTATCACAGGACAAGAAATCAGCCCTCAAAAACTTAACCGGCAGAAAATATTTTTTTGAAAAAATCCCTAAGCCCTGGGGTCACAATTTCAGCAAAAATCTGACTTTTGGCAATTCACTCAAAAATGGTGCCAAAAGCTTGAAAATGCTCCCCTGAAAGGTTTGGCACTCGAAACAGAAGGCTTTTTATCACAGGACAAGAAATCAGCCCTCAAAAACTTAACCGGCAGAAAATATTTTTTTAAAAAATCCCTAAGCCCCGGGGTCACAATTTCAGAAAAAATCTGACTTTTGGCAGTTCATTCAAAAATGGTGCCAACCGCTTGCAAATGCTCACCTGAAAGCTTTGGCACTCGAAACAGAAGGCTTTTTATCACAGGACAAGAAATCAGCCCTCAAAAACTTAACCGGCAGAAAATATTTTTTTGAAAAAATCCCTAAGCCCCGGGGTCACAATTTCAGAAAAAATCTGACTTTTGGCAGTTCACTCAAAAATGGTGCCAACCGCTTGCAAATGCTAACCTGAAAGCTTTGGCGATGGAAACAGAAGGCTTTTTATCACAGGACAAGAAATCAGCCCTCAAAAACTTAACCGGCAGAAAATATTTTTTTGAAAAAATCCCTAAGCCCCGGGGTCACAATTTCAGAAAAAATCTGACTTTTGGCAGTTCACTCAAAAATGGTGCCAATCGCTTGCAAATGCTCCCCTGAAAGGTTTGGAACGCGAAACAGAAGGCTGTTTATCACAGGACAAGAAATCAGCCCTCAAAAACTTAACCGGCAGAAAATATTTTTTTGAAAAAATCCCTAAGCCCCGGGGTCACAATTTCAGAAACAATCTGACTTTTGGCAGTTCACTCAAAAATGGTGCCAACCGCTTGCAAATGCTCACCTGAAAGCTTTGGCGATGGAAACAGAAGGCTTTTTATCACAGGACAAGAAATCAGCCCTCAAAAACTTAACCGGCAGAAAATATTTTTTTGAAAAAATCCCTAAGCCCCGGGGTCACAATTTCAGCAAAAATCTGACTTTTGGCAGTTCACTCAAAAATGGTGCCAACCGCTTGCAAATGCTCACCTGAAAGCTTTGGCGATGGAAACAGAAGGCTTCTTATCACAGGACAAGAAATCAGCCCTCAAAAACTTAACCGGCAGAAAATATTTTTTTGAAAAAATCCCTAAGCCCCGGGGTCACAATTTCAGCAAAAATCTGACTTTTGGCAGTTCACTCAAACATGGTGGCAACCGCTTGCAAATGCTCACGTGAAAGCTTTGGCGATGGAAACAGAAGGCTTTTTATCACAGGACAAGAAATCAGCCCTCAAAAATTTAACCGGCAGAAAATATTTTTTTGAAAAAATCCCTAAGCCCCGGGGTCACAATTTCAGCAAAAATCTGACTTTTGGCAGTTCACTCAAAAATGGTGCCAACCGGTTGCAAATGCTCACCTGAAAGCTTTGGCGATGGAAACAGAAGGCTTTTTATCACAGGACAAGAAATCAGCCCTCAAAAACTTAACCGGCAGAAAATATTTTTTTGAAAAAATCCCTAAGCCCCGGGGTCACAATTTCAGCAAAAATCTGACTTTTGGCAGGACACTCAAAAATGGTGCCAACCGCTTGCAAATGCTCACCTGAAAGCTTTGGCGATGGAAACAGAAGGCTTTTTATCACAGGACAAGAAATCAGCCCTCAAAAACTTAACCGGCAGAAAATATTTTTTTTGAAAAAATCCCTAAGCCCCGGGGTCACAATTTCAGCAAAAATCTGACTTTTGGCAGTTCACTCAAAAATGGAGCCAACCGCTTGCAAATGCTCACCTGAAAGCTTTGGCGATGGAAACAGAAGGCTTTTTATCACAGGACAAGAAATCAGCCCTCAAAAATTTAACCGGCAGAAAATATTTTTTTGAAAAAATCCCTAAGCCCCGGGGTCACAATTTCAGCAAAAATCTGACTTTTGGCAGTTCACTCAAAAATGGTGCCAAAAGCTTGAAAATGCTCCCCTGAAAGCTTTGGCGATGGAAACAGAAGGCTTTTTATCACAGGACAAGAAATCAGCCCTCAAAAACTTAACCGGCAGAAAATATTTTTTTGAAAAAATCCCTAAGCCCCGGGGTCACAATTTCAGCTAAAATCTGACTTTTGGCAATTCACTCAAAAATGGTGCCAAAAGCTTGAAAATGCTCCCCTGAAAGGTTTGGCACTCGAAACAGAAGGCTTTTTATCACAGGACAAGAAATCAGCCCTCAAAAACTTAACCGGCAGAAAATATTTTTTTAAAAAATCCCTAAGCCCCGGGGTCACAATTTCAGAAAAAATCTGACTTTTGGCAGTTCATTCAAAAATGGTGCCAACCGCTTGCAAATGCTCACCTGAAAGCTTTGGCGATGGAAACAGAAGGCTTTTTATCACAGGACAAGAAATCAGCCCTCAAAAATTTAACCGGCAGAAAATATTTTTTTGAAAAAATCCCTAAGCCCCGGGGTCACAATTTCAGCAAAAATCTGACTTTTGGCAGTTCACTCAAAAATGGTGCCAAAAGCTTGAAAATGCTCCCCTGAAAGCTTTGGCGATGGAAACAGAAGGCTTTTTATCACAGGACAAGAAATCAGCCCTCAAAAACTTAACCGGCAGAAAATATTTTTTTGAAAAAATCCCTAAGCCCCGGGGTCACAATTTCAGCTAAAATCTGACTTTTGGCAATTCACTCAAAAATGGTGCCAAAAGCTTGAAAATGCTCCCCTGAAAGGTTTGGCACTCGAAACAGAAGGCTTTTTATCACAGGACAAGAAATCAGCCCTCAAAAACTTAACCGGCAGAAAATATTTTTTTAAAAAATCCCTAAGCCCCGGGGTCACAATTTCAGAAAAAATCTGACTTTTGGCAGTTCACTCAAAAATGGTGCCAACCGCTTGCAAATGCTAACCTGAAAGCTTTGGCGATGGAAACAGAAGGCTTTTTATCACAGGACAAGAAATCAGCCCTCAAAAACTTAACCGGCAGAAAATATTTTTTTGAAAAAATCCCTAAGCCCCGGGGTCACAATTTCAGAAAAAATCTGACTTTTGGCAGTTCACTCAAAAATGGTGCCAATCGCTTGCAAATGCTCCCCTGAAAGGTTTGGAACGCGAAACAGAAGGCTTTTTATCACAGGACAAGAAATCAGCCCTCAAAAACTTAACCGGCAGAAAATATTTTTTTGAAAAAATCCCTAAGCCCCGGGGTCACAATTTCAGAAACAATCTGACTTTTGGCAGTTCACTCAAAAATGGTGCCAACCGCTTGCAAATGCTCACCTGAAAGCTTTGGCGATGGAAACAGAAGGCTTTTTATCACAGGACAAGAAATCAGCCCTCAAAAACTTAACCGGCAGAAAATATTTTTTTGAAAAAATCCCTAAGCCCCGGGGTCACAATTTCAGCAAAAATCTGACTTTTGGCAGTTCACTCAAAAATGGTGCCAACCGCTTGCAAATGCTCACCTGAAAGCTTTGGCGATGGAAACAGAAGGCTTCTTATCACAGGACAAGAAATCAGCCCTCAAAAACTTAACCGGCAGAAAATATTTTTTTGAAAAAATCCCTAAGCCCCGGGGTCACAATTTCAGCAAAAATCTGACTTTTGGCAGTTCACTCAAACATGGTGGCAACCGCTTGCAAATGCTCACGTGAAAGCTTTGGCGATGGAAACAGAAGGCTTTTTATCACAGGACAAGAAATCAGCCCTCAAAAATTTAACCGGCAGAAAATATTTTTTTGAAAAAATCCCTAAGCCCCGGGGTCACAATTTCAGCAAAAATCTGACTTTTGGCAGTTCACTCAAAAATGGTGCCAAAAGCTTGAAAATGCTCCCCTGAAAGGTTTGGCACTCGAAACAGAAGGCTTTTTATCACAGGACAAGAAATCAGCCCTCAAAAACTTAACCGGCAGAAAATATTTTTTTGAAAAAATCCCTAAGCCCCGGGGTCACAATTTCAGCAAAAATCTGACTTTTGGCAGTTCACTCAAAAATGGTGCCAACCGCTTGCAAATGCTCCCCTGAAAGGTTTGGCACGCGAAACAGAAGGCTTTTTATCACAGGACAAGAAATCAGCCCTCAAAAACTTAACCGGCAGAAAATATTCTTTTGAAAAAATCCCTAAGCCCCGGGGTCACAATTTCAGCAAAAATCTGACTTTTGGCAGTTCACTCAAAAATGGTGCCAACCGCTTGCAAATGCTCCCCTGAAAGGTTTGGCACACGAAACAGAAGGCTTTTTATCACAGGACAAGAAATCAGCCCTCAAAAACTTAACCGGCAGAAAATATTTTTTTGAAAAAATCCCTAAGCCCCGGGGTCACAATTTCAGCAAAAATCTGACTTTTGGCAATTCACTCAGAAATGGTGCCAAAAGCTTGAAAATGCTCCCCTGAAAGGTTTGGCACTCGAAACAGAAGGCTTTTTATCACAGGACAAGAAATCAGCCCTCAAAAACTTAACCGGCAGAAAATATTTTTTGGAAAAAATCCCTAAGCCCCGGGGTCACAATTTCAGAAAAAATCTGACTTTGGCAGTTCACTCAAAAATGGTGCCAACCGCTTGCAAATGCTCACCTGAAAGCTTTGGCACTCGAAACAGAAGGCTTTTTATCACAGGACAAGAAATCAGCCCTCAAAAACTTAACCGGCAGAAAATATTTTTTTGAAAAAATCCCTAAGCCCCGGGGTCACAATTTCAGAAAAAATCTGACTTTTGGAAGTTCACTCAAAAATGGTGCCAACCGGTTGCAAATGCTCCCCTGAAAGGTTTGGCACTCGAAACAGAAGGCTTTTTATCACAGGACAAGAAATCAGCCCTCAAAAACTTAACCGGCAGAAAATATTTTTTTGAAAAAATCCCTAAGCCCCGGGGTCACAATTTCAGAAAAAATCTGACTTTTGGCAGTTCACTCAAAAATGGTGCCAAAAGCTTGAAAATGCTCCCCTGAAAGGTTTGGCACGCGAAACAGAAGGCTTTTTATCACAGGACAAGAAATCAGCCCTCAAAAACTTAACCGGCAGAAAATATTTTTTTGAAAAAATCCCTAAGCCCCGGGGTAACAATTTCAGCAAAAATCTGACTTTTGGCAGTTCACTCAAACATGGTGCCAACCGCTTGCAAATGCTCACCTGAAAGCTTTGGCGATGGAAACAGAAGGCTTTTTATCACAGGACAAGAAATCAGCCCTCAAAAACTTAACCGGCAGAAAATATTTTTTTGAAAAAATCCCTAAGCCCCGGGGTCACAATTTCAGAAAAAATCTGACTTTTGGCAGTTCACTCAAAAATGGTGCCAACCGCTTGCAAATGCTCACCTGAAAGCTTTGGCACGCGAAACAGAAGGCTTTTTATCACAGGACAAGAAATCAGCCCTCAAAAACTTAACCGGCAGAAAATATTTTTTTGAAAAAATCCCTAAGCCCCGGGGTCACAATTTCAGAAAAAATCTGACTTTTGGCAGTTCACTCAAAAATGGTGCCAACCGCTTGCAAATGTTCACCTGAAAGCTTTGGCGATTGAAACAGAAGGCTTTTTATCACAGGACAAGAAATCAGCCCTCAAAAACTTAACCGGCAGAAAATCTTTTTTTGAAAAAATCCCTAAGCCCCGGGGTCACAATTTCAGAAAAAATCTGACTTTTGGCAGTTCACTCAAAAATGGTGCCAACCGCTTGCAAATGCTCCCCTGAAAGGTTTGGCACGCGAAACAGAAGGCTTTTTATCACAGGACAAGAAATCAGCCCTCAAAAATTTAACCGGCAGAAAATATTTTTTTGAAAAAATCCCTAAGCCCCAGGGTCACAATTTCAGCAAAAATCTGACTTTTGGCAGTTCACTCAAAAATGGTGCCAACCGCTTGCAAATGCTCACCTGAAAGCTTTGGCGATGGAAACAGAAGGCTTTTTATCACAGGACAAGAAATCAGCCCTCAAAAACTTAACCGGCAGAAAATATTTTTTTGAAAAAATCCCTAAGCCCCGGGGTCACAATTTCAGCAAAAATCTGACTTTTGGCAGTTCACTCAAAAATGGTGCCAACCGCTTGCAAATGCTCCCCTGAAAGCTTTGGCGATGGAAACAGAAGGCTTTTTATCACAGGACAAGAAATCAGCCCTCAAAAACTTAACCGGCAGAAAATATTTTTTTGAAAAAATCCCTAAGCCCCGGGGTCACAATTTCAGCAAAAATCTGACTTTTGGCAGTTCACTCAAAAATGGTGCCAACCACTTGCAAATGCTCACCTGAAAGCTTTGGCGATGGAAACAGAAGGCTTTTTATCACAGGACAAGAAATCAGCCCTCAAAAACTTAACCGGCAGAAAATATTTTTTTGAAAAAATCCCTAAGCCCCGGGGTCACAATTTCAGCAAAAATCTGACTTTTGGCAGTTCACTCAAAAAAGGTGCCAAACGCTTGCAAATGCTCACCTGAAAGCTTTGGCACTCGAAACAGAAGGCTTTTTATCACAGGACAAGAAATCAGCCCTCAAAAACTTAACCGGCAGAAAATATTTTTTTGAAAACATCCCTAAGCCCCGGGGTCACAATTTCAGCAAAAATCTGACTTTTGGCAGTTCACTCAAAAATGGTGCCAACCGCTTGCAAATGCTCACCTGAAAGCTTTGGCACGCGAAACAGAAGGCTTTTTATCACAGGACAAGAAATCAGCCCTCAAAAACTTAACCGGCAGAAAATATTTTTTTGAAAAAATCCCTAAGCCCCGGGGTCACAATTTCAGCAAAAATCTGACTTTTGGCAGTTCACTCAAAAATGGTGCCAACTGGTTGCAAATGCTCCCTTGAAATGTTTGGCACTCGAAACAGAAGGCTTTTTATCACAGGGCAAGAAATCAGCCCTCAAAAACTTAACCGGCAGAAAATATTCTTTTGAAAAAATCCCTAAGCCCCGGGGTCACAATTTCAGAAAAAATCTGACTTTTGGCAGTTCACTCAAAAATGGTGCCAACCGCTTGCAAATGCTCACCTGAAAGCTTTGGCACGCGAAACAGAAGGCTTTTTATCACAGGACAAGAAATCAGCCCTCAAAAACTTAACCGGCAGAAAATATTTTTTTGAAAAAATCCCTAAGCCCCGGGGTCACAATTTCAGAAAAAATCTGACTTTTGGCAGTTCACTCAAAAATGGTGCCAACCGCTTGCAAATGCTCACCTGAAAGCTTTGGCACTCGAAACAGAAGGCTTTTTATCACAGGACAAGAAATCAGCCCTCAAAAACTTAACCGGCAGAAAATATTTTTTTGAAAACATCCCTAAGCCCCGGGGTCACAATTTCAGAAAAAATCTGACTTTTGGCAGTTCACTCAAAAATGGTGCCAACCGGTTGCAAATGCTCCCTTGAAATGTTTGGCACTCGAAACAGAAGGCTTTTTATCACAGGGCAAGAAATCAGCCCTCAAAAACTTAACCGGCAGAAAATATTCTTTTGAAAAAATCCCTAAGCCCCGGGGTCACAATTTCAGAAAAAATCTGACTTTTGGCAGTTCACTCAAAAATGGTGCCAACCGCTTGCAAATGCTCACCTGAAAGCTTTGGCACGCGAAACAGAAGGCTTTTTATCACAGGACAAGAAATCAGCCCTCAAAAACTTAACCGGCAGAAAATATTTTTTTGAAAAAATCCCTAAGCCCCGGGGTCACAATTTCAGAAAAAATCTGACTTTTGGCAGTTCACTCAAAAAAGGTGCCAACCGCTTGCAAATGCTCACCTGAAAGCTTTGGCACTCGAAACAGAAGGCTTTTTATCACAGGACAAGAAATCAGCCCTCAAAAACTTAACCGGCAGAAAATATTTTTTTGAAAACATCCCTAAGCCCCGGGGTCACAATTTCAGCAAAAATCTGACTTTTGGCAGTTCACTCAAAAATGGTGCCAACCGCTTGCAAATGCTCACCTGAAAGCTTTGGCACGCGAAACAGAAGGCTTTTTATCACAGGACAAGAAATCAGCCCTCAATAACTTAACCGGCAGAAAATATTTTTTTGAAAAAATCCCTAAGCCCCGGGGTCACAATTTCAGAAAAAATCTGACTTTTGGCAGTTCACTCAAAAATGGTGCCAACCGGTTGCAAATGCTCCCTTGAAATGTTTGGCACTCGAAACAGAAGGCTTTTTATCACAGGGCAAGAAATCAGCCCTCAAAAACTTAACCGGCAGAAAATATTCTTTTGAAAAAATCCCTAAGCCCCGGGGTCACAATTTCAGAAAAAATCTGACTTTTGGCAGTTCACTCAAAAATGGTGCCAACCGCTTGCAAATGCTCACCTGAAAGCTTTGGCACGCGAAACAGAAGGCTTTTTATCACAGGACAAGAAATCAGCCCTCAAAAACTTAACCGGCAGAAAATATTTTTTTGAAAAAATCCCTAAGCCCCGGGGTCACAATTTCATAAAAAATCTGACTTTTGGCAGTTCACTCAAAAATGGTGCCAACCGGTTGCAAATGCTCCCTTGAAAGGTTTGGCACTCGAAACAGAAGGCTTTTTATCACAGGGCAAGAAATCAGCCCTCAAAAACTTAACCGGCAGAAAATATTCTTTTGAAAAAATCCCTAAGCCCCGGGGTCACAATTTCAGAAAAAATCTGACTTTTGGCAGTTCACTCAAAAATGGTGCCAACCGCTTGCAAATGCTCACCTGAAAGCTTTGGCACGCGAAACAGAAGGCTTTTTATCACAGGACAAGAAATCAGCCCTCAAAAACTTAACCGGCAGAAAATATTTTTTTTAAAAAATCCCTAAGCCCCGGGGTCACAATTTCAGCAAAAATCTGACTTTTGGCAATTCACTCAAAAATGGTGCCAAAAGCTTGAAAATGCTCCCCTGAAAGGTTTGGCACTCGAAACAGAAGGCTTTTTATCACAGGACAAGAAATCAGCCCTCAAAAACTTAACCTGCAGAAAATATTTTTTTGAAAATATACCTAAGCCCCGGGGTCACAATTTCAGAAAAAATCTGACTTTTGGCAGTTCACTCAAAAATGGTGCCAACCGCTTGCAAATGCTCACCTGAAAGCTTTGGCACTCGAAACAGAAGGCTTTTTATCACAGGACAATAAATCAGCCCTCAAAAACTTAACCGGCAGAAAATATTCTTTTGAAAAAATCCCTAAGCCCCGGGGTCACAATTTCAGAAAAAATCTGACTTTTGGCAGTTCACTCAAAAATGGTGCCAACCGCTTGCAAATGCTCACGTGAAAGCTTTGGCACGCGAAACAGAAGGCTTTTTATCACAGGACAAGAAATCAGCCCTCAAAAACTTAACCGGCAGAAAATATTTTTTTGAAAAAATCCCTAAGCCCCGGGGTCACAATTTCAGCAAAAATCTGACTTTTGGCAATTCACTCAAAAATGGTGCCAAAAGCTTGAAAATGCTCCCGTGAAAGGTTTGGCACTCGAAACAGAAGGCTTTTTATCACAGGAGAAGAAATCAGCCCTCAAAAACTTAACCGGCAGAAAATATTTTTTTGAAAAAATCCCTAAGCCCCGGGGTCACAATTTCAGAAAAAATCTGACTTTTGGCAGTTCACTCAAAAATGGTGCCAACCGCTTGCAAATGCTCACCTGAAAGCTTTGGCACTCGAAACAGAAGGCTTTTTATCACAGGACAAGAAATCAGCCCTCAAAAACTTAACCGGCAGAAAATCTTTTTTGGAAAAAGCCCTAAGCCCCGGGGTCACAATTTCAGCAAAAATCTGACTTTTGGCAGTTCAACCAAAAATGGTGCCAACCGCTTGAAAATGCTCACCTGAAAGCTTTGGCGATGGAAACAGAAGGCTTTTTATCACAGGACAAGAAATCAGCCCTCAAAAACTTAACCGGCAGAAAATATTTTTTTGAAAAAATCCCTAAGCCCCGGGGTCACAATTTCAGCAAAAATCTGACTTTTGGCAGTTCACTCAAAAATGGTGCCAATCGGTTGCAAATGCTCCCATGAAAGGTTTGGCACTCGAAACAGAAGGCTTTTTATCACAGGACAAGAAATGAGCCCTCAAAAACTTAACCGGCAGAAAATATTTTTTTGAAAAAATCCCTAAGCCCCGGGGTCACAATTTCAGAAAAAATCTGACTTTTGGCAGTTCACTCAAAAATGGTGCCAACCGGTTGCAAATGCTCCCTTGAAATGTTTGGCACTCGAAACAGAAGGCTTTTTATCACAGGGCAAGAAATCAGCCCTCAAAAACTTAACCGGCAGAAAATATTCTTTTGAAAAAATCCCTAAGCCCCGGGGTCACAATTTCAGAAAAAATCTGACTTTTGGCAGTTCACTCAAAAATGGTGCCAACCGCTTGCAAATGCTCACCTGAAAGCTTTGGCACGCGAAACAGAAGGCTTTTTATCACAGGACAAGAAATCAGCCCTCAAAAACTTAACCGGCAGAAAATATTTTTTTGAAAAAATCCCTAAGCCCCGGGGTCACAATTTCAGAAAAAATCTGACTTTTGGCAGTTCACTCAAAAATGGTGCCAACCGGTTGCAAATGCTCCCTTGAAAGGTTTGGCACTCGAAACAGAAGGCTTTTTATCACAGGGCAAGAAATCAGCCCTCAAAAACTTAACCGGCAGAAAATATTCTTTTGAAAAAATCCCTAAGCCCCGGGGTCACAATTTCAGAAAAAATCTGACTTTTGGCAGTTCACTCAAAAATGGTGCCAACCGCTTGCAAATGCTCACCTGAAAGCTTTGGCACTCGAAACAGAAGGCTTTTTATCACAGGACAAGAAATCAGCCCTCAAAAACTTAACCGGCAGAAAATATTTTTTTGAAAAAATCCCTAAGCCCCGGGGTCACAATTTCAGCAAAAATCTGACTTTTGGCAATTCACTCAAAAATGGTGCCAAAAGCTTGAAAATGCTCCCCTGAAAGGTTTGGCACTCGAAACAGAAGGCTTTTTATCACAGGACAAGAAATCAGCCCTCAAAAACTTAACCTGCAGAAAATATTTTTTTGAAAAAATACCTAAGCCCCGGGGTCACAATTTCAGAAAAAATCTGACTTTTGGCAGTTCACTCAAAAATGGTGCCAACCGCTTGCAAATGCTCACCTGAAAGCTTTGGCACTCGAAACAGAAGGCTTTTTATCACAGGACAATAAATCAGCCCTCAAAAACTTAACCGGCAGAAAATATTCTTTTGAAAAAATCCCTAAGCCCCGGGGTCACAATTTCAGAAAAAATCTGACTTTTGGCAGTTCACTCAAAAATGGTGCCAACCGCTTGCAAATGCTCACGTGAAAGCTTTGGCACGCGAAACAGAAGGCTTTTTATCACAGGACAAGAAATCAGCCCTCAAAAACTTAACCGGCAGAAAATATTTTTTTGAAAAAATCCCTAAGCCCCGGGGTCACAATTTCAGCAAAAATCTGACTTTTGGCAATTCACTCAAAAATGGTGCCAAAAGCTTGAAAATGCTCCCGTGAAAGGTTTGGCACTCGAAACAGAAGGCTTTTTATCACAGGAGAAGAAATCAGCCCTCAAAAACTTAACCGGCAGAAAATATTTTTTTGAAAAAATCCCTAAGCCCCGGGGTCACAATTTCAGAAAAAATCTGACTTTTGGCAGTTCACTCAAAAATGGTGCCAACCGCTTGCAAATGCTCACCTGAAAGCTTTGGCACTCGAAACAGAAGGCTTTTTATCACAGGACAAGAAATCAGCCCTCAAAAACTTAACCGGCAGAAAATCTTTTTTGGAAAAAGCCCTAAGCCCCGGGGTCACAATTTCAGCAAAAATCTGACTTTTGGCAGTTCAACCAAAAATGGTGCCAAAAGCTTGAAAATGCTTCCCTGAAAGCTTTGGCGATGGAAACAGAAGGCTTTTTATCACAGGACAAGAAATCAGCCCTCAAAAATTTAACCGGCAGAAAATATTTTTTTGAAAAAATCCCTAAGCCCCGGGGTCACAATTTCAGCAAAAATCTGACTTTTGGCAGTTCACTCAAAAATGGTGCCAATCGGTTGCAAATGCTCCCATGAAAGGTTTGGCACTCGAAACAGAAGGCTTTTTATCACAGGACAAGAAATGAGCCCTCAAAAACTTAACCGGCAGAAAATATTTTTTTGAAAAAATCCCTAAGCCCCGGGGTCACAATTTCAGGAAAAATCTGACTTTTGGCAGTTCACTCAAAAATGGTGCCAACCACTTGCAAATGCTCACCTGAAAGCTTTGGCACTCGAAACAGAAGGCTTTTTATCACAGGACAAGAAATCAGCCCTCAAAAACTTAACCGGCAGAAAATCTTTTTTTGAAAAAATCCCTAAGCCCCGGGGTCACAATTTCAGCAAAAATCTGACTTTTGGCAGTTCAACCAAAAATGGTGCCAAAAGCTTGAAAATGCTTCCCTGAAAGCTTTGGCGATGGAAACAGAAGGCTTTTTATCACAGGACAAGAAATCAGCCCTCAAAAATTTAACCGGCAGAAAATATTTTTTTGAAAAAATCCCTAAGCCCCGGGGTCACAATTTCAGAAAAAAATCTGACTTTTGGCAGTTCACTCAAAAATGGTGCCAACCGCTTGCAAATGCTCACCTGAAAGCTTTGGCACGCGAAACAGAAGGCTTTTTATCACAGGACAAGAAATCAGCCCTCAAAAACTTAACCGGCAGAAAATATTTTTTTGAAAAAATCCCTAAGCCCCGGGGTCACAATTTCAGCAAAAATCTGACTTTTGGCAGTTCACTCAAAAATGGTGCCAACCGCTTGCAAATGCTCACCTGAAAGGTTAGGCACTCGAAACAGAAGGCTTTTTATCACAGGACAAGAAATCAGCCCTCAAAAACTTAACCGGCAGAAAATATTTCTTTGAAAAAATCCCTAAGCCCCGGGGTCACAATTTCAGAAAAAAATCTGACTTTTGGCAGTTCACTCAAAAATGGTGCCAACCGCTTGCAAATGCTCACCTGAAAGCTTTGGCACGCGAAACAGAAGGCTTTTTATCACAGGACAAGAAATCAGCCCTCAAAAACTTAACCGGCAGAAAATATTTCTTTGAAAAAATCCCTAAGCCCCGGGGTCACAATTTCAGCAAAAATCTGACTTTTGGCAGTTCACTCAAAAATGGTGCCAATCGGTTGCAAATGCTCCCATGAAAGGTTTGGCACTCGAAACAGAAGGCTTTTTATCACAGGACAAGAAATCAGCCCTCAAAAACTTAACCGGCAGAAAATATTTTTTTGAAAAAATCCCTAAGCCCCGGGGTCACAATTTCAGGAAATATCTGACTTTTGGCAATTCACTCAAAAATGGTGCCAAAAGCTTGAAAATGCTCACCTGAAAGCTTTGGCACGCGAAACAGAAGGCTTTTTATCACAGGACAAGAAATCAGCCCTCAAAAACTTAACCGGCAGAAAATATTTTTTTGAAAAAATCCCTAAGCCCCGGGGTCACAATTTCAGCAAAAATCTGACTTTTGGCAATTCACTCAAAAATGGTGCCAAAAGCTTGAAAATGCTCCCCTGAAAGGTTTGGCACTCGAAACAGAAGGCTTTTTATCACAGGACAAGAAATCAGCCCTCAAAAACTTAACCGGCAGAAAATATTTTTTTGAAAAAATCCCTAAGCCCCGGGGTCACAATTTCAGAAAAAATCTGACTTTTGGCAGTTCACTCAAAAATGGTGCCAACCGCTTGCAAATGCTTCCCTGAAAGCTTTGGCTATGGAAACAGAAGGCTTTTTATCACAGGACAAGAAATCAGCCCTCAAAAACTTAACCGGCAGAAAATATTTTTTTGAAAAAATCCCTAAGCCCCGGGGTCACAATTTCAGCAAAAATCTGACTTTTGGCAGTTCACTCAAAAATGGTGCCAAAAGCTTGAAAATGCTCCCGTGAAAGGTTTGGCACTCGAAACAGAAGGCTTTTTATCACAGGAGAAGAAATCAGCCCTCAAAAACTTAACCGGCAGAAAATATTTTTTTGAAAAAATCCCTAAGCCCCGGGGTCACAATTTCAGAAAAAATCTGACTTTTGGCAGTTCACTCAAAAATGGTGCCAACCGCTTGAAAATGCTCACCTGAAAGCTTTGGCACTCGAAACAGAAGGCTTTTTATCACAGGACAAGAAATCAGCCCTCAAAAACTTAACCGGCAGAAAATCTTTTTTGGAAAAAGCCCTAAGCCCCGGGGTCACAATTTCAGCAAAAATCTGACTTTTGGCAGTTCAACCAAAAATGGTGCCAAAAGCTTGAAAATGCTTCCCTGAAAGCTTTGGCGATGGAAACAGAAGGCTTTTTATCACAGGACAAGAAATCAGCCCTCAAAAATTTAACCGGCAGAAAATATTCTTTTGAAAAAATCCCTAAGCCCCGGGGTCACAATTTCAGCAAAAATCTGACTTTTGGCAGTTCACTCAAAAATGGTGCCAACCGCTTGCAAATGCTCACCTGAAAGCTTTGGCACGCGAAACAGAAGGCTTTTTATCACAGGACAAGAAATCAGCCCTCAAAAACTTAACCGGCAGAAAATATTTTTTTGAAAAAATCCCTAAGCCCCGGGGTCACAATTTCAGCAAAAATCTGACTTTTGGCAGTTCACTCAAAAATGGTGCCAACCGCTTGCAAATGCTCACCTGAAAGGTTAGGCACTCGAAACAGAAGGCTTTTTATCACAGGACAAGAAATCAGCCCTCAAAAACTTAACCGGCAGAAAATATTTCTTTGAAAAAATCCCTAAGCCCCGGGGTCACAATTTCAGAAAAAAATCTGACTTTTGGCAGTTCACTCAAAAATGGTGCCAACCGCTTGCAAATGCTCACCTGAAAGCTTTGGCACGCGAAACAGAAGGCTTTTTATCACAGGACAAGAAATCAGCCCTCAAAAACTTAACCGGCAGAAAATATTTCTTTGAAAAAATCCCTAAGCCCCGGGGTCACAATTTCAGCAAAAATCTGACTTTTGGCAGTTCACTCAAAAATGGTGCCAATCGGTTGCAAATGCTCCCATGAAAGGTTTGGCACTCGAAACAGAAGGCTTTTTATCACAGGACAAGAAATCAGCCCTCAAAAACTTAACCGGCAGAAAATATTTTTTTGAAAAAATCCCTAAGCCCCGGGGTCACAATTTCAGGAAATATCTGACTTTTGGCAATTCACTCAAAAATGGTGCCAAAAGCTTGAAAATGCTCCCCTGAAAGGTTTGGCACTCGAAACAGAAGGCTTTTTATCACAGGACAAGAAATCAGCCCTCAAAAACTTAACCGGCAGAAAATATTTTTTTGAAAAAATCCCTAAGCCCCGGGGTCACAATTTCAGAAAAAATCTGACTTTTGGCAGTTCACTCAAAAATGGTGCCAACCGCTTGCAAATGCTCACCTGAAAGCTTTGGCACTCGAAACAGAAGGCTTTTTATCACAGGACAAGAAATCAGCCCTCAAAAACTTAACCGGCAGAAAATATTCTTTTGAAAAAATCCCTAAGCCCCGGGGTCACAATTTCAGAAAAAATCTGACTTTTGGCAGTTCACTCAAAAATGGTGCCAACCGCTTGCAAATGCTCACCTGAAAGCTTTGGCACGCGAAACAGAAGGCTTTTTATCACAGGACAAGAAATCAGCCCTCAAAAACTTAACCGGCAGAAAATATTTTTTTGAAAAAATCCCTAAGCCCCGGGGTCACAATTTCAGCAAAAATCTGACTTTTGGCAATTCACTCAAAAATGGTGCCAAAAGCTTGAAAATGCTCCCCTGAAAGGTTTGGCACTCGAAACAGAAGGCTTTTTATCACAGGACAAGAAATCAGCCCTCAAAAACTTAACCGGCAGAAAATATTTTTTTGAAAAAATCCCTAAGCCCCGGGGTCACAATTTCAGAAAAAATCTGACTTTTGGCAGTTCACTCAAAAATGGTGCCAACCGCTTGCAAATGCTCACCTGAAAGCTTTGGCACTCGAAACAGAAGGCTTTTTATCACAGGACAAGAAATCAGCCCTCAAAAACTTAACCGGCAGAAAATCTTTTTTGGAAAAAGCCCTAAGCCCCGGGGTCACAATTTCAGCAAAAATCTGACTTTTGGCAGTTCAACCAAAAATGGTGCCAAAAGCTTGAAAATGCTTCCCTGAAAGCTTTGGCTATGGAAACAGAAGGCTTTTTATCACAGGACAAGAAATCAGCCCTCAAAAATTTAACCGGCAGAAAATATTTTTTTGAAAAAATCCCTAAGCCCCGGGGTCACAATTTCAGCAAAAATCTGACTTTTGGCAGTTCACTCAAAAATGGTGCCAATCGGTTGCAAATGCTCCCATGAAAGGTTTGGCACTCGAAACAGAAGGCTTTTTATCACAGGACAAGAAATGAGCCCTCAAAAACTTAACCGGCAGAAAATATTTTTTTGAAAAAATCCCTAAGCCCCGGGGTCACAATTACAGGAAAAATCTGACTTTTGGCAGTTCACTCAAAAATGGTGCCAACCGCTTGCAAATGCTCACCTGAAAGCTTTGGCACTCGAAACAGAAGGCTTTTTATCACAGGACAAGAAATCAGCCCTCAAAAACTTAACCGGCAGAAAATATTTTTTTGAAAAAATCCCTAAGCCCCGGGGTCACAATTTCAGCAAAAGTCTGACTTTTGGCAGTTCACTCAAAAATGGTGCCAACCGGTTGCAAATGCTCCCCTGAAATGTTTGGCACGCGAAACAGAAGGCTTTTTATCACAGGACAAGAAATCAGCCCTCAAAAACTTAACCGGCAGAAAATATTTTTTTGAAAAAATCCCTAAGCCCCGGGGTCACAATTTCAGAAAAAATCTGACTTTTGGCAGTTCACTCAAAAATGCTGCCAACCGCTTGCAAATGCTCTCCTGAAAGCTTTGGCACGCGAAACAGAAGGCTTTTTATCACAGGACAAGAAATCAGCCCTCAAAAACTTAACCGGCAGAAAATCTTTTTTTGAAAAAATCCCTAAGCCCCGGGGTCACAATTTCAGCAAAAATCTGACTTTTGGCAGTTCAATCAAAAATGGTGCCAAAAGCTTGAAAATGCTTCCCTGAAAGCTTTGGCGATGGAAACAGAAGGCTTTTTATCACAGGACAAGAAATCAGCCCTCAAAAATTTAACCGGCAGAAAATATTTTTTTGAAAAAATCCCTAAGCCCCGGGGTCACAATTTCAGCAAAAATCTGACTTTTGGCAGTTCACTCAAAAATGGTGCCAACCGCTTGCAAATGCTCACCTGAAAGGTTTGGCACTCGAAACAGAAGGCTTTTTATCACAGGACAAGAAATCAGCCCTCAAAAACTTAACCGGCAGAAAATATTTTTTTGAAAAAATCCCTAAGCCCCGGGGTCACAATTTCAGAAAAAAAACTGACTTTTGGCAGTTCACTCAAAAATGGTGCCAACCGCTTGCAAATGCTCACCTGAAAGCTTTGGCACGCGAAACAGAAGGCTTTTTATCAGAGGACAAGAAATCAGCCCTCAAAAACTTAACCGGCAGAAAATATTTTTTTGAAAAAATCCCTAAGCCCCGGGGTCACAATTTCAGCAAAAATCTGACTTTTGGCAGTTCAATCAAAAATGGTGCCAAAAGCTTGAAAATGCTTCCCTGAAAGCTTTGGCGATGGAAACAGAAGGCTTTTTATCACAGGACAAGAAATCAGCCCTCAAAAACTTAACCGGCAGAAAATATTTTTTTGAAAAAATCCCTAAGCCCCGGGGTCACAATTTCAGCAAAAATCTGACTTTTGGCAGTTCACTCAAAAATGGTGCCAACCGCTTGCAAATGCTCACCTAAAAGCTTTGGCACTCGAAACAGAAGGCTTTTTATCACAGGACAAGAAATCAGCCCTCAAAAACTTAACCGGCAGAAAATATTTTTTTGAAAAAATCCCTAAGCCCCGGGGTCACAATTTCAGCAAAAGTCTGACTTTTGGCAGTTCACTCAAAAATGGTGCCAACCGGTTGCAAATGCTCCCCTGAAATGTTTGGCACGCGAAACAGAAGGCTTTTTATCACAGGACAAGAAATCAGCCCTCAAAAACTTAACCGGCAGAAAATATTTTTTTGAAAAAATCCCTAAGCCCCGGGGTCACAATTTCAGAAAAAATCTGACTTTTGGCAGTTCACTCAAAAATGCTGCCAACCGCTTGCAAATGCTCTCCTGAAAGCTTTGGCACGCGAAACAGAAGGCTTTTTATCACAGGACAAGAAATCAGCCCTCAAAAACTTAACCGGCAGAAAATCTTTTTTTGAAAAAATCCCTAAGCCCCGGGGTCACAATTTCAGCAAAAATCTGACTTTTGGCAGTTCAATCAAAAATGGTGCCAAAAGCTTGAAAATGCTTCCCTGAAAGCTTTGGCGATGGAAACAGAAGGCTTTTTATCACAGGACAAGAAATCAGCCCTCAAAAATTTAACCGGCAGAAAATATTTTTTTGAAAAAATCCCTAAGCTCCGGGGTCACAATTTCAGCAAAAATCTGACTTTTGGCAGTTCACTCAAAAATGGTGCCAATCGGTTGCAAATGCTCCCATGAAAGGTTTGGCACTCGAAACAGAAGGCTTTTTATCACAGGACAAGAAATCAGCCCTCAAAAACTTAACCGGCAGAAAATATTTTTTTGAAAAAATCCCTAAGCCCCGGGGTCACAATTTCAGCAAAAGTCTGACTTTTGGCAGTTCACTCAAAAATGGTGCCAACCGGTTGCAAATGCTCCCCTGAAATGTTTGGCACGCGAAACAGAAGGCTTTTTATCACAGGACAAGAAATCAGCCCGCAAAAACTTAACCGGCAGAAAATATTTTTTTGAAAAAATCCCTAAGCCCCGGGGTCACAATTTCAGAAAAAATCTGACTTTTGGCAGTTCACTCAAAAATGGTGCCAACCGCTTGCAAATGCTCTCCTGAAATGTTTGGCACGCGAAACAGAAGGCTTTTTATCACAGGACAAGAAATCAGCCCTCAAAAACTTAACCGGCAGAAAATATTTTTTTGAAAAAATCCCTAAGCCCCGGGGTCACAATTTCAGCAAAAATCTGACTTTTGGCAATTCACTCAAAAATGGTGCCAAAAGCTTGAAAATGCTCCCCTGAAAGGTTTGGCACTCGAAACAGAAGGCTTTTTATCACAGGACAAGAAATCAGCCCTCAAAAACTTAACCGGCAGAAAATATTTTTTTGAAAAAATCCCTAAGCCCCGGGGTCACAATTTCAGAAAAAATCTGACTTTTGGCAGTTCACTCAAAAATGGTGCCAACCGCTTGCAAATGCTCACCTGAAAGCTTTGGCACTCGAAACAGATGGCTTTTTATCACAGGACAAGAAATCAGCCCTCAAAAACTTAACCGGCAGAAAATATTTTTTTGAAAAAATCCCTAAGCCCCGGGGTCACAATTTCAGCAAAATTCTGACTTTTGGCAGTTCACTCAAAAATGGTGCCAACCGCTTGCAAATGCTCCCCTGAAAGGTTTGGCACTCGAAACAGAAGGCTTTTCATCACAGGACAAGAAATCAGCCCTCAAAAACTTAACCGGCAGAAAATATTTTTTTGAAATAATCCCTAACCCCGGGGTCACAATTTCAGCAAAAATCTGACTTTTGGCAGTTCACTCAAAAATGGTGCCAACCGCTTGCAAATTCTCACCTGAAAGCTTTGGCACGCGAAACAGAAGGCTTTTTATCACAGGACAAGAAATCTTCCTAAAAAACTTAACCGGCAGAAAATATTTTTTTGAAAAAATCCCTAAGCCCCGGGGTCACAATTTCAGCAAAAATCTGACTTTTGGCAGTTCACTCAAAAATGGTGCCAACCACTTGCAAATGCTCACCTGAAAGCTTTGGCACTCGAAACAGAAGGCTTTTTATCACAGGACAAGAAATCAGCCCTCAAAAACTTAACCGGCAGAAAATATTTTTTGGAAAAAATCCCTAAGCCCTGGGGTCACAATTTCAGCAAAAATCTGACTTTTGGCAGTTCACTCAAAAATGGTGCCAACCGCTTGCAAATGCTCACCTGAAAGCTTTGGCACGCGAAACAGAAGGCTTTTTATCACAGGACAAGAAATCAGCCCTCAAAAACTTAACCGGCAGAAAATCTTTTTTTGAAAAAATCCCTAAGCCCCGGGGTCACAATTTCAGCAAAAATCTGACTTTTGGCAGTTCAATCAAAAATGGTGCCAAAAGCTTGAAAATGCTTCCCTGAAAGCTTTGGCGATGGAAACAGAAGGCTTTTTATCACAGGACAAGAAATCAGCCCTCAAAAATTTAACCGGCAGAAAATATTTTTTTGAAAAAATCCCTAAGCTCCGGGGTCACAATTTCAGCAAAAATCTGACTTTTGGCAGTTCACTCAAAAATGGTGCCAATCGGTTGCAAATGCTCCCATGAAAGGTTTGGCACTCGAAACAGAAGGCTTTTTATCACAGGACAAGAAATCAGCCCTCAAAAACTTAACCGGCAGAAAATATTTTTTTGAAAAAATCCCTAAGCCCCGGGGTCACAATTTCAGCAAAAGTCTGACTTTTGGCAGTTCACTCAAAAATGGTGCCAACCGGTTGCAAATGCTCCCCTGAAATGTTTGGCACGCGAAACAGAAGGCTTTTTATCACAGGACAAGAAATCAGCCCGCAAAAACTTAACCGGCAGAAAATATTTTTTTGAAAAAATCCCTAAGCCCCGGGGTCACAATTTCAGAAAAAATCTGACTTTTGGCAGTTCACTCAAAAATGGTGCCAACCGCTTGCAAATGCTCTCCTGAAATGTTTGGCACGCGAAACAGAAGGCTTTTTATCACAGGACAAGAAATCAGCCCTCAAAAACTTAACCGGCAGAAAATATTTTTTTGAAAAAATCCCTAAGCCCCGGGGTCACAATTTCAGCAAAAATCTGACTTTTGGCAATTCACTCAAAAATGGTGCCAAAAGCTTGAAAATGCTCCCCTGAAAGGTTTGGCACTCGAAACAGAAGGCTTTTTATCACAGGACAAGAAATCAGCCCTCAAAAACTTAACCGGCAGAAAATATTTTTTTGAAAAAATCCCTAAGCCCCGGGGTCACAATTTCAGAAAAAATCTGACTTTTGGCAGTTCACTCAAAAATGGTGCCAACCGCTTGCAAATGCTCACCTGAAAGCTTTGGCACTCGAAACAGATGGCTTTTTATCACAGGACAAGAAATCAGCCCTCAAAAACTTAACCGGCAGAAAATATTTTTTTGAAAAAATCCCTAAGCCCCGGGGTCACAATTTCAGCAAAATTCTGACTTTTGGCAGTTCACTCAAAAATGGTGCCAACCGCTTGCAAATGCTCCCCTGAAAGGTTTGGCACTCGAAACAGAAGGCTTTTCATCACAGGACAAGAAATCAGCCCTCAAAAACTTAACCGGCAGAAAATATTTTTTTGAAATAATCCCTAACCCCGGGGTCACAATTTCAGCAAAAATCTGACTTTTGGCAGTTCACTCAAAAATGGTGCCAACCGCTTGCAAATTCTCACCTGAAAGCTTTGGCACGCGAAACAGAAGGCTTTTTATCACAGGACAAGAAATCTTCCTAAAAAACTTAACCGGCAGAAAATATTTTTTTGAAAAAATCCCTAAGCCCCGGGGTCACAATTTCAGCAAAAATCTGACTTTTGGCAGTTCACTCAAAAATGGTGCCAACCACTTGCAAATGCTCACCTGAAAGCTTTGGCACTCGAAACAGAAGGCTTTTTATCACAGGACAAGAAATCAGCCCTCAAAAACTTAACCGGCAGAAAATATTTTTTGGAAAAAATCCCTAAGCCCTGGGGTCACAATTTCAGCAAAAATCTGACTTTTGGCAGTTCACTCAAAAATGGTGCCAACCGCTTGCAAATGCTCACCTGAAAGCTTTGGCACGCGAAACAGAAGGCTTTTTATCACAGGACAAGAAATCAGCCCTCAAAAACTTAACCGGCAGAAAATATTTTTTTGAAAAAATCCCTAAGCCCCGGGGTCACAATTTCAGCAAAAATCTGACTTTTGGCAGTTCACTCAAAAATGGTGCCAATCGGTTGCAAATGCTCCCATGAAAGGTTTGGCACTCGAAACAGAAGGCTTTTTATCACAGGACAAGAAATCAGCCCTCAAAAACTTAACCGGCAGAAAATATTTTTTTGACAAAATCCCTAAGCCCCGGGGTCACAATTTCAGGAAAAATCTGACTTTTGGCAGTTCACTCAAAAATGGTGCCAACCGCTTGCAAATGCTCACCTGAAAGCTTTGGCACTCGAAACAGAAGGCTTTTTATCACAGGACAAGAAATCAGCCCTCAAAAACTTAACCGGCAGAAAATATTTTTTTGAAAAAATCCCTAAGCCCCGGGGTCACAATTTCAGCAAAAGTCTGACTTTTGGCAGTTCACTCAAAAATGGTGCCAACCGGTTGCAAATGCTCCCCTGAAATGTTTGGCACGCGAAACAGAAGGCTTTTTATCACAGGACAAGAAATCAGCCCTCAAAAACTTAACCGGCAGAAAATATTTTTTTGAAAAAATCCCTAAGCCCCGGGGTCACAATTTCAGAAAAAATCTGACTTTTGGCAGTTCACTCAAAAATGGTGCCAACCGCTTGCAAATGCTCTCCTGAAAGCTTTGGCACGCAAAACAGAAGGCTTTTTATCACAGGACAAGAAATCTTCCTCAAAAACTTAACCGGCAGAAAATATTTTTTTGAAAAAATCCCTAAGCCCCGGGGTCACAATTTCAGCAAAAATCTGACTTTTGGCAGTTCACTCAAAAATGGTGCCAACCGGTTGCAAATGCTCCCCTGAAAGGTTTGGCACTCGAAACAGAAGGCTTTTTATCACAGGACAAGAAATCAGCCCTCAAAAACTTAACCGGCAGAAAATATTTTTTGGAAAAAATCCCTAAGCCCCGGGGTCACAATTTCAGCAAAAATCTGACTTTTGGCAGTTCACTCAAAAATGGTGCCAACCGCTTGCAAATGCTCACCTGAAAGCTTTGGCACTCGAAACAGAAGGCTTTTTATCACAGGACAAGAAATCAGCCCTCAAAAACTTAACCGGCAGAAAATATTTTTTTGAAAAAATCCCTAAGCCCCGGGGTCACAATTTCAGCAAAAGTCTGACTTTTGGCAGTTCACTCAAAAATGGTGCCAACCGCTTGCAAATGCTCCCCTGAAATGTTTGGCACGCGAAACAGAAGGCTTTTTATCACAGGACAAGAAATCAGCCCTCAAAAACTTAACCGGCAGAAAATATTTTTTTGAAAAAATCCCTAAGCCCCGGGGTCACAATTTCAGAAAAAATCTGACTTTTGGCAGTTCACTCAAAAATGGTGCCAACCGCTTGCAAATGCTCTCCTGAAAGCTTTGGCACGCGAAACAGAAGGCTTTTTATCACAGGACAAGAAATCAGCCCTCAAAAACTTAACCGGCAGAAAATATTTTTTTGAAAAAATCCCTAAGCCCCGGGGTCACAATTTCAGCAAAAATCTGACTTTTGGCAATTCACTCAAAAATGGTGCCAAAAGCTTGAAAATGCTCCCCTGAAAGGTTTGGCACTCGAAACAGAAGGCTTTTTATCACAGGACAAGAAATCAGCCCTCAAAAACTTAACCGGCAGAAAATATTTTTTTGAAAAAATCCCTAAGCCCCGGGGTCACAATTTCAGCAAAAATCTGACTTTTGGCAGTTCACTCAAAAATGGTGCCAACCGCTTGCAAATGCTCACCTGAAAGCTTTGGCACTCGAAACAGAAGGCTTTTTATCACAGGACAAGAAATCAGCCCTCAAAAACTTAACCGGCAGAAAATATTTTTTTGAAAAAATCCCTAAGCCCCGGGGTCACAATTTCAGCAAAATTCTGACTTTTGGCAGTTCACTCAAAAATGGTGCCAACCGCTTGCAAATGCTCCCCTGAAAGGTTTGGCACTCGAAACAGAAGGCTTTTCATCACAGGACAAGAAATCAGCCCTCAAAAACTTAACCGGCAGAAAATATTTTTTTGAAATAATCCCTAACCCCGGGGTCACAATTTCAGCAAAAATCTGACTTTTGGCAGTTCACTCAAAAATGGTGCCAACCGCTTGCAAATTCTCACCTGAAAGCTTTGGCACGCGAAACAGAAGGCTTTTTATCACAGGACAAGAAATCTTCCTCAAAAACTTAACCGGCAGAAAATATTTTTTTGAAAAAATCCCTAAGCCCCGGGGTCACAATTTCAGCAAAAATCTGACTTTTGGCAGTTCACTCAAAAATGGTGCCAACCGGTTGCAAATGCTCCCCTGAAAGGTTTGGCACTCGAAACAGAAGGCTTTTTATCACAGGACAATAAATCAGCCCTCAAAAACTTAACCGGCAGAAAATATTTTTTGGAAAAAATCCCTAAGCCCCGGGGTCACAATTTCAGAAAAAATCTGACTTTGGCAGTTCACTCAAAAATGGTGCCAACCGCTTGCAAATGCTCACCTGAAAGCTTTGGCACTCGAAACAGAAGGCTTTTTATCACAGGACAAGAAATCAGCCCTCAAAAACTTAACCGGCAGAAAATATTTTTTTGAAAAAATCCCTAAGCCCCGGGGTCACAATTTCAGAAAAAATCTGACTTTTGGCAGTTCACTCAAAAATGGTGCCAACCGGTTGCAAATGCTCCCATGAAAGGTTTGGCACTCGAAACAGAAGGCTTTTTATCACAGGACAAGAAATCAGCCCTCAAAAACTTAACCGGCAGAAAATATTTTTTTGAAAAAATCCCTAAGCCCCGGGGTCACAATTTCAGCAAAAATCTGACTTTTGGCAGTTCACTCAAAAATGGTGCCAAAAGCTTGAAAATGCTCCCCTGAAAGGTTTGGCACTCGAAACAGAAGGCTTTTTATCACAGGACAATAAATCAGCCCTCAAAAACTTAACCGGCAGAAAATATTTTTTTGAAAAAATCCCTAAGCCCCGGGGTCACAATTTCAGCAAAAATCTGACTTTTGGCAGTTCACTCAAACATGGTGCCAACCGATTGCAAATGCTCACGTGAAAGCTTTGGCGATGGAAACAGAAGGCTTTTTATCACAGGACAAGAAATCAGCCCTCAAAAACTTAACCGGCAGAAAATATTTTTTTGAAAAAATCCCTAAGCCCCGGGGTCACAATTTCAGCAAAAATCTGACTTTTGGCAGTTCACTCAAAAATGGTGCCAACCGCTTGCAAATGCTCACCTGAAAGCTTTGGCGATGGAAAAAGAAGGCTTTTTATCACAGGACAAGAAATCAGCCCTCAAAAATTTAACCGGCAGAAAATATTTTTTTGAAAAAATCCCTAAGCCCCGGGGTCACAATTTCAGCAAAAATCTGACTTTTGGCAGTTCACTCAAAAATGGTGCCAACCGGTTGCAAATGCTCACCTGAAAGCTTTGGCGATGGAAACAGAAGGCTTTTTATCACAGGACAAGAAATCAGCCCTCAAAAACTTAACCGGCAGAAAATATTTTTTTGAAAAAATCCCTAAGCCCCGGGGTCACAATTTCAGAAAAAATCTGACTTTTGGCAGTTCACTCAAAAATGGTGCCAACCACTTGCAAATGCTCACCTGAAAGCTTTGGCGATGGAAACAGAAGGCTTTTTATCACAGGACAAGAAATCAGCCCTCAAAAACTTAACCGGCAGAAAATATTTTTTTGAAAAAATCCCTAAGCCCCGGGGTCACAATTTCAGCAAAAATCTGACTTTTGGCAGTTCACTCAAAAAAGGTGCCAACCGCTTGCAAATGCTCACCTGAAAGCTTTGGCACTCGAAACAGAAGGCTTTTTATCACAGGACAAGAAATCAGCCCTCAAAAACTTAACCGGCAGAAAATATTTTTTTGAAAACATCCCTAAGCCCCGGGGTCACAATTTCAGAAAAAATCTGACTTTTGGCAGTTCACTCAAAAATGGTGCCAACCGCTTGCAAATGCTCACCTGAAAGCTTTGGCACTCGAAACAGAAGGCTTTTTATCACAGGACAAGAAATCAGCCCTCAAAAACTTAACCGGCAGAAAATATTTTTTTGAAAAAATCCCTAAGCCCCGGGGTCACAATTTCAGAAAAAATCTGACTTTTGGCAGTTCACTCAAAAATGGTGCCAACCGCTTGCAAATGCTCACCTGAAAGCTTTGGCACTCGAAAGAGAAGGCTTTTTATCACAGGGCAAGAAATCAGCCCTCAAAAACTTAACCGGCAGAAAATATTTTTTTGAAAAAATCCCTAAGCCCCGGGGTCACAATATCAGAAAAAATCTGACTTTTGGCAGTTCACTCAAAAATGGTGCCAACCGCTTGCAAATGCTCACCTGAAAACTTTGGCACGCGAAACAGAAGGCTTTTTATCACAGGACAAGAAATCAGCCCTCAAAAACTTAACCGGCAGAAAATATTTTTTTGAAAAAATCCCTAAGCCCCGGGGTCACAATTTCAGCAAAAATCTGACTTTTGGCAATTCACTCAAAAATGGTGCCAAAAGCTTGAAAATGCTCCCCTGAAAGGTTTGGCACTCGAAACAGAAGGCTTTTTATCACAGGACAAGAAATCAGCCCTCAAAAACTTAACCGGCAGAAAATATTTTTTTGAAAAAATCCCTAAGCCCCGGGGTCACAATTTCAGAAAAAATCTGACTTTTGGCAGTTCACTCAAAAATGGTGCCAACCGCTTGCAAATGCTCACCTGAAAGCTTTGGCACTCGAAACAGAAGGCTTTTTATCACAGGACAAGAAATCAGCCCTCAAAAACTTAACCGGCAGAAAATCTTTTTTTGAAAAAATCCCTAAGCCCCGGGGTCACAATTTCAGCAAAATTCTGACTTTTGGCAGTTCACTCAAAAATGGTGCCAACCGCTTGCAAATGCTCCCCTGAAAGGTTTGGCACTCGAAACAGAAGGCTTTTTATCACAGGACAAGAAATCAGCCCTCAAAAACTTAACCGGCAGAAAATCTTTTTTTGAAAAAATCCCTAAGCCCCGGGGTCACAATTTCAGGAAAAATCTGACTTTTGGCAGTTCAACCAAAAATGGTGCCAAAAGCTTGAAAATGCTTCCCTGAAAGCTTTGGCGATGGAAACAGAAGGCTTTTTATCACAGGACAAGAAATCAGCCCTCAAAATTTTAACCGGCAGAAAATATTTTTTTGAAAAAATCCCTAAGCCCCGGGGTCACAATTTCAGCAAAAATCTGACTTTTGGCAGTTCACTCAAAAATGGTGCCAACCGCTTGCAAATGCTCACCTGAAAGCTTTGGCACTCGAAACAGAAGGCTTTTTATCACAGGACAAGAAATCAGCCCTCAAAAACTTAACCGGCAGAAAATATTTTTTTGAAAAAATCCCTAAGCCCCGGGGTCACAATTTCAGCAAAAGTCTGACTTTTGGCAGTTCACTCAAAAATGGTGCCAACCGGTTGCAAATGCTCCCCTGAAATGTTTGGCACGCGAAACAGAAGGCTTTTTATCACAGGACAAGAAATCAGCCCTCAAAAACTTAACCGGCAGAAAATATTTTTTTGAAAAAATCCCTAAGCCCCGGGGTCACAATTTCAGCAAAAATCTGACTTTTGGCAGTTCACTCAAAAATGGTGCCAACCGCTTGCAAATGCTCACCTGAAAGCTTTGGCACGCGAAACAGAAGGCTTTTTATCACAGGACAAGAAATCAGCCCTCAAAAACTTAACCGGCAGAAAATATTTTTTTGAAAAAATCCCTAAGCCCCGGGGTCACAATTTCAGCAAAAATCTGACTTTTGGCAATTCACTCAAAAATGGCGCCAAAAGCTTGAAAATGCTCCCCTGAAAGGTTTGGCACTCGAAACAGAAGGCTTTTTATCACAGGACAAGAAATCAGCCCTCAAAAATTTAACCGGCAGAAAATATTTTTTGGAAAAAATCCCTAAGCCCCGGGGTCACAATTTCAGCAAAATTCTGACTTTTGGCAGTTCACTCAAAAATGGTGCCAACCGCTTGCAAATGCTCCCCTGAAAGGTTTGGCACTCGAAACAGAAGGCTTTTTATCACAGGACAAGAAATCAGCCCTCAAAAACTTAACCGGCAGAAAATATTTTTTTGAAAAAATCCCTAAGCCCCGGGGTCACAATTTCAGCAAAAATCTGACTTTTGGCAGTTCACTCAAAAATGGTGCCAACCGCTTGCAAATTCTCACCTGAAAGCTTTGGCACGCGAAACAGAAGGCTTTTTATCACAGGACAAGAAATCAGCCCTCAAAAACTTAACCGGCAGAAAATATTTTTTTGAAAAAATCCCTAAGCCCCGGGGTCACAATTTCAGAAAAAATCTGACTTTTGGCAGTTCACTCAAAAATGGTGCCAACCGGTTGCAAATGCTCCCCTGAAAGGTTTGGCACTCGAAACAGAAGGCTTTTTATCACAGGACAAGAAATCAGCCCTCAAAAACTTAACCGGCAGAAAATATTTTTTGGAAAAAATCCCTAAGCCCTGGGGTCACAATTTCAGCAAAAATCTGACTTTTGGCAGTTCACTCAAACATGGTGCCAACCGCTTGCAAATGCTCACGTGAAAGCTTTGGCGATGGAAACAGAAGGCTTTTTATCACAGGACAAGAAATCAGCCCTCAAAAACTTAACCGGCAGAAAATATTTTTTTGAAAAAATCCCTAAGCCCCGGGGTCACAATTTCAGCAAAAATCTGACTTTTGGCAGTTCACTCAAAAATGGTGCCAACCGGTTGCAAATGCTCACCTGAAAGCTTTGGCGATGGAAACAGAAGGCTTTTTATCACAGGACAAGAAATCAGCCCTCAAAAACTTAACCGGCAGAAAATATTTTTTGGAAAAAATCCCTAAGCCCCGGGGTCACAATTTCAGCAAAAATCTGACTTTTGGCAGTTCACTCAAAAAAGGTGCCAACCGCTTGCAAATGCTCACCTGAAAGCTTTGGCACTCGAAACAGAAGGCTTTTTATCACAGGACAAGAAATCAGCCCTCAAAAACTTAACCGGCAGAAAATATTTTTTTGAAAAAATCCCTAAGCCCCGGGGTCACAATTTCAGAAAAAATCTGACTTTTGGCAGTTCACTCAAAAATGGTGCCAACCGCTTGCAAATGCTTACCTGAAAGCTTTGGCACGCGAAACAGAAGGCTTTTTATCACAGGACAAGAAATCAGCCCTCAAAAACTTAACCGGCAGAAAATATTTTTTTGAAAAAATCCCTAAGCCCCGGGGTCACAATTTCAGAAAAAATCTGACTTTTGGCAGTTCACTCAAAAATGGTGCCAACCGGTTGCAAATGCTCCCTTGAAAGGTTTGGCACTCGAAACAGAAGGCTTTTTATCACAGGGCAAGAAATCAGCCCTCAAAAACTTAACCGGCAGAAAATATTCTTTTGAAAAAATCCCTAAGCCCCGGGGTCACAATTTCAGAAAAAATCTGACTTTTGGCAGTTCACTCAAAAATGGTGCCAACCGCTTGCAAATGCTTACCTGAAAGCTTTGGCACGCGAAACAGAAGGCTTTTTATCACAGGACAAGAAATCAGCCCTCAAAAACTTAACCGGCAGAAAATATTTTTTTGAAAAAATCCCTAAGCCCCGGGGTCACAATTTCAGCAAAAATCTGACTTTTGGCAGTTCACTCAAAAATGGTGCCAACCGCTTGCAAATGCTCACCTGAAAGCTTTGGCACGCGAAACAGAAGGCTTTTTATCACAGGACAAGAAATCAGCCCTCAAAAACTTAACCGGCAGAAAATATTTTTTTGAAAAAATCCCTAAGCCCCGGGGTCACAATTTCAGCAAAAATCTGACTTTTGGCAATTCACTCAAAAATGGTGCCAAAAGCTTGAAAATGCTCCCCTGAAAGGTTTGGCACTCGAAACAGAAGGCTTTTTATCACAGGACAAGAAATCAGCCCACAAAAACTTAACCGGCAGAAAAATTTTTTTTGAAAAAATCCCTAAGCCCCGGGGTCACAATTTCAGAAAAAATCTGACTTTTGGCAGTTCACTCAAAAATGGTGCCAACCGCTTGCAAATGCTCACCTGAAAGCTTTGGCACTCGAAACAGAAGGCTTTTTATCACAGGACAAGAAATCAGCCCTCAAAAACTTAACCGGCAGAAAATATTCTTTTGAAAAAATCCCTAAGCCCCGGAGTCACAATTTCAGAAAAAATCTGACTTTTGGCAGTTCACTCAAAAATGGTGCCAACCGCTTGCAAATGCTCACCTGAAAGTTTTGGCGATGGAAACAGAAGGCTTTTTATCACAGGACAAGAAATCAGCCCTCAAAAACTTAACCGGCAGAAAATATTTTTTTGAAAAAATCCCTAAGCCCCGGGGTCACAATTTCAGAAAAAATCTGACTTTTGGCAGTTCACTCAAAAATGGTGCCAACCGCTTGCAAATGCTTACCTGAAAGCTTTGGCACGCGAAACAGAAGGCTTTTTATCACAGGACAAGAAATCAGCCCTCAAAAACTTAACCGGCAGAAAATATTTTTTTGAAAAAATCCCTAAGCCCCGGGGTCACAATTTCAGAAAAAATCTGACTTTTGGCAGTTCACTCAAAAATGGTGCCAACCGGTTGCAAATGCTCCCTTGAAAGGTTTGGCACTCGAAACAGAAGGCTTTTTATCACAGGGCAAGAAATCAGCCCTCAAAAACTTAACCGGCAGAAAATATTCTTTTGAAAAAATCCCTAAGCCCCGGGGTCACAATTTCAGAAAAAATCTGACTTTTGGCAGTTCACTCAAAAATGGTGCCAACCGCTTGCAAATGCTCACCTGAAAGCTTTGGCACTCGAAACAGAAGGCTTTTTATCACAGGACAAGAAATCAGCCCTCAAAAACTTAACCGGCAGAAAAAATTTTTTTGAAAAAATCCCTAAGCCCCGGGGTCACAATTTCAGAAAAAATCTGACTTTTGGCAGTTCACTCAAAAATGGTGCCAACCGCTTGCAAATGCTCACCTGAAAGCTTTGGCACTCGAAACAGAAGGCTTTTTATCACAGGACAAGAAATCAGCCCTCAAAAACTTAACCGGCAGAAAATATTCTTTTGAAAAAATCCCTAAGCCCCGGAGTCACAATTTCAGAAAAAATCTGACTTTTGGCAGTTCACTCAAAAATGGTGCCAACCGCTTGCAAATGCTCACCTGAAAGTTTTGGCGATGGAAACAGAAGGCTTTTTATCACAGGACAAGAAATCAGCCCTCAAAAACTTAACCGGCAGAAAATATTCTTTTGAAAAAATCCCTAAGCCCCGGGGTCACAATTTCAGAAAAAATCTGACTTTTGGCAGTTCACTCAAAAATGGTGCCAACCGCTTGCAAATGCTTACCTGAAAGCTTTGGCACGCGAAACAGAAGGCTTTTTATCACAGGACAAGAAATCAGCCCTCAAAAACTTAACCGGCAGAAAATATTTTTTTGAAAAAATCCCTAAGCCCCGGGGTCACAATTTCAGAAAAAATCTGACTTTTGGCAGTTCACTCAAAAATGGTGCCAACCGGTTGCAAATGCTCCCTTGAAAGGTTTGGCACTCGAAACAGAAGGCTTTTTATCACAGGGCAAGAAATCAGCCCTCAAAAACTTAACCGGCAGAAAATATTCTTTTGAAAAAATCCCTAAGCCCCGGGGTCACAATTTCAGAAAAAATCTGACTTTTGGCAGTTCACTCAAAAATGGTGCCAACCGCTTGCAAATGCTCACCTGAAAGCTTTGGCACTCGAAACAGAAGGCTTTTTATCACAGGACAAGAAATCAGCCCTCAAAAACTTAACCGGCAGAAAAATTTTTTTTGAAAAAATCCCTAAGCCCCGGGGTCACAATTTCAGAAAAAAATCTGACTTTTGGCAGTTCACTCAAAAATGGTGCCAACCGCTTGCAAATGCTCACCTGAAAGCTTTGGCACTCGAAACAGAAGGCTTTTTATCACAGGACAAGAAATCAGCCCTCAAAAACTTAACCGGCAGAAAATATTCTTTTGAAAAAATCCCTAAGCCCCGGGGTCACAATTTCAGAAAAAATCTGACTTTTGGCAGTTCACTCAAAAATGGTGCCAACCGCTTGCAAATGCTCACCTGAAAGCT
This sequence comes from Podarcis liolepis, assembly GCF_965112155.1. Classification (NCBI taxonomy): domain Eukaryota; kingdom Metazoa; phylum Chordata; class Lepidosauria; order Squamata; family Lacertidae; genus Podarcis; species Podarcis liolepis. The sequence goes on along the minus strand of NW_028148790.1, from coordinate 1,405,818 downwards.
TTGGCTCGCGAAACAGAAGGCTTTTTATCACAGGACAAGAAATCAGCCCTCAAAAACTTAACCGGCAGAAAATATTTTTTTGAAAAAATCCCTAAGCCCCGGGGTCACAATTTCAGCAAAAATCTGACTTTTGGCAATTCACTCAAAAATGGTGCCAAAAGCTTGAAAATGCTCCCCTGAAAGGTTTGGCACTCGAAACAGAAGGCTTTTTATCACAGGACAAGAAATCAGCCCTCAAAAACTTAACCGGCAGAAAATATTTTTTTGAAAAAATCCCTAAGCCCCGGGGTCACAATTTCAGAAAAAATCTGACTTTTGGCAGTTCACTCAAAAATGGTGCCAACCGCTTGCAAATGCTCACCTGAAAGCTTTGGCACTCGAAACAGAAGGCTTTTTATCACAGGACAAGAAATCAGCCCTCAAAAACTTAACCGGCAGAAAATCTTTTTTTGAAAAAATCCCTAAGCCCCGGGGTCACAATTTCAGCAAAATTCTGACTTTTGGCAGTTCACTAAAAAATGGTGCCAACCGCTTGCAAATGCTCCCCTGAAAGGTTTGGCACTCGAAACAGAAGGCTTTTTATCACAGGACAAGAAATCAGCCCTCAAAAACTTAACCGGCAGAAAATCTTTTTTTGAAAAAATCCCTAAGCCCCGGGGTCACAATTTCAGCAAAAATCTGACTTTTGGCAGTTCAACCAAAAATGGTGCCAAAAGCTTGAAAATGCTTCCCTGAAAGCTTTGGCGATGGAAACAGAAGGCTTTTTATCACAGGACAAGAAATCAGCCCTCAAAAATTTAACCGGCAGAAAATATTTTTTTGAAAAAATCCCTAAGCCCCGGGGTCACAATTTCAGCAAAAATCTGACTTTTGGCAGTTCACTCAAAAATGGTGCCAACCGCTTGCAAATGCTCACCTGAAAGGTTTGGCACTCGAAACAGAAGGCTTTTTATCACAGGACAAGAAATCAGCCCTCAAAAACTTAACCGGCAGAAAATATTTTTTTGAAAAAATCCCTAAGCCCCGGGGTCACAATTTCAGAAAAAAATCTGACTTTTGGCAGTTCACTCAAAAATGGTGCCAACCGCTTGCAAATGCTCACCTGAAAGCTTTGGCGATGGAAACAGAAGGCTTTTTATCACAGGACAAGAAATCAGCCCTCAAAAACTTAACCGGCAGAAAATATTTTTTTGAAAAAATCCCTAAGCCCCGGGGTCACAATTTCAGCAAAAATCTGACTTTTGGCAGTTCACTCAAAAATGGTGCCAAAAGCTTGAAAATGCTCCCCTGAAAGGTTTGGCACTCGAAACAGAAGGCTTTTTATCACAGGACAAGAAATCAGCCCTCAAAAACTTAACCGGCAGAAAATATTTTTTTGAAAAAATCCCTAAGCCCCGGGGTCACAATTTCAGAAAAAATCTGACTTTTGGCAGTTCACTCAAAAATGGTGCCAACCGCTTGCAAATGCTCACCTGAAAGCTTTGGCACGCGAAACAGAAGGCTTTTTATCACAGGACAAGAAATCAGCCCTCAAAAACTTAACCGGCAGAAAATATTTTTTTGAAAAAATCCCTAAGCCCCGGGGTCACAATTTCAGCAAAAATCTGACTTTTGGCAATTCACTCAAAAATGGTGCCAAAAGCTTGAAAATGCTCCCCTGAAAGGTTTGGCACTCGAAACAGAAGGCTTTTTATCACAGGACAAGAAATCAGCCCTCAAAAACTTAACCGGCAGAAAATATTTTTTTGAAAAAATCCCTAAGCCCCGGGGTCACAATTTCAGAAAAAATCTGACTTTTGGCAGTTCACTCAAAAATGGTGCCAACCGCTTGCAAATGCTCACCTGAAAGCTTTGGCACGCGAAACAGAAGGCTTTTTATCACAGGACAAGAAATCAGCCCTCAAAAACTTAACCGGCAGAAAATATTTTTTTGAAAAAATCCCTAAGCCCCGGGGTCACAATTTCAGCAAAAATCTGACTTTTGGCAATTCACTCAAAAATGGTGCCAAAAGCTTGAAAATGCTCCCCTGAAAGGTTTGGCACTCGAAACAGAAGGCTTTTTATCACAGGACAAGAAATCAGCCCTCAAAAACTTAACCGGCAGAAAATATTTTTTTGAAAAAATCCCTAAGCCCCGGGGTCACAATTTCAGAAAAAATCTGACTTTTGGCAGTTCACTCAAAAATGGTGCCAACCGCTTGCAAATGCTCACCTGAAAGCTTTGGCGATGGAAACAGAAGGCTTTTTATCACAGGACAAGAAATCAGCCCTCAAAAACTTAACCGGCAGAAAATATTTTTTTGAAAAAATCCCTAAGCCCCGGGGTCACAATTTCAGAAAAAATCTGACTTTTGGCAGTTCACTCAAAAATGGTGCCAACCGCTTGCAAATGCTCACCTGAAAGCTTTGGCGATGGAAACAGAAGGCTTTTTATCACAGGACAAGAAATCAGCCCTCAAAAACTTAACCGGCAGAAATTTTTTTTTTGAAAAAATCCCTAAGCCCCGGGGTCACAATTTCAGCAAAAATCTGACTTTTGGCAGTTCACTCAAAAATGGTGCCAACCGCTTGCAAATGCTCCCCTGAAAGGTTTGGCACGCGAAACAGAAGGCTTTTTATCACAGGACAAGAAATCAGCCCTCAAAAACTTAACCGGCAGAAAATATTTTTTTGAAAAAATCCCTAAGCCCCGGGGTCACAATTTCAGCAAAAATCTGACTTTTGGCAGTTCACTCAAAAATGGTGCCAAAAGCTTGAAAATGCTCCCCTGAAAGGTTTGGCACTCGAAACAGAAGGCTTTTTATCACAGGACAAGAAATCAGCCCTCAAAAACTTAACCGGCAGAAAATATTTTTTTGAAAAAATCCCTAAGCCCCGGGGTCACAATTTCAGAAAAAATCTGACTTTTGGCAGTTCACTCAAAAATGGTGCCAACCGCTTGCAAATGCTCACCTGAAAGCTTTGGCACGCGAAACAGAAGGCTTTTTATCACAGGACAAGAAATCAGCCCTCAAAAACTTAACCGGCAGAAAATATTTTTTTGAAAAAATCCCTAAGCCCCGGGGTCACAATTTCAGCAAAAATCTGACTTTTGGCAGTTCACTCAAAAATGGTGCCAAAAGCTTGAAAATGCTCCCCTGAAAGGTTTGGCACTCGAAACAGAAGGCTTTTTATCACAGGACAAGAAATCAGCCCTCAAAAACTTAACCGGCAGAAAATATTCTTTTGAAAAAATCCCTAAGCCCCGGGGTCACAATTTCAGAAAAAATCTGACTTTTGGCAGTTCACTCAAAAATGGTGCCAACCGCTTGCAAATGCTCACCTGAAAGCTTTGGCACGCGAAACAGAAGGCTTTTTATCACAGGACAAGAAATCAGCCCTCAAAAACTTAACCGGCAGAAAATATTTTTTTGAAAAAATCCCTAAGCCCCGGGGTCACAATTTCAGCAAAAATCTGACTTTTGGCAATTCACTCAAAAATGGTGCCAAAAGCTTGAAAATGCTCCCCTGAAAGGTTTGGCACTCGAAACAGAAGGCTTTTTATCACAGGACAAGAAATCAGCCCTCAAAAACTTAACCGGCAGAAAATATTTTTTTGAAAAAATCCCTAAGCCCCGGGGTCACAATTTCAGAAAAAATCTGACTTTTGGCAGTTCACTCAAAAATGGTGCCAACCGCTTGCAAATGCTCACCTGAAAGCTTTGGCACTCGAAACAGAAGGCTTTTTATCACAGGACAAGAAATCAGCCCTCAAAAACTTAACCGGCAGAAAATATTTTTTTGAAAAAATCCCTAAGCCCCGGGGTCACAATTTCAGCAAAATTCTGACTTTTGGCAGTTCACTCAAAAATGGTGCCAAAAGCTTGAAAATGCTCCCCTGAAAGGTTTGGCACTCGAAACAGAAGGCTTTTCATCACAGGACAAGAAATCAGCCCTCAAAAACTTAACCGGCAGAAAATCTTTTTTTGAAAAAATCCCTAAGCCCCGGGGTCACAATTTCAGCAAAAATCTGACTTTTGGCAGTTCACTCAAAAATGGTGCCAAAAGCTTGAAAATGCTCCCCTGAAAGGTTTGGCACGCGAAACAGAAGGCTTTTTATCACAGGACAAGAAATCAGCCCTCAAAAACTTAACCGGCAGAAATTTTTTTTTTTGAAAAAATCCCTAAGCCCCGGGGTCACAATTTCAGAAAAAATCTGACTTTTGGCAGTTCACTCAAAAATGGTGCCAACCGCTTGCAAATGCTCACCTGAAAGCTTTGGCGATGGAAACAGAAGGCTTTTTATCACAGGACAAGAAATCAGCCCTCAAAAACTTAACCGGCAGAAAATATTTTTTTGAAAAAATCCCTAAGCCCCGGGGTCACAATTTCAGCAAAAATCTGACTTTTGGCAGTTCACTCAAAAATGGTGCCAAAAGCTTGAAAATGCTCCCCTGAAAGGTTTGGCACTCGAAACAGAAGGCTTTTTATCACAGGACAAGAAATCAGCCCTCAAAAACTTAACCGGCAGAAAATATTTTTTTGAAAAAATCCCTAAGCCCCGGGGGTCACAATTTCAGAAAAAATCTGACTTTTGGCAGTTCACTCAAAAATGGTGCCAACCGCTTGCAAATGCTCACCTGAAAGCTTTGGCACGCGAAACAGAAGGCTTTTTATCACAGGACAAGAAATCAGCCCTCAAAAACTTAACCGGCAGAAAATATTTTTTTGAAAAAATCCCTAAGCCCCGGGGTCACAATTTCAGCAAAAATCTGACTTTTGGCAATTCACTCAAAAATGGTGCCAAAAGCTTGAAAATGCTCCCCTGAAAGGTTTGGCACTCGAAACAGAAGGCTTTTTATCACAGGACAAGAAATCAGCCCTCAAAAACTTAACCGGCAGAAAATATTTTTTTGAAAAAATCCCTAAGCCCCGGGGTCACAATTTCAGCAAAAATCTGACTTTTGGCAATTCACTCAAAAATGGTGCCAAAAGCTTGAAAATGCTCCCCTGAAAGGTTTGGCACTCGAAACAGAAGGCTTTTTATCACAGGACAAGAAATCAGCCCTCAAAAACTTAACCGGCAGAAAATATTTTTTTGAAAAAATCCCTAAGCCCCGGGGTCACAATTTCAGAAAAAATCTGACTTTTGGCAGTTCACTCAAAAATGGTGCCAACCGCTTGCAAATGCTCACCTGAAAGCTTTGGCACTCGAAACAGAAGGCTTTTTATCACAGGACAAGAAATCAGCCCTCAAAAACTTAACCGGCAGAAAATATTTTTTTGAAAAAATCCCTAAGCCCCGGGGTCACAATTTCAGCAAAATTCTGACTTTTGGCAGTTCACTCAAAAATGGTGCCAAAAGCTTGAAAATGCTCCCCTGAAAGGTTTGGCACTCGAAACAGAAGGCTTTTCATCACAGGACAAGAAATCAGCCCTCAAAAACTTAACCGGCAGAAAATCTTTTTTTGAAAAAATCCCTAAGCCCCGGGGTCACAATTTCAGCAAAAATCTGACTTTTGGCAGTTCACTCAAAAATGGTGCCAAAAGCTTGAAAATGCTCCCCTGAAAGGTTTGGCACGCGAAACAGAAGGCTTTTTATCACAGGACAAGAAATCAGCCCTCAAAAACTTAACCGGCAGAAATTTTTTTTTTTGAAAAAATCCCTAAGCCCCGGGGTCACAATTTCAGCAAAAATCTGACTTTTGGCAGTTCACTCAAAAATGGTGCCAAAAGCTTGAAAATGCTCCCCTGAAAGGTTTGGCACTCGAAACAGAAGGCTTTTTATCACAGGACAAGAAATCAGCCCTCAAAAACTTAACCGGCAGAAAATATTTTTTTGAAAAAATCCCTAAGCCCCGGGGTCACAATTTCAGAAAAAATCTGACTTTTGGCAGTTCACTCAAAAATGGTGCCAACCGCTTGCAAATGCTCACCTGAAAGCTTTGGCGATGGAAACAGAAGGCTTTTTATCACAGGACAAGAAATCAGCCCTCAAAAACTTAACCGGCAGAAAATATTTTTTTGAAAAAATCCCTAAGCCCCGGGGTCACAATTTCAGCAAAAATCTGACTTTTGGCAGTTCACTCAAAAATGGTGCCAAAAGCTTGAAAATGCTCCCCTGAAAGGTTTGGCACTCGAAACAGAAGGCTTTTTATCACAGGACAAGAAATCAGCCCTCAAAAACTTAACCGGCAGAAAATATTTTTTTGAAAAAATCCCTAAGCCCCGGGGGTCACAATTTCAGAAAAAATCTGACTTTTGGCAGTTCACTCAAAAATGGTGCCAACCGCTTGCAAATGCTCACCTGAAAGCTTTGGCACGCGAAACAGAAGGCTTTTTATCACAGGACAAGAAATCAGCCCTCAAAAACTTAACCGGCAGAAAATATTTTTTTGAAAAAATCCCTAAGCCCCGGGGTCACAATTTCAGCAAAAATCTGACTTTTGGCAGTTCACTCAAAAATGGTGCCAAAAGCTTGAAAATGCTCCCCTGAAAGGTTTGGCACTCGAAACAGAAGGCTTTTTATCACAGGACAAGAAATCAGCCCTCAAAAACTTAACCGGCAGAAAATATTTTTTTGAAAAAATCCCTAAGCCCCGGGGTCACAATTTCAGCAAAAATCTGACTTTTGGCAATTCACTCAAAAATGGTGCCAAAAGCTTGAAAATGCTCCCCTGAAAGGTTTGGCACTCGAAACAGAAGGCTTTTTATCACAGGATAAGAAATCAGCCCTCAAAAACTTAACCGGCAGAAAAGATTTTTTTCAAAAAAACCCTAAGCCCCGGGGTCACAATTTCAGCAAAAATCTGACATTTGGCAGTTCACTCAAAAATGGTGCCAAAAGCTTGAAAATGCTCCCCTGAAAGGTTTGGCACTCGAAACAGAAGGCTTTTTATCACAGGACAAGAAATCAGCCCTCAAAAACTTAACCGGCAGAAAATATTTTTTGGAAAAAAATCCCTAAGCCCCGGGGTCACAATTTCAGAAAAAATCTGACTTTTGGCAGTTCACTCAAAAATGGTGCCAACCGCTTGCAAATGCTCCCCTGAAAGGTTTGGCACGCGAAACAGAAGGCTTTTTATCACAGGACAAGAAATCAGCCCTCAAAAACTTAACCGGCAGAAAATATTTTTTTGAAAAAATCCCTAAGCCCCGGGGTCACAATTTCAGCAAAAATCTGACTTTTGGCAATTCACTCAAAAATGGTGCCAAAAGCTTGAAAATGCTCCCCTGAAAGGTTTGGCACTCGAAACAGAAGGCTTTTTATCACAGGACAAGAAATCAGCCCTCAAAAACTTAACCGGCAGAAAATATTTTTTTGAAAAAATCCGTAAGCCCCGGGGTCACAATTTCAGCAAAAATCTGACTTTTGGCAGTTCACTCAAAAATGGTGCCAACCGCTTGCAAATGCTCACCTGAAAGCTTTGGCGATGGAAACAGAAGGCTTTTTATCACAGGACAAGAAATTAGCCCTCAAAAACTTAACCGGCAGAAAATATTTTTTTGAAAAAATCCCTAAGCCCCGGGGTCACAATTTCAGCAAAAATCTGACTTTTGGCAGTTCACTCAAAAATGGTGCCAAAAGCTTGAAAATGCTCCCCTGAAAGGTTTGGCACTCGAAACAGAAGGCTTTTTATCACAGGACAAGAAATCAGCCCTCAAAAACTTAACCGGCAGAAATTTTTTTTTGGAAAAAATCCCTAAGCCCCGGGGTCACAATTTCAGCAAAAATCTGACTTTTGGCAGTTCACTCAAAAATGGTGCCAACCGGTTGCAAATGCTCACCTGAAAGCTTTGGCGATGGAAACAGAAGGCTTTTTATCACAGGACAAGAAATCAGCCCTCAAAAACTTAACCGGCAGAAAATATTTTTTTGAAAAAATCCCTAAGCCCCGGGGTCACAATTTCAGAAAAAATCTGACTTTTGGCAGTTCACTCAAAAATGGTGCCAACCGCTTGCAAATGCTCCCCTGAAAGGTTTGGCACGCGAAACAGAAGGCTTTTTATCACAGGACAAGAAATCAGCCCTCAAAAACTTAACCGGCAGAAAATATTTTTTTGAAAAAATCCCTAAGCCCCGGGGTCACAATTTCAGCAAAAATCTGACTTTTGGCAGTTCACTCAAAAATGGTGCCAACCGCTTGCAAATGCTCCCCTGAAAGGTTTGGCACACGAAACAGAAGGCTTTTTATCACAGGACAAGAAATCAGCCCTCAAAAACTTAACCGGCAGAAAATATTTTTTTGAAAAAATCCCTAAGCCCCGGGGTCACAATTTCAGCAAAAATCTGACTTTTGGCAATTCACTCAAAAATGGTGCCAAAAGCTTGAAAATGCTCCCCTGAAAGGTTTGGCACTCGAAACAGAAGGCTTTTTATCACAGGACAAGAAATCAGCCCTCAAAAACTTAACCGGCAGAAAATATTTTTTTGAAAAAATCCGTAAGCCCCGGGGTCACAATTTCAGCAAAAATCTGACTTTTGGCAGTTCACTCAAAAATGGTGCCAACCGCTTGCAAATGCTCACCTGAAAGCTTTGGCGATGGAAACAGAAGGCTTTTTATCACAGGACAAGAAATCAGCCCTCAAAAACTTAACCGGCAGAAAATATTTTTTTGAAAAAATCCCTAAGCCCCGGGGTCACAATTTCAGCAAAAATCTGACTTTTGGCAGTTCACTCAAAAATGGTGCCAAAAGCTTGAAAATGCTCCCCTGAAAGGTTTGGCACTCGAAACAGAAGGCTTTTTATCACAGGACAAGAAATCAGCCCTCAAAAACTTAACCGGCAGAAAATATTTTTTTGAAAAAATCCCTAAGCCCCGGGGTCACAATTTCAGAAAAAATCTGACTTTTGGCAGTTCACTCAAAAATGGTGCCAACCGCTTGCAAATGCTCACCTGAAAGCTTTGGCGATGGAAACAGAAGGCTTTTTATCACAGGACAAGAAATCAGCCCTCAAAAACTTAACCGGCAGAAATTTTTTTTTTGAAAAAATCCCTAAGCCCCGGAGTCACAATTTCAGCAAAAATCTGACTTTTGGCAGTTCACTCAAAAATGGTGCCAACCGGTTGCAAATGCTCACCTGAAAGCTTTGGCGATGGAAACAGAAGGCTTTTTATCACAGGACAAGAAATCAGCCCTCAAAAACTTAACCGGCAGAAAATATTTTTTTGAAAAAATCCCTAAGCCCCGGGGTCACAATTTCAGAAAAAATCTGACATTTGGCAGTTCACTCAAAAATGGTGCCAAAAGCTTGAAAATGCTCCCCTGAAAGGTTTGGCACTCGAAACAGAAGGCTTTTTATCACAGGACAAGAAATCAGCCCTCAAAAACTTAACCGGCAGAAAATATTTTTTTGAAAAAATCCCTAAGCCCCGGGGTCACAATTTCAGAAAAAATCTGACTTTTGGCAGTTCACTCAAAAATGGTGCCAACCGCTTGCAAATGCTCCCCTGAAAGGTTTGGCACGCGAAACAGAAGGCTTTTTATCACAGGACAAGAAATCAGCCCTCAAAAACTTAACCGGCAGAAAATATTTTTTTGAAAAAATCCCTAAGCCCCGGGGTCACAATTTCAGCAAAAATCTGACTTTTGGCAATTCACTCAAAAATGGTGCCAAAAGCTTGAAAATGCTCCCCTGAAAGGTTTGGCACTCGAAACAGAAGGCTTTTTATCACAGGACAAGAAATCAGCCCTCAAAAACTTAACCGGCAGAAAATATTTTTTTGAAAAAATCCGTAAGCCCCGGGGTCACAATTTCAGCAAAAATCTGACTTTTGGCAGTTCACTCAAAAATGGTGCCAACCGCTTGCAAATGCTCACCTGAAAGCTTTGGCGATGGAAACAGAAGGCTTTTTATCACAGACAAGAAATTAGCCCTCAAAAACTTAACCGGCAGAAAATATTTTTTTGAAAAAATCCCTAAGCCCCGGGGTCACAATTTCAGCAAAAATCTGACTTTTGGCAGTTCACTCAAAAATGGTGCCAAAAGCTTGAAAATGCTCCCCTGAAAGGTTTGGCACTCGAAACAGAAGGCTTTTTATCACAGGACAAGAAATCAGCCCTCAAAAACTTAACCGGCAGAAAATATTTTTTTGAAAAAATCCCTAAGCCCCGGGGTCACAATTTCAGAAAAAATCTGACTTTTGGCAGTTCACTCAAAAATGGTGCCAACCGCTTGCAAATGCTCACCTGAAAGCTTTGGCGATGGAAACAGAAGGCTTTTTATCACAGGACAAGAAATCAGCCCTCAAAAACTTAACCGGCAGAAATTTTTTTTTGGAAAAAATCCCTAAGCCCCGGGGTCACAATTTCAGCAAAAATCTGACTTTTGGCAGTTCACTCAAAAATGGTGCCAACCGGTTGCAAATGCTCACCTGAAAGCTTTGGCGATGGAAACAGAAGGCTTTTTATCACAGGACAAGAAATCAGCCCTCAAAAACTTAACCGGCAGAAAATATTTTTTTGAAAAAATCCCTAAGCCCCGGGGTCACAATTTCAGAAAAAATCTGACTTTTGGCAGTTCACTCAAAAATGGTGCCAACCGCTTGCAAATGCTCCCCTGAAAGGTTTGGCACGCGAAACAGAAGGCTTTTTATCACAGGACAAGAAATCAGCCCTCAAAAACTTAACCGGCAGAAAATATTTTTTTGAAAAAATCCCTAAGCCCCGGGGTCACAATTTCAGCAAAAATCTGACTTTTGGCAGTTCACTCAAAAATGGTGCCAACCGCTTGCAAATGCTCCCCTGAAAGGTTTGGCACACGAAACAGAAGGCTTTTTATCACAGGACAAGAAATCAGCCCTCAAAAACTTAACCGGCAGAAAATATTTTTTTGAAAAAATCCCTAAGCCCCGGGGTCACAATTTCAGCAAAAATCTGACTTTTGGCAATTCACTCAAAAATGGTGCCAAAAGCTTTAAAATGCTCCCCTGAAAGGTTTGGCACTCGAAACAAAAGGCTTTTTATCACAGGACAAGAAATCAGCCCTCAAAAACTTAACCGGCAGAAAATATTTTTTTGAAAAAATCCGTAAGCCCCGGGGTCACAATTTCAGCAAAAATCTGACTTTTGGCAGTTCACTCAAAAATGGTGCCAACCGCTTGCAAATGCTCACCGGAAAGCTTTGGCGATGGAAACAGAAGGCTTTTTATCACAGGACAAGAAATCAGCCCTCAAAAACTTAACCGGCAGAAAATATTTTTTTGAAAAAATCCCTAAGCCCCGGGGTCACAATTTCAGCAAAAATCTGACTTTTGGCAGTTCACTCAAAAATGGTGCCAAAAGCTTGAAAATGCTCCCCTGAAAGGTTTGGCACTCGAAACAGAAGGCTTTTTATCACAGGACAAGAAATCAGCCCTCAAAAACTTAACCGGCAGAAAATATTTTTTTGAAAAAATCCCTAAGCCCCGGGGTCACAATTTCAGCAAAAATCTGACTTTTGGCAGTTCACTCAAAAATGGTGCCAACCGCTTGCAAATGCTCACCTGAAAGCTTTGGCACACGAAACAGAAGGCTTTTTATCACAGGACAAGAAATCAGCCCTCAAAAACTTAACCGGCAGAAAATATTTTTTTGAAAAAATCCCTAAGCCCCGGGGTCACAATTTCAGCAAAAATCTGACTTTTGGCAATTCACTCAAAAATGGTGCCAAAAGCTTGAAAATGCTCCCCTGAAAGGTTTGGCACTCGAAACAGAAGGCTTTTTATCACAGGACAAGAAATCAGCCCTCAAAAACTTAACCGGCAGAAAATATTTTTTTGAAAAAATCCGTAAGCCCCGGGGTCACAATTTCAGCAAAAATCTGACTTTTGGCAGTTCACTCAAAAATGGTGCCAACCGCTTGCAAATGCTCACCTGAAAGCTTTGGCGATGGAAACAGAAGGCTTTTTATCACAGGACAAGAAATCAGCCCTCAAAAACTTAACCGGCAGAAAATATTTTTTTGAAAAAATCCCTAAGCCCCGGGGTCACAATTTCAGCAAAAATCTGACTTTTGGCAGTTCACTCAAAAATGGTGCCAAAAGCTTGAAAATGCTCCCCTGAAAGGTTTGGCACTCGAAACAGAAGGCTTTTTATCACAGGACAAGAAATCAGCCCTCAAAAACTTAACCGGCAGAAAATATTTTTTTGAAAAAATCCCTAAGCCCCGGGGTCACAATTTCAGAAAAAATCTGACTTTTGGCAGTTCACTCAAAAATGGTGCCAACCGCTTGCAAATGCTCACCTGAAAGCTTTGGCGATGGAAACAGAAGGCTTTTTATCACAGGACAAGAAATCAGCCCTCAAAAACTTAACCGGCAGAAATTTTTTTTTTGAAAAAATCCCTAAGCCCCGGAGTCACGATTTCAGCAAAAATCTGACTTTTGGCAGTTCACTCAAAAATGGTGCCAACCGGTTGCAAATGCTCACCTGAAAGCTTTGGCGATGGAAACAGAAGGCTTTTTATCACAGGACAAGAAATCAGCCCTCAAAAACTTAACCGGCAGAAAATATTTTTTTGAAAAAATCCCTAAGCCCCAGGGTCACAATTTCAGAAAAAATCTGACTTTTGGCAGTTCACTCAAAAATGGTGCCAACCGCTTGCAAATGCTCCCCTGAAAGGTTTGGCACGCGAAACAGAAGGCTTTTTATCACAGGACAAGAAATCAGCCCTCAAAAACTTAACCGGCAGAAAATATTTTTTTGAAAAAATCCCTAAGCCCCGGGGTCACAATTTCAGCAAAAATCTGACTTTTGGCAGTTCACTCAAAAATGGTGCCAACCGCTTGCAAATGCTCCCCTGAAAGGTTTGGCACACGAAACAGAAGGCTTTTTATCACAGGACAAGAAATCAGCCCTCAAAAACTTAACCGGCAGAAAATATTTTTTTGAAAAAATCCCTAAGCCCCGGGGTCACAATTTCAGAAAAAATCTGACTTTTGGCAGTTCACTCAAACATGGTGCCAACCGCTTGCAAATGCTCACCTGAAAGCTTTGGCACGCGAAACAGAAGGCTTTTTATCACAGGACAAGAAATCAGCCCTCAAAAACTTAACCGGCAGAAAATATTTTTTTGAAAAAATCCCTAAGCCCCGGGGTCACAATTTCAGCAAAAATCTGACTTTTGGCAATTCACTCAAAAATGGTGCCAAAAGCTTGAAAATGCTCCCCTGAAAGGTTTGGCACTCGAAACAGAAGGCTTTTTATCACAGGACAATAAATCAGCCCTCAAAAACTTAACCGGCAGAAAATATTTTTTTGAAAAAATCCCTAAGCCCCGGGGTCACAATTTCAGAAAAAATCTGACTTTGGCAGTTCACTCAAAAATGGTGCCAACCGCTTGCAAATGCTCACCTGAAAGCTTTGGCACTCGAAACAGAAGGCTTTTTATCACAGGACAAGAAATCAGCCCTCAAAAACTTAACCGGCAGAAAATATTTCTTTGAAAAAATCCCTAAGCCCCGGGGTCACAATTTCAGAAAAAATCTGACTTTTGGCAGTTCACTCAAAAATGGTGCCAACCGGTTGCAAATGCTCCCATGAAAGGTTTGGCACTTGAAACAGAAGGCTTTTTATCACAGGACAAGAAATCAGCCCTCAAAAACTTAACCGGCAGAAAATATTTTTTTGAAAAAATCCCTAAGCCCCGGGGTCACAATTTCAGAAAAAATCTGACTTTTGGCAGTTCACTCAAAAATGGTGCCAATCGCTTGCAAATGCTCCCCTGAAAGGTTTGGCACGCGAAACAGAAGGCTTTTTATCACAGGACAAGAAATCAGCCCTCAAAAACTTAACCGGCAGAAAATATTTTTTTGAAAAAATCCCTAAGCCCCGGGGTCACAATTTCAGCAAAAATCTGACTTTTGGCAGTTCACTCAAAAATGGTGCCAACCGCTTGCAAATGCTCACCTGAAAGCTTTGGCAATGGAAACAGAAGGCTTTTTATCACAGGACAAGAAATCAGCCCTCAAAAACTTAACCGGCAGAAAATATTTTTTTGAAAAAATCCCTAAGCCCCGGGGTCACAATTTCACCAAAAATCTGACTTTTGGCAGTTCACTCAAACATGGTGCCAACCGCTTGCAAATGCTCACGTGAAAGCTTTGGCGATGGAAACAGAAGGCTTTTTATCACAGGACAAGAAATCAGCCCTCAAAAACTTAACCGGCAGAAAATATTTTTTTGAAAAAATCCCTAAGCCCCGGGGTCACAATTTCAGCAAAAATCTGACTTTTGGCAGTTCACTCAAAAATGGTGCCAACCGGTTGCAAATGCTCACTTGAAAGCTTTGGCGATGGAAACAGAAGGCTTTTTATCACAGGACAAGAAATCAGCCCTCAAAAACTTAACCGGCAGAAAATATTTTTTTGAAAAAATCCCTAAGCCCCGGGGTCACAATTTCAGAAAAAATCTGACTTTTGGCAGTTCACTCAAAAATGGTGCCAACCGCTTGCAAATGCTCCCCTGAAAGGTTTGGCACGCGAAACAGAAGGCTTTTTATCACAGGACAAGAAATCAGCCCTCAAAAACTTAACCGGCAGAAAATATTTTTTTGAAAAAATCCCTAAGCCCCGGGGTCACAATTTCAGCAAAAATCTGACTTTTGGCAGTTCACTCAAAAATGGTGCCAACCGCTTGCAAATGCTCACCTGAAAGCTTTGGCGATGGAAACAGAAGGCTTTTTATCACAGGACAAGAAATCAGCCCTCAAAAATTTAACCGGCAGAAAATATTTTTTTGAAAAAATCCCTAAGCCCCGGGGTCACAATTTCAGCAAAAATCTGACTTTTGGCAGTTCACTCAAAAATGGTGCCAACCGGTTGCAAATGCTCACCTGAAAGCTTTGGCGATGGAAACAGAAGGCTTTTTATCACAGGACAAGAAATCAGCCCTCAAAAACTTAACCGGCAGAAAATATTTTTTTGAAAAAATCCCTAAGCCCCGGGGTCACAATTTCAGCAAAAATCTGACTTTTGGCAGTTCACTCAAAAATGGTGCCAACCGCTTGCAAATGCTCCCCTGAAAGCTTTGGCGATGGAAACAGAAGGCTTTTTATCACAGGACAAGAAATCAGCCCTCAAAAACTTAACCGGCAGAAAATATTTTTTTGAAAAAATCCCT
Source organism: Podarcis liolepis (assembly GCF_965112155.1). Taxonomy (NCBI): domain Eukaryota; kingdom Metazoa; phylum Chordata; class Lepidosauria; order Squamata; family Lacertidae; genus Podarcis; species Podarcis liolepis. Next base: position 1,390,736 of record NW_028148790.1, on the reverse strand, counting down.
AAGCCCCGGGGTCACAATTTCAGCAAAAATCTGACTTTTGGCAGTTCACTCAAAAATGGTGTCAACCACTTGCAAATGCTCACCTGAAAGCTTTGGCGATGGAAAAAGAAGGCTTTTTATCACAGGACAAGAAATAAGCCCACAAAAACTTAACCGGCAGAAAATATTTTTTTGAAAAAATCCCTAAGCCCCGGGGTCACAATTTCAGCAAAAATCTGACTTTTGGCAGTTCACTCAAAAAAGGTGCCAACCGCTTGCAAATGCTCACCTGAAAGCTTTGGCACTCGAAACAGAAGGCTTTTTATCACAGGACAAGAAATCAGCCCTCAAAAACTTAACCGGCAGAAAATATTTTTTTGAAAACATCCCTAAGCCCCGGGGTCACAATTTCAGCAAAAATCTGACTTTTGGCAGTTCACTCAAAAATGGTGCCAACCGCTTGCAAATGCTCAACTGAAAGCTTTGGCGATGGAAACAGAAGGCTTTTTATCACAGGACAAGAAATCAGCCCTCAAAAACTTAACCGGCAGAAAATATTTTTTTGAAAAAATCCCTAAGCCCCGGGGTCACAATTTCAGAAAAAATCTGACTTTTGGCAGTTCACTCAAAAATGGTGCCAACCGGTTGCAAATGCTCACCTGAAAGCTTTGGCGATGGAAACAGAAGGCTTTTTATCACAGGACAAGAAATCAGCCCTCAAAAACTTAACCGGCAGAAAATATTTTTTTGAAAAAATCCCTAAGCCCCGGGGTCACAATTTCACAAAAAATCTGACTTTTGGCAGTTCACTCAAAAATGGTGCCAACCGCTTGCAAATGTTCACCTGAAAGCTTTGGCGATTGAAACAGAAGGCTTTTTATCACAGGACAAGAAATCAGCCATCAAAAACTTAACCGGCAGAAAATATTTTTTTGAAAAAATCCCTAAGCCCCGGGGTCACAATTTCAGGAAAAATCTGACTTTTGGCAATTCACTCAAAAATGGTGCCAACCGCTTGCAAATGCTCCCTTGAAAGGTTTGGCACTCGAAACAGAAGGCTTTTTATCACAGGGCAAGAAATCAGCCCTCAAAAACTTAAAAGGCAGAAAATATTCTTTTGAAAAAAACCCTAAGCCCCGGGGTCACAATTTCAGAAAAAATCTGACTTTTGGCAGTTCACTCAAAAATGGTGCCAACCGCTTGCAAATGCTCACCTGAAAGCTTTGGCACGCGAAACAGAAGGCTTTTTATCACAGGACAAGAAATCAGCCATCAAAAACTTAACCGGCAGAAAATATTTTTTTGAAAAAATCCCTAAGCCCCGGGGTCACAATTTCAGCAAAAATCTGACTTTTGGCAATTCACTCAAAAATGGTGCCAAAAGCTTGAAAATGCTCCCCAGAAAGGTTTGGCACTCGAAACAGAAGGCTTTTTATCACAGGACAAGAAATCAGCCCTCAAAAACTTAACCGGCAGAAAATATTTTTTTGAAAAAATCCCTAAGCCCCGGGGTCACAATTTCAGAAAAAATCTGACTTTTGGCAGTTCACTCAAAAATGGTGCCAACCGCTTGCAAATGCTCACCTGAAAGCTTTGGCACTCGAAACAGAAGGCTTTTTATCACAGGACAAGAAATCAGCCCTCAAAAATTTAACCGGCAGAAAATATTTTTTTGAAAAAATCCCTAAGCCCCGGGGTCACAATTTCAGCAAAAATCTGACTTTTGGCAGTTCACTCAAAAATGGTGCCAACCGCTTGCAAATGCTCACCTGAAAGCTTTGGCGATGGAAACAGAAGGCTTTTTATCACAGGACAAGAAATCAGCCCTCAAAAACTTAACCGGCAGAAAATATTTTTTTGAAAAAATCCCTAAGCCCCGGGGTCACAATTTCAGAAAAAATCTGACTTTTGGCAGTTCACTCAAAAATGGTGCCAACCGCTTGCAAATGCTCACCTGAAAGCTTTGGCACTCGAAACAGAAGGCTTTTTATCACAGGACAAGAAATCAGCCCTCAAAAACTTAACCGGCAGAAAATCTTTTTTTGAAAAAATCCCTAAGCCCCGGGGTCACAATTTCAGCAAAATTCTGACTTTTGGCAGTTCACTCAAAAATGGTGCCAACCGCTTGCAAATGCTCCCCTGAAAGGTTTGGCACTCGAAACAGAAGGCTTTTTATCACAGGACAAGAAATCAGCCCTCAAAAACTTAACCGGCAGAAAATCTTTTTTTGAAAAAATCCCTAAGCCCCGGGGTCACAATTTCAGCAAAAATCTGACTTTTGGCAGTTCAACCAAAAATGGTGCCAAAAGCTTGAAAATGCTTCCCTGAAAGCTTTGGCGATGGAAACAGAAGGCTTTTTATCACAGGACAAGAAATCAGCCCTCAAAAATTTAACCGGCAGAAAATATTTTTTTGAAAAAATCCCTAAGCCCCGGGGTCACAATTTCAGCAAAAATCTGACTTTTGGCAGTTCACTCAAAAATGGTGCCAACCGCTTGCAAATGCTCACCTGAAAGCTTTGGCGATGGAAACAGAAGGCTTTTTATCACAGGACAAGAAATCAGCCCTCAAAAACTTAACCGGCAGAAAATATTTTTTTGAAAAAATCCCTAAGCCCCGGGGTCACAATTTCAGAAAAAATCTGACTTTTGGCAGTTCACTCAAAAATGGTGCCAACCGCTTGCAAATGCTCACCTGAAAGCTTTGGCACTCGAAACAGAAGGCTTTTTATCACAGGACAAGAAATCAGCCCTCAAAAACTTAACCGGCAGAAAATATTTTTTTGAAAAAATCCCTAAGCCCCGGGGTCACAATTTCAGAAAAAATCTGACTTTTGGCAGTTCACTCAAAAATGGTGCCAACCGCTTGCAAATGCTCACCTGAAAGCTTTGGCACGCGAAACAGAAGGCTTTTTATCACAGGACAAGAAATCAGGCCTCAAAAACTTAACCGGCAGAAATTACTTTTTTTGAAAAAATCCCTAAGCCCCGGGGTCACAATTTCAGCAAAAATCTGACTTTTGGCAATTCACTCAAAAATGGTGCCAAAAGCTTGAAAATGCTCCCCTGAAAGGTTTGGCACTCGAAACAGAAGGCTTTTTATCACAGGACAAGAAATCAGCCCTCAAAAACTTAACCGGCAGAAAATATTTTTTTGAAAAAATCCCTAAGCCCCGGGGTCACAATTTCAGAAAAAATCTGACTTTTTGGCAGTTCACTCAAAAATGGTGCCAACCGCTTGCAAATGCTCACCTGAAAGCTTTGGCACTCGAAACAGAAGGCTTTTTATCACAGGACAAGAAATCAGCCCTCAAAAACTTAACCGGCAGAAAATATTTTTTTGAAAAAATCCCTAAGCCCCGGGGTCACAATTTCAGCAAAATTCTGACTTTTGGCAGTTCACTCAAAAATGGTGCCAACCGCTTGCAAATGCTCCCCTGAAAGGTTTGGCACTCGAAACAGAAGGCTTTTTATCACAGGACAAGAAATCAGCCCTCAAAAACTTAACCGGCAGAAAATCTTTTTTTGAAAAAATCCCTAAGCCCCGGGGTCACAATTTCAGCAAAAATCTGACTTTTGGCAGTTCACTCAAAAATGGTGCCAAAAGCTTGAAAATGCTTCCCTGACAGCTTTGGCGATGGAAACAGAAGGCTTTTTATCACAGGACAAGAAATCAGCCCTCAAAAATTTAACCGGCAGAAAATATTTTTTTGAAAAAATCCCTAAGCCCCGGGGTCACAATTTCAGCAAAAATCTGACTTTTGGCAGTTCACTCAAAAATGGTGCCAACCGCTTGCAAATGCTCACCTGAAAGGTTTGGCACTCGAAACAGAAGGCTTTTTATCACAGGACAAGAAATCAGCCCTCAAAAACTTAACCGGCAGAAAATATTTTTTTGAAAAAATCCCTAAGCCCCGGGGTCACAATTTCAGCAAAAATCTGACTTTTGGCAGTTCACTCAAAAATGGTGCCAACCGCTTGCAAATGCTCACCTGAAAGCTTTGGCGATGGAAACAGAAGGCTTTTTATCACAGGACAAGAAATCAGCCCTCAAAAACTTAACCGGCAGAAAATATTTTTTTGAAAAAATCCCTAAGCCCCGGGGTCACAATTTCAGCAAAAATCTGACTTTTGGCAGTTCACTCAAAAATGGTGCCAACCGGTTGCAAATGCTCCCATGAAAGGTTTGGCACTCGAAACAGAAGGCTTTTTATCACAGGACAAGAAATCAGCCCTCAAAAACTTAACCGGCAGAAAATATTTTTTTGAAAAAATCCCTAAGCCCCGGGGTCACAATTTCAGCAAAAATCTGACTTTTGGCAGTTCACTCAAACATGGTGCCAACCGCTTGCAAATGCTCACGTGAAAGCTTTGGCGATGGAAACAGAAGGCTTTTTATCACAGGACAAGAAATCAGCCCTCAAAAACTTAACCGGCAGAAAATATTTTTTTGAAAAAATCCCTAAGCCCCGGGGTCACAATTTCAGAAAAAATCTGACTTTTTGGCAGTTCACTCAAAAATGGTGCCAACCGCTTGCAAATGCTCACCTGAAAGCTTTGGCACTCGAAACAGAAGGCTTTTTATCACAGGACAAGAAATCAGCCCTCAAAAACTTAACCGGCAGAAAATATTTTTTTGAAAAAATCCCTAAGCCCCGGGGTCACAATTTCAGCAAAATTCTGACTTTTGGCAGTTCACTCAAAAATGGTGCCAACCGCTTGCAAATGCTCCCCTGAAAGGTTTGGCACTCGAAACAGAAGGCTTTTTATCACAGGACAAGAAATCAGCCCTCAAAAACTTAACCGGCAGAAAATCTTTTTTTGAAAAAATCCCTAAGCCCCGGGGTCACAATTTCAGCAAAAATCTGACTTTTGGCAGTTCACTCAAAAATGGTGCCAAAAGCTTGAAAATGCTTCCCTGACAGCTTTGGCGATGGAAACAGAAGGCTTTTTATCACAGGACAAGAAATCAGCCCTGAAAAATTTAACCGGCAGAAAATATTTTTTTGAAAAAATCCCTAAGCCCCGGGGTCACAATTTCAGCAAAAATCTGACTTTTGGCAGTTCACTCAAAAATGGTGCCAACCGCTTGCAAATGCTCACCTGAAAGCTTTGGCACTCGAAACAGAAGGCTTTTTATCACAGGACAAGAAATCAGCCCTCAAAAACTTAACCGGCAGAAAATATTTTTTTGAAAAAATCCCTAAGCCCCGGGGTCACAATTTCAGCAAAAATCTGACTTTTGGCAGTTCACTCAAAAATGGTGCCAACCGCTTGCAAATGCTCACCTGAAAGCTTTGGCGATGGAAACAGAAGGCTTTTTATCACAGGACAAGAAATCAGCCCTCAAAAACTTAACCGGCAGAAAATATTTTTTTGAAAAAATCCCTAAGCCCCGGGGTCACAATTTCAGCAAAAATCTGACTTTTGGCAATTCACTCAAAAATGGTGCCAACCGGTTGCAAATGCTCCCATGAAAGGTTTGGCACTCGAAACAGAAGGCTTTTTATCACAGGACAAGAAATCAGCCCTCAAAAACTTAACCGGCAGAAAATATTTTTTTGAAAAAATCCCTAAGCCCCGGGGTCACAATTTCAGCAAAAATCTGACTTTTGGCAGTTCACTCAAACATGGTGCCAACTGCTTGCAAATGCTCACATGAAAGCTTTGGCGATGGAAACAGAAGGCTTTTTATCACAGGACAAGAAATCAGCCCTCAAAAATTTAACCGGCAGAAAATATTTTTTTGAAAAAATCCCTAAGCCCCGGGGTCACAATTTCAGCAAAAATCTGACTTTTGGCAGTTCACTCAAAAATGGTGCCAACCGGTTGCAAATGCTCACCTGAAAGCTTTGGCGATGGAAACAGAAGGCTTTTTATCACAGGACAAGAAATCAGCCCTCAAAAACTTAACCGGCAGAAAATATTTTTTTGAAAAAATCCCTAAGCCCCGGGGTCACAATTTCAGAAAAAATCTGACTTTTGGCAGTTCACTCAAAAATGGTGCCAACCGCTTGCAAATGCTCCCTTGAAAGCTTTGGCGATGGAAACAGAAGGCTTTTTATCACAGGACAAGAAATCAGCCCTCAAAAACTTAACCGGCAGAAAATATTTTTTTGAAAAAATCCCTAAGCCCCGGGGTCACAATTTCAGCAAAAATCTGACTTTGGCAGTTCACTCAAAAATGGTGCCAACCGCTTGCAAATGCTCACCTGAAAGCTTTGGCGATGGAAACAGAAGGCTTTTTATCACAGGACAAGAAATCAGCCCTCAAAAACTTAACCGGCAGAAGATATTTTTTTGAAAAAATCCCTAAGCCCCGGGGTCACAATTTCAGCAAAAATCTGACTTTTGGCAGTTCACTCAAAAATGGTGCCAACCGCTTGCAAATGTTCACCTGAAAGCTTTGGCGATTGAAACAGAAGGCTTTTTATCACAGGACAAGAAATCAGCCCTCAAAAACTTAACTGGCAGAAAATATTTTTTTGAAAAAATCCCTAAGCCCCGGGGTCACAATTTCAGCAAAAATCTGACTTTTGGCAGTTCACTCAAAAATGGTGCCAACCGCTTGCAAATGCTCACCTGAAAGCTTTGGCGATGGAAACAGAAGGCTTTTTATCACAGGACAAGAAATCAGCCCTCAAAAATTTAACCGGCAGAAAATATTTTTTTGAAAAAATCCCTAAGCCCCGGGGTCACAATTTCAGCAAAAATCTGACTTTTGGCAGTTCACTCAAAAATGGTGCCAACCGGTTGCAAATGCTCACCTGAAAGCTTTGGCGATGGAAACAGAAGGCTTTTTATCACAGGACAAGAAATCAGCCCTCAAAAACTTAACCGGCAGAAAATATTTTTTTGAAAAAAAACCTAAGCCCCGGGGTCACAATTTCAGAAAAAATCTGACTTTTGGCAGTTCACTCAAAAATGGTGCCAACCGCTTGCAAATGCTCCCCTGAAAGCTTTGGCGATGGAAACAGAAGGCTTTTTATCACAGGACAAGAAATCAGCCCTCAAAAACTTAACCGGCAGAAAATATTTTTTTGAAAAAATCCCTAAGCCCCGGGGTCACAATTTCAGCAAAAATCTGACTTTTGGCAGTTCACTCAAAAATGGTGCCAACCGCTTGCAAATGCTCACCTGAAAGCTTTGGCACTCGAAACAGAAGGCTTTTTATCACAGGACAAGAAATCAGCCCTCAAAAACTTAACCGGCAGAAAATATTTTTTTGAAAAAATCCCTAAGCCCCGGGGTCACAATTTCAGAAAAAATCTGACTTTTGGCAGTTCACTCAAAAATGGTGCCAACCGCTTGCAAATGCTCACCTGAAAGCTTTGGCACTCGAAACAGAAGGCTTTTTATCACAGGACAAGAAATCAGCCCTCAAAAACTTAACCGGCAGAAAATATTTTTTTGAAAAAATCCCTAAGCCCCGGGGTCACAATTTCAGAAAAAATCTGACTTTTGGCAGTTCACTCAAAAATGGTGCCAACCGCTTGCAAATGTTCACCTGAAAGCTTTGGCGATTGAAACAGAAGGCTTTTTATCACAGGACAAGAAATCAGCCCTCAAAAACTTAACCGGCAGAAAATATTTTTTTGAAAAAATCCCTAAGCCCCGGGGTCACAATTTCAGCAAAAATCTGACTTTTGGCAGTTCACTCAAAAATGGTGCCAACCGCTTGCAAATGCTCACCTGAAAGCTTTGGCGATGGAAACAGAAGGCTTTTTATCACAGGGCAAGAAATCAGCCCTCAAAAACTTAACCGGCAGAAAATATTTTTTTGAAAAAATCCCTAAGCCCCGGGGTCACAATTTCAGCAAAAATCTGACTTTTGGCAGTTCACTCAAAAATGGTGCCAACCGGTTGCAAATGCTCACCTGAAAGCTTTGGCGATGGAAACAGAAGGCTTTTTATCACAGGACAAGAAATCAGCCCTCAAAAACTTAACCGGCAGAAAATATTTTTTTGAAAAAAAACCTAAGCCCCGGGGTCACAATTTCAGCAAAAATCTGACTTTTGGCAGTTCACTCAAAAATGGTGCCAACCGCTTGCAAATGCTCACCTGAAAGCTTTGGCACTCGAAACAGAAGGCTTTTTATCACAGGACAAGAAATCAGCCCTCAAAAACTTAACCAGCAGAAAATATTTTTTTGAAAAAATCCCTAAGCCCCGGGGTCACAATTTCAGAAAAAATCTGACTTTTGGCAGTTCACTCAAAAATGGTGCCAACCGGTTGCAAATGCTCCCATGAAAGGTTTGGCACTCGAAACAGAAGGCTTTTTATCACAGGACAAGAAATCAGCCCTCAAAAACTTAACCGGCAGAAAATATTTTTTTGAAAAAATCCCTAAGCCCCGGGGTCACAATTTCAGCAAAAATCTGACTTTGGCAGTTCACTCAAAAATGGTGCCAACCGCTTGCAAATGCTCACCTGAAAGCTTTGGCACTCGAAACAGAAGGCTTTTTATCACAGGACAAGAAATCAGCCCTCAAAAACTTAACCGGCAGAAAATATTTTTTTGAAAAAATCCCTAAGCCCCGGGGTCACAATTTCAGCAAAAATCTGACTTTTGGCAGTTCACTCAAAAATGGTGCCAACCGGGTTGCAAATGTTCACCTGAAAGCTTTGGCGATGGAAACAGAAGGCTTTTTATCACAGGACAAGAAATCAGCCCTCAAAAACTTAACCGGCAGAAAATATTTTTTTGAAAAAATCCCTAAGCCCCGGGGTCACAATTTCAGAAAAAATCTGACTTTTGGCAGTTCACTCAAAAATGGTGCCAACCGGTTGCAAATGCTCACCTGAAAGCTTTGGCGATGGAAACAGAAGGCTTTTTATCACAGGACAAGAAATCAGCCCTCAAAAACTTAACCGGCAGAAAATATTTTTTTGAAAAAATCCCTAAGCCCCGGGGTCACAATTTCACAAAAAATCTGACTTTTGGCAGTTCACTCAAAAATGGTGCCAACCGCTTGCAAATGTTCACCTGAAAGCTTTGGCGATTGAAACAGAAGGCTTTTTATCACAGGACAAGAAATCAGCCATCAAAAACTTAACCGGCAGAAAATATTTTTTTGAAAAAATCCCTAAGCCCCGGGGTCACAATTTCAGGAAAAATCTGACTTTTGGCAATTCACTCAAAAATGGTGCCAACCGCTTGCAAATGCTCCCTTGAAAGGTTTGGCACTCGAAACAGAAGGCTTTTTATCACAGGGCAAGAAATCAGCCCTCAAAAACTTAAAAGGCAGAAAATATTCTTTTGAAAAAAACCCTAAGCCCCGGGGTCACAATTTCAGCAAAAATCTGACTTTTGGCAGTTCACTCAAAAATGGTGCCAACCGCTTGCAAATGCTCACCTGAAAGCTTTGGCACGCGAAACAGAAGGCTTTTTATCACAGGACAAGAAATCAGCCATCAAAAACTTAACCGGCAGAAAATATTTTTTTGAAAAAATCCCTAAGCCCCGGGGTCACAATTTCAGCAAAAATCTGACTTTTGGCAATTCACTCAAAAATGGTGCCAAAAGCTTGAAAATGCTCCCCAGAAAGGTTTGGCACTCGAAACAGAAGGCTTTTTATCACAGGACAAGAAATCAGCCCTCAAAAACTTAACCGGCAGAAAATATTTTTTTGAAAAAATCCCTAAGCCCCGGGGTCACAATTTCAGAAAAAATCTGACTTTTGGCAGTTCACTCAAAAATGGTGCCAACCGCTTGCAAATGCTCACCTGAAAGCTTTGGCACTCGAAACAGAAGGCTTTTTATCACAGGACAAGAAATCAGCCCTCAAAAATTTAACCGGCAGAAAATATTTTTTTGAAAAAATCCCTAAGCCCCGGGGTCACAATTTCAGCAAAAATCTGACTTTTGGCAGTTCACTCAAAAATGGTGCCAACCGCTTGCAAATGCTCACCTGAAAGCTTTGGCGATGGAAACAGAAGGCTTTTTATCACAGGACAAGAAATCAGCCCTCAAAAACTTAACCGGCAGAAAATATTTTTTTGAAAAAATCCCTAAGCCCCGGGGTCACAATTTCAGAAAAAATCTGACTTTTGGCAGTTCACTCAAAAATGGTGCCAACCGCTTGCAAATGCTCACCTGAAAGCTTTGGCACTCGAAACAGAAGGCTTTTTATCACAGGACAAGAAATCAGCCCTCAAAAACTTAACCGGCAGAAAATCTTTTTTTGAAAAAATCCCTAAGCCCCGGGGTCACAATTTCAGCAAAATTCTGACTTTTGGCAGTTCACTCAAAAATGGTGCCAACCGCTTGCAAATGCTCCCCTGAAAGGTTTGGCACTCGAAACAGAAGGCTTTTTATCACAGGACAAGAAATCAGCCCTCAAAAACTTAACCGGCAGAAAATCTTTTTTTGAAAAAATCCCTAAGCCCCGGGGTCACAATTTCAGCAAAAATCTGACTTTTGGCAGTTCAACCAAAAATGGTGCCAAAAGCTTGAAAATGCTTCCCTGAAAGCTTTGGCGATGGAAACAGAAGGCTTTTTATCACAGGACAAGAAATCAGCCCTCAAAAATTTAACCGGCAGAAAATATTTTTTTGAAAAAATCCCTAAGCCCCGGGGTCACAATTTCAGCAAAAATCTGACTTTTGGCAGTTCACTCAAAAATGGTGCCAACCGCTTGCAAATGCTCACCTGAAAGCTTTGGCGATGGAAACAGAAGGCTTTTTATCACAGGACAAGAAATCAGCCCTCAAAAACTTAACCGGCAGAAAATATTTTTTTGAAAAAATCCCTAAGCCCCGGGGTCACAATTTCAGAAAAAATCTGACTTTTGGCAGTTCACTCAAAAATGGTGCCAACCGCTTGCAAATGCTCACCTGAAAGCTTTGGCACTCGAAACAGAAGGCTTTTTATCACAGGACAAGAAATCAGCCCTCAAAAACTTAACCGGCAGAAAATATTTTTTTGAAAAAATCCCTAAGCCCCGGGGTCACAATTTCAGAAAAAATCTGACTTTTGGCAGTTCACTCAAAAATGGTGCCAACCGCTTGCAAATGCTCACCTGAAAGCTTTGGCACGCGAAACAGAAGGCTTTTTATCACAGGACAAGAAATCAGGCCTCAAAAACTTAACCGGCAGAAATTACTTTTTTTGAAAAAATCCCTAAGCCCCGGGGTCACAATTTCAGCAAAAATCTGACTTTTGGCAATTCACTCAAAAATGGTGCCAAAAGCTTGAAAATGCTCCCCTGAAAGGTTTGGCACTCGAAACAGAAGGCTTTTTATCACAGGACAAGAAATCAGCCCTCAAAAACTTAACCGGCAGAAAATATTTTTTTGAAAAAATCCCTAAGCCCCGGGGTCACAATTTCAGAAAAAATCTGACTTTTTGGCAGTTCACTCAAAAATGGTGCCAACCGCTTGCAAATGCTCACCTGAAAGCTTTGGCACTCGAAACAGAAGGCTTTTTATCACAGGACAAGAAATCAGCCCTCAAAAACTTAACCGGCAGAAAATCTTTTTTTGAAAAAATCCCTAAGCCCCGGGGTCACAATTTCAGCAAAATTCTGACTTTTGGCAGTTCACTCAAAAATGGTGCCAACCGCTTGCAAATGCTCCCCTGAAAGGTTTGGCACTCGAAACAGAAGGCTTTTTATCACAGGACAAGAAATCAGCCCTCAAAAACTTAACCGGCAGAAAATCTTTTTTTGAAAAAATCCCTAAGCCCCGGGGTCACAATTTCAGCAAAAATCTGACTTTTGGCAGTTCACTCAAAAATGGTGCCAAAAGCTTGAAAATGCTTCCCTGACAGCTTTGGCGATGGAAACAGAAGGCTTTTTATCACAGGACAAGAAATCAGCCCTCAAAAATTTAACCGGCAGAAAATATTTTTTTGAAAAAATCCCTAAGCCCCGGGGTCACAATTTCAGCAAAAATCTGACTTTTGGCAGTTCACTCAAAAATGGTGCCAACCGCTTGCAAATGCTCACCTGAAAGGTTTGGCACTCGAAACAGAAGGCTTTTTATCACAGGACAAGAAATCAGCCCTCAAAAACTTAACCGGCAGAAAATATTTTTTTGAAAAAATCCCTAAGCCCCGGGGTCACAATTTCAGCAAAAATCTGACTTTTGGCAGTTCACTCAAAAATGGTGCCAACCGCTTGCAAATGCTCACCTGAAAGCTTTGGCGATGGAAACAGAAGGCTTTTTATCACAGGACAAGAAATCAGCCCTCAAAAACTTAACCGGCAGAAAATATTTTTTTGAAAAAATCCCTAAGCCCCGGGGTCACAATTTCAGCAAAAATCTGACTTTTGGCAGTTCACTCAAAAATGGTGCCAACCGGTTGCAAATGCTCCCATGAAAGGTTTGGCACTCGAAACAGAAGGCTTTTTATCACAGGACAAGAAATCAGCCCTCAAAAACTTAACCGGCAGAAAATATTTTTTTGAAAAAATCCCTAAGCCCCGGGGTCACAATTTCAGCAAAAATCTGACTTTTGGCAGTTCACTCAAACATGGTGCCAACCGCTTGCAAATGCTCACGTGAAAGCTTTGGCGATGGAAACAGAAGGCTTTTTATCACAGGACAAGAAATCAGCCCTCAAAAACTTAACCGGCAGAAAATATTTTTTTGAAAAAATCCCTAAGCCCCGGGGTCACAATTTCAGAAAAAATCTGACTTTTTGGCAGTTCACTCAAAAATGGTGCCAACCGCTTGCAAATGCTCACCTGAAAGCTTTGGCACTCGAAACAGAAGGCTTTTTATCACAGGACAAGAAATCAGCCCTCAAAAACTTAACCGGCAGAAAATATTTTTTTGAAAAAATCCCTAAGCCCCGGGGTCACAATTTCAGCAAAATTCTGACTTTTGGCAGTTCACTCAAAAATGGTGCCAACCGCTTGCAAATGCTCCCCTGAAAGGTTTGGCACTCGAAACAGAAGGCTTTTTATCACAGGACAAGAAATCAGCCCTCAAAAACTTAACCGGCAGAAAATCTTTTTTTGAAAAAATCCCTAAGCCCCGGGGTCACAATTTCAGCAAAAATCTGACTTTTGGCAGTTCACTCAAAAATGGTGCCAAAAGCTTGAAAATGCTTCCCTGACAGCTTTGGCGATGGAAACAGAAGGCTTTTTATCACAGGACAAGAAATCAGCCCTCAAAAATTTAACCGGCAGAAAATATTTTTTTGAAAAAATCCCTAAGCCCCGGGGTCACAATTTCAGCAAAAATCTGACTTTTGGCAGTTCACTCAAAAATGGTGCCAACCGCTTGCAAATGCTCACCTGAAAGGTTTGGCACTCGAAACAGAAGGCTTTTTATCACAGGACAAGAAATCAGCCCTCAAAAACTTAACCGGCAGAAAATATTTTTTTGAAAAAATCCCTAAGCCCCGGGGTCACAATTTCAGCAAAAATCTGACTTTTGGCAGTTCACTCAAAAATGGTGCCAACCGCTTGCAAATGCTCACCTGAAAGCTTTGGCGATGGAAACAGAAGGCTTTTTATCACAGGACAAGAAATCAGCCCTCAAAAACTTAACCGGCAGAAAATATTTTTTTGAAAAAATCCCTAAGCCCCGGGGTCACAATTTCAGCAAAAATCTGACTTTTGGCAATTCACTCAAAAATGGTGCCAACCGGTTGCAAATGCTCCCATGAAAGGTTTGGCACTCGAAACAGAAGGCTTTTTATCACAGGACAAGAAATCAGCCCTCAAAAACTTAACCGGCAGAAAATATTTTTTTGAAAAAATCCCTAAGCCCCGGGGTCACAATTTCAGCAAAAATCTGACTTTTGGCAGTTCACTCAAACATGGTGCCAACTGCTTGCAAATGCTCACATGAAAGCTTTGGCGATGGAAACAGAAGGCTTTTTATCACAGGACAAGAAATCAGCCCTCAAAAATTTAACCGGCAGAAAATATTTTTTTGAAAAAATCCCTAAGCCCCGGGGTCACAATTTCAGCAAAAATCTGACTTTTGGCAGTTCACTCAAAAATGGTGCCAACCGGTTGCAAATGCTCACCTGAAAGCTTTGGCGATGGAAACAGAAGGCTTTTTATCACAGGACAAGAAATCAGCCCTCAAAAACTTAACCGGCAGAAAATATTTTTTTGAAAAAATCCCTAAGCCCCGGGGTCACAATTTCAGAAAAAATCTGACTTTTGGCAGTTCACTCAAAAATGGTGCCAACCGCTTGCAAATGCTCCCTTGAAAGCTTTGGCGATGGAAACAGAAGGCTTTTTATCACAGGACAAGAAATCAGCCCTCAAAAACTTAACCGGCAGAAAATATTTTTTTGAAAAAATCCCTAAGCCCCGGGGTCACAATTTCAGCAAAAATCTGACTTTGGCAGTTCACTCAAAAATGGTGCCAACCGCTTGCAAATGCTCACCTGAAAGCTTTGGCGATGGAAACAGAAGGCTTTTTATCACAGGACAAGAAATCAGCCCTCAAAAACTTAACCGGCAGAAGATATTTTTTTGAAAAAATCCCTAAGCCCCGGGGTCACAATTTCAGCAAAAATCTGACTTTTGGCAGTTCACTCAAAAATGGTGCCAACCGCTTGCAAATGTTCACCTGAAAGCTTTGGCGATTGAAACAGAAGGCTTTTTATCACAGGACAAGAAATCAGCCCTCAAAAACTTAACTGGCAGAAAATATTTTTTTGAAAAAATCCCTAAGCCCCGGGGTCACAATTTCAGCAAAAATCTGACTTTTGGCAGTTCACTCAAAAATGGTGCCAACCGCTTGCAAATGCTCACCTGAAAGCTTTGGCGATGGAAACAGAAGGCTTTTTATCACAGGACAAGAAATCAGCCCTCAAAAATTTAACCGGCAGAAAATATTTTTTTGAAAAAATCCCTAAGCCCCGGGGTCACAATTTCAGCAAAAATCTGACTTTTGGCAGTTCACTCAAAAATGGTGCCAACCGGTTGCAAATGCTCACCTGAAAGCTTTGGCGATGGAAACAGAAGGCTTTTTATCACAGGACAAGAAATCAGCCCTCAAAAACTTAACCGGCAGAAAATATTTTTTTGAAAAAAAACCTAAGCCCCGGGGTCACAATTTCAGAAAAAATCTGACTTTTGGCAGTTCACTCAAAAATGGTGCCAACCGCTTGCAAATGCTCCCCTGAAAGCTTTGGCGATGGAAACAGAAGGCTTTTTATCACAGGACAAGAAATCAGCCCTCAAAAACTTAACCGGCAGAAAATATTTTTTTGAAAAAATCCCTAAGCCCCGGGGTCACAATTTCAGCAAAAATCTGACTTTTGGCAGTTCACTCAAAAATGGTGCCAACCGCTTGCAAATGCTCACCTGAAAGCTTTGGCACTCGAAACAGAAGGCTTTTTATCACAGGACAAGAAATCAGCCCTCAAAAACTTAACCGGCAGAAAATATTTTTTTGAAAAAATCCCTAAGCCCCGGGGTCACAATTTCAGAAAAAATCTGACTTTTGGCAGTTCACTCAAAAATGGTGCCAACCGCTTACAAATGCTCACCTGAAAGCTTTGGCACTCGAAACAGAAGGCTTTTTATCACAGGACAAGAAATCAGCCCTCAAAAACTTAACCGGCAGAAAATATTTTTTTGAAAAAATCCCTAAGCCCCGGGGTCACAATTTCAGAAAAAATCTGACTTTTGGCAGTTCACTCAAAAATGGTGCCAACCGCTTGCAAATGTTCACCTGAAAGCTTTGGCGATTGAAACAGAAGGCTTTTTATCACAGGACAAGAAATCAGCCCTCAAAAACTTAACCGGCAGAAAATATTTTTTTGAAAAAATCCCTAAGCCCCGGGGTCACAATTTCAGCAAAAATCTGACTTTTGGCAGTTCACTCAAAAATGGTGCCAACCGCTTGCAAATGCTCACCTGAAAGCTTTGGCGATGGAAACAGAAGGCTTTTTATCACAGGGCAAGAAATCAGCCCTCAAAAACTTAACCGGCAGAAAATATTTTTTTGAAAAAATCCCTAAGCCCCGGGGTCACAATTTCAGCAAAAATCTGACTTTTGGCAGTTCACTCAAAAATGGTGCCAACCGGTTGCAAATGCTCACCTGAAAGCTTTGGCGATGGAAACAGAAGGCTTTTTATCACAGGACAAGAAATCAGCCCTCAAAAACTTAACCGGCAGAAAATATTTTTTTGAAAAAAAACCTAAGCCCCGGGGTCACAATTTCAGCAAAAATCTGACTTTTGGCAGTTCACTCAAAAATGGTGCCAACCGCTTGCAAATGCTCACCTGAAAGCTTTGGCACTCGAAACAGAAGGCTTTTTATCACAGGACAAGAAATCAGCCCTCAAAAACTTAACCAGCAGAAAATATTTTTTTGAAAAAATCCCTAAGCCCCGGGGTCACAATTTCAGAAAAAATCTGACTTTTGGCAGTTCACTCAAAAATGGTGCCAACCGGTTGCAAATGCTCCCATGAAAGGTTTGGCACTCGAAACAGAAGGCTTTTTATCACAGGACAAGAAATCAGCCCTCAAAAACTTAACCGGCAGAAAATATTTTTTTGAAAAAATCCCTAAGCCCCGGGGTCACAATTTCAGCAAAAATCTGACTTTGGCAGTTCACTCAAAAATGGTGCCAACCGCTTGCAAATGCTCACCTGAAAGCTTTGGCACTCGAAACAGAAGGCTTTTTATCACAGGACAAGAAATCAGCCCTCAAAAACTTAACCGGCAGAAAATATTTTTTTGAAAAAATCCCTAAGCCCCGGGGTCACAATTTCACAAAAAATCTGACTTTTGGCAGTTCACTCAAAAATGGTGCCAACCGGGTTGCAAATGTTCACCTGAAAGCTTTGGCGATGGAAACAGAAGGCTTTTTATCACAGGACAAGAAATCAGCCCTCAAAAACTTAACCGGCAGAAAAGATTTTTTTGAAAAAAACCCTAAGCCCCGGGGTCACAATTTCAGCAAAAATCTGACTTTTGGCAGTTCACTCAAAAATGGTGCCAAAAGCTTGAAAATGCTTCCCTGACAGCTTTGGCGATGGAAACAGAAGGCTTTTTATCACAGGACAAGAAATCAGCCCTCAAAAATTTAACCGGCAGAAAATATTTTTTTGAAAAAATCCCTAAGCCCCGGGGTCACAATTTCAGCAAAAATCTGACTTTTGGCAGTTCACTCAAAAATGGTGCCAACCGCTTGCAAATGCTCACCTGAAAGGTTTGGCACTCGAAACAGAAGGCTTTTTATCACAGGACAAGAAATCAGCCCTCAAAAACTTAACCGGCAGAAAATATTTTTTTGAAAAAATCCCTAAGCCCCGGGGTCACAATTTCAGCAAAAATCTGACTTTTGGCAGTTCACTCAAAAATGGTGCCAACCGCTTGCAAATGCTCACCTGAAAGCTTTGGCGATGGAAACAGAAGGCTTTTTATCACAGGACAAGAAATCAGCCCTCAAAAACTTAACCGGCAGAAAATATTTTTTTGAAAAAATCCCTAAGCCCCGGGGTCACAATTTCAGCAAAAATCTGACTTTTGGCAATTCACTCAAAAATGGTGCCAACCGGTTGCAAATGCTCCCATGAAAGGTTTGGCACTCGAAACAGAAGGCTTTTTATCACAGGACAAGAAATCAGCCCTCAAAAACTTAACCGGCAGAAAATATTTTTTTGAAAAAATCCCTAAGCCCCGGGGTCACAATTTCAGCAAAAATCTGACTTTTGGCAGTTCACTCAAACATGGTGCCAACTGCTTGCAAATGCTCACATGAAAGCTTTGGCGATGGAAACAGAAGGCTTTTTATCACAGGACAAGAAATCAGCCCTCAAAAATTTAACCGGCAGAAAATATTTTTTTGAAAAAATCCCTAAGCCCCGGGGTCACAATTTCAGCAAAAATCTGACTTTTGGCAGTTCACTCAAAAATGGTGCCAACCGGTTGCAAATGCTCACCTGAAAGCTTTGGCGATGGAAACAGAAGGCTTTTTATCACAGGACAAGAAATCAGCCCTCAAAAACTTAACCGGCAGAAAATATTTTTTTGAAAAAATCCCTAAGCCCCGGGGTCACAATTTCAGAAAAAATCTGACTTTTGGCAGTTCACTCAAAAATGGTGCCAACCGCTTGCAAATGCTCCCTTGAAAGCTTTGGCGATGGAAACAGAAGGCTTTTTATCACAGGACAAGAAATCAGCCCTCAAAAACTTAACCGGCAGAAAATATTTTTTTGAAAAAATCCCTAAGCCCCGGGGTCACAATTTCAGCAAAAATCTGACTTTGGCAGTTCACTCAAAAATGGTGCCAACCGCTTGCAAATGCTCACCTGAAAGCTTTGGCGATGGAAACAGAAGGCTTTTTATCACAGGACAAGAAATCAGCCCTCAAAAACTTAACCGGCAGAAGATATTTTTTTGAAAAAATCCCTAAGCCCCGGGGTCACAATTTCAGCAAAAATCTGACTTTTGGCAGTTCACTCAAAAATGGTGCCAACCGCTTGCAAATGTTCACCTGAAAGCTTTGGCGATTGAAACAGAAGGCTTTTTATCACAGGACAAGAAATCAGCCCTCAAAAACTTAACTGGCAGAAAATATTTTTTTGAAAAAATCCCTAAGCCCCGGGGTCACAATTTCAGCAAAAATCTGACTTTTGGCAGTTCACTCAAAAATGGTGCCAACCGCTTGCAAATGCTCACCTGAAAGCTTTGGCGATGGAAACAGAAGGCTTTTTATCACAGGACAAGAAATCAGCCCTCAAAAATTTAACCGGCAGAAAATATTTTTTTGAAAAAATCCCTAAGCCCCGGGGTCACAATTTCAGCAAAAATCTGACTTTTGGCAGTTCACTCAAAAATGGTGCCAACCGGTTGCAAATGCTCACCTGAAAGCTTTGGCGATGGAAACAGAAGGCTTTTTATCACAGGACAAGAAATCAGCCCTCAAAAACTTAACCGGCAGAAAATATTTTTTTGAAAAAAAACCTAAGCCCCGGGGTCACAATTTCAGAAAAAATCTGACTTTTGGCAGTTCACTCAAAAATGGTGCCAACCGCTTGCAAATGCTCCCCTGAAAGCTTTGGCGATGGAAACAGAAGGCTTTTTATCACAGGACAAGAAATCAGCCCTCAAAAACTTAACCGGCAGAAAATATTTTTTTGAAAAAATCCCTAAGCCCCGGGGTCACAATTTCAGCAAAAATCTGACTTTTGGCAGTTCACTCAAAAATGGTGCCAACCGCTTGCAAATGCTCACCTGAAAGCTTTGGCACTCGAAACAGAAGGCTTTTTATCACAGGACAAGAAATCAGCCCTCAAAAACTTAACCGGCAGAAAATATTTTTTTGAAAAAATCCCTAAGCCCCGGGGTCACAATTTCAGAAAAAATCTGACTTTTGGCAGTTCACTCAAAAATGGTGCCAACCGCTTACAAATGCTCACCTGAAAGCTTTGGCACTCGAAACAGAAGGCTTTTTATCACAGGACAAGAAATCAGCCCTCAAAAACTTAACCGGCAGAAAATATTTTTTTGAAAAAATCCCTAAGCCCCGGGGTCACAATTTCAGAAAAAATCTGACTTTTGGCAGTTCACTCAAAAATGGTGCCAACCGCTTGCAAATGTTCACCTGAAAGCTTTGGCAATTGAAACAGAAGGCTTTTTATCACAGGACAAGAAATCAGCCCTCAAAAACTTAACCGGCAGAAAATATTTTTTTGAAAAAATCCCTAAGCCCCGGGGTCACAATTTCAGCAAAAATCTGACTTTTGGCAGTTCACTCAAAAATGGTGCCAACCGCTTGCAAATGCTCACCTGAAAGCTTTGGCGATGGAAACAGAAGGCTTTTTATCACAGGGCAAGAAATCAGCCCTCAAAAACTTAACCGGCAGAAAATATTTTTTTGAAAAAATCCCTAAGCCCCGGGGTCACAATTTCAGCAAAAATCTGACTTTTGGCAGTTCACTCAAAAATGGTGCCAACCGGTTGCAAATGCTCACCTGAAAGCTTTGGCGATGGAAACAGAAGGCTTTTTATCACAGGACAAGAAATCAGCCCTCAAAAACTTAACCGGCAGAAAATATTTTTTTGAAAAAAAACCTAAGCCCCGGGGTCACAATTTCAGCAAAAATCTGACTTTTGGCAGTTCACTCAAAAATGGTGCCAACCGCTTGCAAATGCTCACCTGAAAGCTTTGGCACTCGAAACAGAAGGCTTTTTATCACAGGACAAGAAATCAGCCCTCAAAAACTTAACCAGCAGAAAATATTTTTTTGAAAAAATCCCTAAGCCCCGGGGTCACAATTTCAGAAAAAATCTGACTTTTGGCAGTTCACTCAAAAATGGTGCCAACCGGTTGCAAATGCTCCCATGAAAGGTTTGGCACTCGAAACAGAAGGCTTTTTATCACAGGACAAGAAATCAGCCCTCAAAAACTTAACCGGCAGAAAATATTTTTTTGAAAAAATCCCTAAGCCCCGGGGTCACAATTTCAGCAAAAATCTGACTTTGGCAGTTCACTCAAAAATGGTGCCAACCGCTTGCAAATGCTCACCTGAAAGCTTTGGCACTCGAAACAGAAGGCTTTTTATCACAGGACAAGAAATCAGCCCTCAAAAACTTAACCGGCAGAAAATATTTTTTTGAAAAAATCCCTAAGCCCCGGGGTCACAATTTCACAAAAAATCTGACTTTTGGCAGTTCACTCAAAAATGGTGCCAACCGGGTTGCAAATGTTCACCTGAAAGCTTTGGCGATGGAAACAGAAGGCTTTTTATCACAGGACAAGAAATCAGCCCTCAAAAACTTAACCGGCAGAAAAGATTTTTTTGAAAAAAACCCTAAGCCCCGGGGTCACAATTTCAGCAAAAATCTGACTTTTGGCAGTTCACTCAAAAATGGTGCCAACCGCTTGCAAATGCTCACCTGAAAGCTTTGGCGATGGAAACAGAAGGCTTTTTATCACAGGACAAGAAATCAGCCCTCAAAAATTTAACCGGCAGAAAATATTTTTTTGAAAAAATCCCTAAGCCCCGGGGTCACAATTTCAGCAAAAATCTGACTTTTGGCAGTTCACTCAAAAATGGTGCCAACCGGTTGCAAATGCTCACCTGAAAGCTTTGGCGATGGAAACAGAAGGCTTTTTATCACAGGACAAGAAATCAGCCCTCAAAAACTTAACCGGCAGAAAATCTTTTTTTGAAAAAATCCCTAAGCCCCGGGGTCACAATTTCAGCAAAAATCTGACTTTTGGCAGTTCACTCAAAAATGGTGCCAAAAGCTTGAAAATGCTTCCCTGACAGCTTTGGCGATGGAAACAGAAGGCTTTTTATCACAGGACAAGAAATCAGCCCTCAAAAATTTAACCGGCAGAAAATATTTTTTTGAAAAAATCCCTAAGCCCCGGGGTCACAATTTCAGCAAAAATCTGACTTTTGGCAGTTCACTCAAAAATGGTGCCAACCGGTTGCAAATGCTCACCTGAAAGCTTTGGCGATGGAAACAGAAGGCTTTTTATCACAGGACAAGAAATCAGCCCTCAAAAACTTAACCGGCAGAAAATATTTTTTTGAAAAAATCCCTAAGCCCCGGGGTCACAATTTCAGAAAAAATCTGACTTTTGGCAGTTCACTCAAAAATGGTGCCAACCGGGTTGCAAATGCTCCCTTGAACGCTTTGGCGATGGAAACAGAAGGCTTTTTATCACAGGACAAGAAATCAGCCCTCAAAAACTTAACCGGCAGAAAATATTTTTTTGAAAAAATCCCTAAGCCCCGGGGTCACAATTTCAGCAAAAATCTGACTTTGGCAGTTCACTCAAAAATGGTGCCAACCGCTTGCAAATGCTCACCTGAAAGCTTTGGCGATGGAAACAGAAGGCTTTTTATCACAGGACAAGAAATCAGCCCTCAAAAACTTAACCGGCAGAAAATATTTTTTTGAAAAAATCCCTAAGGCCCGGGGTCACAATTTCAGCAAAAATCTGACTTTTGGCAGTTCACTCAAAAATGGTGCCAACCGCTTGCAAATGCTCACCTGAAAGCTTTGGCGATGGAAACAGAAGGCTTTTTATCACAGGACAAGAAATCAGCCCTCAAAAATTTAACCGGCAGAAAATATTTTTTTGAAAAAATCTCTAAGCCCCGGGGTCACAATTTCAGCAAAAATCTGACTTTTGGCAGTTCACTCAAAAATGGTGCCAACCGGTTGCAAATGCTCACCTGAAAGCTTTGGCGATGGAAACAGAAGGCTTTTTATCACAGGACAAGAAATCAGCCCTCAAAAACTTAACCGGCAGAAAATATTTTTTTGAAAAAATCCCTAAGCCCCGGGGTCACAATTTCAGCAAAAATCTGACTTTTGGCAGTTCACTCAAACATGGTGCCAACCGCTTGCAAATGCTCACGTGAAAGCTTTGGCGATGGAAACAGAAGGCTTTTTATCACAGGACAAGAAATCAGCCCTCAAAAATTTAACCGGCAGAAAATATTTTTTTGAAAAAATCCCTAAGCCCCGGGGTCACAATTTCAGCAAAAATCTGACTTTTGGCAGTTCACTCAAAAATGGTGCCAACCGGTTGCAAATGCTCACCTGAAAGCTTTGGCGATGGAAACAGAAGGCTTTTTATCACAGGACAAGAAATCAGCCCTCAAAAACTTAACCGGCAGAAAATATTTTTTTGAAAAAATCCCTAAGCCCCGGGGTCACAATTTCAGAAAAAATCTGACTTTTGGCAGTTCACTCAAAAATGGTGCCAACCGGGTTGCAAATGCTCCCTTGAACGCTTTGGCGATGGAAACAGAAGGCTTTTTATCACAGGACAAGAAATCAGCCCTCAAAAACTTAACCGGCAGAAAATATTTTTTTGAAAAAATCCCTAAGCCCCGGGGTCACAATTTCAGCAAAAATCTGACTTTGGCAGTTCACTCAAAAATGGTGCCAACCGCTTGCAAATGCTCACCTGAAAGCTTTGGCACTCGAAACAGAAGGCTTTTTATCACAGGACAAGAAATCAGCCCTCAAAAACTTAACCGGCAGAAAATATTTTTTTGAAAAAATCCCTAAGCCCCGGGGTCACAATTTCAGCAAAAATCTGACTTTTGGCAGTTCACTCAAAAATGGTGCCAACCGGGTTGCAAATGTTCACCTGAAAGCTTTGGCGATGGAAACAGAAGGCTTTTTATCACAGGACAAGAAATCAGCCCTCAAAAACTTAACCGGCAGAAAAGATTTTTTTGAAAAAACCCCTAAGCCCCGGGGTCACAATTTCAGCAAAAATCTGACTTTTGGCAGTTCACTCAAAAATGGTGCCAACCGCTTGCAAATGCTCACCTGAAAGCTTTGGCGATGGAAACAGAAGGCTTTTTATCACAGGACAAGAAATCAGCCCTCAAAAACTTAACCGGCAGAAAATATTTTTTTGAAAAAATCCCTAAGCCCCGGGGTCACAATTTCAGCAAAAATCTGACTTTTGGCAGTTCACTCAAAAATGGTGCCAACCGGTTGCAAATGCTCACCTGAAAGCTTTGGCGATGGAAACAGAAGGCTTTTTATCACAGGACAAGAAATCAGCCCTCAAAAACTTAACCGGCAGAAAATATTTTTTTGAAAAAATCCCTAAGCCCCGGGGTCACAATTTCAGCAAAAATCTGACTTTTGGCAGTTCACTCAAACATGGTGCCAACCGCTTGCAAATGCTCACGTGAAAGCTTTGGCGATGGAAACAGAAGGCTTTTTATCACAGGACAAGAAATCAGCCCTCAAAAATTTAACCGGCAGAAAATATTTTTTTGAAAAAATCCCTAAGCCCCGGGGTCACAATTTCAGCAAAAATCTGACTTTTGGCAGTTCACTCAAAAATGGTGCCAACCGGTTGCAAATGCTCACCTGAAAGCTTTGGCGATGGAAACAGAAGGCTTTTTATCACAGGACAAGAAATCAGCCCTCAAAAACTTAACCGGCAGAAAATATTTTTTTGAAAAAATCCCTAAGCCCCGGGGTCACAATTTCAGAAAAAATCTGACTTTTGGCAGTTCACTCAAAAATGGTGCCAACCGGGTTGCAAATGCTCCCTTGAACGCTTTGGCGATGGAAACAGAAGGCTTTTTATCACAGGACAAGAAATCAGCCCTCAAAAAATTAACCGGCAGAAAATATTTTTTTGAAAAAATCCCTAAGCCCCGGGGTCACAATTTCAGCAAAAATCTGACTTTGGCAGTTCACTCAAAAATGGTGCCAACCGCTTGCAAATGCTCACCTGAAAGCTTTGGCGATGGAAACAGAAGGCTTTTTATCACAGGACAAGAAATCAGCCCTCAAAAACTTAACCGGCAGAAAATATTTTTTTGAAAAAATCCCTAAGGCCCGGGGTCACAATTTCAGCAAAAATCTGACTTTTGGCAGTTCACTCAAAAATGGTGCCAACCGCTTGCAAATGCTCACCTGAAAGCTTTGGCGATGGAAACAGAAGGCTTTTTATCACAGGACAAGAAATCAGCCCTCAAAAATTAAACCGGCAGAAAATATTTTTTTGAAAAAATCTCTAAGCCCCGGGGTCACAATTTCAGCAAAAATCTGACTTTTGGCAGTTCACTCAAAAATGGTGCCAACCGGTTGCAAATGCTCTCCTGAAAGCTTTGGCGATGGAAACAGAAGGCTTTTTATCACAGGACAAGAAATCAGCCCTCAAAAACTTAACCGGCAGAAAATATTTTTTTGAAAAAATCCCTAAGCCCCGGGGTCACAATTTCAGCAAAAATCTGACTTTTGGCAGTTCACTCAAACATGGTGCCAACCGCTTGCAAATGCTCACGTGAAAGCTTTGGCGATGGAAACAGAAGGCTTTTTATCACAGGACAAGAAATCAGCCCTCAAAAATTTAAACGGCAGAAAATATTTTTTTGAAAAAATCCCTAAGCCCCGGGGTCACAATTTCAGCAAAAATCTGACTTTTGGCAGTTCACTCAAAAATGGTGCCAACCGGTTGCAAATGCTCACCTGAAAGCTTTGGCGATGGAAACAGAAGGCTTTTTATCACAGGACAAGAAATCAGCCCTCAAAAACTTAACCGGCAGAAAATATTTTTTTGAAAAAATCCCTAAGCCCCGGGGTCACAATTTCAGAAAAAATCTGACTTTTGGCAGTTCACTCAAAAATGGTGCCAACCGGGTTGCAAATGCTCCCTTGAACGCTTTGGCGATGGAAACAGAAGGCTTTTTATCACAGGACAAGAAATCAGCCCTCAAAAACTTAACCGGCAGAAAATATTTTTTTGAAAAAATCCCTAAGCCCCGGGGTCACAATTTCAGCAAAAATCTGACTTTGGTAGTTCACTCAAAAATGGTGCCAACCGCTTGCAAATGCTCACCTGAAAGCTTTGGCGATGGAAACAGAAGGCTTTTTATCACAGGACAAGAAATCAGCCCTCAAAAACTTAACCGGCAGAAAATATTTTTTTGAAAAAATCCCTAAGGCCCGGGGTCACAATTTCAGCAAAAATCTGACTTTTGGCAGTTCACTCAAAAATGGTGCCAACCGCTTGCAAATGTTCACCTGAAAGCTTTGGCGATTGAAACAGAAGGCTTTTTATCACAGGACAAGAAATCAGCCCACAAAAACTTAACCGGCAGAAAATATTTTTTTGAAAAAATCCCTAAGCCCCGGGGTCACAATTTCAGCAAAAATCTGACTTTTGGCAGTTCACTCAAAAATGGTGCCAACCGCTTGCAAATGCTCACCTGAAAGCTTTGGCGATGGAAACAGAAGGCTTTTTATCACAGGACAAGAAATCAGCCCTCAAAAATTTAACCGGCAGAAAATATTTTTTTGAAAAAATCCCTAAGCCCCGGGGTCACAATTTCAGCAAAAATCTGACTTTTGGCAGTTCACTCAAAAATGGTGCCAACCGGTTGCAAATGCTCACCTGAAAGCTTTGGCGATGGAAACAGAAGGCTTTTTATCACAGGACAAGAAATCAGCCCTCAAAAACTTAACCGGCAGAAAATATTTTTTTGAAAAAAAACCTAAGCCCCGGGGTCACAATTTCAGAAAAAATCTGACTTTTGGCAGTTCACTCAAAAATGGTGCCAACCGGTTGCAAATGCTCACCTGAAAGCTTTGGCGATGGAAACAGAAGGCTTTTTATCACAGGACAAGAAATCAGCCCTCAAAAACTTAACCGGCAGAAAATATTTTTTTGAAAAAATCCCTAAGCCCCGGGGTCACAATTTCAGCAAAAATCTGACTTTTGGCAGTTCACTCAAAAATGGTGCCAACCGCTTGCAAATGCTCACCTGAAAGCTTTGGCACTCGAAACAGAAGGCTTTTTATCACAGGACAAGAAATCAGCCCTCAAAAACTTAACCGGCAGAAAATATTTTTTTGAAAAAATCCCTAAGCCCCGGGGTCACAATTTCAGAAAAAATCTGACTTTTGGCAGTTCACTCAAAAATGGTGCCAACCGCTTGCAAATGCTCACCTGAAAGCTTTGGCACTCGAAACAGAAGGCTTTTTATCACAGGACAAGAAATCAGCCCTCAAAAACTTAACCGGCAGAAAATATTTTTTTGAAAAAATCCCTAAGCCCCGGGGTCACAATTTCAGCAAAAATCTGACTTTTGGCAGTTCACTCAAAAATGGTGCCAACCGCTTGCAAATGTTCACCTGAAAGCTTTGGCGATTGAAACAGAAGGCTTTTTATCACAGGACAAGAAATCAGCCCTCAAAAACTTAACCGGCAGAAAATATTTTTTTGAAAAAATCCCTAAGCCCCGGGGTCACAATTTCAGCAAAAATCTGACTTTTGGCAGTTCACTCAAAAATGGTGCCAACCGCTTGCAAATGCTCACCTGAAAGCTTTGGCGATGGAAACAGAAGGCTTTTTATCACAGGACAAGAAATCAGCCCTCAAAAATTTAACCGGCAGAAAATATTTTTTTGAAAAAATCCCTAAGCCCCGGGGTCACAATTTCAGCAAAAATCTGACTTTCGGCAGTTCACTCAAAAATGGTGCCAACCGGTTGCAAATGCTCACCTGAAAGCTTTGGCGATGGAAACAGAAGGCTTTTTATCACAGGACAAGAAATCAGCCCTCAAAAACTTAACCGGCAGAAAATATTTTTTTGAAAAAAAACCTAAGCCCCGGGGTCACAATTTCAGAAAAAATCTGACTTTTGGCAGTTCACTCAAAAATGGTGCCAACCGCTTGCAAATGCTCCCCTGAAAGCTTTGGCGATGGAAACAGAAGGCTTTTTATCACAGGACAAGAAATCAGCCCTCAAAAACTTAACCGGCAGAAAATATTTTTTTGAAAAAATCCCTAAGCCCCGGGGTCACAATTTCAGCAAAAATCTGACTTTTGGCAGTTCACTCAAAAATGGTGCCAACCGCTTGCAAATGCTCACCTGAAAGCTTTGGCACTCGAAACAGAAGGCTTTTTATCACAGGACAAGAAATCAGCCCTCAAAAACTTAACCGGCAGAAAATATTTTTTTGAAAAAATCCCTAAGCCCCGGGGTCACAATTTCAGAAAAAATCTGACTTTTGGCAGTTCACTCAAAAATGGTGCCAACCGCTTGCAAATGCTCACCTGAAAGCTTTGGCACTCGAAACAGAAGGCTTTTTATCACAGGACAAGAAATCAGCCCTCAAAAACTTAACCGGCAGAAAATATTTTTTTGAAAAAATCCCTAAGCCCCGGGGTCACAATTTCAGAAAAAATCTGACTTTTGGCAGTTCACTCAAAAATGGTGCCAACCGGTTGCAAATGCTCCCCTGAAAGGTTTGGCACTCGAAACAGAAGGCTTTTTATCACAGGACAAGAAATCAGCCCTCAAAAACTTAACCGGCAGAAAATATTTTTTTGAAAAAATCCCTAAGCCCCGGGGTCACAATTTCAGCAAAAATCTGACTTTTGGCAGTTCACTCAAACATGGTGCCAACCGCTTGCAAATGCTCACGTGAAAGCTTTGGCGATGGAAACAGAAGGCTTTTTATCACAGGACAAGAAATCAGCCCTCAAAAATTTAACCGGCAGAAAATATTTTTTTGAAAAAATCCCTAAGCCCCAGGGTCACAATTTCAGCAAAAATCTGACTTTTGGCAGTTCACTCAAAAATGGTGCCAACCGGTTGCAAATGCTCACCTGAAAGCTTTGGCGATGGAAACAGAAGGCTTTTTATCACAGGACAAGAAATCAGCCCTCAAAAACTTAACCGGCAGAAAATATTTTTTTGAAAAAATCCCTAAGCCCCGGGGTCACAATTTCAGAAAAAATCTGACTTTTGGCAGTTCACTCAAAAATGGTGCCAACCAGGTTGCAAATGCTCCCTTGAAAGCTTTGGCGATGGAAACAGAAGGCTTTTTATCACAGGACAAGAAATCAGCCCTCAAAAACTTAACCGGCAGAAAATATTTTTTTGAAAAAATCCCTAAGCCCCGGGGTCACAATTTCAGCAAAAATCTGACTTTGGCAGTTCACTCAAAAATGGTGCCAACCGCTTGCAAATGCTCACCTGAAAGCTTTGGCGATGGAAACAGAAGGCTTTTTATCACAGGACAAGAAATCAGCCCTCAAAAACTTAACCGGCAGAAAATATTTTTTTGAAAAAATCCCTAAGCCCCGGGGTCACAATTTCAGCAAAAATCTGACTTTTGGCAGTTCACTCAAAAATGGTGCCAACCGCTTGCAAATGTTCACCTGAAAGCTTTGGCGATTGAAACAGAAGGCTTTTTATCACAGGACAAGAAATCAGCCCTCAAAAACTTAACCGGCAGAAAATATTTTTTTGAAAAAATCCCTAAGCCCCGGGGTCACAATTTCAGCAAAAATCTGACTTTTGGCAGTTCACTCAAAAATGGTGCCAACCGCTTGCAAATGCTCACCTGAAAGCTTTGGCGATGGAAACAGATGGCTTTTTATCACAGGACAAGAAATCAGCCCTCAAAAATTTAACCGGCAGAAAATATTTTTTTGAAAAAATCCCTAAGCCCCGGGGTCACAATTTCAGCAAAAATCTGACTTTTGGCAGTTCACTCAAAAATGGTGCCAACCGGTTGCAAATGCTCACCTGAAAGCTTTGGCGATGGAAACAGAAGGCTTTTTATCACAGTACAAGAAATCAGCCCTCAAAAACTTAACCGGCAGAAAATATTTTTTTGAAAAAAAACCTAAGCCCCGGGGTCACAATTTCAGCAAAAATCTGACTTTTGGCAGTTCACTCAAAAATGGTGCCAACCGGTTGCAAATGCTCCCCTGAAAGCTTTGGCGATGGAAACAGAAGGCTTTTTATCACAGGACAAGAAATCAGCCCTCAAAAACTTAACCGGCAGAAAATATTTTTTTGAAAAAATCCCTAAGCCCTGGGGTCACAATTTCAGCAAAAATCTGACTTTTGGCAGTTCACTCAAAAATGGTGCCAACCGCTTGCAAATGCTCACCTGAAAGCTTTGGCGATGGAAACAGAAGGCTTTTTATCATAGGACAAGAAATCAGCCCTCAAAAACTTAACCGGCAGAAAATATTTTTTGGAAAAAATCCCTAAGCCCCGGGGTCACAATTTCAGCAAAAATCTGACTTTTGGCAGTTCACTCAAAAATGGTGCCAACCGCTTGCAAATGCTCACCTGAAAGCTTTGGCGATGGAAACAGAAGGCTTTTTATTACAGGACAAGAAATCAGCCCTCAAAAATTTAACCGGCAGAAAATATTTTTTTGAAAAAATCCCTAAGCCCCGGGGTCACAATTTCAGCAAAAATCTGACTTTTGGCAGTTCACTCAAAAATGGTGCCAACCGCTTGCAAATGCTCACCTGAAAGCTTTGGCGATGGAAACAGAAGGCTTTTTATCACAGGACAAGAAATCAGCCCTCAAAAATTTAACCGGCAGAAAATATTTTTTTGAAAAAATCCCTAAGCCCCGGGGTCACAATTTCAGCAAAAATCTGACTTTTGGCAGTTCACTCAAAAATGGTGCCAACCGCTTGCAAATGCTCACCTGAAAGGTTTGGCGATGGAAACAGAAGGCTTTTTATCATAGGACAAGAAATCTGCCCTCAAAAACTTAACCGGCAGAAAATATTTTTTTGAAAAAATCCCTAAGCCCCGGGGTCACAATTTCAGCAAAAATCTGACTTTTGGCAGTTCACTCAAAAAAGGTGCCAACCGCTTGCAAATGCTCACCTGAAAGCTTTGGCACTCGAAACAGAAGGCTTTTTATCACAGGACAAGAAATCAGCCCTCAAAAACTTAACCGGCAGAAAATATTTTTTTGAAAACATCCCTAAGCCCCGGGGTCACAATTTCAGCAAAAATCTGACTTTTGGCAGTTCACTCAAAAATGGTGCCAACCGCTTGCAAATGCTCACCTGAAAGCTTTGGCGATGGAAACAGAAGGCTTTTTATCACAGGACAAGAAATCAGCCCTCAAAAACTTAACCGGCAGAAAATATTTTTTTGAAAAAATCCCTAAGCCCCGGGGTCACAATTTCAGAAAAAATCTGACTTTTGGCAGTTCACTCAAAAATGGTGCCAACCGCTTGCAAATGCTCCCCTGAAAGCTTTGGCGATGGAAACAGAAGGCTTTTTATCACAGGACAAGAAATCAGCCCTCAAAAACTTAACCGGCAGAAAATATTTTTTTGAAAAAATCCCTAAGCCCCGGGGTCACAATTTCAGAAAAAATCTGACTTTTGGCAGTTCACTCAAAAATGGTGCCAACCGCTTGCAAATGCTCACCTGAAAGCTTTGGCGATGGAAACAGAAGGCTTTTTATCATAGGACAAGAAATCAGCCCTCAAAAACTTAACCGGCAGAAAATATTTTTTTGAAAAAATCCCTAAGCCCCGGGGTCACAATTTCAGCAAAAATCTGACTTTTGGCAGTTCACTCAAAAAAGGTGCCAACCGCTTGCAAATGCTCACCTGAAAGCTTTGGCACTCGAAACAGAAGGCTTTTTATCACAGGACAAGAAATCAGCCCTCAAAAACTTAACCGGCAGAAAATATTTTTTTGAAAACATCCCTAAGCCCCGGGGTCACAATTTCAGCAAAAATCTGACTTTTGGCAGTTCACTCAAAAATGGTGCCAACCGCTTGCAAATGCTCACCTGAAAGCTTTGGCGATGGAAACAGAAGGCTTTTTATCACAGGACAAGAAATCAGCCCTCAAAAACTTAACCGGCAGAAAATATTTTTTTGAAAAAATCCCTAAGCCCCGGGGTCACAATTTCAGCAAAAATCTGACTTTTGGCAGTTCACTCAAAAAAGGTGCCAACCGCTTGAAAATGCTCCCCTGAAAGGTTTGGCACTCGAAACAGAAGGCTTTTTATCACAGGACAAGAAATCAGCCCTCAAAAACTTAACCGGCAGAAAATATTTTTTTGAAAAAATCCCTAAGCCCCGGGGTCACAATTTCAGAAAAAATCTGACTTTTGGCAGTTCACTCAAAAATGGTGCCAACCGCTTGCAAATGCTCACCTGAAAGCTTTGGCACTCGAAACAGAAGGCTTTTTATCACAGGACAAGAAATCAGCCCTCAAAAACTTAACCGGCAGAAAATATTTTTTTGAAAAAATCCCTAAGCCCCGGGGTCACAATTTCGGAAAAAATCTGACTTTTGGCTATTCACTCAAAAATGGTGCCAAACGGTTGCAAATGCTTCCCTGAAAGCTTTGGCGATGGAAACAGAAGGCTTTTTATCACAGGACAAGAAATCAGCCCTCAAAAACTTAACCGGCAGAAAATATTTTTTTGAAAAAATCCCTAAGCCCCGGGGTCACAATTTCAGAAAAAATCTGACTTTTGGCAGTTCACTCAAAAATGGTGCCAACCGGTTGCAAATGCTCCCATGAAAGGTTTGGCACTCGAAACAGAAGGCTTTTTATCACAGGACAAGAAATCAGCCCTCAAAAACTTAACCGGCAGAAAACATTTTTTTGAAAAAATCCCTAAGCCCCGGGGTCACAATTTCAGAAAAAATCTGACTTTTGGCAGTTCACTCAAAAATGGTGCCAACCGCTTGCAAATGCTCCCCTGAAAGCTTTGGCGATGGAAACAGAAGGCTTTTTATCACAGGACAAGAAATCAGCCCTCAAAAACTTAACCGGCAGAAAATATTTTTTTGAAAAAATCCCTAAGCCCCGGGGTCACAATTTCAGAAAAAATCTGACTTTTGGCAGTTCACTCAAAAATGGTGCCAACCGGTTGCAAATGCTCCCATGAAAGGTTTGGCACTCGAAACAGA
The DNA here is from genome assembly GCF_965112155.1 of Podarcis liolepis. NCBI lineage: Eukaryota > Metazoa > Chordata > Lepidosauria > Squamata > Lacertidae > Podarcis > Podarcis liolepis. The sequence goes on along the minus strand of NW_028148790.1, from coordinate 1,358,618 downwards.
AGGCTTTTTATCACAGGACAAGAAATCAGCCCTCAAAAACTTAACCGGCAGAAAATATTTTTTTGAAAAAATCCCTAAGCCCCGGGGTCACAATTTCAGAAAAAATCTGACTTTTGGCAGTTCACTCAAACATGGTGCCAACCGCTTGCAAATGCTCACGTGAAAGCTTTGGCGATGGAAACAGAAGGCTTTTTATCACAGGACAAGAAATCAGCCCTCAAAAATTTAACCGGCAGAAAATATTTTTTGGAAAAAATCCCTAAGCCCCGGGGTCACAATTTCAGCAAAAATCTGACTTTTGGCAGTTCACTCAAAAATGGTGCCAACCGCTTGCAAATGCTCACCTGAAAGCTTTGGCGATGGAAACAGAAGGCTTTTTATCACAGGACAAGAAATCAGCCCTCAAAAATTTAACCGGCAGAAAATATTTTTTTGAAAAAATCCCTAAGCCCCGGGGTCACAATTTCAGCAAAAATCTGACTTTTGGCAGTTCACTCAAAAATGGTGCCAACCGGTTGCAAATGCTCACCTGAAAGCTTTGGCGATGGAAACAGAAGGCTTTTTATCACAGGACAAGAAATCAGCCCTCAAAAACTTAACCGGCAGAAAATATTTTTTTGAAAAAAAACCTAAGCCCCGGGGTCACAATTTCAGCAAAAATCTGACTTTTGGCAGTTCACTCAAAAATGGTGCCAACCGCTTGCAAATGCTCCCCTGAAAGCTTTGGCGATGGAAACAGAAGGCTTTTTATCACAGGACAAGAAATCAGCCCTCAAAAACTTAACCGGTAGAAAATATTTTTTTGAAAAAATCCCTAAGCCCCGGGGTCACAATTTCAGCAAAAATCTGACTTTTGGCAGTTCACTCAAAAATGGTGCCAACCGCTTGCAAATGCTCACCTGAAAGCTTTGGCGATGGAAACAGAAGGCTTTTTATCATAGGACAAGAAATCAGCCCTCAAAAACTTAACCGGCAGAAAATATTTTTTTGAAAAAATCCCTAAGCCCCGGGGTCACAATTTCAGCAAAAATCTGACTTTTGGCAGTTCACTCAAAAAAGGTGCCAACCGCTTGAAAATGCTCCCCTGAAAGGTTTGGCACTCGAAACAGAAGGCTTTTTATCACAGGACAAGAAATCAGCCCTCAAAAACTTAACCGGCAGAAAATATTTTTTTGAAAAAATCCCTAAGCCCCGGGGTCACAATTTCAGAAAAAATCTGACTTTTGGCAGTTCACTCAAAAATGGTGCCAACCGCTTGCAAATGCTCACCTGAAAGCTTTGGCGATGGAAACAGAAGGCTTTTTATCATAGGACAAGAAATCAGCCCTCAAAAACTTAACCGGCAGAAAATATTTTTTTGAAAAAATCCCTAAGCCCCGGGGTCACAATTTCAGAAAAAATCTGACTTTTGGCAGTTCACTCAAAAATGGTGCCAACCGGTTGCAAATGCTCCCATGAAAGGTTTGGCACTCGAAACAGAAGGCTTTTTATCACAGGACAAGAAATCAGCCCTCAAAAACTTAACCGGCAGAAAACATTTTTTTGAAAAAATCCCTAAGCCCCGGGGTCACAATTTCAGAAAAAATCTGACTTTTGGCAGTTCACTCAAAAATGGTGCCAACCGCTTGCAAATGCTCCCCTGAAAGCTTTGGCGATGGAAACAGAAGGCTTTTTATCACAGGACAAGAAATCAGCCCTCAAAAACTTAACCGGCAGAAAATATTTTTTTGAAAAAATCCCTAAGCCCCGGGGTCACAATTTCAGCAAAAATCTGACTTTTGGCAGTTCACTCAAAAATGGTGCCAACCGCTTGCAAATGCTCACCTGAAAGCTTTGGCGATGGAAACAGAAGGCTTTTTATCATAGGACAAGAAATCAGCCCTCAAAAACTTAACCGGCAGAAAATATTTTTTTGAAAAAATCCCTAAGCCCCGGGGTCACAATTTCAGCAAAAATCTGACTTTTGGCAGTTCACTCAAAAAAGGTGCCAACCGCTTGAAAATGCTCCCCTGAAAGGTTTGGCACTCGAAACAGAAGGCTTTTTATCACAGGACAAGAAATCAGCCCTCAAAAACTTAACCGGCAGAAAATATTTTTTTGAAAAAATCCCTAAGCCCCGGGGTCACAATTTCAGAAAAAATCTGACTTTTGGCAGTTCACTCAAAAATGGTGCCAACCGCTTGCAAATGCTCACCTGAAAGCTTTGGCACTCGAAACAGAAGGCTTTTTATCACAGGACAAGAAATCAGCCCTCAAAAACTTAACCGGCAGAAAATATTTTTTTGAAAAAATCCCTAAGCCCCGGGGTCACAATTTCAGAAAAAATCTGACTTTTGGCAGTTCACTCAAAAATGGTGCCAACCGGTTGCAAATGCTCCCATGAAAGGTTTGGCACTCGAAACAGAAGGCTTTTTATCACAGGACAAGAAATCAGCCCTCAAAAACTTAACCGGCAGAAAATATTTTTTTGAAAAAATCCCTAAGCCCCGGGGTCACAATTTCAGAAAAAATCTGACTTTTGGCAGTTCACTCAAACATGGTGCCAACCGCTTGCAAATGCTCACGTGAAAGCTTTGGCGATGGAAACAGAAGGCTTTTTATCACAGGACAAGAAATCAGCCCTCAAAAATTTAACCGGCAGAAAATATTTTTTGGAAAAAATCCCTAAGCCCCGGGGTCACAATTTCAGCAAAAATCTGACTTTTGGCAGTTCACTCAAAAATGGTGCCAACCGCTTGCAAATGCTCACCTGAAAGCTTTGGCGATGGAAACAGAAGGCTTTTTATCACAGGACTAGAAATCAGCCCTCAAAAATTTAACCGGCAGAAAATATTTTTTTGAAAAAATCCCTAAGCCCCGGGGTCACAATTTCAGCAAAAATCTGACTTTTGGCAGTTCACTCAAAAATGGTGCCAACCGGTTGCAAATGCTCACCTGAAAGCTTTGGCGATGGAAACAGAAGGCTTTTTATCACAGGACAAGAAATCAGCCCTCAAAAACTTAACCGGCAGAAAATATTTTTTTGAAAAATAACCTAAGCCCCGGGGTCACAATTTCAGCAAAAATCTGACTTTTGGCAGTTCACTCAAAAATGGTGCCAACCGCTTGCAAATGCTCCCCTGAAAGCTTTGGCGATGGAAACAGAAGGCTTTTTATCACAGGACAAGAAATCAGCCCTCAAAAACTTAACCGGCAGAAAATATTTTTTTGAAAAAATCCCTAAGCCCCGGGGTCACAATTTCAGCAAAAATCTGAGTTTTGGCAGTTCACTCAAAAATGGTGCCAACCGCTTGCAAATGCTCACCTGAAAGCTTTGGCGATGGAAACAGAAGGCTTTTTATCATAGGACAAGAAATCAGCCCTCAAAAACTTAACCGGCAGAAAATATTTTTTTGAAAAAATCCCTAAGCCCCGGGGTCACAATTTCAGCAAAAATCTGACTTTTGGCAGTTCACTCAAAAATGGTGCCAACCGCTTGCAAATGCTCACCTGAAAGCTTTGGCGATGGAAACAGAAGGCTTTTTATCATAGGACAAGAAATCAGCCCTCAAAAACTTAACCGGCAGAAAATATTTTTTTGAAAAAATCCCTAAGCCCCGGGGTCACAATTTCAGCAAAAATCTGACTTTTGGCAGTTCACTCAAAAAAGGTGCCAACCGCTTGAAAATGCTCCCCTGAAAGGTTTGGCACTCGAAACAGAAGGCTTTTTATCACAGGACAAGAAATCAGCCCTCAAAAACTTAACCGGCAGAAAATATTTTTTTGAAAAAATCCCTAAGCCCCGGGGTCACAATTTCAGAAAAAATCTGACTTTTGGCAGTTCACTCAAACATGGTGCCAACCGCTTGCAAATGCTCACGTGAAAGCTTTGGCGATGGAAACAGAAGGCTTTTTATCACAGGACAAGAAATCAGCCCTCAAAAACTTAACCGGCAGAAAACATTTTTTTGAAAAAATCCCTAAGCCCCGGGGTCACAATTTCAGAAAAAATCTGACTTTTGGCAGTTCACTCAAAAATGGTGCCAACCGCTTGCAAATGCTCCCCTGAAAGCTTTGGCGATGGAAACAGAAGGCTTTTTATCACAGGACAAGAAATCAGCCCTCAAAAACTTAACCGGCAGAAAATATTTTTTTGAAAAAATCCCTAAGCCCCGGGGTCACAATTTCAGCAAAAATCTGACTTTTGGCAGTTCACTCAAAAATGGTGCCAACCGCTTGCAAATGCTCACCTGAAAGCTTTGGCGATGGAAACAGAAGGCTTTTTATCATAGGACAAGAAATCAGCCCTCAAAAACTTAACCGGCAGAAAATATTTTTTTGAAAAAATCCCTAAGCCCCGGGGTCACAATTTCAGCAAAAATCTGACTTTTGGCAGTTCACTCAAAAAAGGTGCCAACCGCTTGAAAATGCTCCCCTGAAAGGTTTGGCACTCGAAACAGAAGGCTTTTTATCACAGGACAAGAAATCAGCCCTCAAAAACTTAACCGGCAGAAAATATTTTTTTGAAAAAATCCCTAAGCCCCGGGGTCACAATTTCAGAAAAAATCTGACTTTTGGCAGTTCACTCAAAAATGGTGCCAACCGCTTGCAAATGCTCACCTGAAAGCTTTGGCACTCGAAACAGAAGGCTTTTTATCACAGGACAAGAAATCAGCCCTCAAAAACTTAACCGGCAGAAAATATTTTTTTGAAAAAATCCCTAAGCCCCGGGGTCACAATTTCAGAAAAAATCTGACTTTTGGCAGTTCACTCAAAAATGGTGCCAACCGGTTGCAAATGCTCCCATGAAAGGTTTGGCACTCGAAACAGAAGGCTTTTTATCACAGGACAAGAAATCAGCCCTCAAAAACTTAACCGGCAGAAAATATTTTTTTGAAAAAATCCCTAAGCCCCGGGGTCACAATTTCAGAAAAAATCTGACTTTTGGCAGTTCACTCAAACATGGTGCCAACCGCTTGCAAATGCTCACGTGAAAGCTTTGGCGATGGAAACAGAAGGCTTTTTATCACAGGACAAGAAATCAGCCCTCAAAAATTTAACCGGCAGAAAATATTTTTTGGAAAAAATCCCTAAGCCCCGGGGTCACAATTTCAGCAAAAATCTGACTTTTGGCAGTTCACTCAAAAATGGTGCCAACCGCTTGCAAATGCTCACCTGAAAGCTTTGGCGATGGAAACAGAAGGCTTTTTATCACAGGACAAGAAATCAGCCCTCAAAAATTTAACCGGCAGAAAATATTTTTTTGAAAAAATCCCTAAGCCCCGGGGTCACAATTTCAGCAAAAATCTGACTTTTGGCAGTTCACTCAAAAATGGTGCCAACCGGTTGCAAATGCTCACCTGAAAGCTTTGGCGATGGAAACAGAAGGCTTTTTATCACAGGACAAGAAATCAGCCCTCAAAAACTTAACCGGCAGAAAATATTTTTTTGAAAAATAACCTAAGCCCCGGGGTCACAATTTCAGCAAAAATCTGACTTTTGGCAGTTCACTCAAAAATGGTGCCAACCGCTTGCAAATGCTCCCCTGAAAGCTTTGGCGATGGAAACAGAAGGCTTTTTATCACAGGACAAGAAATCAGCCCTCAAAAACTTAACCGGCAGAAAATATTTTTTTGAAAAAATCCCTAAGCCCCGGGGTCACAATTTCAGCAAAAATCTGAGTTTTGGCAGTTCACTCAAAAATGGTGCCAACCGCTTGCAAATGCTCACCTGAAAGCTTTGGCGATGGAAACAGAAGGCTTTTTATCATAGGACAAGAAATCAGCCCTCAAAAACTTAACCGGCAGAAAATATTTTTTTGAAAAAATCCCTAAGCCCCGGGGTCACAATTTCAGCAAAAATCTGACTTTTGGCAGTTCACTCAAAAATGGTGCCAACCGCTTGCAAATGCTCACCTGAAAGCTTTGGCGATGGAAACAGAAGGCTTTTTATCATAGGACAAGAAATCAGCCCTCAAAAACTTAACCGGCAGAAAATATTTTTTTGAAAAAATCCCTAAGCCCCGGGGTCACAATTTCAGCAAAAATCTGACTTTTGGCAGTTCACTCAAAAAAGGTGCCAACCGCTTGAAAATGCTCCCCTGAAAGGTTTGGCACTCGAAACAGAAGGCTTTTTATCACAGGACAAGAAATCAGCCCTCAAAAACTTAACCGGCAGAAAATATTTTTTTGAAAAAATCCCTAAGCCCCGGGGTCACAATTTCAGAAAAAATCTGACTTTTGGCAGTTCACTCAAAAATGGTGCCAACCGCTTGCAAATGCTCACCTGAAAGCTTTGGCACTCGAAACAGAAGGCTTTTTATCACAGGACAAGAAATCAGCCCTCAAAAACTTAACCGGCAGAAAATATTTTTTTGAAAAAATCCCTAAGCCCCGGGGTCACAATTTCAGAAAAAATCTGACTTTTGGCAGTTCACTCAAAAATGGTGCCAACCGGTTGCAAATGCTCCCATGAAAGGTTTGGCACTCGAAACAGAAGGCTTTTTATCACAGGACAAGAAATCAGCCCTCAAAAACTTAACCGGCAGAAAATATTTTTTTGAAAAAATCCCTAAGCCCCGGGGTCACAATTTCAGAAAAAATCTGACTTTTGGCAGTTCACTCAAAAATGGTGCCAACCGCTTGCAAATGCTCCCCTGAAAGCTTTGGCGATGGAAACAGAAGGCTTTTTATCACAGGACAAGAAATCAGCCCTCAAAAACTTAACCGGCAGAAAATATTTTTTTGAAAAAATCCCTAAGCCCCGGGGTCACAATTTCAGCAAAAATCTGACTTTTGGCAGTTCACTCAAAAATGGTGCCAACCGCTTGCAAATGCTCACCTGAAAGCTTTGGCGATGGAAACAGAAGGCTTTTTATCATAGGACAAGAAATCAGCCCTCAAAAACTTAACCGGCAGAAAATATTTTTTTGAAAAAATCCCTAAGCCCCGGGGTCACAATTTCAGCAAAAATCTGACTTTTGGCAGTTCACTCAAAAAAGGTGCCAACCGCTTGAAAATGCTCCCCTGAAAGGTTTGGCACTCGAAACAGAAGGCTTTTTATCACAGGACAAGAAATCAGCCCTCAAAAACTTAACCGGCAGAAAATATTTTTTTGAAAAAATCCCTAAGCCCCGGGGTCACAATTTCAGAAAAAATCTGACTTTTGGCAGTTCACTCAAAAATGGTGCCAACCGCTTGCAAATGCTCACCTGAAAGCTTTGGCACTCGAAACAGAAGGCTTTTTATCACAGGACAAGAAATCAGCCCTCAAAAACTTAACCGGCAGAAAATATTTTTTTGAAAAAATCCCTAAGCCCCGGGGTCACAATTTCAGCAAAAATCTGACTTTTGGCAGTTCACTCAAAAATGGTGCCAACCGGTTGCAAATGCTCCCATGAAAGGTTTGGCACTCGAAACAGAAGGCTTTTTATCACAGGACAAGAAATCAGCCCTCAAAAACTTAACCGGCAGAAAATATTTTTTTGAAAAAATCCCTAAGCCCCGGGGTCACAATTTCAGAAAAAATCTGACTTTTGGCAGTTCACTCAAACATGGTGCCAACCGCTTGCAAATGCTCACGTGAAAGCTTTGGCGATGGAAACAGAAGGCTTTTTATCACAGGACAAGAAATCAGCCCTCAAAAATTTAACCGGCAGAAAATATTTTTTGGAAAAAATCCCTAAGCCCCGGGGTCACAATTTCAGCAAAAATCTGACTTTTGGCAGTTCACTCAAAAATGGTGCCAACCGCTTGCAAATGCTCACCTGAAAGCTTTGGCGATGGAAACAGAAGGCTTTTTATCACAGGACAAGAAATCAGCCCTCAAAAATTTAACCGGCAGAAAATATTTTTTTGAAAAAATCCCTAAGCCCCGGGGTCACAATTTCAGCAAAAATCTGACTTTTGGCAGTTCACTCAAAAATGGTGCCAACCGGTTGCAAATGCTCACCTGAAAGCTTTGGCGATGGAAACAGAAGGCTTTTTATCACAGGACAAGAAATCAGCCCTCAAAAACTTAACCGGCAGAAAATATTTTTTTGAAAAAAAACCTAAGCCCCGGGGTCACAATTTCAGCAAAAATCTGACTTTTGGCAGTTCACTCAAAAATGGTGCCAACCGCTTGCAAATGCTCCCCTGAAAGCTTTGGCGATGGAAACAGAAGGTTTTTTATCACAGGACAAGAAATCAGCCCTCAAAAACTTAACCGGCAGAAAATATTTTTTTGAAAAAATCCCTAAGCCCCGGGGTCACAATTTCAGCAAAAATCTGAGTTGTGGCAGTTCACTCAAAAATGGTGCCAACCGCTTGCAAATGCTCACCTGAAAGCTTTGGCGATGGAAACAGAAGGCTTTTTATCATAGGACAAGAAATCAGCCCTCAAAAACTTAACCGGCAGAAAATATTTTTTTGAAAAAATCCCTAAGCCCCGGGGTCACAATTTCAGCAAAAATCTGACTTTTGGCAGTTCACTCAAAAAAGGTGCCAACCGCTTGAAAATGCTCCCCTGAAAGGTTTGGCACTCGAAACAGAAGGCTTTTTATCACAGGACAAGAAATCAGCCCTCAAAAACTTAACCGGCAGAAAATATTTTTTTGAAAAAATCCCTAAGCCCCGGGGTCTCAATTTCAGAAAAAATCTGACTTTTGGCAGTTCACTCAAAAATGGTGCCAACCGCTTGCAAATGCTCACCTGAAAGCTTTGGCACTCGAAACAGAAGGCTTTTTATCACAGGACAAGAAATCAGCCCTCAAAAACTTAACCGGCAGAAAATATTTTTTTGAAAAAATCCCTACGCCCCGGGGTCACAATTTCAGAAAAAATCTGACTTTTGGCAGTTCACTCAAAAATGGTGCCAACCGGTTGCAAATGCTCCCATGAAAGGTTTGGCACTCGAAACAGAAGGCTTTTTATCACAGGACAAGAAATCAGCCCTCAAAAACTTAACCGGCAGAAAATATTTTTTTGAAAAAATCCCTAAGCCCCGGGGTCACAATTTCAGAAAAAATCTGACTTTTGGCAGTTCACTCAAACATGGTGCCAACCGCTTGCAAATGCTCACGTGAAAGCTTTGGCGATGGAAACAGAAGGCTTTTTATCACAGGACAAGAAATCAGCCCTCAAAAATTTAACCGGCAGAAAATATTTTTTGGAAAAAATCCCTAAGCCCCGGGGTCACAATTTCAGCAAAAATCTGACTTTTGGCAGTTCACTCAAAAATGGTGCCAACCGTTTGCAAATGCTCACCTGAAAGCTTTGGCGATGGAAACAGAAGGCTTTTTATCACAGGACAAGAAATCAGCCCTTAAAAATTTAACCGGCAGAAAATATTTTTTTGAAAAAATCCCTAAGCCCCGGGGTCACAATTCCAGCAAAAATCTGACTTTTGGCAGTTCACTCAAAAATGGTGCCAACCGGTTGCAAATGCTCACCTGAAAGCTTTGGCGATGGAAACAGAAGGCTTTTTATCACAGGACAAGAAATCAGCCCTCAAAAACTTAACCGGCAGAAAATATTTTTTTGAAAAAAAACCTAAGCCCCGGGGTCACAATTTCAGCAAAAATCTGACTTTTGGCAGTTCACTCAAAAATGGTGCCAACCGCTTGCAAATGCTCCCCTGAAAGCTTTGGCGATGGAAACAGAAGGCTTTTTATCACAGGACAAGAAATCAGCCCTCAAAAACTTAACCGGCAGAAAATATTTTTTTGAAAAAATCCCTAAGCCCCGGGGTCACAATTTCAGCAAAAATCTGACTTTTGGCAGTTCACTCAAAAATGGTGCCAACCGCTTGCAAATGCTCACCTGAAAGCTTTGGCGATGGAAACAGAAGGCTTTTTATCATAGGACAAGAAATCAGCCCTCAAAAACTTAACCGGCAGAAAATATTTTTTTGAAAAAATCCCTAAGCCCCGGGGTCACAATTTCAGCAAAAATCTGACTTTTGGCAGTTCACTCAAAAAAGTTGCCAACCGCTTGCAAATGCTCACCTGAAAGCTTTGGCACTCGAAACAGAAGGCTTTTTATCACAGGACAAGAAATCAGCCCTCAAAAACTTAACCGGCAGAAAATATTTTTTTGAAAAAATCCCTAAGCCCCGGGGTCACAATTTCAGAAAAAATCTGACTTTTGGCAGTTCACTCAAAAATGGTGCCAACCGCTTGCAAATGCTCACCTGAAAGCTTTGGCACTCGAAACAGAAGGCTTTTTATCACAGGACAAGAAATCAGCCCTCAAAAACTTAACCGGCAGAAAATATTTTTTTGAAAAAATCCCTAAGCCCCGGGGTCACAATTTCAGAAAAAATCTGACTTTTGGCAGTTCACTCAAAAATGGTGCCAACCGGTTGCAAATGCTCCCATGAAAGGTTTGGCACTCGAAACAGAAGGCTTTTTATCACAGGACAAGAAATCAGCCCTCAAAAACTTAACCGGCAGAAAATATTTTTTTGAAAAAATCCCTAAGCCCCGGGGTCACAATTTCAGAAAAAATCTGACTTTTGGCAGTTCACTCAAACATGGTGCCAACCGCTTGCAAATGCTCACGTGAAAGCTTTGGCGATGGAAACAGAAGGCTTTTTATCACAGGACAAGAAATCAGCCCTCAAAAATTTAACCGGCAGAAAATATTTTTTGGAAAAAATCCCTAAGCCCCGGGGTCACAATTTCAGCAAAAATCTGACTTTTGGCAGTTCACTCAAAAATGGTGCCAACCGCTTGCAAATGCTCACCTGAAAGCTTTGGCGATGGAAACAGAAGGCTTTTTATCACAGGACAAGAAATCAGCCCTCAAAAATTTAACCGGCAGAAAATATTTTTTTGAAAAAATCCCTAAGCCCCGGGGTCACAATTTCAGCAAAAATCTGACTTTTGGCAGTTCACTCAAAAATGGTGCCAACCGGTTGCAAATGCTCACCTGAAAGCTTTGGCGATGGAAACAGAAGGCTTTTTATCACAGGACAAGAAATCAGCCCTCAAAAACTTAACCGGCAGAAAATATTTTTTTGAAAAAAAACCTAAGCCCCGGGGTCACAATTTCAGCAAAAATCTGACTTTTGGCAGTTCACTCAAAAATGGTGCCAACCGCTTGCAAATGCTCCCCTGAAAGCTTTGGCGATGGAAACAGAAGGCTTTTTATCACAGGACAAGAAATCAGCCCTCAAAAACTTAACCGGCAGAAAATATTTTTTTGAAAAAATCCCTAAGCCCCGGGGTCACAATTTCAGCAAAAATCTGACTTATGGCAGTTCACTCAAAAATGGTGCCAACCGGTTGCAAATGCTCCCATGAAAGGTTTGGCACTCGAAACAGAAGGCTTTTTATCACAGGACAAGAAATCAGCCCTCAAAAACTTAACCGGCAGAAAATATTTTTTTGAAAAAATCCCTAAGCCCCGGGGTCACAATTTCAGAAAAAATCTGACTTTTGGCAGTTCACTCAAACATGGTGCCAACCGCTTGCAAATGCTCACGTGAAAGCTTTGGCGATGGAAACAGAAGGCTTTTTATCACAGGACAAGAAATCAACCCTCAAAAATTTAACCGGCAGAAAATATTTTTTGGAAAAAATCCCTAAGCCCCGGGGTCACAATTTCAGCAAAAATCTGACTTTTGGCAGTTCACTCAAAAATGGTGCCAACCGGTTGCAAATGCTCATCTGAAAGCTTTGGCACTCGAAACAGAAGGCTTTTTATCACAGGACAAGAAATCAGCCCTCAAAAACTTAACCGGCAGAAAATATTTTTTTGAAAAAATCCCTAAGCCCCGGGGTCACAATTTCAGCAAAAATCTGACTTATGGCAGTTCACTCAAAAATGGTGCCAACCGGTTGCAAATGCTCCCATGAAAGGTTTGGCACTCGAAACAGAAGGCTTTTTATCACAGGACAAGAAATCAGCCCTCAAAAACTTAACCGGCAGAAAATATTTTTTTGAAAAAATCCCTAAGCCCCGGGGTCACAATTTCAGAAAAAATCTGACTTTTGGCAGTTCACTCAAACATGGTGCCAACCGCTTGCAAATGCTCACGTGAAAGCTTTGGCGATGGAAACAGAAGGCTTTTTATCACAGGACAAGAAATCAACCCTCAAAAATTTAACCGGCAGAAAATATTTTTTGGAAAAAATCCCTAAGCCCCGGGGTCACAATTTCAGCAAAAATCTGACTTTTGGCAGTTCACTCAAAAATGGTGCCAACCGCTTGCAAATGCTCACCTGAAAGCTTTGGCGATGGAAACAGAAGGCTTTTTATCACAGGACAAGAAATCAGCCCTCAAAAATTTAACCGGCAGAAAATATTTTTTTGAAAAAATCCCTAAGCCCCGGGGTCACAATTTCAGAAAAAATCTGACTTTTGGCAGTTCACTCAAAAATGGTGCCAACCGCTTGCAAATGCTCCCATGAAAGGTTTGGCACTCGAAACAGAAGGCTTTTTATCACAGGACAAGAAATCAGCCCTCAAAAACTTAACCGGCAGAAAATATTTTTTTGAAAAAATCCCTAAGCCCCGGGGTCACAATTTCAGAAAAAATCTGACTTTTGGCAGTTCACTCAAACATGGTGCCAACCGCTTGCAAATGCTCACGTGAAAGCTTTGGCGATGGAAACAGAAGGCTTTTTATCACAGGACAAGAAATCAGCCCTCAAAAATTTAACCGGCAGAAAATATTTTTTGGAAAAAATCCCTAAGCCCCGGGGTCACAATTTCAGCAAAAATCTGACTTTTGGCAGTTCACTCAAAAATGGTGCCAACCGCTTGCAAATGCTCACCTGAAAGCTTTGGCGATGGAAACAGAAGGCTTTTTATCACAGGACAAGAAATCAGCCCTCAAAAACTTAACCGGCAGAAAATATTTTTTTGAAAAAATCCCTAAGCCCCGGGGTCACAATTTCAGCAAAAATCTGACTTTTGGCAATTCACTCAAAAATGGTGCCAAAAGCTTGAAAATGCTCCCCTGAAAGGTTTGGCACTCGAAACAGAAGGCTTTTTATCACAGGACAAGAAATCAGCCCTCAAAAATTTAACCGGCAGAAAATATTTTTTTGAAAAAATCCCTAAGCCCCGGGGTCACAATTTCAGCAAAAATCTGACTTTTGGCAGTTCACTCAAAAATGGTGCCAACCGCTTGCAAATGCTCCCCTGAAAGGTTTGGCACTCGAAACAGAAGGCTTTTTATCACAGGACAAGAAATCAGCCCTCAAAAACTTAACCGGCAGAAAATCTTTTTTTGAAAAAATCCCTAAGCCCCGGGGTCACAATTTCAGCAAAAATCTGACTTTTGGCAGTTCACTCAAAAATGGTGCCAAAAGCTTGAAAATGCTTCCCTGAAAGCTTTGGCGATGGAAACAGAAGGCTTTTTATCACAGGACAAGAAATCAGCCCTCAAAAACATAACCGGCAGAAAATATTTTTTTGAAAAAATCCCTAAGCCCCGGGGTCACAATTTCAGCAAAAATCTGACTTATGGCAGTTCACTCAAAAATGGTGCCAACCGCTTGCAAATGCTCCCATGAAAGGTTTGGCACTCGAAACAGAAGGCTTTTTATCACAGGACAAGAAATCAGCCCTCAAAAACTTAACCGGCAGAAAATATTTTTTTGAAAAAATCCCTAAGCCCCGGGGTCACAATTTCAGAAAAAATCTGACTTTTGGCAGTTCACTCAAACATGGTGCCAACCGCTTGCAAATGCTCACGTGAAAGCTTTGGCGATGGAAACAGAAGGCTTTTTATCACAGGACAAGAAATCAGCCCTCAAAAATTTAACCGGCAGAAAATATTTTTTGGAAAAAATCCCTAAGCCCCGGGGTCACAATTTCAGCAAAAATCTGACTTTTGGCAGTTCACTCAAAAATGGTGCCAACCGCTTGCAAATGCTCACCTGAAAACTTTGGCGATGGAAACAGAAGGCTTTTTATCACAGGACAAGAAATCAGCCCTCAAAAATTTAACCGGCAGAAAATATTTTTTGGAAAAAATCCCTAAGCCCCGGGGTCACAATTTCAGCAAAAATCTGACTTTTGGGAGTTCACTCAAAAATGGTGCCAACCGGTTGCAAATGCTCACCTGAAAGCTTTGGCGATGGAAACAGAAGGCTTTTTATCACAGGACAAGAAATCAGCCCTCAAAAATTTAACCGGCAGAAAATATTTTTTGGAAAAAATCCCTAAGCCCCGGGGTCACAATTTCAGCAAAAATCTGACTTTTGGCAGTTCACTCAAAAATGGTGCCAACCGCTTGCAAATGCTCACCTGAAAGCTTTGGCGATGGAAACAGAAGGCTTTTTATCACAGGACAAGAAATCAGCCCTCAAAAATTTAACCGGCAGAAAATATTTTTTGGAAAAAATCCCTAAGCCCCGGGGTCACAATTTCAGCAAAAATCTGACTTTTGGGAGTTCACTCAAAAATGGTGCCAACCGGTTGCAAATGCTCACCTGAAAGCTTTGGCGATGGAAACAGAAGGCTTTTTATCACAGGATAAGAAATCAGCCCTCAAAAACTTAACCGGCAGAAAATATTTTTTTGAAAAAAAACCTAAGCCCCGGGGTCACAATTTCAGCAAAAATCTGACTTTTGGCAGTTCACTCAAAAATGGTGCCAACCGCTTGCAAATGCTCACGTGAAAGCTTTGGCGATGGAAACAGAAGGCTTTTTATCACAGGATAAGAAATCAGCCCTCAAAAACTTAACCGGCAGAAAATATTTTTTTGAAAAAAAACCTAAGCCCCGGGGTCACAATTTCAGCAAAAATCTGACTTTTGGCAGTTCACTCAAAAATGGTGCCAACCGCTTGCAAATGCTCCCCTGAAAGCTTTGGCGATGGAAACAGAAGGCTTTTTATCACAGGACAAGAAATCAGCCCTCAAAAACATAACCGGCAGAAAATATTTTTTTGAAAAAATCCCTAAGCCCCGGGGTCACAATTTCAGCAAAAATCTGACTTATGGCAGTTCACTCAAAAATGGTGCCAACCGGTTGCAAATGCTCCCATGAAAGGTTTGGCACTCGAAACAGAAGGCTTTTTATCACAGGACAAGAAATCAGCCCTCAAAAACTTAACCGGCAGAAAATATTTTTTTGAAAAAATCCCTAAGCCCCGGGGTCACAATTTCAGAAAAAATCTGACTTTTGGCAGTTCACTCAAACATGGTGCCAACCGCTTGCAAATGCTCACGTGAAAGCTTTGGCGATGGAAACAGAAGGCTTTTTATCACAGGACAAGAAATCAGCCCTCAAAAATTTAACCGGCAGAAAATATTTTTTGGAAAAAATCCCTAAGCCCCGGGGTCACAATTTCAGCAAAAATCTGACTTTTGGCAGTTCACTCAAAAATGGTGCCAACCGCTTGCAAATGCTCACCTGAAAGCTTTGGCGATGGAAACAGAAGGCTTTTTATCACAGGACAAGAAATCAGCCCTCAAAAATTTAACCGGCAGAAAATATTTTTTTGAAAAAATCCCTAAGCCCCGGGGTCACAATTTCAGCAAAAATCTGACTTTTGGCAGTTCACTCAAAAATGGTGCCAACCGGTTGCAAATGCTCACCTGAAAGCTTTGGCGATGGAAACAGAAGGCTTTTTATCACAGGACAAGAAATCAGCCCTCAAAAACTTAACCGGCAGAAAATATTTTTTTGAAAAAAAACCTAAGCCCCGGGGTCACAATTTCAGCAAAAATCTGACTTTTGGCAGTTCACTCAAAAATGGTGCCAACCGCTTGCAAATGCTCCCCTGAAAGCTTTGGCGATGGAAACAGAAGGCTTTTTATCACAGGACAAGAAATCAGCCCTCAAAAACTTAACCGGCAGAAAATATTTTTTTGAAAAAATCGCTAAGCCCCGGAGTCACAATTTCAGCAAAAATCTGACTTATGGCAGTTCACTCAAAAATGGTGCCAACCGCTTGCAAATGCTCACCTGAAAGCTTTGGCGATGGAAACAGAAGGCTTTTTATCATAGGACAAGAAATCAGCCCTCAAAAACTTAACCGGCAGAAAATATTTTTTTGAAAAAATCCCTAAGCCCCGGGGTCACAATTTCAGCAAAAATCTGACTTTTGGCAGTTCACTCAAAAAAGGTGCCAACCGCTTGCAAATGCTCACCTGAAAGCTTTGGCACTCGAAACAGAAGGCTTTTTATCACAGGACAAGAAATCAGCCCTCAAAAACTTAACCGGCAGAAAATATTTTTTTGAAAAAATCCCTAAGCCCCGGGGTCACAATTTCAGAAAAAATCTGACTTTTGGCAGTTCACTCAAAAATGGTGCCAACCGCTTGCAAATGCTCACCTGAAAGCTTTGGCACGCGAAACAGAAGGCTTTTTATCACAGGACAAGAAATCAGCCCTCAAAAACTTAACCGGCAGAAAATATTTTTTTGAAAAAATCCCTAAGCCCCGGGATCACAATTTCAGCAAAAATCTGACTTTTGGCAATTCACTCAAAAATGGTGCCAAAAGCTTGAAAATGCTCCCCTGAAAGGTTTGGCACTCGAAACAGAAGGCTTTTTATCACAGGACAAGAAATCAGCCCTCAAAAACTTAACCGGCAGAAAATATTTTTTTGAAAAAATCCCTAAGCCCCGGGGTCACAATTTCAGCAAAAATCTGACTTTTGGCAGTTCACTCAAAAATGGTGCCAACCGGTTGCAAATGCTCACCTGAAAGCTTTGGCGATGGAAACAGAAGGCTTTTTATCACAGGACAAGAAATCAGCCCTCAAAAACTTAACCGGTAGAAAATATTTTTTTAAAAAAATCCCTAAGCCCCGGGGTCACAATTTCAGAAAAAATCTGACTTTTGGCAGTTCACTCAAAAATGGTGCCAACCGGTTGCAAATGCTCCCCTGAAAGGTTTGGCAGTCGAAACAGAAGGCTTTTTATCACAGGACAAGAAATCAGCCCTCAAAAACTTAACCGGCAGAAAATATTTTTTTGAAAAAATCCCTAAGCCCCGGGGTCACAATTTCAGAAAAAATCTGACTTTTGGCAGTTCACTCAAAAATGGTGCCAACCGCTTGCAAATGCTCACCTGAAAGCTTTGGCACGCGAAACAGAAGGCTTTTTATCACAGGACAAGAAATCAGCCCTCAAAAACTTAACCGGCAGAAAATATTTTTTTTGAAAAAATCCCTAAGCCCCGGGGTCACAATTTCAGAAAAAATCTGACTTTTGGCAGTTCACTCAAAAATGGTGCCAACTGCTTGCAAATGCTCACCTGAAAGCTTTGGCACTCGAAACAGAAGGCTTTTTATCACAGGACAAGAAATCAGCCCTCAAAAACTTAACCGGCAGAAAATATTTTTTTGAAAAAATCCCTAAGCCCCGGGGTCACAATTTCAGAAAAAATCTGACTTTTGGCAGTTCACTCAAAAATGGTGCCAACCGGTTGCAAATGCTCCCCTGAAAGGTTTGGCACTCGAAACAGAAGGCTTTTTATCACAGGACAAGAAATCAGCCCTCAAAAACTTAACCGGCAGAAAATATTTTTTTGAAAAAATCCCTAAGCCCCGGGGTCACAATTTCAGAAAAAATCTGACTTTTGGCAGTTCACTCAAAAATGGTGCCAACCGCTTGCAAATGCTCACCTGAAAGCTTTGGCACGCGAAACAGAAGGCTTTTTATCACAGGACAAGAAATCAGCCCTCAAAAACTTAACCGGCAGAAAATATTTTTTTTGAAAAAATCCCTAAGCCCCGGGGTCACAATTTCAGAAAAAATCTGACTTTTGGCAGTTCACTCAAAAATGGTGCCAACCGCTTGCAAATGCTCACCTGAAAGCTTTGGCACTCGAAACAGAAGGCTTTTTATCACAGGACAAGAAATCAGCCCTCAAAAACTTAACCGGCAGAAAATATTTTTTTGAAAAAATCCCTAAGCCCCGGGGTCACAATTTCAGAAAAAATCTGACTTTTGGCAGTTCACTCAAAAATGGTGCCAACCGGTTGCAAATGCTCCCCTGAAAGGTTTGGCACTCGAAACAGAAGGCTTTTTATCACAGGACAAGAAATCAGCCCTCAAAAACTTAACCGGCAGAAAATATTCTTTTGAAAAAATCCCTAAGCCCCGGGGTCACAATTTCAGAAAAAATCTGACTTTTGGCAGTTCACTCAAAAATGGTGCCAACCGCTTGCAAATGCTCACCTGAAAGCTTTGGCACGCGAAACAGATGGCTTTTTATCACAGGACAAGAAATCAGCCCTCAAAAACTTAACCAGCAGAAAATATTTTTTTGAAAAAATCCCTAAGCCCCGGGGTCACAATTTCAGCAAAAATCTGACTTTTGGCAATTCACTCAAAAATGGTGCCAAAAGCTTGAAAATGCTCCCCTGAAAGGTTTGGCACTCGAAACAGAAGGCTTTTTATCACAGGACAAGAAATCAGCCCTCAAAAACTTAACCGGCAGAAAATATTTTTTTGAAAAAATCCCTAAGCCCCGGGGTCACAATTTCAGAAAAAATCTGACTTTTGGCAGTTCACTCAAAAATGGTGCCAACCGCTTGCAAATGCTCACCTGAAAGCTTTGGCACGCGAAACAGAAGGCTTTTTATCACAGGACAAGAAATCAGCCCTCAAAAACTTAACCGGCAGAAAATATTTTTTTGAAAAAATCCCTAAGCCCCGGGGTCACAATTTCAGAAAAAATCTGACTTTTGGCAGTTCACTCAAAAATGGTGCCAACCGCTTGCAAATGCTCACCTGAAAGCTTTGGCACGCGAAACAGAAGGCTTTTTATCACAGGACAAGAAATCAGACCTCAAAAACTTAACCGGCAGAAAATATTTTTTTGAAAAAATCCCTAAGCCCCGGGGTCACAATTTCAGCAAAAATCTGACTTTTGGCAGTTCACTCAAAAATGGTGCCAACCGGTTGCAAATGCTCCCCTGAAAGGTTTGGCGATGGAAACAGAAGGCTTTTTATCACAGGACAAGAAATCAGCCCTCAAAAACTTAACCGGCAGAAAATCTTTTTTTGAAAAAATCCCTAAGCCCCGGGGTCACAATTTCAGCAAAAATCTGACTTTTGGCAGTTCACTCAAAAATGGTGCCAACCGCTTGCAAATGCTCACCTGAAAGCTTTGGTGATGGAAACAGAAGGCTTTTTATCATAGGACAAGAAATCAGCCCTCAAAAACTTAACCGGCAGAAAATATTTTTTTGAAAAAATCCCTAAGCCCCGGGGTCACAATTTCAGCAAAAATCTGACTTTTGGCAGTTCACTCAAAAAAGGTGCCAACCGCTTGCAAATGCTCACCTGAAAGCTTTGGCACTCGAAACAGAAGGCTTTTTATCACAGGACAAGAAATCAGCCCTCAAAAACTTAACCGGCAGAAAATATTTTTTTGAAAACATCCCTAAGCCCCGGGGTCACAATTTCAGCAAAAATCTGACTTTTGGCAGTTCACTCAAAAATGGTGCCAACCGCTTGCAAATGCTCACCTGAAAGCTTTGGCGATGGAAACAGAAGGCTTTTTATCACAGGACAAGAAATCAGCCCTCAAAAACTTAACCGGCAGAAAATATTTTTTTGAAAAAATCCCTAAGCCCCGGGGTCACAATTTCAGAAAAAATCTGACTTTTGGCAGTTCACTCAAAAATGGTGCCAACCGGTTGCAAATGCTCCCCTGAAAGCTTTGGCGATGGAAACAGAAGGCTTTTTATCACAGGACAAGAAATCAGCCCTCAAAAACTTAACCGGCAGAAAATATTTTTTTGAAAAAATCCCTAAGCCCCGGGGTCACAATTTCAGCAAAAATCTGACTTTTGGCAATTCACTCAAAAATGGTGCCAAAAGCTTGAAAATGCTCCCCTGAAAGGTTTGGCACTCGAAACAGAAGGCTTTTTATCACAGGACAAGAAATCAGCCCTCAAAAACTTAACCGGCAGAAAATATTTTTTTGAAAAAATCCCTAAGCCCCGGGGTCACAATTTCAGCAAAAATCTGACTTTTGGCAGTTCATTCAAGAATGGTGCCAACCGCTTGAAAATGCTCACCTGAAAGCTTTGGCGATGGAAACAGAAGGCTTTTTATCACAGGACAAGAAATCAGCCCTCAAAAACTTAACCGGCAGAAAATATTTTTTTGAAAAAATCCCTAAGCCCCGGGGTCACAATTTCAGAAAAAATCTGACTTTTGGCAGTTCACTCAAAAATGGTGCCAACCGGTTGCAAATGCTCCCCTGAAAGGTTTGGCACTCGAAACAGAAGGCTTTTTATCACAGGACAAGAAATCAGCCCTCAAAAACTTAACCGGCAGAAAATATTCTTTTGAAAAAATCCCTAAGCCCCGGGGTCACAATTTCAGCAAAAATCTGACTTTTGGCAGTTCACTCAAAAATGGTGCCAACCGCTTGCAAATGCTCCCCTGAAAGCTTTGGCACTCGAAACAGAAGGCTTTTTATCACAGGACAAGAAATCAGCCCTCAAAAACTTAACCGGCAGAAAATATTCTTTTGAAAAAATCCCTAAGCCCCGGGGTCACAATTTCAGCAAAAATCTGACTTTTGGTAGTTCACTCAAAAATGGTGCCAACCGCTTGCAAATGCTCACCTGAAAGCTTTGGCGATGGAAACAGAAGGCTTTTTATCATAGGACAAGAAATCAGCCCTCAAAAACTTAACCGGCAGAAAATATTTTTTTGAAAACATCCCTAAGCCCCGGGGTCACAATTTCAGCAAAAATCTGACTTTTGGCAGTTCACTCAAAAATGGTGCCAACCGCTTGCAAATGCTCACCTGAAAGCTTTGGCGATGGAAACAGAAGGCTTTTTATCACAGGACAAGAAATCAGCCCTCAAAAACTTAACCGGCAGAAAATATTTTTTTGAAAAAATCCCTAAGCCCCGGGGTCCCAATTTCAGAAAAAATCTGACTTTTGGCAGTTCACTCAAAAATGGTGCCAACCGCTTGCAAATGCTCCCCTGAAAGCTTTGGCGATGGAAACAGAAGGCTTTTTATCACAGGACAAGAAATCAGCCCTCAAAAACTTAACCGGCAGAAAATATTTTTTTGAAAAAATCCCTAAGCCCCGGGGTCACAATTTCAGAAAAAATCTGACTTTTGGCAGTTCACTCAAAAATGGTGCCAACCGCTTGCAAATGCTCACCTGAAAGCTTTGGCACTCGAAACAGAAGGCTTTTTATCACAGGACAAGAAATCAGCCCTCAAAAACTTAACCGGCAGAAAATATTTTTTTGAAAAAATCCCTAAGCCCCGGGGTCACAATTTCAGAAAAAATCTGACTTTTGGCAGTTCACTCAAAAATGGTGCCAACCGGTTGCAAATGCTCCCATGAAAGGTTTGGCACTCGAAACAGAAGGCTTTTTATCACAGGACAAGAAATCAGCCCTCAAAAACTTAACCGGCAGAAAATATTTTTTTGAAAAAATCCCTAAGCCCCGGGGTCACAATTTCAGCAAAAATCTGACTTTTGGCAGTTCATTCAAGAATGGTGCCAACCGCTTGAAAATGCTCACCTGAAAGCTTTGGCGATGGAAACAGAAGGCTTTTTATCACAGGACGAGAAATCAGCCCTCAAAAACTTAACCGGCAGAAAATATTTTTTTGAAAAAATCCCTAAGCCCCGGGGTCACAATTTCAGAAAAAATCTGACTTTTGGCAGTTCACTCAAAAATGGTGCCAACCGGTTGCAAATGCTCCCCTGAAAGGTTTGGCACTCGAAACAGAAGGCTTTTTATCACAGGACAAGAAATCAGCCCTCAAAAACTTAACCGGCAGAAAATATTCTTTTGAAAAAATCCCTAAGCCCCGGGGTCACAATTTCAGCAAAAATCTGACTTTTGGCAGTTCACTCAAAAATGGTGCCAACCGCTTGCAAATGCTCACCTGAAAGCTTTGGCACGCGAAACAGAAGGCTTTTTATCACAGGACAAGAAATCAGCGCTCAAAAACTTAACCGGTAGAAAATATTTTTATGAAAAAATCCCTAAGCCCCGGGGTCACAATTTCAGCAAAAATCTGACTTTTGGCAATTCACTCAAAAATGGTGCCAAAAGCTTGAAAATGCTCCCCTGAAAGGTTTGGCATTCGAAACAGAAGGCTTTTTATCACAGGACAAGAAATCAGCCCTCAAAAACTTAACCGGCAGAAAATATTTTTTTGAAAAAATCCCTAAGCCCCGGGGTCACAATTTCAGCAAAAATCTGACTTTGGGCAGTTCACTCAAAAATGGTGCCAACCGCTTGCAAATGATCACCTGAAAGCTTTGGCACTCGAAACAGAAGGCTTTTTATCACAGGACAAGAAATCAGCCCTCAAAAACTTAACCGGCAGAAAATATTTTTTTGAAAAAATCCTTAAGCCCCGGGGTCACAATTTCAGCAAAAATCTGACTTTTGGCAGTTCACTCAAAAATGGTGCCAACCGGTTGCAAATGCTCCCCTGAAAGGTTTGGCGATGGAAACAGAAGGCTTTTTATCACAGGACAAGAAATCAGCCCTCAAAAACTTAACCGGCAGAAAATCTTTTTTTGAAAAAATCCCTAAGCCCCGGGGTCACAATTTCAGCAAAAATCTGACTTTTGGCAGTTCACTCAAAAATGGTGCCAACCGCTTGCAAATGCTCACCTGAAAGCTTTGGTGATGGAAACAGAAGGCTTTTTATCATAGGACAAGAAATCAGCCCTCAAAAACTTAACCGGCAGAAAATATTTTTTTGAAAAAATCCCTAAGCCCCGGGGTCACAATTTCAGCAAAAATCTGACTTTTGGCAGTTCACTCAAAAAAGGTGCCAACCGCTTGCAAATGCTCACCTGAAAGCTTTGGCACTCGAAACAGAAGGCTTTTTATCACAGGACAAGAAATCAGCCCTCAAAAACTTAACCGGCAGAAAATATTTTTTTGAAAACATCCCTAAGCCCCGGGGTCACAATTTCAGCAAAAATCTGACTTTTGGCAGTTCACTCAAAAATGGTGCCAACCGCTTGCAAATGCTCACCTGAAAGCTTTGGCGATGGAAACAGAAGGCTTTTTATCACAGGACAAGAAATCAGCCCTCAAAAACTTAACCGGCAGAAAATATTTTTTTGAAAAAATCCCTAAGCCCCGGGGTCACAATTTCAGAAAAAATCTGACTTTTGGCAGTTCACTCAAAAATGGTGCCAACCGGTTGCAAATGCTCCCCTGAAAGCTTTGGCGATGGAAACAGAAGGCTTTTTATCACAGGACAAGAAATCAGCCCTCAAAAACTTAACCGGCAGAAAATATTTTTTTGAAAAAATCCCTAAGCCCCGGGGTCACAATTTCAGCAAAAATCTGACTTTTGGCAATTCACTCAAAAATGGTGCCAAAAGCTTGAAAATGCTCCCCTGAAAGGTTTGGCACTCGAA
The DNA here is from genome assembly GCF_965112155.1 of Podarcis liolepis. Classification (NCBI taxonomy): domain Eukaryota; kingdom Metazoa; phylum Chordata; class Lepidosauria; order Squamata; family Lacertidae; genus Podarcis; species Podarcis liolepis. The sequence goes on along the minus strand of NW_028148790.1, from coordinate 1,335,311 downwards.
ACAGAAGGCTTTTTATCACAGGACAAGAAATCAGCCCTCAAAAACTTAACCGGCAGAAAATATTTTTTTGAAAAAATCCCTAAGCCCCGGGGTCACAATTTCAGCAAAAATCTGACTTTTGGCAGTTCATTCAAGAATGGTGCCAACCGCTTGAAAATGCTCACCTGAAAGCTTTGGCGATGGAAACAGAAGGCTTTTTATCACAGGACAAGAAATCAGCCCTCAAAAACTTAACCGGCAGAAAATATTTTTTTGAAAAAATCCCTAAGCCCCGGGGTCACAATTTCAGAAAAAATCTGACTTTTGGCAGTTCACTCAAAAATGGTGCCAACCGGTTGCAAATGCTCCCCTGAAAGGTTTGGCACTCGAAACAGAAGGCTTTTTATCACAGGACAAGAAATCAGCCCTCAAAAACTTAACCGGCAGAAAATATTCTTTTGAAAAAATCCCTAAGCCCCGGGGTCACAATTTCAGCAAAAATCTGACTTTTGGCAGTTCACTCAAAAATGGTGCCAACCGCTTGCAAATGCTCCCCTGAAAGCTTTGGCACTCGAAACAGAAGGCTTTTTATCACAGGACAAGAAATCAGCCCTCAAAAACTTAACCGGCAGAAAATATTTTTTTGAAAAAATCCCTAAGCCCCGGGGTCACAATTTCAGCAAAAATCTGACTTTTGGTAGTTCACTCAAAAATGGTGCCAACCGCTTGCAAATGCTCACCTGAAAGCTTTGGCGATGGAAACAGAAGGCTTTTTATCATAGGACAAGAAATCAGCCCTCAAAAACTTAACCGGCAGAAAATATTTTTTTGAAAACATCCCTAAGCCCCGGGGTCACAATTTCAGCAAAAATCTGACTTTTGGCAGTTCACTCAAAAATGGTGCCAACCGCTTGCAAATGCTCACCTGAAAGCTTTGGCGATGGAAACAGAAGGCTTTTTATCACAGGACAAGAAATCAGCCCTCAAAAACTTAACCGGCAGAAAATATTTTTTTGAAAAAATCCCTAAGCCCCGGGGTCCCAATTTCAGAAAAAATCTGACTTTTGGCAGTTCACTCAAAAATGGTGCCAACCGCTTGCAAATGCTCCCCTGAAAGCTTTGGCGATGGAAACAGAAGGCTTTTTATCACAGGACAAGAAATCAGCCCTCAAAAACTTAACCGGCAGAAAATATTTTTTTGAAAAAATCCCTAAGCCCCGGGGTCACAATTTCAGAAAAAATCTGACTTTTGGCAGTTCACTCAAAAATGGTGCCAACCGCTTGCAAATGCTCACCTGAAAGCTTTGGCACTCGAAACAGAAGGCTTTTTATCACAGGACAAGAAATCAGCCCTCAAAAACTTAACCGGCAGAAAATATTTTTTTGAAAAAATCCCTAAGCCCCGGGGTCACAATTTCAGAAAAAATCTGACTTTTGGCAGTTCACTCAAAAATGGTGCCAACCGGTTGCAAATGCTCCCATGAAAGGTTTGGCACTCGAAACAGAAGGCTTTTTATCACAGGACAAGAAATCAGCCCTCAAAAACTTAACCGGCAGAAAATATTTTTTTGAAAAAATCCCTAAGCCCCGGGGTCACAAATTCAGCAAAAATCTGACTTTTGGCAGTTCACTCAAAAATGGTGCCAACCGCTTGCAAATGCTCACCTGAAAGCTTTGGCGATGGAAACAGAAGGCTTTTTATCACAGGACAAGAAATCAGCCCTCAAAAATTTAACCGGCAGAAAATATTTTTTGGAAAAAATCCCTAAGCCCCGGGGTCACAATTTCAGAAAAAATCTGACTTTTGGCAGTTCACTCAAAAATGGTGCCAACCGCTTGCAAATGCTCACCTGAAGGCTTTGGCGATGGAAACAGAAGGCTTTTTATCACAGGACAAGAAATCAGCCCTCAAAAATTTAACCGGCAGAAAATATTTTTTTGAAAAAATCCCTAAGCCCCGGGGTCACAATTTCAGCAAAAATCTGACTTTTGGCAGTTCACTCAAAAATGGTGCCAACCGCTTGCAAATGCTCACCTGAAAGCTTTGGCGATGGAAACAGAAGGCTTTTTATCACAGGACAAGAAATCAGCCCTCAAAAACTTAACCGGCAGAAAATATTTTTTTGAAAAAATCCCTAAGCCCCGGGGTCACAATTTCAGCAAAAATCTGACTTTTGGCAGTTCACTCAAAAATGGTGCCAACCGCTTGCAAATGCTCACCTGAAAGCTTTGGCGATGGAAACAGAAGGCTTTTTATCATAGGACAAGAAATCAGCCCTCAAAAACTTAACCGGCAGAAAATATTTTTTTGAAAAAATCCCTAAGCCCCGGGGTCACAATTTCAGCAAAAATCTGACTTTTGGCAGTTCACTCAAAAAAGGTGCCAACCGCTTGCAAATGCTCACCTGAAAGCTTTGGCACTCGAAACAGAAGGCTTTTTATCACAGGACAAGAAATCAGCCCTCAAAAACTTAACCGGCAGAAAATATTTTTTTGAAAAAATCCCTAAGCCCCGGGGTCACAATTTCAGAAAAAATCTGACTTTTGGCAGTTCACTCAAAAATGGTGCCAACCGCTTGCAAATGCTCACCTGAAAGCTTTGGCACGCGAAACAGAAGGCTTTTTATCACAGGACAAGAAATCAGCCCTCAAAAACTTAACCGGCAGAAAATATTTTTTTGAAAAAATCCCTAAGCCCCGGGGTCACAATTTCAGAAAAAATCTGACTTTTGGCAGTTCACTCAAAAATGGTGCCAACCGCTTGCAAATGCTCCCCTGAAAGCTTTGGCAGTCGAAACAGAAGGCTTTTTATCACAGGACAAGAAATCAGCCCTCAAAAACTTAACCGGCAGAAAATATTTTTTGGAAAAAATCCCTAAGCCCCGGGGTCACAATTTCAGAAAAAATCTGACTTTTGGCAGTTCACTCAAAAATGGTGCCAACCGCTTGCAAATGCTCACCTGAAAGCTTTGGCACTCGAAACAGAAGGCTTTTTATCACAGGACAAGAAATCAGCCCTCAAAAACTTAACCGGTAGAAAATATTTTTTTAAAAAAATCCCTAAGCCCCGGGGTCACAATTTCAGAAAAAATCTGACTTTTGGCAGTTCACTCAAAAATGGTGCCAACCGCTTGCAAATGCTCCCCTGAAAGCTTTGGCAGTCGAAACAGAAGGCTTTATATCACAGGACAAGAAATCAGCCCTCAAAAACTTAACCGGCAGAAAATATTTTTTTGAAAAAATCCCTAAGCCCCGGGGTCACAATTTCAGCAAAAATCTGACTTTTGGCAGTTCACTCAAAAATGGTGCCAACCGCTTGCAAATGCTCACCTGAAAGCTTTGGCGATGGAAACAGAAGGCTTTTAATCATAGGACAAGAAATCAGCCCTCAAAAACTTAACCGGTAGAAAATATTTTTTTGAAAACATCCCTAAGCCCCGGGGTCACAATTTCAGCAAAAATCTGACTTTTGGCAGTTCACTCAAAAATGGTGCCAACCGCTTGCAAATGCTCACCTGAAAGCTTTGGCGATGGAAACAGAAGGCTTTTTATCACAGGACAAGAAATCAGCCCTCAAAAACTTAACCGGCAGAAAATATTTTTTTGAAAAAATCCCTAAGCCCCGGGGTCACAATTTCAGAAAAAATCTGACTTTTGGCAGTTCACTCAAAAATGGTGCCAACCGCTTGCAAATGCTCCCCTGAAAGCTTTGGCGATGGAAACAGAAGGCTTTTTATCACAGGACAAGAAATCAGCCCTCAAAAACTTAACCGGCAGAAAATATTTTTTTGAAAAAATCCCTAAGCCCCGGGGTCACAATTTCAGAAAAAATCTGACTTTTGGCAGTTCACTCAAAAATGGTGCCAACCGCTTGCAAATGCTCACCTGAAAGCTTTGGCACTCGAAACAGAAGGCTTTTTATCACAGGACAAGAAATCAGCCCTCAAAAACTTAACCGGCAGAAAATATTTTTTTGAAAAAATCCCTAAGCCCCGGGGTCACAATTTCAGAAAAAATCTGACTTTTGGCAGTTCACTCAAAAATGGTGCCAACCGGTTGCAAATGCTCCCATGAAAGGTTTGGCACTCGAAACAGAAGGCTTTTTATCACAGGACAAGAAATCAGCCCTCAAAAACTTAACCGGCAGAAAATATTTTTTTGAAAAAATCCCTAAGCCCCGGGGTCACAAATTCAGCAAAAATCTGACTTTTGGCAGTTCACTCAAACATGGTGCCAACCGCTTGCAAATGCTCACGTGAAAGCTTTGGCGATGGAAACAGAAGGCTTTTTATCACAGGACAAGAAATCAGCCCTCAAAAATTTAACCGGCAGAAAATATTTTTTGGAAAAAATCCCTAAGCCCCGGGGTCACAATTTCAGAAAAAATCTGACTTTTGGCAGTTCACTCAAAAATGGTGCCAACCGCTTGCAAATGCTCACCTGAAAGCTTTGGCGATGGAAACAGAAGGCTTTTTATCACAGGACAAGAAATCAGCCCTCAAAAATTTAACCGGCAGAAAATATTTTTTTGAAAAAATCCCTAAGCCCCGGGGTCACAATTTCAGCAAAAATCTGACTTTTGGCAGTTCACTCAAAAATGGTGCCAACCGGTTGAAAATGCTCACCTGAAAGCTTTGGCGATGGAAACAGAAGGCTTTTTATCACAGGACAAGAAATCAGCCCTCAAAAACTTAACCGGCAGAAAATATTTTTTTGAAAAAAAACCTAAGCCCCGGGGTCACAATTTCAGCAAAAATCTGACTTTTGGCAGTTCACTCAAAAATGGTGCCAACCGCTTGCAAATGCTCCCCTGAAAGCTTTGGCGATGGAAACAGAAGGCTTTTTATCACAGGACAAGAAATCAGCCCTCAAAAACTTAACCGGCAGAAAATATTTTTTTGAAAAAATCCCTACGCCCCGGGGTCACAATTTCAGCAAAAATCTGACTTTTGGCAGTTCACTCAAAAATGGTGCCAACCGCTTGCAAATGCTCACCTGAAAGCTTTGGCGATGGAAACAGAAGGCTTTTTATCATAGGACAAGAAATCAGCCCTCAAAAACTTAACCGGCAGAAAATATTTTTTTGAAAAAATCCCTAAGCCCCGGGGTCACAATTTCAGCAAAAATCTGACTTTTGGCAGTTCACTCAAAAAAGGTGCCAACCGCTTGCAAATGCTCACCTGAAAGCTTTGGCACTCGAAACAGAAGGCTTTTTATCACAGAACAAGAAATCAGCCCTCAAAAACTTAACCAGCAGAAAATATTTTTTTGAAAAAATCCCTAAGCCCCGGGGTCACAATTTCAGAAAAAATCTGACTTTTGGCAGTTCACTCAAAAATGGTGCCAACCGCTTGCAAATGCTCACCTGAAAGCTTTGGCACTCGAAACAGAAGGCTTTTTATCACAGGACAAGAAATCAGCCCTCAAAAACTTAACCGGTAGAAAATATTTTTTTAAAAAAACCCCTAAGCCCCGGGGTCACAATTTCAGAAAAAATCTGACTTTTGGCAGTTCACTCAAAAATGGTGCCAACCGGTTGCAAATGCTCCCCTGAAAGGTTTGGCAGTCGAAACAGAAGGCTTTTTATCACAGGACAAGAAATCAGCCCTCAAAAACTTAACCGGCAGAAAATATTTTTTTGAAAAAATCCCTAAGCCCCGGGGTCACAATTTCAGAAAAAATCTGACTTTTGGCAGTTCACTCAAAAATGGTGCCAACCGCTTGCAAATGCTCACCTGAAAGCTTTGGCACGCGAAACAGAAGGCTTTTTATCACAGGACAAGAAATCAGCCCTCAAAAACTTAACCGGCAGAAAATATTTTTTTTGAAAAAATCCCTAAGCCCCGGGGTCACAATTTCAGAAAAAATCTGACTTTTGGCAGTTCACTCAAAAATGGTGCCAACCGCTTGCAAATGCTCACCTGAAAGCTTTGGCACTCGAAACAGAAGGCTTTTTATCACAGGACAAGAAATCAGCCCTCAAAAACTTAACCGGCAGAAAATATTTTTTTGAAAAAATCCCTAAGCCCCGGGGTCACAATTTCAGAAAAAATCTGACTTTTGGCAGTTCACTCAAAAATGGTGCCAACCGCTTGCAAATGCTCACCTGAAAGCTTTGGCACGCGAAACAGAAGGCTTTTTATCACAGGACAAGAAATCAGCCCTCAAAAACTTAACCGGCAGAAAATATTTTTTTTGAAAAAATCCCTAAGCCCCGGGGTCAAAATTTCAGCAAAAATCTGACTTTTGGCAATTCACTCAAAAATGGTGCCAAAAGCTTGAAAATGCTCCCCTGAAAGGTTTGGCACTCGAAACAGAAGGCTTTTTATCACAGGACAAGAAATCAGCCCTCAAAAACTTAACCGGCAGAAAATATTTTTTTGAAAAAATCCCTAAGCCCCGGGGTCACAATTTCAGAAAAAATCTGACTTTTGGCAGTTCACTCAAAAATGGTGCCAACCGCTTGCAAATGCTCACCTGAAAGCTTTGGCACGCGAAACAGAAGGCTTTTTATCACAGGACAAGAAATCAGACCTCAAAAACTTAACCGGCAGAAAATATTTTTTTGAAAAAATCCCTAAGCCCCGGGGTCACAATTTCAGCAAAAATCTGACTTTTGGCAATTCACTCAAAAATGGTGCCAAAAGCTTGAAAATGCTCCCCTGAAAGGTTTGGCACTCGAAACAGAAGGCTTTTTATCACAGGACAAGAAATCAGCCCTCAAAAACTTAACCGGCAGAAAATATTTTTTTGAAAAAATCCATAAGCCCCGGGGTCACAATTTCAGAAAAAATCTGACTTTTGGCAGTTCACTCAAAAATGGTGCCAACCGCTTGCAAATGCTCACCTGAAAGCTTTGGCACTCGAAACAGAAGGCTTTTTATCACAGGACAAGAAATCAGCCCTCAAAAACTTAACCGGCAGAAAATATTTTTTTGAAAAAATCCCTAAGCCCCGGGGTCACAATTTCAGCAAAAATCTGACTTTTGGCAGTTCACTCAAAAATGGTGCCAACCGCTTGCAAATGCTCCCCTGAAAGGTTTGGCACTCGAAACAGAAGGCTTTTTATCACAGGACAAGAAATCAGCCCTCAAAAACTTAACCGGCAGAAAATCTTTTTTTGAAAAAATCCCTAAGCCCCGGGGTCACAATTTCAGCAAAAATCTGACTTTTGGCAGTTCACTCAAAAATGGTGCCAAAAGCTTGAAAATGCTTCCCTGAAAGCTTTGGCGATGGAAACAGAAGGCTTTTTATCACAGGACAAGAAATCAGCCCTCAAAAACTTAACCGGCAGAAAATATTTTTTTGAAAAAATCCCTAAGCCCCGGGGTCACAATTTCAGAAAAAATCTGACTTTTGGCAGTTCACTCAAAAATGGTGCCAACCGCTTGCAAATGCTCACCTGAAAGCTTTGGCACTCGAAACAGAAGGCTTTTTATCACAGGACAAGAAATCAGCCCTCAAAAACTTAACCGGCAGAAAATATTTTTTTGAAAAAATCCCTAAGCCCCGGGGTCACAATTTCAGCAAAAATCTGACTTTTGGCAGTTCACTCAAAAATGGTGCCAACCGCTTGCAAATGCTCCCCTGAAAGCTTTGGCACTCGAAACAGAAGGCTTTTTATCACAGGACAAGAAATCAGCCCTCAAAAACTTAACCGGCAGAAAATCTTTTTTTGAAAAAATCCCTAAGCCCCGGGGTCACAATTTCAGCAAAAATCTGACTTTTGGCAGTTCACTCAAAAATGGTGCCAAAAGCTTGAAAATGCTTCCCTGAAAGCTTTGGCGATGGAAACAGAAGGCTTTTTATCACAGGACAAGAAATCAGCCCTCAAAAATTTAACCGGCAGAAAATATTTTTTTGAAAAAATCCCTAAGCCCCGGGGTCACAATTTCAGCAAAAATCTGACTTTTGGCAGTTCACTCAAAAATGGTGCCAACCGCTTGCAAATGCTCACCTGAAAGGTTTGGCACTCGAAACAGAAGGCTTTTTATCACAGGACAAGAAATCAGCCCTCAAAAACTTAACCGGCAGAAAATCTTTTTTTGAAAAAATCCCTAAGCCCCGGGGTCACAATTTCAGCAAAAATCTGACTTTTGGCAGTTCACTCAAAAACGGTGCCAACCGCTTGCAAATGCTCACCTGAAAGCTTTGGCACGCGAAACAGAAGGCTTTTTATCACAGGACAAGAAATCAGACCTCAAAAACTTAACCGGCAGAAAATATTTTTTTGAAAAAATCCCTAAGCCCCGGGGTCACAATTTCAGCAAAAATCTGACTTTTGGCAGTTCACTCAAAAATGGTGCCAAAAGCTTGAAAATGCTCACCTGAAAGCTTTGGCACTCGAAACAGAAGGCTTTTTATCACAGGACAAGAAATCAGCCCTCAAAAACTTAACCGGCAGAAAATATTTTTTTGAAAAAATCCCTAAGCCCCGGGGTCACAATTTCAGAAAAAATCTGACTTTTGGCAGTTCACTCAAAAATGGTGCCAAAAGCTTGAAAATGCTTCCCTGAAAGCTTTGGCGATGGAAACAGAAGGCTTTTTATCACAGGACAAGAAATCAGCCCTCAAAAATTTAACCGGCAGAAAATATTTTTTTGAAAAAATCCCTAAGCCCCGGGGTCACAATTTCAGAAAAAATCTGACTTTTGGCAGTTCACTCAAAAATGGTGCCAAAAGCTTGAAAATGCTTCCCTGAAAGCTTTGGCGATGGAAACAGAAGGCTTTTTATCACAGGACAAGAAATCAGCCCTCAAAAATTTAACCGGCAGAAAATATTTTTTTGAAAAAATCCCTAAGCCCCGGGGTCACAATTTCAGCAAAAATCTGACTTTTGGCAGTTCACTCAAAAATGGTGCCAAAAGCTTGAAAATGATTCCCCGAAAGCTTTGGCGATGGAAACAGAAGGCTTTTTATCACAGGACAAGAAATCAGCCCTCAAAAATTTAACCGGCAGAAAATATTTTTTTGAAAAAATCCCTAAGCCCCGGGGTCACAATTTCAGCAAAAATCTGACTTTTGGCAGTTCACTCAAAAATGGTGCCAACCGCTTGCAAATGCTCACCTGAAAGCTTTGGCACTCGAAACAGAAGGCTTTTTATCACAGGACAAGAAATCAGCCCTCAAAAACTTAACCGGCAGAAAATATTTTTTTGAAAAAATCCCTAAGCCCCGGGGTCACAATTTCAGAAAAAATCTGACTTTTGGCAGTTCACTCAAAAATGGTGCCAACCGCTTGCAAATGCTCACCTGAAAGCTTTGGCACGCGAAACAGATGGCTTTTTATCACAGGACAAGAAATCAGCCCTCAAAAACTTAACCAGCAGAAAATATTTTTTTGAAAAAATCCCTAAGCCCCGGGGTCACAATTTCAGCAAAAATCTGACTTTTGGCAATTCACTCAAAAATGGTGCCAAAAGCTTGAAAATGCTCCCCTGAAAGGTTTGGCACTCGAAACAGAAGGCTTTTTATCACAGGACAAGAAATCAGCCCTCAAAAACTTAACCGGCAGAAAATATTTTTTTGAAAAAATCCCTAAGCCCCGGGGTCACAATTTCAGAAAAAATCTGACTTTTGGCAGTTCACTCAAAAATGGTGCCAACCGCTTGCAAATGCTCACCTGAAAGCTTTGGCACGCGAAACAGAAGGCTTTTTATCACAGGACAAGAAATCAGCCCTCAAAAACTTAACCGGCAGAAAATATTTTTTTTGAAAAAATCCCTAAGCCCCAGGGTCACAATTTCAGCAAAAATCTGACTTTTGGCAATTCACTCAAAAATGGTGCCAAAAGCTTGAAAATGCTCCCCTGAAAGGTTTGGCACTCGAAACAGAAGGCTTTTTATCACAGGACAAGAAATCAGCCCTCAAAAACTTAACCGGCAGAAAATATTTTTTTGAAAAAATCCCTAAGCCCCGGGGTCACAATTTCAGAAAAAATCTGACTTTTGGCAGTTCACTCAAAAATGGTGCCAACCGCTTGCAAATGCTCACCTGAAAGCTTTGGCACGCGAAACAGAAGGCTTTTTATCACAGGACAAGAAATCAGACCTCAAAAACTTAACCGGCAGAAAATATTTTTTTGAAAAAATCCCTAAGCCCCGGGGTCACAATTTCAGCAAAAATCTGACTTTTGGCAATTCACTCAAAAATGGTGCCAAAAGCTTGAAAATGCTCCCCTGAAAGGTTTGGCACTCGAAACAGAAGGCTTTTTATCACAGGACAAGAAATCAGCCCTCAAAAACTTAACCGGCAGAAAATATTTTTTTGAAAAAATCCCTAAGCCCCGGGGTCACAATTTCAGCAAAAATCTGACTTTTGGCAGTTCATTCAAGAATGGTGCCAACCGCTTGAAAATGCTCACCTGAAAGCTTTGGCGATGGAAACAGAAGGCTTTTTATCACAGGACAAGAAATCAGCCCTCAAAAACTTAACCGGCAGAAAATATTTTTTTGAAAAAATCCCTAAGCCCCGGGGTCACAATTTCAGAAAAAATCTGACTTTTGGCAGTTCACTCAAAAATGGTGCCAACCGGTTGCAAATGCTCCCCTGAAAGGTTTGGCACTCGAAACAGAAGGCTTTTTATCACAGGACAAGAAATCAGCCCTCAAAAACTTAACCGGCAGAAAATATTCTTTTGAAAAAATCCCTAAGCCCCGGGGTCACAATTTCAGCAAAAATCTGACTTTTGGCAGTTCACTCAAAAATGGTGCCAACCGCTTGCAAATGCTCACCTGAAAGCTTTGGCACGCGAAACAGAAGGCTTTTTATCACAGGACAAGAAATCAGCCCTCAAAAACTTAACCGGTAGAAAATATTTTTTTGAAAAAATCCCTAAGCCCCGGGGTCACAATTTCAGCAAAAATCTGACTTTTGGCAATTCACTCAAAAATGGTGCCAAAAGCTTGAAAATGCTCCCCTGAAAGGTTTGGCACTCGAAACAGAAGGCTTTTTATCACAGGACAAGAAATCAGCCCTCAAAAACTTAACCGGCAGAAAATATTTTTTTGAAAAAATCCCTAAGCCCCGGGGTCACAATTTCAGCAAAAATCTGACTTTTGGCAGTTCACTCAAAAATGGTGCCAAAAGCTTGAAAATGCTCACCTGAAAGCTTTGGCACTCGAAACAGAAGGCTTTTTATCACAGGACAAGAAATCAGCCCTCAAAAACTTAACCGGCAGAAAATATTTTTTTGAAAAAATCCCTAAGCCCCGGGGTCACAATTTCAGAAAAAATCTGACTTTTGGCAGTTCGCTCAAAAATGGTGCCAACCGCTTGCAAATGCTCACCTGAAAGCTTTGGCACTCGAAACAGAAGGCTTTTTATCACAGGACAAGAAATCAGCCCTCAAAAACTTAACCGGCAGAAAATATTTTTTTGAAAAAATCCCTAAGCCCCGGGGTCACAATTTCAGCAAAAATCTGACTTTTGGCAGTTCACTCAAAAATGGTGCCAACCGCTTGCAAATGCTCCCCTGAAAGGTTTGGCACTCGAAACAGAAGGCTTTTTATCACAGGACAAGAAATCAGCCCTCAAAAACTTAACCGGCAGAAAATCTTTTTTTGAAAAAATCCCTAAGCCCCGGGGTCACAATTTCAGCAAAAATCTGACTTTTGGCAGTTCACTCAAAAATGGTGCCAAAAGCTTGAAAATGCTTCCCTGAAAGCTTTGGCGATGGAAACAGAAGGCTTTTTATCACAGGACAAGAAATCAGCCCTCAAAAATTTAACCGGCAGAAAATCTTTTTTTGAAAAAATCCCTAAGCCCCGGGGTCACAATTTCAGCAAAAATCTGACTTTTGGCAGTTCACTCAAAAACGGTGCCAACCGCTTGCAAATGCTCACCTGAAAGCTTTGGCACGCGAAACAGAAGGCTTTTTATCACAGGACAAGAAATCAGACCTCAAAAACTTAACCGGCAGAAAATATTTTTTTGAAAAAATCCCTAAGCCCCGGGGTCACAATTTCAGCAAAAATCTGACTTTTGGCAGTTCACTCAAAAATGGTGCCAAAAGCTTGAAAATGCTTCCCTGAAAGCTTTGGCGATGGAAACAGAAGGCTTTTTATCACAGGACAAGAAATCAGCCCTCAAAAATTTAACCGGCAGAAAATATTTTTTTGAAAAAATCCCTAAGCCCCGGGGTCACAATTTCAGCAAAAATCTGACTTTTGGCAGTTCACTCAAAAATGGTGCCAAAAGCTTGAAAATGATTCCCCGAAAGCTTTGGCGATGGAAACAGAAGGCTTTTTATCACAGGACAAGAAATCAGCCCTCAAAAATTTAACCGGCAGAAAATATTTTTTTGAAAAAATCCCTAAGCCCCGGGGTCACAATTTCAGCAAAAATCTGACTTTTGGCAGTTCACTCAAAAATGGTGCCAACCGCTTGCAAATGCTCACCTGAAAGCTTTGGCACTCGAAACAGAAGGCTTTTTATCACAGGACAAGAAATCAGCCCTCAAAAACTTAACCGGCAGAAAATATTTTTTTGAAAAAATCCCTAAGCCCCGGGGTCACAATTTCAGAAAAAATCTGACTTTTGGCAGTTCACTCAAAAATGGTGCCAACCGCTTGCAAATGCTCACCTGAAAGCTTTGGCACGCGAAACAGAAGGCTTTTTATCACAGGACAAGAAATCAGCCCTCAAAAACTTAACCGGCAGAAAATATTTTTTTGAAAAAAATTCCTAAGCCCTGGGGTCACAATTTCAGAAAAAATCTGACTTTTGGCAGTTCACTCAAAAGTGGTGCCAACCGCTTGCAAATGCTCACCTGAAAGCTTTGGCACTCGAAACAGAAGGCTTTTTATCACAGGACAAGAAATCAGCCCTCAAAAACTTAACCGGCAGAAAATATTTTTTTGAAAAAAACCCTAAGCCCCGGGGTCACAATTTCAGAAAAAATCTGACTTTTGGCAGTTCACTCAAAAATGGTGCCAACCGGTTGCAAATGCTCCCCTGAAAGGTTTGGCACTCGAAACAGAAGGCTTTTTATCACAGGACAAGAAATCAGCCCTCAAAAACTTAACCGGCAGAAAATATTCTTTTGAAAAAATCCCTAAGCCCCGGGGTCACAATTTCAGAAAAAATCTGACTTTTGGCAGTTAACTCAAAAATGGTGCCAAAAGCTTGAAAATGCTCCCCTGAAAGGTTTGACACTCGAAACAGGCTTTTTATCACAGGACAAGAAATCAGCCCTCAAAAACTTAACCGGCAGAAAATATTTTTTTGAAAAAATCCCTAAGCCCCGGGGTCACAATTTCAGCAAAAATCTGACTTTTGGCAGTTCACTCAAAAATGGTGCCAACCGCTTGCAAATGCTCACCTGAAAGCTTTGGCGATGGAAACAGAAGGCTTTTTATCACAGGACAAGAAATCAGCCCTCAAAAACTTAACCGGCAGAAAATATTTTTTTGAAAAAATCCCTAAGCCCAGGGGTCACAATTTCAGAAAAAATCTGACTTTTGGCAGTTCACTCAAAAATGGTGCCAACCGCTTGCAAATGCTCACCTGAAAGCTTTGGTGATGGAAACAGAAGGCTTTTTATCACAGGACAAGAAATCAGCCCTCAAAAACTTAACCGGCAGAAAAAATTTTTTTGAAAAAATCCCTAAGCCCCGGGGTCACAATTTCAGAAAAAATCTGACTTTTGGCAGTTCACTCAAAAAGGGTGCCAACCGCTTGCAAATGCTCCCCTGAAAGGTTTGGCACGCGAAACAGAAGGCTTTTTATAACAGGACAAGAAATCAGCCCTCAAAAACTTAACCGGCAGAAAATATTTTTTTGAAAAAATCCCTAAGCCCCGGGGTCACAATTTCAGCAAAAATCTGACTTTTGGCAGTTCACTCAAAAATGGTGCCAACCGCTTGCAAATGCTCACCTGAAAGCTTTGGCGATGAAAACAGAAGGCTTTTTATCACAGGACAAGAAATCAGCCCTCAAAAACTTAACCGGCAGAAAATATTTTTTTGAAAAAATCCCTAAGCCCCGGGGTCACAATTTCAGAAAAAATCTGACTTTTGGCAGTTCACTCAAAAATGGTGCCAACCGGTTGCAAATGCTCCCCTGAAAGGTTTGGCACTCGAAACAGAAGGCTTTTTATCACAGGACAAGAAATCAGCCCTCAAAAACTTAACCGGCAGAAAATATTCTTTTGAAAAAATCCCTAAGCCCCGGGGTCACAATTTCAGAAAAAATCTGACTTTTGGCAGTTCACTCAAAAATGGTGCCAACCGCTTGCAAATGCTCACCTGAAAGCTTTGGCACGCGAAACAGATGGCTTTTTATCACAGGACAAGAAATCAGCCCTCAAAAACTTAACCAGCAGAAAATATTTTTTTGAAAAAATCCCTAAGCCCCGGGGTCACAATTTCAGCAAAAATCTGACTTTTGGCAATTCACTCAAAAATGGTGCCAAAAGCTTGAAAATGCTCCCCTGAAAGGTTTGGCACTCGAAACAGAAGGCTTTTTATCACAGGACAAGAAATCAGCCCTCAAAAACTTAACCGGCAGAAATTTTTTTTTGAAAAAATCCCTAAGCCCCGGGGTCACAATTTCAGAAAAAATCTGACTTTTGGCAGTTCACTCAAAAATGGTGACAACCGCTTGCAAATGCTCACCTGAAAGCTTTGGCACGCGAAACAGAAGGCTTTTTATCACAGGACAAGAAATCAGCCCTCAAAAACTTAACCGGCAGAAAATATTTTTTTGGAAAAATCCCTAAGCCCCGGGGTCACAATTTCAGCAAAAATCTGACTTTTGGCAATTCACTCAAAAATGGTGCCAAAAGCTTGAAAATGCTCCCCTGAAAGGTTTGGCACTCGAAACAGAAGGCTTTTTATCACAGGACAAGAAATCAGCCCTCAAAAACTTAACCGGCAGAAAATATTTTTTTGAAAAAATCCCTAAGCCCCGGGGTCACAATTTCAGCAAAAATCTGACTTTTGGCAGTTCACTCAAAAATGGTGCCAAAAGCGTGAAAATGCTCCCCTGAAAGCTTTGGCGATGGAAACAGAAGGCTTTTTATCACAGGACAAGAAATCAGCCCTCAAAAACTTAACCGGCAGAAAATATTTTTTTAAAAAAATCCCTAAGCCCCGGGGTCACAATTTCAGAAAAAATCTGACTTTTGGCAGTTCACTCAAAAATGGTGCCAACCGCTTGCAAATGCTCACCTGAAAGCTTTGGCACGCGAAACAGAAGGCTTTTTATCACAGGACAAGAAATCAGCCCTCAAAAACTTAACCGGCAGAAAATATTTTTTTGAAAAAATCCCTAAGCCCCGGGGTCACAATTTCAGCAAAAATCTGACTTTTGGCAATTCACTCAAAAATGGTGCCAAAAGCTTGAAAATGCTCCCCTGAAAGCTTTGGCACTCGAAACAGAAGGCTTTTTATCACAGGACAAGAAATCAGCCCTCAAAAACTTAACCGGCAGAAAATATTTTTTTGAAAAAATCCCTAAGCCCCGGGGTCACAATTTCAGCAAGAATCTGACTTTTGGCAGTTCACTCAAAAATGGTGCCAACCGCTTGCAAATGCTCACCTGAAAGCTTTGGCACTCGAAACAGAAGGCTTTTTATCACAGGACAAGAAATCAGCCCTCAAAAACTTAACCGGCAGAAAATATTTTTTTGAAAAAATCCCTAAGCCCCGGGGTCACAATTTCAGCAAAAATCTGACTTTTGGCAGTTCACTCAAAAATGGTGCCAACCGGTTGCAAATGCTCCCCTGAAAGGTTTGGCACTCGAAACAGAAGGCTTTTTATCACAGGACAAGAAATCAGCCCTCAAAAACTTAACCGGCAGAAAATATTTTTTTGAAAAAATCCCTAAGCCCCGGGGTCACAATTTCAGAAAAAATCTGACTTTTGGCAGTTCACTCAAAAATGGTGCCAACCGGTTGCAAATGCTCCCCTGAATGGTTTGGCACTCGAAACAGAAGTCTTTTTATCACAGGACAAGAAATCAGCCCTCAAAAACTTAACCGGCAGAAAATATTTTTTTGAAAAAATCCCTAAGCCCCGGGGTCACAAATTCAGCAAAAATCTGACTTTTGGCAGTTCACTCAAACATGGTGCCAACCGCTTGCAAATGCTCACGTGAAAGCTTTGGCGATGGAAACAGAAGGCTTTTTATCACAGGACAAGAAATCAGCCCTCAAAAATTTAACCGGCAGAAAATATTTTTTGGAAAAAATCCCTAAGCCCCGGGGTCACAATTTCAGAAAAAATCTGACTTTTGGCAGTTCACTCAAAAATGGTGCCAACCGCTTGCAAATGCTCACCTGAAAGCTTTGGCGATGGAAACAGAAGGCTTTTTATCACAGGACAAGAAATCAGCCCTCAAAAATTTAACCGGCAGAAAATATTTTTTTGAAAAAATCCCTAAGCCCCGGGGTCACAATTTCAGCAAAAATCTGACTTTTGGCAGTTCACTCAAAAATGGTGCCAACCGGTTGAAAATGCTCACCTGAAAGCTTTGGCGATGGAAACAGAAGGCTTTTTATCACAGGACAAGAAATCAGCCCTCAAAAACTTAACCGGCAGAAAATATTTTTTTGAAAAAAAACCTAAGCCCCGGGGTCACAATTTCAGCAAAAATCTGACTTTTGGCAGTTCACTCAAAAATGGTGCCAACCGCTTGCAAATGCTCACCTGAAAGCTTTGGCGATGAAAACAGAAGGCTTTTTATCACAGGACAAGAAATCAGCCCTCAAAAACTTAACCGGCAGAAAATATTTTTTTGAAAAAATCCCTAAGCCCCGGGGTCACAATTTCAGAAAGAATCTGACTTTTGGCAGTTCACTCAAAAATGGT
This sequence comes from Podarcis liolepis, assembly GCF_965112155.1. Classification (NCBI taxonomy): domain Eukaryota; kingdom Metazoa; phylum Chordata; class Lepidosauria; order Squamata; family Lacertidae; genus Podarcis; species Podarcis liolepis. The sequence goes on along the minus strand of NW_028148790.1, from coordinate 1,318,520 downwards.
GCCAACCGGTTGCAAATGCTCCCCTGAAAGGTTTGGCACTCGAAACAGAAGGCTTTTTATCACAGGACAAGAAATCAGCCCTCAAAAACTTAACCGGCAGAAAATATTCTTTTGAAAAAATCCCTAAGCCCCGGGGTCACAATTTCAGAAAAAATCTGACTTTTGGCAGTTCACTCAAAAATGGTGCCAACCGCTTGCAAATGCTCACCTGAAAGCTTTGGCACGCGAAACAGATGGCTTTTTATCACAGGACAAGAAATCAGCCCTCAAAAACTTAACCAGCAGAAAATATTTTTTTGAAAAAATCCCTAAGCCCCGGGGTCACAATTTCAGCAAAAATCTGACTTTTGGCAATTCACTCAAAAATGGTGCCAAAAGCTTGAAAATGCTCCCCTGAAAGGTTTGGCACTCGAAACAGAAGGCTTTTTATCACAGGACAAGAAATCAGCCCTCAAAAACTTAACCGGCAGAAATTTTTTTTTGAAAAAATCCCTAAGCCCCGGGGTCACAATTTCAGAAAAAATCTGACTTTTGGCAGTTCACTCAAAAATGGTGACAACCGCTTGCAAATGCTCACCTGAAAGCTTTGGCACGCGAAACAGAAGGCTTTTTATCACAGGACAAGAAATCAGCCCTCAAAAACTTAACCGGCAGAAAATATTTTTTTGGAAAAATCCCTAAGCCCCGGGGTCACAATTTCAGCAAAAATCTGACTTTTGGCAATTCACTCAAAAATGGTGCCAAAAGCTTGAAAATGCTCCCCTGAAAGGTTTGGCACTCGAAACAGAAGGCTTTTTATCACAGGACAAGAAATCAGCCCTCAAAAACTTAACCGGCAGAAAATATTTTTTTGAAAAAATCCCTAAGCCCCGGGGTCACAATTTCAGCAAAAATCTGACTTTTGGCAGTTCACTCAAAAATGGTGCCAAAAGCGTGAAAATGCTCCCCTGAAAGCTTTGGCGATGGAAACAGAAGGCTTTTTATCACAGGACAAGAAATCAGCCCTCAAAAACTTAACCGGCAGAAAATATTTTTTTAAAAAAATCCCTAAGCCCCGGGGTCACAATTTCAGAAAAAATCTGACTTTTGGCAGTTCACTCAAAAATGGTGCCAACCGCTTGCAAATGCTCACCTGAAAGCTTTGGCACGCGAAACAGAAGGCTTTTTATCACAGGACAAGAAATCAGCCCTCAAAAACTTAACCGGCAGAAAATATTTTTTTGAAAAAATCCCTAAGCCCCGGGGTCACAATTTCAGCAAAAATCTGACTTTTGGCAATTCACTCAAAAATGGTGCCAAAAGCTTGAAAATGCTCCCCTGAAAGCTTTGGCACTCGAAACAGAAGGCTTTTTATCACAGGACAAGAAATCAGCCCTCAAAAACTTAACCGGCAGAAAATATTTTTTTGAAAAAATCCCTAAGCCCCGGGGTCACAATTTCAGCAAGAATCTGACTTTTGGCAGTTCACTCAAAAATGGTGCCAACCGCTTGCAAATGCTCACCTGAAAGCTTTGGCACTCGAAACAGAAGGCTTTTTATCACAGGACAAGAAATCAGCCCTCAAAAACTTAACCGGCAGAAAATATTTTTTTGAAAAAATCCCTAAGCCCCGGGGTCACAATTTCAGCAAAAATCTGACTTTTGGCAGTTCACTCAAAAATGGTGCCAACCGGTTGCAAATGCTCCCCTGAAAGGTTTGGCACTCGAAACAGAAGGCTTTTTATCACAGGACAAGAAATCAGCCCTCAAAAACTTAACCGGCAGAAAATATTTTTTTGAAAAAATCCCTAAGCCCCGGGGTCACAATTTCAGAAAAAATCTGACTTTTGGCAGTTCACTCAAAAATGGTGCCAACCGGTTGCAAATGCTCCCCTGAATGGTTTGGCACTCGAAACAGAAGGCTTTTTATCACAGGACAAGAAATCAGCCCTCAAAAACTTAACCGGCAGAAAATATTTTTTTGAAAAAATCCCTAAGCCCCGGGGTCACAAATTCAGCAAAAATCTGACTTTTGGCAGTTCACTCAAACATGGTGCCAACCGCTTGCAAATGCTCACGTGAAAGCTTTGGCGATGGAAACAGAAGGCTTTTTATCACAGGACAAGAAATCAGCCCTCAAAAATTTAACCGGCAGAAAATATTTTTTGGAAAAAATCCCTAAGCCCCGGGGTCACAATTTCAGAAAAAATCTGACTTTTGGCAGTTCACTCAAAAATGGTGCCAACCGCTTGCAAATGCTCACCTGAAAGCTTTGGCGATGGAAACAGAAGGCTTTTTATCACAGGACAAGAAATCAGCCCTCAAAAATTTAACCGGCAGAAAATATTTTTTTGAAAAAATCCCTAAGCCCCGGGGTCACAATTTCAGCAAAAATCTGACTTTTGGCAGTTCACTCAAAAATGGTGCCAACCGGTTGAAAATGCTCACCTGAAAGCTTTGGCGATGGAAACAGAAGGCTTTTTATCACAGGACAAGAAATCAGCCCTCAAAAACTTAACCGGCAGAAAATATTTTTTTGAAAAAAAACCTAAGCCCCGGGGTCACAATTTCAGCAAAAATCTGACTTTTGGCAGTTCACTCAAAAATGGTGCCAACCGCTTGCAAATGCTCCCCTGAAAGCTTTTGCGATGGAAACAGAAGGCTTTTTATCACAGGACAAGAAATCAGCCCTCAAAAACTTAACCGGCAGAAAATATTTTTTTGAAAAAATCCCTACGCCCCGGGGTCACAATTTCAGCAAAAATCTGACTTTTGGCAGTTCACTCAAAAATGGTGCCAACCGCTTGCAAATGCTCACCTGAAAGCTTTGGCGATGGAAACAGAAGGCTTTTTATCATAGGACAAGAAATCAGCCCTCAAAAACTTAACCGGCAGAAAATATTTTTTTGAAAAAATCCCTAAGCCCCGGGGTCACAATTTCAGCAAAAATCTGACTTTTGGCAGTTCACTCAAAAAAGGTGCCAACCGCTTGCAAATGCTCACCTGAAAGCTTTGGCACTCGAAACAGAAGGCTTTTTATCACAGAACAAGAAATCAGCCCTCAAAAACTTAACCGGCAGAAAATATTTTTTTGAAAACATCCCTAAGCCCCGGGGTCACAATTTCAGAAAAAATCTGACTTTTGGCAGTTCACTCAAAAATGGTGCCAACCGCTTGCAAATGCTCACCTGAAAGCTTTGGCACTCGAAACAGAAGGCTTTTTATCACAGGACAAGAAATCAGCCCTCAAAAACTTAACCGGTAGAAAATATTTTTTTAAAAAAACCCCTAAGCCCCGGGGTCACAATTTCAGAAAAAATCTGACTTTTGGCAGTTCACTCAAAAATGGTGCCAACCGGTTGCAAATGCTCCCCTGAAAGGTTTGGCAGTCGAAACAGAAGGCTTTTTATCACAGGACAAGAAATCAGCCCTCAAAAACTTAACCGGCAGAAAATATTTTTTTGAAAAAATCCCTAAGCCCCGGGGTCACAATTTCAGAAAAAATCTGACTTTTGGCAGTTCACTCAAAAATGGTGCCAACCGCTTGCAAATGCTCACCTGAAAGCTTTGGCACGCGAAACAGAAGGCTTTTTATCACAGGACAAGAAATCAGCCCTCAAAAACTTAACCGGCAGAAAATATTTTTTTGAAAAAATCCCTAAGCCCCGGGGTCACAATTTCAGAAAAAATCTGACTTTTGGCAGTTCACTCAAAAATGGTGCCAACCGCTTGCAAATGCTCACCTGAAAGCTTTGGCACTCGAAACAGAAGGCTTTTTATCACAGGACAAGAAATCAGCCCTCAAAAACTTAACCGGTAGAAAATATTTTTTTAAAAAAACCCCTAAGCCCCGGGGTCACAATTTCAGAAAAAATCTGACTTTTGGCAGTTCACTCAAAAATGGTGCCAACCGGTTGCAAATGCTCCCCTGAAAGGTTTGGCAGTCGAAACAGAAGGCTTTTTATCACAGGACAAGAAATCAGCCCTCAAAAACTTAACCGGCAGAAAATATTTTTTTGAAAAAATCCCTAAGCCCCGGGGTCACAATTTCAGAAAAAATCTGACTTTTGGCAGTTCACTCAAAAATGGTGCCAACCGCTTGCAAATGCTCACCTGAAAGCTTTGGCACGCGAAACAGAAGGCTTTTTATCACAGGACAAGAAATCAGCCCTCAAAAACTTAACCGGCAGAAAATATTTTTTTTGAAAAAATCCCTAAGCCCCGGGGTCACAATTTCAGAAAAAATCTGACTTTTGGCAGTTCACTCAAAAATGGTGCCAACCGCTTGCAAATGCTCACCTGAAAGCTTTGGCACTCGAAACAGAAGGCTTTTTATCACAGGACAAGAAATCAGCCCTCAAAAACTTAACCGGCAGAAAATATTTTTTTGAAAAAATCCCTAAGCCCCGGGGTCACAATTTCAGAAAAAATCTGACTTTTGGCAGTTCACTCAAAAATGGTGCCAACCGCTTGCAAATGCTCACCTGAAAGCTTTGGCACGCGAAACAGAAGGCTTTTTATCACAGGACAAGAAATCAGCCCTCAAAAACTTAACCGGCAGAAAATATTTTTTTTGAAAAAATCCCTAAGCCCCGGGGTCACAATTTCAGCAAAAATCTGACTTTTGGCAATTCACTCAAAAATGGTGCCAAAAGCTTGAAAATGCTCCCCTGAAAGGTTTGGCACTCGAAACAGAAGGCTTTTTATCACAGGACAAGAAATCAGCCCTCAAAAACTTAACCGGCAGAAAATATTTTTTTGAAAAAATCCCTAAGCCCCGGGGTCACAATTTCAGAAAAAATCTGACTTTTGGCAGTTCACTCAAAAATGGTGCCAACCGCTTGCAAATGCTCACCTGAAAGCTTTGGCACGCGAAACAGAAGGCTTTTTATCACAGGACAAGAAATCAGACCTCAAAAACTTAACCGGCAGAAAATATTTTTTTGAAAAAATCCCTAAGCCCCGGGGTCACAATTTCAGCAAAAATCTGACTTTTGGCAATTCACTCAAAAATGGTGCCAAAAGCTTGAAAATGCTCCCCTGAAAGGTTTGGCACTCGAAACAGAAGGCTTTTTATCACAGGACAAGAAATCAGCCCTCAAAAACTTAACCGGCAGAAAATATTTTTTTGAAAAAATCCATAAGCCCCGGGGTCACAATTTCAGAAAAAATCTGACTTTTGGCAGTTCACTCAAAAATGGTGCCAACCGCTTGCAAATGCTCACCTGAAAGCTTTGGCACTCGAAACAGAAGGCTTTTTATCACAGGACAAGAAATCAGCCCTCAAAAACTTAACCGGCAGAAAATATTTTTTTGAAAAAATCCCTAAGCCCCGGGGTCACAATTTCAGCAAAAATCTGACTTTTGGCAGTTCACTCAAAAATGGTGCCAACCGCTTGCAAATGCTCCCCTGAAAGGTTTGGCACTCGAAACAGAAGGCTTTTTATCACAGGACAAGAAATCAGCCCTCAAAAACTTAACCGGCAGAAAATATTTTTTTGAAAAAATCCCTAAGCCCCGGGGTCACAATTTCAGCAAAAATCTGACTTTTGGCAGTTCACTCAAAAATGGTGCCAAAAGCTTGAAAATGCTTCCCTGAAAGCTTTGGCGATGGAAACAGAAGGCTTTTTATCACAGGACAAGAAATCAGCCCTCAAAAACTTAACCGGCAGAAAATATTTTTTTGAAAAAATCCCTAAGCCCCGGGGTCACAATTTCAGAAAAAATCTGACTTTTGGCAGTTCACTCAAAAATGGTGCCAACCGCTTGCAAATGCTCACCTGAAAGCTTTGGCACTCGAAACAGAAGGCTTTTTATCACAGGACAAGAAATCAGCCCTCAAAAACTTAACAGGCAGAAAATATTTTTTTGAAAAAATCCCTAAGCCCCGGGGTCACAATTTCAGCAAAAATCTGACTTTTGGCAGTTCACTCAAAAATGGTGCCAACCGCTTGCAAATGCTCCCCTGAAAGCTTTGGCACTCGAAACAGAAGGCTTTTTATCACAGGACAAGAAATCAGCCCTCAAAAACTTAACCGGCAGAAAATCTTTTTTTGAAAAAATCCCTAAGCCCCGGGGTCACAATTTCAGCAAAAATCTGACTTTTGGCAGTTCACTCAAAAATGGTGCCAAAAGCTTGAAAATGCTTCCCTGAAAGCTTTGGCGATGGAAACAGAAGGCTTTTTATCACAGGACAAGAAATCAGCCCTCAAAAATTTAACCGGCAGAAAATATTTTTTTGAAAAAATCCCTAAGCCCCGGGGTCACAATTTCAGCAAAAATCTGACTTTTGGCAGTTCACTCAAAAATGGTGCCAACCGCTTGCAAATGCTCACCTGAAAGGTTTGGCACTCGAAACAGAAGGCTTTTTATCACAGGACAAGAAATCAGCCCTCAAAAACTTAACCGGCAGAAAATCTTTTTTTGAAAAAATCCCTAAGCCCCGGGGTCACAATTTCAGCAAAAATCTGACTTTTGGCAGTTCACTCAAAAACGGTGCCAACCGCTTGCAAATGCTCACCTGAAAGCTTTGGCACGCGAAACAGAAGGCTTTTTATCACAGGACAAGAAATCAGACCTCAAAAACTTAACCGGCAGAAAATATTTTTTTGAAAAAATCCCTAAGCCCCGGGGTCACAATTTCAGCAAAAATCTGACTTTTGGCAGTTCACTCAAAAATGGTGCCAAAAGCTTGAAAATGCTCACCTGAAAGCTTTGGCACTCGAAACAGAAGGCTTTTTATCACAGGACAAGAAATCAGCCCTCAAAAACTTAACCGGCAGAAAATATTTTTTTGAAAAAATCCCTAAGCCCCGGGGTCACAATTTCAGAAAAAATCTGACTTTTGGCAGTTCACTCAAAAATGGTGCCAAAAGCTTGAAAATGCTTCCCTGAAAGCTTTGGCGATGGAAACAGAAGGCTTTTTATCACAGGACAAGAAATCAGCCCTCAAAAATTTAACCGGCAGAAAATATTTTTTTGAAAAAATCCCTAAGCCCCGGGGTCACAATTTCAGAAAAAATCTGACTTTTGGCAGTTCACTCAAAAATGGTGCCAAAAGCTTGAAAATGCTTCCCTGAAAGCTTTGGCGATGGAAACAGAAGGCTTTTTATCACAGGACAAGAAATCAGCCCTCAAAAATTTAACCGGCAGAAAATATTTTTTTGAAAAAATCCCTAAGCCCCGGGGTCACAATTTCAGCAAAAATCTGACTTTTGGCAGTTCACTCAAAAATGGTGCCAAAAGCTTGAAAATGATTCCCCGAAAGCTTTGGCGATGGAAACAGAAGGCTTTTTATCACAGGACAAGAAATCAGCCCTCAAAAATTTAACCGGCAGAAAATATTTTTTTGAAAAAATCCCTAAGCCCCGGGGTCACAATTTCAGCAAAAATCTGACTTTTGGCAGTTCACTCAAAAATGGTGCCAACCGCTTGCAAATGCTCACCTGAAAGCTTTGGCACTCGAAACAGAAGGCTTTTTATCACAGGACAAGAAATCAGCCCTCAAAAACTTAACCGGCAGAAAATATTTTTTTGAAAAAATCCCTAAGCCCCGGGGTCACAATTTCAGAAAAAATCTGACTTTTGGCAGTTCACTCAAAAATGGTGCCAACCGCTTGCAAATGCTCACCTGAAAGCTTTGGCACGCGAAACAGATGGCTTTTTATCACAGGACAAGAAATCAGCCCTCAAAAACTTAACCAGCAGAAAATATTTTTTTGAAAAAATCCCTAAGCCCCGGGGTCACAATTTCAGCAAAAATCTGACTTTTGGCAATTCACTCAAAAATGGTGCCAAAAGCTTGAAAATGCTCCCCTGAAAGGTTTGGCACTCGAAACAGAAGGCTTTTTATCACAGGACAAGAAATCAGCCCTCAAAAACTTAACCGGCAGAAAATATTTTTTTGAAAAAATCCCTAAGCCCCGGGGTCACAATTTCAGAAAAAATCTGACTTTTGGCAGTTCACTCAAAAATGGTGCCAACCGCTTGCAAATGCTCACCTGAAAGCTTTGGCACGTGAAACAGAAGGCTTTTTATCACAGGACAAGAAATCAGCCCTCAAAAACTTAACCGGCAGAAAATATTTTTTTTGAAAAAATCCCTAAGCCCCAGGGTCACAATTTCAGCAAAAATCTGACTTTTGGCAATTCACTCAAAAATGGTGCCAAAAGCTTGAAAATGCTCCCCTGAAAGGTTTGGCACTCGAAACAGAAGGCTTTTTATCACAGGACAAGAAATCAGCCCTCAAAAACTTAACCGGCAGAAAATATTTTTTTGAAAAAATCCCTAAGCCCCGGGGTCACAATTTCAGAAAAAATCTGACTTTTGGCAGTTCACTCAAAAATGGTGCCAACCGCTTGCAAATGCTCACCTGAAAGCTTTGGCACGCGAAACAGAAGGCTTTTTATCACAGGACAAGAAATCAGACCTCAAAAACTTAACCGGCAGAAAATATTTTTTTGAAAAAATCCCTAAGCCCCGGGGTCACAATTTCAGCAAAAATCTGACTTTTGGCAATTCACTCAAAAATGGTGCCAAAAGCTTGAAAATGCTCCCCTGAAAGGTTTGGCACTCGAAACAGAAGGCTTTTTATCACAGGACAAGAAATCAGCCCTCAAAAACTTAACCGGCAGAAAATATTTTTTTGAAAAAATCCCTAAGCCCCGGGGTCACAATTTCAGCAAAAATCTGACTTTTGGCAGTTCATTCAAGAATGGTGCCAACCGCTTGAAAATGCTCACCTGAAAGCTTTGGCGATGGAAACAGAAGGCTTTTTATCACAGGACAAGAAATCAGCCCTCAAAAACTTAACCGGCAGAAAATATTTTTTTGAAAAAATCCCTAAGCCCCGGGGTCACAATTTCAGCAAAAATCTGACTTTTGGCAGTTCACTCAAAAATGGTGCCAACCGCTTGCAAATGCTCCCCTGAAAGCTTTGGCACTCGAAACAGAAGGCTTTTTATCACAGGACAAGAAATCAGCCCTCAAAAACTTAACCGGCAGAAAATCTTTTTTTGAAAAAATCCCTAAGCCCCGGGGTCACAATTTCAGCAAAAATCTGACTTTTGGCAGTTCACTCAAAAATGGTGCCAAAAGCTTGAAAATGCTTCCCTGAAAGCTTTGGCGATGGAAACAGAAGGCTTTTTATCACAGGACAAGAAATCAGCCCTCAAAAATTTAACCGGCAGAAAATATTTTTTTGAAAAAATCCCTAAGCCCCGGGGTCACAATTTCAGCAAAAATCTGACTTTTGGCAGTTCACTCAAAAATGGTGCCAACCGCTTGCAAATGCTCACCTGAAAGGTTTGGCACTCGAAACAGAAGGCTTTTTATCACAGGACAAGAAATCAGCCCTCAAAAACTTAACCGGCAGAAAATCTTTTTTTGAAAAAATCCCTAAGCCCCGGGGTCACAATTTCAGCAAAAATCTGACTTTTGGCAGTTCACTCAAAAACGGTGCCAACCGCTTGCAAATGCTCACCTGAAAGCTTTGGCACGCGAAACAGAAGGCTTTTTATCACAGGACAAGAAATCAGACCTCAAAAACTTAACCGGCAGAAAATATTTTTTTGAAAAAATCCCTAAGCCCCGGGGTCACAATTTCAGCAAAAATCTGACTTTTGGCAGTTCACTCAAAAATGGTGCCAAAAGCTTGAAAATGCTCACCTGAAAGCTTTGGCACTCGAAACAGAAGGCTTTTTATCACAGGACAAGAAATCAGCCCTCAAAAACTTAACCGGCAGAAAATATTTTTTTGAAAAAATCCCTAAGCCCCGGGGTCACAATTTCAGAAAAAATCTGACTTTTGGCAGTTCACTCAAAAATGGTGCCAAAAGCTTGAAAATGCTTCCCTGAAAGCTTTGGCGATGGAAACAGAAGGCTTTTTATCACAGGACAAGAAATCAGCCCTCAAAAATTTAACCGGCAGAAAATATTTTTTTGAAAAAATCCCTAAGCCCCGGGGTCACAATTTCAGAAAAAATCTGACTTTTGGCAGTTCACTCAAAAATGGTGCCAAAAGCTTGAAAATGCTTCCCTGAAAGCTTTGGCGATGGAAACAGAAGGCTTTTTATCACAGGACAAGAAATCAGCCCTCAAAAATTTAACCGGCAGAAAATATTTTTTTGAAAAAATCCCTAAGCCCCGGGGTCACAATTTCAGCAAAAATCTGACTTTTGGCAGTTCACTCAAAAATGGTGCCAAAAGCTTGAAAATGATTCCCCGAAAGCTTTGGCGATGGAAACAGAAGGCTTTTTATCACAGGACAAGAAATCAGCCCTCAAAAATTTAACCGGCAGAAAATATTTTTTTGAAAAAATCCCTAAGCCCCGGGGTCACAATTTCAGCAAAAATCTGACTTTTGGCAGTTCACTCAAAAATGGTGCCAACCGCTTGCAAATGCTCACCTGAAAGCTTTGGCACTCGAAACAGAAGGCTTTTTATCACAGGACAAGAAATCAGCCCTCAAAAACTTAACCGGCAGAAAATATTTTTTTGAAAAAATCCCTAAGCCCCGGGGTCACAATTTCAGAAAAAATCTGACTTTTGGCAGTTCACTCAAAAATGGTGCCAACCGCTTGCAAATGCTCACCTGAAAGCTTTGGCACGCGAAACAGATGGCTTTTTATCACAGGACAAGAAATCAGCCCTCAAAAACTTAACCAGCAGAAAATATTTTTTTGAAAAAATCCCTAAGCCCCGGGGTCACAATTTCAGCAAAAATCTGACTTTTGGCAATTCACTCAAAAATGGTGCCAAAAGCTTGAAAATGCTCCCCTGAAAGGTTTGGCACTCGAAACAGAAGGCTTTTTATCACAGGACAAGAAATCAGCCCTCAAAAACTTAACCGGCAGAAAATATTTTTTTGAAAAAATCCCTAAGCCCCGGGGTCACAATTTCAGAAAAAATCTGACTTTTGGCAGTTCACTCAAAAATGGTGCCAACCGCTTGCAAATGCTCACCTGAAAGCTTTGGCACGTGAAACAGAAGGCTTTTTATCACAGGACAAGAAATCAGCCCTCAAAAACTTAACCGGCAGAAAATATTTTTTTTGAAAAAATCCCTAAGCCCCAGGGTCACAATTTCAGCAAAAATCTGACTTTTGGCAATTCACTCAAAAATGGTGCCAAAAGCTTGAAAATGCTCCCCTGAAAGGTTTGGCACTCGAAACAGAAGGCTTTTTATCACAGGACAAGAAATCAGCCCTCAAAAACTTAACCGGCAGAAAATATTTTTTTGAAAAAATCCCTAAGCCCCGGGGTCACAATTTCAGAAAAAATCTGACTTTTGGCAGTTCACTCAAAAATGGTGCCAACCGCTTGCAAATGCTCACCTGAAAGCTTTGGCACGCGAAACAGAAGGCTTTTTATCACAGGACAAGAAATCAGACCTCAAAAACTTAACCGGCAGAAAATATTTTTTTGAAAAAATCCCTAAGCCCCGGGGTCACAATTTCAGCAAAAATCTGACTTTTGGCAATTCACTCAAAAATGGTGCCAAAAGCTTGAAAATGCTCCCCTGAAAGGTTTGGCACTCGAAACAGAAGGCTTTTTATCACAGGACAAGAAATCAGCCCTCAAAAACTTAACCGGCAGAAAATATTTTTTTGAAAAAATCCCTAAGCCCCGGGGTCACAATTTCAGCAAAAATCTGACTTTTGGCAGTTCATTCAAGAATGGTGCCAACCGCTTGAAAATGCTCACCTGAAAGCTTTGGCGATGGAAACAGAAGGCTTTTTATCACAGGACAAGAAATCAGCCCTCAAAAACTTAACCGGCAGAAAATATTTTTTTGAAAAAATCCCTAAGCCCCGGGGTCACAATTTCAGAAAAAATCTGACTTTTGGCAGTTCACTCAAAAATGGTGCCAACCGGTTGCAAATGCTCCCCTGAAAGGTTTGGCACTCGAAACAGAAGGCTTTTTATCACAGGACAAGAAATCAGCCCTCAAAAACTTAACCGGCAGAAAATATTCTTTTGAAAAAATCCCTAAGCCCCGGGGTCACAATTTCAGCAAAAATCTGACTTTTGGCAGTTCACTCAAAAATGGTGCCAACCGCTTGCAAATGCTCACCTGAAAGCTTTGGCACGCGAAACAGAAGGCTTTTTATCACAGGACAAGAAATCAGCCCTCAAAAACTTAACCGGTAGAAAATATTTTTTTGAAAAAATCCCTAAGCCCCGGGGTCACAATTTCAGCAAAAATCTGACTTTTGGCAATTCACTCAAAAATGGTGCCAAAAGCTTGAAAATGCTCCCCTGAAAGGTTTGGCACTCGAAACAGAAGGCTTTTTATCACAGGACAAGAAATCAGCCCTCAAAAACTTAACCGGCAGAAAATATTTTTTTGAAAAAATCCCTAAGCCCCGGGGTCACAATTTCAGAAAAAATCTGACTTTTGGCAGTTCACTCAAAAATGGTGCCAACCGCTTGCAAATGCTCACCTGAAAGCTTTGGCACTCGAAACAGAAGGCTTTTTATCACAGGACAAGAAATCAGCCCTCAAAAACTTAACCGGCAGAAAATATTTTTTTGAAAAAATCCCTAAGCCCCGGGGTCACAATTTCAGCAAAAATCTGACTTTTGGCAGTTCACTCAAAAATGGTGCCAACCGCTTGCAAATGCTCCCCTGAAAGGTTTGGCACTCGAAACAGAAGGCTTTTTATCACAGGACAAGAAATCAGCCCTCAAAAACTTAACCGGCAGAAAATCTTTTTTTGAAAAAATCCCTAAGCCCCGGGGTCACAATTTCAGCAAAAATCTGACTTTTGGCAGTTCACTCAAAAATGGTGCCAAAAGCTTGAAAATGCTTCCCTGAAAGCTTTGGCGATGGAAACAGAAGGCTTTTTATCACAGGACAAGAAATCAGCCCTCAAAAACTTAACCGGCAGAAAATATTTTTTTGAAAAAATCCCTAAGCCCCGGGGTCACAATTTCAGAAAAAATCTGACTTTTGGCAGTTCACTCAAAAATGGTGCCAACCGCTTGCAAATGCTCACCTGAAAGCTTTGGCACTCGAAACAGAAGGCTTTTTATCACAGGACAAGAAATCAGCCCTCAAAAACTTAACCGGCAGAAAATATTTTTTTGAAAAAATCCCTAAGCCCCGGGGTCACAATTTCAGCAAAAATCTGACTTTTGGCAGTTCACTCAAAAATGGTGCCAACCGCTTGCAAATGCTCCCCTGAAAGGTTTGGCACTCGAAACAGAAGGCTTTTTATCACAGGACAAGAAATCAGCCCTCAAAAACTTAACCGGCAGAAAATCTTTTTTTGAAAAAATCCCTAAGCCCCGGGGTCACAATTTCAGCAAAAATCTGACTTTTGGCAGTTCACTCAAAAATGGTGCCAAAAGCTTGAAAATGCTTCCCTGAAAGCTTTGGCGATGGAAACAGAAGGCTTTTTATCACAGGACAAGAAATCAGCCCTCAAAAATTTAACCGGCAGAAAATATTTTTTTGAAAAAATCCCTAAGCCCCGGGGTCACAATTTCAGCAAAAATCTGACTTTTGGCAGTTCACTCAAAAACGGTGCCAACCGCTTGCAAATGCTCACCTGAAAGCTTTGGCACGCGAAACAGAAGGCTTTTTATCACAGGACAAGAAATCAGACCTCAAAAACTTAACCGGCAGAAAATATTTTTTTGAAAAAATCCCTAAGCCCCGGGGTCACAATTTCAGCAAAAATCTGACTTTTGGCAGTTCACTCAAAAATGGTGCCAAAAGCTTGAAAATGCTCACCTGAAAGCTTTGGCACTCGAAACAGAAGGCTTTTTATCACAGGACAAGAAATCAGCCCTCAAAAACTTAACCGGCAGAAAATATTTTTTTGAAAAAATCCCTAAGCCCCGGTGTCACAATTTCAGAAAAAATCTGACTTTTGGCAGTTCACTCAAAAATGGTGCCAAAAGCTTGAAAATGCTTCCCTGAAAGCTTTGGCGATGGAAACAGAAGGCTTTTTATCACAGGACAAGAAATCAGCCCTCAAAAATTTAACCGGCAGAAAATATTTTTTTGAAAAAATCCCTAAGCCCCGGGGTCACAATTTCAGCAAAAATCTGACTTTTGGCAGTTCACTCAAAAATGGTGCCAAAAGCTTGAAAATGATTCCCCGAAAGCTTTGGCGATGGAAACAGAACGCTTTTTATCACAGGACAAGAAATCAGCCCTCAAAAATTTAACCGGCAGAAAATATTTTTTTGAAAAAATCCCTAAGCCCCGGGGTCACAATTTCAGCAAAAATCTGACTTTTGGCAGTTCACTCAAAAATGGTGCCAACCGCTTGCAAATGCTCACCTGAAAGCTTTGGCACTCGAAACAGAAGGCTTTTTATCACAGGACAAGAAATCAGCCCTCAAAAACTTAACCGGCAGAAAATATTTTTTTTAAAAAATCCCTAAGCCCCGGGGTCACAATTTCAGAAAAAATCTGACTTTTGGCAGTTCACTCAAAAATGGTGCCAACCGGTTGCAAATGCTCCCCTGAAAGGTTTGGCAGTCGAAACAGAAGGCTTTTTATCACAGGACAAGAAATCAGCCCTCAAAAACTTAACCGGCAGAAAATATTTTTTTGAAAACATCCCTAAGCCCCGGGGTCACAATTTCAGCAAAAATCTGACTTTTGGCAGTTCACTCAAAAATGGTGCCAACCGCTTGCAAATGCTCACCTGAAAGCTTTGGCGATGGAAACAGAAGGCTTTTCATCACAGGACAAGAAATCAGCCCTCAAAAACTTAACCGGCAGAAAATATTTTTTTGAAAAAATCCCTAAGCCCCGGGGTCACAATTTCAGAAAAAATCTGACTTTTGGCAGTTCACTCAAAAATGGTGCCAACCGCTTGCAAATGCTCACCTGAAAGCTTTGGCACGCGAAACAGAAGGCTTTTTATCACAGGACAAGAAATCAGCCCTCAAAAACTTAACCGGCAGAAAATATTTTTTTGAAAAAAATTCCTAAGCCCTGGGGTCACAATTTCAGAAAAAATCTGACTTTTGGCAGTTCACTCAAAAGTGGTGCCAACCGCTTGCAAATGCTCACCTGAAAGCTTTGGCACTCGAAACAGAAGGCTTTTTATCACAGGACAAGAAATCAGCCCTCAAAAACTTAACCGGCAGAAAATATTTTTTTGAAAAAAACCCTAAGCCCCGGGGTCACAATTTCAGAAAAAATCTGACTTTTGGCAGTTCACTCAAAAATGGTGCCAACCGGTTGCAAATGCTCCCCTGAAAGGTTTGGCACTCGAAACAGAAGGCTTTTTATCACAGGACAAGAAATCAGCCCTCAAAAACTTAACCGGCAGAAAATATTCTTTTGAAAAAATCCCTAAGCCCCGGGGTCACAATTTCAGAAAAAATCTGACTTTTGGCAGTTAACTCAAAAATGGTGCCAAAAGCTTGAAAATGCTCCCCTGAAAGGTTTGACACTCGAAACAGGCTTTTTATCACAGGACAAGAAATCAGACCTCAAAAACTTAACCGGCAGAAAATATTTTTTTGAAAAAATCCCTAAGCCCCGGGGTCACAATTTCAGCAAAAATCTGACTTTTGGCAGTTCACTCAAAAATGGTGCCAACCGCTTGCAAATGCTCACCTGAAAGCTTTGGCGATGGAAACAGAAGGCTTTTTATCACAGGACAAGAAATCAGCCCTCAAAAACTTATCCGGCAGAAAATATTTTTTTGAAAAAATCCCTAAGCCCAGGGGTCACAATTTCAGAAAAAATCTGACTTTTGGCAGTTCACTCAAAAATGGTGCCAACCGCTTGCAAATGCTCACCTGAAAGCTTTGGTGATGGAAACAGAAGGCTTTTTATCACAGGACAAGAAATCAGCCCTCAAAAACTTAACCGGCAGAAAAAATTTTTTTGAAAAAATCCCTAAGCCCCGGGGTCACAATTTCAGAAAAAATCTGACTTTTGGCAGTTCACTCAAAAAGGGTGCCAACCGCTTGCAAATGCTCCCCTGAAAGGTTTGGCACGCGAAACAGAAGGCTTTTTATAACAGGACAAGAAATCAGCCCTCAAAAACTTAACCGGCAGAAAATATTTTTTTGAAAAAATCCCTAAGCCCCGGGGTCACAATTTCAGCAAAAATCTGACTTTTGGCAGTTCACTCAAAAATGGTGCCAACCGCTTGCAAATGCTCACCTGAAAGCTTTGGCGATGAAAACAGAAGGCTTTTTATCACAGGACAAGAAATCAGCCCTCAAAAACTTAACCGGCAGAAAATATTTTTTTGAAAAAATCCCTAAGCCCCGGGGTCACAATTTCAGAAAAAATCTGACTTTTGGCAGTTCACTCAAAAATGGTGCCAACCACTTGCAAATGCTCACCTGAAAGCTTTGGCACTCGAAACAGAATGCTTTTTATCACAGGAGAAGAAATCAGCCCTCAAAAACTTAACCGGCAGAAAATATTTTTTTGAAAAAATCCCTAAGCCCCGGGGTCACAATTTCAGAAAAAATCTGACTTTTGGCAGTTCACTCAAAAATGGTGCCAACCGGTTGCAAATGCTCCCCTGAAAGGTTTGGCACTCGAAACAGAAGGCTTTTTATCACAGGACAAGAAATCAGCCCTCAAAAACTTAACCGGCAGAAAATATTCTTTTGAAAAAATCCCTAAGCCCCGGGGTCACAATTTCAGAAAAAATCTGACTTTTGGCAGTTCACTCAAAAATGGTGCCAACCGCTTGCAAATGCTCACCTGAAAGCTTTGGCACGCGAAACAGATGGCTTTTTATCACAGGACAAGAAATCAGCCCTCAAAAACTTAACCAGCAGAAAATATTTTTTTGAAAAAATCCCTAAGCCCCGGGGTCACAATTTCAGAAAAAATCTGACTTTTGGCAATTCACTCAAAAATGGTGCCAAAAGCTTGAAAATGCTCCCCTGAAAGGTTTGGCACTCGAAACAGAAGGCTTTTTATCACAGGACAAGAAATCAGCCCTCAAAAACTTAACCGGCAGAAATTTTTTTTTGAAAAAATCCCTAAGCCCCGGGGTCACAATTTCAGAAAAAATCTGACTTTTGGCAGTTCACTCAAAAATGGTGACAACCGCTTGCAAATGCTCACCTGAAAGCTTTGGCACGCGAAACAGAAGGCTTTTTATCACAGGACAAGAAATCAGCCCTCAAAAACTTAACCGGCAGAAAATATTTTTTTGAAAAAATCCCTAAGCCCCGGGTTCACAATTTCAGCAAAAATCTGACTTTTGGCAATTCACTCAAAAATGGTGCCAAAAGCTTGAAAATGCTCCCCTGAAAGGTTTGGCACTCGAAACAGAAGGCTTTTTATCACAGGACAAGAAATCAGCCCTCAAAAACTTAACCGGCAGAAAATATTTTTTTGAAAAAATCCCTAAGCCCCGGGGTCACAATTTCAGAAAAAATCTGACTTTTGGCAGTTCACTCAAAAATGGTGCCAACCGCTTGCAAATGCTCACCTGAAAGCTTTGGCACGCGAAACAGAAGGCTTTTTATCACAGGACAAGAAATCAGACCTCAAAAACTTAACCGGCAGAAAATATTTTTTTGAAAAAATCCCTAAGCCCCGGGGTCACAATTTCAGCAAAAATCTGACTTTTGGCAATTCACTCAAAAATGGTGCCAAAAGCTTGAAAATGCTCCCCTGAAAGGTTTGGCACTCGAAACAGAAGGCTTTTTATCACAGGACAAGAAATCAGCCCTCAAAAACTTAACCGGCAGAAAATATTTTTTTGAAAAA
Organism: Podarcis liolepis; assembly: GCF_965112155.1. Lineage (NCBI taxonomy): Eukaryota > Metazoa > Chordata > Lepidosauria > Squamata > Lacertidae > Podarcis > Podarcis liolepis. Next base: position 1,300,826 of record NW_028148790.1, on the reverse strand, counting down.
ATCCCTAAGCCCCGGGGTCACAATTTCAGAAAAAATCTGACTTTTGGCAGTTCATTCAAGAATGGTGCCAACCGCTTGAAAATGCTCACCTGAAAGCTTTGGCGATGGAAACAGAAGGCTTTTTATCACAGGACAAGAAATCAGCCCTCAAAAACTTAACCGGCAGAAAATATTTTTTTGAAAAAATCCCTAAGCCCCGGGGTCACAATTTCAGCAAAAATCTGACTTTTGGCAGTTCACTCAAAAATGGTGCCAAAAGCTTGAAAATGCTTCCCTGAAAGCTTTGGCGATGGAAACAGAAGGCTTTTTATCACAGGACAAGAAATCAGCCCTCAAAAATTTAACCGGCAGAAAATATTTTTTTGAAAAAATCCCTAAGCCCCGGGGTCACAATTTCAGCAAAAATCTGACTTTTGGCAGTTCACTCAAAAATGGTGCCAACCGCTTGCAAATGCTCACCTGAAAGGTTTGGCACTCGAAACAGAAGGCTTTTTATCACAGGACAAGAAATCAGCCCTCAAAAACTTAACCGGCAGAAAATATTCTTTTGAAAAAAATCCCTAAGCCCCGGGGTCACAATTTCAGAAAAAATCTGACTTTTGGCAGTTCACTCAAAAATGGTGCCAACCGCTTGCAAATGCTCACCTGAAAGCTTTGGTGATGGAAACAGAAGGCTTTTTATCACAGGACAAGAAATCAGCCCTCAAAAACTTAACCGGCAGAAAAATTTTTTTTGAAAAAATCCCTAAGCCCCGGGGTCACAATTTCAGAAAAAATCTGACTTTTGGCAGTTCACTCAAAAAGGGTGCCAACCGCTTGCAAATGCTCCCCTGAAAGGTTTGGCACGCGAAACAGAAGGCTTTTTATAACAGGCCAAGAAATCAGCCCTCAAAAACTTAACCGGCAGAAAATATTTTTTTGAAAAAATCCCTAAGCCCCGGGGTCACAATTTCAGCAAAAATCTGACTTTTGGCAGTTCACTCAAAAATGGTGCCAACCGCTTGCAAATGCTCACCTGAAAGCTTTGGCGATGAAAACAGAAGGCTTTTTATCACAGGACAGGAAATCAGCCCTCAAAAACTTAACCGGCAGAAAATATTTTTTTGAAAAAATCCCTAAGCCCCGGGGTCACAATTTCAGAAAAAATCTGACTTTTGGCAGTTCACTCAAAAATGGTGCCAACCGGTTGCAAATGCTCCCCTGAAAGGTTTGGCACTCGAAACAGAAGGCTTTTTATCACAGGACAAGAAATCAGCCCTCAAAAACTTAACCGGCAGAAAATATTCTTTTGAAAAAATCCCTAAGCCCCGGGGTCACAATTTCAGAAAAAATCTGACTTTTGGCAGTTCACTCAAAAATGGTGCCAACCGCTTGCAAATGCTCACCTGAAAGCTTTGGCACGCGAAACAGATGGCTTTTTATCACAGGACAAGAAATCAGCCCTCAAAAACTTAACCAGCAGAAAATATTTTTTTGAAAAAATCCATAAGCCCCGGGGTCACAATTTCAGCAAAAATCTGACTTTTGGCAATTCACTCAAAAATGGTGCCAAAAGCTTGAAAATGCTCCCCTGAAAGGTTTGGCACTCGAAACAGAAGGCTTTTTATCACAGGACAAGAAATCAGCCCTCAAAAACTTAACCGGCAGAAAATCTTTTTTTGAAAAAATCCCTAAGCCCCGGGGTCACAATTTCAGCAAAAATCTGACTTTTGGCAGTTCATTCAAGAATGGTGCCAACCGCTTGAAAATGCTCACCTGAAAGCTTTGGCGATGGAAACAGAAGGCTTTTTATCACAGGACAAGAAATCAGCCCTCAAAAACTTAACCGGCAGAAAATATTTTTTTGAAAAAATCCCTAAGCCCCGGGGTCACAATTTCAGCAAAAATCTGACTTTTGGCAGTTCACTCAAAAATGGTGCCAAAAGCTTGAAAATGCTTCCCTGAAAGCTTTGGCGATGGAAACAGAAGGCTTTTTATCACAGGACAAGAAATCAGCCCTCAAAAATTTAACCGGCAGAAAATATTTTTTTGAAAAAATCCCTAAGCCCCGGGGTCACAATTTCAGCAAAAATCTGACTTTTGGCAGTTCACTCAAAAATGGTGCCAACCGCTTGCAAATGCTCACCTGAAAGGTTTGGCACTCGAAACAGAAGGCTTTTTATCACAGGACAAGAAATCAGCCCTCAAAAACTTAACCGGCAGAAAATCTTTTTTTGAAAAAATCCCTAAGCCCCGGGGTCACAATTTCAGCAAAAATCTGACTTTTGGCAGTTCATTCAAGAATGGTGCCAACCGCTTGCAAATGCTCACGTGAAAGCTTTGGCGATGGAAACAGAAGGCTTTTTATCACAGGACAAGAAATCAGCCCTCAAAAACTTAACCGGCAGAAAATATTTTTTTGAAAAAATCCCTAAGCCCCGGGGTCACAATTTCAGCAAAAATCTGACTTTTGGCAATTCACTCAAAAATGGTGCCAAAAGCTTGAAAATGCTCCCCTGAAAGGTTTGGCACTCGAAACAGAAGGCTTTTTATTACAGGACAAGAAATCAGCCCTCAAAAACTTAACCGGCAGAAAATATTTTTTTGAAAAAATCCCTAAGCCCCGGGGTCACAATTTCAGCAAAAATCTGACTTTTGGCAGTTCACTCAAAAATGGTGCCAACCGCTTGCAAATGCTCCCCTGAAAGGTTTGGCACTCGAAACAGAAGGCTTTTTATCACAGGACAAGAAATCAGCCCTCAAAAACTTAACCGGCAGAAAATCTTTTTTTGAAAAAATCCCTAAGCCCCGGGGTCACAATTTCAGCAAAAATCTGACTTTTGGCAGTTCACTCAAAAATGGTGCCAACCGCTTGCAAATGCTCACCTGAAAGGTTTGGCACTCGAAACAGAAGGCTTTTTATCACAGGACAAGAAATCAGCCCTCAAAAACTTAACCGGCAGAAAATATTTTTTTGAAAAAATCCCTAAGCCCCTGGGTCACAATTTCAGCAAAAATCTGACTTTTGGCAGTTCACTCAAAAATGGTGCCAAAAGCTTGAAAATGCTTCCCTGAAAGCTTTGGCGATGGAAACAGAAGGCTTTTTATCACAGGACAAGAAATCAGCCCTCAAAAATTTAACCGGCAGAAAATATTTTTTTGAAAAAATCCCTAAGCCCCGGGGTCACAATTTCAGCAAAAATCTGACTTTTGGCAGTTCACTCAAAAATGGTGCCAACCGCTTGCAAATGCTCACCTGAAAGGTTTGGCACTCGAAACAGAAGGCTTTTTATCACACGACAAGAAATCAGCCCTCAAAAACTTAACCGGCAGAAAATATTTTTTTGAAAAAATCCTAAGCCCCGGGGTCACAATTTCAGAAAAAATCTGACTTTTGGCAGTTCACTCAAAAATGGTGCCAACCGCTTGCAAATGCTCACCTGAAAGCTTTGGCACTCGAAACAGAAGGCTTTTTATCACAGGACAAGAAATCAGCCCTCAAAAACTTAACCGGCAGAAAATATTTTTTTGAAAAAATCCCTAAGCCCCGGGGTCACAATTTCAGCAAAATTCTGACTTTTGGCAGTTCACTCAAAAATGGTGCCAACCGCTTGCAAATGCTCCCCTGAAAGGTTTGGCACTCGAAACAGAAGGCTTTTTATCACAGGACAAGAAATCAGCCCTCAAAAACTTAACCGGCAGAAAATATTTTTTTGAAAAAATCCCTAAGCCCCGGGGTCACAATTTCAGAAAAAATCTGACTTTTGGCAGTTCACTCAAAAATGGTGCCAAAAGCTTGAAAATGCTTCCCTGAAAGCTTTGGCGGTGGAAACAGAAGGCTTTTTATCACAGGACAAGAAATCAGCCCTCAAAAATTTAACCGGCAGAAAATATTTTTTTGAAAAAATCCCTAAGCCCCGGGGTCACAATTTCAGCAAAAATCTGACTTTTGGCAGTTCACTCAAAAATGGTGCCAACCGCTTGCAAATGCTCACCTGAAAGGTTTGGCACTCGAAACAGAAGGCTTTTTATCACAGGACAAGAAATCAGCCCTCAAAAACTTAACCGGCAAAAATATTCTTTTGAAAAAAATCCCTAAGCCCCGGGGTCACAATTTCAGCAAAAATCTGACTTTTGGCAGTTCACTCAAAAATGGTGCCAAAAGCTTGAAAATGCTTCCCTGAAAGCTTTGGCGATGGAAACAGAAGGCTTTTTATCACAGGACAAGAAATCAGCCCTCAAAAATTTAACCGGCAGAAAATATTTTTTTTGAAAAAATCCCTAAGCCCCGGGGTCACAATTTCAGCAAAAATCTGACTTTTGGCAGTTCACTCAAAAATGGTGCCAACCGCTTGCAAATGCTCACCTGAAAGCTTTGGCACTCGAAACAGAAGGCTTTTTATCACAGGACAAGAAATCAGCCCTCAAAAACTTAACCGGCAGAAAATATTCTTTTGAAAAAAATCCCTAAGCCCCGGGGTCACAATTTCAGAAAAAATCTGACTTTTGGCAGTTCACTCAAAAATGGTGCCAACCGCTTGCAAATGCTCACCTGAAAGCTTTGGCACGCGAAAGAGAAGGCTTTTTATCACAGGACAAGAAATCAGCCCTCAAAAACTTAACCGGCAGAAAATATTTTTTTGAAAAAATCCCTAAGCCCCGGGGTCACAATTTCAGCAAAAATCTGACTTTTGGCAGTTCACTCAAAAATGGTGCCAAAAGCTTGAAAATGCTTCCCTGAAAGCTTTGGCGATGGAAACAGAAGGCTTTTTATCACAGGACAAGAAATCAGCCCTCAAAAATTTAACCGGCAGAAAATATTTTTTTGAAAAAATCCCTAAGCCCCGGGGTCACAATTTCAGCAAAAATCTGACTTTTGGCAGTTCACTCAAAAATGGTGCCAACCGCTTGCAAATGCTCACCTGAAAGGTTTGGCACTCGAAACAGAAGGCTTTTTATCACAGGACAAGAAATCAGCCCTCAAAAACTTAACCGGCAGAAAATCTTTTTTTGAAAAAATCCCTAAGCCCCGGGGTCACAATTTCAGCAAAAATCTGACTTTTGGCAGTTCATTCAAGAATGGTGCCAACCGCTTGCAAATGCTCACGTGAAAGCTTTGGCGATGGAAACAGAAGGCTTTTTATCACAGGACAAGAAATCAGCCCTCAAAAACTTAACCGGCAGAAAATATTTTTTTGAAAAAATCCCTAAGCCCCGGGGTCACAATTTCAGCAAAAATCTGACTTTTGGCAATTCACTCAAAAATGGTGCCAAAAGCTTGAAAATGCTCCCCTGAAAGGTTTGGCACTCGAAACAGAAGGCTTTTTATCACAGGACAAGAAATCAGCCCTCAAAAACTTAACCGGCAGAAAATATTTTTTTGAAAAAATCCCTAAGCCCCGGGGTCACAATTTCAGCAAAAATCTGACTTTTGGCAGTTCACTCAAAAATGGTGCCAACCGCTTGCAAATGCTCCCCTGAAAGGTTTGGCACTCGAAACAGAAGGCTTTTTATCACAGGACAAGAAATCAGCCCTCAAAAACTTAACCGGCAGAAAATCTTTTTTTGAAAAAATCCCTAAGCCCCGGGGTCACAATTTCAGCAAAAATCTGACTTTTGGCAGTACACTCAAAAATGGTGCCAACCGCTTGCAAATGCTCACCTGAAAGGTTTGGCACTCGAAACAGAAGGCTTTTTATCACAGGACAAGAAATCAGCCCTCAAAAACTTAACCGGCAGAAAATATTTTTTTGAAAAAATCCCTAAGCCCCTGGGTCACAATTTCAGCAAAAATCTGACTTTTGGCAGTTCACTCAAAAATGGTGCCAAAAGCTTGAAAATGCTTCCCTGAAAGCTTTGGCGATGGAAACAGAAGGCTTTTTATCACAGGACAAGAAATCAGCCCTCAAAAATTTAACCGGCAGAAAATATTTTTTTGAAAAAATCCCTAAGCCCCGGGGTCACAATTTCAGCAAAAATCTGACTTTTGGCAGTTCACTCAAAAATGGTGCCAACCGCTTGCAAATGCTCACCTGAAAGGTTTGGCACTCGAAACAGAAGGCTTTTTATCACAGGACAAGAAATCAGCCCTCAAAAACTTAACCGGCAGAAAATATTTTTTTGAAAAAATCCTAAGCCCCGGGGTCACAATTTCAGAAAAAATCTGACTTTTGGCAGTTCACTCAAAAATGGTGCCAACCGCTTGCAAATGCTCACCTGAAAGCTTTGGCACTCGAAACAGAAGGCTTTTTATCACAGGACAAGAAATCAGCCCTCAAAAACTTAACCGGCAGAAAATATTTTTTTGAAAAAATCCCTAAGCCCCGGGGTCACAATTTCAGCAAAATTCTGACTTTTGGCAGTTCACTCAAAAATGGTGCCAACCGCTTGCAAATGCTCCCCTGAAAGGTTTGGCACTCGAAACAGAAGGCTTTTTATCACAGGACAAGAAATCAGCCCTCAAAAACTTAACCGGCAGAAAATATTTTTTTGAAAAAATCCCTAAGCCCCGGGGTCACAATTTCAGCAAAAATCTGACTTTTGGCAGTTCACTCAAAAATGGTGCCAACCGCTTGCAAATGCTCACCTGAAAGGTTTGGCACTCGAAACAGAAGGCTTTTTATCACAGGACAAGAAATCAGCCCTCAAAAACTTAACCGGCAGAAAATCTTTTTTTGAAAAAATCCCTAAGCCCCGGGGTCACAATTTCAGCAAAAATCTGACTTTTGGCAGTTCATTCAAGAATGGTGCCAACCGCTTGCAAATGCTCACGTGAAAGCTTTGGCGATGGAAACAGAAGGCTTTTTATCACAGGACAAGAAATCAGCCCTCAAAAACTTAACCGGCAGAAAATATTTTTTTGAAAAAATCCCTAAGCCCCGGGGTCACAATTTCAGCAAAAATCTGACTTTTGGCAATTCACTCAAAAATGGTGCCAAAAGCTTGAAAATGCTCCCCTGAAAGGTTTGGCACTCGAAACAGAAGGCTTTTTATCACAGGACAAGAAATCAGCCCTCAAAAACTTAACCGGCAGAAAATATTTTTTTGAAAAAATCCCTAAGCCCCGGGGTCACAATTTCAGCAAAAATCTGACTTTTGGCAGTTCACTCAAAAATGGTGCCAACCGCTTGCAAATGCTCCCCTGAAAGGTTTGGCACTCGAAACAGAAGGCTTTTTATCACAGGACAAGAAATCAGCCCTCAAAAACTTAACCGGCAGAAAATCTTTTTTTGAAAAAATCCCTAAGCCCCGGGGTCACAATTTCAGCAAAAATCTGACTTTTGGCAGTTCACTCAAAAATGGTGCCAACCGCTTGCAAATGCTCACCTGAAAGGTTTGGCACTCGAAACAGAAGGCTTTTTATCACAGGACAAGAAATCAGCCCTCAAAAACTTAACCGGCAGAAAATATTTTTTTGAAAAAATCCCTAAGCCCCTGGGTCACAATTTCAGCAAAAATCTGACTTTTGGCAGTTCACTCAAAAATGGTGCCAAAAGCTTGAAAATGCTTCCCTGAAAGCTTTGGCGATGGAAACAGAAGGCTTTTTATCACAGGACAAGAAATCAGCCCTCAAAAATTTAACCGGCAGAAAATATTTTTTTGAAAAAATCCCTAAGCCCCGGGGTCACAATTTCAGCAAAAATCTGACTTTTGGCAGTTCACTCAAAAATGGTGCCAACCGCTTGCAAATGCTCACCTGAAAGGTTTGGCACTCGAAACAGAAGGCTTTTTATCACAGGACAAGAAATCAGCCCTCAAAAACTTAACCGGCAGAAAATATTTTTTTGAAAAAATCCTAAGCCCCGGGGTCACAATTTCAGAAAAAATCTGACTTTTGGCAGTTCACTCAAAAATGGTGCCAACCGCTTGCAAATGCTCACCTGAAAGCTTTGGCACTCGAAACAGAAGGCTTTTTATCACAGGACAAGAAATCAGCCCTCAAAAACTTAACCGGCAGAAAATATTTTTTTGAAAAAATCCCTAAGCCCCGGGGTCACAATTTCAGCAAAATTCTGACTTTTGGCAGTTCACTCAAAAATGGTGCCAACCGCTTGCAAATGCTCCCCTGAAAGGTTTGGCACTCGAAACAGAAGGCTTTTTATCACAGGACAAGAAATCAGCCCTCAAAAACTTAACCGGCAGAAAATATTTTTTTGAAAAAATCCCTAAGCCCCGGGGTCACAATTTCAGAAAAAATCTGACTTTTGGCAGTTCACTCAAAAATGGTGCCAAAAGCTTGAAAATGCTTCCCTGAAAGCTTTGGCGATGGAAACAGAAGGCTTTTTATCACAGGACAAGAAATCAGCCCTCAAAAATTTAACCGGCAGAAAATATTTTTTTGAAAAAATCCCTAAGCCCCGGGGTCACAATTTCAGCAAAAATCTGACTTTTGGCAGTTCACTCAAAAATGGTGCCAACCGCTTGCAAATGCTCACCTGAAAGGTTTGGCACTCGAAACAGAAGGCTTTTTATCACAGGACAAGAAATCAGCCCTCAAAAACTTAACCGGCAGAAAATCTTTTTTTGAAAAAAATCCCTAAGCCCCGGGGTCACAATTTCAGCAAAAATCTGACTTTTGGCAGTTCACTCAAAAATGGTGCCAAAAGCTTGAAAATGCTTCCCTGAAAGCTTTGGCGATGGAAACAGAAGGCTTTTTATCACAGGACAAGAAATCAGCCCTCAAAAATTTAACCGGCAGAAAATATTTTTTTTGAAAAAATCCCTAAGCCCCGGGGTCACAATTTCAGCAAAAATCTGACTTTTGGCAGTTCACTCAAAAATGGTGCCAACCGCTTGCAAATGCTCACCTGAAAGCTTTGGCACTCGAAACAGAAGGCTTTTTATCACAGGACAAGAAATCAGCCCTCAAAAACTTAACCGGCAGAAAATATTCTTTTGAAAAAAATCCCTAAGCCCCGGGGTCACAATTTCAGAAAAAATCTGACTTTTGGCAGTTCACTCAAAAATGGTGCCAAAAGCTTGAAAATGCTCCCCTGAAAGGTTTGGCACTCGAAACAGAAGGCTTTTTATCACAGGACAAGAAATCAGCCCTCAAAAATTTAACCGGCAGAAAATATTTTTTTGAAAAAATCCCTAAGCCCCGGGGTCACAATTTCAGCAAAAATCTGACTTTTGGCAGTTCACTCAAAAATGGTGCCAAAAGCTTGAAAATGCTTCCCTGAAAGCTTTGGCGATGGAAACAGAAGGCTTTTTATCACAGGACAAGAAATCAGCCCTCAAAAATTTAACCGGCAGAAAATATTTTTTTGAAAAAATCCCTAAGCCCCGGGGTCACAATTTCAGCAAAAATCTGACTTTTGGCAGTTCACTCAAAAATGGTGCCAACCGCTTGCAAATGCTCACCTGAAAGGTTTGGCACTCGAAACAGAAGGCTTTTTATCACAGGACAAGAAATCAGCCCTCAAAAATTTAACCGGCAGAAAATATTTTTTTGAAAAAATCCCTAAGCCCCGGGGTCACAATTTCAGAAAAAATCTGACTTTTGGCAGTTCACTCAAAAATGGTGCCAACCGCTTGCAAATGCTCACCTGAAAGCTTTGGCACTCGAAACAGAAGGCTTTTTATCACAGGACAAGAAATCAGCCCTCAAAAACTTAACCGGCAGAAAATATTTTTTTGAAAAAATCCCTAAGCCCCGGGGTCACAATTTCAGCAAAAATCTGACTTTTGGCAGTTCACTCAAAAATGGTGCCAACCGCTTGCAAATGCTCCCCTGAAAGGTTTGGCACTCGAAACAGAAGGCTTTTTATCACAGGACAAGAAATCAGCCCTCAAAAACTTAACCGGCAGAAAATATTTTTTTGAAAAAATCCCTAAGCCCCGGGGTCACAATTTCAGCAAAAATCTGACTTTTGGCAATTCACTCAAAAATGGTGCCAAAAGCTTGAAAATGCTTCCCTGAAAGCTTTGGCGATGGAAACAGAAGGCTTTTTATCACAGGACAAGAAATCAGCCCTCAAAAATTTAACCGGCAGAAAATATTTTTTTGAAAAAATCCCTAAGCCCCGGGGTCACAATTTCAGCAAAAATCTGACTTTTGGCAGTTCACTCAAAAATGGTGCCAACCGCTTGCAAATGCTCCCCTGAAAGGTTTGGCACTCGAAACAGAAGGCTTTTTATCACAGGACAAGAAATCAGCCCTCAAAAACTTAACCGGCAGAAAATATTTTTTTGAAAAAATCCCTAAGCCCCGGGGTCACAATTTCTGCAAAAATCTGACTTTTGGCAGTTCACTCAAAAATGGTGCCAAAAGCTTGAAAATGCTTCCCTGAAAGCTTTGGCGATGGAAACAGAAGGCTTTTTATCACAGGACAAGAAATCAGCCCTCAAAAATTTAACCGGCAGAAAATATTTTTTTGAAAAAATCCCTAAGCCCCGGGGTCACAATTTCAGCAAAAATCTGACTTTTGGCAGTTCACTCAAAAATGGTGCCAACCGCTTGCAAATGCTCACCTGAAAGGTTTGGCACTCGAAACAGAAGGCTTTTTATCACAGGACAAGAAATCAGCCCTCAAAAACTTAACCGGCAGAAAATATTTTTTTGAAAAAATCCCTAAGCCCCTGGGTCACAATTTCAGCAAAAATCTGACTTTTGGCAGTTCACTCAAAAATGGTGCCAAAAGCTTGAAAATGCTTCCCTGAAAGCTTTGGCGATGGAAACAGAAGGCTTTTTATCACAGGACAAGAAATCAGCCCTCAAAAATTTAACCGGCAGAAAATATTTTTTTGAAAAAATCCCTAAGCCCCGGGGTCACAATTTCAGCAAAAATCTGACTTTTGGCAGTTCACTCAAAAATGGTGCCAACCGCTTGCAAATGCTCACCTGAAAGGTTTGGCACTCGAAACAGAAGGCTTTTTATCACAGGACAAGAAATCAGCCCTCAAAAACTTAACCGGCAGAAAATATTTTTTTGAAAAAATCCCTAAGCCCCGGGGTCACAATTTCAGAAAAAATCTGACTTTTGGCAGTTCACTCAAAAATGGTGCCAACCGCTTGCAAATGCTCACCTGAAAGCTTTGGCACTCGAAACAGAAGGCTTTTTATCACAGGACAAGAAATCAGCCCTCAAAAACTTAACCGGCAGAAAATATTTTTTTGAAAAAATCCCTAAGCCCCGGGGTCACAATTTCAGAAAAAAATCTGACTTTTGGCAGTTCACTCAAAAATGGTGCCAACCGCTTGCAAATGCTCACCTGAAAGCTTTGGCACGCGAAACAGAAGGCTTTTTATCACATGACAAGAAATCAGCCCTCAAAAACTTAACCGGCAGAAAATATTTTTTTGAAAAAATCCCTAAGCCCCGGGGTCACAATTTCAGCAAAAATCTGACTTTTGGCAATTCACTCAAAAATGGTGCCAAAAGCTTGAAAATGCTCACCTGAAAGCTTTGGCACTCGAAACAGAAGGCTTTTTATCACAGGACAAGAAATCAGCCCTCAAAAACTTAACCGGCAGAAAATATTTTTTTGAAAAAATCCCTAAGCCCCTGGGTCACAATTTCAGAAAAAATCTGACTTTTGGCAGTTCACTCAAAAATGGTGCCAAAAGCTTGAAAATGCTTCCCTGAAAGCTTTGGCGATGGAAACAGAAGGCTTTTTATCACAGGACAAGAAATCAGCCCTCAAAAATTTAACCGGCAGAAAATATTTTTTTGAAAAAATCCCTAAGCCCCGGGGTCACAATTTCAGCAAAAATCTGACTTTTGGCAGTTCACTCAAAAATGGTGCCAACCGCTTGCAAATGCTCACCTGAAAGGTTTGGCACTCGAAACAGAAGGCTTTTTATCACAGGACAAGAAATCAGCCCTCAAAAACTTAACCGGCAGAAAATATTTTTTTGAAAAAATCCCTAAGCCCCGGGGTCACAATTTCAGAAAAAATCTGACTTTTGGCAGTTCACTCAAAAATGGTGCCAACCGCTTGCAAATGCTCACCTGAAAGCTTTGGCACTCGAAACAGAAGGCTTTTTATCACAGGACAAGAAATCAGCCCTCAAAAACTTAACCGGCAGAAAATATTCTTTTGAAAAAAATCCCTAAGCCCCGGGGTCACAATTTCAGAAAAAATCTGACTTTTGGCAGTTCACTCAAAAATGGTGCCAACCGCTTGCAAATGCTCACCTGAAAGCTTTGGCACGCGAAACAGAAGGCTTTTTATCACAGGACAAGAAATCAGCCCTCAAAAACTTAACCGGCAGAAAATATTTTTTTGAAAAAATCCCTAAGCCCCGGGGTCACAATTTCAGAAAAAATCTGACTTTTGGCAGTTCACTCAAAAATGGTGCCAACCGCTTGCAAATGCTCACCTGAAAGGTTTGGCACTCGAAACAGAAGGCTTTTTATCACAGGACAAGAAATCAGCCCTCAAAAACTTAACCGGCAGAAAATATTCTTTTGAAAAAAATCCCTAAGCCCCGGGGTCACAATTTCAGAAAAAAATCTGACTTTTGGCAGTTCACTCAAAAATGGTGCCAACCGCTTGCAAATGCTCACCTGAAAGCTTTGGCACGCGAAACAGAAGGCTTTTTATCACAGGACAAGAAATCAGCCCTCAAAAACTTAACCGGCAGAAAATATTTTTTTGAAAAAATCCCTAAGCCCCGGGGTCACAATTTCAGCAAAAATCTGACTTTTGGCAATTCACTCAAAAATGGTGCCAAAAGCTTGAAAATGCTCACCTGAAAGCTTTGGCACTCGAAACAGAAGGCTTTTTATCACAGGACAAGAAATCAGCCCTCAAAAACTTAACCGGCAGAAAATATTTTTTTGAAAAAATCCCTAAGCCCCGGGGTCACAATTTCAGCAAAAATCTGACTTTTGGCAGTTCACTCAAAAATGGTGCCAACCGCTTGCAAATGCTCCCCTGAAAGCTTTGGCACTCGAAACAGAAGGCTTTTTATCACAGGACAAGAAATCAGCCCTCAAAAACTTAACCGGCAGAAAATATTTTTTTGAAAAAATCCCTAAGCCCCGGGGTCACAATTTCAGCAAAAATCTGACTTTTGGCAGTTCATTCAAGAATGGTGCCAACCGCTTGCAAATGCTCACCTGAAAGCTTTGGCGATGGAAACAGAAGGCTTTTTATCACAGGACAAGAAATCAGCCCTCAAAAACTTAACCGGCAGAAAATATTTTTTTGAAAAAATCCCTAAGCCCCGGGGTCACAATTTCAGCAAAAATCTGACTTTTGGCAGTTCACTCAAAAATGGTGCCAAAAGCTTGAAAATGCTTCCCTGAAAGCTTTGGCGATGGAAACAGAAGGCTTTTTATCACAGGACAAGAAATCAGCCCTCAAAAATTTAACCGGCAGAAAATATTTTTTTGAAAAAATCCCTAAGCCCCGGGGTCACAATTTCAGAAAAAATCTGACTTTTGGCAGTTCACTCAAAAATGGTGCCAAAAGCTTGAAAATGCTTCCCTGAAAGCTTTGGCGATGGAAACAGAAGGCTTTTTATCACAGGACAAGAAATCAGCCCTCAAAAATTTAACCGGCAGAAAATATTTTTTTGAAAAAATCCCTAAGCCCCGGGGTCACAATTTCAGCAAAAATCTGACTTTTGGCAGTTCACTCAAAAATGGTGCCAACCGCTTGCAAATGCTCACCTGAAAGGTTTGGCACTCGAAACAGAAGGCTTTTTATCACAGGACAAGAAATCAGCCCTCAAAAACTTAACCGGCAGAAAATATTTTTTTGAAAAAATCCCTAAGCCCCGGGGTCACAATTTCAGAAAAAATCTGACTTTTGGCAGTTCACTCAAAAATGGTGCCAACCGCTTGCAAATGCTCACCTGAAAGGTTTGGCACTCGAAACAGAAGGCTTTTTATCACAGGACAAGAAATCAGCCCTCAAAAACTTAACCGGCAGAAAATATTCTTTTGAAAAAAATCCCTAAGCCCCGGGGTCACAATTTCAGAAAAAATCTGACTTTTGGCAGTTCACTCAAAAATGGTGCCAACCGCTTGCAAATGCTCACCTGAAAGCTTTGGCACGCGAAACAGAAGGCTTTTTATCACAGGACAAGAAATCAGCCCTCAAAAACTTAACCGGCAGAAAATATTTTTTTGAAAAAATCCCTAAGCCCCGGGGTCACAATTTCAGCAAAAATCTGACTTTTGGCAATTCACTCAAAAATGGTGCCAAAAGCTTGAAAATGCTCACCTGAAAGCTTTGGCACTCGAAACAGAAGGCTTTTTATCACAGGACAAGAAATCAGCCCTCAAAAACTTAACCGGCAGAAAATATTTTTTTGAAAAAATCCCTAAGCCCCGGGGTCACAATTTCAGCAAAAATCTGACTTTTGGCAGTTCACTCAAAAATGGTGCCAAAAGCTTGAAAATGCTTCCCTGAAAGCTTTGGCGATGGAAACAGAAGGCTTTTTATCACAGGACAAGAAATCAGCCCTCAAAAATTTAACCGGCAGAAAATATTTTTTTGAAAAAATCCCTAAGCCCCGGGGTCACAATTTCAGCAAAAATCTGACTTTTGGCAGTTCACTCAAAAATGGTGCCAACCGCTTGCAAATGCTCACCTGAAAGGTTTGGCACTCGAAACAGAAGGCTTTTTATCACAGGACAAGAAATCAGCCCTCAAAAACTTAACCGGCAGAAAATATTTTTTTGAAAAAATCCCTAAGCCCCTGGGTCACAATTTCAGCAAAAATCTGACTTTTGGCAGTTCACTCAAAAATGGTGCCAAAAGCTTGAAAATGCTTCCCTGAAAGCTTTGGCGATGGAAACAGAAGGCTTTTTATCACAGGACAAGAAATCAGCCCTCAAAAATTTAACCGGCAGAAAATATTTTTTTGAAAAAATCCCTAAGCCCCGGGGTCACAATTTCAGCAAAAATCTGACTTTTGGCAGTTCACTCAAAAATGGTGCCAACCGCTTGCAAATGCTCACCTGAAAGGTTTGGCACTCGAAACAGAAGGCTTTTTATCACAGGACAAGAAATCAGCCCTCAAAAACTTAACCGGCAGAAAATATTTTTTTGAAAAAATCCCTAAGCCCCGGGGTCACAATTTCAGAAAAAATCTGACTTTTGGCAGTTCACTCAAAAATGGTGCCAACCGCTTGCAAATGCTCACCTGAAAGCTTTGGCACTCGAAACAGAAGGCTTTTTATCACAGGACAAGAAATCAGCCCTCAAAAACTTAACCGGCAGAAAATATTCTTTTGAAAAAAATCCCTAAGCCCCGGGGTCACAATTTCAGAAAAAATCTGACTTTTGGCAGTTCACTCAAAAATGGTGCCAACCGCTTGCAAATGCTCACCTGAAAGCTTTGGCACGCGAAACAGAAGGCTTTTTATCACAGGACAAGAAATCAGCCCTCAAAAACTTAACCGGCAGAAAATATTTTTTTGAAAAAATCCCTAAGCCCCGGGGTCACAATTTCAGCAAAAATCTGACTTTTGGCAGTTCACTCAAAAATGGTGCCAAAAGCTTGAAAATGCTTCCCTGAAAGCTTTGGCGATGGAAACAGAAGGCTTTTTATCACAGGACAAGAAATCAGCCCTCAAAAATTTAACCGGCAGAAAATATTTTTTTGAAAAAATCCCTAAGCCCCGGGGTCACAATTTCAGCAAAAATCTGACTTTTGGCAGTTCACTCAAAAATGGTGCCAACCGCTTGCAAATGCTCACCTGAAAGGTTTGGCACTCGAAACAGAAGGCTTTTTATCACAGGACAAGAAATCAGCCCTCAAAAACTTAACCGGCAGAAAATATTCTTTTGAAAAAAATCCCTAAGCCCCGGGGTCACAATTTCAGAAAAAATCTGACTTTTGGCAGTTCACTCAAAAATGGTGCCAACCGCTTGCAAATGCTCACCTGAAAGCTTTGGCACGCGAAACAGAAGGCTTTTTATCACAGGACAAGAAATCAGCCCTCAAAAACTTAACCGGCAGAAAATATTTTTTTGAAAAAATCCCTAAGCCCCGGGGTCACAATTTCAGCAAAAATCTGACTTTTGGCAATTCACTCAAAAATGGTGCCAAAAGCTTGAAAATGCTCCCCTGAAAGGTTTGGCACTCGAAACAGAAGGCTTTTTATCACAGGACAAGAAATCAGCCCTCAAAAATTTAACCGGCAGAAAATATTTTTTTGAAAAAATCCCTAAGCCCCGGGGTCACAATTTCAGCAAAAATCTGACTTTTGGCAGTTCACTCAAAAATGGTGCCAACCGCTTGCAAATGCTCCCCTGAAAGGTTTGGCACTCGAAACAGAAGGCTTTTTATCACAGGACAAGAAATCAGCCCTCAAAAACTTAACCGGCAGAAAATATTTTTTTGAAAAAATCCCTAAGCCCCGGGGTCACAATTTCAGAAAAAATCTGACTTTTGGCAGTTCACTCAAAAATGGTGCCAACCGCTTGCAAATGCTCACCTGAAAGCTTTGGCACTCGAAACAGAAGGCTTTTTATCACAGGACAAGAAATCAGCCCTCAAAAACTTAACCGGCAGAAAATATTCTTTTGAAAAAAATCCCTAAGCCCCGGGGTCACAATTTCAGAAAAAATCTGACTTTTGGCAGTTCACTCAAAAATGGTGCCAACCGCTTGCAAATGCTCACCTGAAAGCTTTGGCACGCGAAACAGAAGGCTTTTTATCACAGGACAAGAAATCAGCCCTCAAAAACTTAACCGGCAGAAAATATTTTTTTGAAAAAATCCCTAAGCCCCGGGGTCACAATTTCAGAAAAAATCTGACTTTTGGCAGTTCACTCAAAAATGGTGCCAACCGCTTGCAAATGCTCCCCTGAAAGCTTTGGCACTCGAAACAGAAGGCTTTTTATCACAGGACAAGAAATCAGCCCTCAAAAACTTAACCGGCAGAAAATATTTTTTTGAAAAAATCCCTAAGCCCCGGGGTCACAATTTCAGCAAAAATCTGACTTTTGGCAGTTCACTCAAAAATGGTGCCAAAAGCTTGAAAATGCTTCCCTGAAAGCTTTGGCGATGGAAACAGAAGGCTTTTTATCACAGGACAAGAAATCAGCCCTCAAAAATTTAACCGGCAGAAAATATTTTTTTGAAAAAATCCCTAAGCCCCGGGGTCACAATTTCAGCAAAAATCTGACTTTTGGCAGTTCACTCAAAAATGGTGCCAACCGCTTGCAAATGCTCACCTGAAAGGTTTGGCACTCGAAACAGAAGGCTTTTTATCACAGGACAAGAAATCAGCCCTCAAAAACTTAACCGGCAGAAAATATTCTTTTGAAAAAAATCCCTAAGCCCCGGGGTCACAATTTCAGAAAAAATCTGACTTTTGGCAGTTCACTCAAAAATGGTGCCAACCGCTTGCAAATGCTCACCTGAAAGCTTTGGCACGCGAAACAGAAGGCTTTTTATCACAGGACAAGAAATCAGCCCTCAAAAACTTAACCGGCAGAAAATATTTTTTTGAAAAAATCCCTAAGCCCCGGGGTCACAATTTCAGCAAAAATCTGACTTTTGGCAATTCACTCAAAAATGGTGCCAAAAGCTTGAAAATGCTCCCCTGAAAGGTTTGGCACTCGAAACAGAAGGCTTTTTATCACAGGACAAGAAATCAGCCCTCAAAAATTTAACCGGCAGAAAATATTTTTTTGAAAAAATCCCTAAGCCCCGGGGTCACAATTTCAGCAAAAATCTGACTTTTGGCAGTTCACTCAAAAATGGTGCCAACCGCTTGCAAATGCTCCCCTGAAAGGTTTGGCACTCGAAACAGAAGGCTTTTTATCACAGGACAAGAAATCAGCCCTCAAAAACTTAACCGGCAGAAAATCTTTTTTTGAAAAAATCCCTAAGCCCCGGGGTCACAATTTCAGCAAAAATCTGACTTTTGGCAGTTCACTCAAAAATGGTGCCAAAAGCTTGAAAATGCTTCCCTGAAAGCTTTGGCGATGGAAACAGAAGGCTTTTTATCACAGGACAAGAAATCAGCCCTCAAAAATTTAACCGGCAGAAAATATTTTTTTGAAAAAATCCCTAAGCCCCGGGGTCACAATTTCAGCAAAAATCTGACTTTTGGCAGTTCACTCAAAAATGGTGCCAACCGCTTGCAAATGCTCACCTGAAAGGTTTGGCACTCGAAACAGAAGGCTTTTTATCACAGGACAAGAAATCAGCCCTCAAAAACTTAACCGGCAGAAAATATTTTTTTGAAAAAATCCCTAAGCCCCTGGGTCACAATTTCAGAAAAAATCTGACTTTTGGCAGTTCACTCAAAAATGGTGCCAAAAGCTTGAAAATGCTTCCCTGAAAGCTTTGGCGATGGAAACAGAAGGCTTTTTATCACAGGACAAGAAATCAGCCCTCAAAAATTTAACCGGCAGAAAATATTTTTTTGAAAAAATCCCTAAGCCCCGGGGTCACAATTTCAGCAAAAATCTGACTTTTGGCAGTTCACTCAAAAATGGTGCCAACCGCTTGCAAATGCTCACCTGAAAGGTTTGGCACTCGAAACAGAAGGCTTTTTATCACAGGACAAGAAATCAGCCCTCAAAAACTTAACCGGCAGAAAATATTTTTTTGAAAAAATCCCTAAGCCCCGGGGTCACAATTTCAGAAAAAATCTGACTTTTGGCAGTTCACTCAAAAATGGTGCCAACCGCTTGCAAATGCTCACCTGAAAGGTTTGGCACTCGAAACAGAAGGCTTTTTATCACAGGACAAGAAATCAGCCCTCAAAAACTTAACCGGCAGAAAATATTCTTTTGAAAAAAATCCCTAAGCCCCGGGGTCACAATTTCAGAAAAAATCTGACTTTTGGCAGTTCACTCAAAAATGGTGCCAACCGCTTGCAAATGCTCACCTGAAAGCTTTGGCACGCGAAACAGAAGGCTTTTTATCACAGGACAAGAAATCAGCCCTCAAAAACTTAACCGGCAGAAAATATTTTTTTGAAAAAATCCCTAAGCCCCGGGGTCACAATTTCAGCAAAAATCTGACTTTTGGCAGTTCACTCAAAAATGGTGCCAACCGCTTGCAAATGCTCACCTGAAAGGTTTGGCACTCGAAACAGAAGGCTTTTTATCACAGGACAAGAAATCAGCCCTCAAAAACTTAACCGGCAGAAAATATTTTTTTGAAAAAATCCCTAAGCCCCGGGGTCACAATTTCAGCAAAAATCTGACTTTTGGCAGTTCACTCAAAAATGGTGCCAACCGCTTGCAAATGCTCACCTGAAAGGTTTGGCACTCGAAGCAGAAGGCTTTTTATCACAGGACAAGAAATCAGCCCTCAAAAACTTAACCGGCAGAAAATATTCTTTTGAAAAAAATCCCTAAGCCCCGGGGTCACAATTTCAGAAAAAATCTGACTTTTGGCAGTTCACTCAAAAATGGTGCCAACCGCTTGCAAATGCTCACCTGAAAGCTTTGGCACGCGAAACAGAAGGCTTTTTATCACAGGACAAGAAATCAGCCCTCAAAAACTTAACCGGCAGAAAATATTTTTTTGAAAAAATCCCTAAGCCCCGGGGTCACAATTTCAGCAAAAATCTGACTTTTGGCAATTCACTCAAAAATGGTGCCAAAAGCTTGAAAATGCTCACCTGAAAGCTTTGGCACTCGAAACAGAAGGCTTTTTATCACAGGACAAGAAATCAGCCCTCAAAAACTTAACCGGCAGAAAATATTTTTTTGAAAAAATCCCTAAGGGGTCACAATTTCAGCAAAAATCTGACTTTTGGCAGTTCACTCAAAAATGGTGCCAAAAGCTTGAAAATGCTTCCCTGAAAGCTTTGGCGATGGAAACAGAAGGCTTTTTATCACAGGACAAGAAATCAGCCCTCAAAAATTTAACCGGCAGAAAATATTTTTTTGAAAAAATCCCTAAGCCCCGGGGTCACAATTTCAGCAAAAATCTGACTTTTGGCAGTTCACTCAAAAATGGTGCCAACCGCTTGCAAATGCTCACCTGAAAGGTTTGGCACTCGAAACAGAAGGCTTTTTATCACAGGACAAGAAATCAGCCCTCAAAAACTTAACCGGCAGAAAATATTTTTTTGAAAAAATCCCTAAGCCCCGGGGTCACAATTTCAGAAAAAATCTGACTTTTGGCAGTTCACTCAAAAATGGTGCCAACCGCTTGCAAATGCTCACCTGAAAGCTTTGGCACTCGAAACAGAAGGCTTTTTATCACAGGACAAGAAATCAGCCCTCAAAAACTTAACCGGCAGAAAATATTCTTTTGAAAAAAATCCCTAAGCCCCGGGGTCACAATTTCAGAAAAAATCTGACTTTTGGCAGTTCACTCAAAAATGGTGCCAACCGCTTGCAAATGCTCACCTGAAAGCTTTGGCACGCGAAACAGAAGGCTTTTTATCACAGGACAAGAAATCAGCCCTCAAAAACTTAACCGGCAGAAAATATTTTTTTGAAAAAATCCCTAAGCCCCGGGGTCACAATTTCAGAAAAAATCTGACTTTTGGCAGTTCACTCAAAAATGGTGCCAACCGCTTGCAAATGCTCACCTGAAAGGTTTGGCACTCGAAACATAAGGCTTTTTAACACAGGACAAGAAATCAGCCCTCAAAAACTTAACCGGCAGAAAATATTCTTTTGAAAAAAATCCCTAAGCCCCGGGGTCACAATTTCAGAAAAAAATCTGACTTTTGGCAGTTCACTCAAAAATGGTGCCAACCGCTTGCAAATGCTCACCTGAAAGCTTTGGCACGCGAAACAGAAGGCTTTTTATCACAGGACAAGAAATCAGCCCTCAAAAACTTAACCGGCAGAAAATATTTTTTTGAAAAAATCCCTAAGCCCCGGGGTCACAATTTCAGCAAAAATCTGACTTTTGGCAATTCACTCAAAAATGGTGCCAAAAGCTTGAAAATGCTCACCTGAAAGCTTTGGCACTCGAAACAGAAGGCTTTTTATCACAGGACAAGAAATCAGCCCTCAAAAACTTAACCGGCAGAAAATATTTTTTTGAAAAAATCCCTAAGCCCCGGGGTCACAATTTCAGCAAAAATCTGACTTTTGGCAGTTCACTCAAAAATGGTGCCAACCGCTTGCAAATGCTCCCCTGAAAGCTTTGGCACTCGAAACAGAAGGCTTTTTATCACAGGACAAGAAATCAGCCCTCAAAAACTTAACCGGCAGAAAATATTTTTTTGAAAAAATCCCTAAGCCCCGGGGTCACAATTTCAGCAAAAATCTGACTTTTGGCAGTTCATTCAAGAATGGTGCCAACCGCTTGAAAATGCTCACCTGAAAGCTTTGGCGATGGAAACAGAAGGCTTTTTATCACAGGACAAGAAATCAGCCCTCAAAAACTTAACCGGCAGAAAATATTTTTTTGAAAAAATCCCTAAGCCCCGGGGTCACAATTTCAGCAAAAATCTGACTTTTGGCAGTTCACTCAAAAATGGTGCCAAAAGCTTGAAAATGCTTCCCTGAAAGCTTTGGCGATGGAAACAGAAGGCTTTTTATCACAGGACAAGAAATCAGCCCTCAAAAATTTAACCGGCAGAAAATATTTTTTTGAAAAAATCCCTAAGCCCCGGGGTCACAATTTCAGAAAAAATCTGACTTTTGGCAGTTCACTCAAAAATGGTGCCAACCGCTTGCAAATGCTCACCTGAAAGGTTTGGCACTCGAAACAGAAGGCTTTTTATCACAGGACAAGAAATCAGCCCTCAAAAACTTAACCGGCAGAAAATATTCTTTTGAAAAAAATCCCTAAGCCCCGGGCTCACAATTTCAGAAAAAATCTGACTTTTGGCAGTTCACTCAAAAATGGTGCCAACCGCTTGCAAATGCTCACCTGAAAGCTTTGGCACGCGAAACAGAAGGCTTTTTATCACAGGACAAGAAATCAGCCCTCAAAAACTTAACCGGCAGAAAATATTTTTTTGAAAAAATCCCTAAGCC
Organism: Podarcis liolepis; assembly: GCF_965112155.1. Taxonomy (NCBI): domain Eukaryota; kingdom Metazoa; phylum Chordata; class Lepidosauria; order Squamata; family Lacertidae; genus Podarcis; species Podarcis liolepis. The sequence continues at coordinate 1,278,972 of NW_028148790.1, read as the reverse complement.
CCGGGGTCACAATTTCAGCAAAAATCTGACTTTTGGCAATTCACTCAAAAATGGTGCCAAAAGCTTGAAAATGCTCCCCTGAAAGGTTTGGCACTCGAAACAGAAGGCTTTTTATCACAGGACAAGAAATCAGCCCTCAAAAATTTAACCGGCAGAAAATATTTTTTTGAAAAAATCCCTAAGCCCCGGGGTCACAATTTCAGCAAAAATCTGACTTTTGGCAGTTCACTCAAAAATGGTGCCAACCGCTTGCAAATGCTCCCCTGAAAGGTTTGGCACTCGAAACAGAAGGCTTTTTATCACAGGACAAGAAATCAGCCCTCAAAAACTTAACCGGCAGAAAATATTTTTTTGAAAAAATCCCTAAGCCCCGGGGTCACAATTTCAGAAAAAATCTGACTTTTGGCAGTTCACTCAAAAATGGTGCCAAAAGCTTGAAAATGCTTCCCTGAAAGCTTTGGCGATGGAAACAGAAGGCTTTTTATCACAGGACAAGAAATCAGCCCTCAAAAATTTAACCGGCAGAAAATATTTTTTTGAAAAAATCCCTAAGCCCCGGGGTCACAATTTCAGCAAAAATCTGACTTTTGGCAGTTCACTCAAAAATGGTGCCAACCGCTTGCAAATGCTCACCTGAAAGGTTTGGCACTCGAAACAGAAGGCTTTTTATCACAGGACAAGAAATCAGCCCTCAAAAACTTAACCGGCAGAAAATATTTTTTTGAAAAAATCCCTAAGCCCCTGGGTCACAATTTCAGCAAAAATCTGACTTTTGGCAGTTCACTCAAAAATGGTGCCAAAAGCTTGAAAATGCTTCCCTGAAAGCTTTGGCGATGGAAACAGAAGGCTTTTTATCACAGGACAAGAAATCAGCCCTCAAAAATTTAACCGGCAGAAAATATTTTTTTGAAAAAATCCCTAAGCCCCGGGGTCACAATTTCAGCAAAAATCTGACTTTTGGCAGTTCACTCAAAAATGGTGCCAACCGCTTGCAAATGCTCACCTGAAAGGTTTGGCACTCGAAACAGAAGGCTTTTTATCACAGGACAAGAAATCAGCCCTCAAAAACTTAACCGGCAGAAAATATTTTTTTGAAAAAATCCCTAAGCCCCGGGGTCACAATTTCAGAAAAAATCTGACTTTTGGCAGTTCACTCAAAAATGGTGCCAACCGCTTGCAAATGCTCACCTGAAAGCTTTGGCACTCGAAACAGAAGGCTTTTTATCACAGGACAAGAAATCAGCCCTCAAAAACTTAACCGGCAGAAAATATTCTTTTGAAAAAAATCCCTAAGCCCTGGGGTCACAATTTCAGAAAAAATCTGACTTTTGGCAGTTCACTCAAAAATGGTGCCAACCGCTTGCAAATGCTCACCTGAAAGCTTTGGCACGCGAAACAGAAGGCTTTTTATCACAGGACAAGAAATCAGCCCTCAAAAACTTAACCGGCAGAAAATATTTTTTTGAAAAAATCCCTAAGCCCCGGGGTCACAATTTCAGAAAAAATCTGACTTTTGGCAGTTCACTCAAAAATGGTGCCAACCGCTTGCAAATGCTCACCTGAAAGGTTTGGCACTCGAAACAGAAGGCTTTTTATCACAGGACAAGAAATCAGCCCTCAAAAACTTAACCGGCAGAAAATATTCTTTTGAAAAAAATCCCTAAGCCCCGGGGTCACAATTTCAGAAAAAAATCTGACTTTTGGCAGTTCACTCAAAAATGGTGCCAACCGCTTGCAAATGCTCACCTGAAAGCTTTGGCACGCGAAACAGAAGGCTTTTTATCACAGGACAAGAAATCAGCCCTCAAAAACTTAACCGGCAGAAAATATTTTTTTGAAAAAATCCCTAAGCCCCGGGGTCACAATTTCAGCAAAAATCTGACTTTTGGCAATTCACTCAAAAATGGTGCCAAAAGCTTGAAAATGCTCACCTGAAAGCTTTGGCACTCGAAACCGAAGGCTTTTTATCACAGGACAAGAAATCAGCCCTCAAAAACTTAACCGGCAGAAAATATTTTTTTGAAAAAATCCCTAAGCCCCGGGGTCACAATTTCAGCAAAAATCTGACTTTTGGCAGTTCACTCAAAAATGGTGCCAACCGCTTGCAAATGCTCCCCTGAAAGCTTTGGCACTCGAAACAGAAGGCTTTTTATCACAGGACAAGAAATCAGCCCTCAAAAACTTAACCGGCAGAAAATATTTTTTTGAAAAAATCCCTAAGCCCCGGGGTCACAATTTCAGCAAAAATCTGACTTTTGGCAGTTCATTCAAGAATGGTGCCAACCGCTTGAAAATGCTCACCTGAAAGCTTTGGCGATGGAAACAGAAGGCTTTTTATCACAGGACAAGAAATCAGCCCTCAAAAACTTAACCCGCAGAAAATATTTTTTTGAAAAAATCCCTAAGCCCCGGGTTCACAATTTCAGCAAAAATCTGACTTTTGGCAGTTCACTCAAAAATGGTGCCAAAAGCTTGAAAATGCTTCCCTGAAAGCTTTGGCGATGGAAACAGAAGGCTTTTTATCACAGGACAAGAAATCAGCCCTCAAAAATTTAACCGGCAGAAAATATTTTTTTGAAAAAATCCCTAAGCCCCGGGGTCACAATTTCAGAAAAAATCTGACTTTTGGCAGTTCACTCAAAAATGGTGCCAACCGCTTGCAAATGCTCACCTGAAAGGTTTGGCACTCGAAACAGAAGGCTTTTTATCACAGGACAAGAAATCAGCCCTCAAAAACTTAACCGGCAGAAAATATTCTTTTGAAAAAAATCCCTAAGCCCCGGGGTCACAATTTCAGAAAAAATCTGACTTTTGGCAGTTCACTCAAAAATGGTGCCAACCGCTTGCAAATGCTCACCTGAAAGCTTTGGCACGCGAAACAGAAGGCTTTTTATCACAGGACAAGAAATCAGCCCTCAAAAACTTAACCGGCAGAAAATATTTTTTTGAAAAAATCCCTAAGCCCCGGGGTCACAATTTCAGCAAAAATCTGACTTTTGGCAATTCACTCAAAAATGGTGCCAAAAGCTTGAAAATGCTCCCCTGAAAGGTTTGGCACTCGAAACAGAAGGCTTTTTATCACAGGACAAGAAATCAGCCCTCAAAAATTTAACCGGCAGAAAATATTTTTTTGAAAAAATCCCTAAGCCCCGGGGTCACAATTTCAGCAAAAATCTGACTTTTGGCAGTTCACTCAAAAATGGTGCCAACCGCTTGCAAATGCTCCCCTGAAAGGTTTGGCACTCGAAACAGAAGGCTTTTTATCACAGGACAAGAAATCAGCCCTCAAAAACTTAACCGGCAGAAAATCTTTTTTTGAAAAAATCCCTAAGCCCCGGGGTCACAATTTCAGCAAAAATCTGACTTTTGGCAGTTCACTCAAAAATGGTGCCAACCGCTTGCAAATGCTCCCCTGAAAGCTTTGGCACTCGAAACAGAAGGCTTTTTATCACAGGACAAGAAATCAGCCCTCAAAAACTTAACCGGCAGAAAATATTTTTTTGAAAAAATCCCTAAGCCCCGGGGTCACAATTTCAGCAAAAATCTGACTTTTGGCAGTTCATTCAAGAATGGTGCCAACCGCTTGAAAATGCTCACCTGAAAGCTTTGGCGATGGAAACAGAAGGCTTTTTATCACAGGACAAGAAATCAGCCCTCAAAAACTTAACCGGCAGAAAATATTTTTTTGAAAAAATCCCTAAGCCCCGGGTTCACAATTTCAGCAAAAATCTGACTTTTGGCAGTTCACTCAAAAATGGTGCCAAAAGCTTGAAAATGCTTCCCTGAAAGCTTTGGCGATGGAAACAGAAGGCTTTTTATCACAGGACAAGAAATCAGCCCTCAAAAATTTAACCGGCAGAAAATATTTTTTTGAAAAAATCCCTAAGCCCCGGGGTCACAATTTCAGAAAAAATCTGACTTTTGGCAGTTCACTCAAAAATGGTGCCAACCGCTTGCAAATGCTCACCTGAAAGGTTTGGCACTCGAAACAGAAGGCTTTTTATCACAGGACAAGAAATCAGCCCTCAAAAACTTAACCGGCAGAAAATATTCTTTTGAAAAAAATCCCTAAGCCCCGGGGTCACAATTTCAGAAAAAATCTGACTTTTGGCAGTTCACTCAAAAATGGTGCCAACCGCTTGCAAATGCTCACCTGAAAGCTTTGGCACGCGAAACAGAAGGCTTTTTATCACAGGACAAGAAATCAGCCCTCAAAAACTTAACCGGCAGAAAATATTTTTTTGAAAAAATCCCTAAGCCCCGGGGTCACAATTTCAGCAAAAATCTGACTTTTGGCAATTCACTCAAAAATGGTGCCAAAAGCTTGAAAATGCTCCCCTGAAAGGTTTGGCACTCGAAACAGAAGGCTTTTTATCACAGGACAAGAAATCAGCCCTCAAAAATTTAACCGGCAGAAAATATTTTTTTGAAAAAATCCCTAAGCCCCGGGGTCACAATTTCAGCAAAAATCTGACTTTTGGCAGTTCACTCAAAAATGGTGCCAACCGCTTGCAAATGCTCCCCTGAAAGGTTTGGCACTCGAAACAGAAGGCTTTTTATCACAGGACAAGAAATCAGCCCTCAAAAACTTAACCGGCAGAAAATCTTTTTTTGAAAAAATCCCTAAGCCCCGGGGTCACAATTTCAGCAAAAATCTGACTTTTGGCAGTTCACTCAAAAATGGTGCCAACCGCTTGCAAATGCTCCCCTGAAAGCTTTGGCACTCGAAACAGAAGGCTTTTTATCACAGGACAAGAAATCAGCCCTCAAAAACTTAACCGGCAGAAAATATTTTTTTGAAAAAATCCCTAAGCCCCGGGGTCACAATTTCAGCAAAAATCTGACTTTTGGCAGTTCATTCAAGAATGGTGCCAACCGCTTGAAAATGCTCACCTGAAAGCTTTGGCGATGGAAACAGAAGGCTTTTTATCACAGGACAAGAAATCAGCCCTCAAAAACTTAACCGGCAGAAAATATTTTTTTGAAAAAATCCCTAAGCCCCGGGTTCACAATTTCAGCAAAAATCTGACTTTTGGCAGTTCACTCAAAAATGGTGCCAAAAGCTTGAAAATGCTTCCCTGAAAGCTTTGGCGATGGAAACAGAAGGCTTTTTATCACAGGACAAGAAATCAGCCCTCAAAAATTTAACCGGCAGAAAATATTTTTTTGAAAAAATCCCTAAGCCCCGGGGTCACAATTTCAGAAAAAATCTGACTTTTGGCAGTTCACTCAAAAATGGTGCCAACCGCTTGCAAATGCTCACCTGAAAGGTTTGGCACTCGAAACAGAAGGCTTTTTATCACAGGACAAGAAATCAGCCCTCAAAAACTTAACCGGCAGAAAATATTCTTTTGAAAAAAATCCCTAAGCCCCGGGGTCACAATTTCAGAAAAAATCTGACTTTTGGCAGTTCACTCAAAAATGGTGCCAACCGCTTGCAAATGCTCACCTGAAAGCTTTGGCACGCGAAACAGAAGGCTTTTTATCACAGGACAAGAAATCAGCCCTCAAAAACTTAACCGGCAGAAAATATTTTTTTGAAAAAATCCCTAAGCCCCGGGGTCACAATTTCAGCAAAAATCTGACTTTTGGCAATTCACTCAAAAATGGTGCCAAAAGCTTGAAAATGCTCCCCTGAAAGGTTTGGCACTCGAAACAGAAGGCTTTTTATCACAGGACAAGAAATCAGCCCTCAAAAATTTAACCGGCAGAAAATATTTTTTTGAAAAAATCCCTAAGCCCCGGGGTCACAATTTCAGCAAAAATCTGACTTTTGGCAGTTCACTCAAAAATGGTGCCAACCGCTTGCAAATGCTCCCCTGAAAGGTTTGGCACTCGAAACAGAAGGCTTTTTATCACAGGACAAGAAATCAGCCCTCAAAAACTTAACCGGCAGAAAATCTTTTTTTGAAAAAATCCCTAAGCCCCGGGGTCACAATTTCAGCAAAAATCTGACTTTTGGCAGTTCACTCAAAAATGGTGCCAAAAGCTTGAAAATGCTTCCCTGAAAGCTTTGGCGATGGAAACAGAACGCTTTTTATCACAGGACAAGAAATCAGCCCTCAAAAATTTAACCGGCAGAAAATATTTTTTTGAAAAAATCCCTAAGCCCCGGGGTCACAATTTCAGCAAAAATCTGACTTTTGGCAGTTCACTCAAAAATGGTGCCAACCGCTTGCAAATGCTCACCTGAAAGGTTTGGCACTCGAAACAGAAGGCTTTTTATCACAGGACAAGAAATCAGCCCTCAAAAACTTAACCGGCAGAAAATATTTTTTTGAAAAAATCCCTAAGCCCCGGGGTCACAATTTCAGAAAAAATCTGACTTTTGGCAGTTCACTCAAAAATGGTGCCAACCGCTTGCAAATGCTCACCTGAAAGGTTTGGCACTCGAAACAGAAGGCTTTTTATCACAGGACAAGAAATCAGCCCTCAAAAACTTAACCGGCAGAAAATATTCTTTTGAAAAAAATCCCTAAGCCCCGGGGTCACAATTTCAGAAAAAATCTGACTTTTGGCAGTTCACTCAAAAATGGTGCCAACCGCTTGCAAATGCTCACCTGAAAGCTTTGGCACGCGAAACAGAAGGCTTTTTATCACAGGACAAGAAATCAGCCCTCAAAAACTTAACCGGCAGAAAATATTTTTTTGAAAAAATCCCTAAGCCCCGGGGTCACAATTTCAGCAAAAATCTGACTTTTGGCAATTCACTCAAAAATGGTGCCAAAAGCTTGAAAATGCTCACCTGAAAGCTTTGGCACTCGAAACAGAAGGCTTTTTATCACAGGACAAGAAATCAGCCCTCAAAAACTTAACCGGCAGAAAATATTTTTTTGAAAAAATCCCTAAGCCCCGGGGTCACAATTTCAGCAAAAATCTGACTTTTGGCAGTTCACTCAAAAATGGTGCCAAAAGCTTGAAAATGCTTCCCTGAAAGCTTTGGCGATGGAAACAGAAGGCTTTTTATCACAGGACAAGAAATCAGCCCTCAAAAATTTAACCGGCAGAAAATATTTTTTTGAAAAAATCCCTAAGCCCCGGGGTCACAATTTCAGCAAAAATCTGACTTTTGGCAGTTCACTCAAAAATGGTGCCAACCGCTTGCAAATGCTCACCTGAAAGGTTTGGCACTCGAAACAGAAGGCTTTTTATCACAGGACAAGAAATCAGCCCTCAAAAACTTAACCGGCAGAAAATATTCTTTTGAAAAAAATCCCTAAGCCCCGGGGTCACAATTTCAGAAAAAAATCTGACTTTTGGCAGTTCACTCAAAAATGGTGCCAACCGCTTGCAAATGCTCACCTGAAAGCTTTGGCACGCGAAACAGAAGGCTTTTTATCACAGGACAAGAAATCAGCCCTCAAAAACTTAACCGGCAGAAAATATTTTTTTGAAAAAATCCCTAAGCCCCGGGGTCACAATTTCAGCAAAAATCTGACTTTTGGCAATTCACTCAAAAATGGTGCCAAAAGCTTGAAAATGCTCACCTGAAAGCTTTGGCACTCGAAACAGAAGGCTTTTTATCACAGGACAAGAAATCAGCCCTCAAAAACTTAACCGGCAGAAAATATTTTTTTGAAAAAATCCCTAAGCCCCGGGGTCACAATTTCAGCAAAAATCTGACTTTTGGCAGTTCACTCAAAAATGGTGCCAACCGCTTGCAAATGCTCCCCTGAAAGCTTTGGCACTCGAAACAGAAGGCTTTTTATCACAGGACAAGAAATCAGCCCTCAAAAACTTAACCGGCAGAAAATATTTTTTTGAAAAAATCCCTAAGCCCCGGGGTCACAATTTCAGCAAAAATCTGACTTTTGGCAGTTCATTCAAGAATGGTGCCAACCGCTTGAAAATGCTCACCTGAAAGCTTTGGCGATGGAAACAGAAGGCTTTTTATCACAGGACAAGAAATCAGCCCTCAAAAACTTAACCGGCAGAAAATATTTTTTTGAAAAAATCCCTAAGCCCCGGGGTCACAATTTCAGCAAAAATCTGACTTTTGGCAGTTCACTCAAAAATGGTGCCAAAAGCTTGAAAATGCTTCCCTGAAAGCTTTGGCGATGGAAACAGAAGGCTTTTTATCACAGGACAAGAAATCAGCCCTCAAAAATTTAACCGGCAGAAAATATTTTTTTGAAAAAATCCCTAAGCCCCGGGGTCACAATTTCAGAAAAAATCTGACTTTTGGCAGTTCACTCAAAAATGGTGCCAACCGCTTGCAAATGCTCACCTGAAAGGTTTGGCACTCGAAACAGAAGGCTTTTTATCACAGGACAAGAAATCAGCCCTCAAAAACTTAACCGGCAGAAAATATTCTTTTGAAAAAAATCCCTAAGCCCCGGGGTCACAATTTCAGAAAAAATCTGACTTTTGGCAGTTCACTCAAAAATGGTGCCAACCGCTTGCAAATGCTCACCTGAAAGCTTTGGCACGCGAAACAGAAGGCTTTTTATCACAGGACAAGAAATCAGCCCTCAAAAACTTAACCGGCAGAAAATATTTTTTTGAAAAAATCCCTAAGCCCCGGGGTCACAATTTCAGCAAAAATCTGACTTTTGGCAATTCACTCAAAAATGGTGCCAAAAGCTTGAAAATGCTCCCCTGAAAGGTTTGGCACTCGAAACAGAAGGCTTTTTATCACAGGACAAGAAATCAGCCCTCAAAAATTTAACCGGCAGAAAATATTTTTTTGAAAAAATCCCTAAGCCCCGGGGTCACAATTTCAGCAAAAATCTGACTTTTGGCAGTTCACTCAAAAATGGTGCCAACCGCTTGCAAATGCTCCCCTGAAAGGTTTGGCACTCGAAACAGAAGGCTTTTTATCACAGGACAAGAAATCAGCCCTCAAAAACTTAACCGGCAGAAAATCTTTTTTTGAAAAAATCCCTAAGCCCCGGGGTCACAATTTCAGCAAAAATCTGACTTTTGGCAGTTCACTCAAAAATGGTGCCAAAAGCTTGAAAATGCTTCCCTGAAAGCTTTGGCGATGGAAACAGAAGGCTTTTTATCACAGGACAAGAAATCAGCCCTCAAAAATTTAACCGGCAGAAAATATTTTTTTGAAAAAATCCCTAAGCCCCGGGGTCACAATTTCAGCAAAAATCTGACTTTTGGCAGTTCACTCAAAAATGGTGCCAACCGCTTGCAAATGCTCACCTGAAAGGTTTGGCACTCGAAACAGAAGGCTTTTTATCACAGGACAAGAAATCAGCCCTCAAAAACTTAACCGGCAGAAAATATTTTTTTGAAAAAATCCCTAAGCCCCTGGGTCACAATTTCAGCAAAAATCTGACTTTTGGCAATTCACTCAAAAATGGTGCCAAAAGCTTGAAAATGCTCACCTGAAAGCTTTGGCACTCGAAACAGAAGGCTTTTTATCACAGGACAAGAAATCAGCCCTCAAAAACTTAACCGGCAGAAAATATTTTTTTGAAAAAATCCCTAAGCCCCGGGGTCACAATTTCAGCAAAAATCTGACTTTTGGCAGTTCACTCAAAAATGGTGCCAAAAGCTTGAAAATGCTTCCCTGAAAGCTTTGGCGATGGAAACAGAAGGCTTTTTATCACAGGACAAGAAATCAGCCCTCAAAAATTTAACCGGCAGAAAATATTTTTTTGAAAAAATCCCTAAGCCCCGGGGTCACAATTTCAGCAAAAATCTGACTTTTGGCAGTTCACTCAAAAATGGTGCCAACCGCTTGCAAATGCTCACCTGAAAGGTTTGGCACTCGAAACAGAAGGCTTTTTATCACAGGACAAGAAATCAGCCCTCAAAAACTTAACCGGCAGAAAATATTCTTTTGAAAAAAATCCCTAAGCCCCGGGGTCACAATTTCAGAAAAAAATCTGACTTTTGGCAGTTCACTCAAAAATGGTGCCAACCGCTTGCAAATGCTCACCTGAAAGCTTTGGCACGCGAAACAGAAGGCTTTTTATCACAGGACAAGAAATCAGCCCTCAAAAACTTAACCGGCAGAAAATATTTTTTTGAAAAAATCCCTAAGCCCCGGGGTCACAATTTCAGCAAAAATCTGACTTTTGGCAATTCACTCAAAAATGGTGCCAAAAGCTTGAAAATGCTCACCTGAAAGCTTTGGCACTCGAAACAGAAGGCTTTTTATCACAGGACAAGAAATCAGCCCTCAAAAACTTAACCGGCAGAAAATATTTTTTTGAAAAAATCCCTAAGCCCCGGGGTCACAATTTCAGCAAAAATCTGACTTTTGGCAGTTCACTCAAAAATGGTGCCAACCGCTTGCAAATGCTCCCCTGAAAGCTTTGGCACTCGAAACAGAAGGCTTTTTATCACAGGACAAGAAATCAGCCCTCAAAAACTTAACCGGCAGAAAATATTTTTTTGAAAAAATCCCTAAGCCCCGGGGTCACAATTTCAGCAAAAATCTGACTTTTGGCAGTTCATTCAAGAATGGTGCCAACCGCTTGAAAATGCTCACCTGAAAGCTTTGGCGATGGAAACAGAAGGCTTTTTATCACAGGACAAGAAATCAGCCCTCAAAAACTTAACCGGCAGAAAATATTTTTTTGAAAAAATCCCTAAGCCCCGGGGTCACAATTTCAGCAAAAATCTGACTTTTGGCAGTTCACTCAAAAATGGTGCCAAAAGCTTGAAAATGCTTCCCTGAAAGCTTTGGCGATGGAAACAGAAGGCTTTTTATCACAGGACAAGAAATCAGCCCTCAAAAATTTAACCGGCAGAAAATATTTTTTTGAAAAAATCCCTAAGCCCCGGGGTCACAATTTCAGAAAAAATCTGACTTTTGGCAGTTCACTCAAAAATGGTGCCAACCGCTTGCAAATGCTCACCTGAAAGGTTTGGCACTCGAAACAGAAGGCTTTTTATCACAGGACAAGAAATCAGCCCTCAAAAACTTAACCGGCAGAAAATATTCTTTTGAAAAAAATCCCTAAGCCCCGGGGTCACAATTTCAGAAAAAATCTGACTTTTGGCAGTTCACTCAAAAATGGTGCCAACCGCTTGCAAATGCTCACCTGAAAGCTTTGGCACGCGAAACAGAAGGCTTTTTATCACAGGACAAGAAATCAGCCCTCAAAAACTTAACCGGCAGAAAATATTTTTTTGAAAAAATCCCTAAGCCCCGGGGTCACAATTTCAGCAAAAATCTGACTTTTGGCAATTCACTCAAAAATGGTGCCAAAAGCTTGAAAATGCTCCCCTGAAAGGTTTGGCACTCGAAACAGAAGGCTTTTTATCACAGGACAAGAAATCAGCCCTCAAAAATTTAACCGGCAGAAAATATTTTTTTGAAAAAATCCCTAAGCCCCGGGGTCACAATTTCAGCAAAAATCTGACTTTTGGCAGTTCACTCAAAAATGGTGCCAACCGCTTGCAAATGCTCCCCTGAAAGGTTTGGCACTCGAAACAGAAGGCTTTTTATCACAGGACAAGAAATCAGCCCTCAAAAACTTAACCGGCAGAAAATCTTTTTTTGAAAAAATCCCTAAGCCCCGGGGTCACAATTTCAGCAAAAATCTGACTTTTGGCAGTTCACTCAAAAATGGTGCCAAAAGCTTGAAAATGCTTCCCTGAAAGCTTTGGCGATGGAAACAGAAGGCTTTTTATCACAGGACAAGAAATCAGCCCTCAAAAATTTAACCGGCAGAAAATATTTTTTTGAAAAAATCCCTAAGCCCCGGGGTCACAATTTCAGCAAAAATCTGACTTTTGGCAGTTCACTCAAAAATGGTGCCAACCGCTTGCAAATGCTCACCTGAAAGGTTTGGCACTCGAAACAGAAGGCTTTTTATCACAGGACAAGAAATCAGCCCTCAAAAACTTAACCGGCAGAAAATATTTTTTTGAAAAAATCCCTAAGCCCCTGGGTCACAATTTCAGAAAAAATCTGACTTTTGGCAGTTCACTCAAAAATGGTGCCAAAAGCTTGAAAATGCTTCCCTGAAAGCTTTGGCGATGGAAACAGAAGGCTTTTTATCACAGGACAAGAAATCAGCCCTCAAAAATTTAACCGGCAGAAAATATTTTTTTGAAAAAATCCCTAAGCCCCGGGGTCACAATTTCAGCAAAAATCTGACTTTTGGCAGTTCACTCAAAAATGGTGCCAACCGCTTGCAAATGCTCACCTGAAAGGTTTGGCACTCGAAACAGAAGGCTTTTAATCACAGGACAAGAAATCAGCCCTCAAAAACTTAACCGGCAGAAAATATTTTTTTGAAAAAATCCCTAAGCCCCGGGGTCACAATTTCAGAAAAAATCTGACTTTTGGCAGTTCACTCAAAAATGGTGCCAACCGCTTGCAAATGCTCACCTGAAAGGTTTGGCACTCGAAACAGAAGGCTTTTTATCACAGGACAAGAAATCAGCCCTCAAAAACTTAACCGGCAGAAAATATTCTTTTGAAAAAAATCCCTAAGCCCCGGGGTCACAATTTCAGAAAAAATCTGACTTTTGGCAGTTCACTCAAAAATGGTGCCAACCGCTTGCAAATGCTCACCTGAAAGCTTTGGCACGCGAAACAGAAGGCTTTTTATCACAGGACAAGAAATCAGCCCTCAAAAACTTAACCGGCAGAAAATATTTTTTTGAAAAAATCCCTAAGCCCCGGGGTCACAATTTCAGCAAAAATCTGACTTTTGGCAATTCACTCAAAAATGGTGCCAAAAGCTTGAAAATGCTCACCTGAAAGCTTTGGCACTCGAAACAGAAGGCTTTTTATCACAGGACAAGAAATCAGCCCTCAAAAACTTAACCGGCAGAAAATATTTTTTTGAAAAAATCCCTAAGCCCCTGGGTCACAATTTCAGCAAAAATCTGACTTTTGGCAGTTCACTCAAAAATGGTGCCAAAAGCTTGAAAATGCTTCCCTGAAAGCTTTGGCGATGGAAACAGAAGGCTTTTTATCACAGGACAAGAAATCAGCCCTCAAAAATTTAACCGGCAGAAAATATTTTTTTGAAAAAATCCCTAAGCCCCGGGGTCACAATTTCAGCAAAAATCTGACTTTTGGCAGTTCACTCAAAAATGGTGCCAACCGCTTGCAAATGCTCACCTGAAAGGTTTGGCACTCGAAACAGAAGGCTTTTAATCACAGGACAAGAAATCAGCCCTCAAAAACTTAACCGGCAGAAAATATTTTTTTGAAAAAATCCCTAAGCCCCGGGGTCACAATTTCAGAAAAAATCTGACTTTTGGCAGTTCACTCAAAAATGGTGCCAACCGCTTGCAAATGCTCACCTGAAAGGTTTGGCACTCGAAACAGAAGGCTTTTTATCACAGGACAAGAAATCAGCCCTCAAAAACTTAACCGGCAGAAAATATTCTTTTGAAAAAAATCCCTAAGCCCCGGGGTCACAATTTCAGAAAAAATCTGACTTTTGGCAGTTCACTCAAAAATGGTGCCAACCGCTTGCAAATGCTCACCTGAAAGCTTTGGCACGCGAAACAGAAGGCTTTTTATCACAGGACAAGAAATCAGCCCTCAAAAACTTAACCGGCAGAAAATATTTTTTTGAAAAAATCCCTAAGCCCCGGGGTCACAATTTCAGCAAAAATCTGACTTTTGGCAATTCACTCAAAAATGGTGCCAAAAGCTTGAAAATGCTCACCTGAAAGCTTTGGCACTCGAAACAGAAGGCTTTTTATCACAGGACAAGAAATCAGCCCTCAAAAACTTAACCGGCAGAAAATATTTTTTTGAAAAAATCCCTAAGCCCCGGGGTCACAATTTCAGCAAAAATCTGACTTTTGGCAGTTCACTCAAAAATGGTGCCAAAAGCTTGAAAATGCTTCCCTGAAAGCTTTGGCGATGGAAACAGAAGGCTTTTTATCACAGGACAAGAAATCAGCCCTCAAAAATTTAACCGGCAGAAAATATTTTTTTGAAAAAATCCCTAAGCCCCGGGGTCACAATTTCAGCAAAAATCTGACTTTTGGCAGTTCACTCAAAAATGGTGCCAACCGCTTGCAAATGCTCACCTGAAAGCTTTGGCACTCGAAACAGAAGGCTTTTTATCACAGGACAAGAAATCAGCCCTCAAAAACTTAACCGGCAGAAAATATTTTTTTGAAAAAATCCCTAAGCCCCGGGGTCACAATTTCAGCAAAAATCTGACTTTTGGCAATTCACTCAAAAATGGTGCCAAAAGCTTGAAAATGCTCACCTGAAAGCTTTGGCACTCGAAACAGAAGGCTTTTTATCACAGGACAAGAAATCAGCCCTCAAAAACTTAACCGGCAGAAAATATTTTTTTGAAAAAATCCCTAAGCCCCGGGGTCACAATTTCAGCAAAAATCTGACTTTTGGCAGTTCACTCAAAAATGGTGCCAAAAGCTTGAAAATGCTTCCCTGAAAGCTTTGGCGATGGAAACAGAAGGCTTTTTATCACAGGACAAGAAATCAGCCCTCAAAAATTTAACCGGCAGAAAATATTTTTTTGAAAAAATCCCTAAGCCCCGGGGTCACAATTTCAGCAAAAATCTGACTTTTGGCAGTTCACTCAAAAATGGTGCCAACCGCTTGCAAATGCTCACCTGAAAGGTTTGGCACTCGAAACAGAAGGCTTTTTATCACAGGACAAGAAATCAGCCCTCAAAAACTTAACCGGCAGAAAATATTTTTTTGAAAAAATCCCTAAGCCCCTGGGTCACAATTTCAGCAAAAATCTGACTTTTGGCAGTTCACTCAAAAATGGTGCCAAAAGCTTGAAAATGCTTCCCTGAAAGCTTTGGCGATGGAAACAGAAGGCTTTTTATCACAGGACAAGAAATCAGCCCTCAAAAATTTAACCGGCAGAAAATATTTTTTTGAAAAAATCCCTAAGCCCCGGGGTCACAATTTCAGCAAAAATCTGACTTTTGGCAGTTCACTCAAAAATGGTGCCAACCGCTTGCAAATGCTCACCTGAAAGGTTTGGCACTCGAAACAGAAGGCTTTTAATCACAGGACAAGAAATCAGCCCTCAAAAACTTAACCGGCAGAAAATATTTTTTTGAAAAAATCCCTAAGCCCCGGGGTCACAATTTCAGAAAAAATCTGACTTTTGGCAGTTCACTCAAAAATGGTGCCAACCGCTTGCAAATGCTCACCTGAAAGGTTTGGCACTCGAAACAGAAGGCTTTTTATCACAGGACAAGAAATCAGCCCTCAAAAACTTAACCGGCAGAAAATATTCTTTTGAAAAAAATCCCTAAGCCCCGGGGTCACAATTTCAGAAAAAATCTGACTTTTGGCAGTTCACTCAAAAATGGTGCCAACCGCTTGCAAATGCTCACCTGAAAGCTTTGGCACGCGAAACAGAAGGCTTTTTATCACAGGACAAGAAATCAGCCCTCAAAAACTTAACCGGCAGAAAATATTTTTTTGAAAAAATCCCTAAGCCCCGGGGTCACAATTTCAGCAAAAATCTGACTTTTGGCAATTCACTCAAAAATGGTGCCAAAAGCTTGAAAATGCTCACCTGAAAGCTTTGGCGATGGAAACAGAAGGCTTTTTATCACAGGACAAGAAATCAGCCCTCAAAAATTTAACCGGCAGAAAATATTTTTTTGAAAAAATCCCTAAGCCCCGGGGTCACAATTTCAGCAAAAATCTGACTTTTGGCAGTTCACTCAAAAATGGTGCCAACCGCTTGCAAATGCTCACCTGAAAGGTTTGGCACTCGAAACAGAAGGCTTTTTATCACAGGACAAGAAATCAGCCCTCAAAAACTTAACCGGCAGAAAATATTTTTTTGAAAAAATCCCTAAGCCCCTGGGTCACAATTTCAGCAAAAATCTGACTTTTGGCAGTTCACTCAAAAATGGTGCCAAAAGCTTGAAAATGCTTCCCTGAAAGCTTTGGCGATGGAAACAGAAGGCTTTTTATCACAGGACAAGAAATCAGCCCTCAAAAATTTAACCGGCAGAAAATATTTTTTTGAAAAAATCCCTAAGCCCCGGGGTCACAATTTCAGCAAAAATCTGACTTTTGGCAGTTCACTCAAAAATGGTGCCAACCGCTTGCAAATGCTCACCTGAAAGGTTTGGCACTCGAAACAGAAGGCTTTTTATCACAGGACAAGAAATCAGCCCTCAAAAACTTAACCGGCAGAAAATATTTTTTTGAAAAAATCCCTAAGCCCCGGGGTCACAATTTCAGAAAAAATCTGACTTTTGGCAGTTCACTCAAAAATGGTGCCAACCGCTTGCAAATGCTCACCTGAAAGCTTTGGCACTCGAAACAGAAGGCTTTTTATCACAGGACAAGAAATCAGCCCTCAAAAACTTAACCGGCAGAAAATATTCTTTTGAAAAAAATCCCTAAGCCCCGGGGTCACAATTTCAGAAAAAATCTGACTTTTGGCAGTTCACTCAAAAATGGTGCCAACCGCTTGCAAATGCTCACCTGAAAGCTTTGGCACGCGAAACAGAAGGCTTTTTATCACAGGACAAGAAATCAGCCCTCAAAAACTTAACCGGCAGAAAATATTTTTTTGAAAAAATCCCTAAGCCCCGGGGTCACAATTTCAGAAAAAATCTGACTTTTGGCAGTTCACTCAAAAATGGTGCCAACCGCTTGCAAATGCTCACCTGAAAGGTTTGGCACTCGAAACAGAAGGCTTTTTATCACAGGACAAGAAATCAGCCCTCAAAAACTTAACCGGCAGAAAATATTCTTTTGAAAAAAATCCCTAAGCCCCGGGGTCACAATTTCAGAAAAAAATCTGACTTTTGGCAGTTCACTCAAAAATGGTGCCAACCGCTTGCAAATGCTCACCTGAAAGCTTTGGCACGCGAAACAGAAGGCTTTTTATCACAGGACAAGAAATCAGCCCTCAAAAACTTAACCGGCAGAAAATATTTTTTTGAAAAAATCCCTAAGCCCCGGGGTCACAATTTCAGCAAAAATCTGACTTTTGGCAATTCACACAAAAATGGTGCCAAAAGCTTGAAAATGCTCACCTGAAAGGTTTGGCACTCGAAACAGAAGGCTTTTTATCACAGGACAAGAAATCAGCCCTCAAAAACTTAACCGGCAGAAAATATTTTTTTGAAAAAATCCCTAAGCCCCTGGGTCACAATTTCAGAAAAAATCTGACTTTTGGCAGTTCACTCAAAAATGGTGCCAACCGCTTGCAAATGCTCCCCTGAATGGTTTGGCACTCGAAACAGAAGGCTTTTTATCACAGGACAAGAAATCAGCCCTCAAAAACTTAACCGGCAGAAAATATTTTTTTGAAAAAATCCCTAAGCCCCGGGGTCACAATTTCAGCAAAAATCTGACTTTTGGCAATTCACTCAAAAATGGTGCCAAAAGCTTGAAAATGCTCACCTGAAAGCTTTGGCACTCGAAACAGAAGGCTTTTTATCACAGGACAAGAAATCAGCCCTCAAAAACTTAACCGGCAGAAAATATTTTTTTGAAAAAATCCCTAAGCCCCGGGGTCACAATTTCAGCAAAAATCTGACTTTTGGCAGTTCACTCAAAAATGGTGCCAAAAGCTTGAAAATGCTTCCCTGAAAGCTTTGGCGATGGAAACAGAAGGCTTTTTATCACAGGACAAGAAATCAGCCCTCAAAAATTTAACCGGCAGAAAATATTTTTTTGAAAAAATCCCTAAGCCCCGGGGTCACAATTTCAGCAAAAATATGACTTTTGGCAGTTCACTCAAAAATGGTGCCAACCGCTTGCAAATGCTCCCCTGAAAGGTTTGGCACTCGAAACAGAAGGCTTTTTATCACAGGACAAGAAATCAGCCCTCAAAAACTTAACCGGCAGAAAATCTTTTTTTGAAAAAATCCCTAAGCCCCGGGGTCACAATTTCAGCAAAAATCTGACTTTTGGCAGTTCACTCAAAAATGGTGCCAAAAGCTTGAAAATGCTTCCCTGAAAGGTTTGGCGATGGAAACAGAAGGCTTTTTATCACAGGACAAGAAATCAGCCCTCAAAAATTTAACCGGCAGAAAATATTTTTTTGAAAAAATCCCTAAGCCCCGGGGTCACAATTTCAGCAAAAATCTGACTTTTGGCAGTTCACTCAAAAATGGTGCCAACCGCTTGCAAATGCTCACCTGAAAGGTTTGGCACTCGAAACAGAAGGCTTTTTATCACAGGACAAGAAATCAGCCCTCAAAAACTTAACCGGCAGAAAATATTTTTTTGAAAAAATCCCTAAGCCCCTGGGTCACAATTTCAGAAAAAATCTGACTTTTGGCAGTTCACTCAAAAATGGTGCCAACCGCTTGCAAATGCTCCCCTGAATGGTTTGGCACTCGAAACAGAAGGCTTTTTATCACAGGACAAGAAATCAGCCCTCAAAAGCTTAACCGGCAGAAAATATTTTTTTGAAAAAATCCCTAAGCCCCGGGGTCACAATTTCAGCAAAAATCTGACTTTTGGCAATTCACTCAAAAATGGTGCCAAAAGCTTGAAAATGCTCACCTGAAAGCTTTGGCACTCGAAACAGAAGGCTTTTTATCACAGGACAAGAAATCAGCCCTCAAAAACTTAACCGGCAGAAAATATTTTTTTGAAAAAATCCCTAAGCCCCGGGGTCACAATTTCAGCAAAAATCTGACTTTTGGCAGTTCACTCAAAAATGGTGCCAAAAGCTTGAAAATGCTTCCCTGAAAGCTTTGGCGATGGAAACAGAAGGCTTTTTATCACAGGACAAGAAATCAGCCCTCAAAAATTTAACCGGCAGAAAATATTTTTTTGAAAAAATCCCTAAGCCCCGGGGTCACAATTTCAGCAAAAATCTGACTTTTGGCAGTTCACTCAAAAATGGTGCCAACCGCTTGCAAATGCTCACCTGAAAGGTTTGGCACTCGAAACAGAAGGCTTTTTATCACAGGACAAGAAATCAGCCCTCAAAAACTTAACCGGCAGAAAATATTTTTTTGAAAAAATCCCTAAGCCCCTGGGTCACAATTTCAGCAAAAATCTGACTTTTGGCAGTTCACTCAAAAATGGTGCCAAAAGCTTGAAAATGCTTCCCTGAAAGCTTTGGCGATGGAAACAGAAGGCTTTTTATCACAGGACAAGAAATCAGCCCTCAAAAATTTAACCGGCAGAAAATATTTTTTTGAAAAAATCCCTAAGCCCCGGGGTCACAATTTCAGCAAAAATCTGACTTTTGGCAGTTCACTCAAAAATGGTGCCAACCGCTTGCAAATGCTCACCTGAAAGGTTTGGCACTCGAAACAGAAGGCTTTTTATCACAGGACAAGAAATCAGCCCTCAAAAACTTAACCGGCAGAAAATATTTTTTTGAAAAAATCCCTAAGCCCCGGGGTCACAATTTCAGAAAAAATCTGACTTTTGGCAGTTCACTCAAAAATGGTGCCAACCGCTTGCAAATGCTCACCTGAAAGCTTTGGCACTCGAAACAGAAGGCTTTTTATCACAGGACAAGAAATCAGCCCTCAAAAACTTAACCGGCAGAAAATATTCTTTTGAAAAAAATCCCTAAGCCCCGGGGTCACAATTTCAGAAAAAATCTGACTTTTGGCAGTTCACTCAAAAATGGTGCCAACCGCTTGCAAATGCTCACCTGAAAGCTTTGGCACGCGAAACAGAAGGCTTTTTATCACAGGACAAGAAATCAGCCCTCAAAAACTTAACCGGCAGAAAATATTTTTTTGAAAAAATCCCTAAGCCCCGGGGTCACAATTTCAGAAAAAATCTGACTTTTGGCAGTTCACTCAAAAATGGTGCCAACCGCTTGCAAATGCTCACCTGAAAGGTTTGGCACTCGAAACAGAAGGCTTTTTATCACAGGACAAGAAATCAGCCCTCAAAAACTTAACCGGCAGAAAATATTCTTTTGAAAAAAATCCCTAAGCCCCGGGGTCACAATTTCAGAAAAAAATCTGACTTTTGGCAGTTCATTCAAAAATGGTGCCAACCGCTTGCAAATGCTCACCTGAAAGCTTTGGCACGCGAAACAGAAGGCTTTTTATCACAGGACAAGAAATCAGCCCTCAAAAACTTAACCGGCAGAAAATATTTTTTTGAAAAAATCCCTAAGCCCCGGGGTCACAATTTCAGCAAAAATCTGACTTTTGGCAATTCACTCAAAAATGGTGCCAAAAGCTTGAAAATGCTCACCTGAAAGCTTTGGCACTCGAAACAGAAGGCTTTTTATCACAGGACAAGAAATCAGCCCTCAAAAACTTAACCGGCAGAAAATATTTTTTTGAAAAAATCCCTAAGCCCCGGGGTCACAATTTCAGAAAAAATCTGACTTTTGGCAGTTCACTCAAAAATGGTGCCAACCGCTTGCAAATGCTCCCCTGAAAGCTTTGGCACTCGAAACAGAAGGCTTTTTATCACAGGACAAGAAATCAGCCCTCAAAAACTTAACCGGCAGAAAATATTTTTTTGAAAAAATCCCTAAGCCCCGGGGTCACAATTTCAGCAAAAATCTGACTTTTGGCAGTTCATTCAAGAATGGTGCCAACCGCTTGAAAATGCTCACCTGAAAGCTTTGGCGATGGAAACAGAAGGCTTTTTATCACAGGACAAGAAATCAGCCCTCAAAAACTTAACCGGCAGAAAATATTTTTTTGAAAAAATCCCTAAGCCCCGGGGTCACAATTTCAGCAAAAATCTGACTTTTGGCAGTTCACTCAAAAATGGTGCCAAAAGCTTGAAAATGCTTCCCTGAAAGCTTTGGCGATGGAAACAGAAGGCTTTTTATCACAGGACAAGAAATCAGCCCTCAAAAATTTAACCGGCAGAAAATATTTTTTTGAAAAAATCCCTAAGCCCCGGGGTCACAATTTCAGAAAAAATCTGACTTTTGGCAGTTCACTCAAAAATGGTGCCAACCGCTTGCAAATGCTCACCTGAAAGGTTTGGCACTCGAAACAGAAGGCTTTTTATCACAGGACAAGAAATCAGCCCTCAAAAACTTAACCGGCAGAAAATATTCTTTTGAAAAAAATCCCTAAGCCCCGGGGTCACAATTTCAGAAAAAAATCTGACTTTTGGCAGTTCACTCAAAAATGGTGCCAAAAGCTTGAAAATGCTCCCCTGAAAGGTTTGGCACTCGAAACAGAAGGCTTTTTATCACAGGACAAGAAATCAGCCCTCAAAAATTTAACCGGCAGAAAATATTTTTTTGAAAAAATCCCTAAGCCCCGGGGTCACAATTTCAGCAAAAATCTGACTTTTGGCAGTTCACTCAAAAATGGTGCCAACCGCTTGCAAATGCTCCCCTGAAAGGTTTGGCACTCGAAACAGAAGGCTTTTTATCACAGGACAAGAAATCAGCCCTCAAAAACTTAACCGGCAGAAAATCTTTTTTTGAAAAAATCCCTAAGCCCCGGGGTCACAATTTCAGCAAAAATCTGACTTTTGGCAGTTCACTCAAAAATGGTGCCAAAAGCTTGAAAATGCTTCCCTGAAAGCTTTGGCGATGGAAACAGAAGGCTTTTTATCACAGGACAAGAAATCAGCCCTCAAAAATTTAACCGGCAGAAAATATTTTTTTGAAAAAATCCCTAAGCCCCGGGGTCACAATTTCAGCAAAAATCTGACTTTTGGCAGTTCACTCAAAAATGGTGCCAACCGCTTGCAAATGCTCACCTGAAAGGTTTGGCACTCGAAACAGAAGGCTTTTTATCACAGGACAAGAAATCAGCCCTCAAAAACTTAACCGGCAGAAAATATTTTTTTGAAAAAATCCCTAAGCCCCTGGGTCACAATTTCAGAAAAAATCTGACTTTTGGCAGTTCACTCAAAAATGGTGCCAAAAGCTTGAAAATGCTTCCCTGAAAGCTTTGGCGATGGAAACAGAAGGCTTTTTATCACAGGACAAGAAATCAGCCCTCAAAAATTTAACCGGCAGAAAATATTTTTTTGAAAAAATCCCTAAGCCCCGGGGTCACAATTTCAGCAAAAATCTGACTTTTGGCAGTTCACTCAAAAATGGTGCCAACCGCTTGCAAATGCTCACCTGAAAGGTTTGGCACTCGAAACAGAAGGCTTTTTATCACAGGACAAGAAATCAGCCCTCAAAAACTTAACCGGCAGAAAATATTTTTTTGAAAAAATCCCTAAGCCCCGGGGTCACAATTTCAGCAAAAATCTGACTTTTGGCAATTCACTCAAAAATGGTGCCAAAAGCTTGAAAATGCTCACCTGAAAGCTTTGGCACTCGAAACAGAAGGCTTTTTATCACAGGACAAGAAATCAGCCCTCAAAAACTTAACCGGCAGAAAATATTTTTTTGAAAAAATCCCTAAGCCCCGGGGTCACAATTTCAGCAAAAATCTGACTTTTGGCAGTTCACTCAAAAATGGTGCCAACCGCTTGAAAATGCTCCCCTGAAAGGTTTGGCACTCGAAACAGAAGGCTTTTTATCACAGGACAAGAAATCAGCCCTCAAAAACTTAACCGGCAGAAAATCTTTTTTTGAAAAAATCCCTAAGCCCCGGGGTCACAATTTCAGCAAAAATCTGACTTTTGGCAGTTCACTCAAAAATGGTGCCAAAAGCTTGAAAATGCTTCCCTGAAAGCTTTGGCGATGGAAACAGAAGGCTTTTTATCACAGGACAAGAAATCAGCCCTCAAAAATTTAACCGGCAGAAAATATTTTTTTGAAAAAATCCCTAAGCCCCGGGGTCACAATTTCAGAAAAAATCTGACTTTTGGCAGTTCACTCAAAAATGGTGCCAACCGCTTGCAAATGCTCCCCTGAAAGGTTTGGCACTCGAAACAGAAGGCTTTTTATCACAGGACAAGAAATCAGCCCTCAAAAACTTAACCGGCAGAAAATCTTTTTTTGAAAAAATCCCTAAGCCCCGGGGTCACAATTTCAGCAAAAATCTGACTTTTGGCAGTTCACTCAAAAATGGTGCCAAAAGCTTGAAAATGCTTCCCTGAAAGCTTTGGCGATGGAAACAGAAGGCTTTTTATCACAGGACAAGAAATCAGTCCTCAAAAATTTAACCGGCAGAAAATATTTTTTTGAAAAAATCCCTAAGCCCCGGGGTCACAATTTCAGCAAAAATCTGACTTTTGGCAGTTCACTCAAAAATGGTGCCAACCGCTTGCAAATGCTCACCTGAAAGGTTTGGCACTCGAAACAGAAGGCTTTTTATCACAGGACAAGAAATCAGCCCTCAAAAACTTAACCGGCAGAAAATATTCTTTTGAAAAAAATCCCTAAGCCCCGGGGTCACAATTTCAGAAAAAATCTGACTTTTGGCAGTTCACTCAAAAATGGTGCCAACCGCTTGCAAATGCTCAACTGAAAGCTTTGGCACGCGAAACAGAAGGCTTTTTATCACAGGACAAGAAATCAGCCCTCAAAAACTTAACCGGCAGAAAATATTTTTTTGAAAAAATCCCTAAGCCCCGGGGTCACAATTTCAGCAAAAATCTGACTTTTGGCAATTCACTCAAAAATGGTGCCAAAAGCTTGAAAATGCTCCCCTGAAAGGTTTGGCACTCGAAACAGAAGGCTTTTTATCACAGGACAAGAAATCAGCCCTCAAAAACTTAACCGGCAGAAAATATTTTTTTGAAAAAATCCCTAAGCCCCGGGGTCACAATTTCAGAAAAAATCTGACTTTTGGCAGTTCACTCAAAAATGGTGCCAACCGCTTGCAAATGCTCACCTGAAAGCTTTGGCACTCGAAACAGAAGGCTTTTTATCACAGGACAAGAAATCAGCCCTCAAAAACTTAACCGGCAGAAAATATTTTTTTGAAAAAATCCCTAAGCCCCGGAGTCATAATTTCAGCAAAAATCTGACTTTTGGCAGTTCACTCAAAAATGGTGCCAACCGGTTGCAAATGCTCCCCTGAAAGGTTTGGCACGCGAAACAGAAGGCTTTTTATCACAGGACAAGAAATCAGCCCTCAAAAACTTAACCGGCAGAAAATATTTTTTTGAAAAAATCCCTAACCCCGGGGTCACAATTTCAGCAAAAATCTGACTTTTGGCATTTCACTCAAAAATGGTGCCAACCGGTTGCAAATGCTCCCCTGAAAGGTTTGGCACTCGAAACAGAAGGCTTTTTATCACAGGACAAGAAATCAGCCCTCAAAAACTTAACCGGCAGAAAATATTTTTTTGAAAAAATCCCTAAGCCCCGGGGTCACAATTTCAGCAAAAATCTGACTTTTGGCAGTTCACTCAAAAATGGTGCCAACCGCTTGCAAATTCTCCCCTGAAAGCTTTGGCCATGGAAACAGAAGGCTTTTTATCACAGGACAAGAAATCAGCCCTCAAAAACTTAACCGGCAGAAAATATTTTTTTGAAAAAATCCCTAAGCCCCGGGGTCACAATTTCAGCAAAAATCTGACTTTTGGCAGTTCACTCAAAAATGGTGCCAACCGCTTGCAAATTCTCCCCTGAAAGCTTTGGCCATGGAAACAGAAGGCTTTTTATCACAGGACAAGAAATCAGCCCTCAAAAACTTAACCGGCAGAAAATATTTTTTTGAAAAAATCCCTAAGCCCCGGGGTCACAATTTCAGCAAAAATCTGACTTTTGGCAATTCACTCAAAAATGGTGCCAACCGCTTGAAAATGCTCCCCTGAAAGGTTTGGCACTCGAAACAGAAGGCTTTTTATCACAGGACAAGTAATCAGCCCTCAAAAACTTAACCGGCAGAAAATATTTTTTTGAAAAAATCCCTAAGCCCCGGGGTCACAATTTCAGCAAAAATCTGACTTTTGGCAGTTCACTCAAAAATGGTGCCAACCGGTTGCAAATGCTCCCCTGAAAGGTTTGGCACTCGAAACAGAAGGCTTTTTATCACAGGACAAGAAATCAGCCCTCAAAAACTTAACCGGCAGAAAATATTTTTTGGAAAAAATCCCTAAGCCCCGGGGTCACAATTTCAGAAAAAAATCTGACTTTTGGCAGTTCACTCAAAAATGGTGCCAACCGCTTGCAAATGCTCACCTGAAAGGTTTGGCACTCAAAACAGAAGGCTTTTTATCACAGGACAAGAAATCAGCCCTCAAAAACTTAACCGGCAGAAAATCTTTTTTTGAAAAAATCCCTAAGCCCCGGGGTCACAATTTCAGCAAAAATCTGACTTTTGGCAGTTCACTCAAAAATGGTGCCAAAAGCTTGAAAATGCTCCCCTGAAAGCTTTGGCACTCGAAACAGAAGGCTTTTTATCACAGGACAAGAAATCAGCCCTCAAAAACTTAACCGGCAGAAAATATTTTTTTGAAAAAATCCCTTAGCCCCGGGGTCACAATTTCAGCAAAAATCTGACTTTTGGCAGTTCACTCAAAAATTGTGCCAACCGCTTGAAAATGCTCACCTGAAAGGTTTGGCACTCGAAACAGAAGGCTTTTTATCACAGGACAAGAAATCAGCCCTCAAAAACTTAACCGGCAGAAAATATTTTTTTGAAAAAATCCCTAAGCCCCGGGGTCACAATTTCAGCAAAAATCTGACTTTTGGCAGTTCACTCAAAAATGGTGCCAACCGCTTGCAAATGCTCACCTGAAAGGTTTGGCACTCGAAACAGAAGGCTTTTTATCACAGGACAAGAAATCAGCCCTCAAAAACTTAACCGGCAGAAAATATTTTTTTGAAAAAATCCCTAAGCCCCGGGGTCACAATTTCAGAAAAAATCTGACTTATGGCAGTTCACTCAAAAATGGTGCCAACCGCTTGCAAATGCTCACCTGAAAGCTTTGGCACGCGAAACAGAAGGCTTTTTATCACAGGACAAGAAATCAGCCCTCAAAAACTTAACCGGCAGAATATATTTTTTTGAAAAAATCCCTAAGCCCCGGGGTCACAATTTCAGAAAAAATCTGACTTTTGGCAGTTCACTCAAAAATGGTGCCAAAAGCTTGAAAATGGTCACCTGAAAGCTTTGGCACTCGAAACAGAAGGCTTTTTATCACAGGACAAGAAATCAGCCCTCAAAAACTTAACCGGCAGAAAATATTTTTTTGAAAAAATCCCTAAGCCCCGGGGTCACAATTTCAGAAAAAATCTGACTTTTGGCAGTTCACTCAAAAATGGTGCCAACCGCTTGCAAATGCTCACCTGAAAGCTTTGGCACTCGAAACAGAAGGCTTTTTATCACAGGACAAGAAATCAGCCCTCAAAAACTTAACCGGCAGAAAATATTTTTTTGAAAAAATCCCTAAGCCCCGGGGTCACAATTTCAGCAAAAATCTGACTTTTGGCAGTTCACTCAAAAATGGTGCCAACCGGTTGCAAATGCTCCCCTGAAAGGTTTGGCACTCGAAACAGAAGGCTTTTTATCACAGGACAAGAAATCAGCCCTCAAAAACTTAACCGGCAGAAAATATTTTTTGGAAAAAAT
Organism: Podarcis liolepis; assembly: GCF_965112155.1. Classification (NCBI taxonomy): domain Eukaryota; kingdom Metazoa; phylum Chordata; class Lepidosauria; order Squamata; family Lacertidae; genus Podarcis; species Podarcis liolepis. Next base: position 1,252,686 of record NW_028148790.1, on the reverse strand, counting down.
CCCTAAGCCCCGGGGTCACAATTTCAGAAAAAAATCTGACTTTTGGCAGTTCACTCAAAAATGGTGCCAACCGCTTGCAAATGCTCACCTGAAAGGTTTGGCACTCAAAACAGAAGGCTTTTTATCACAGGACAAGAAATCAGCCCTCAAAAACTTAACCGGCAGAAAATATTTTTTTGAAAAAATCCCTAAGCCCCGGGGTCACAATTTCAGCAAAAATCTGACTTTTGGCAGTTCACTCAAAAATGGTGCCAAAAGCTTGAAAATGCTCCCCTGAAAGCTTTGGCACTCGAAACAGAAGGCTTTTTATCACAGGACAAGAAATCAGCCCTCAAAAACTTAACCGGCAGAAAATATTTTTTTGAAAAAATCCCTTAGCCCCGGGGTCACAATTTCAGCAAAAATCTGACTTTTGGCAGTTCACTCAAAAATTGTGCCAACCGCTTGAAAATGCTCACCTGAAAGGTTTGGCACTCGAAACAGAAGGCTTTTTATCACAGGACAAGAAATCAGCCCTCAAAAACTTAACCGGCAGAAAATATTTTTTTGAAAAAATCCCTAAGCCCCGGGGTCACAATTTCAGCAAAAATCTGACTTTTGGCAGTTCACTCAAAAATGGTGCCAACCGCTTGCAAATGCTCACCTGAAAGGTTTGGCACTCGAAACAGAAGGCTTTTTATCACAGGACAAGAAATCAGCCCTCAAAAACTTAACCGGCAGAAAATATTTTTTTGAAAAAATCCCTAAGCCCCGGGGTCACAATTTCAGAAAAAATCTGACTTATGGCAGTTCACTCAAAAATGGTGCCAACCGCTTGCAAATGCTCACCTGAAAGCTTTGGCACGCGAAACAGAAGGCTTTTTATCACAGGACAAGAAATCAGCCCTCAAAAACTTAACCGGCAGAATATATTTTTTTGAAAAAATCCCTAAGCCCCGGGGTCACAATTTCAGAAAAAATCTGACTTTTGGCAGTTCACTCAAAAATGGTGCCAAAAGCTTGAAAATGGTCACCTGAAAGCTTTGGCACTCGAAACAGAAGGCTTTTTATCACAGGACAAGAAATCAGCCCTCAAAAACTTAACCGGCAGAAAATATTTTTTTGAAAAAATCCCTAAGCCCCGGGGTCACAATTTCAGAAAAAATCTGACTTTTGGCAGTTCACTCAAAAATGGTGCCAACCGCTTGCAAATGCTCACCTGAAAGCTTTGGCACTCGAAACAGAAGGCTTTTTATCACAGGACAAGAAATCAGCCCTCAAAAACTTAACCGGCAGAAAATATTTTTTTGAAAAAATCCCTAAGCCCCGGGGTCACAATTTCAGCAAAATTCTGACTTTTGGCAGTTCACTCAAAAATGGTGCCAACCGCTTGCAAATGCTCCCCTGAAAGGTTTGGCACTCGAAACAGAAGGCTTTTTATCACAGGACAAGAAATCAGCCCTCAAAAACTTAACCGGCAGAAAATCTTTTTTTGAAAAAATCCCTAAGCCCCGGGGTCACAATTTCAGCAAAAATCTGACTTTTGGCAGTTCACTCAAAAATGGTGCCAAAAGCTTGAAAATGCTTCCCTGAAAGCTTTGGCGATGGAAACAGAAGGCTTTTTATCACAGGACAAGAAATCAGCCCTCAAAAACTTAACCGGCAGAAAATATTTTTTTGAAAAAATCCCTAAGCCCCGGGGTCACAATTTCAGAAAAAATCTGACTTTTGGCAGTTCACTCAAAAATGGTGCCAACCGCTTGCAAATGGTCACCTGAAAGCTTTGGCACGCGAAACAGAAGGCTTTTTATCACAGGACAAGAAATCAGCCCTCAAAAACTTAACCGGCAGAAAATATTTTTTTGAAAAAATCCCTAAGCCCCGGAGTCATAATTTCAGCAAAAATCTGACTTTTGGCAGTTCACTCAAAAATGGTGCCAACCGGTTGCAAATGCTCCCCTGAAAGGTTTGGCACGCGAAACAGAAGGCTTTTTATCACAGGACAAGAAATCAGCCCTCAAAAACTTAACCGGCAGAAAATATTTTTTTGAAAAAATCCCTAACCCCGGGGTCACAATTTCAGCAAAAATCTGACTTTTGGCATTTCACTCAAAAATGGTGCCAACCGGTTGCAAATGCTCCCCTGAAAGGTTTGGCACTCGAAACAGAAGGCTTTTTATCACAGGACAAGAAATCAGCCCTCAAAAACTTAACCGGCAGAAAATATTTTTTTGAAAAAATCCCTAAGCCCCGGGGTCACAATTTCAGCAAAAATCTGACTTTTGGCAGTTCACTCAAAAATGGTGCCAAAAGCTTGAAAATGCTCCCCTGAAAGCTTTGGCACTCGAAACAGAAGGCTTTTTATCACAGGACAAGAAATCAGCCCTCAAAAACTTAACCGGCAGAAAATATTTTTTTGAAAAAATCCCTTAGCCCCGGGGTCACAATTTCAGCAAAAATCTGACTTTTGGCAGTTCACTCAAAAATTGTGCCAACCGCTTGAAAATGCTCACCTGAAAGGTTTGGCACTCGAAACAGAAGGCTTTTTATCACAGGACAAGAAATCAGCCCTCAAAAACTTAACCGGCAGAAAATATTTTTTTGAAAAAATCCCTAAGCCCCGGGGTCACAATTTCAGCAAAAATCTGACTTTTGGCAGTTCACTCAAAAATGGTGCCAACCGCTTGCAAATGCTCACCTGAAAGGTTTGGCACTCGAAACAGAAGGCTTTTTATCACAGGACAAGAAATCAGCCCTCAAAAACTTAACCGGCAGAAAATATTTTTTTGAAAAAATCCCTAAGCCCCGGGGTCACAATTTCAGAAAAAATCTGACTTATGGCAGTTCACTCAAAAATGGTGCCAACCGCTTGCAAATGCTCACCTGAAAGCTTTGGCACGCGAAACAGAAGGCTTTTTATCACAGGACAAGAAATCAGCCCTCAAAAACTTAACCGGCAGAATATATTTTTTTGAAAAAATCCCTAAGCCCCGGGGTCACAATTTCAGAAAAAATCTGACTTTTGGCAGTTCACTCAAAAATGGTGCCAAAAGCTTGAAAATGGTCACCTGAAAGCTTTGGCACTCGAAACAGAAGGCTTTTTATCACAGGACAAGAAATCAGCCCTCAAAAACTTAACCGGCAGAAAATATTTTTTTGAAAAAATCCCTAAGCCCCGGGGTCACAATTTCAGAAAAAATCTGACTTTTGGCAGTTCACTCAAAAATGGTGCCAACCGCTTGCAAATGCTCACCTGAAAGCTTTGGCACTCGAAACAGAAGGCTTTTTATCACAGGACAAGAAATCAGCCCTCAAAAACTTAACCGGCAGAAAATATTTTTTTGAAAAAATCCCTAAGCCCCGGGGTCACAATTTCAGCAAAAATCTGACTTTTGGCAGTTCACTCAAAAATGGTGCCAACCGGTTGCAAATGCTCCCCTGAAAGGTTTGGCACTCGAAACAGAAGGCTTTTTATCACAGGACAAGAAATCAGCCCTCAAAAACTTAACCGGCAGAAAATATTTTTTGGAAAAAATCCCTAAGCCCCGGGGTCACAATTTCAGAAAAAAATCTGACTTTTGGCAGTTCACTCAAAAATGGTGCCAACCGCTTGCAAATGCTCACCTGAAAGGTTTGGCACTCAAAACAGAAGGCTTTTTATCACAGGACAAGAAATCAGCCCTCAAAAACTTAACCGGCAGAAAATCTTTTTTTGAAAAAATCCCTAAGCCCCGGGGTCACAATTTCAGCAAAAATCTGACTTTTGGCAGTTCACTCAAAAATGGTGCCAAAAGCTTGAAAATGCTCCCCTGAAAGCTTTGGCACTCGAAACAGAAGGCTTTTTATCACAGGACAAGAAATCAGCCCTCAAAAACTTAACCGGCAGAAAATATTTTTTTGAAAAAATCCCTTAGCCCCGGGGTCACAATTTCAGCAAAAATCTGACTTTTGGCAGTTCACTCAAAAATTGTGCCAACCGCTTGAAAATGCTCACCTGAAAGGTTTGGCACTCGAAACAGAAGGCTTTTTATCACAGGACAAGAAATCAGCCCTCAAAAACTTAACCAGCAGAAAATATTTTTTTGAAAAAATCCCTAAGCCCCGGGGTCACAATTTCAGCAAAAATCTGACTTTTGGCAGTTCACTCAAAAATGGTGCCAACCGCTTGCAAATGCTCACCTGAAAGGTTTGGCACTCGAAACAGAAGGCTTTTTATCACAGGACAAGAAATCAGCCCTCAAAAACTTAACCGGCAGAAAATATTTTTTTGAAAAAATCCCTAAGCCCCGGGGTCACAATTTCAGAAAAAATCTGACTTATGGCAGTTCACTCAAAAATGGTGCCAACCGCTTGCAAATGCTCACCTGAAAGCTTTGGCACGCGAAACAGAAGGCTTTTTATCACAGGACAAGAAATCAGCCCTCAAAAACTTAACCGGCAGAATATATTTTTTTGAAAAAATCCCTAAGCCCCGGGGTCACAATTTCAGAAAAAATCTGACTTTTGGCAGTTCACTCAAAAATGGTGCCAAAAGCTTGAAAATGGTCACCTGAAAGCTTTGGCACTCGAAACAGAAGGCTTTTTATCACAGGACAAGAAATCAGCCCTCAAAAACTTAACCGGCAGAAAATATTTTTTTGAAAAAATCCCTAAGCCCCGGGGTCACAATTTCAGAAAAAATCTGACTTTTGGCAGTTCACTCAAAAATGGTGCCAACCGCTTGCAAATGCTCACCTGAAAGCTTTGGCACTCGAAACAGAAGGCTTTTTATCACAGGACAAGAAATCAGCCCTCAAAAACTTAACCGGCAGAAAATATTTTTTTGAAAAAATCCCTAAGCCCCGGGGTCACAATTTCAGCAAAATTCTGACTTTTGGCAGTTCACTCAAAAATGGTGCCAACCGCTTGCAAATGCTCCCCTGAAAGGTTTGGCACTCGAAACAGAAGGCTTTTTATCACAGGACAAGAAATCAGCCCTCAAAAACTTAACCGGCAGAAAATCTTTTTTTGAAAAAATCCCTAAGCCCCGGGGTCACAATTTCAGCAAAAATCTGACTTTTGGCAGTTCACTCAAAAATGGTGCCAAAAGCTTGAAAATGCTTCCCTGAAAGCTTTGGCGATGGAAACAGAAGGCTTTTTATCACAGGACAAGAAATCAGCCCTCAAAAACTTAACCGGCAGAAAATATTTTTTTGAAAAAATCCCTAAGCCCCGGGGTCACAATTTCAGAAAAAATCTGACTTTTGGCAGTTCACTCAAAAATGGTGCCAACCGCTTGCAAATGGTCACCTGAAAGCTTTGGCACGCGAAACAGAAGGCTTTTTATCACAGGACAAGAAATCAGCCCTCAAAAACTTAACCGGCAGAAAATATTTTTTTGAAAAAATCCCTAAGCCCCGGAGTCATAATTTCAGCAAAAATCTGACTTTTGGCAGTTCACTCAAAAATGGTGCCAACCGGTTGCAAATGCTCCCCTGAAAGGTTTGGCACGCGAAACAGAAGGCTTTTTATCACAGGACAAGAAATCAGCCCTCAAAAACTTAACCGGCAGAAAATATTTTTTTGAAAAAATCCCTAACCCCGGGGTCACAATTTCAGCAAAAATCTGACTTTTGGCATTTCACTCAAAAATGGTGCCAACCGGTTGCAAATGCTCCCCTGAAAGGTTTGGCACTCGAAACAGAAGGCTTTTTATCACAGGACAAGAAATCAGCCCTCAAAAACTTAACCGGCAGAAAATATTTTTTTGAAAAAATCCCTAAGCCCCGGGGTCACAATTTCAGCAAAAATCTGACTTTTGGCAGTTCACTCAAAAATGGTGCCAACCGGTTGCAAATGCTCCCCTGAAAGGTTTGGCACTCGAAACAGAAGGCTTTTTATCACAGGACAAGAAATCAGCCCTCAAAAACTTAACCGGCAGAAAATATTTTTTTGAAAAAATCCCTAAGCCCCGGGGTCACAATTTCAGCAAAAATCTGACTTTTGGCAGTTCACTCAAAAATGGTGCCAACCGCTTGCAAATGCTCCCCTGAAAGCTTTGGCGATGGAAACAGAAGGCTTTTTATCACAGGACAAGAAATCAGCCCTCAAAAACTTAACCGGCAGAAAATATTTTTTTGAAAAAATCCCTAAGCCCCGGGGTCACAATTTCAGCAAAAATCTGACTTTTGGCAGTTCACTCAAAAATGGTGCCAACCGCTTGCAAATGCTCACCTGAAAGCTTTGGCACTCGAAACAGAAGGCTTTTTATCACAGGACAAGAAATCAGCCCTCAAAAACTTAACCGGCAGAAAATATTTTTTTGAAAAAATCCCTAAGCCCCGGGGTCACAATTTCAGAAAAAATCTGACTTTTGGCAGTTCACTCAAAAATGGTGCCAACCGCTTGCAAATGCTCCCCTGAAAGGTTTGGCACTCGAAACAGAAGGCTTTTTATCACAGGACAAGAAATCAGCCCTCAAAAACTTAACCGGCAGAAAATCTTTTTTTGAAAAAATCCCTAAGCCCCGGGGTCACAATTTCAGCAAAAATCTGACTTTTGGCAATTCACTCAAAAATGGTGCCAAAAGCTTGAAAATGCTCCCCTGAAAGGTTTGGCACTCGAAACAGAAGGCTTTTTATCACAGGACAAGAAATCAGCCCTCAAAAACTTAACCGGCAGAAAATATTTTTTTGAAAAAATCCCTAAGCCCCGGGGTCACAATTTCAGAAAAAATCTGACTTTTGGCAGTTCACTCAAAAATGGTGCCAACCGCTTGCAAATGCTCACCTGAAAGCTTTGGCACTCGAAACAGAAGGCTTTTTATCACAGGACAAGAAATCAGCCCTCAAAAACTTAACCGGCAGAAAATATTTTTTTGAAAAAATCCCTAAGCCCCGGAGTCATAATTTCAGCAAAAATCTGACTTTTGGCAGTTCACTCAAAAATGGTGCCAACCGGTTGCAAATGCTCCCCTGAAAGGTTTGGCACGCGAAACAGAAGGCTTTTTATCACAGGACAAGAAATCAGCCCTCAAAAACTTAACCGGCAGAAAATATTTTTTTGAAAAAATCCCTAACCCCGGGGTCACAATTTCAGCAAAAATCTGACTTTTGGCAGTTCACTCAAAAATGGTGCCAACCGGTTGCAAATGCTCCCCTGAAAGCTTTGGCACGCGAAACAGAAGGCTTTTTATCACAGGACAAGAAATCAGCCCTCAAAAACTTAACCGGCAGAAAATATTTTTTTGAAAAAATCCCTAAGCCCCGGGGTCACAATTTCAGCAAAAATCTGACTTTTGGCAGTTCACTCAAAAATGGTGCCAACCGCTTGCAAATTCTCCCCTGAAAGCTTTGGCCATGGAAACAGAAGGCTTTTTATCACAGGACAAGAAATCAGCCCTCAAAAACTTAACCGGCAGAAAATATTTTTTTGAAAAAATCCCTAAGCCCCGGGGTCACAATTTCAGCAAAAATCTGACTTTTGGCAATTCACTCAAAAATGGTGCCAACCGCTTGAAAATGCTCCCCTGAAAGGTTTGGCACTCGAAACAGAAGGCTTTTTATCACAGGACAAGTAATCAGCCCTCAAAAACTTAACCGGCAGAAAATATTTTTTTGAAAAAATCCCTAAGCCCCGGGGTCACAATTTCAGCAAAAATCTGACTTTTGGCAGTTCACTCAAAAATGGTGCCAACCGGTTGCAAATGCTCCCCTGAAAGGTTTGGCACTCGAAACAGAAGGCTTTTTATCACAGGACAAGAAATCAGCCCTCAAAAACTTAACCGGCAGAAAATATTTTTTGGAAAAAATCCCTAAGCCCCGGGGTCACAATTTCAGAAAAAAATCTGACTTTTGGCAGTTCACTCAAAAATGGTGCCAACCGCTTGCAAATGCTCACCTGAAAGGTTTGGCACTCAAAACAGAAGGCTTTTTATCACAGGACAAGAAATCAGCCCTCAAAAACTTAACCGGCAGAAAATATTTTTTTGAAAAAATCCCTAAGCCCCGGGGTCACAATTTCAGCATAAATCTGACTTTTGGCAGTTCACTCAAAAATGGTGCCAAAAGCTTGAAAATGCTCCCCTGAAAGCTTTGGCACTCGAAACAGAAGGCTTTTTATCACAGGACAAGAAATCAGCCCTCAAAAACTTAACCGGCAGAAAATATTTTTTTGAAAAAATCCCTAAGCCCCGGGGTCACAATTTCAGCAAAAATCTGACTTTTGGGAGTTCACTCAAAAATGGTGCCAACCGCTTGCAAATGCTCACCTGAAAGCTTTGGCGATGGAAACAGAAGGCTTTTTATCACAGGACAAGAAATCAGCCCTCAAAAACTTAACGGGCAGAAAATATTTTTTTGAAAAAATCCCTAAGCCCCGGGGTCACAATTGCAGCAAAAATCTGACTTTTGGCAGTTCACTCAAAAATGGTGCCAACCGCTTGCAAATGCTCACCTGAAAGGTTTGGCACTCGAAACAGAAGGCTTTTTATCACAGGACAAGAAATCAGCCCTCAAAAACTTAACCGGCAGAAAATATTTTTTTGAAAAAATCCCTAAGCCCCGGGGTCACAATTTCAGAAAAAATCTGACTTTTGGCAGTTCACTCAAAAATGGTGCCAACCGCTTGCAAATGCTCACCTGAAAGCTTTGGCACGCGAAACAGAAGGCTTTTTATCACAGGACAAGAAATCAGCCCTCAAAAACTTAACCGGCAGAAAATATTTTTTTGAAAAAATCCCTAAGCCCCGGGGTCACAATTTCAGAAAAAATCTGACTTTTGGCAGTTCACTCAAAAATGGTGCCAAAAGCTTGAAAATGGTCACCTGAAAGCTTTGGCACTCGAAACAGAAGGCTTTTTATCACAGGACAAGAAATCAGCCCTCAAAAACTTAACCGGCAGAAAATATTTTTTTGAAAAAATCCCTAAGCCCCGGGGTCACAATTTCAGAAAAAATCTGACTTTTGGCAGTTCACTCAAAAATGGTGCCAACCGCTTGCAAATGCTCCCCTGAAAGCTTTGGCGATGGAAACAGAAGGCTTTTTATCACAGGACAAGAAATCAGCCCTCAAAAACTTAACCGGCAGAAAATATTTTTTTGAAAAAATCCCTAAGCCCCGGGGTCACAATTTCAGCAAAATTCTGACTTTTGGCAGTTCACTCAAAAATGGTGCCAACCGCTTGCAAATGCTCCCCTGAAAGGTTTGGCACTCGAAACAGAAGGCTTTTTATCACAGGACAAGAAATCAGCCCTCAAAAACTTAACCGGCAGAAAATCTTTTTTTGAAAAAATCCCTAAGCCCCGGGGTCACAATTTCAGCAAAAATCTGACTTTTGGCAGTTCACTCAAAAATGGTGCCAAAAGCTTGAAAATGCTTCCCTGAAAGCTTTGGCGATGGAAACAGAAGGCTTTTTATCACAGGACAAGAAATCAGCCCTCAAAAACTTAACCGGCAGAAAATATTTTTTTGAAAAAATCCCTAAGCCCCGGGGTCACAATTTCAGCAAAAATCTGACTTTTGGCAGTTCACTCAAAAATGGTGCCAACCGCTTGCAAATGCTCACCTGAAAGGTTTGGCACTCGAAACAGAAGGCTTTTTATCACAGGACAAGAAATCAGCCCTCAAAAACTTAACCGGCAGAAAATATTTTTTTGAAAAAATCCCTAAGCCCCGGGGTCACAATTTCAGAAAAAATCTGACTTTTGGCAGTTCACTCAAAAATGGTGCCAACCGCTTGCAAATGCTCACCTGAAAGCTTTGGCGATGGAAACAGAAGGCTTTTTATCACAGGACAAGAAATCAGCCCTCAAAAACTTAACCGGCAGAAAATATTTTTTTGAAAAAATCCCTAAGCCCCGGGGTCACAATTTCAGCAAAAATCTGACTTTTGGGAGTTCACTCAAAAATGGTGCCAACCGCTTGCAAATGCTCACCTGAAAGCTTTGGCGATGGAAACAGAAGGCTTTTTATCACAGGACAAGAAATCAGCCCTCAAAAACTTAACGGGCAGAAAATATTTTTTTGAAAAAATCCCTAAGCCCCGGGGTCACAATTGCAGCAAAAATCTGACTTTTGGCAGTTCACTCAA